>NC_080449.1:4395000-5595000 GCF_028018845.1 Melospiza georgiana | reverse complement strand
GGGTGGAAGGTGAGGAGGAAGGTCTGCAGGATCCATCAATGCCAGCAGAGGTGAGGAGAACTTCAATTTGGGATTAGCAGATGCAGAACAAACTCTCTGGGCAAAGGGAAGCAGCATCAAGCGTAGTTTTATTAAATCTTCATCTCCTGAGTCACAAAAGAAGCTTATGGGGGGTTTTGATAGTCTTGTATGACACAGTACATAGAGAGGGAGATGTGATTCAACTTTTGCCAGCACAAGGCCTGGAACTGGCTCTCCCTCTCTGCCCAACAGTGTCTGATGTTGATCCCTGATCCTGCTTCCATGGAAATGTCCCTGTCTGGTGCTTAGAGAACAGAGTGGATAAACATCAGATCTGATTCACCACTCAGTTGCTTCTGTTTTACCTCTGCAGAACATCTCTGATCATAGAAGGATTTGCAAGATTAATTCAGTGTAATTCAGTGATGGATACCAACCAAAGCCTTTGGCAAAAACAGAGCAATACCCCTTCCCCATGCCCTGTCCCACACATCAATGATGTGCTCTGTGTTGGGATTCCAAGGCATTCAAACTTTCCTGCCCTTGATTCAGGACGCTGCTGGGGCCCTTTAGTTCAGCTAACCCAGACTTTTCCCCTCCCTGCAAAATGCCAGGCGTGTTCGCAGTGAAACCAAAGCAAAACTCCCTCGCCCTGTGCAATTCCAGTTGGGGAAACAGGCAGGCAGATCTGAACCCCATCTCAAACCCTGGAGGCTCTTGCAGCACCTTCCAACAGTCAATTAAGGCTGGTCCAGAGAGTGAAAAAGCTTAATCTAGAACTGGTTATCTGTAAACATCAAAACACTTTGTTCAGGATCAATTTTGCTTGTTTAGGGCAGTCCCAGAGCATATCCACAAACACTGGATGTGGAGAAGCAGTGGCAGCAAAGAAATATTTCAGTTTAGAGGTGTTAACACATTTCTTGTCCCCCCCATGCAAACTCCAAAATGCCCTCTCAAATGCTATATAACCTGGATATAAGTAAGATTTTCAGGTGATGGTTTCAATATTTGGTCTTGGTCTAAAAAAAATGGAAAGAAACATGTTGGGCAAATTTCCCAACCACAGAAACGTCCCTCTCTGATGGCAAAAGTACTCAGGTTCCCTGAGCAGCTGCCAGCTGGGGCTGTAGGATGTCCCATTGCTCCCTGGAGGGTTTGTCCCAAGTCATGGTGCCCATGGAGGCAGGCACAAGACTTTCAGCATCCAAGCCTTGTTTTTGTTTTTAGAGATGAAATTGCTGTCTCTTTACTCTGCCTTTGAGATTCTGAGGTCCACTCAAAGCAGCAGACTGTGAAGTTCCTCTGAAAATGGTCTCAGGACCCAAATCCAGTTTCAGAAGCAGTCAGATGACAGTCAGAGCATTGATCTGTTCCTGCACCCACCAAACCTGAGCTATTGCTGGGCCGCCTGTGGGTGACAGCCATGGCCAAACACAGAGCTCAGGCAGCTCTTCAGGCCCTTGTCACTCCTTAACTGGCAAATTTCCGTGAGAGGAGGTGACCAGCAAGGCAGGGATTTCTGTAGTGATGTGACAGAGCCTCCATCCACTCACTCTGACTCTGAACAGCAACAGAAGTGTTGCCCTGGTTTTTTAAGATTTTCTTCTGATGTTGACATTCTTGTAGTGAACTTTCTCACACACTTTCTGTAAATAACTTAGTGTTTTGCATTCCTTTATGGAGGAGGAGAAAGTTGATGGATTGATGGTCTGTTCAGTGTCATTGGAGAGGTGGCACTGTCACCCTCCAATCCACTGTCACTCTTGGAAAACTATAAATGCTGGAGTCAGAAAATAACCTTCCCTTTTTTCTTCACCTTGAGAACAGCGGTGTGCACTTATGTTCTTTCGTGTCCTATAGCGACAAGAAGAACCAACTTCTAAACACCATCCATCAGTCCAGGATGGCAGACAGGTCAGGAAGAACCCCTCTTTCTCTTCACATGAGTTTTGCCTCCTCATGATTCCAATTTTTGCCTTCCATCAGCACTCCTGTCAGCTGCCTCCAGAAGATGTGCTTGCTTATCTCGTTGTCTTTCCACTCCAGGTAGGTGTTCCTCCTCAGGTACCGAGACAGCCCCAGCCTCTGCCTCAGCAGGTCCTTGTTCACATCCTCCAGCACGATCATGATGATGCCAGCCTTGCCCTCCACCAGCTGCCAGGACTGGGCAATGTCAAACTCAAAGCTGCACCACTTGCTCTCCAGGAAGTCAGCGGAGATGACTGCGATGACGTTCCTGCTGCTGAGAAACCCCTCCTGGATGATATTGGTGACAATGGGCACCCCTGGCAGGAAGTCCCTGTAGTACAGACACAGGTGGAAGGGAGGTCTTCCTCCTTCCAGGGGTTCCACCAGCTCCTTTGTCACCCATTCCTGGTCTTTGCTGGAGTGGATGACAAAGGCGTCGTAGGTGTCGCCTCTTTCTGCGTAGTGTTTGCAGCCACTGAGCAGCACCACGGAGTAGTAGAGCTGGAAGTAGTACCTGTAAACCAGCAAGAGGATCACCACAACACAGAGCAGCACAACCACCGAGGAGGCAACTTTGCCTGCATCGACGTGGCAGGAGGACAGATCAAAGCTTGGCAGGCTGATGTTGGCCACGTACGAGGGAGTGTGGCACAGCATCAGCTCCTTGTTCTGCAGCAGCTCCTGATTCTCCTTGATCCACATCAGAAAGTCCAGGTACACACAGGAGCAATCAAACAGGTTCTGAGAGATATCCAGCAGGAGCAGGCTGTCAGGCAGGATTTCTCTGGCTGAGTCCAACAGAACAGTCAGCTGGTTTCTGCTGAAATCCAGGACTCTGAGGGCTTGGAGTGGCTGGTAGACTCCGGGATCAAAAGTCAGGAGCTTATTGTTGCTGATGTTTAGCTCTTTTAGCTCAGAGAGGGCATCAAAAGTACTTTGATCCACGTGTTCTAATTTGCAGCTTGAAATATCCAAGGTGTGCAGGTGACTTAGGTTTTTGAAGTTGTTTGCCAGCTTATTGTCTGCAAAGGAGTTTCCTGCCATCTTGAGCACTTGCAAAGAGTTCAAGCCACAAAATGTACACTGGGATTTAACTTCGGTTTTGGTGTGGGAAATATCAAGGTAAATCAGTCTCTGAAGGGACAGAAAGACAGGGTAGGAGCCAGGACCAAATAAGGTTGTGTGCTGAAAGTCCAAATATAACAAATTCTCCACATTATTGAAATCTCCAGTCAATCTGATGTAAGAATTGAAGCTTAAGTTCAAATGTTTCAAATTTGGACAATTTCGAAACTGAGGGGAACAGCATCTGCTGAAGGTGAGTCTATTCTCACTCAGATCTATGACCTCCAGGTTACTGAGACCCTCAAACTTCTGCTCGAAGGTTTTGAGACTTCTGTTCTTGGTAATACGAAGCACTCTCAGCTCCTTGAAAAGCGACAGCTTCAGGGCAGGCACATCATCAAAACCACATTTCTTGCATTCCAGTTGCTTCACTTTAGACCCCACGGGAACCTGTGATATCTGCTCAAGTCCCAGGTCCACCAAGCGAATAGTGGAGACGTTGCCCACGCAGTCAAAGAGAGTGTCTGTGTCATCCTCAAAGTCCCCGAGGCAGATCAGGACAAACTCTTCCATCTGCACCTGGCACAGTCCATCCAAGAGCCCCCTCTCAAAGTCCTGCTCTCTGTCATGGTCACTGAACACCCCAACTATGAGTCTGCTGACCTGCAAACCAGCCAGGCCTTGCAGAGAGGTTTGCATCATGGAGCTCTCAAAAGCAGACCTGAGAGCCAGCTCAGCAAGGTGGATCCCTGCAAAGGCCCCCGGCTCTATGGATTTTATATTGTTCAAGGAAAGCACCAGAGTGAGGTTGAGCCTGTTCCCTTCCCTCAGGGCATCAAGGTCTCCTCTGGAGATAGATGTGATCCTGTTAGAGAAGAAGCTCAGGTGCCTGAGGGAGGTCATGTTGGTGAAATACTTGGGAAGCTTCAATGAAGTAATGCTGTTGTGGCCTAAATTCAGCTCCTGCAGAGTATGCAAGTGGCCAATAGGCAGCTCAGACAGAGAGGTCCTGTTGGTTTCCACCAGAACCAGTTTTTTCAGAGATGTTAAGCCATGGAAAGCTGCTTTCCCCAGGTGCTGGAAGGAATTGGCAGTTAAAACCAAGGTGGAAAGGCTAGGGAGATCCAGAAAGGAGTTATCTTCTATTGTATGGATGTGGCACCTGTTGGGCATGAAAAGAAGATATAAATGCATGAAACACTGTCCCTTGCTTGTTCTCTGAGTGCTGCTGTGACTCAGCCTCACACTGGGGGCTGGCTTGGCTTTGCTGTGCTGGGCAGAAGCATCCTCCCTGGATGTGCAAAGGGAACTCTCCTCCAGCAGGACACCTCCTCCCACCTCCTCTAATCTTAAATTCAAAGCAGGAGACCTGGAGACCTGGTGAGGATCAAAAATTCATGCAGGCAGCAGGCAAGAAGACTCCTAGCCATCAGTTTAGGCCATTGTGATGACCATCACTGATGGAAGAAGCAACCAGGGCCAGCATTGCCTCACACCTTGCACATCCCCAGCCCTCTGGGTGTCACCTCAGCCCCACCTGGGCAGCCCCACTGGCACCAGAGCAGGGCAGCTGTGGCAGAGCTCACAGCTTGGCAGCAATTGATATCTGGTGATGGCTCAGAGGAAGCAGAGCCCAGGATGAGAAAAGGAAGAGGGGAAAATGATTGTGGCCCCCTAAGGTGCATTTGATGTGGGAAGATCCAGAATTTGAGACCCAAATCCATTGTGCAGTGAATCCCAGCAGAATTAGTTTAATAATGCAGGCAGTGCCTCACAGCACATGTGCTCTGCCACTCAGCCAATTTGGAGCCAGAGCTGTGATGGGGCTGAGTGACATTTCTCAGTGAAACAATTTACCCAGAGAAACTGTTGTCTGAAGTCAATGGAAATTATACATCAATTGAAATTTGCTAATAGGCCTCCCCATCTCCTCCCCCAGATATGTGAGGAGAAGGCAAAAGAGAATATGTTGATATTTTAAAACAGCCTTTTAGAAAATGAATGTACCTTCATGTTATTTTTTTTTAATATAAACTGTGATTAGAAAAACAGCTCACCCAAGATGTTCCACTTCAGAGTTTTTGTAACAGTGAAAAGTCTGACATTTTTCTTGTTCACAGACAAGTGAAACATCTTCCTCCTCCTTCTCACATTCCAGCCTACAAGATCAGACTGACAGACCCAGCTCTGATGGAGGGTGTGCACTCAGTGACTGGACTAAAAGCTGCTCATCACTTCACCACGGGGATGTGCAAAATGACAGGCACAGGGACAAAGGCGCAGGGAAAAAAAAATAAACAGCCAAGACCAATAGACCCCAAAATAAGGCACCATTTTAACCCAGCTGCTAAAGAAAAATTAACCAGGATCCACATAATAAATCCATTACCTTGAAAGATCCAGAAACTGCAGCTCAGGGACTGATGCAAAATAATTTGAGCCCAGTGAGTTCAGATTGCTGAAACTGAGGTCCAGGTTCAGGGTGGTGTTTGGGACTCCATCAGGAACTCCAGAGATGTTCAGTCCAGTGCATCTGAAAGTTGTGTTAGGGGTGATCTGTAACAGAGGCAGACCCCATCATGGTCAACACCTGCTCTCCATGAAGTGCCAGGAAATGTCACCGTCAGGAAAGCAGGAGCAGAATCACCCCCCTTGCAGTTCATTTCTAAAGGAGCTGCCTTGAGTTTTAGGAAATAATCTTACATACCCTTAACATTTTTCTCTCTCCTAATAGAACCAGTCCTACTCCCCAGGAAAAACTGCATTTCTTGCTGATTAAAGCTGGGACAAAATTACAGGACAACATTGCTTGAGGTGACAGATAGAGAGCCAGCAGGACAAACACTCATGGATGCACTGCATGCCCAGGAACAGCTCTCAGCTCTCTTCCCCTGCACGTAACCAAGTATTTGAACCAAAGGCAGCTTGAACCAAAGTTATTCTGCAAGCAAATAATTGCCAGCAAAACTTTGCAAAATCTGTGACAGGTGCTTGGTGAAATCACTCTACTGCACAAACCAGGAAAAACTCTCTGTTTTGTAGAAATTAGACAAAATTAGAACCCTTCCAAGGGAAATATAATCTATTACAATAACTGCACTGCAGCACCCTCAGAGGTACAGAAAACCAATGAGAAGAAAAAGTTCTTGCTGCTGGTTCTGATTCTCAGATGTTTTTGAGACTAGAATTTACTTCAAACATTTCAATCACCTTGATAAAAACCTTGGGGAAAAATAAAATAAAATAAAACTGGACTTTCCTAAGAGGCTTGAGGCACAAATCTCCCAAGCAAAGGGAGAGGAACAGAAGGATTTTGTGCTCACTCAGAGCTCACATACCTCCAAACAGGGATCCAGGAGGCAGCCTGCCAGTGGGGATGGGACAAATGCCAGCAGCAGCAGCACCAGGAGCGTCCCCAAAGGAAGGGCTCCTCTCCTGGGCATCTTCAGGAGGCCAGGAGTGCAGGAGAAAGGAGCATGGAGAGAGAAAGCTGGAGACAGAAAGCTCCTGCAGCGCCAGGAGTTGTGTTGCGCCACTCCTGCTTCTCGCCGCGTGTCTCTGAGGGTTGCAGAGAGCAAGAAGGGAAGTGAAACTTGGTCACTGCCTTGTTTCCACACACCCTTCTGGAAACTGTTAAAAAAAAAAATTCCAACCAGAAAAAAAAAAAAAAAAAGAAGCAATGACAGATATAATTTGGGCTAGAAATTAAAAAGGAGTATGGGTTTCATCAGTGCCACTTGACTTGATTGCCTCTGATTAGCTCAGGTCAAATTGGCAAAAAAAAAAAAAAAAAATAAAAAAACAAAAACCAAACCAACAGAATGTTTTATACAATTCTGAGCCCAGTTTCATGCTCCACATCCCATAATTCAAATGCACTGGTTAGAGAGGGTGACTCTGCCTCTGCACTCCTGCCATGCTCCAGCTTCACCCTGGCAAGCACTGGAGAAGGGCTCAGCTGTGGCACAGGTTCCCTTAAGCCAGGTAAGCACAGGTTTATCTCTGGCCAAGCTCCTGTGAGCAAACACCCAGCTTTTATCCATCTGGTTGCACTTTTATTCCAATTATTGCAGGAATATGGCCAGGCACAAGGAGATTCACAGAGTGATCAGAGCTGGTGTCACAGAAATTCTACCCCACCCCAAAAGCAGCAAAAAGAAGCACAAACACCCTGAGCTGGGTTAGAGCTACTCCCTGCCCTGGTCATGCCTGAATCTCTATTTGATGCCTACAGAACATCTCAGTGCTGAATTCCCAATGCAGACTATTGTTTCAGGAAAAAATAAAACAAAAAAGCTTTGCACAACCTCACAGTGGGCAATATTAATTTAAGTCAGCTCTGAGCCTTCTAATAAAGCTCCCTGCCCTCATTTAGTCTGATAAATGGTCGTGCATTCATGTATCTCCTCCTGTCTTCCTGGAGATAACTAAGAAATGTTTCTGAGGATCCAGCCATAAGGGTTGCTGGGTGTTATCAACACCACATAGATGAAGAAGTGGCAAAAAATTGAGACAAGGGTGGAATATTGGTCCAGAAGAAGGTGGAATAAAGTGTGACAATTCATGAAAATCTGTGAAAATTGATATTAAATATAAGATGCGATATCAGCCCAGCGAGCAATCCACTTATAAAGGAAAGTTTAAAATATTTCAGAGGTGGGGGTTAGACTTTTTTGACAGGTTAGTAGAGACCCTAGGAGAGATGGGGAAATCCTAAAATAACTGATGATCTCTGCAATAAAAAAACACATGGCAGCACAATGGGAGCTAAAACCGACACCCTGATGTGCAGCCAGATAGTGCCCATTAAGCCAGCAGACAAAAAGTTTGTTGAAATTGGGCGAGTTCTACAAAATCCCTGCTCTGAAAAGCCTCTGGTGATTGCAGGTATTTCCTTTTATAGATGGAATCAAAAGTGAATGGAAACAATTGCTGACTGCTTCTGTGCCTGGATTAAGGAAATTGGCAGAGCATCGTGTGTCTGCAGAGAGAACAAATGAGTGCATCCCTTAGTATTCAATATGCAGAATGAGGCAATCCACATTTAATTTTTATCTAAAGCTGAGATGAGCCTGAAGTACTGCTCTAGAAATTACCATTTCAATGGAGACTTGCTGAAGATGCTGAAGAGTTTGGGAGCATCACAAAAATCCCTCCCACAGCCACGCTGAGAGGTCAAGTGGGAAGTGCAGCTTGAAGGGCGTTCAGAGGAGGCACTGCTGCTGTCACAAGGGACAATTTCACAGCACACATCATCACTTGTTCAAGGACAAGCCTTACGCACACTGCAAGGAATGGGGCAGAGCAGAAAACATGCAAGATAGCAGATCAAACCCAGCCACCAGTTTAGAAAGTCAGTGCTGGTTAAGTTCGTGCTGCTCAGCTGGCACACAGCAGACACTTATACTCATGTAAATGCTAGCATAGGACTTGGAAAACTCCAACTTTGACATCTACTTTTAAAAAAATTTGGGTCTTAGTGAACAAGACAAAACTATTTGTTAGCAGGTATTTGCCTCCAAAGTGCTTTCTCATAGGTATATATTTCACCAGGACAATCCACCCTGAGCTATAACATGCACATGACAAAACCAAGCTTTTGCTAGTGTTGTGATGATTGATTTGCAGCTGAAAGTGAAAAAGTTAAAGCATGACAGAACAGATGATGCAAAACTTAAACATTAATGGAAATAACCTTGTCTTACATCACAGCTAGAAATTGGCTCAGATGGAAAGCCTGGAACTCTTCAGACTTGTCCTTGGAGGTGCTTTTTATCTGGGTCTGGATCCAAACTTTCTGTCTTAGAGTTATCATCTGATAAAATGTGGAAAGTTCTTTGTGACACCCCACCCTCACAGCGAATTGAGAGTTTTCCACGTCCACTGGGTTGTCCTCTCTGATGTTTCAGGCTCTACCAGTTCAGTTCAAGAAGAGACTACAAAATAACACCAAATTCCATGTCCAACAACTCAAAACTTAATAAACTAAGACACAACCGTGGATAAAGCCATAATGTCTGTGTGATTGCTCACAAACACCAAAAGAATGATTTGGAATCCCTTTAAGCGACAAGAATAACATCTAAAATCAAACATGATTCACTGCTCTGACAATTTGCTGGTGGGATCATTAAAGATCTCTCAGCAAGGAGGTGTTACAGAGAATCTGTGTTTCCAAAAACACATGCATGAGTCATCTTTGTGCTCCTGAACATTATTATAATATAAGTAACACAATGCAGACGGTGCATATGCAGCCTCTGTGATCTCAAGCAAGGTATCACAGAGCATAAGACAGCCACAATGTAGCTGGACTGACAAAACATCTTATACTTCCTTATTTTAAAAGAAAATGGTTTGTGAACTCCAGCCAAAAAGCAAAGTTAGCTAAATTCTTGGACAAAACATGTCGTGAGAGCCATGGGAACAGGACTGTCTGTCCCTAGGGTGCTTCCAAGGTCACAGCTAACCCAGTATCAATGTGGGTGAACAGCTCTCACCCTGGAGAGAGGCTCTGTTTGCTTCTGGAGTCATCTCAAGCAGCTCCCAAGTCTGTCTGCAAGCACAGGCTGAGGAACACGACACAAATTATTTCAAGATTGAACAAAACCAGAAAGAACCATCTCTGTTTTATGTGAAAGAACCATCTCTAACAATTATTTGGTTATGAGCTATGGATCAGAGGGGAGAGATTGATGGATCAGAGCAGGGAGCATTCCTGAGGTGCTGGAACTCTCACAGCACAGAGCTTGGGGAGCTTGGGGAGCACCACAGGAGCTTCCAAAGGCCCTTGAGAAGCTCAGGATGCTCCAGGTGAGCCAGCATTGCTCTCAGGTGGGCTGGCCACATGTCCCTGTGGTGAATTAGGGTAGAATTGGCCACTCTGCAGGGGGATCCAGGCTCAGGGGGTGCAGGCAATTACCAATCCTTGGGCTTCACCTGGCAGTCCTTATACTCAGCAAGCCAGTCACCTGTGCAGATCTAAGAGGCTGAGTGGAAAAGAAGAGTGACAGGAAATGTGGCACAAATTTAACAGTAAGCTGAATTTTCCCAGCCATTCTGCTGGGGAAAAAAAAAAAATTACATAAATTACAATGAAAAATGGCAGAAAGAATAATCTGAAAATATCTTTAATTCCACATTCCACAACCACATTGCTTCCTGAACCTGGGGAGTCCCTGCCTGAGCTGGCAGACACAGGGCAGAGGCAGTGCTGGGGCACACAGAGCCTGCACCAAGGCTGGGGAGGGAGCTGACGTTGCATCAGAACAGCTCCTGCATGCCTGTGACTCTCACTTATGATGCTTCCCCATGTGAAATTGATGCCTAAAGAGGCTGACCTGGAACAGAGTTAAAGGAATAAAAGATATTTATTAAAATGCCTTCAAAGGATTCACCTTGGGCAGTGCAAGAGCCCAGCTGTGCTCTGCCCAAGATGGGCACAAAATGGACAACTGGTCATAAGTTTTCACACTTTTAAAGTTTTGATAAACTTCATTTTTATAAATTTACATCTTGAGGTTAATTGTCCAATTACAGCTCCAGGTTATGCAGTCCCATCCTCCCAGACTGCTCTCCTCAATTTGTTGTTGTTGATATTCCTTGAGCCTGAAGCTGCAATGGTGTCCTTGGTGATCAGACTGGAAAAGGATTGTTCTATGTGACTGAGCTGTGAGGAGAACTTGCTAACACTTTATAGTCACACACTAAGGCAGTACAGAATCTAAAAAATATGAAGGTTAAAACTTAAGGCATCAAAGTGGGTTTAATAATGGAATCACAGACTGGTTTAGATTGGAAGGCACCTTAACGTTCATTTTATTCCAACCCTTGCCTTGCTCAGAGCTCCATCCAACCTGGCCTTGGACACTTCCAGGGATGGGGAAACCACAACTCAACTTGATGGAAGATCAGCCAGGAAGACCCTGGAAGACCTCCTAGCTTTGAAAAAGAGAACGACACCCAAGCTGAGAAATTGCACACTCATTTTGGGGTGTCAGAGCCAACCCCAGCACCCCTTCTCTCTGTCTGATTGACTCCAGCCACAGCTGCAGAGCAAGTACTGCAGGCTGTTTGTGGTGCCTCTGAGTGCCCAGGGAGGGCACGGAGGTGCAATCACAGTCTGTTCATGCTGCACAGCAGAGCTCTCTGCCAATGGTGGCACCTAGCAGAGCTCAGCATGGCTGAGGTGCTTCCCAGCACACAGAAGGACTGAGACTGGTGCACACAGGGGGCAGAAAAACAACCCAAAAGGCAAAATCCAGGTTGGTTTGATGGAAATCAGCCAAGCCTGCACTGGAACAGGCAATGTGTGCCATCAAATGGGCTATTCCCCAAAGCCAGGATCAGATGAACACCCCAGAACTACTGCAAAGCTATTAGGGAAGAACTGTGTCAAGTAACCAGGGACAAATACACTACTAGGAGAAGTGATTAATCAGTGTCAAGATAGTCACTATCTGTGGCAGCTACTCCATATGGATTATGTCAGGTCATTAGGAGCCCTACATTTCACTGTTTAATCTAAATGCCTGGAAGGATTTCACACAGATGGTGGAGGCATCCAGCCTGGCCTGCCAAGCACTCATGGGCAGGCACTGAGTGACAGTGGAGCTCCCTGGGCCCCTGGAGAGGGGCAGGCTGGCACTCAACAGCCCAGCAGCACCTTGTCCCTCTGCCTGGCATGAACCACGGTCACCCTGGGCTGGCCAGAGCCAGGGATTCACGGAGCCATGGGGGTGAGGGTGTCCACAGTGCTTGGCATGAACACTGGGCTTACAAGGGGTTAAAATTCTTCCCACAGCCCTGAGAAAGGTGGATTGGTGTGACGGTGTTCACAGGGGTTCTTGGATGAGGGAAGAGACAAAGATCTGACTCCATGTTTCAGAAGGCTTGATTTATTATTTTATGATATATATTACATTAAAACTATACTAAAAGAACAGAAGAAGGATTTCATCAGAAGGCTTGCTAAGAATAGAAAAGAAAGAATGATAACAAAGGTTTGAGGCTCGGACTCTCTGTCTGAGCCCGCTGTGATTGGCCATTAATTAGAAACAACCAACATGGGCCAATCACAGATCCTCCTGTGGCATTCCACAGCAGCAGATAATCAATGTTTAAT
Organism: Melospiza georgiana; assembly: GCF_028018845.1. Lineage (NCBI taxonomy): Eukaryota > Metazoa > Chordata > Aves > Passeriformes > Passerellidae > Melospiza > Melospiza georgiana. Next base: position 5,582,819 of record NC_080449.1, on the reverse strand, counting down.
TTATATTTTGTTTCTGAGGCCTCTCAGCTTCTCAGGAGGAAAAATCCTTTCCTTAGGATCCTTTCCAAGATGTCTGCGACAGATTGGCCACCTCAGGCTGGTACAGGCTATTCTCCTGAAGCAACAATAGGACTTATTTCCTTTTCTTACCACCTCCATTACATCCTTATTATGGTGTCTCATAGCCTGATTTACATATGTTTTGTATTTCTGTGGCTTTGACTTATCCTGCTTATTCTACCTCCTCTCCCCCTCTTCTCTCAATGAGTCTGCTGTAGGGCAAGGATTTATTCAGAGCATCACGCATGAAAGGTGTGCAGGGCATGGAGCACTGCGGAGCTCTGACTTTTTGAACTGGACACAAGAAAGGTTGATCTGGGGACTTGATTTATTAAAAAATAGGGATATTGATCTGGTACCGATATCCAACTGTGAGGGACAAAACCTCTCTAACAGTTTAAAGTTAGAAAGTGAATGTTTATTGTGGGATAACTCCCAAATGCACACTGTGATTTACAGGTGATTACAGAGTCCTTTTATCTATACAAGTATTGAATACCCAAAATACAAATACACATTCATAACTTTGGTGCATCCCATTCCCCAATGTGTATGGTAATTAGTTCCAAAGCTATTAAGCATGGTAATTAGTTCAAAAGCCATTAAACATTTTACTTGTTTACATAGTTTTTTCCTTGAAATGGGTCAGTGGTCCCTTTCATGGGAAGGGGTCCCAAAATGAGGAAGTAAATGAAGTCTTCCTCGTTCTGACCTTTCTACCTCTTCAATGCAAATATGACAAATGAACCCTTGGTAGAACTCCCATTCCCCATCTTCAATTGGTTTAAGAACAGAGGAGGCCACAATTGTCTTATGTTCCTAAAAAGCTATTTATCAATTTCTATATTCTTCATTATAAACCCAGCTAACTAAACATGGTACTGACAAGCAATTAATTATTAGTTAACTACTAACTCTTAACTTCATCAAGGCCTGCCCATTTGTTTTAATTAACTCCAATAAAGATTAACTAAAACCTCAGCTCCTCTAAAGTCCCTAAGTTCTTTAAAGTTTATGTCTCAGACTCAGTGCCACAACTGAAGCATGGTTAAATATTGAGCCCCTGCAGCTCTGCTGTGACACCCTGGGAAAGCCTGGAACAAGGGGCAGCTCTAATGATGAACTGGAGAGATTACAGATCCCTGCTTTGAGGGAAATCCATAACATAAGAGCAAAAAGCTGTGCAGCATTTCTGCTTTCTGTGAATTCTGAGAGCCCTGCCACGGGCACTGACCGTGCCAAGGCTCCTGAGCCCAATGTTTGTGGTTTCTCTGCCATGACTTGACACGAGATGACAGGAAAATGTTGCAATGGCTGCAGCAGAAAGTGCAGAGCCAGCTCCTGTGAGCAAAGTTCTTGTGTACACATCACCCAGGGAGAGAATGCAAACCCTCCCTGGGGTGAGTTCATGGCATGCTTTAGACATCAGCTCCCAGACATGACCGCTTGGATGGCATTTGCCAGGAGAGGAACACAGAATATTAATTGGCCGCACTGTTGAGAGCTCATTTCTGTTACTTGCAAAGCAATAAATTCCAAAAGAGTGGGTGAGCAGCTGCAGGTTTGCCTGCACTTGGAGAGCTGTGTATTGGAATCTACAAAACCTGGGTGATTATTCTCTGCTTTTTGGGGAGCAAAGTGTGACCGTGTTCGCAGGGGTCAGAGGATGAGGGAAGAGATGAGGATCTGACTCCATGTTTCAGAAGGCTGATTTATTATTTTGTGATATATATTTCATTAAAATTATACTAAAAGAATAGAAGAAAGGATTTCATCAGAAGGCTAGCTAAGAATAGAATAGCAAAGAATGATAAAAAAGGTTTGTGGCTTGGACAGAGAGCCTGAGCCAGCTGATTGTGATTGGCCATTAATTAGAAACAACCACATGAGACCAATCACAGATGCACCTGTTGCATTCCACAGCAGCAGATAATCATTGTTTACATTTTGTTCCTGAGGCCTCCCAGCTTCGCAGGAGGAAAAATCCTAAGGAAAGGATTTTTCATAAAAGATGCCTGTGACAAGCAAAGACTGCTTTGTGCACAGAGTAAAACCTGAAGCAATGTTCCTGATTAAGGATTTATTCCAACATCCCTTTTCTCCCAGTTCTGTTCAGTTTGCATGTTTTGGGGAGATTTTTTAAGCATTTCTTTGGCCTTGAGTTGCCTGCATCAACCGGGACAAAACCACTTCTGTCCCAACAGAGGAGGAACCAAGCAGCCATGAGCAGTGGGAGCATAGGAAAGGCAATAACCCTTTGCAGATCACAAGACTGGATGCTATGGAAAGCTGTCAGGAAGCAGGGCTGAGATACCAGAAGGGAAGTTACCCAGGAAAAGGAGTGACAAAAAGGGCACAGCAAGTGCCCTGCCAGCCTGCCACAGTGAAGGGGAAGGAGGAAGGAAATGTGAGAAAAAGCAGAAGTTTCACCTCCCATGGACACAGCAGCTATCTGGGTGCTGTACTGATGTTCCCACACCCCAAATGAAGCTGCTGTCAGAGACACAGCCTGATCTAAAGCAAACCAATCCTGTTGGGTAGGATGGAAGTTTGACAAGAAAGTCTCACAGATGTGTGTGCTTAGCAGAAACATTTTTAAATGTAGAGTCTGATGAAGGAATAGAGATGAAAGCAAGTTTTGATACAGAAGAAAAGAATTGCTGAGCCAGTCTCACTGGATAACCAAGGAGGCAAAGGGTGTGTTGGTTAGAAGGGGTTTTTATGGCTTAGAGCAAAGGATAAACCCACCCCAAACAAGATGTTTTTACCAAGCTGAAAGAGAGCACAGGCAAACAAGCCTGCCAATGTGGCAAGTAGAAAAAAGTTCTCAGAATTTTCCACTGCAAGAAAACTGAAAAACAACTTCTAGCTTAAACTGTAATGCACTGACTTTTAGTGATTGGAGAGCAGTAACATGAACATGGTAATTACAGTAGTTATGATGGGCTACAGATAATAGTTAAGGTATAGATCGGTTCTGCTGTATGAAGATGCTCAGCAAAGAAAAGTCTAGAATGCATTGTAACCAAACCCAAAGGGTCTCCAGGCCTGCCTGCAGCTGGAGCTGACAGCTGTGGGCACAGCTCTGTCACCCACCACCCTGGGCTGCTGTGGATGGAATAAACTGCATTTTGGAGAGCCTCTCGAGTCCCACATCTCCCATTTCAGCTCTTACACAGCCCCACTTTTAGGGTTTGCCCTCTAATGGCTGTACAGGAAGAGTTTTCTTCCCAAGGAACACCCAGCTAAGAGGCTGCAGCAAGGTGCTTGTACAGCAGCTGGAAAATCCTTCACTGTTGGTCCTTTCTGCTGCAGAAGCAGCATTTTGGAGGGGTTACATCTGAGTTAAACCCAGGAATGTGACAAGCCGGGAATAATGCAGCAACAAGGGAAGTAAAGAAGGGGAAACATAACATAAATATAAGATAGCTGTGTCCTGGAAGAAAGCAGAAGAGGGTGAGATGGTGTGGCTCCAGAGGTGGAATGTGGACAGGAGCCAGCACCTATAAGTGGTGTTTTGAGGTGGCTGCTTAAATGTGGAAGATCTTCATCACACAAAAACTTGGCCAGGTGGCTTTGTGCTTAAAACAAGCTGGATTGACATGGAGTGCTTTGATAGTGTGCCAAGGTGTTGCCGTGATATTTTCTGAAAAATCCTCTTTGCCTGGGATTTTCTCCTGGGGGGCTGAGAGGCCTCAGAGAGGAATGAAAACAACAATTATCTGATTGCTGCTCCTGTGTTTGCTGCTTTGGAATGTGGCTTGGACATTGTTTGCCAGCAGGTGAATGTTTGATTGGTTCCATGTGAATTGTTTTGATTTAATGACCAATCATGGTCCAGCTGTGTCGAGGCTCTGAGGAGCCAAGGGTTTTTCTTTATCATTCTTGTGAAGTCTTCTCATGTATCTTTCCTCTTTCTTTAGTATAGTTTTAGTACAGCATTCTTTTAATATAATGTAGTGTAATAAAACAGTAAATCAGCCTTCTGAGAACATGGAGTCAAATTCTCATCTCTCACCTCGTCCTGGGGACACTCACAAACACCGCACCAAGGAACACAATAATAAATAAAAACAGAAAGGTCATGGGCAGACCTCAGAGGAGACATGGAGGCAATTTTCACCTGTTCTCACCCAAATTCCCTCTCCCACAAGACTGTGTCACCTCTTTGAAACCAGAAGTGCATTTGTTCTCAAACAGAACAACAATAAAAAATAAAAAGAAGTTTCTTGCCTCCTGCAGACAGTCATGTTTCCCAACAATTAGCAAATCAGTGAAATCTCTGAGTGCTCAACCTGGCCCTTTTCCAAAGGGATGAGTATGACTTTACCTCACTGCATTATGTTTAGGAAACAATCTGAAATCCCATGGCAGTGATGGCACCCAAGCCCCCTCCCTTTCTCAGGGACTAAGGACGGGTTTAGCACCTCATTTTGGTGCTTTTTTCCCCAAAGAACCGACAAGCACAGGGTGGCTGCTTGTGAAACAGGACGGGATTGCCCAAGGGCTGTGACATGTCCCACCCTCCACCTCTGCAGTCAGCAATGGGAACCAGGGGCCAGCAAAGTGCTCTGAACCTCAGGGCTTCATCTCCCACCCCACAGGAGACAGGACAAGCTGTGACCTGCTCAGACCTGCAGGTTCCCCTATGGAAAACACCTTGGCTGGAAAGGGAGAGAATTTCTACCTCTTTATTTTTACCATGAGTGACCCACATTGCAATAATGGCTTGGAGCAGTTTTGTCCTGGTTTCCAGGGTAACCAAAATTTCAGCATTGACCTCTGGGCACATATGGAGGGTTTAAGTCCAAAGCAATGATTCCCCTGGTAGAAGATCTCTGGGAAGGGGAAAGAGCAAGCATCTGTTCAGGATTTCAAACTCATGCTTTTGCAATACTGAAACCAGCAGCTGGGACCTTGCAGCTCCTTCCACGCTCAATTCGTGAAAAAATGATGTAAATAAAACAGGGCAGGTGCATGGACAGCACCTCCAACACTCAAACAAGGAGCATCTGATGGAAAGGTGGTCAGAAGATGAGGGCTCATGAACACAGAGTCTCTGGATTGATAAAACACAGAGCTCCAGGAGTCAAAAAGCTTTGAATGGAAGAAATCAGCACAGTTTTAACAAATCCTGCAAGAAATCAGCACACTTTTCAACAAATCAGATAAGAAATCAGCAGAGTTTTAACAAATCCTATAAATCAGCACACTTTGTAACAAATCCTGTAAGAAATCAGCACAGTTTTTAACAAATCCTGTAAGAAATCAGTGCAGTTTTAATAAATCCTGTAAGAAATCAGCAGTTTTTAACAAATCCTGTAAGAAAGCACAGTTTTAACAAGTCCTATAAATCACCACAATTTTTAACAAATCCTGTAAGAAATCAGCACAGTGCAGCCATCACACTCCTGAACACCTCCCTGGTCCCCCAAACACTTGACATTCCTCACCTGGATTACCTCACTTCACACTTTTTAGCAGGGAATTTTTTTACAATTTAAAAAAAAAAAAAAAAAAAAAAAAGTTTTTTACAAATTTTTAATTTTTTAAATTCTTTTTACAGCTTTGCTTCACCAGAAGATTTGGCATCAAACCTGAACCCAAGCCTGGAGTCACTGTGACCTTGCACAAGGTTGTTTTTCCACGCCAGGCCTTCAAGCTTCTGCTGCATTTGTTGCAGGTTTTCAGCATCCTCAGAGTGCCTGGCAGGCTCAAAGTTAATTAAAGATTGCACAGCACTGCCACAGAGATCATCAGCACCAAAGACAAAGTATCATTAGATCCATTAATGAAATAATCCTCCATCATGCAGTGATGGCAAAGCTGTGCTCCAGAAGCAGAGGGTGTAACAGGCAGCCCCAGGCCAGAGAGCTGGGAGAAGAGAGAGTTCTAAGGAATGCCAAACAAAATTCCTCTCATTTTACACGAACTAATTATCAGTGATGGTCTCCAGGCAGGGAAAGCACAGGGACTCCTGTGAGAGGGCTCACACTGCACAGCTGCTCACCAGAACCTCTCAGGTTTTCTGGGGTATGGAACCACGGGCAGAAATTTAACTCTGAAAGGGGATTTGATTGCAGAAATGTGGTGGGGCAGACTGGAATGAGAATTACACTGCAGTGCTGTGACAGGGGAGGAAAAGCTTTGCTTTCCTGTTGGAGCAGGTCTTCCAACCTGAAGCAGTGTTTTATAGCTGGTTATTCCCCTATCTGTGCACATTTGGGGAGCACTTATTTATCCTCCCATTGTTTGCCCACACGAGGAGAGAGGGGCTGTATTCCAGTTCCATTTCTAATTTCATTCATTCACTCATTTCATGACAGAGCTCATGACAGCCATGACAAAGCTCCACTGTGCACAGATCAGTTGGACAGTGCATATTCTGATTGCCCTTCAGGGGATATTCTCCTCACTGTCTGCCTCCCACATTCTGCTGGCCTGTTGGCTCACTTGGAATGGTTTCCAGATGCCAATGGGCAACACTTAAATGAATTTAACCCTATTTCCTTCCCTGCTTATCTGCACACAAACCCCAGGCTGCTGCCACCCATCAGCAACCACTGAGACACAGATTCATTCAACAAAATTCCCTAGACACACAAGGCATGGGTAACAAACCTTCCAAGAAAGGCCTTTCTCCACACAAAAGATGCTTCTGTGAAATAAACCAAGTTCCTTCCATACCAGCCCTTCCTAAAGGCTGTCAGATGTGGCCTGAGAGTCAGGGATAGCTCAGGAGATCCTTGTAGAGGCCTTGAAGTGCAGGATTTTGAGCTCATGACCATTTTTACCTCTGTCCCAGCTCCTGGTCACTTCAGTTCCATGAAGTGAACAGTTCCAGCCTCTTCCCAAGCAAATAAAGGGGTCTTCCACAAAGGAATTTAGGTGGTAACAGATGGAGAGCTGCTGCCAAAGTTACGTCAAGCTGCTCAGGACCATGAACAGCTTGAGTTTTAGAAAATCCTTGGCCTCAAGTAAGCCTCATTTGTTGCTCCAGGCTGTGAACAGGCTGTGGGATGCCACCAGGCACTCTGGAAGTGACCATCAGCACCAGGGAATCTGAGGCATCTCCATGGCACAGACTCTGCTTCATCCTGATGTCCTCCAGACACATAAAATATGCAAAGGGTAGGGGAGCTGGGTGGGTCAAGCCTTTCTCTCCCTGTTTTTCTGGGTGATCTGGCACATTGAGACAACAAACAATCTCCCTGCCAGGCAGGTCCCACCTATACCCTGATGCCTTGGTTTGGAGTCTGCTAAGGAAGGCAGGAGCCTCCCCTGAAATGGAGAATGTAAACCCTCCCCACACCTCCCAATTGCTATAAATTTGAAATTAAGGGGCTCTCAGGCAAAAATATGGGAGCAGGAAATAACAGTTCTTTAATAGGGAAAAGAAAAAAAAATAAAGGATAAAATAAACAATGCAGTGCACTAGAACAACACTGACAGAGTCAGAACCCAACCTGACACCCTGTGGGTCAGGGTGTTGGTGGCAGTGCCATTGGAACTGTGGCTGCAGCCCTCCTGCAGTGTCAGGGGTGGTTCTGCTGGAGCAGGGATCCTGTACAGAAGGATGTATTCTTCCTCTGAAGATCCAGTGGAAGAAGAGACAGCTGCTGTTCCTCTGGGGAATCCCATGGAGAAGCTGTGCTGGTGTCTCAAACCCTCTGGATTATATCTGGGTAGCAATGCTTGGCTCCTCCCTCTGGGCGGGGCATCTCCCAAGGGGATGTTACAGTTCTTATCAGCCATGCACTGACATTCAATAGCTGTTATCAGCAATGTCCCCTCCCAAGGGAGGAGTGATTGTGGTCACTCATAGAGAGAGATAAGGCAAACTGCCCCCTTGGCAAAGGTAATCTGCCATGCAGATGGGAATGGAAAACATCTTGCATTGCAATCTTCAACACCTGAGCCCAAGAACCAGGCCCTGGAGCAGAAATGATGCTCAGGATCAGCACAGCTCCTCCCAGCACCTGCAGAGTGGAAGCACTGGAGGCACAGAGCTGCTGCCCAGGGGCCTTTCCCCCTCACAGCCCCACCAGCACAGGAAAGGAGCCTGCAATTGCTGCTTTGACTGCCAAACACTAAAGTCCTGTGATCAGCCCTGCTAAGACAGGGAATTTGGAGTGTTTAGGTGTCTGAGAGTGACTGACAGCCTTAATTATACAGGGACAGCATCACAGCTCAAAGAGACAATTGCTGGATCAGGCTGGGGAGAAGCAGGAACAATATTCTGCTCTCTTAGAGGGAGGGTGCACAAAGTGAGAGCTCAGCTTCCCCCTCTGATGGTGATCATCTAATTATCCTCAATGAGCTCGATACAAATCCCAGCTTAGCAGGGGGAAGCATACTGTGGTGCTCTCAATCCACCTATACCCTGGTCTGGAATAAAGATCTTTGGAAGTCTGATTAATCCATCCAAGCAAATCCACTGCTCAGCACCACCCTCTGGAACTCAGGGCTGGCAGCTGCTGCTCCCCTGGCCATGCTGAGGAGCTGCAGTGATCCCACAGAGGTTTGGCTTTAAAGGGGAAGCCCTGAGAGCCTGGTGTGCTTTGGGATAGAGGGTGTTTGGATGGATGTACTACAGGGGAAAGATATTGGGAGTGCTGCCCAGAAATATCATAGAGAGAACAAGCTGATCTCTGCTGGCTGCAGACCTACTGCAGGCACGGGGGTGCCCTTCACAGGCTGCATCTTTGGATTAAAAATGCAAGAAAAGGCTTCTCTTGGCATCTTTTTTTCCTCCAGACCAGGCTTGCAGACTCACATTGTTCTCTCCCTTATAAACAGGGCTTCCCCTTTTTCCTGCATTGCCAAAATTTGCTGTGAAAAAAACCAGATGTGAATAGTTCAGCCTGTAACTCCACACTGGGGGAAGAATTTCAGGTGTGAGCAGTAATTTTGTACTTGCAGCTCCCCATCCCTCTGCCCTGTGCCTGCAGGTAGGGCCAGCCTGGCACACTGAGGGGTTCTGGCTCTTTGCTCTTTCTAATTTCATTTATTCATTCATTTCATGACAGAGCTCATGACAGGACAAACTGAAGCCCAGGGAGGGAGAGGAGGTACAAGGACTCCCATAATCAAATACAGTAACCACCAGGAATTAATTTAATGCTTTGTGCTTAAGTGAAGGAAAAAGAAAAGGCCAAAGCATTTAGAAAATTCTGTTTTCGTTTTATTTTTAGAAATAAAAATTTATATATATGTTTTTTCTTTTTCTTTTTATTTTCTGTTTTCTTCTTATTTTAATACATAAAAAATTATATATCTGTTTTTTTATTTTTATTTTATGTTTTCTTCTTATTTTAATACATAAAAAATTATATATCTGGTGGTTTTTTTTAATTTTTATTTTCTGTTTTCTTTTTATTCCCAAGACATGATAATCTAAAACCATTCCATCTGTCCAGGACTGGAGCAGAGGCTGGAGGAAGTGGAGGTCAAGCAGTTTGAGACTTTTTCTCAAAAAGCTCTTTCTCAAAGCCTGCCTTTCACCAACACCTCCTTGCCTTGAGCAAATCACTCCCAAATATTTATATTTGCATATATGTAAATGCAGCCTGGCTGCCAAAGGGCTTCATTTGCCCATTTCAAGCCTCTTAGGATTCTTTTCACAGAGGCTTTTTCTTTTTTTGCATGGTTTTTTTTTTTCTCCCATTTTAATTAAAGTATTTGTCTCCACAGCAGGAAATGTAAACTGTGCAGCAGGCAATCTTGATATATATTTTAAAAGAGGAAAAAAATCTTTAGCTAAGTTATTATCTTCAGCTATGCACAGAGACACTCTTTAGCCCTTTTTCTAGAAGCCAGAAAAAAATTAAAGACAAAAGGAAAAAGAGGGAGGCTGATTCTTTAAAAAGTAGGAAAAAAAGTAATAGACAAGTTTTTATTCTGTGTCTTGAAATGAAGGGTCAGATTTTTTTCTGTGCCAAAAAAATTCCTCTTAGAGAAATACAGGATTTTTTTTTCTCTAAGAAACATCAAGAGCTGGGGAGTAGCTGAATTATTTGGAAAACCTGCTGCTCAAGGTCTGGCTGCTAAGCAATGGTGAAAAATTTCATTTTATCTGTGTTTAATTGAGAGATGGCAGAGCTGAAAGGAGTGGTTTGTGTGTGTTGACAACGTCCTGGATTTTGAAATTAGTACTGTTCTTAGTGATTGGAAATCTGAAGGGAAAAGGATTGATTTACTACTGATTTACTACTGATTTACTCCTCTGTGCCTCAGTTTCCCTACTTGCAAAATGGAAATTATCATAGTTCAAGCTACAAACCTGGAATCATTGGCAAAGAGCAGCTACAACGAGTCCCCGCAATAGACCAAGAATAACACAGAACCCCCCAAAAGATGCATCACCCTCCATCCTGCAGAGAGTAATGCATGAGTTGAGCCACCCTGACCCTTTTGTCCATCAGAGATTCCAAACTTGGAGATAAAAAAATGCCTAGAAAATAGGAGTGCATTCTGTTTCCTTCTTCTCATAACCCTCCCAGCCTCTGTCTCCCTTACTCCAGGAGAAAAAAAAAAAATAACCCCAAAAAAACCAACAAAACTCAAAAAAATTAAAAATCAGCTTCTCTAAATATTGTTTCTCTCACATCAGCCCAGCAGGAGAGGCAGAAATCAAATTATAACCACTGAAATAACCATCAGTGCTTGGTGCCAGAAGGGTGGGTGGAGACACGGGAACATTTTGCTTCAGGCTTCCAAATAAAATAAATCTATCTTTATTAAAATAAACAAGTGCAAAAGAAGAAACAGAAAGAAAATCAATCAGCTGCATTTACAACAGGGAGATATCAAGTAGAGAGTGCTCCATCCAGCGAGAGGGACAAGAGCTGCAGGAATCAAACCCCTTCTGTCCTTCTCTCTTGGAATAGGATTTTTTCCTCTTCCTCTCCTGATTCTGAGTGTATTTTCTCCTGGATATATTTCTTCTTGCTTATGGAAAAGTCTCAGTGAGAACTTTTTTTTCCTGTGGGGACAAGGATGAGAAAAAGCAGAGCCATTCCACCTTGTGCCAATTCCAGACAATCCCCAAGAAGGGGATCACACTGCTTTCTATCTGACAACAATTTGGGCACAACTCGCTGTGTTTATACACCTCAAAACCTTTGTAGATAAGACCAGATAAATACCAGGATTGTCACTTCCAGATATTTTAACAGCGTTTCCTCTCCTGCGGGGATTATTTCAGGAAAAAAAGCCTGTTCTGTATGGAAATGCTGTTACAGCTTTTTCTCTTCATCCCTGCGGTGCTGTCTGGTTTTTGGCTGGAGGGATCTGCACCTTCAGGAAGAAGCAAAGTAAAAAATTCCTCTTGCTTTATATTAAAAAAAAAAAAAAAAAAAAAAAAAAGAAACAAAAAACAAATCAAACAAAACCAAACAAACAAACAAAAAAAACCCAATAAAAGCCCAGAAAAAAAAAAAAAAACAACACTCAAAAAAACCCCCCCAAAAAAAGCAAAAAAAAAAAAAAAAAAAAAAAAAAAAAACAAAAACAAAAACAAACAAAAAAAAAACCCTAACTAAAACTAATTCCTCTTTCTCTCTCTTTTTCTCTTTTTCCAGCTGGCAGCCGAGTGTGTTATTGTCATGCAAAACCCGCACCGGGGCTTCATTCCGCCCATTGCCTTTGGATCCCATCTCCGTGCCTGGGGGAGCTCAGGAGGTGAAAGCAGCGGAGATTTGGCAGCCACGGGGGCTGAGCCAGCCCAGGGCAGCTTTCCTCAGCGCTGGAGGAATGTGGGACACGCTGCTGCCCAAATTAGCCCTGGACCGACCTGCGCTGCTGCCAGTCTGGGAGCAGCCGGAATTTTGGGGAAACAGGGAAAAGTCTCAGCTCTGTTCAGCCTGGAGGAGTGGAGAGAGGGGAGAACTCTTTGTGGTCTTCAGCATCTTCAGGAGGGGCAGCAGATGGGCAGGGATTATTATCTTTTCCCTCTTGGAATCAGTGACAAGAACCAGGGGACGGCTGGAGCTGTGGCAGGGAGGTTTTGGTGTCTGGAGCAGCGGGGAAGAAGGCACTGTCCATCGGGACAGGTGTGTGTCTCCTCTGCTCCCGAGAGCATGGGATATCCCAGCTCCAGAAAGCTCTGTCCCACTCGGGAGCAGCAGAACTTTGGGTGCGGCATCCCTCCGTGTCCCTCCCCGCGTTATTATCCCCGGCAGGCTGCACCTGCACGGAGGCAGCGAGAGCAGCGCAGCGTTGCGCGCTCCTGCAGTGCCATCATGTGCTGTAGGTGCACATTGCACATTGCAATGATGATACAGCCTGCAGGGCCGGCCGGGGACAGCAAAACATCCCTGTGCCTCTCCCCGGTACTGAGCACCCGCTGTGGTCACCCCTGGCATGGGTGACCCAGTGTGGCAGCAAGCCATGTCCTTCAGCACAAGGCTCCATCAGGCCCACACCCTGGAGGAGGCTATGGAAGTCTCGCAGAGGAATCGATAAGGATCCCTCAGCAGAAGAGCCATGGAGTAGGGAAATGGGGATTTTGCCTTTTATTTCACCTGGAATACTCCTTATCCTGGGGATTTCCTAGCAGGGCCTTCTTGCTGCTTAGTAAAAGATGCTCCAACCTCAGCAGGTCCCCACTCCTGTCAGAGAATCACAGAATCATGGAATCATAGGATCATAGAAACAGAAGCACAGAATATCCTGAGCTGGAAGGGACTGAAGGGATCCCCCAACCCAGCCCCTGTCCCTGCCCAGCCCCCCCAGCAGCCCCAGCCTGGGCACCCCTGGCAGCGCTGCCCAAAGGCTCCTGGAGCTCTGGCAGCCTCGGGGCCGTGCCCATTCCCTGGGCAGCCTGGGCAGTGCCAGCACCCTCTGGGGGAAAGGCTTTTTCCTGATTTCCAACCTGACACAGCTCCAGCTGTTCCCTGGCTCCTGTCACTGATTCCAAGATGGAAGAGATCAGTGCCTGCCCATCTGCTGCCCCTTCTGAGGATGCTGAGGACCACAAAGAGTTCTCCCCTCAGTCTCCACTTCTCCAGGCTGAACAAAGTCAAATCAGTCACTCCTCACTGGCTTCCCCTCCAGACCCTTCCCCATCCTCGTGTCCCTCTTTTGGATGCTCTCCAATGGCTTAATGTCTTTTTTATATTGTGATGCCATGGCTGGGCTTGTTGCCTCTTCCTGTTCCCCAAGTCCCCTCCAAGGCACGATTCCAAGTGAAAGCCTCCTTCCATCCTCCTGTTTTGTCCACCTGCTCTGATGCCAGCTTTGCAGCCCAGAGCTTTGTCAATCCCTCCTGCCCTCCTGCAGCTCCAACCTGCCTTCCCCCTGAACCTCAGACAGGCAGCAAGGATGCAAGCAAGCCCTGGAGCCTGACCAAGCCTAGAAAATTCTGCAAGGACAAAATGAGCCATTGCAGGGGGAAAATGAACTCAACCCCAACCATTCAGGGCATACTGCTTGGGCTGGGGGATGAAATCCCAGGGGCTGATAACACTGACCCACCAAAGCAAGGGGGCTGTTTGAAGGAGAAGCTGCTTTTCCAGGCTCTGCTGTTTAATCTCCAGCCAGGTTTTGTGGGAAGGAGCAGGCAGAGGGGCAAATGGCCACACCACCACACACCCAGGGTAAGTGGGCTGGCAAGGAAAATGTCCCCCTGAACACTCAGCCAAAACCCTTCCTCTGTCAAAGTCTTTCTGAGAAAATCTGACCTTTTCAATCCAACTAACAAGGAGCCAAACTATTTAGGCTGAAAGTGTTATAATTAGTTCTGGTGATGCCCCCACCTCATCACCCAAAATATTCCCTTTTCCCTCTTACACCCCAGCTCTGCCTTCACTGCAACACGTGGCTGTGGCTCACCACCTTCTGTTATCACTTTTTAATGAAAAAAGAAAAAAAATATATTTGGGAGAAAGTCGTTTCTTTGCAATCAAATAATAAACTAAAGGATCTGCCCCAATCACATTCTGACAAGAATTTCGATTCAGAGAAAATGTATTCCAGCATAAGTGGATGAAAAAGTATTAGAGAGGAATCACAATATTTTACTCATTTTTTACTCAATATTTTATTCATTTCGTAGCAGTCTAAATGACAGCAAAAACATAAAATTAGGGGTGCTCATACATTCACATTTCCTTCCTCTTTGCATTCCCCCACCTTTCCCAGCCTGCTCCATCTGGAGGAAGGTTTCCAGCCAGGCATGACTGGCAAGGAGTCAAGGGCAGAGGGACGCCCTCAGAGCAGTGTCCAGGGCTAATTTTGGGTAGCAAGAGAGAATCTCTTTAAGCTCATGCTCTTTGTTAAAGCTTTCTGAGAAGGGCCTGTGGTGGAGAGGACTCTGGCACTGCCCATCCCACAAACAGCCCCCATGTGCCTTCACTGAGCCAAAAACTTCCCACAGCAACATTGCCTCAGTCCCTTCTCTGCTCCAGCACGTGTTCAACCACGCTGACAACGGTGGGGTGGCACTGGTGCCGCTGAAATTCTGTCCTGATGTGGGTGTCTAGCTGCTGATCAGCCCCATCCCTTTTCCTTCCCCCACTTTGAGTCACACTTCCCAGTTTTGGGTTGGTTTTTTTTTGGGGTTTTTTTGGGTTTTTTTTTTTTTTTTGGGTTTTTTTTTTTTTGTTTTTTTTTTTTTGTTTTTTTTTTTGTTTCTGGCAGTGGGATCTATTTTAATAGATGGGAAAGTGATGCCTCTCCAGACTCCCTGTGCTTCAGCTCAGAGCTGCTGGATTGCTGCTGTCAAATCTCCCCTTCCACACCCCAAAAGCCTGCAGCTGGTGGCACAGGAGGGGTGAGGTGGGTTTCCAGGTTCTTCCCATGCTTGGAAAGGCAGCAGGCAGCTCCACTGCTCAGCATCCACTACTCCCACCAGGGCCAATGTTGCAATGTTTTGGCCCAGAGGCAGAGAAAAACCCAGCTTTGATTAGGGATAAGCAGGATGTTTTCCATGCAGAACTTCCAAAGAGACATTAGGCAGGATCAGGAGAGCAAACTTCTCTTTAAACACCAGCTGCAGAAGACAGAGGGAACAGGGGAGAGAAAAGGGAAACAGGGGAAAGAAAAGGGGAATGGGGGAAAGAACTGGAACTGTGGAAAGAGCTGCCTGACACCAAAGTGCTGTCCTTTGATTTCATTTTATCCCTGTGCCAAAGGCACAATGGAAACATCATTCTGAGGCCGAGATTTTGCACAGGGGCTGGGAGAAACCTGCTCTGCCCTGGAGCAGACCCAGAGCTGCAGAGAGGGGTCACTTTAACCCCTCTGGAAAGCAGGGAAAGCCCTTTCTGTACAAGCAGTATCTTTTAATTTGCATATTTACCCAGGAGAGTTAACCAAATCACCAGAGCAGACAGAGCTGGAGGGCTCTGCCAGATATCTCCCGGTGGATTGAGCCGAGATGCTGCATGACCCTTGTTATGAGTAGAAAAGCTGCCCATTTTTTTAAAAGGTTTCAGAGTTCACAGGTTGGGCTAGTTGCTGCCAGGGTGGAGTTCTAAGCGTTTGTTATTGTAGTCACCTGCCTTTTTTTGTTAACTACCTGTCGTTGATGGTTAAGAATTCCCCCTTCTGTCAAGTGGCACCCAAAGGGTGAAGAGGAGACCTCGGAGTTGGCATGCAAATGACCTTGGAACAAGCATGCAATGGGAGAGATCCCTCACCAAACCTAGCGAAAAACCCCTAAAAACAATGAGCCAACACAAAATGGAGGAATCAAAGTGATGTCTAGACATGAGGAACAGAATCTAGTATCTGCTAAGACCCTTTTTGCCCCTCACCTAACCAAGGATGTTGGCTAGACAGAGGACCTCAAATGTTAAACCAGAAAATAAGGGAATTTCCTGATGTTCTCATGAGGATGGAGCCCCCAGCTCTGCCCATAGATCAGTGGTCACAGATGCACTCTTCCTCCTCCTTTGAGTCACTCTTGGGAGCAGTGGCAGTGTGAGCGCGGACCTGTCGGTTCTCCCCACCTGAGCTGATCACTTTAATAAAGGCGTTAAAAAGGAGAAATGTTGGGGATGATGAAACATGAAAGCCTTATAAATATGATTGTCTGGCAAAAGATTCTGAGAATATGGAAACTATAAGTGAGATTGAAATGAAAGCAAGCTTTGAGATACCTCAGTTACTGAGCAATGGGAAAACAATGGTGTGGCCAGCTGAAGGTGATCCCCTTTTGATGGAACAACACCCTCTGCTTGCAGACAGGCCCAAGGGTCAGAGCAGACCCTACAGCTTGGCAGAAGGGGCCCAAAGAGGAGTTTGTAGGGTTTAAAATGTAGCACAGTATGGTAATGTAATGATTCTTATAGGCTGTATGGAAATGCTGTAGGATTTGTATCTTGTACTAGATTGGTTGGTGAGAATCAGAATATTCAACACAGAAGGAGATTTATTGTATGGTAATGGGAACCTCACTCTCTTACCCCTTTTACTCTCTTATGCCTTTGCTCTCTTACTCTCTCCCTCTCTCCCCCTCGGGCCTGCTCTGAGCTGTGTTTGGCAGCTCCCAGCAGGGCCCTGCACCCAGGCCCTTTGCAACAAACCCCAAGTTCCAGGACCAGAAGAAGATTTATTGTATTGTAACAGGAATCTTGTGCTCTGATCCTCTCTTTTACTCTCTCATCCTCTTTAACACGCTCTTGCCTTCTCTCTCCTTACCTCTCCCTCCCTCTTTGGGGCCTGCCCTGAGCTGTGTTTGGCAGCTCCCAGCAGGGCCCTGCACCCAGGCCCTTTGCAATGAACCCCAAGTTCCAGCCCTGGCTGCAGAGATCTCTCGTCTCCATCCATCCTGACCATCCTACCCCCCGATGCTCCTACAGACAAAGATCTCCTGCCCGTGTTTATCCCAACCCTGGCACGCCCCGCGTGCTGCCACCCCAGCAGCAGCTCTGCTGCAGCCCTGGCTCCCCACACGCCGCTGGGAGAGGCAGAGGAGGAAGCAGGAAGGCTGTGCCTGCCTGAGAGCTGCCAGCCAAACACCCACGTTTGCCAAGCTCCAGCCCAGAGGAACAGTGTAGGTTTGGTCACGCTACCGAGGAGCGTCAGCGCTCCCCGTCATGAGACCGGCTTAAAAATAATAAATGGTGCTAAGTGACGAATGTTCCTTCCTCTTCATTTCCCCCCGGGGTTCAGGAGGTTTTCACAAGCTGTTAAAGGTGGTTTTCAGGTTTTTACTGTGATGGATGAAAGTTTGTGTTTGGTTTAGTGAGAAGTTATGGCTCTGCTGTTATTAAAAGGTGCCAGTAACTTAGAAGTTAATAAAACAAAATATATCCCACCAAATATCACAATATTTGCAATACAGGATTCAGTTTGGTTTGCTTATATTTACAGAATTCCTTGAGGTGACTCTCACCAGAATTACCTTATGCACTTCCAAAAAATCCATGAGACAGGTGAGGACTGGCTCCCCTCCAAGCTCACAGCTGTAGGAACCGGAGGCAGAAGGAATCCACAGGCACACACAAGCTGACATCCTCTGGAATCAGATGGATTCTGCAAATTCCCAATCCTGCTCTCTATTAACCCAGGCCTCTCTCTGCCTCTCCCTGTTTTGTGAGCCAAACATGTTCAAGGGATGGGAGGTGAAGAGAGAATGATTTTTCACTGTCTCTTTAATGCAGACACTGGGAACATCGAGTTAAATTAGTAGGAGATATGCTGAAAACCAAATAAGATATTCAGCTTCACACAGGGGAACTATGGGACTATTTGAGTGAAGATTTTTTTTTGTGAATGCCCAAAGTTTGCATAACTTTAAAAGATGACTAGGCAAGCTCACAGAAGAAAATTCCAGTTGGAGCTAGAAACCACAAAAATCCCCCTGAGCTGCAGATTGCTGGAGGCTGTAAGAGAAATAGCACTTTATGACTGAATTATTTCCTAGACATTTCCCAAAACATGAACTGTGGGTCACTGCTGGAACTGGAATACCTGGCTGGATGTACCTGTGCTCTGACCTAGCTGATCATTATATTATTCCAGTGTACAGCACTGCAGGAGGTAAAATCTGTGCCATTGAGAAGCTGTTTGCCTGTTTTCTGAAAAACAATCCCCCTCTGAAGGCTGAATTTGCTCGGGAATCAGTGGTGGGACATTAGGATGGTAAATCAAGGGTCCTGTGACTGAACAGGGTAAATCAAGGGTCCAGTGACTGAAAATCCCCACGACAACCAGCAGGGTTTTATGAACAGACAGCACTGTCAGGTAGCTGGGATGGAAAAACACATTCCTGCGATCAGCTCCAAAGGCTCAGCCTGGCAAAGAGTGTGACTGCAGATTGTGAGTGTCTGTTTCCTTTTCTTTGTTTCCTTGTTGTCTTTTTTAAACAATCTGCCAATTCATCATTAAGAAATTAAATATTTTATAGCTGCTGTGATGCTGATGACAGGTGCCAGATTGATTGGTTCTGGCAGAGGGAATTTGCTGCTCATTTCTTCCCTTTGCAGCA
Organism: Melospiza georgiana; assembly: GCF_028018845.1. Taxonomy (NCBI): domain Eukaryota; kingdom Metazoa; phylum Chordata; class Aves; order Passeriformes; family Passerellidae; genus Melospiza; species Melospiza georgiana. The sequence goes on along the minus strand of NC_080449.1, from coordinate 5,564,323 downwards.
AGAAGTTGTGCGCACAGGGGTAGAGAGAGGGAAGAGCTGAAGTCTCCAAGCTGTCCAGATCTGACCCAATAAAGGGTTTAAAAATAGGTACAATCTGGAAACATATTGGTGCCAAGAACCACGACAGCAAAAGCCCAGCTTGAGTGGCTGCGTTTGCTAGCCCTGCACACAGAGGGTGGAAGGGGAGGCTCCCTGGAATTATCAAGGTTGCCCTGACTTACAGGACCCCCAGGACAGTGCTGCTTCCAGCCAGCCACAGAGCTGCAAAAGGAGCACTCATGTCAGAAACAGAGACCTTGAGCTGTGCTCTGGTCTCTGCCACTGACTTTCCACACAGCCCTGGGTAAATCCTGGGCAAGAATACACCTCTCTTTTTGTGCCTGTTCAGCTTCTGATTGGGAACGAGCTCATCTGAACGTCACCATCAGATGGGTGCTCTTCCCTTCCACACCCAACCCAACCCTCCTGCCCTGCCCTTGGCCCTGTCCTGAGCTCAGCTCACCTCATGCCCTGGGAGGATTTGGGGGTATGGGAAGCTCTGGGGTTATGGAAGCTCTGGGGGACATGGGAAGCTCATACCCTCTCGGGATCTCTAGCTGGTCAGAGTGACCCCGAGATTGTTAAAAGTCTCTTTTCTCAGCCCAAGCGCTTGAAGAATGAGTTGGAGCTCTTAATTTCTTGGTCTCAAGGTTGTTTATTATATCTTATCTGTCAAAGTTTTTCTCCTGCCCCACTGAGGTCCATCCAGCAGGACAGTTCCAGGCACTCTGCCTGCCCCCAGGGCAGTGTTATGTCTTTATACTAAAAACTACATATACATTGTTTACAATTATTTTCCAATACCTATCACCTATGTTAGACAGTGAGCTTCTACTCTAAACCAGTCTGTAAGTGCCACCATCACAACAGAAGATGGAGGCCAAGAAGAAGAAGAAGGAGGAAGGCTGGGCGTGCCCAGATCCCTCCATCTTGCCCCCTGAACCCCCATACCAAAAACCCCAAAATCTACATTTCCACCTCCATTATAACTTCACTAATATTCTACTTAAACTGTTGTGGCTTGCTGATCTTCATCTAAGGTTGGTAATTTGCTCCACGGGTCATAATCAAACCCACAGGTGTTTTGGGCTCTGTGCCAGGGTCTCTGAGCCCCCTGGCAGGGGTCTGGGCTGCTCAGGACCAAAGGGATGTCCTGGGTTCTGACAATACCCACCTCTGATCATCTCCACTCCTCCTTCCCCACAGCTTTTCCACAAGCCAGGTTCCCCTGGGGCAGCCTGGTTTGTGCAGCTCTGGGCTGAGGAGACAGACGAGCCATGTTCCCAGGGATGACACTAACAAGATTTAGTACGTGACTGAGCCTTGCAATCGCTGGTGATAACTAGAGAATTACCCTGATAAATATTTGATATGATTTGGAGAGTAATAATAGATTTTTCTTGCCCACGATTTCCATCAGGAAGAGGCAAGGGGAAAGAGCTGCTGAAAAGGGGAATGTAATTGTGGCATCCATCTTTCTGTCTGAGGTTACCTGTCCTGTGCAATAGATCAGAGGGGAACAGGGCAGGGGGAACGTGGAGGGGCAGGAGGTGACAGGGCATCCCTCAGCGTTCCAGATCTGCTGGCAGGCCCCAGGCTCTGAGAGGATTGAGTGTGTGATTCCATGTGTGCGTGACAAACAAAAGCGAAAAATGGAAGAGGGAAAGGAAGTAAGGAAGAGAAAGAAAATAGGATGGAAAAATCCAGAGCAACAATGGAAAAATGTCTGGGCTGGTGATGGGAAAGCTGGGATGCAAAGAGAGCTTTCTCTGTGTTGCTGGATGTAAATGTAATGACAGAACCCCAACACCACCAAATCCCAACAGGATTCCCACTACTCAGAGCCAGGATATTTTGCGGGCATGTAGGTGAGAGCAGCAGATATCCCTGTTGAGGTCAGTGACACATAGCAAGGCCTCAAAGAGTGGGAAAGCCAATCTCCCCCTTCTCCCCCTGGCATGGGGGGGTCCCAGAGACCCCACAGCTTTTGCTGCCATTGGGCATCACAGCAGGATGGCAGCTCTGTCCTGGGGGCACAGGGCTGCAGCACACCCTCAGCAAAGGCCCCTAACTGGCACATAAAGGTTCAGTTTCCACCTTGCTGGATCCTCCACAAAGCCATGTTTGAGACCATAGGTAAGTTTTCATTTCTGAGGAACACTTTTGCTCATACTGGCAACAGCACAACCCTGCCAGAGCTCTCCAGCTGAGGATCTGGGACACCCAGCACCCAGAAATGCTTTCCTGGTTGTGCCACCTGCCTGCTGTGACACACAAAGCAAATCATTTCACCCCTCCATGCCTTCATTCTCTTCCCAGTGCTTCCTTGACACAGACATCTTTTATGGAAAATCCTTGCCTTAGGATTTTTCCTCCTGAGAAGCTGGGAGGCCTCAGGAACAAAATGTAAACAATGGTTATCTGCTGCTGTGGAATGCAACAGGTGCATCTGGGATTGGTCTCATGCAGTTGTTTCTAATTAATGGCCAATAACAGTGAGCTGGCTAGGACAGAGAGCCGAGCCACAAGCCTTTGTTATCATTCTTTCTGATTCTACTCTTAGCTAGCCTTCTGATGAGAACCTTTTCTTCTATTCTTTTAGTATAGTTTTAATGTAATATACATCATAAAATAATAAATCAAGCCTTGTGTAACATGGAGTCAGATCCTCGTCTCTTCCCTCATCCTCAGACCCCTGTGAACACGGTCACGCTTCCTCTGCTGATGCTGCTGTCCCCATTGGAGCAGTTCAGGGGTGCCTGGATCTTCAGTTTCCACCAGGATATGAATCAAGGTGTCCTGGTTTCCAGAGGATCTGTCACTGGTGGAAGCAGCACACGCTGTCTGCCTCTGAAACTGTGGGCCCCCTTTCACTTTGGAGCCCAGTTTGAGGCCTCTGACAGTAAGTGTTCACCTCATTCTTTATTCCTGTCCTTATTTTACACTCTAGTCATTACTCAGGCTGCATTCAGTGGCATCAGCTGAAGGAGATTTTCAGATAATGCAGGCAAAGCAAGCGAGAACAAAGATCACAGCAAGGAAAGTGGTTTTTTGGCATGTTCACATAACAGCTACTCCATCAGGTAGAACATGACAGTTATTGTAGGAATCTCTTCATAAACCCTAATACACACTCAATTATATACTCTTAAAACTCCCTTTTTGTTCTGTATCACTCATCTAGAGAAGTGTCAGATGGAGAAAGGCAGCAATCCACAGAGACACCAATTCATTTCATCGACATGCTCGGGGATGGTTATTAATAGCAGAGCTGCTGGCTAATTGCACATGTCCTGTTACAGGAGATCAATCACACACAGAAGAGCTTGAAAACAACTTTGTGTCATTTCACACAGAACTGTTTAGTCAGGGCTGCACTCCTCTCCTTGCTGGGTTTGTGTAACCTTTGTGAGGGTTTGGGTTTGCTGGGGTTGAACAGTCCTGGAGCTCTGTTCCCTCCCCAAGGGCACAGATCCAGCTGTAAAAATCCAGGTTATCCTCTGGGCTTTAGCGGTGACACAATCTGAGGGGTCAGGGCTTGTAGTATTGATAGACACAGCCTTCATGTTCTCCTTATTAAAAGATAATAGGAACAATAATCCCAAGGGCTTTTTATCTGCAAGAGGCTGTGGACAACGTGGTTGTCTCTTCTCCAAGCCAGCAGCAGAAGGAGAGGGAATGCTCAGCATGTAACAAACTAAACTCACCACTCTGCTATTGATAAATCACCCTGCTCTTATTTAGGACCACATAAAGTTCCCAGACAGAGATAGGGATCTTATTGTGTGAGTTGCTGCATACACATACTAATAATACAAATGATACTTAGGCTCTTAAATAAATGAAATAATAATAAATAAATAGAATAAATAATATTCATATTAATAATAATTTTATTACTATTATTTTATTACTATTATTTATTATTATTATTACTACCCTAAATAATAATCCTGCAATGAAATCAGCATGAGGAGCCCCATCAAAGACAAACTCCATTCCCACCTCTCATCTGTGGTGCCAAATCCCAGTCCAGTTTCCTTCCCTTCCAGCTCCCAGCAATCTTCAGAGGCTCTTGAAATGAACAACAACTTCCATCATCACTCCATAAAGGTTAATCTCCCCTTCAAGCAATCATCTTGGTAAGAATGATGAGTTTTAATTTGAGGATAGTTTCTAGACAATAAAGCTACACTTACATGGCTGTGCTGAAGAGACAATCAGACAAACAAGGCACTGTCTCCAATGAGGGATTCATTCAAGCCTGGAGAGCTGGAGTTGAAGGAAAAATTCAACAAAGCCCTCCTTGATTTTTTGCTTTCCTGACCATTAAGATGTCACAAGATGCTTTGGTTAGATATTGTTACTAACAAGAATGTAACACTGAAATTAAACATACTCCAAGCTTCATCTCATTTGGCCAGGAAGGTAATTTTACCCAGGTGGGTTCTCTAGAGAGTTTTGTGTATTCTGCTTGCTCTGGAACAGCTCTGGATCTGGATCCCAGTTCTGTTGTGTATCTGAGCATCTCTAAACCTGTGGGGTGGAAATCAGCATTTCACTGAGTTCACACAGACAGCAAAGACCTGCCTGTCTCACCCTGAAACCAAGACATTCAAAAACCTCATGGGAAATACAGCTGCTGGGACCCTGGGCTAGATAATTTGGGGGTTTTTTTCTGAGCCATACACCTGCAGCCTGTTTTTGTAATACTGATACAGGAGGAAAGATAATTCTTATCCTGACACAGAGTGAGATGTAGATGGGCTCTGAAAAGCAAATGTAATTTACATTTTGCTTTCATATCAAGGAAATACCTTAGCAGGGTAAGAGGGGCAGCACTGTGCATCACCTGCAAGTTCAGTCCTGACCTCTCTTCATGCTCCCCAGCAGTGGGCTCACACAGGGCACGTAGCAGCAGGCAGGAAAGCTGTCCCCTCTGCTCTACAGCCTTGGCTCAGGTCAGCATGGACAATGAGCTTGGATGGCTCAGATGGAGAGGTCAGAAATGGATCCATCTCTTACAGCTCCTGTGTGGGGGTGGCACTCTCTCAGCACCATGGAGGGGAAAGTCAGACCTTTGGAGTGTGGTTATAAAATGAGTTGAGTGCTCTCAAAGAGTGTGGAGGAGGTGGAGGGGACACACAAGGATCGCCCAGCCCAGCCCCTGTCCCTGCCAACCCCACCCTGGGCACCCCTGGCAGCGCTGCCCAAAGGCTCCTGGAGCTCTGGCAGCCTCGGGGCCGTGCCCATTCCCTGGGCAGCCTGGGCAGTGCCAGCACCCTCTGGGGGCAGAGCCTTGCCCTGAGCTCCAGCCTGAGCTGCCCTGGCCCAGCCCCAGCCGTGCCCTGGCTCCTGTCCCTGGCCCAGAGCAGAGATGGGAGCTGCCCCTTGGGAGGAGCTGTAGACCCCAATAAGTCTCCTCTCAGTTTCCTCTTCTCCAGGCTGCACAATCTCAGTGCCCTCACCCAGTCCTCTTATGGCCCCTCCAGACCCCTCCCCATGTCCCTCCTCTGGACACTCTCTCACACCTTTAGATCTTTATTTATATTGTGGTGCCCAAAACTGCCCCCAGCACTCGAGGTGAAGCCAGACCAGTCCAGAGCAGACTGGGACCATTCCCTCCTTCACCCAGCCTGGTGTCCCCCAGGACAGGGGTGTCCCTTTGGGCTGCCAGGGCACTGCTGACTGATGCTCAGGCAGAGCCAGAGGGCTCAGCAAGGAGGGCTGAGCAGTGCCTCAAACAGCACAGCCCACTGAAGGCTCTGGCTGTAAAGCAGCTCTGAGGCACTGAGGAGCTGTCCATGAGCGTGTCTGTGTGTGGAGCCTTGTACACCCTGCCACAGGAGCAGACTCCTGGAGAGGAGCCAGCTGCCCTCCTGCCCTGGCCTTTCCCTGCAGAGCCACTGCCATCTGTCCCAGCTTTGAAAAGGCCGTGGTGCCATGGCCCGGGAGTGCTGGGCATTGGCCTCTGCTGGAGGGGACAAATTCTGACACTCAGAGTTTCACCACCCATCTGCCAACACAGAGATCCCAGAGGAAAGGGAGCAGGGCTTCCTGCTCTGGTAGCTCCACACAGACAGGGAGAGAGAGCCTGGCACTCTGCACGAGCATCTGAAAGGGAATTGGGGCAGGAGCAGAGATGTGCTCCCCACCCAGACCTGCCCTAGGGAGAGCTGGGGCAAGGACAAGGGCAGGGGCAGGAGTAGGTGACACAAATGCCACCAGGCACATACCTGTGGCTGGGCTAGGACACCTCTGATGGAGTGGGGGAAGTGTGGCATTCACATTCTCTGGAAAAATCCCTTCACCCAGGGTTTTTCTCCTGGGAAGCTGAAAAGCCTCAGAGAAAAGGAAAACAATTCTTATCTCATTTGCTTCTCCTGTGTTGTGCTCACATGTGCAATGTGTTTGGAGATTGTTCACCCACAGGTGATTGTTCCATTGCATTCTGCTGGGAGTTGTTTTCACTCTTTGGCCAATCAGGGCCAAGCTGTGTCAGGACTCTGGAGAGAGTCAGGAGTTTTCATTATTATCTTTTTAGCATTCTGTGAGTATCCTTTCTGTATTCTTTAGCATAGTATAGTATTCTTTAATATAATATAGTATAATAAAATAATAAATGAGCCTTCTGAGAACACGGAATCAGATTCATCATTCCTGCCTTCATCAGAGCACCCCACAAATACAATAGGGGGAAGGATGCTCCTGTCACATGGGAATTGGATTAATTTAATGTTGATTCAAGCACCAACTGCTAAAAACTCCAGAGTACTTTTTATGTTTGTAAACACTGCCTTTGGACCACTTTGCCTGTACCTGAGTGTCCTGCTCTGAAAAATACAGATTATGATGGGTTTTAGGAGGTATGGCAAGCGTGGATGCAGGAGAGTGTGCAGACTCTGTGGGCACAGAATTGCCACCAGCTGGCACAACTGGCCCAGCATGAGAACACAGTGTGGGACTGAAGGTGCCCCTTGCTGCCCTCACTGCCTGTCCCCAGCCCTTCCAAAGCTGAGAACCCCAATCCCCATCCTGCCCAGCAGCCTCTCTGCCCTGCTGTGCATGAAAATAACTTGGGTTACAGAAGCTGGGAGCTGCAGACAGAGAACAGAACAACGACAATTAGGATTTAGCAGAGTTCTCAACACGCAGGGGAGCAGGCACACCAAAAGGACTACAGGGCATCATGTTAAAGAGGTGGGAGAGACAGACAGACAGACCCATGTCCAAGGCACGATGCAGTTCTTGAATTGCATTATTTAATAGGCAACACTGAGTCTCTAAACCTCAGCTCCTGCCTCTTCCTCCCTCAGGGCCCTCCAGGCTCCCCTGTACCAAGCACCTGTTAATGTAATCATCCCAGCAGGGGGAAAAACTTTGCAAGAATTTCCCTTAAACAGCTTTCTCCCCAGGACAGCAGCATCTACATGAAATTACAGCATCTGTGCTGCTAGCCCAAAGCTGAGCAGGAAAATCTGCAGGCTCACCAAAGCCTTCCCCTCTCTCCCTCCCAGCCCCATCCAGGCATGTATCACCTTGATTGCTCAAATCTGACTGTTTCCCAATCTTCTTTCATCTCACATTGACCTCCCAGCATGGCAGGAGGCAATAATCAAAGCTGTGACACGTGTGATAGCCCTGTGCCAGACGAGGCATTAGCAGTTCCTTTAGATTTAAGCCCAGTTCATACCCACCCCAGTAAATAGCCTTCCCAGCGAGCTCTGCAAATCCATAGTCAGTTCATCAGGAAGCACTTGTCCCAGTTTCACAAAAGGCCCGAAAATGAGGCAAATAGCAAGGCAAAGAAAAGAGCTTGTTCGAGGTAAAATGACTCTAATACAGAAGCAACAGGCAGGAGGGGAAAACATGCGCTGCTCAAATGTTATCAGCACGCTGGGCTCCAAATACCAGTTTGCAGCTTTAGACAGCAAAATACAGAGGGGATTGTCCTGCGTTGATGTGAAGTAGGAAGAATGTGGCAGGAGATGCTAACGGGGAGCAGTAAAAGAGGATAGCACAGCGTAGCAGGCAGATCACCAGGAGCCTGGACAGACAGTTTGTGTTCTCACACCCAGCTAACTCCTCTCCTGACCTGCTTTTCCTGTTTTTCTCACCTGTTCTGGCTACATTAAACTTGATATTTTCTTATGTGTGCTGCAATCATCACTTCAGTTTCCCACGCAGATGTTCTGAGTCTCTGTCAGGAGCCTGGAGGGATTCTCGGGAGCATCAGGAATGAGAAAGCTGCTCAGAGAACTGGGAAAAACTCGGGGGAAAGGGCCCTGCCTGGGATAACGGGAATGCCAGGGACATTCTGGCTAGCACGGGTGCTCCTTGTAATTGCAGGTGTGAAAGGAAAAGCTCAGACCTCAAAACCTTCCCTTCTGTGCCTGCATTTTCCACCAGCATTCAGGGAACCTCCTTCCCCTGATGTGTTCTCACTGTGTTCATGCCACAGCTGCTTCAGGAGCTGTATCCCAACAGATCATGGAGCCATTTTACCTCTCTGGAACTTCTCCCATGCCAACCTGTCTTTTACCAAATTAAACATGCTGTTCCTGACCCTTCTGACCTCCTGCAAATGTTCTGTTTTCTGTCTTCCAACACTCCTCTGCATTCAAGCACAGTTAAGCTTATCCACACTGACCTGAAGAAGCCAGACATGGTCAGTGACTCCATTTTTTGTCTATATTTACTGAAATATCCCTCCTGATACATCCAAGGATAGCATTTGCCTTGCTTTGCCTGACGTCTCAGTCAGGCTGCAGTCACTCAGACCACACAGTCCTCGACCATTTGCTGCTCATCCTCTCCTATATTATATCTCAGACCATCACAAGTGCTCACATTCCTAACCTGTCATCTCAAACTCTCTCTTTGCCCTCTCATTTCAATTATTCTGATTCTCAAGGTCACTGAGTTCTTTCAGACTTGTGCTCTCATTCTTCTCTGCGTTGTCAAAACTTCCACTTCTGCGTCCTGGGCGATTTTAGCCTCAGGATCTTGCTTTCATTGCCAAGATCATCCACGAGAAGAAAAGATCAGTTCCCAAACTGTTCTGTGAGAAAGTCTTTTGGCAAATTCCCTCCAGAGAATTGCACTTCACCTCACAGTTTACTAATCCTCCTTTCCTTCAGTTTCACTAATAATTTCCCACATGGCACCTATCAGATACCTGACTGAAGCCTAGATAAAGGAGATCAGCAGCATTTCCTTTGTCTGGAAAATCAAGTATCTTATCAAAACAAAGCTATCATGTTCGTCTGACACAATCTACATTTCGTAAACCCATGTTGCATCTTATCTCATTTCCCCTTTATCTCTGCATGTTTAATTGTTCTTCCCTTCAAAATTCACTTTGAAATCTCCAGTCAAGGTTAGACTGAGAGGCTTGGAGTTAACTGGGTAACTTTTTATCTGTACATTGCTACTTCTACAGTTCTCTGATCATGTGGGTTTTGGAGAAAAGATATTATTAATGATCTTTTCTGCTGGACCTGCACCTTAATATCATGATTCTTTTTGACTTCAGTTGAGGCGCAGTCCAGTGTCAGGGTGTAACACAAAGGAGTGTACATAATCCCCGAGAAGCACTGTGGGACCCCGGTTCTGCTGGGATTCACTGTAAAACTGAATGGGAAGGAGTCTGGCTCTGTGCAAACAGGGAGCAGAGGGGATTAACGAGGTGAGACTGGGGCTGGTTTGTTTGCGAGCAGCTTTAAAAAACGTGAAACTCACAGTGATGGTTGTCAAAGTGCTGCTTGCAAAGTTCCCCACCGTCACAAGCATCACAAGCGACTGCCAGAGCTTTAATGTTAATTGGACAGATTGTCTCTGGTTTTGAAGGGAAAGCTGTGATTAATGAAACAACTGTTAACGACGCTGGAGCAAAGCAGACCCTTCACCTTCCTTCTTTTGAGGGGAGGTAAACAGCAACTGCCTTTGGCTGCCCTTAAGAAGCAGCTGACTGAGAGCCTTCCTTAAAATCCCTGCCAAGCCAAGATGCAGAGAGGGATTCAAGGAATGGAGAGGCATGAAAGTGCTTCATACCTCCAGGAGGAGGCAGGAAACCCACAGCCTCTCCTGTGCTTTAATTCCTGGGCAAGTTTTCCTCAGTTTAGACATTCAGAGCTGACTAGAATCTACAGTCCTGGACCTTAGGTGGCTTTGGGCCCACACAGGTTCTCCATAGTTTTTTAGAATCTGTGATTTGCAGTGATCTAATATGGGGACATTTTGCTCTCCTAATTCAGAAGTGGCTTTAATCTTTATACTGGCTGCTGAGTTCCATATTTACACTCACACATTCGCCAAAGGAATAGGCATAGATCCTCCTTGAATCTAAAACCTAATGGAATAATGGTTTTGTTGTTTTTTTTTTTTTTTTTTAATCTTCCTTTATCATTGTCTTTCCTTATCCATGCACCCTTGATCTCTGCCCTCACACCCTCAGCTTCTGCCACCATCCCTGAATTTCAGACCTGCTTCCTAAGGATTCCTGCAGATGTCTGTGAGAACACAGAGCCCAAACCAGACAGGACCTTCACCCTCTGTTACATCCCTTTCCCTCCAGGAACACGGTGTCTTAACACACACAGGCTAAAATATTTCCTATTGTTTTCAGAGTGAAAGCACTCACTTGTGCACAGGAGTACCCAGCTCTCCTTTGACTTTTTCATTCAGTTTGTCTTCCGCTGAAGGAAAAGATTGGAGCATTTGGTGCCTGAGCCCTACGGAGCCTTCCTACTTCCCCAGTGTGAAAAGTATGTATTTTATGATTGGCTTTTCCCAAATATTAAAATGAATATTATATGTGTTATGTTAGAAAGTTATTCTATATTAATTTTCTTAAGTAGTGTGTTAAATATAGTTTTAAGTTATAACACAATGTTCAAATAGAAACTATGGTATGTAGGGTACTTTTTTTAAGAGAGGATTCACACTGAGATAGCAGCCACAGGACACCTAAATCTTTCAGAGAAAAAGAATTTATTGCTCCATTATCAGAAGAAAATAAATTCTTCCCACCCCATTCAGCCCTGAGGATGCTGTTAGGATTAAGAGGAAGAAACTGACACTGACTAGACAGAATCCTGTATTTTAATTTATGCATCATGTGTGAGGTGTATGAATATGCAACAGGCTGTTGTTTTTAAGGGTTAATACTCTGTTATCATAGGTCCTTTTCAGGGCTTATTTTGTGCAGAAAAGGTACCCGGACTGTCCATAACTCTTTGTTTTTATTGTCTCCTATTATTCTAATCTCAACTATTCAAATTTTTATTACTCTAATTATATTACTATTTTTACAACCATTTTATTACTATTTAACATTTAAATTTTCAAAAAACAAGTGACTGGCATTTTTCACACTCAGTGAATTCACTGGGGCATCTCCATGGAGCCACCCAGCCCCATTATCAACGCTTGGATCTTAATTCAGCTCTCACTGCAGTCAGCAGCACACCAGGCTGAGCTGGAGGGGACACAGATCAGGCCTCCAAAGTCTGCCTCGAGCAGTGAGCTGAGAGCTCTCCCCCCTCTCACAATGTGCTCTCACTCCCAGGTCTCCGGTCATTACTCTCCTTGCTGCCTCATTACCAGAATGTGCCATTAAAGTTTTGCTCACTTGAAAATGATCTCTTATTATCTCTCCATGGAAATTGCCCCGGCAACAAGCTTCCCTCAATATCTATCAAGCCGAAGAAAGCCATTAGAGGGATTACAGAGAGCTGCATGGATGCTCCTGCCCCATCCCTGGCCAGTGGGATCCACCCCCGGCTCTCCGGGGCTCTGGCTCCATCATGAGGCCACTGCAAGAGCAGCCAAGTGTCCTTGGAAAGGTCCCTAGACAAGTGTCCACATCATGGTCTCTATCCAAGTGTCCTTGTCATGGTCTCTATCCAAGTGTCCTTGTCATGGTCTCTAGACAAGTGTCCTTGTCATGGTGCCTATCCAAGAGTCCTTGGAAAGGTCCCTAGACAAACGTCCTTGTCATGGTCTCTAACCAAGTGTCCTTGCCATGGTCCCTATCCATGTGTCCTTAGCAAGGTCCCTCTCCAAGTGTCTTTGTCATGGTGCCTATCCAAGTGTCCTTGGCAAAGTCCCTAACCAAGTGTCCTTGTAATGGTCCCCATCCAAGTGTCCTTGTAATGGTCCCCATCCAAGTGTCCTTGTCAAGGTCTCTATCCAAGTGTCCTTGGAAAGGTCCCTATCCAAGTGTCCTTGTCAAGGTCCCTATCCAAGTGTCCTTGCAAAGGTCCCTAGACAAACGTCCTTGTCAAGGTCCCTATCCAAGTGCCCTTGTCATGGTCCCCATCCAAATGCCCTTGTCATGGTCTCTATCCAAACGCCCTTGGCATGGTCCCTGTGAGGGTGCGGTGGAGAAGACCTGCAGCCCAAACCTGCCCCCCTTTGAAAAAGGCTCCCCCCAGAAATGAGACATGGCGCTCTGTGCTCTTCAGCAGCAGCTAAAGGAGAGGGGAGTGGCACAAGCTATCCATACAAAGGTGTGTAAAAGTGCCCAAATAATCCCAAATAATTATTTGCTAGTGCAACCATTAGGACGTGGTCGTGGAATCCTATCAGCTCTTCCATGATAGGTGAGGAAGCGTCTTGGAAGTTAAGTTGTGGGTGATTGGCCATATTTAGGTAGAGATGTGCTGGGTTTTCACCTGCAATTCAATGTAGACAGGGCTATGTAATTGTTTTACTAACATCTCTTTATGAGAAAGAAGCATAAGTGGTCTATGTGGTTGGCTTGGAACCATCATACGGGGGTTCGACTCCTTCCTTTCAAAATAATTTTGGAGTGTCTCTCACAAAGAGCCCAGAAAGTCTGCTCTCCTCACTCTGGATGTCCACAGTGCTGTTTGTCTGGCTGCCTTTTCCAGGCCATGGATGAACGAGGCATCTCAAGGGCATGATTCATTTCACCCGCCTTGGACACCAGCACAGGATGGATTGCACCCCAGAGGTATCAGTTTCTCTGTCCTGCCTGCAAAAGAAGAGCAAATAACTCACTGCTGAGGGTATCTGTGTTGCCTGATGCAGCAGATTCTCAGAGTATCATTTCTGGAGGTGCTGAAGCATTTGGATTAGGAACCTTTGAGGGGAAAAAAAATGTAACACTGGCAGTTTAACCATTTCCAAAATACAGCCCAAACCTGTGCAGAGAAAGGACTTGGTCTCTTGACATCTGAGTGCTTGACAGGCAAGTATCAGATTTCATCAGACTACCTGAGGCTGTATTTGATATTTAAGATGTTACAAACCCCTCAGGATTCACACAGGGTGGCAGCAGATGAGGTCTCAGGTCCTCCTTTATCCTGTACTGTCTCCCGTGACTCTGAGTCACACTGATGGCACATGGTTGTTATTTTTTGTATTTTTATTTTTATATTTATATTTTTATTTCTCTCCCTTGGCAGAATAACAGCACTGCTCTGTCTGCCACCTTTGACAACAGTGAAAGTCTAAAACACTCAAGGCACTTTGAGACAAACAAACTGTGGGAGGCAGGGCCCTGCTCTGCCCTTTCCACCAAACAAACTCTGCAGGTTTTATTTCTGCATGTCCTGGGGTGGCTTTATGGTGCTCATATCCCCACTCATCTGTTTAGGCCAGAAATGAATTTTGCACCTTTAAGATTGGTTCTGAGAGTGAGGAAGGGGAAGAAAAAGCTCAGTTTGTTTTCAGACAGTGCACTCACTCCTCCACATTCTGGCTCCTGGACTGTGTTGTCTGCAGACAGACAGACAGACAGCAGGACAGAGCTCTCCTTTGCTTTTAGTTAGTTTTAGCTGAGGCAGAGAAGTTCCCTGGACTGGGGTTTTTCTTTTTTTTTCTTTTTTTTTTTTTTTTTTTTTTTTTGGACCTCTTTAAACCTGCTCTGGACTGAGCACCAGAAGAGCACCAGGAGCTCACACCCAGGCTGGGCTGGGGTGACATTTCCAGAGCCAGAGGGACTGATAAGAGACTGATAAGAGACTGAGTGAGCCAAGTTACAGCCCATGGAGGGGATTTTCTGAGTTTCTCATCTCTTCAGAATAACGAGAGGCTTTATTGTTTGTTATTGTTCAATAGTGTTTTGTTTTTTGATTTTTGGGGTTTTGTTTTGTTTTGTTTGGGTTGTTTTTTTGGTGTTTTTTTTTTTTTTTTTTTTGGGGGGGGGGGTTTGTTTGTGGTTTTTTGATTGGTTGGGGTTTTTTTTTGTTTTATTTTTTGTGCTGATGAATTTTTTACCTGTTAAATAAACAGCTTTTCCCCCACTTTTCTCCAAGGAAATCCTTTCCCAAACCAGCTGCAGGAGGGGCTGCTTGAATCTGCTTTCTAGAGTAAACCCCTTTAGAGGTTTTTTCTCCCAAATTTGCCCTAAACCAAGACACTCCACTTGGAAAGAGGCTTGATTCACTCTTGCAGCCCTGAAAATGGGAAAGGCAAAGAAGAGCAGGGGCATGTCAGAGATGTGCATTTAGGAGGGTTTTTAGCCTTGGAGTGCAGACTGACCCCAAGGGTGCTGCCTGTTGGAAATCTGCTTTCCTTACTCTCTCTGTGGATCCTCCCTGTGCCATGCAGGAACATTCTGCTGCCTCTCTGCTGCCTCTCCACCATCAGGCTCTCCCCTCCTCCTCATCCCTTTTGCCACCACCTCATGCAATTGCAAGGCCACAGGGCTCTGCTCTAAGCAAGGCACATATTTGGCACGTATTTGTCACAGCAACCTGCTCCAAGGAGATCTTTGCATCCTGCCTGCTGTTTTTCTGGATTTTATCCTGGCTTTTGTCATCTGTATAGGACATTCTGGTCCCCACAGGCTCTCCCTGGACTGGAATAGATGCTCTGCTCAGGGATGGACCCCAAAATTCAACCCAGGTCTCCAAGGGCTGTAATGATGCCACTAAATAATAACTCAAATTCCATTGCTCTATCTTCCATTTGCCCTTGCCAAACAGCAAAGTGGGGCTGTGGCTCTGCCCAGGAGAGGAGGGGAGAGGGAGGAAAAAGGAGACAGAAGGGGAAAAAGGAAATTTATAAGTGAAATGATGAAATGATGCCAGTCCTGAAAAGCAAATGGGAGATAAGGGCAGAGAAAATAAATCCATGGGCATGTATCATATTTTGTAGGGTCAGCAAGTTTCTTGCTGGAGCTTTTCCGAGCCTGCCTGGTGTAAAAGTGTCTCTTGGAGACCTGGAGCTGGTTTAGAAGGTGTATGCAGGGAAAAACATTTGCATTATCCACACAGAAGCCTCAGAGCCCCTGCAAAGCTTTTCTGGGTTGTTTCCTTTATGAATGCCACTGAGGTGAGTCCATTAAAAAAAAAAAAAAGGAAAATAATAAAGGGAAAAAACCTCAATCTCATAGAAGAAGGGACACAGTTTGATAAGCACAAAGCAGAAATAGGGTCTCTGGAGGCTCAAGCAGTGTTTATAGGACTTGGTTTGGACTTCACAACCTGCTCAGCTGCAGCAAAGAGATGCAGCCCAAGATTTTTGTTAGCTGACTTGGTCATAAAGCAGCAGCCAATTAAGTCCGGAACTCCCAGGGGAGGATTTCACTTATTTCAGCTGGGCCCCACATGTGCTCTCTTTCTCCAGCCCTGCCAGAGCAGCCCTGGCCTTCCCTGTACCTGCAGAGACTTTTAAGCACTCGGTGGGCTCCACTTACACTCCATAATGGCTCTGCACGTCGGGACTCCTGGGCTCCTTCCCTGCCTCCTTCTCTGCCTTGAGGGACGACTTCAAATAAATGATTTC
This sequence comes from Melospiza georgiana, assembly GCF_028018845.1. Taxonomy (NCBI): domain Eukaryota; kingdom Metazoa; phylum Chordata; class Aves; order Passeriformes; family Passerellidae; genus Melospiza; species Melospiza georgiana. Next base: position 5,548,525 of record NC_080449.1, on the reverse strand, counting down.
CTTCCCCGTGCCTGCCAGCTGTGAAACGTGGCTAATGACACTCTGCTGCCTGTTCAGACTGCTCTGAGATTCCCTGCAATCACCGGGCAGTGTTATTGTAGAGACAGCGCTGGATTGCCCAGCTTAAAAATGCTTTTAGGAGAGCTGACTGTGCTGCAGGAGGGGTTTGCTGACTTGAGGGAGAGAGGGCAGAGGGTAAAAGATCAACAGACGGGATAGGAGAGGTCTGAGATCAGCAAAGATTAGAGTATCCAAGGAGCAAAAGGAAATATTATATTATTGGTTAATAGTATGGCAGGAATAATCTTTCCAGTGTGTTATTCACCAAGAAGAGGATGGGGTGACTTTCTGGAATATTTTTGGAATATTTTTGGAATATTTTTGGAATATTTTTGGAATATTTTGGGAGTTCTGGGTTTGTCACTCCAAAGTGGGAAAACATCCAGGCTGGTACTGGGCTCTTGTAAAATTAGTCCAGAAATATATTCCACTCAAAACAAACATTGACTGATTGGATCACATTAGATCATCAAAATTATGATGCCAAAGGGGATTTCAAGCATTTCTCCAGGTATGAGGATATCAGGGGACAGTCACAGGACAGCTCTGCTACTTCAGGGAACAAAAGGAATTTGGGAAACTGGATTTGAATTTTCTGCATGGGGAAAAATCCTGTGCCCATGGCTCCCAGGTGTTGAAGGAAATATTTGGCCAAATCTAGCCTGGATATACTTAGACTCTAGCACAGGGTGTTCTGGGTCATTTCACACTGGGGAAGATGTCATTGTTTAATTGAGATTGAAAAACTGAAGTGAAACAAAAAGCAACAGAAGACCTAAATGGGGTTTGTCCATGGGCACCCCATGTGGCAGGAATTCTCAGAAGGTATTTAGCCTGGGGAGCAATGTTAATGGCAGCAGTACTGCAGAATTATGAGAGTCTTAGTGAAAAGGAATTTATTGCTTTTCTTGCCTTGGAATCATAATATGGAAACTATGTGATCTTATTCGATTAGATTAATGGTTAGGCAAATTTAATACGGGTCAAAAGAAAAAAATAAAAACCGCCACCAGAGCTGATGTACTGTGTAGTCAGTTCATGTAATTCACTGCTGCAGGAGGTCAGAGAGTGATGTGCTGGAGCTGGAGTTAAGAAAGAGCTCTGTAATTTTACAGCCATTAAGAGCATGTCATTATACCTGTGAATAGGAGAATGGAAATCTCAAACCTGAGAATGCACAGGAAGAATAGCCTTAGGAAAGAAATTCCCCCATCTTCTTCCATCACCTCTCCCACGCCTGGGAGCTGTATCGGGCTGGGTTATTGCCATTACCCCTGGAATTGCCTGCTGGCAGCCCTCAGAATGTGTGCAGCTGCTCTGGGGTGCACTGAGGCACGGCCAGGAGCTCCACTCCTTCACTTTGCTGAACAACACTGCCTTTCCTTGCAGGCTGCCACGACCTCCTGCTTTACAGGGTTAAGGAAATCCTCACTGCCTGCAGCCTGGAGTGCAACAGCCACAGGATTCCCCAGTGCTCCAGCCCTGGTGGGACTGGCCAGCAGCAGAAAAGGAGAAAGGTGATGCTGGTGAGGGAGTTATTTACAGACGTGAACGAGACGGGGCTGTTGTGGAAAGTGATTCGAGCTGTTTTATTTTTCAGCATCAGTCTCATTCCATGGTTATGACAATGCGGAGATGCCACCAGCTCACATCCCAGGCAGCAGGCAAAACAACTTAATGTTACAACTCACTTTATAAGCTTCTTGACCAATCACACAAAGCAAAAGCACACTGACAGTAGTTCTATCCAACCCCTGTAAGCACAGGTACCTTTGGTTAAACAATGCTTGCTTATTTCAAATACAATACCTGCTTGTGAGCCTTAAAACACAATGCACAGAGCTCCATTATTAAGCTTCAAACTTCCTAATATCTTGCTAGATAAACTTTCTGTAGCTTACAGAGCTATTCAGACAAGCGTTAATACACAGACCATTGTTCTATTTGCCCTTTTTTCTACAATTTAAATAATTTTTCTGCTGACCTATCTCATGGCTGCTGCTTAGCTCTAATCACAGTTCTACTGTATCTGAGGCCTGCCTTTTGCAGCTTTCCCCAAAACCCTCTAATTTTGTGGATTCCCACAATTCCCCCTCTCTGTTCAACATCAAGGCAGTGATGGTTTGGTGGCCTGTGAGCGTGTTCACAGGGGTCTTAGGAAGAGGGAAGAGATGAGGATCTGAGTCCATGTTTCAGAAGGCTTGATTTATTATTTTTTGATATATATTAAAACTATACTATTTTTCATAAACTATGTCTGTGACAGTGGCCTCCAACTAAAAACCCCTCTTCCTATAGAGGATTTTAATTGACATCTCACAGCCTGGCCCTCATGGTTTGGATGAGAGCAGGGCACTGTCCCCATAGGGAACGAGTTCCACAGAAGGCAATACTTCCTAGGTTTCCTAAAACTCTATTCCCACAGAGGCAAAGAGCACCAGGAGCAGCCTAACGCCTCTGTGCAATCCCCCTCTAGATTTTCACAGATCCATGAGAGAGATGAGCTGGGAAATCTGGAGCTCCTGTCACAGCTTGCTTTTTCCCAGGGAGAGCCATGGCATTTCATTCCCAGTGTCATGCCCCTGCTGTCTACACAAAAACTCCTCGTGTTTGGGTGAGGAAGGCGATGACAAGAGGGCAGATTGAATGCAGGAAAGATGTCATGGGTGTGGCAGGCACAGAGAGCAACTGGGACACTCTGCTGGGTGTCTCCATCCCCCTTGGTTTATGGTTCATCTGCACCATCAGGTGCCGAGCTGCCCCTTCTCCCCAGCAGCCAAATGGAGACATTCCCAAGAATGTCACATTCCTAAGAATGTCACAGTCGTAAGAATTAGGCACGTGGGAATTCTGTGCATTTTCCACCTGCCTTTACATTCAAAAATTGAATTAATCTGCATTTAAACAGGCATTGTTTTCTGTGTTGTGTGAGGAACTGGGGAATAGATTCATGTTTTAGTCAGGTTCTAATTTGGGGGAGAATTAAAGTCTCATAAATAAGGCACAGTATTTATTCAGCAGATTGTTGAAGAGATCCATCCTTAGCTCCAATACAATCCTTTTTCATCTTTACAACCAACACAGTGAAACGTAAAACATTTTATATGCCATGAGCACACAAAACCCGTGGCCCAAGTGCTCAGCTGGTGCAAACTGGCACAGATGAGTGGCTGGCAATGCTACAGCATCCTCTGATGCTGCACAAAGAGTGTCAGAGCTGACCTTGCTTTGCTGTCACGTCTCCCTGACGTTGCTCCCAACCCGTGCAATCACACCTGCATCTCCCCACAGCTTCTCCATGCCTTTGCCAGCATGTGGGATGTGGGGAAGGGGGTCCCAGGGCGAGTCCTCTCCTGCTGTAAATGGCTGAAATCCTGCCGTGCCACTGCCCTGTGCTCATGGAGAAACACAAATGGATGCCAAAGTGTACATGTGCTGGAGAGCATTGCCCAGGTGGGAGATTACCTTTCAAATCACCCAAAACTCCTTAGACACGAGCAGCCAGCTCAGGAGACCTGTAGTAAAACATCCTTTATCCATCCCCATGCCTTGAATGTCCCTTCTTGCTCCCATGGATTTTCTGGCAGCACTGAGGCTCCCAGAGGAGCACACACCTCTCTGCTCCATGTGCTCCTGCCCCCGGATGTTGGGCTCTCCTGCCAGCATCCCGGGGTCCAAATGGCCTTTCTCCAGCTCAGCTAATCTGTCACTGCTGAATCTGTCAGCTGGCACAATAATGGATGAGCTCTGGCTCGGGGTGGGCAGGGAGGGATGGCACAGGCCCAGGATTTCCAATGCACGTCTCAGGGAAGGGGGTAAAAGCTGCAAATGTGATGCTTTTCCCTCCCCATTTCCAGCAGGCTCGCAGCCCATTTCAAAGGGAATAGCCCACAGGAGGCTGGTGGTTTTTTTAGAAGATCTGCTGACGCTGAACTAATCCCAAATTTCCGCTGTTTCCATGAAAAGTCCCCCTGCCCTCTGTGCAACCTGCACGGCTGACAACTGCCAGAAAAGGAGCAGCAGCAGGGTGTTTGGGGCAGAGCCAGCTTTCCAGGAGTGCATCTCCCCCTCTCCTGGGTGGATTCGGGTGGGAGGATCTGCAGGCACAGGGTCCCTGTGTCAGAACCCACCCAGAGCCCCCAGCTCCATCTGCACAGCAGAGAGCTGGACCCTGCATGGCAGGAGCCCAAGCTGGCTCTGGCTCAGCTGGACACCTTCCAGCAGTGACAGCCCGTGCTAGGGCTGTGCTTCACAGCTTGTGAGTCCCTGTCAGTGCCTGGGTCTCGGGAGGTTGCAGTTTATTGCAGCTCCAGGACACGTGAAAAGTCTCTGTTTCGGTCCACACGTCCAAAGAATGAGTTGGAGCCCTTCAGTTCTCCGTCTCAGAGTTGTTTATTGTTCCTTATCTATAAAATTCTTTCTCCTGCCCTGCCAAGGTCCATCCAGCAGGACAGTTCCAGGCACTCTGCCTGCCCCCAGAGTGGTGTTATCTCTTTATACTACAAACTACGTATAACATGTTTACAATTACTTCCCAATACCTATCACCTATGTTAAACAGTGAGTTTCTACTCTAAACCAATCCAAAAGTGCCAAATCACAGCAGAAGATGGAGGTAGAGAAGAAGAAGAAGAAAGGCTGGACACACCCAAGTCCCTCCATCTTGTTCCCAAAACCCCTATTTTAAAAACCCCAAAATCTACTTTTTCACCCAGTGATAATTTTATTATTACACTACTTAAACTTCCAAGGCTTTCAGGTCTTCATACAAAGCTGGCAATTTGCTCAGTAATCAAACCCACAGGTGCTCTGGACTGTGTGCCAGGGTCTCTGAGCCCCCTGGCAACTCTGGACACCCAGAGGGATGCACTGAGCTCTGACACCTGAGTGACTCTGGGCTCTGCACAGCCTCCAATGCCCTGCTCACACCTCCAGCCTCTGGTTAAATAAAGCTCCTTATAATGGATCGTGTCCAGAAGTCCTGCCCCTGCACACAGGCCACTGTCCCCTCCCTACAGAACAAGCTGTGCATTTCAAAGGCATGGGTCAGGCAGCCGGCAGGACTTCCAGCAAAACATATTCCAAGAGATGCTGTGGCAAGTAATTATGGTGATCCCTGACTCAGAGATCAGCCACAGCACTCACAGCACAGTAAAGCTCTTTGTGTCTGCGGCAGAAGGAGCGTGAACTCTTGCAAACCTGTGCAGTTACTTGAGGAATGGAAACACAAACCAGACTGGTTGGAAAGGACCTTAAAAATCCTCTCATTCCAGCCCCTGGCATGGGCAGGGACACCTTCCACCAGAGCAGGTTGCTCCAGCCTGGCCCTGGTGAGATTCCATACCAAGATAAATGCACTCAGCCACACTCCTGGAAGAGCAGGAGCTTTGCTTTGTGCCCCAAAGCATTGCCTGGAGCACAGGACTTGACGAGGTCTCTGGTGTGAGATGACCTCGAGGTGGTGGAAAGTCTCTTTTGCTTAGCTTTGAGACTGAAGAAGAAGGTGAGATGTGTTGGTTTTGCTTTTCAAGGTTGTTCATTTTTCCTTATCTATTCCATTCTTTCTCTGACCTGCTGAGATCTGTCCAGCAGGTCGGGTTGTGGCACAGTCCCTGCCCTTGGGGTGGTGTTAACTTTTTATACTAAGAACTACGTGTACTTTATTTACAATCATTTTCCAATACCTATCGCCTATGTTAGACAGCTTGTCTTTAAATCAATCAAACAGTGCCACCACCACAGCAGAAGATGGAGGCCAAGAAGAAACAGGAGGAAGGACAGGACATGCTCAAATCTCTCTATCCTGCTTCTTGAACCTTCATTCTAAAACTCGAAAATTCTAGTTTTTCACCTCATGACAAATTCACTATCATTCTACCTCAACTTTTGTGGCTTGTACATCTTCATACAAAGTTGGTAATTGTTTCCGTGGGCTAAAATCAAAGGCACAGGTGTTTTTGACTCTATGTCAAGGTCTCTGAGCCCCTGCCAGGGTCTGGAGTCCTCCAGGGCAGCCAGAGTAATGTCCTGGGTTCCAACAAGGACAGGGCAGCTGAAAGCTTTGACACAGAGCTCAGGAGCCAAGCGACAGAGCCTCAGTGCAAACACCATATCCCCCAGTGAGAGGGGCCTTGCCTTGTCAGGCACAGCGACCACACAGAGCTGTGACAGCTCTTGTGGCACCACCTGAGTTATTCTGGTCACCTGTCACCAAGAAAATAATGAACACTTGGAGAGTACAGCACTGCTGTTGTGGCCTTCAAAACACACTCAGTTACCCCACCAAAGCAGCAGGTGCTTCCACATGATGCTCTTGTGAAGCCAGAGAAGCAGAATCCCCCTGCATGCCCCTGGGGACATAGAAAGGAAACAATAATTTACCACCCACACTGCTCTCATGTCCTTGCTTGGGACTTGGGACCTGACAGAAACAGGGAATTTCTTCATGGCAGCCTCGTTAAAACTGGCTTGAGGACTTCCTATCTTCTGTGGTGGCCCCAAATGCTGTCATGGGGCTTTGCTGATCTACACCTGCAGATTTAGTGGAGATCTGGACATTGTAATTACAGGTTTTCCTGTACTTGACACTGAGCTTCCCCAAGCACCTGTTCTCCCTCCAGTTCCAGCTCTTTGGAGCAGGTTGGTGTGCATCTTCTGCAGGATTGTTTCTCCCCATCCTCAGTGGCTGTGGGGAGAACTGACCCATCACCTTCACACAGTGCTGCTCCCTCATGAGATTCCCTCCCTTCCAACTTCAGCCCAGAAATCAAACACATTAAATATAAATTTCCCAAATTATTGGCATCACCCAGTGAGTGTCAGGGAAGGCAGGGGTCAGGTACCACCTCATTAGGGCAAGGAAAAGTGCTTGATTTGCATGAAAAACCCAATCTACCCCTGGGGTGAGTTAGTAAAGCTCCTCTAAACCATGCCAACAGCACATTTGGATTGATCAATAGCCCTGGCTCAGCTCTCCTTGCTAGGCAGTAGTGCTCATCTACAGCAATTACCTAAAAGCCTGGCGAGGGGAGGAGATCAAGCAATTTAGCAAGGGGACAGGGCCTTTGCATTGATTAAAAAATGTAATGGGAGCTTTGCAGCGCCTTGAAAGCCACCCCTGAGGTACCTGATGAGGCAGAGGCAGGAGGGACAGCACTGCTGGGCTTTGTCTCTGCCCTGCACACCCAGCACACCCATCACACCCAGCACACCCCACCCGGGCACCAGAGACAGCTCCGGGTGCTCAGGGATGGCTCCACAGCCCGGTGACACAAACAGAGCATCCCAGCCCGAGCAGAGAGAGATGTGCCAGAGATTAGAGCACCGGGATAGAAGGAGGGGCAGGGCCCGCGTGTCTAAATCGATGGAACAATCAGTGGAAAGCTAAAGCAATTTCGAGATTAGGCCTCCTTTATGGAAAGCAGTGATCTCTTTGTGATGAAAAGCCATCCCAGCCTATTGCTGTAATCTTACCTCTGCTCAGGCAGGTTCCCTGTGTCTGCGCCTGACCCACTTCCTTCAGCTCCTGCTCTTGCTTCCTTCAAGTGCAGTTTTAGCTCCACAAAAACACCTTGTTTAAATTGCTTTAATCTCCAAGTGCTCTTTCTATTGATTTGAAACAGTTTAGCTGTCAATCAGCCCTTTCTCTTCACACTGCGGACTGGGAGGAAGATTAAAATAACAAACAAACAAGAGGTGGATGAGCAAGGAAGCTGGTTTGAGTTTTGCAGGGGCTGCCAGCTTTGTGGAGTCTGGAAACAGGTGGAAACGAGGTCATTTCAGGTGGAAATTGTGAGAAAATTCCTCTGGCTGCCCTGGAGGACTCGAGACCCTGTCAGAGAGTTCAGAGACCTCAACACAGAGCCCAGGACCTCTGTGCCTTTGATTGAACCCCTGGAAAAAACAATTACCAACCTCTACATGAAGGATTACAAGCCACGAAAGTTTAAGTAGAATGATAATTAATTTATCACAGGGTGAAAAATAGATTTTTTGGAGTTTTTAGAATGGGGGTTCAGGAGGCAACATGGAGGGATCTGGGCATGTCCAGCCTTTCTCCTTCTTCTTCTTGGCCTCCATCTCCTGCTGTGATGGTGGCACTTTTGGATTGGTTTAGAGTAGAAGCTCACTGTCTAACATAGGTGATAGGTATTGGAAAGTAATTGTAAACATTGTACACGTAGTTTATTGTATAGAAAGATAACAGGGTGGTCAGAGTGCCTCTGTCTTGCTGGACAGACCTCAGTGGGCCAGGAGAAAAAAAAATTTATAGATAAGAAACAATAAACAACCTTGAGACTGAGACCGGAAAAGTTCTGACTCCTTCTTCGACTGCTGGGCTGGGAAAAGAGACTTTCTAACCCATCTTGGGGTCACTCTGAGCAGCAGAGATTCCAAGAGGGAATTAGGTAATTTCAGGTGGAAACGAGGTCATTTCAGGTGGAAACGAGGTCATTTCAGATGGAAGCAAGGTCCTTGCAGGTGGAAGTGAAGTCCTTGCAGGTGCTGAGCTCTGCAGAAAGGCCCTGTTCAGGAGGGAGGGCAGGGTGTGATGCCCTGCAGTGCCCTGTTCTTGCAGCCTGTGCAGTCACTCACAGGGCTGTGAGTGTCTCTCCCAGCCAAGTGTTATGCAAATGTTTCCAGGAGACAACCTCAGTCTTAATGAAGTTTGCAGACAGCACTAATAAGACACACACACACAGAAGACAACACAGGTAAACAGGTGCACGGAGACAAAAAGTGCTTTTCCCAAGGGCAGTGCGTGAATCCAAAGAGTCTCCTGATGAGGATCCAGCACCTCATAAAAAAAAAAAAAAAGTAATAAATAAACACAATAAGCCCATTCAGCAAACCCATTCAGAGTTTCTGTGGGGAACTGAGGGAAGGAATGGACCTGCACTCTCCCATGGCAGCTGTGTCCCTGAGGGCTGTGCAGGAGTGCCACTGAGGAGGGACAGTAGAGCTGCACCAGTGAAGCTGCGGATGCTCCTGCAGGCAGTGGTGATGTCCCCTTGGAGAGCACACCAGGCTATCTCACTCAGGACCATCCTGATGGCAGGCTGGAGGCAGTGAGCTATTATTTCATCATTGCAGCAAGGATAATGACAGGCCAGAGAGGCTGATTGCTGCTGGAGGGGTCAGCGGTCAAGGAACTGAGAAGGAGAATAAAGATGAGGAATGGCACACGTGGCTTTGAAAGGAGTGTGTGGCCAGCTTAGCCTTGCTCCAGTCAGGGCATTGATCACTAAAATTAAGCTGTGGGTCTCTAGTTAGAGTCTTCAAAGTGAAAATGCACTGGAGTCCAGTGCAGTGCTGGTCACACACTCTGAAAATCCATCAATTAATCACATTAGGCAAAGTCAATATCAGACACAGGCACACTCAGATTGCTCTGCCATCATGGGCTGAAGAGAAGCCCCTCTGGTGACCTGATTGTTTCTGCCCCTTCCCACTAAAGGTTTTTTTACAGCCCCATGAGTGTGATGAGGACTCACCCTGCACTCTGCCCTGATGAGAGGGAGAATTTCCCAGCACTCTCCTCCTTCTACCCAGGGCAGAGGGATTTTCAGGGAAATACATTTGTCTGCTAAAATGCTGTGGCCTGGGAGGGACAGGAGATTGGGGAAATGACAACCCCAGAGGGGCTGGAGGGACATGGGGGCTGAGAAACGGGGTTTATTCAGAGCTTCCATCCCCTGAATAATCCGAGGCAGAGCTGCCAGTCCTGCAGCTGGAGCTCTCAGGGATTCCTGGCGAGGGCTCGCAGAACAAAGAGGCCTGAAATCGATTGGGTCATTCATTTGAATGTTTAAAATAATAATAACAACTCTCTTTGAATGGCTTTCTTTCCCCTCAAGCAATTTAAGCAGCTGCTCAATTTCCATTTGGCCTCGAGATCCTTTTATTGATAGGCTGCAAAAAATTTGCATGTGGTGGAAGGGCTGCTGGGGGGTTTGGGGAGGGAGGGTCACACCTTTGGAACTGCAGGGGCTGTGGGGTTTTCATTTTCTTCTGCTGACTTTTGAAAGCAGGAGCAGGAATAAAAGTTGGAGCCAAGGGGTCACAGAGGAGCCAGGACAGATCAAAAGAGAAAAGATCACTGTCTGCACTAAATGAAACAGCTGTCCCATAATACAGTCTCCTCTGCTGCCAGTCCACTTTTCAGTGGAAAAAAAAATTCCAATGTTGGATACAGGATAAGGTGAAAGTCCTAGGGAGAAAATATTCAGTAATTGAAAGAATAAAGATGGAATAATGAGTTTAAATACAGGGTAGATTTAAGGTTAGAGGGACAGCTGGACTTTCAGTTCTGCCTATCCAACTCCTTCCTTTTAAAAATAATATTCTGCATTTTCCTAATAGAATAATAGTCTATATTTTACTAATAGAATAATATTTTTATATTTTACTGATATTCTTTGGTCAAATGGGAGAAGGAGAGGAAGGAAGGCATCAGAAGGATTCATGTGATTTTTCTGCATGATAGGCAAGGCTTGGGTGTGAGGTGAAAGTTACTTCTGCATGGGGGAGCTTCAGAATATCCTGACAGCTCAGAGAAAACCTTCTGGAGGCTGGTAAAAGACAACTTACACAGGGAACAGTGTAACATGGAGAAGAAAAAATATATGTCAGCAATCCCTTTCTGATGATAGAACAAAGTGTCATTCCAGGAAAACAAGCAAATTTGAAAGAGGGAAAAGAGAGAGCCTATAAAACAAGTAGATTTTTTTTTTTTCTCTCTTCTTTTTATACACAAAACAGAGACTGGATTGATTTCATGATTTTAGAGGGCTTCAGTCCTATGAATAAAGATGTCTTTCCCCAGTTGTTCACAGCTGGCTGGCAGCCACTGGACACAGCAACGAGGGGCAGAGCAGGGAATGGGGCAGCCAGGAGTGAGTGGTGGATGAGGATCATGGACAGCCAGGGGCCTGAGCTGAAATAGGACAGGACAGCAGCAGCAGGGTCACAGCACAAAGATTTAATCTGTGGGCTTGTTCTCCTCTGTAGGGGCGGGCTGATGTGACACCCACGCACTGAGCAACAGCTGGCAACATCTGCCTCAGCTCCTCCTCTCCTTCAGCTTTCAAACACTTGCTGTCCTCATCAGTTCTCCTGATTTCTCCTCCCCTTGCACTTCCTGACTGCTGCAGTTTGCTTTTTCTTAATGAAGTCCCTCACTGGGGCTTCAAAGGGGAGGTGCACACAAGTCAGGAAGAGGAGGGAGTGGTGCCTCTCTGCCTTTCAGGTTCGAATTGCAAACACACACATATGCACACACACCAGCAAAGCAAAACAAAGAGAGGGATCGATAGCCCTGGTCAAAACTCATTTTCAAATCTGAAAGAAGTTTGTGATTAGTAGAGCCCCGCAGATGTCACTGTTTCAGCTTTGATCCGATCCTTAAATGTCAGCCTTGCACAATCACAGCAAGCTGGGGGTGAACAGGACTTCCAGGTGCCACCAAATCCATCCCCTTGCCAAACAACCTCATTTACAGGAGATTCTCCAGCAGGGAGAAATGCCAGGTCCTTTTTGTTGTTTGGGTAGAGAAATGCAATGGGCAGAACTTGCTTTCTTTATTGAGTTTACCTCAGCCCTGACACCCAGCATGTCCCAAGGTTTCCCAGATGAGCAGGGCAGGTCCCAAACTCACTTTCCTCATCACCAGCTCTCCCAGTACGTTTTAGCATCTCCCCACTGGGTTCAGAATGGGTGGGGAGAACTGGAAAGGATGATCATGCAAGAAGGAGAAGGAAATTTCACAGAATTTCACAGAATTTTCAAGACTGGAAGAGACCTATAAGATCATCTAGTCCAGCCGATGTTCTAACTGTTCAACTAGATCATGGCAGCAAGTGCCACATCCAGTCTTTTTTTGAATTCTTCAAGGGATGATGCCTCCACCACCTCACTGGGTAAATGATTCCAGTTTCTGACCACTCTTTCTGTGAAGTATTTCCTTCTTACTTCTAACTTACATCTAGCTTGATGCAACTTGAGACTGTGTCCTCTTGTTCTATCCGTTGTCGCCCGGAGAAAGAGGCCGACCCCCAGCTCACTACAGCCACCCTTCAGGAAGTTGTAGAGAGTGATGAGGTCACCCCTGAGTCTCCTTTTCTCCAGGCTGAACAACCCCAGCTCCCTCAGTCGCTCTTCATATGGCTTGTGCTGTTCTAATCTCCTCCACAAAATATGCAGGTTTTAATTTTAATTTGTAGTTCATTAAATGTCCCAGGATCTCCCAGATGAGCAGGGCAGGTCCCAAACTCAGATTTTCCTCACCACCAGCTCTCCCGGAATGTTTTAGCATCTTCCCCACTGGGTTCAGATCCCAAACTCAGACTTTCCTCATCACCAGCTCTCCCAGTAGGTTTTAGTATCTTCCCCACTGGGTTCAGAGTGGGTGGGGAGAGTTGGGAAGGATGATCATGAAAGAAGGAGAAGGAAATTCAGGCTGTTCTAATCTCCTGCACAAAATATGCAGCTTTTAATTTTAATTTGTATTTCATCAAATGACCGCAGGCAGAGGAGAGGTAAGTGGGGATGCGAGAATGTGAGAGAGGAAATGAGGGAAATAAACTTTGGCCACCTGAGCCTGCTTCTGAGGCTGGACATAACCGGTGATTAGCAAAATCCGAGGGAACCACAATTACATCCTGCCTGGCTGGGATGTAAATGTCAAGAGTCCTGCGGCTGGGAGAGGACCACGAATGTCTGCAGCACAGCCAGGGCGGGTGAGGAACCTGCAAATGAGCCTGACATTTGCTTAACCTGAAACAAAGGGCAGGGAAGGGGCCCATCCCAGCCACTGAGAGGGATGAGGATGAGGAGCAGCACCTCGTTTAAACACAGGGCTGTCGTGGCTGTGGAGCTGTGACAGAGGGTGAGCTGTGGGAGTCTGCACGGGGAGGGGGTGCCAAGAGGGTGGGTGGAGGAGCAGATGTGTTCGCACTCCCTTTTGGCAAAGGGAATAATAACATTTGCCTCCTTTAAAGGGAAGGCTGATGAATAGTTAGCAAGCCTGGGCTGGGCTGCTTTCCATAGGCTCTGTCTTCTCTGAGGGCTTTTCACGCAGGAAGATTTTGAGAAGCGGGACCTCTAAGCTAAATAAAGCAAAGCTACGCAGCAGGGATGGTTCCCTTTCTTGCAAAACTCAAAATTCAAAGAAATTTTTTTTTTGTCTTCTTCAGGGCAAAAAATAAGATCTCAAAATTTTATGGGCTGAACCGAGAGGGGAAGCACAAAGAGCAGGTTCACTCAGATGAGTCAGTGTATTTGTGATGAGCAGAGTCATCTAAGGCTGGATAAATGTAGGTTCAGGTCTGCCTCCACATGCTTCAGAGCAAGGCTGGTGTCAATCACACCTCAGTCATCCACTCAATCATACCTCAGTCATCCACACTCAATCACACATTCCCTGTCCTGTGTCCCATCCTGGCTCAGTTCTGCATCCTTGTCCATTAGACTTGTCCTGCTCCAGTTATGAACTCATCCAAGCTGGTTTGTCCCCCATTAGAAAGAGCTGATGGCCACCCATGAGTGTTTTCCAGTTAAAATCCATTTCAGGGAAATGAAGTCATAATAAAGGATCTGTGGTGCTGTGTCAGACCAAAGGTTCCTTGGCCCTACCTCAAAGAGCAAAGCTCCAGGGAAGGTCTAAGACCAGGAATAAAGGAATACCCTTTAGGTCAGGCAGTTTCCAAGTGCAATTCTAACTACAACTGGAAGGACACTTGGGTTTGAGGCACCTCAATCCTTTCAGTCTCCTGGAAGTTTCCTTGAACCATCCCATCACTTTTGCTTCACACAAGTACGTGCATGGGTTTGAAAAAGCTGCTTCTTACAGTTCAGTGGGGGAGGATAGACCATATTTTATCACAGATCAGTTTGTAAGGTTCATTATTGATTTTAATGTACCTGTGCCAAGAGGCAATGACGGGCAGAGTTTTTTAAAGAGAAGGAAGGAAGATTAAATATACTCAATCCTTGTCACCTTAGCAAACATTTATCCATCCGGTTGTGTGTGATGAGAAGTCTCTATTCCAAAGGAGGAATTAAATTTTAATAGGACAGAAACATGTTTCTGGGGCTGTCATGGCCCAGGATTGGAGCACTGGAGGGAAACACCAGTGACTGCTGGCAGAAGGAAAACAGAAGGTGATAACTTATGCTTGAATGACTGATAGTGGGGAAGCAGTCGACGCAGGACGGGACTTATGTGGAGCGTCCTAGCCAGTGATGGGAGAGAAATTCTGCTCAGCAAGGAGGCAGAGAATCCCCAGCATTGCTGCAGCTCACAAATGTGATGCCAAAGTCGGTCTGAAAACCAGCAAAAGCCCAGTAGAGACCAGAAAGCTGGTGCACACTCAGTGCCACAGCAGCAGCGCTCAGCCTGCAGGACTGTGCTTACCACTGAGCTCTTCCTGCTTTGCAGGTGTCTCTGCTCCGGCTGGGGAATGTGCAGGGCTCCCAGGAAGCGCTAATGAGAGGGTCAGTGTCCGTCAGGGAAGCGCTAATGAGGGGCTCAATGTCCTTCAGCAGGGAGAGGCTGGCACAGCAGGTGAAGCCTCTGCTGGGCTCTTCAGGTCACAACGCGGGGTCTGCAGGGCCAGAGAGCAGCGTATGGCACAAGGAGCTCTAATGAACTGGGCCAGCGGAGGCTGGGAAGTGGTTTGGGCAACTGCTGTGCCACGCTGGGTGAAATAAACACGGGCAGGAGATCTTATTCCTTTTTAATGCTTTTATTAAAAATCAGCTTGGATGGGAAGAACCCACGGGTCGTGCTTATGCTGCTGCTCCCGGGAGTGTCACAGAGGAGGAGGAAGAGTTGAGCTGTGTCCACTGGTCTGTGGGCAGAGCTGGGGCTTCATCCTCGTGAGAGCATCAGGATATTCCCATTTTTCAGTTTGACATTTGAGGTCCTCTTTCTAGCCGACATCCTTTAGGTTAGGGTGAAAGGTAAAAAGGGTCTTAGCAGACGCTGAATTCAGTTCCTCACCTCTAGGCATCACTTAGATCTCTTAATTCCATGGTGGGTTGTTGTTGTAAGGGTTTTTCCTGATAGATTTAGTGAGGTGTTTCCACATTTGCATGCCTACCCTGATGTCACCTGTTGGGGAAGATGAAACAGGAAAGCTTTATAAATATGATTGTCTGGCAAAAGATTTTGAGAATATAGAAACTATAAGTGAGATTGAAATGAAAGCAAGTTTTGAGATACCTCAGTTACTGAACAATTGGAAAACAATGGTGTGGCCAGCTGAAGGTGATCCCCTTTTGATGGAACAACACCCTCTGCTTGCAGACAGGCCCAAGGGTCAGAGCAGACCCTACAGCTTGGCAGAAGGGGCCCAAAGAGGAGTTTGTAGGGTTTAAAATGTAACACAGTATGGTAATGTAATGATTCTTACAGGCTTTATGTAAATGCTGTAGGATTTGTATCTTGTACTAGATTGGTTAGTGAGAATCAGAATATTCATCACAGAAGAAGATTTATTGTATGGTAATGGGAACCTCACTCTCTTACCCCTTTCATTCTCTTATGCTTTTGCTCTCTCACCCTCTTTCCCCTCTCTTCTCTCGGGCCTGCTCTGAGCTGTGTTTGGCAGCTCCCAGCAGGGCCCTGCACCCAGGCCCTTTGCAATAAACCCCAAGTTCCAGCCCTGGCTGCAGAGATCTCTTGTCTCCGTCCATCCCCACCATCCTACCCCCCGATGCTCCCACAGTCACCTCCTCCTCACAGTCCCAGGTGCCGTTTTCCAGGAAGCCGCAGGGTGATACTCGACAAGGAGGGATTTCTAACCATCAACAACAGGTAATTAAAGCAAAACTATTAACAGCAGGTGATCACAACATGAGCAAATAGTTAAAACTCCAACTTTGCAGCAATTGATTTAACCTGTTAACTGTGCAGCCTTAAAAAAAAATGGACAACTTTCTGACTCATAACACTGGGCACCCCTGAGTGGGCACAGCAGAGCTCTCCCACCAAGGTCCCCTCCACGCTCCACTGGTGACCTGGCTTTACCTCCTGCCCTTTAGTGGCCTTGGCAGCTTCTTACTTCCAGTCATTACCAGGCACTGTCTGCATTTAATGAGGCCAGAGTTCGCCGGATGAAATAAATGCAGGTTCCTGAACCTTCGAAACCAGAGCTAATGAAAAATATATGCTCCCTCACTCCTGCTCTCATTTTCACATCCTGCAAATTATCTGTGCTAATGCACGCAAGGCGCTGCTCCTCCGCGGCTTCAGATGCTGAACTTTGAGTCTTTGTCACATCAGCCAGCACCAAGTAATTCTGTACAGAAGTCTGACATTTCCAGTTGAAAAAAAAATAAATTGATTAAAATTCAACAGGCATGTAGTGTTCAGTTTTTAAAGGTCGGCAAATCTAAGGAACTATCAACTGTAAAATAATTCAGCATTTAGAGGGGAGGGGCAGCCGGGGGGAGTCCTGGGAAGAGGGAAGGAGCATGGAATGTTAGGATCATTTACTGCCTGCATTTCACTGTCAAGAACATAATTACAGGCAATTTAATTACTGTATAATGGAAAGGGTCCGTGCTCCTGAGCAGCACAGGCAGATCCTCCTGTGCCTCCCTGGGCTCTGCAGTGCAGACGTGGGGAGGGGTCTGGCCGTGACCAGGAGTGCCTGCACAAGGACCTTGGAGGGTGAAATGGAGACTGGGTGAGGCTCAGCTGAGGGACACTTCCAGTTGTCCTTCTGTGCAGAATCACAGAACCATCTGGGTTACATCACCCAGCCCAACCCCTCTGCCAAGGCAGGGTCACCTGGGGCAGGTGGCATAGGAATGAGTCCAGGTGAGTTTGGAGTGTCTCCAGAGCAGGAGACTCCATGACCTCCCTGGGCAGCTGTTCCAGAGCTCTGCCACCCTCCATGGAAGGAAATTCTTCCTCATGTTGAGGTGGAACTTCTTGTATTGTATGTAATGTCCATTAGTCCTCGTCCTGACACTGGGCACCACTGGAAAAAAAAAAAAAAAAAGGTAAAAGGATCAGGTTATTTGGGGCAATAACCCATCCCTGGCAGTGCCCAAGGCCAAGACTCATGACCTCCCTGGGCAGCTGTTCCACAGCTCTGCCACCCTCCATGGAAGGAAATTCTTCCTCAGGTTGAGGTGGAACTTCTTGTATTGCAGTTAGTATCCATTATTCCTTGTCCTGTCTCTGGGCACCACTGAAAAAAAGGTAAAAGGATCAGACTATCTGGAACAATAACCCATCCCTGGCAGTGTCCAAGGCCAGGTTGGATGGAGCTTGGAGCAACTGGGGATAGTGGGTGTCCCTGCCCAGGGCACAGGGTGGAAGGAGATGATCTTTCAGGTCCCTTCCAACCCCAAACCATTGTGTAATTACAGAATTACTAATTACTGAGAAACCTGAAGGCAGAAATCTTCAGTCTGAGCCTTCTTTGGCAGGTTGCAAGTTCTAATTAGGACACGCTCTCTTCCCTGAATTGCACTGTGCATGTATAAATCATGTTATCTAATGCATGGCTTCTTTTCTTCTCCCTTATCCCACACTCTTGTGAAAGCCTTTCTTCTTCAAACCCTTTTGTGCATGAACTTGAGACCTGTTCCTTCCAGCCTGGAACTTGTTTGGCTTCACTGCTCTGCAAACTCAAGGAATACATCCCATGGGAATCATGTCCAAGAGCTTAGAGGCACAGAGAGCAGAGGAGGGTCTGGAGAGAGGGATATTCTGTCTTTATCACTCAGGACCCATGAATATCAGGGTACAGTCAATATGCTTGTGATTTATTATTCCTTGTAATATCAAATTCTCCCCTCACACCAGTGTCAGGCCATTGATTTTACTGGGGACAGGAACATTGTGACTGACAGGAAGAATGTGGCTCACAGAGTTGCTGTTGGATTGTGCTATCCAAGCCAAAGACCACCAGAAGGACTCCAGGGAGCAGAAAATCCACATCAAAGCAGAGCAGGATGACTCCTGCTGCAGGGGGGCTATAGGAGGCTTCTCCAGGGGAAACTGTGGCTCAGCAGCAGGCCAAAGCAACCTTTAAAAGTAGAAAGAAGGGGAAAAGAAAGAGAAAGAAGGGCCAGCAGGCACATTGCTGTTGCTCTGCCTGTGGCCCAAATGCTGCTGTAGTGAGTACAAAGGAGAGGCAGAGGAAAGGGAACATTGTGTTGTCTTCATTTAAAATGCTCCCAGCATAATCTCTGCTAACACAGCTCCATCCCTGGGCCTCTGTCTGGCCTTGTCTCAACAGCAATCCACCCCAGTGCATCACTGCAAGCTCCTTCTAAGCTTCTGACCTCCCTTATAGCCCTGGAAAAGCCTCCCTGCCCCTTACCCTGGCTAGTGAGCCCCTTTTGCAATGGGGCACCCACATCCCCACCCATTATCTCAGTGCAGAGATTCTCTTCCATCACAAGACCTGGACCCCCATTCTGCAGGACCACAAGCTCACAGCCAAGTCTCCACCATGCTCTGGGTTGACCAAGCACACCACAGGTACCAGCACAGCCCCAGGCTGCAGGGGCATCTCCCCACATGGTCAAGGCTCTCTCTTGGGGCCTTTCTGAGTTGCTGTGACCCCAAGATTTGTTAAAAGTCTCTTTTCCCAGCCCGGCACTTGAAGAAGGAGTCAGGGCTCTTCATTTCTCAGTCTCAAGGTCGTTTATTGTTTCTTATCTATAAAAAAATTTTCTCCTGCCCCACTGAGGTCCATCCAGCAGGACAGTTCCAGGCTCTCTGCCTGCCCCCAGGGCAGTGTTACGTCTTTATACTAAAAACTACATGTACAATGTTTACAATTACTTCCCAATACCCATCACCTGTGTTAGACAGTGAGCTTCTACTCTAAACCAATCCCAAAGTGCCACCATCACAGCAGAAGATGGAGGCCAAGAAGAAGAAGGAGAAAGGCTGGGCACACCCAGATTCCTCCATCTTGCCTCCATACCAAAACCCCCATACCAAAAACCTCAAAATCTACTTTTCCACCCTGTGATAACTTCACTAATGTTCTGCTTAAACTGTTGTGGCTTGCTGACCTTCATCTAAGGTTGATAATTTGCTCCACGGGTCATAATCAAACCCACAGGTGTTTTGGGCTCTGTTCAGGGTCTCTGAGCCCCCTGGCAGGGGTCTGGGCTGCTCAGGACAGCCAGAGGGATGTCCTGGGTTCCGACAGCTCTCCAGATCCTGCCCCTATGGGTTGAAACCTGTGCCAGGAAAAGAGGAGGAGCCCCTGTGGAGCTTGCACAGGTGGGGTCTGGGGCAGATGAGGCTCCCCACCAAGCAGGGCCTGCTGATGGCAACACAAGGGCTTGTTCATGAATCAACACCAGCAGGCTCTGCAGTGCCTCCCTTCCCCTCCCACTGGCACCCAGCAGCCAAAAAGCACCATGTTGATTATTCAAGAGTGGGCTCTTAACAGCTCTAATCAGCTGATAATCCAATAACACACTCAGCTGAGCTGCACTCTCAGCTCCCAGGTCCCTGCCACCGAGAGAGCATTTACAGCTGCCTCGCGTTGATAAAAACTGCCCGGCTGGCAGGAGGGGAGCGCAGCAAGTGAATCACACTCCCTGCTTCCTCCTGCTCCCCAGCCAGCCGGGCACACTCTTCCTCACAGCCCAGCTTTCCCCAGCCCCTTTCTGCACCCAGAATTTGGCACAGCTGGATGCTGGCGGGGTCCTGCCCTGCCATATGTGCAGCTCCTGGGATGCTCAGCAATGTAAGTTGCCTGTTCTCTAGAGCTACGCCCCTGGCAAAACTGCTTTAAATGTAATAAATAAAAGGGGAAGCATCAAATCCACATTTTGAAGGCATTTGAAATGCAAGATGCCCGGGACCAGCCAGCACAGCCTCAGGCCCTTTCAGTTCTCCAACACTTCAGCACAAACTGTGTGTTCAGCCAGGGTGGCCTGGAGCCAGGGCAGGCAGAGACATTAAATGCAGAAATATCTCTTCCTCTGCATCACCCCAGCTTTCCATCCCAACCCCATCCCGAGGCAGGCAGAAAACCATTCACACCTGCTTCTCACTGCTTTCACAGCTTGATTTCTCAGCTAGAGAGTCTGGCTGAGCCTCCTGGCAAAGCCCTCTCTCTCCTTGCCTCACCTTCCATTTTGCATAGCTCCTCTTGTGTCCCTCCTCGGGGCTTTGTCCTGTGATAGGGTCATGCTCAGCCCCTCCTGCCCCACACAGCAGCTACCTGACCCCATCTCATTAATCAATTCCCCTCATTAGCCATGTAATTACAGGCAACTGCTTAATTCCTGCAGGTGTATGACAGGGCTGCACTGGAAAAAAATATGGAAAGCCAGTTATGTCCAGTTCTGGACCAAAGCACAGATATTCCATTAGGAAATGAAACCAATTTCCCCAAGGACTGGAAGGAGTGGTTGCATCTGTGTGTGCATGTGTGCAGGAGTTTGTGCATTCAGAGCAGATCACCCTTTATTTCCTGAAACACTTTAGCTGGCAGATTTACTACTCAGACAAAAGGGTGTGAAGAAATCTGCATCCCCTCTGCAGCCCTTTCCTGGGGACCAAAAGAATGAAAGTGAAGTGGAATAACCCAGAGCAGGGTGTTTCCTCCTCATCAGCTCTCCCAGTGCAAGGATGTCTCCAAATGGTAATTTTTCTACGGATGTCCCTCTGGAGCAGGAAAATGTTGGTTTGGGGTCACACTGAGATGTTCAGGCGCAATGGAAACTGAACTGGGGTGGTTGGTCAAGGAGGAGAGCAGGACCATGCTCAGGGGCAGTGGGCAGCACTCACCCGCAGTGCCGTGCTGCTCTTTTCTCTCCTGGGACAAAACTCTCCCTGCTCAATTCCCATGGTGGGACAGGCTGGCCTGCTCTTCCTCCCCTTCCTCCTCTTCCTCTACCTCACGCCCAGCAGGAGCAGCACCAGCTGCCCATCCTCACCAGAGCCTCCTGCAGCCACCCAGGAGGGCTCCAAGTGGTGTCACCCCACCCAGACCATCCTGTTCCTGTCCCCCTGCCCCAGTTCCACCTCTCCCCAAAGCCAGCTTGCCCCCCTCCACCCCTTCTCCTTCCTTCTCCCCTTTCCTGCAGACCCCAATCAATCCTGGCTGTCATTTCCCTGGGCCTGCATCAGGAATGGGCTGTGCCCTCCTGTCCTGGCAGGTCTCTTTCCCATCTCCAGCCTTCCCTGACTCACTGCAAATCTTTCCCTATGACCAGTCCCAGCTCCTTCTCTCCCAATGCTGTTGCTCCCTGCCCTTTTCCATACCAAGCTGCCAGTCCTGGGTGCACTTGTCTAAGTTGGACTTTATGATCTTAATAATCTTTCCAACCCTCATGATCCTGTTGTCCATAAAAATCTGATTTTTCACCCAGCGTGCAACCAGCCAATATTCCATGATTCTATAAATCAGCAGTGTTCGGTGCCACGGGATGGGACATGCACATCCTGATGCTGTCAGAATTCAGGGAGAAAAAGAAAAACCCGTTAAAATCCAGATCCTAAACCTCCTTCCTGCCTCCACTGCAAAGTTAGTTCAGTGCTTCCCCTTGTGCTGCTTGTTTTGGGTAGAGAGCAGCTCCAAATACCTTCAGTGGGGCTTCTCTGCTCTGCTGTGTTTGTAATCCCCTCTCTTACAACAGCCCTGATTATATGCTTAGGGAAGAGGCTGCAAAAGCCCAAGGGACACCAAGATTCTCTGCAGGAGGATCTGGGAAGAGCTGGGGGCTTTGGAACTGAAAACAAAGTGCAGAGGTAGCACTGCCTCACTTCTCCCTGTCTGTGCAGAGATGCTCACAGCAGTAATGATGCGTTTGGGGAGCTGGCAGGGGGACAGGGTGGGTGGGAAGGAGGGGAGCTGGTACAGCACATCTCCAGGGCAGCACTGTCCTGCTGGAGGCTCTTCAGGGCTCCAGATGCAGGTGGCAGCCCCCAGGGGTTCTGCTGGGGCCAGAGGTGACCGTGCCACCCGTGGTCTCCAGGCCCTGGCTGCTCACTGCTCCCCAGCCCTTTCCAATTCCACATCAACTGGGCCAGTGCACAGCAATTTAGAACGATCCCACCGGGCCGTGGAAGGTCCACGTCGGTCCTGGCCAGCCTCATTTCACACTCCAGGCACAGGAATATGATGAACTGCCTCCTCTCTCACCTCTCAGATCCTTCTGGGTCCATAAGGACCTGAGGGAGTAGAAAAGACACAATTGTGCATCAAGGTCAGCCCCTGCCCAGGTGCTTTTCTGTAGCAGAGCCTTTGAATCCTTTTTATGAGGCAGTGTGAAGGGTGAGGATGAGCAGAGGGTACATGGGCAGCACAAGAGCTCCAACATGACCTGATGGGCTGGAGGGAACCATGCAACAGGGCACTGAAACATGTCCAGGCCTTCCTCAGGCCCTTCTCCACGTCTGACCCTGGATCTCTGGGGTGCATTCACACATTCATCACTCCCCAGCCTCGGGAAGGAGGTGCCCAATTAGCAGGAACAGCTTTCCAGTGGGAAGCACTGGGCTGGGAGTCCCAGCTCGTTTCACAAGTGGCTGGCCCTGCAAAGCCATCAGTGGGTAATGGCCCAGTCTGAGCACTCCATGGGGAGCCAGGAGCCCTGAGCCAGGGCTGTGTGCTCTGTTATGGTCCCCTACACCCTCATCTCACCCCAAATACCCTCTGTGCCAGGAGCACTCCTGCTGGGAAGCAGTGATGGTGCTCAGTGGTTTCTCCCGGGGCTTTGCTGAGACCCCCTCCTCACACAGGATTTTCTGGAGTGATGAGGAATCAAATCCATCTCTTCCTGGTGGTCATTTCAGCTGAGCACCCTCTGGGGCATGCTTGATTTGAGGCTGATGAGCAGGTGTGCCCCAGCCGTGGGCAGGCAGCAGCCCTTCCTGAGGAGGGTTGGTGCTGAGAGCAGTAAAAGCTGTGCAGGAGCCTCCCCAGGGTCACTGTGCTCACCTGAGCTGGCCAGTTTGGGGCAGGAGGCACAGAAATGGGAGCAGCTGCAGTCAGGGACCTGGCAGCAGAGTGGAGCTTTTGGGATAGTACCCCAGATATTTGGTACCTGGCTCAGTGGGGACGTGACCAGCTCCTTCAGCCCTGTGACAGCAGCGTCAGCATTGTCCCTGCTGCCACCCCAGGGCTGCCTGCAGCGAGGAGCCCTGCAGGGACTCTCTGGATGTCACCTGGCAGGATCAAGCCCTGGGCTGGGCTTGAAATAAACAAGGCAGGAGACTTATTCTCCTTTTAATGCCTTTACCAAAAGGGAGCAGCTCAAGTTTGGGAAGCTTGACAGGTCCGCAGTTTCTCCATCACCGCTCCCAGGGTGACTTGGAGCAGGAGGAATATGTACCTTGGTTCACTAGAAATCAGAGCTGGGGATCCCACCCTCACAAGACTGTGGACATAGACCCAAGTTTCCCAATTTTTGGGTGGCTCAAGGCTTGTGGTCTTGGTTCCAGATGAGGTCTTGCTCAGGGCGAGGGGCAACAAAGGTTCTCAGCAGTCTCGGCACTCTGTTCCTCACGTCCAGGCATCACTCTAATTTCTTAATTCTGTGTTGGCTCATAGTTTTTGGGGTCTTTTCGGTAACTTTGGTGGGGTTCCTTCCCATGGCATGCTGGTCTCAAGGCTGTTTTGCATCCTCGGATGCCCTCCCCATGTCCCCTCCTCTCACCCATCCGGGGAGAAGGGCCATTAACTTAACCTCAGGCAGGGCCTTACCAATACATTAGGAGCAATTAGCAAAAACCACCAGTGATTACAATAACAAGCAGGTAGAACTTCACCTTGGCCATAACTGGTTCTGCAACCCTTTTTTTTTCCCCAGAAAAACTGACAGATTTTTTATTTATGACAGGCACGACCTGTCCCTCTCACGCTGCCGTGCTCTGTTCCAGCACAGAGCATGCAGGGCTCCCAAACAGAGCTCGGCATCACCTCCCCTCCCTGCTCTGCCCCCTCCTTCCTGTCATTCTGTGACATAATGGAATCAAATTAAAGCCCCATTTACCAGTTTTATTGCCTATTATTTATAATACTCCAGCTCCAAAGTGCTGTTTTATAGAGTGCTTAAGCTGCCATTGCTGGATAGAGTTTGCCATAAATGTCTCCACATGCACGGAACATAATGTCCTTGTGTCGCGCAGGAAAAGGGAAGAGATTATTCTCAATTATTTCATATAGTCTGTTTTATTGTCTTATTGTAATAAACTGTCATACCCTACAACACTTTAAAATCAATAGTTTGCATTAAAAGTAATGAAAAGTAGTTATTAATCCTGCTTAGTGCTTCCGCTCTTCCGCTCACCACGAGGCCCTGGAACGGGGAGCGGGTGATAATTATTCATTTCCGATCAATAGGAACATTTCCCAGCGCTCCTCCGTGTGCCTCTGCTCCCTCAGCCCTGCCAGATAATAACACAGAGGGGCAGGGGTGCTCTCGGGGGTCTCTGTGGCCAGCATGACCCCGAGATGTGTTGGAGAATCTCTTTTCCCAGCCTGGAGACTGAAGAAGAAGTCAGGATTCTTCTGTTCTGGTTTTCAAGTTTGTTTATTTTCTGTTATCTATAAAATTATTTCCCTGGCCTGCTGAGGTCTGTCCAGCAGGTCAGTCAGTGGCACACTGCCCACCTTCAGGGTGGTGTTATCTTTTTATACTAAAACCTACATGTACATTATTATTTACAATAATTTTATATTGTTTCTATTATACATTATATATACACATTATATTATTTATATTTATTTATGTATATTATATATTATATTAGTTATGTGTTTATTTATATTATTAATTATATTATTTATTTATATATTTGTTTATATACTTATTTATATTTTTATTATACATTATAGATACATTATATTATTTACAATAATTTTCCAATACCTATCACCTGTGTTAGACAGTGAGCTTCTACTCTAAACCAATCCAAAAGTGCCAGCATCTCAGCAGAAGATGAAGGCTAGGAAGAATTAGAAAGAAGGACAGGGCACACCCAAATTCCTCCATCTTGGGACCCTGAGCCCCCATTCTAAAAACCCAAAACTGTACTTTTCACCCTGTGACAAACTAACTATCTATAATTCTACTTAAATTTTTGTGGCTTGTAATTCCTCATATAAGGTTGGTAATGTTTTTCCATGGGTCAAAATCAAAGGCACAGGGGTCTTGGGCTCTGTTCCAAGGTCTCTGAGCCCCCTGGCAGGGGCTGGAGCCATCCAGGGCAATCAGAGAGATGTCCTGGTTTCCAGCAGGGTGGAGGCTGGGGATCGGCTGTGCCTCAGTTTCCCCCATCCCCCGTGGCTGTGAGACAGGAGGGTTTTGTTTGAGAGACAAGCCTGGGTTGGAATCGGAGCAGGGGGATTATTGAGTTTTGCTTTGTCTCCCCGAGAGCTGACAGATTTATGGCACACCGGGGATTTTTTCAAACACAAATCAGATCTGTTGGCTCATAACACGTTTTTGCTCATCCCTGGACTAACTCAGTTAGCATCAGGCCCTTCTCACTGACCAAGCTGCTCATCCCAGACATTTCATCAGCTGTGGCTGAGCCATTTCTGGGCATGTCACCCAACAGTGCCAGCGCACAGACCCCAGTTTGGAGAGATGTGCCCCAAAACAGAGTCCACTGGCACTGGGTGTGTGATGGTGTCAGTTCATTTACTGCCTGCACTCTCAGCATGGGACCAAAGGCATTGTTGAGATTTAGGGAAATCCTGGAACTCTCACCCCAATGGAAAGATTGGAAGTGCCAGCCTGCAGTATTACTGTGACATTTTCTGAAAAATCCCTTCACCAGGATTTCTTCTCCTGGAAAGCTGAGAAGCCTCAGAAAATAATGGAAACAATAATTATCTGATTGCTTCTCCCTGTTTTGCTGCTTTGGAATGTGGTCTGGACATTGTTTACCAACTGTCATTGTTTGATTAGTTTCATGTGAATTGTTTTTACTTAATGACCAGTCACCATCAGCTGTGTTGGACTCTGAAGAGTCAGTCACAAATTTTTCATTATCATTCTTGCTAAGCCTTCTGTCTGTATCCTTTCTTTTTCTTTAGTATAGTTTTAATACAGTATTCGTTAAGATAACATAAATACATATAATAATAAATTGACCTTCTAAGAACATGGAGTCAGATTCTCAATTCCTCCCTTCATCCTGGGAACCCAGCAAATATCACATTGAAGCATACCCAGCCTCTCACCAGCACTGAGAAGCATCCAAACAGCCACCATCATCTGTTTCCAAATCTAGGCTTTAAGTTTCTCCAGCACCTGGTAATCCTCCATAGGAATTATACAGAGCTCTGAGGTATAGAATTTATCTTCTTTAGGAACAATCCACCAAGCCACATCCTCCATCCATGGTGTTCCTGCTTCCATTGCTCTGGGACATGCAGCAGCCAGGCAAGGCAGAGTTAGGCAGACAGACACACATGGCTTTGCTGGTACTGGTGGGAAAAACATGATGAATTATTAAGAAAAAAATTGAACTGGGTTCAGGTTTCTTTGGGGTCTTGCAGTGAAGCATGCAAATCTTACACTAGCTGGGCCAGATGAACCAAATTTGATTTTATTCACATCACTCTCTTTGCTTTCTGACCCCCCATGTGACTCTGTGGGACATGGGAGTTGCTCCATGGATTGTTGTTGCTGCCAAAAGGTGACATGGAGGCCACAGAGAAAATTGGTGTTTTGGAAAAGCAAAGTGGCCTTTTCCCAAGGACACGCTTTTGGGCTCACAGCTCACTGCAGATGTGGTAGAATGCAGCAAAATAAAAATTATTTGCATTTTCCAAGACCCGAATTTTGTAAAACCAAGGTGATGGGGTTATGATTACCTTCCCCCAGGGCAGTGTCCAGGCTGGGGCTGTGCTGGTACACGTGGCACAGATGGGAACAGCTGCTGAATTTCAGCTGGGGAAGGATGGCGAGAACAAACAAAGGATGAAGAAGCACATTAAGCATCAGGGCCATTCCTTTATATACACTTTTTTAAAATCATATTGCAAAATAATAATATTTTTAATATTTTTTTTTTCAGTGGGAAGACCCAGCCAGTTGTTTGGATTGACTCTGTCTTGGATTCAATACAGTTGTAATAAAAAGAGTGCAATAGCACATTAATTGTCTTGATAAACATCAAAATCACCCCTCCACCTGCGCACACAGGATTGTTATATCAATATCAGAGCGGCATTTCTTCGCTGCTGCCACCTGTGATAACTGAGAAACAGAACAAAATACTAGCAAAACCCAGGAAGAGTTATCAGTGCCTGATCAGATCTCAGGAGATTTTATTTTTATTTTTAATAAAGTCTATCATCCCTCCTGTTTGTCAGAAGCACTTGGCTTTAAATGTTGCATGAGCAGAGGCAGGAATTGCGTGTCTGCGTTCACTCAGGGAAGGAGGTACAAGCAGCCACGTCCACTCCTGCCAGACAACGATCTCAAAGCAGTTAAAAACACCCTTACCCGAGCCAAAAGGGTCCATTTTGGCAGGACCCAAACCTGCAAACCTGGAGAGCACCAGGCAGCAGGAGCAGGAGCTGGAGCAGGCTCCTGGTGCTCTGCAGGGCTGACTCTGACCCAGCGTGCACGAGGGAGAGGCTGAGGGAGGAATAACATTAAACCACCAAAGAATGACTTCCCAGAAAGGTAAAACACCCTCTGTGCACACTGCTTCTCATTAGCTGTCAAGTGCAGAGAGAGGTGTCTAATTTAGGGGTCTTTTTCATCTGATGGTGCCATTCTAAATGTTCCTAATCTCTGTGTGTCTCTGGCACAGCCAGGAATAAAGCTCTGAAAGCAATAACCCTTTCTTGCTCTGGAAGGACACTGGGGAACAGCCAGGCACAACAGGGAGCTCTACAAATGCTGTTTTCACTTTATTCCATAGTGGTTGACCCAGTCATTCCTCAGCTCTCATTGCTTTTCTCACACTCTTCTGCCCTGGAACCTAATTTTCCCAGTGTCCACAGCTGGCACTACATCTCTGCCTCCCAGATCCCTTTCCCTATCCCTAGATAAAGCACCTTGACACCACATAAGATTAATTTCATAATTTCTGGAGGGTCAGGGGGCTCTGGTGTCCAGGGAAAAGATCTGGGAGGAGATGGAGAAAGGAGTCCTACATCCCATTCAGGAGCCTTCATGGCATGCCCTGACCCAGGAGTGCTTGAAGGAAGGGATGGAGTGATGGCAGTCCCTGTCCTGGCAGCTCAGGGAGCTGAAGGGGGAAGGATGGGTCTCCTTTCCTACCTGGAAGATAGGGCTTTAATCTGGCTTTGACATTATCTGAAATTAAAATCAAACCTGACACATGGACAGTGTCAGAAATGAATTACACCTCTCCTGCTGGTGGATAATCCCCTCCTAATTCCCCCACTTTATTCAGATGGGAGATGGTTTAAGGAAGGAGCAGGTAAGAAATAGTTCCCCTCCCAGCCTTTGCAGCTCATCTAAAGCCTCTCCCTGGCACAGCCCTCCCAGGACACATCTGTCAGCTGCCAAAGCCTCACCAGCACATCAGATCACCCAGTAAACTTCTCCCCCCATGAGCAGCATCCTCATCTCTCCAAACTGAGACACCAAAGCGGAGAAACAGAGAGGGCAGAATGGAGAGGACAATGCCTCAGTGCAAAAGGGAACAAACACACAAAAACCTGAATGCTGGAATAAAGAATTGCAGCACGAGGACACCAATGTTAACACACAACAGCTCTGTGTCCTCTCACCTGCCTTTCCCCACCCCTCAGCTGTGGCTCTTTCTTGCACAGCAGCATCTCATAATTTTTTCATTTTCTGAATTACTGTGGCTGTGCTGGCAGGGTGTTTCTGTCTCTCTCTCATCCCTCCCTTCCTCATAATTCCTGAACCTGAATGCTAGTGTCAACCAATTTAAGAGGAGCTAATGCAAAGCTATCACATTCCTACAGGTTGCATAAGAAATAGGTGCCCAACTGGGGGAAAGAGATAGGAGCTTTATCAGACACTGGGGAGGCCACAATCAGCAGCACCACAGGAAACCTGGGATCTTCTCTCCTGCTGCCCATGCAGTGAATTTCTCACACTCCCCTTCTCACACACCCCTTGGGTGGGGATGCTGTCACCCCTTGGCCCATCCCTGGCTCCAGAAGGACCTCAGGGTGTGGGAGTGAGCAGAGATGAGATTGATGAGCTGTTTACTCCATTAAACTGATCTCACACCAGTGAAAGCAGGGCAAAAATCAGAGCTTTTAGTGGCTGTACAGCACCTCTGCCTCCCTCAGCCAGTCTGTGGTGAGCAAATACCCCTTGAGCCCCCTCCAGCCCCAGGTGAGCACTTGGGCAGGGAAGATCTGAGCAAGGACAGTGAGACATCCTCACTGTCCCCAAATACCAGTTCAAGGTGAACACCTCAACTCAGTTTGCCTTGATGGGTGCAGAGTCATTTTTAGTGTGGTTCTTTGTGTGTTTAATGAAAGATTCTGCATGGGAATAAATGACTTTCAGAGCCCTCCTGTGACGGTGTTCACAGGGGTTTTTGGTTGAGGGAAGAGACGAGGATTTGACTCCATGTTTCAGAAGGCTTGGTTTATTATTTTATGATATATATTACATTAAAACTATACTAAAAGAATAGAACAAAGGATTTCCTCAGAAGGCTGGCTAAGAATAGAATGATAACAAAGGTTTGTGTCTTGGACAGAGTCCGAGCCAGCTGACTGTGATTGGCCATTAATTAGAAACAACCACATGAGACCAATCCCAGATGCACCTGTTGCATTCCACAGCAGCAGATAATCATTGTTTACATTTTGTACCTGAGGCTTCTCAGCTTCTCAGGAGGAAAAATCCCAAGGAAAGGATTTTTCATAAAAGATGTCTGTGACACCCCCCTTGCCAGCTGGATCCCCTCCTCCATCCACACTTTCCTCCTCCCCAGGTCTAATGCAATCCCTGCCCCTGAAAGAGTGTGGGTAAAATCAGTGAGGAATCTGCAGCACAATTCAATTTCAGAGCCATTCCAGCCAATAATAGCTCTAAACAAAATGTAATATGTAATTCACATCGTAATATTACCTTAATTACATTTTTTGGAACAGTCTTTTCTCTCTTGGTCTCTCCACCCTCCAGCCCCAATAAGCATATCTAAAAGTAGAGAAAGAAAGCCATCCATCTCTTAAAGCATCACAAGGGATGGGAGGGAAATTGCAGGAAGAAGAGATTAGAATTGCAGGGAATTTTGCTTATTTTGTGGAGCAGTGTTCTCATCATCACCTTCATGTGCTGGGTAATTGATTTTCCATGGAACTCTTAGAGGCTTTTTTTTTTTTCTTCCCCCAATTTTCTTTTTGAATTTTGAATTAATTTCACATCAGTCAGCTGGACCTGCACGTTGAAGTCTCCTGTGCCATCCTCAGAATAAGCATGGAAAAGAGACAGCAGGGCTGATTCTTAACCCACCTGTCCAACAGCTCTTCCTGAATCCCAGAGGAGAAGGTAAACACTGGAGATCATTGATTTTTAGGGATCTGGCCCTGGAAATGGTAAGGCCATACTGCCCTACAGTTCTTTGATGTGTTCTTCTCTTGGAAATATAGATTCTAAGGCCAAAGGGATGACCTGGTTTGACCTGTGGTGTAAGAACCATGGGGTTTTCCTGGAGTATAAACATATATATATTTATATGTATATATTTAGATAGATAGATAGATAGATAGATAGATAGATAGATAGATAGATAGATGTATCTATCTATCTATCTATATATATATATATGTGTGTGTGTGTAAATGTGTATATATATGTATATACATGTGTATGTATATATATGTGTATATATGTATGTATATGTATATATATGTATATGTATATATATGTGTATATATATGTATATACATATGTATGTATATATATGTGTGTATGTATATGTATATGTATATGTATATGTATATGTATATGTATATGTATATATATGTATATATATTATATTTATATAACGTCCTTTTTAATGTTTTTTTTTCTTTTTTTTTCTTTCTTTTTTCTTCTTTTTTTTTTTTTTTAATCCAGTCTTGATGGATGAGGATGAAAAAAATCACGGACCGGAGAGTGTGAAGCCTTCTACTCCTGCACCATGGGAAGGAGTCACACTTTGCAGCAGATATCTCACATAGCTGTGTCCTGCCAGCTCCCTCAGCAGCTCCTGAGGGGGGAGAGCACAGGCTCGGGGATGAAATCCAGAGGCAAAGCTGCAGCTCTGCATGGATCTCCAATGGATTGGAGTCCCCAGAGCCTGAGATAAAAGCTGCAGCCCCCTCAGCAAAACCTGCCTGGGGTTCAGCAGCAGCTCTGTGTGACCCTGCAGCACAGCGAGGGGGGATGGATTACGAGTGCACCTTCTGTTGGAACAGCTGATCCACCCATGGAGGCAGGAGAACAGCTCCTCACACCTGTTGAGGGAGTGCTGGAAGGAGCAGGGCCTGACAGCAGCTGCTGCACACGGGCTATTTTCCTAACATGGACACAAGTCATAATCTTGAGCGAGATTCCCAGCAAGAGGCTAACTGGGAGCCTACAGCTAGCAAAGCTCACAGCTGTGACTTGCCAAGCGAGAGCTGAGCCAAGAGCAAGAAGCCATTAGAAGGTAATAGTGTGAAAACACTAATGGCCTTCAGCCAGATTTGAATTAACAGCCCAAGTCCAGAGAAGCCTATCAACATTTCTTTGTTTTCCCCTTGGTTTCTTATAGGGCTGCAGTGCTGTCAGAAATCTGAGAGACAAAATCTGGGAGGCAAAGGGGCTCATCCTCTCAAGGATGCTGCCCCCCAGCACTGCAGTGCATTAAACCTCTGCTCAGATCCTCTGCTCACCAGTCTTCCAGGCTGGGAGGGGAATGAGGAGAGGCACTGAACAGTGGACCTGGAAATTAAAGAAAAAAAAAAAATTAAAAAGAAAGAAATTAATAAAAAATAATTTTAAAAATCCCATATAAATTTACAGATGACTTTAAAGTGTGTCCCTTGTCCTCTCCAGCCCTACACACTTTTCAGACAACTTTTACCCTTTGATTTTAGACCCAGAGCTCTCTCCTCCCACTTTCCACAGGTGGAAAACCAAAACCACTGCATATCCCAATCCCTGTAGCAGCAGGGCAGGCAGGCTGGGAGATCTCCATTCTGCAACTCAGTAGTTATAGCTATAGACAGTAGTTATAGTTATTTATGTAGTTATTTACACAAATTTGTTCAAAATCACAACTTGACAATGTCTGTTATCTCTGTCTTGCTTAATAATGAGCTGTGCAAATATTCCATGTTGAGGAACATGAAATATTACTCAATATTGTCATTTGATGAGGTAAAATATCCATTCAATAAGTAAAGGGCTGGCTGTAGTAGGGTCCCACTGGAACATGGCATGTCGCTGTCCTGAAGGATTTAAAAGGATTGGTAAAAATGGAATCTCAGGAGCCCATGGTGAGGCTTGCCTATGGGCAATGGACCCCAGATGGTTTCTCCCCCTCCCCACAATAATTTAGAGATGTCTCTGGTGTGACCGGCAGCACTGGGGTGAAACCACTCAGCACAGATGGCAAATTATCCTGCCCAGCTGCTCCTGTGTGACACAGACCTTCTCTGGCTCCATCACTCCTCATTGCTGCTCCTCCACACTGCAGTGGCCTGGCTGGAACTGGATCCCAGTCCTGCTGCATCTCAGTGACTCCCAGTGATCCTGCTGGGGGCTGCATGCAGGCTGGAAGGACAAGGTGCCAGCACAAGCTCTCTTTTGGCAGGAGGAAAGGGAGTTTCCATCCTCTAGCCTGTGTTTTCATCTCTTAGTTTTCATCTCTTTTCAGAAGTTCTTCAACTTCTTTCCTGGATGCACAGAGTTCATAGAGGTTGTCGGGGTGGACTGCAGTCTTGTAAATACATGTGTGACATCTTATGTCTCTTCTTTAAAAAATCCTTTTTTTTTTCCCCCATCAAAACAAGTCAGTAAAACACAGAAAACATCTTCCAGAGATGCCCTCAGGGCCCCCTTTTTCTGCCTACTCTGAACATTTCATCTCCTGCTGACGCTTTGTCTGCCTCTCTCTGTTCTCCATCTACACTCAGTCGTTCTTCAGCTGTGGTCCCAGCAGAGCAGCACTTTCTGAGAAGATACAACATGGCCTCAAGTGGTTTTATTTTTAGTTAAAACAGTCCTCTTCTTTCCACCCCAGCAATGGTGCTCTTGTCACTGCTCGACTTGGACAAGGTGACAAGGTCTCAAGATGAAGGACTGGTGAGGGGACAGATTCTGTGCCTCAGGAAAGGCTGAGAGATTTGGGATTGTTCAGACAGGAAAAAAGAAGTTTTGGAGTGACCTAATTGTGGCCCTCTAGGAACCAAAGGGAGCCTGCAAGAAACATGGAGAGAGACTATTTACAAGGGTCTGGGGTGGCAGGACAAGGGGGGGATGGCTTCAGATTGACAGAGGGTAGGTTTAGATTGGATATTAGGAAAATAATCTTCCCTGTGAGGTTGGAGAGGCCCTGGCACAGGTGCCCAGAGAAGCTGTGGCTGTCCCTGGATACCTGTAAATGTCCCAGGTCAGGTTGGATGGGGCTTGGAGCCACCTGTGATAGTGGGAGGTGTCCCTGCCCATATCAGTGACATCAGAATGAGATTACACTTAAGATCCCTTCCAACCCAAACTATTCTGTGAGTCTTTGATTCCATAAAGGAATTAATCTGCTGCCTCTGCTAGGCAAGAAAGCCCACCAGTTCAAAATCCCCCAGGAAGGCAAACTGCCACCACAGGTGCAGAGGGGTAAACACCAATAGACCAAACCTGGGGTGTGTTCACCCCTGATGAGGAGCTGGCCCTGAGACCCTGCCATGGAGGAGCACCCTGAAACTGGCCTGTATCCATGAAATTATTCTCTCTGCTCTATCTGTTCACATAGCCAGGGGGCACCCAAAACAATGCATCATCATTCAGCTCTTATCTTTCCTTCTTTTCCCAGTGCTGGACGCATTCCAGAGCCCAGGTCCGTGCTGCCTCCTCATGAACCCACACGTAACCTCTGCAGCACAGAGTGCTGATGGCTCCCTGGTGTGTGCTTGTGCCAAGCATGAGCCAGGCTGCCCTTTGCTCACATTTGCAGCCTCCCAGATGGAGACAACGATGCCCTTGAAAGTCGGCTCCAAATAACTTTGCAAGACACAACGTGTGTGCCAGTCCTCTAGGGAGACTCTGCCTCCTATCCTCGTATGGCGTGGGTCAAAGTTCCAGTCCACATTTGCTCAGATAAAAGCAAATCTTGGGAAAACAATCAAGAAATGCCATTCATTATTGAGTAGGAGCTGGGGAATAAGTGGAAATTACTGGCAAAATGCCTTGAAAGCCCTCCCGTTTTCTGAACGTTTCTCTTTGGTTGCTTGTGGATTTGAAAGGTCGCTAGGAGCTAATGAACCTCAGACAGCAAAGCTGTCTCGTGTTTGTTTGTCATTTTGAGTTTTTCTGGTTGATTAAGATCCGTGCTGGCAGTATCGTGTAAAATAGCAAATTTCTGTGAGTACAGCGAGGTCACGTTTCCTACCCTCAAAAACTGCTGAACTTACCAGGAAAAACAGTAATTCCCAAGGACTGAAAAGCCGGCTCTCAGCAGAGGAAGCTTCTCAGTGTTTCTGTTGCCTACATTTATTTTAGTTCTTCCTGATTCCATAGGTGTTCAACAGCATCCCCCAATACTGTGGGGTGACCATGTTCACAGGGGTCTTAGGATGAGGAAAGAGATGAGGATCTGACTCCATGTTTCAGAAGGCTGATTTATTATTTTATGATATATATTATATTAAAACTATCCTAAAAGAAGAGAAGAAAGGATTTCATCAGAAGACTGGCTAAGAATAGAAAAAGAAAGAATGATAACAAAGGTTTGTGGCTCAGACAGAGAGTCTGAGCCAGCGGGACTGTGATTGGCCATTAATTAGAAACAACCACATGAGACCAATCACAGATGCACCTGTTGCATTCCACAGCAGCAGATAATCAATTTTGTTCTTGAGGCTTCTCAGCTTCTCAGGAGAAAAAAATCCTAAGGGAAGGATTTTTCAGAAAATATCATGGCTACACAGTGGGGTAACATAATCTGCACCCCAAGACAGGCTCATTCTAGAGAATCCCAGAATACCACAATGGTTTGGGTTGGAAGGAACCTAAAGATCAGCTGGTTCCAACCCCTCCGCCATGAGCAGGGACACCTTGTGCTAGACCAGATTGCTCAGAGATCCATCTGGCCATGAACACTTCTAGGAATGGGACATCCACAAATTCTCTGGACAACCTGAATTGTTTATTTAAGAATAGCAAAAAGTATTTTCTTTCTCCACCTGAAAACTTGATCTGGGGTGAGCTTGTGGACTTGTTTTTGTCTGCTCACTCACTGCTTGGAGTAACAACAACAGAATTCCAAACACACAGATGACCACCACAGCAGAGGCCAGTGAGTCCTGCACATCTGGGCACATCAGCCCTTTCACATCTGCACTGCCCAGCTCCCTGGTGAATGCTCTGTAGCCATTGTATCCATAGACCCATTGGAAGTGACAGCCACACCAAGCTGAAAAAGATGGAAAAATATCTGAAAACACCCATGAGTGAAGTCTTATATAAATACCCAATCCTGAAGCCTTCTAGAATGCATACTTTTGACAAAAAGTGTGAAGAAGTCATTATATCTGCATTAACCCAATATAAAATAAGACTTCTTGGAGACCTCCTTAGTTTTCCAGAAAAACAAACTGTGATGCAACAAGCTCTGCAAAAAGAAGCCCTGCCCGGAGAACTAGCTGTGCACAGGACATCCTGGGCTGCACATACTCTGAGGATGAACACAAAATGTGCCCCAGCAGCAGCTCTGAGCTCTACATTCTGGTAACTCCCTGGAGAACAGGAGGCTGGATGACTCTGGGTTTGTCAGATTCATTCTGCTTTGCATTCGTGCTGGCAAATGTTAGCCAAAATATGTGTTAATACTCCCAGCACCACCATGACTGATGACTCATGTTAGTCCCAGCCCACTGGAGAGCCCTTGAAGGCTGATTCTCCTGCTTTTATCAGTGGAATCGTGTCTCTCCTCTTACAGCTGCAGCTCTGGACCCAAGTGACTAAATGTGGTGGAAATGGGAAAAAAAAAAAAAAAAATTGACATTCCATTTACCTGCTCCTGGCCTACTCAGAGCTAAAAGGCAAACACATCACTGTGCTCCTTCCTTTCCCCGCCCTATTTGGGGGACCCGAGGTCTCACAGCGCTGAACAACACCCAGTGTTTCTGCTGAGACCCTGGAGGAGCTGAAGGAGCCTCAGCATTTGCTGAGCATCAGATCCCTCCCAAGAGCTGTTGACTGAAGTGGGAACTTGCTGTTTCCATTCATACCACAAGTGAAATTACGCCAGGGAAGGAAATCTGTCTCGATGGAAGCTTTTCTGTCTTTTTTTTTTCACTCCAAATGCACCAGCTTTTGCAGGCTCTTCAGGGGACCCTTCAGACAGAGCTGTGGTGTTCTTTGCTTTGTCTGTGTCTGAGCCAATGCCCACTGCAGAGCTAAGAGAAGCCTAAAGCAAGTGAAAAGTGACTTTACACACTCAACTGAAAAGTTTTTAAGCATTCAGGGCTGTTTCCACCAAAGAAATTCTAAAGAATTGAGCTCCAGAGCTTGATGTGGCCCACATTTCAGAACCATTTCATCCCCTACCACACGCCCTGTTCTCATTTCCCTGTGCACCTCCATGGGTGGTGTGCCCATGGATTTCCATGCACCCACAGTCACAGAGCTCAGCACTCAAACACAGGGAAGGCTCAGCCACAGCACAGCCCAGACCTGGGCCAGCACACCACGGCCAGCTTGGCTTTATCTGCCAAAACTGCAAAGTGTAATGGGCAGGGATGGGCAGCTTGAGGAGAAATACCATGAGAGCCTGAGTCTCCTTTTATTATCAGCATCTGTTCAACTCACCATCGTGGGACTCCCCTCCTCTTCCCAGAGAGCATCCAGCAGAATGAGGATGTATTTGCTCTCCAGTCCAGGCACAGCAGAGGCTGGTGAGTGTCACCCTGTTCTTCTAAGTTCTTCTAAGCCTTCTGATGTTTACATTTTTATAATTAAGTTTCTCATGCACTTACATGTAAATAAGTATTGTTTTTACATTGCTCTCTGGAGGAGGAGAAATTTGATGGACTGTTGGTTTGTCCAGTGTCATTGGAGAGGTTGCACTTTCATCCTCCAATCCACTGTCACTTTTGAAAGTCTATAAATGTTGGAGTCAGGAAATAAACTTCCCTTCTTCT
Organism: Melospiza georgiana; assembly: GCF_028018845.1. NCBI lineage: Eukaryota > Metazoa > Chordata > Aves > Passeriformes > Passerellidae > Melospiza > Melospiza georgiana. The sequence continues at coordinate 5,511,164 of NC_080449.1, read as the reverse complement.
TGCCCTGGAGTTCCAGTGTCTGTGTCATTTTATTGTCTATGTCATATGTTTAGCAGAAAGTTTTTTAAATGTAGAATCTGAAGAAGGAATAGAAATGAAAGCATCTATTTCTTCATTAAATAGAAGATAAGAATTGCTGAGTCAGTCTCACTGGATAACCAAGGAGGAAAAGGGTGTGTTAGTTAGAAGGGAATTTTATGACTTAGGGTAAAGGATAAACCCACCTCAAACATGAAGATGTTTTCACTAAGCAGAAAGAGAGCACAGGCAAACAAGTTTGTCAATGTTGCAAGTAGAAAAAAGTTCTCAGAATTTTCCACTGCAAGAAAACTGAAAAACAACTTCTAGCTTAAACTGTAATGTACTGACTTTTAGTGATTGGAGAACAGTGACATGAACATGGTAATTACAGTAGTTATGATGGGCTATAGATAATAGTTAAGGTATAGATTGGTTCTGCTGTATGAAGATGCTGAGCAAAGAAAAGTCTATAATGCATTGTAACCAAACCCAAAGGGTCTCCAGGCCTGCCTGCAGCTGGAGCTGACAGCTGTGGGCACAGCTCTGTCACCCACCACCCTGGGCTGCTGTAACACCTTGGATACAATAAACTGCATTTTGTATACAAAAACCTGCATTTTGTATACGATAAACTGCATTTTGGAGAGTTGCCTGGAGTCCCACATCCCTCATTCAGGCTCTTACAGCAGGCCAGGGAGGGAAGGTGGATTCCACACCCCAGTGAAGCTGCAGGATGGATTTGGGTGGACAGAATGCAATTACCCAAATCATCATTTACTCAAGACATAAATCTTTTGAAACAGCATCTAGCGCATATGAAGCATTATGCATGCTCAAAGCACAAATGTTAATGTTTATGCCAAAAATATTTGAACTCGAACTTAATTAATAGCAAGCAGGGAAATTGTGTAGTTGAGAGGTGTTTCTCCAGCTTTAATTCATAGAAACAGCTTTCTTTTTTACTAGGAAGATTTTGCTCAGATTTTTCCCTGGTTTCTGCAGATCCCAGCTTTCCTCCCAAGCTGAGTCAAGAAATAATAATAAAAACAAGCCTCATCCTGTAAAAAAAGACTGCTGAGTCTCAGAAAAAGCAAGGAAAATGAGAGGAAGATGTGATTCTATAAGTTAACCACTTTTTAAAACTGATATACACAAATTAGTCACATACATAGCCAGACATACATTTTAATAGATATGTAAATGTGTTTATATGTATAAAAAGCTACTCAAAACTCACACTTTGGATATGAACCTTTGGTGCAGCTGAGCTCAGATAATGGTAACTAGCTCATGGTGGTTTTTTCCTGTTTCCCAAGGTGTGGGATCCAAAAAGGAAAAACTTTCATTACCCCATAAATTGAAAAAAAAAAACCAAAAAAAAAAACCAAAAAAGCCCCTGAAAAAGTTAGAGGAAAAAAAAAAAAAAAAAAAAAAAAAAAAAAAAAGAGAGAGAAAAAGAAAAAAGAAGAAGAAAAAAGAAAAAAAAAAAAAAAAAGAAAGGAGAAGATTACAATATATAAGGGTTGGTAAGCTTCTCCTTCTGCGTCCTGCTGCCACTTTTACATCCAGAAAAGCACTGGAGTTATTTGAGAAGCCCATGGTGTTTTTTCTTGTTTCCCAAGGTGTAGAACCCAAAAAGGAAAAGCTTTCATTATACCATAAATTTAAAAGAGTTTAAGCCTTGTTCCTATGGGGAGTGGAAGAGCCTCAGCCCCACGTCGGTGGGTTGGAATGGGCACATCCTTTGAATTTTAACATTGCCATGAGCTGCTCCTCCACCAATTCACACACCTCACATGCAGAATTTGGTAAACAGAATTTGCCTGCCAAAAAACCTGCTCTGAATCCAAAGGCGCACGAGCAACCTGGTTCTCTGAGCCTGGCAGGGATGGGCTGGGCAGCCATGGCTCACTGGAGCAGCTAGGGGAGGCTGGGATGGCTTTTCAGGAGAACAGCAGGTATCATGTTGGAAAAAAAAAGAAAAGAAACCATGTCTCTGGACAACTCTTGGAGCCAGAAATCATTTCTCTCTCTCTCTGATCTCCTAAAGCATCAACAATGGCCAATATTTGGAGCACTGGTGGTTCACTGGCAAACTCACCAGAGCTCCAGGGCTTCTTTCTCATTTGTGTATTTACATAAATTTCCATATGGCATGGAAAACCAATAAATAGAGGCAGGAATGTAATTTTGTAATTTTCCATGGATTTGGGGTTTTTTCTCCTGCAAGTGGCTGAGCCCTCTCTGCCCAATCCAGCACAAGGGTCTGAGGTTTAAATTAAGGATGGGCTGAGCCTCCTGCAGCAGCTCAGGATGACAGCACGAGCACAGGCATTTTTTAACAGCTGGATGCATCTTCTTAGAGATGCTGCAGGGATAGGAACCTTGGAAATAGGCTGGGATAGAGACAGAAACTGCTGGAGGAGCAGCCACAACCATGGAATAGTTGAAATGCAGTTGGTGCCTGGTACTGGATGTGCTCAGCAAGGAGCTGCAGCCTGGCCTTGGTCTGGCAGGGCGTGCACCCACCTCACTCACACAGACAGACACACAGACACACAGCAGTGCTCCAGGCCGTCTCCCTGGGCCATCCTCTTCCCTCAGCACATTCTTATTAACAGGGAACCTCAAAGGGAAGCCTACAGTATCCCCAATTTGTTGGGGTCTCTAGCTGCTCAGAGTGACCCCGAGAAAAGATGGAAAGTCTCCTTTCCCAGCCCAGCGCTTGAAGAAGGAGTCAAAGCTCGTCATTTCTCACTCTCAAGGTTGTTTAGTGTGTCTTATCTATAAAATTCTTTCTCCTGCCCCACTGAGGTCCATCCAGCAGGACAGTTCGAGGCACTCTGCCTGCCCCCAGGGCAGTGTTATGTCTTTATGCTAAAAACTACCTGTACAATGTTTACAATTACTTCCCAATACCCATCACCTATGTTAGACAGTGAGCTTCTACTCTAAACCAATCCAAAAGTGCCAACATCACAGCAGAAGATGGAGACCAAGAAGAAGAAGGAGAAAGGTTGGGCACACCCAGATCCCTCCATCTTGCCCCCTGAACCCCCATACCAAAAACCCCAAAATCTACTTTTCCACCCTGTGATAACTTCACTATTATTCTACTTAAACTGTTGTGGCTTGCTGATCTTCATCTAAGGTTGGTAATTTGCTCCATGGGTCATAATCAAACCCACAGGTGTTTTGGGCTCTGTTCAGGGTCTCTTAGCCCCCCGGGCAGGGGTCCTGGCCATTCTGGACAGCCAGAGGGATGTCCTGGGTTCCCACACAAATCCAGACTGGAAAACACATTGGTCCTACCCCAGCCTGGGATGCAGGAGAAGAAAAGGCAACATGAAGCCTTCTGGATGTGGGGAGGGAAGAGAGATGCATTAGGTGTCCTGAAGCTATTTTTTAAATTATAATCCAGGGAAACAAACTAAATTTCCATCCTGCCAAGGCACCATCAAGAAATAAGCTTAAATACTTTTTTTTTTTCTGGGTGAAATTAAACAGAGCAGGCTGTTTGAACCCTCCCTGCAGCAGGGTCCCAGTGGGGTTAAGGGTTTCTGAACTCTCCCTGCCCAAATTTCTCCCCTTCTCCTGCTCGGAGCTGGAGGGGAGATTGACTCATTTGGTTAAAAATAAAAACACTGCTATCTAAACTTTAATGGCTTTGTTTCTGATTGCTGCAGGCAGTGGTTCATATGCATTCCAAACAGCACTTTGACTGCAAATGTAGCGTTTTGGAAGCTATTCCACCTGAAAAACAATATCTTCCATCTCCCTGCCTTGCTCTGTTGGGGGCTGGGAGCACACCCGTCCTGGCTCCAGGTTCAGGGAGGTGCTGGTGAGGAAAAGGGAAAAGCTGGCTCTGCTGCAAGGATGGTGCTGGAGAGGGCTGGGGTGGAGAGCAGGAGTGCTGGTGAGGATGGCTTCACCCTCTGCTGGGAGAGAAAGGGCTTGAAATTCTGGGGCTGGGGGTGATGCTGAGCCCTGCCACATCCTCATGACTTATGGGGGGCCCCAGCAGCTCTGCCACTCTGGCCCTGCAGGTCTCCCAGGCACAGATTTCACTCCCCTGTGCACCCAGAGTGAGGCTTGAGTGCTGCCTGCACTGATGTGCACCACCAGTGGAAGCTCCCTCACGCAGGGGTTGGTGGCAGTGAGGACAGGACAGATGGAGCTGGAGGTGGCTCTGCTGCCCAGCACTCACACACCGTGCCAGCACCAGCTGCATGCTCTGGTGGCCCTGCTGGAGCCTCTTCCATGACACAGAACCACAGAATCTCAACTGCTGTGGGTTGGAAGGCACCTCCAAACGCCATCCAGTCCAACCCTTTTCCACCTCTTCAACTAGAGCAGCTTGGTCAGAGCCACATTCAACGTGGCCTGAAGTCTCCACTGCTGCTTCTCTGGCCAGCAGAGCTGTGACAGGCCATGTGTGACAGGCCATGTGTGACAGGCCATCCCCTGTCCAGATGCACACACACTCCCCTTGGCTGCACAAATCCCACACAGAGCACAGCTCTGCCTGTGTTTATGGAAGGGAATGGCCATGGTGAGGTCTGGGACAGGGATTTGTCCAGCCTCCATCACTGCAGCTCTGTGCTTTCAGCAGCAGCGTGGCTTGGCTGGTGGCCTCACTTCTAATGTTGAGTTGCTCCATTTGTTCAGGTCTTTTTGTGCAGCATTTGAGTGAAAATTCCCTGTATCACTCCTGCTCCCATGGAAGTCAGGGATGAGCCTCTCACCTGGTCTTACATCTGCTTTAAAAGGGACAAAGGGATCCAAGTTGGGGGGCACAATGGGATGGCCGGATAACCTGTCCTCAAAGGGGGTAAGGTATTCATCTCATGCCTGTCAGGACTTTGTGGGGTTGCCCTGGCAACCAACGCTCAGCAATGATGCAATCAAATTTGGGAAGGATGTGATCAGAAATTACAGGCGAGGGGAAACAAAGGGAAGCAAAGTTGCTGTGGCAGCTGGGATGCAGGGATCGGGCTGACAGACATTATTCCGAGCAATTACACTAAAGATCATATTCTATTTGCCAGCTAATTACAGAATATCACTCAGTGCCTGCCGTCCAGCCTGGCCCTGCTCTCCCCACCTTGGGAATGGCTCTCATTAACCTGCCTGTGTTTGATCTGCTCTTACATTTTCACCTGGCACCTGCCCAGCACAAACCACCATTTCCTCCTTCTGTTTCTTTGCATATTCCCTGTCCCAGCTCACAGTCCCCTCTCATCCAGGGACGTGCTGCTCTCCTCACCTGCCCGACCTTGTCTTTGGCCACCTCCAGGGAAGAAGTGCTGATGAGCATCATTTGCTTTGGGCTGCATGTGCTCAGCCACATTTTAACCACAGGTGGGACAACCCCAGAAGGTCTGTGCACCATCTGAGGACTCATAACTCCAAATCATAAAGCCTAAATATAATTCAGAGCTATGGTGCTTGAGCACAGCTACCCAGATGTTCTGCCAGCTTCACAGCCCCACATGATTTGGTGCAGGATGCTTTGCTAAGTGTCTTGGTTTGGAAAGACAGGAGTCTGCTGAGGAAGGCAGGAGCCTCCCCTGAAATGGAGAATGTAAACCCTCCCCACACCTCCCAATTGCTATAAATTTTAAATTAAGGGGCTCTCAGGCAAAAATAGGCGAGCAGGAAATAACAGTTCTTTAATAGGGAAGAAAATAAAAGGATAAAATAAACAATGCAGTCACTAGAACAACACTGACAGAGTCAGAACCCAACCTGACACCCTGTGGGTCAGGGTGTTGGTGGCAGTGCCATTGGAAATGTGGCTGCAGCCCTCCTGCAGTGTCAGGGGTGGTTCTGTTGGAGCAGGGATCCTGTAGAGAAGGATGTATTCTTCCTCTGAAGATCCAGTGGAAGAAGAGACAGCTGCTGTTCCTCTGGGGAATCCAGTGCAGAAAGCCGTGCTGGTGTCTCAAAACCTCTGGATTATATCTGGGTAGCAATGCTTGGCTCCTCCCTCTGGGCGGAGCATCTCCCAATGGGATGTTATAGTTCTTATCAGCCATGCAGTGACATTCAATAGCTGTTATCAGCAATGTCCCCTCCCGAGGGAGGAGTGATTGTGGTCACTCAAAGAGAGAGATAAAGCAAACTGCCCACTTGGCAAGGGTAATCTGCCATACTGATGGTACTGGAAAACATCTTGCATTGCAATCTGAAACACTAAGCCCCAAGCAGCTTCACTGCACAGCTGAGGGGACACCATGCCACCCTCCAAGGGACACCCTGTTTGCTCTCACTCCCCTTGTTTGGAGCAGGTGGCAGGGCCAGGGGTGCAAGGCGTCCATGAGCTCTGTCAGGCACTTCAGGCTTGGTTTATTTACCTACCATGGGGCTCTGCTGTGTGTTCCTGGAAATAATTGCCCTGGAAAAGAGAAAGAATCAAGTAGAAATATAGGGAATAAGGATTTGCACTGTAAATATTGCTGGTGATTCATAATCCCTTTTTCTCAGAATTTCAGCTTTCTTAACTATTATCCCTCTCGCAGGAAGCCCCGACTGTTCTTTTGACAGTTTTATGTGACCCAGCAGGCACTTCTCATTCATTTTCACTGGAAAAACAAGGAGCTCGATTCCCTGTGGCAGGGTACCTGGTGCTGTCATTAGCCCAGTGCCAAGGATGAGGAGGGGCGATGGCAAGAGAGAGGAATCACTGCTGCTCTGATGTGACACCTCTTTACAGCCATCCACGCTGTCCTCGGCCATCAGACATATCTGACAGCAGCCAAGTGTCACCTCAAGGGTGCAGAAACCAAATGTTTTCAGAGGAGCACTGAGAAGGACACAAACCTGATGCCATTTCTCTCCCAGGCCCTCCAGCCTTGTCTCTGCTGCCAGAAAAGACAGGGTGCTTTGAAATATGAAAATATGCATAACTTGACATGTTTTAAGATCCCTGTGGTGACAGGGCACCTTGGTGCATGGTCAAGATGAACCTTTATGCTGTCTCCTGGTAGCACATGTGTTCAGGAGAGAGCAGGCAGTGCCTAAATGTGAGTAAATATGATAAAGGTGAATTTCCCACTTCCCCTGCCCCCCCAGTGTGGCTCCCTCTGGTTTTAGCATCCCAAAAGAATCCCCCCTCCTCCTAAATAATTTAACTTAAATAGGTGAGAGCTGAGGCCAGAGAGAGAAAAAGGAGGTTCTGATTCACCTTATTTCATATATTTTCAATCTTTAAAGCTAAAGCTCCATCTCCTCTCACCCTGTGAGGGCACTGTGACTTTGTACTGGCAGGGAGAATGGACAGACCTCAGCATAAGGTTCTCCCAGCTGGCAGGGAGAACAGACAGACCTCCACATTCCCAAAAACCTGTCTTAATCCTGGTGATAACACCAACAGCGTGTGAGAGGAGACAGTGAGAGGTGATCACCATCAGCTCCCACCTCAGGGTCATGCTCTGGTCCCACCCTACATCTTCCTTGCATCCCCAAGGGGTGACCAGCCCAGCTGGTACCAAGTCATGGAAAATGAAATCTCCTCAGGTTTCACCAGGGAAGGTTTAGATTGGATTTTAGGAAAGATTTCTCCACTGAAAATATTGTCAAGCACTGGTGCGGGTTGCCCAGGGCACTGGTGGAGTCATCTTTGAAGAGATTTAAAGGCTGCGTAGATGTGGCACTTGGGGACATGGATAATGGTGGCTTTGGCAGTGCTGGGTTAATGGCTGCACTCGGTGTCCTTTCAGAACGTTTCCAATCTAAACAATTCCATTATTCTGTGTCTTGGGTTCCACTTCTGTAGCCATGATATTTTCTGAAAAATCCTTTGCCAGGATTTTTCTCCTGAGAAGCTGAGAACCCTCAGAGGAAAAGAAAAAAACAATGATTATCTGCTGCTGTGGAATGCAACAGGTGCATCTTTGATTGGTCCATGTTGATTGTTTCTAATTAATGGCCAATCACAGTCAGCTGGGTTGGATTAAGGGTCATGAGCTTTTGTTATCATTCCACTTCCTTTCTTTGTTAGCCTTCTGATTAAATCCTTTCTTCTATTCTTTTAATATAGTTTAGTATATTAAATATTAAATATATAATTATCTATAAATATATAATTATATATTAGTTTAGTACACTAAACTATATATAAATATATCTAATTTAGTATATTAAATATTAAATATATTAACGATTATTATAGTTTAGTATTTTTTATATAATATATATAATAAAATAATAAATCAGCCTTCTGAAACATGGAGTCAGATTCTCATCTTTTCCTCATCCTGTGACCCCTGTGAACACCACCACACACCCCCCTGGCAGCACACCTGAACCACAGCACCTCCTCTTTTCTGCTCCTACAAAACAACACTTGAACACCAACCTTTTCTCCCCAGCCCTCTCCTGGTGTCCCCCATCCTGCCTCCAAGAGCAAACTGCAGCAATGAGAGGGGCTGTGAGCACCCAGGGACTCCAAAACCCAGGCAGAGGGAGGGAGAGCAGCTGAGGAGGCAGCAGAACCCAAACGGGGGAGCTGCTCTTGCCAGATGGGGCACAGGGAGCACAAATTCATTTGAATTGCTCGCAGGCTCAGCAGCCAGGCAGAAAGAAATCATCACAAATCCATCTAATGCAAACTAATGCTGGTCATTAGGAGGCAGGCTGGGAGAGCTCTGCCTGCTTGGGAAAAAAGACATTAGGAGAAAAGTTCCTGAGCAGATTTCCGAGCCAAAATAGATCATCTCTGAACAATTTACTCTTCATTTACTCCTGTTCTCCAACCTGGGCAAGGGAGGGTTGGCATTTCTAATTGTTTTCCACACAAAGAAAAGTACCCCAGGATGATCTCATCTCTCATATATTGACAGGGTTTTCAGCTGTCACAGAATCAGGGAATCACGGAATGGTTTGGGTTGGAATTGACCTCAGAGATCATCTAGGTCCATCCAAAGTGGCCAGGAGGAGGAGGACACTGCTTGTGGCTGTCAGCAAAAGGCCCAGTCACTCAACATCACTTAAAAGAACAGCTTTTCCCTTCACAAGGGGCTCAGGGGTAATATCTGATGCAGTTCTGGAAGGGAAAACAGAACAGAACAGCCCTGTCTGTGCCTGGCACAGACCACAGCCCCCATCCCGCAAACACAACAGTGCTTTAACAAGAAACAAATTCTTTTGATGCCTGTTTGTACAAAATAAAGAAATCAATAATTCCCTCCCAGCTGCAGACACTGGATGAGTCCTCCCAACTTTCCTGTCTGAGGCACGCTTTACTATTAAAAAGCGATCTCACAGAAATAAACCTTATTTCCTCAAAACAGCATTTTCACTCATTGAAAGTTACTTCAATGCCAAGGCTCCTTCCAGCACTGAGCTCAGCACTCTCCAAACCCTGCCCTGCACCCCAGGACACCCCGAGCAGGCTCCTGGCAGGGAAGGAGTTAATTTGTTTGCCTGAAGAAGCTCGATTGAAGCCAGGCTGGGCTCAGCTGGAGAGAATCGCTTCATCAGGAGGGGTTATGAGAAAAAGGAACTCTTAAAAGACTCTGGAGCAGAGTGTGGGGCTGGTGGGGAGCTGTGTTGTTTGGAGCCTCTGCTGCTCTCCTGGAGGGGCAGATTTTGGGGCTCCCCATTAAAGCTGGGGATTGGAGGTGGGGGCACTGTGCAGCCAGGATGACTTTTGATGTTGTTCTGATGGGGAAATGCTGAAAACCTCCTGGCTCTTCACAAAAGTATTTCCCAAATCAAAGGCAGGTTTTACTTTTTTTTTTTTCTCTTTTTTGATAAAATATAAAGGTCTTTTTTTAGGAAGAGTTAATGAAATGCTTGTGTTTTGGGTCAATATGAGGGTTTAGTTTCAAATAAAGGGAACATCTAGGATCATGTAAATACTGGTTTATTTCTTAGACTTTCCTGGCGTGATATACATGAGCAACAGCTCTGCTAAGCAGAGGGTGTTTTTTTTTCTCTAATTTAGAAAACATTAAATGTTTAAATATACATTAAAAAAACCTACTTGGAATTGAGAGAAAAAGTCACATTGAGTCAGCCTTTATCAGGAGCTGTAATGACAGGGCATAAGCAAATGACTTCCCACTGAGAGAGTGCAGATTTAGATTAGATATTAGGAAAAAAATCCTTCCCTGTGAGGGTGCTGAGGCCCTGGCACAGGGTGCCCAGAGCAGCTGTGGATGCCCCTGGATCCCTGGCAGTGCCCAAGGCCAGGCTGGGCAGGGCTGGGAGCAGCCTGGGACAGTGGGAGGTGTCCCTGCCATGGCAGGGGGTGGAATGAGATGGGATTTTAAGATCCCTTCCCAAATCATTCTGGGATTCTATGACAACATGGTGATCCCAGCATTTGAAGGCTGTCACCAATCCTCAGCTTCAAACCTCACCCTTTATGTGTAGGATCAGGCCCACAAGCTTTAGGATTTTTGCCTAATTTCATGACTGTTAGTTCCTGGCTGTTCTGCCACTGCTATTCACTCCCCCTCCTCCTTTTCCCTGACATGCCAAAAACGACAAAAAAAAAAAAAAAAAAGAAGAAAAAGAAAAGAGCTTAAACATATTTTGCGGTTAAACCACTTTTTTTTTCATGTCTGCTGGTTCCCACTGGGCTGAAAAGCAATAAAAAGTCAGGAAGAAGTATGGGCTCCCCTCTCAGCTTTGTCATGTGGATGAATAGCACAGTAAAAAGCACTGAATGCTATCGGTTAAAACGAACTCGCTGCTCTTCCAAGTACATTTTGCAGCGCTCTGATGCAAAGGGGTGGGGGACTGGATGGTGAAAAACCTCTCCCAGAGATGGAGCCTTTGTCAGGCTAGAGGTTTTTGCATTAAAAAAGAAATTCTTTTTATAATCACTTTACCCGCAGCAACGTTTTCAGTCCTCGCCTGCTCTGCCTTCACCTTCCTCACTTTTCCATGGCACTGGAATAAATCTCAGGGAACTGTGACCTGCAGCAAGGCTATCCGTGAGCATCTTGGAGGCTCTGTCAATAAGAGGCCGGGCAAGAACACAGGAGTGCAAAAATCTTCTTATTATCTCCCTTCACAGCCCTTCCTGGGCATGTCTCTCCCTTGTGTTCCTCATCTGGTCCCTGATGATGCTGATAAGGGGGAAAATAAAATAAAATGGGGGGCTATGATAGCAAAACTGGATGACAAGACCTCCTGATGTTTACACTGGAAAATATTCTGGTCTGTAATGTTAATGTGTAATTGCAGATAGAAGTAGATGAGCAATTCCTGGAGACTTTCCCATTAAGATATTCAGATACCTAAAAAACACTTCTTATTTGGGTTTTGATCTCCTATTGTTGAGAAAGCTTAAAGGCTTCACTTCAGGGGAAAGTAGCTCTGCTGTCTAAGATCCCTTTCCAGCAGTGACAGTCATACTGGAATCTTCAATAAAACAAGTTTTTAATTTGTCTCTTACTTTCTCCTACTCGCCTCCTCTTTTTTATCAACTTCTCAATTCCCAAACCTTCCCAAAGCACATCTCCACCCTGATAAGAGGGTTTAGCTGGCCAGCAGGGATACGTGGTCAAACCAAACAGGAAGGATGTAGCAGGAGCCTCAACCACTGCTGGAGAAGGAAAATGCTGCACTGCAAACCCGCAGATTGGAGGAACCTCTGAAGGGTCCCAAAGAAGGCCTAACTTGGGTCAGGCTGCTCAGGCCTGGCCCATTTGAGCCAAGAACACTCCCAAAGTTGGAGCTTTATCCAAGATCTATTTATTCACCCCTGTTGTGGACTCCTGGAATGGTTTGGGTCCGAAGGCACATGGAATATCATAATTCCAGCCCCCACCATGGGCAGGGACAGCTTCCACTGGGCCAGGCTGTGCAAAGCTTCATCCATCCTGGTCTTGGACGCTTCCAGGGTTGGAACTTCATCCAAGCTCCATCCAACCACCCTTGGGAAAGCTTTTCCTCATATCCAGTCAAAATTCCCTTATTGCTACTTGTGCCTGATCCTGTTGGCTCTGACCACACAGAAATTGGGGTGTGGGGAAGAGTCTGACTTGTGGAACTTGGTGCTGCAAAAACCCCACAGAGGGCAAGGGCTCCAGAGTGATGGACAGATAATGGGCATCCATAGATAAGGGGATAAAATGTTTACAAGGGAAATAATCCCTTCTGCTCCTGGTGATAAGCCAGCTGCTGACTGACAGAGGGAAGCAGGAAAACCTTCCTGGGGAGATTATTCCAAACCTGGTGAATTTAAGCCATGGATACTTGCAGAACTGGTTATGAATCTGAGAGTCAATAGTGATTTTCCCTGGATGCACCAGAAGATTAAGATGAAACAAAAAAGTGCCTAACTTTTATAAAGCATTGGGAATATGGGGAATTATAAACCCACCAGTTTATCTTCAGTTCATGAAAAATCCTGATGGAAAGATATAAATTCATTATTTAAAGTTATCTGGAAGGTGCTGAGGACAACAATCTTGGACACCATGAATTTGCCAAGGACATCCTTCTTTAACCATCTCTCTGACAAAGTGAAGAAATGGACTGAAAAAATAAAAGGTTGAGAATCAGCTGAGATGGACAGAAAGTAATATAGTGCACAGGTGAGCTTAGGCTGCACTTGAGCAGGAAAATATCTAAGCTTCTTTTGCTCCACTAAGTGAAAAACCCAGTGATATTGTGCTGGTACAAAAATGACAAACGTGGTACAAAAATGACATTACCAGCTTGTGTAAGAAGGCAGATGATGCAGGAGACATCATTAATCCCAGGGGCTGGGGATGCCACAGCAAAACTCCATGGCTGCAGGAGTTACCACATGGGAAGGAAGTGGGAGAACGGCAGAGAAATCAGGGGGAAGCAAGAGGAATGATGAGACTTGGAAGAAATTATTCACAAGGCAAAAAAGCAATCTGGAAAGGAAGGAAAGAGGAAAATTTTGGGGGTAATGAAAAGCTTGTTTATAGAGCCAGTTTTGGAGGGAGAAGTTTCATAGCAATTTCTTTTATCCCTGGGGTTTGGATTGGACTAAAACTTTTAAGCAAAGGCAGGGGTGGGATGGCAGCTCAGGGCAGGCCTGGGAGAAGAGACTGAAGACTTATCTGAGGATGGATGGGTGGGTGGAAATAAATCTGAGGATGTTCCCAGGCTCTGCATCGCTGGAAACTGCCCTGTGTGGCCCCGGCACTCACTGCTGCACTGCAAACATTGCAGGGAAAATGTTTAATTTAACGCTTTTCCTTTGGTTAAATGGCTCCTGCAGCTTTTGCAGGCCTGGCAGGAGGGGGAAGTGCCAGGGCCACGGTCACCTGGGAGGTGACAGAGTGACAGCCCTCTGATGTGGGATGTGAGTCCTCACCCCTGCCAGCATCCCAGCTGCTGCTGGCTGACTGCAGATTTGAGCAGAGAAGGAAAAACTTTGTGTTCATCTGCTGGTTTTAGGGGTCTTGCATTTCATTCTTAAGGAAAGACATCCTCCGGCACGTGGTTTTCTGGGTCAGGAGGCGAAGAGGTGCAGGAGGAGGCATTCACCAGTCCGACAGCCGGCCTGGAGGCAGCATCTCCACCAGAGAGCAGCAGACTGCAGGGAAAATCCAGTTGGGCCGTCCCAAATGGACCCCAGAGCCTGCACAGAGAAACCTTCGGGTGCAGGTGGCCTGAGCAGAGCAGGGCCAGCCCGGAGAGCGTCCCTGCTCTGTGCCTGCAGGGAATAACTGGGCTTTCCTCTGCGGGATCACTCTTCAGGGAAGGAGCAGGAGCACTCAGTAAGTGCTGGGAGATGGGAAGAAGCCAAGGGGAGGAGCAGAGGCGGCAGGGCCCAGTGTCGCAGACATCTTTTATGAAAAATCCTTTCCTTAGGACTTTTCCTCCTGAGAAGCTGGGACGCCTCAGGAACAAAATGTCAACATTGATTATCTGCTGCTGTGGAATGCAACAGGTGCATCTGTGATTGGTCTCATGTGGTTGTTACTAATTAATGGCCAATGACAGTCCAGCTGACTCAGACTCTCTGTCTGAGCCACAAGCCTTTGTTATCATTCTTTCTTTTTCTATTCTTAGCTAGCCTTCTGATGAAATTCTTTCTTCTATTCTTTTTAGTATAGTTTTAATGTAATATATATCATAAAATAATAAATCAGCCTTCTGAAACATGGAGTCAGATCCTCGTCTCTTCCCTCATCCTGGGGCCCCTGTGAGCACTGTCACAGCCCGGCCCAGCCCTGCCCTTCATCCCCATGTCAGGAGTGGTGCCAGGCAGCCCGAGCTGCTTCCAAGATCCAGGCAGAGGGCAAAGCTCCGTGCCAAGCCGGTGGGAAATGGTGTGCAGACACTCAGCCTCCCATTGTCTGTGTCCTTGGGAAGCTGCCAGGCCCTGCTGCCATGGCCAGGGCACAGGAAGGAGCCCAGCTTGGTTGACATCTGCTCTGCTCAGGCCGCAGCAGAGCAGGAGGCTCCAGGACAGCGTGCTGCCCTCCTTCCCTCCCACCCTGGAGATGCCAGCTCGGCTGCTCCTGGTGGCTCTGGGCTGCCTCCAGTCACCCAGATTGCTCTGTCCTTAAATCTTGGTCCCAGCTGCCGGCATTCAGCCACCAAACCCACGGTGGGTGTGAAATCCACTCTGGGGTGGTGGCACAGGCACAGAGGCTTTGAGGCTGTGGGGACCTGCTCCTTTCTCAAGTCACAGACACATTTTATGAAAAATCCTTTTGTTAGGATCTTTTCTCCTGAGAAGCTGAGAGGCCTCAGAAACGAAATGTAAACATTGATTATCTGCTGCTGTGGAATGCAACAGGGGCATCTGTGATTGGTCTCATGTGGTTGTTTCTAATTAATGGCCAATCACAGTCAGCTGGCTCAGACTCTCTGGTCAGTCGCAAGATTTTATTATCATTCCATTCCTTTCCTTGCTAGCCTTCTGATGAAATCCTTTCTTCTATTCTTTTAGTATAGTTTTAATATATCATTTTCTTTTAATACAAAATATCTCATAAAATAATAAACCAGCCTTCTGAAACATGGAGTCAAGGTTCTCATCTCTTCCCCAGCAAACACCCCCACATTTGGTGACCCCCAGTGAGGAACACTGCCACACTTACACCTCAAGGTGAGTGAGCTTCAGGCACACCTTGGTCACACCTTGAGGACCAGAAGAAACCCCTGCTGTGACTCAGAGTTCCTGTAAGGGAAAGAGAAGAGCAGGGGGGTTCCTACAGCAATTTAAAGGATGATATCTGCGCTGAGGAAGGAAATGCCTCGGAGCACTGCTAATGTATGCCATGCTAACATATGCTAAGTCATCAAAAACATGCCATTTTAAAAATATCCGGGATGCTTGCCGTGAATATCAGCCCAGCTTTGCCAAAGAAGACTTTCAGCCTCATTTATGGAAATCCAGGAAAGATTCTGCCTTCTGTCACCCAAGGGCAACCTCAGCATCAAAAGAGATAACATTTGTGGCTAGGAAACACTCTGAATATTTATCCAGGTCTATGAGCCATTTTTCTAACTTCAATCTTCATTTGATTTTCAATACTTTTGTCCTTTATTTTTGTCATATTTTGGAAAATATATAAGGTTTGGTTATTGGAACATGCATCTTTGTGCAAAATATTTAATTGAAGCTCTTAATTGCAAGCTGTAAATGTAGCGCTGGTGACAGATTGCAAAGCCAGAAACCATTTGGTCAATGCACAACAACTAACAAGAGGAAAAAAAAAAAAAAAGCATCAAAAAACCAGCACGGCATATAGGACAGTAATTTAGAATAGATGTGTTTTATTGCAAAAAAAAAAAAAAATCTTCCAGAAAATTTAGGAAATGTGTTATCAGAGCCATTTGATAAAAAATCAGGCTTTTTTTCAGTTAGGGAAAAATATATACTTAAATTCAGTCAAAAGATGTGAGACATATATTATTCTAACTGAAAGTAACTTTGCCTATAAATACATCCAACACTTCAAAGCAAACCAAAGCGAGGACAGGAAATGAGGCTGTGGAAGGTGTTTGTTCCTCCTGTTCAGCTCGTGTTCCCTCTTGTTGCTGCAAAGCTTGGGTGATTCCTTAAATGCTGGAAATGACAAGTGCTGTGCGTTTGAGAGAGACATTCCAGAGACATTTTCCTCTCCCTGCACTGGCTCTGTGCTGGGGAGATGCTCCAGGCACACTCAGCAGGGTCAGGTGCTGCTGCAGCCAGGCACTGATATGAAAAGCAGATTTATGTTAATTGGGGAATTAGCCCTCCGTCAAGAGGCACCTTCATAAACGTTGTTGAGAAAAAAAGGGACAATAACTTCTTTAGTGGCTGCTCAAGTTTCAAGGCACTCTTAAAGAATTAACTAAATTAAAATCTATTTGGAGAGCTGGAAGGTTTCTATACATGAAAGGGAGGTTGTCTGAGCTTATTGGAAACAGAATTTCAGTCACTATTTAACTCTGGTGAAACTGGAATAATTGCTCAGAAAATTGACTGGATAAATGAAAAAAACTCTCAAAATGCTCTGAGAATTTCCCAGAGCAGCTGTGGCTGTCCCTGGAACCCTGGGAGTGTCCAAGACCAGTTTGGATGGGGCTTGGAGCAGCCTGGGATAGTGGGAGGTGTCCCTGCCCATGGCAATAGGGTTGGAATGAGATGATCTTTCAGACCCCTTCCAACCCAAACCATCCCATGTTTCAGTTTTAAGGAGATATCGGATGCTTTTGCAACTCATAATACTGAGAGTTTATTCAGAAAACACCAAATTGGTTAGAAATATTTTCTTGCAATTGAGAGACTGCCCAAACATCAGTCACAGGGCAAGACTAATTTTATTCAGAGATAAGCATTGTTATTTTCTTTGATGCACCTTTCTTAAAGTCCATCTTGTTATTGTTCCTTTTGAATAAGTGACTTAAGTATTTGCACTGGATTCACGGGTTTTACTTAAGATTATTCATGTTTCTGATTATCAGCTATCTGGGTTATCCTTAAAATACCAAAATAGGATTTGCAAGTTTCCCCCTGCTTACAAATAGACAAGCCATGCCTGTGCCTTGTTTTTTATCTACCATTAAAACAAGATTACAACTCATTTTAGGAAAGAGGTACTTAGATCCCCTCCAAGGGTAAATCCACTCTTACCATATATAATCTCTGTTACAAAGTGTCCTCAGAGAGAAATGCAGTGGAGACTGTAACTGGAATAATGATCATTTATTGTTTATGATTTCCTCTGGTTCAGAGTTTGCTTTTGCTTTCCTTGGCAATAAAATACCCACAAATCATTCACTAAAATTGTTGTGTTTGTTTTTTATTGTCTTTATTTTAAAGACAGCTGTTGAGGATGGGGTGAATGGCAGCATCATAACTTTGTACTGCCATGAACGGCAAACTTAGAGATGATGCTATTGAAGATTGCAATGCAGGTTGTTTTCTATTACCATCTGTATGGCAGATTACCTTTGCCAAGTGGGCAGTTTGCCTTATCTCTCTCTGTGAGTGACCACATTCACTCCTCCCTCAGGAAGGGACATTGGCTGATAACAGCTATTGAATGCCACTGCATGGCTGATAAGAACTGTAACATCCCATTGGGAGATGCTCCGCCCAGAGGGAGGAGCCAAGCATTGCTACCCAGATATAATCCAGAGGGTTTGAGACACCAGC
Organism: Melospiza georgiana; assembly: GCF_028018845.1. Taxonomy (NCBI): domain Eukaryota; kingdom Metazoa; phylum Chordata; class Aves; order Passeriformes; family Passerellidae; genus Melospiza; species Melospiza georgiana. The sequence goes on along the minus strand of NC_080449.1, from coordinate 5,493,550 downwards.
ACGGCTTCTCCACTGGATTCCCCAGAGGAACAGCAGCTGCCTCTCCTTCCACTGGATCTTCAGAGGAAGAATCCATCCTTCTCTACAGGATCCCTGCTCCAACAGAGCCACCCCTGACACTGCAGGAGGGCTGAGCCACAATTCCAATGGCACTGCCACCAACACCCTGACCCACAGGGTGTCAGGTTGGGTTCTGACTCTGTCAGTGTTGTTCTAGTGCACTGCATTGTTTATTTCATCCTTTATTTTTTCTTTTCCCTATTAAAGAACTGTTATTTCCTGCTCCCATATTTTTGCCTGAGAGCTCCTTAATTTAAAATTACAGCAATTCAGAGGTGTGGGGAGGGTTTACATTCTCCATTTCAGGGGAGGCTCCTGGCTTCCTCAGCAGACTCCTGTCTTTCCAAACCAAGACATATGCTCTCCCTGTGCCTCTTGCTTTAAGCTTTTAGCTTTAAGGCAAAGCCCAGCAAGTGGAGACATCACCTCCAGTCCCAGCCTAAAGATTCCCTCTCCCTGCTCCTGGGGGAAGGGGAAATTCAACACCAACAGTTTAAAACCCTTCCCCTGCTGATGGAAGGAATGTCAATGAGTGGTGCCACATTGGTGGGACCCCCAAATTCTGAGGGCAGTGCTGCCCAGAGCCCCAGGACCCTGCAAAGCCACGCTGGCCCTTCCAAAGCCTGGCCAGGCTGTGCTGGGAGAACAATCCTTGGGAATGGCTGATCCTCCTCAGCAGAGACAGAATGACAGCCACCCTCTGTGGTGCACCTGTGGGCTCTGCAGTGGTGGCAGGGTAGGAGCAGTTCATGTGCTCTCACAGCCTGATCAACCCAACTCAACCCAACTCAACCCAACCCAATCCAGGCACCATCACGGTGATATTTAACCCCAGACTGATCAGCCCCACCCCAGCCATCATCACAGTGCTGTTTAACCTCAGACCGAGTATTGGGGGTGTGTGGGGCAGCTCCATCACAGCTCAGAAGCTTCCCAACCTGCTGTCCTGTGTGGCAGCAGCTGCAAGAGCCAGGAGAGGCAATACTGCATGTTTGGTGGGGGTTTTTTTGTTTGTTTGTTTGTTTTGTTTTGTTTTTGCGGGTTTTTTTTCTGGGTTTTTTGTTTGCTTGTTTGTTTGTTGGGGTTGTTTTGTTTTTTGGTGGGTTTTTTGGTGTTTTTTTGTGGGTTTTGGGTTTTTGGGGTTATTTTGGGGTTTTTTGCGTTTTTTTTCTGGTTTTTTTTTTTTTGTTGGTTTGTTTGTTTGGGTTTTTTTGGGTTTTTTGGGTTTTTTGTGTTTTGGGGTTTTTTTTCTTTGTTTTTCTTTTTTTTTTTTTTTGGGGGGGAGGGTTTTTTTTAGCACATGTGATCCAAGGGCTAGAGAGTAGAGAGTAGAAACGACCTCCTGCCAACTCTGTCCCTGCACGCTGCGATCCCCTGCTCGTGCCTCACCGCCTTCCTCTCCCCCCTTTGCGCTCCCTCCGCTCCGCCGCAGCCCCGATGCTCTTCCCGGAGCTGCTGACGGATCCCTGCGGGAATCTGCGGCTCGGGCAGGGCTGGGCGAGCATCTCCTCCATCCATCCATCCATCCATCCATCCAGGCTGCTGGGCTGTTTGTCCGTCCCGCTGTTTGTCCATTTGTCCCGCTGTTTGTTTGTCCCGCTGCACCGAGCGGGCTGTGCAGAGATCCCCTCGCTGCTGGCGCAGCCTGAAAACTCCTGCTGCATCCCCCGTTCCTGGCTCCAGATAAAAAACATCAGTGGGTGCCCAGGAGAGGGGCTGCTCTTTGTGTTCTTTTTTTTTTTTTAATTTTTTTTTTTTATTATTTATTTATTTGTTTGTTTGTTTTTTTGGGATTTTTTTTTGTTTTTTTTTTTTTTTCTTGGATGTATGCTTTCTTTGGGGGGGGGGGTTTAGTTTGTTTTGGTTTGGTTTGGTTTTTTTGGGGTTTTTTGGGGGGTTGGTTTTTTGGTTTTTTTTTTGTTTTGGTTTGGGTTTTTTGGGTTTGTTTTGTTTTGTTTTGTTTTGGGGGGGGGGTTGTTTGGTGTTTTGGAGTTTTTTGGGGTTTTTTTTCCTGTTTCTTTGGTTTTTGCGGTTTGCCGGGCACAGAAGCCCGGCAGCAGTGAGGACACGGGTGGGGAAACAAGCGTGCGGCTTGCGTGGATGTGTGCGAGCTGCCAGCCCGTGCGCCCGATCCTGTTTCTGAAAGATGCCAACAGAGGGCATCCGCTGCCAGGCACAGCCTGAAAATTCCTGCTCTGCATCCCCCGTTCCTGGCTCCAGATAAAGAGCATCTCAGGGCTTCTTCTTCTTTTTTACATTTTTTAATTTTTTTTTTTTTTATTTTAACCCTCTCCCACTTATGCTCAGCTTCAGCTTTGTCAGAGGTTTTTAAGTAGGTGGGCTTGTTCTCTGAGTGCTTTCATTTTCCTTAGGGGAAGGGAAACAATAATGCACAGCTGCAGTGCCTTGGTCAAGGCAGGGCTTTGATAATTAGTGACTTAAGGGCTCCCCACAGCCTGGCAGAGCAGCAGCCAGGTTCAAAAAGGGAAGGCTGGTGCTGTGCTGTCCTGTGCAGCTGTAAACAAAATCAGAAGCACTGCTGTGCTGGTGTTGGAGAGGAGCAGGAGATTTCATAACGAACGCCCTGGCTTTGGTGGATTTAAATAGTCATTTTTATTTATAGGTGCTTATTCCTGGTGTTTAATCTCCTTGTTTCATGTCTGTGGACAGCCAAAAAGGAAATGGAACTTCTGAAGCCTGCTGCTCCCTCTGGTAAACAGGTTTTGGTGTTTGGGCTGTGGGACAGCTCACCCTGGGCACATCATCACTCTTATTTTGTGAACACCTCACACCCAAACATCTGAGATGTCCAAAGGCCAGGGAACCTGTCTGATGGCAAGATCATTAATTCAGTTTTAGGGGGACAGCAAAATCCTATGAGGAGGAATGGTGTTAGGCAGGGCTGGTGGGAGGGAGCCCCACAGGTAAAAACAGCAGAGGGATGATGGGCACAGGAGCTGGGAATTGTGCCTCTAAGAGGGCTAGAAACAAGGGTCAGTCTGAGCTGGGCCAGGGCTTGGTCTGAAGGGATGATTCCAAGTGATAGTTTTTACTAGAAATAAAGACTGATATTCTGCTGCTCTTGGTTGTGTATTTCCTGTGCATCAGCCCAGATGGAGCAGGACCTTTCTGGGGTCCAGCTGAACCTCAGCAGGGAAGGGATGCTGATTGCTGGGCTCACAGAAGTATGTTCTGTTCTGTTTCCAGCTGCCTTGCACACAAAATGGGACAAAACCCCAAAAAATCAGAATTGTTGGAAGGTCTGCCTAGGATAGTGATCAGTGTTTGTCTCTGCCTCATCAAACTTAATCTAACCCAAGGTGTGTCATCAGTAGCTGCTCATCCAGTAGCTGTTCTATGTCTTAATTAACTTTTAGTGTGGGAATATACACATTTTATCTTCCAAAAAGTGCACACATTCTCAATAGCAAAGCTTGAAATACATAAACATTCTCCTTATAGAAAAGCTGTTCACTCTCTTTAATAATTTAATCACATTTTCCCAATTTACCACCAAAAAAAACCCCCTGCTCTGTATGTACAAGTCATCTCTACTACTATTATACATTGAGAAAGGGCCAGTAACATCCAGCCAAATTTGATTTATGGGCTGCCATAGAGATTTAAGAAATTTATGATTTGATTAATCCATCCCATATATCTTTATCTTTATTACCGGTAATTCGTGCCATCCATCAGAGCCTCCTGAGCGGGAGTTTGGCACAGATCAGGCAGCCAGTGTTCCCAAAGGGTTAAATGCTGTGGTGAACCAGCCAGACAATAAACCATTGTGACCTGCTGGCTAAAGATGTAATCAGCACTCCTGGGGTCTGGCTTACCCAAGATCTGTTCTGGTTTGCCCTGTGAGTGTTTGGGGCAGGTAGGATGTGCAGAGCAGCATTGCTGGGGAGTTAGGGACATGTGGAGAAAATATTGTCAAAATTCTCATGTGCCAGGGCGGTCATGGTAGTAAATGAACAGGCACTTGCAGTGCTCCTAAAAAATTATATATTGAGCCAAAAGATGGGCTCTGCAATGCTCCTAAAGTTTATATATTGAGCCAAAAAATGGGCTGACCAGTGGTCAGGATGACCAGTGAGACTGCCTGGAAGAATCTTCTCAGGGCTGGCTGCTGAGCTGGGCCCTGCTGACAATCCCTGTTTTCCCTCAGAGAGAGGTGGGGGCTTGGCATAGGGCATGGAAAGCAAATCAACTAATTAACTCAATGAGGGAATATGGGATAGCATGCCTTGGATTGGATGAAGATATGACCTGAGACTGTGGATGCTTCTGCTGCTGGTAAACAAGTTTTTTTCTGTTTTTCCTGGAACACTATTGACATTTTAAAATGATCCGAATATTTCAGAGCGCATTTAACCAGACTGAGTACTGGATTTCAATACCGTCAACTCCAGAAAGCAAAAGGTGCGTCCTAAATTACCTTCAGAATCATAACCATTTAAAAAGTGGAATCATTTCTCATCCGCCTTGTGTTTTTTTCCAGCTTCTCCAGGTCACCCAGCTGGCCTCCCTGGGGAAGGAGGAGGCAGAGGAGCGGTTCCTGCTGGGGGAAGCAGCGCGCACACACCTGGCAGCCCTGGAGCACATTCCCTGTGCAGGAGCCAGGTGTGTGAGCTCCCCCTGCCTGGCCCTGCCCCGAGGGCCCCTCTCCCCAGCCCCTGCAGCCCCTGCAGCCCTTGATCTCTGCTGCTGGGGAGTGGGGATGCCACTTAGCAGGAGCCACGGTCGCGTTTCGCAGCCAGGACTCCAGTTTGGGATCAGGGAGAGTCGAGTGCGGTTTCACCCAGCAGCCTTTAATAATGTCTCAGCTCTGTTAAGCTGCCCACAATTTCATCCAGCCATCTCTTTCAGAGCAGCCCTGCATCTTCATTACCTTCCCCTCAAGCCATCTGGTCTCCCAACCTGACCTTTTTGAGAAAGATTGGTTAAAAAAACTGGAGCACTCCCTGAACAGAAGACCTTGCGTGTCATGTTTAAGCCCAGAGCAAATTTTTACGTCCAAGCTGTGAAACCTTGAAAACAAAGATTTATAATTGAGATTCTGGCTGAAGCAGAGTGAACAGAGACGGTCTAATTAAATTCTGTGGTGGGTATAATTAACCGATTTATTCATTTATTACTCTTTATGCAGCTAATGCAGGCCTAAGCATTGCCATTTGTTTATGGGAAATGTGTTACCTGCCTGCTTGGCTCGGGCTGTGGCAGCCAGACCCATGGTGGTGATCTGGAGGGGCTGATGGATTAATTTTCAGAAGCCAACACAGCTCCTGAATGAGTCAGCTGAGAAGGAACAGGGAGGAAAGCGAAGACTCAGGATTCTCCTTTGGGTTCCTTTGCAGAGTTGCCAGGGGATTTTGATCAAATGGGATGGTTTGGGAGAAAAAGGAGGTTTGAGGTTTTGTCTAAGAGCAGAGCGGCTCTCTGGTGCCAAACGCAGCTGGAACTGTGGCACTGAGTCCCTGCTGTGCACGAGGGAGGGCTGCAGGAATATCCACACTTACTCTGTGGATTTCTGCCTTCCCTTCTGACTCTGTGGATTTCTGCCTTCCCTCCTTCAGAGCTCAGTGTGGAAATGGCACTTCCAAACCCGTAACACAGATAACTACTCACACATCCTTTGGGAGAGCCTCATCTGACTAAAAGCCTGTCTGGCTTTTCCAGAAAGAAGCTGTTTCTTTTCACCCAAGACTCATTTCACTTCGCTTTCTTGCAACCATCATGAGATAAAAAAAAAAAACACCCCACAAACCAACAATGAATCAACCAGAGATTATTTTTCATGAAAGTTTAATCAGGCACTGTCCCCTTTCCTATGCCTGTGTGGAGCAAACCTCGATGAGCATGTAGAGCCTGAACATGGAGCTAAAAACCACCTGCTTGAGAGGCAAGGAGTGCAGGGAATGGCTTTGCTGGCTGGCACCTCTCTACCTGGGCAAGCTGTCCTGCTGCAGATGTACTGCCTGCAGCTCAGCCCCTGGCTCCCTCAGCCCATCCATCTCCGAGGCAGTGAAAGCCAATACCTCCCCCCTCCTTCCCCTCCCCGTGCTGCTCCTTAATATTTCATGCATCAAAGAAGTTTCACTTGTAATGCAAAAACTGATTAATTAAGTAGAGTGCAAGAGTTACATGCATTGAAGGTTTCTTTCATCTTGGCAAGGAGAGGAGCCACACTGGAGGCTGTTGCTGCTCATGAAGCTGTGTCACAGGGCAGGCAGTGATGGAGTGGTTGTGGGGTTCTGAAGGAGGGGGTGGGACAGCCTCATTCCTTGGATTTTGGCTCAAGCAACAGGTTGCTTTCCACTTTTCCTTGGGTTTTCCCTTCCTCTGTGAGGGTTGTGACAGCCAGGCTGGCCCTGCCTGGCACTGGGGCTGGTTGGGAGAGGGATTGTAGCAGGCACCTGCCTGACTCCAGCCTTGGGGTCTGCAAAGGTCCCTTTCCAGTGTGGCTTTGCTCCTGGATGTGCCCAAGACCCTGCTGCAAACTACACACAAGAGATGTCTGGCTGAAACAGGAGAGCTATGAAGAGGCAGGCAGTGCAGGATGTCACAGGAGGACGGCTAGAAAATGCCATGGGCACCTGAGCCCGACCCTCCCTGGCTGAGTGAGGGCGCTGTTTTTAACACAGGTGTTCATTCTGCACCTCAGCCCAAAGTGCTGAGCAGCCTCTCCTTGCTGTGCAGCTCCCTGGTCCCACTGCAGCCCTCCTGGGGCAGGTTCCCAGTGCCCAGCTGGTGGCTCGCAGCTCTCCTGTAAAAGGCAGCGACCAACCGCTTGTACCTGAGGAGGGAGGAGGAAATTCAGCCTCTCTGGCTGCCAAAGCAGGGAGGTTAAAGCTGGCAGAGTGTCCCCTCAGGGCACTTCAGCGCGAGTGGTCAGGAAGCTCCGTTTTGATGCCGTGTCAGAAAGCAGCATCTCCTGCAGCTCTGAGCACAGCCAGGGGCCCTGGGCTGGCAGGAACCGAACTGCAAAGGGCACTCAGAGCACCCCCTCCTCTCTCTGGAGGTGTTCCTTGGAATTGCTGACCCAGCCTGTCTCCTGTGTCTGGCAAAAGCTCAGCTTGAGCCCTGCCACTGACCACAGTCAGGCACCCTGTGGCTGGGGAGCAGCGTTTGTACGAAGCAGCTTGGAAACAAAATTAATTTTGTGGCATTTACTTCACAATAATAATAATAAAAAAAATCTTTCTTGCTCCTTCAGCGGTGTTATTGATGGTGATGTGACCCTGGCAGGGTGAAATATAAACCACTGATTACATCAGAGCTCTACCAGTGACTTTCTCCTCTGATTGCAAGCAGCAGGATTTTCAACATCCAGGCATTAGAAACACAAATTGCTCTCTGTATTGTAAATACATAGTGCATTTTAATGATCCCTGCTGTATGCACATGCCTTTAGTAATAGGGCCAATTGAAAAGCACTTCAGAAAGCTGCTATTGGTATCTTTGCAATAACCTCCCCATCTATGCCAGCCAATAAAAGGTGCATTAGTTCTGGGTGTCCAGAAATACAGCTCACGGGATTGAAAGTCAAAGAATGCTTCATCTGTGACCCTTTAAATGAGAATTACTTTTTTTTTTTTTTTTTTTGCCCTTCACCATCCATTTTAAACTTAGATCACACAGATACTTTAAGCACTTTCCAGCAAAATGTCTTCACCAAGCTCAAAATCCTGGGTTTGCCTCAATCCCATTTGGGGTGTTGTCATGAAGAAGGAAATAACCCCGGGGCTGAACTGCTGAAATAAAGAAATAAGAAATAAATTGAATGTCTCAAAGCTCTTGCTAAAAAAATAAAATAAAATAAAATAAAATAAAATAAAATAAAATAAAATAAAATAAAATAAAATAAAATAAAATAAAATAAAATCCACTCAGGTGAAAATCAGGCCTGAATGTGGGCAGAGAGAGGCATAAGGCAGATAGAGCATAGCCAAGGTTCCTGCTTTGCATGACACACAACATATGCTCTGCCTTCTCCTAGAGGCTGCTCCACCCGGGAGCATCCCACTGCTGCCTCTCAGTCGTGGAGAAGCTCCCAGCTCCCACTGAGAGCGTTTCTGCTCTCCCTGTGGAAACCCCCACGCTTGGGACCGGCACAGATATAATTTCCACAGCCCTCGCTGTGTGTTTTTTATCCATTTTTATCCAGCGACTAATTATTTTCCTTGCGTTCCTGTATGTGTGAGAGAATTAAAAAAAAAAAAAAAAAAAAACTACCAAAAAAAACCGGATTGGGGACAAAAGAAGGGATTTGCCCCCAAGCTGCACACTCAGCAGCCGAGGTGAGAATGGAGCTGGTGCTTCCTGACAACTCGTCAGGTCCCCCATGTCACCCTGCCCAGATGGGTCTTGTCAGTGCAATGCATTTTCACTTGTAAGACGATTTCCACTTCCATCCGGAGTTTTTGCTGGGAACTGCAGTTTCTGCTGCTTTCTTGGCCCCAGTGCTATCGAAACTGACGGTCAGGCAGGCGCTGGCGTCCCCAAGGAAAGGCTGGATCCACGAAGCAGAAGAAAAAGATATTAAAAATAGGCCTCATTTAGAAACAGCAATCTGGGTTACGGGCTATGCAATTGGCATGCAAAATCCTCAGTTTGTTCAGATTTAAAGCATCTCCAAATTTGCAAGTTAGACAAACTTCTGTAAGTGTTCCTAGAATATTTTTTTCAGCGAGTGAAACTCTCAGAACCCCGTTCGTGCCATTTACTTTGGTGCTGTAAAAGGGGGGGATAATAGAAACCTGTTACCTCAGTTGTAAAGCAGGATTAACACATTCCCCTTTGAAAATGTGATTGATGGTTTTCAAACAGCGAAGTTCTGCCTTTAGCTCAATTCTTTGGAAGGAAAAAGCAGGTGGAATCCTTTTCTCCCCAGAATGAGAACGGAGATTTGCATTTACACCGGGAAGGATCCAGACTCAATGCGAGCTGAATGTGCCCATTTGCAGGCTGTGGTTTTGCAGAACCTTCCCCTTGATCATCGTGTCCCTGCTTGTGCAGGAGGACTTGAGAAAACCTCAGTGTGCTGCTCAGCAGAGAGTTGTTAGTAAAACTTTTTCAATCTAAAAACTAAGGAAATAGGACCAAATTATGTATACAGAGCTGCTGGACCTCTGCTTTCTCACATGCCAGCAGCTGCCTGGAGTCAGTCTGTAGCAAAGCAGGTGTGTTAACCTGTGTCTCCTGACCTTTGCTTTCCAGCTCCAAGCCCTGGAAAACATTCTCACCTCACTGCTCGATGGTGTGCTCTAGGTCAGGGGAAATCTGGATTTAGCCAAAATGTGTCCTGCCCCTCAATTCAGCTGCATCCTCAGCAAACTGAGAGAAGGAACCTCATTGCTCAGAGCTGGGACAGCAGCTGTGGGGATACCTAAATCCCCTTCCTACCCCAAGGGCAGCCCCTTATCAAAATTTCCTGGTACTTGGCAGCAAAAGTTCTCTATTTATGGCAAATGGATGCAGTTGTGCAGCAAGTGGCTACCAGGAGACTGAAGTAACAGGGATGGGGCCTTAAAGAGACTATGTTTCTCTTTTTCAGGATTTCCAGTTAAAAAAATATTTAAAATTGGCTTCTATTGGCTACTCGTGTGTCACTTTGTGTATCCATTGCTGCGCTGGTTCTTTGCACTCCTTGCCTAGAAGAAATTTTTAAAAATAAGAAAAAGAAAGGAGCACATGTAACACTAACAGCCTGAGATAGTCCAAAAAGGGGAAGGGAAGGGAAGGGAAGGGAAGGGAAGGGAAGGGAAGGGAAGGGAAGGGAAGGGAAGGGAAGGGAAGGGAAGGGAAGGGAAGGGAAGGGAAGGGAAGGGAAGGGAAGGGAAGGGAAGGGAAGGGAAGGGAAGGGAAGGGAAGGAAAGGAAAGGAAAGGAAAGGAAAGGAAAGGAAAGGAAAGGAAAGGAAAGGAAAGGAAAGGAAAGGAAAGGAAAGGAAAGGAAAGGAAAGGAAAGGAAAGGAAAGGAAAGGAAAGGAAAGGAAAGGAAAGGAAAGGAAAGGAAAGGAAAGGAAAGGAAACCTTTTTTGTAGCATTACACTTTTCTCAACACACATCTGACAGGGCTGCATTTTCCTCTGATTATTTTTTTCTAGCATGCCTAGAAACTTCACCCCTCCAACTTAGACAGATCCAGGGTCCCATATTTAATGTTTTGCAACAAGTTGCCTGTTTTGCTGGTGAGAGCTTTTTGCTTTCTCTCTATTCCTGTAGCTGGAAACAGTCCCTGTTCTCACACCACAGCGGGGCTACAGCTTGTTAAAGCTGGAAGCTGGAGCTGGGAATGGCCCCTGGGAATGGGGCTGGAGCTGTTTGTTTGCTGGATTCCATATTCATTGCCATTCTGCCCTTGTTGTGGTTTTAACATTTGATGACCTAGGTATCTCAGAAGGCTGTTTTGCCTCAATAGGCATGTGATGAATTGCTCTTAATTAGCTTGTGGAAATAATATAAGCCTGAGCATTAAGCGTGCTTTGTTAGGGTTTTGACATCTTCTTTTATATGTACATCTACAAATAAAATCAGGTAGATTAGCAGTCACTAGGAAATTGTTGTTGTGAGTCAGTGACTCAGAGCTCCTGTAGGCTGTCTCTCCTTGCCTTTGTTAGTCATGCCCGACTGTGGGCAGGAGTTCATGGGGCTCCGGGCTGGGGTCAGATGTGTCTGTTCTGTCTGTAGGGACAGGGTTTGCCTTCAAACTCACTCCCATCGTTCCACTTGGAAGAGCCAGGTGGCTCCACACAGTTCCAGGCAGAGTATGAGCAAAACCGCGGTGGTGGAGCTCACCTGGTTTTGTCTTCAAGCACAACCTCCAGCCCTCAGGTGGCACCGAGGCATCCATGTGATGGAGGGGTATAGGAATATGAGATCAGACCTCAGGTTCATCTATCCTTAAATGCTGGCTGGTAAACACTAAATCTAAGATCTTTGCTCTAGGTCACAAGCTTGTCCCCTCCAGGCTTGTCATTGCCAGCAATCCCTGTGTGCCCTGGGTGCTGGAGGTGCCTATCCACTTAGGAGAGGGTAATAATCAGTTACAGCTCTCAGGAAAACTCATTTCTGTGCCCTTGCACCCTGGCACTTCCCTGAAAGGAATGAATAGCCTGAAGAAAGAGTGGCAATGAGCTGGATGGAAGGAGAGGTGGGAGGGACAGCAGGATTTTCATAAAATCCTAGAATTCTAGAATGATTTGGTTTGGAAGGAACCTTAAAGACCACCCGATTCCATCGCACCACGGGCAGGGTCTTCCACTGTCCCAGGTTGCTCCAAGACCCTTGGACATTTCCTTGGACAATTCAGGGGCATCCACAGCTCCTCCGGCCGACCTGGCCGACCTCGCGTTCCTCACACGGCAGAACGTCTCCCTCCCATCCCGATTAACCCTTCCCTCGGTCACTCCCAAGCCACCACTCCATGCCCTTGCCAGAGCCCCTCTCCTCCAGCCGCGCAGTTGTGCAGGGCCCTGAAAGGAAGAAATAGCCTGAAGAAAGAGTGACAATGAGCTGGATGGAGGGAAAGGTGGGAGAGACAGCGGGATTTTCATAAAATCATATAATTCTAGAATTATTTGGATTGGAAGGAACCTTAAAGACCGCCCAGTTCCACTGTTCCACCACGGGCAGGGTCTTCCACTATCCCAGGTTGCTCCAAGACCCTTGGACACTTCCAGGGGCATCCGCAGCTCCTCCGGGCCACCTCGCGCTCCTCACAGGGCAGGATGTCTCCCTCCCATCCCGATTAACCCTTCCCTCGCTCCCTTCCCAGCCATCGCTCCATGCCCTTGCCAGAGCCCCTCTCCCCCAGCCGCGCAGTTGCGCGGGTCGGGAGCGGCGGCGGCGATGCGGTGGCGGCGCGGTGGCGGTGCGGCGGCGGCAGCAGCGCGGTGCCGGTGCCGGGGCCGCTTCCGAGCGCATCTCCCGGCTCGGGGCGGGCGGAGGGTCCGCGGGGAGCGGCGGCGGCGGGGCCGGGGCGGGGCGGGGGGCGGGCCCGGGCGGTGGCGGCGGCGGCGGCGGGGCTGGGGCGGCTCAGAGCGCCCGGCTCCGCTCGCCTCCCGCTCCTGCGCCTGGCTCCGGCCGGCATGGCCGCTCCGCCGCGCCGCCGGGCCGCCGCTCCACCCCCGCCGGTGCTGCCGCCGGTGCTGCTGCTGCTGCTGCTGCTGCTGCCGCCGCCCGCCGTGCTGCTCGGCGGCGGGCCCGGCGCCGCGGCGTCGCGGGAGCCCCCCGGCCCCTGCCGGGTGAAGACGGTGACGGTGTCCACGCTGCCGGTGCTCCGCGAGAACGACATCAGCTGGAGCGGCGCCCCGCCGCCCGCCGCCGCCGCCGCCGCCGAGTCCCGCCTGCTGCTCTTCGTCCGCAGCGAGCTGCCCGGCCGCGTCGCCGTGCAGGACGATCTGGACAACACCGAGCTGCCCTTCTTCACCCTCGGTAGGCGCCCCGGCCGCTTCCCGCCCCGTCCCGTCCCGCATCCCGCCCCGCCATCCCGGAGCATCCCCGAAGCATCCGACACCCGGCGAGCCGGCTCCGTGTCCGCCCTCCCCGCTCTCCGCGGGCAGCTCGATGTGTTTTGGGGCTTTCTAACCCTGCCCCTGTGCTGCATCCTGGTTTTTTGGGTTTATTAATTTTTTTTTCCTGCCTTTCCTGGCGGGGAGGGATTTTTTAGCAGGGCCTGAGGCTGGCGGCGCTGGCAGCCCCGGGAGGAGGAGAGCAACCCCGCGCAGGCTGCGAGTGATGGGGGCTGCCTCGTGTGCTCCAAGTTGAGCTCGGAGCCCTGAGGAGGTGCCGCTGAGCCTGGCAGAGCGGGAGGGGATGTTTTTTGTTGTGTTTTTTTTTCTTAGCCAGAGCCTGGTTTTATAAATGCTCCGTGTTAATTCTCGAGGCTCGCTCTGGCTTCACGCTCAACTCCAGCGCCCGGGTCTGTGCGAACGCTGCAGACTTTGCTCCGCTCTCGGCTTTGTGGGGAGGGGGATGGGAATAGAAATAATTCGGTGGTCGTACTTGGGTCCTGATGCCGGATCCTGTTGTCTCGGGTGGCGTGCCCGAGATGCCTCCTGTCACTTTTACCCATTTCCGTGCCGTAATCAGCCAGTCCCCCGGGAGAACTGCTCCGAATGTCACCTGGGCAGTGCAGTGTTTACTCTGCCAGGTCATCCAAGGGTTTTGGTTGATCTTTGCTTCATCCATCAGCTGTCCTGTTTTTCGGCATCCAAACCTGGGATAATCTGAGTAGCTGCTTAACTCGGGTCTCAGGTATCTCTTGACACACGGGATTGTGACTTCCAGCGCATCTCTCTGTGTGTCTCAGGTGTGTCGAGGTGTGCCCATGTCCAGGCTCACTGGGGACGGCTGACCCCAAGTCCCTTTCTATGTTTCATGGAGTGATTGCCTTTCAGTGGGTGCAATGAGCAGGGCTAGGAAATACCTGTCTGTGTCCCCCTTTCCTGTCATTTTATTTACCTTGTGTGAAGCTTTGCTGTAGCAAAAGCCCTAATAAATAAGTTGGTGGTACTTCCTGAGGCTCTCGGGCTCCAGCTCTGCAGTTTCCTTACACACGGTTGGTCAATTGCAAAAATACGAAACAGACCAGATACTCTGTTTCCACTAACAAAAGTGACAAATCAAAGGTTTGATGCAGCAGGAATGGCGTTTACCATACCGTGGTTAAAAGTAACAAGAAGTTTCATGGTTCGCTGAGTTAATTTTCAGATTAGAGTACAGTTTCTTCAGGGACTGGGTGTGAATTGCGCACTGATCTAAATATATCAGATAGCAGAGAAACCCCTCTGTGTGAGCTTAGATAATAGCTCAAGTTGAAGGAGAGAAATTTGTCTTGATAGATCAGAGGCACGATCTTGTATAGCAAATCCTATTTCTGTGAGTGCCTGCCAGTAAAGAGACCATGTCTTCATCTAAAAATTTCTTTTACTTGCCTGGCATATTGGTTATGTGTGCACTCATGAATATGAAGGATGTCTTGCGCAAATCTGTGGGGATTTTCCTGCCCCTTCATGAACGGAAGACCCCAAAAAGATCCCCTCCTGTTCCCTTGGATTCACAGGAGTCAGGCAGATTGGGAGAAAAACGGAGGCTGTGCCCATGGTGGGATGGCTTCATCATGGTCCTGGAATTAATCAGTCTGTTGCCTCCAGAGAAGGTAAAACACTTGTCCTTCCCCAAGGTCTAGCTCATGAATTGCCGTGGATGTTCTGGTATTTGAAATTTGTTGCATTTCTCCCCATCTCCTGGTGTGGCAACTGTCTCGCTCGCAGTTAACTCTTCTCTGGGTGAGGGCTGTGCAGGATTTCTGATGGCTGGTTTTCCTAGAGCAGGAATTAAGGCTGTAGTTTTCCGTGGTGTTTTCTTTTCTCCCCCTCTCCATCCTCTCCTAACTTCTTTGATGGTTGGGAAGCGGAGAGCAGCAGCTGCTGCCTCGTAATGGGCTCTTGGAGGTGAAAATCACGTTACATGCGGGAGGGCTTGGGAGAGAGGTGGGGACAGAGATTCTCTTTGGCAGAATCTTTGCAGGTCCTTATCTTTAGCTGATTTCTGATGATTGTGTCCCTCTGTGCGTGTTGCTGGACATGTTGAGTGGCTGTCTGGGCATGAGCTCAGGAGGACACGTAAGAGCTGACGTCCTGCCGGCTGCAAATGTGTTGAGGACTCCTGAATGTCTTGGAGTGCAGGATCTTGCTGTGAGCAGAGATCGCTTTCTGGCCTCAGCGGGGTAAGGATGGGGCAGGATGACCTCCTAAAGCACATAACTCAGGACAGCCAGCCCAACTGGCATCCTGGAGGGGTTTTTGAAAGGAAAAAAAAGATTAAAAATAGAAAAGGAAGCATAAAGCTGGCAGAGCTGAGACATGGTGCTGATGCTACTGATTCGGAAGTGAAATAAGTTGAGAAAAAAAATTGAGGCCACTCTGTTCTGCAGGGCTCAAAAGTCTCTCCAGGCCAGGAGGAGGGAAAGAAAATGTTGCTTTTCTTGGTGGCAATGAGTTTAAGCAGCAAGGACTGTACTCCTGGGTCTGCTCAGCAAGTCCCAGCGCTGCAGTGCTTCCTGAGCTGCTCCTCACTCCTTGGCATTTGAAGGAGGCTGGGTGATCTGTAGCTAAGGGATGGCAGGTGCCAGAGCCTCGGCTGCAGTGGTGTGAAACTCAAAGTCACGGAACCATGTAGGTTGGGAAATATCTTTAAGATCTGTAAACCTAACACTGCCAAGTCCACCACTAAACCACGTCCTGAAGTGCCACATCCTCCAGGCAGATGCCCTGAATTGGTGGCTGGTACAAAGCACGTGGAGTGCTCCGTGTCCCTTTTCTTTAAAGGATTCCTCCTTCTAGGGAGGAAACAACTTTATCTGTTGCCTGACTCTATGAAATTAAATTCTCTGAAGTGCATAAAGCGAGAGCTTCCAGTGTAGCATCCCTGCCTGCGGGGCTGCCTGGTCTGCAGGAGCCACTGCATGGCTGAGACAGAGGAGAAACCAGCACTAGGAAACATCCACACAGCTCAGCTGGGCCCGTGGCATGCTGGCAATATCAGGAGCAGCAGCAGCAGCAGCAGCAGCAGCTACTCGTGGAAGGCAGGAGCCCACTAGGGGGTGGTGGGTACCCGGGGATGCTCTACAGCAGCTCCTGCTTTGTGTGTGCCCACAGGGTACCAGGGATGCTGCACAGCAGCTCCTGTCTGTGTGCCCACAGGGTACAAGGATGCTGCACAGGAGGGTACCAGGGATGCTCCACTGGGTACCAGGGATGCTCCAGGGATGCTCCACAGCATCTCCTGCTCTGTATGCCCACAGGGTACCAGGGATGCTCCACAGGGTACTCAGGGATGCTCTACAGCATCTCCTGCTCTGTATGCCCACAGGGTACCAGGGATGCTCCACAGGGTACCAGGGATGCTCCACAGCAGCTCCTCTCTGTGTGCTCAGGAGGGTACCAGGGATACTCCACATGAGGGTACCAGGGATGGTCCACAGGGTACCAGGGATGCTCCACAGCATCTCCTCTCTGTGTGCCCAGGAGGGTACCAGGGATGCTCCACATGAGGGTACCAGGGACGTTTCACAGGGTACCAGGGATGCTCCACAGCATCTCCTCTCTCTGTACCCACAGGGTACCAGAGATGCTCCACAGAAGGGTATCTGGGGATGCTCCATTCTCTCCCTGTGTGCCCATGTGGCCATTTCAGGATGCTGGACAGCACCTCCAGCTCTTTGTGCCTCAGTGGGCACCTGGCACCGGCAGGAAGGTGGGGAGCTGAGGCTGGGGGTGGTTTCATTCTCTCCCAACAAAGGTAGGAAACTTTGATTCTTTGTGCATCCCTCCTGGGCTGCAGTGGGGAGCTGCTGCAGAAACACCCACCCTGTGCTCGGTGTCCCTCCTGCAGTGGGGTGTCACAGCTTCTGTGTTTCCTACGCCTGGGTTTATTTTTTCCCCGCTGCGTTGGAGAGCAGAAGGATGCTTCTCCCACTACCCCCCAGTTACGTTACTATAAAATTACTCAGCAAAGCCCAGTGGTGGCAGGAAATGACAAATGTAGGTGCCACCAGTGCATTATGAATTGCTGTGCCTCCCCTTTCCTGAAAAAGCATCCTGCCCTTTCCTTAACCTTGGATACTACTGATGCTGTGTGGCTTTTCCCCCCCTTCTCTAATTCTCCTAGAGTTACCCTGCTGCAAACAGAGCAGCCTATCACTGACTTTATCCTTGCCCAGTGAGGTCTCTGTGAGGTGTGGATCCCGATTCAATCAGCAGCCATGTGTTCCCTGCAGAAGCTGCTCCACCACGGCGTAGCCTGCTCTGAGTGCAATCCAGGGAATGAGGCAGTTTGCTTCCGAGCTAATTTGGATGAGCTCTGTCTATGTGTGAGCAGCTTTATATAGAGGAGAGAGAAGGGAAGAGGCAGGCAGAGCAATTTTCACCACTGCTCTTACCCTGTAGTGGCTTACATAAGAACAGTTTACTACACACTTCTCATAAATGGCTTTAATGGATGCTGTTTGAGTGTCTGCAGTGCTTCACGAGGCTTTGTTTTGGTGGCTGTCACAAAGCAGGCTCGTGTGGCTGCATTCCTGGTGTCCCCCTGTGGCCCCTGTGTGTGGCTGATTGATGGTTGTCCCGTACTCTTCCAGCTCGTGAGTTCAGCGCCACTTTTATCTTCTTTCTCAACTCTTCCCAAAGTCATCTTGTAACGTGCACCTCTCCTCTGCAGGATTGGAGTGTTGAGTCTTGAAGGAACACCTGGATGTGGCACTCAGGGCTCTGGGCTGGATGGTAGGGATCAGTCAGGGCTGGACTCAATTATTTTGGAGGCCTTTTCCACCCTTAATCATTCTGAGTTTCTATTAATACATTAAAATAATGGAAAGCACTCAGTTCCCTATGGGCTGATTGCATTTATTGCTGTTCCTAGAATGGCTTCAGCAGGGTTTTGCCATTTTGGTCACCAACTCCTGTTTGTGCAGAGCAGCTGGGGAGGCTGAAGGGTCACCTGGGGAGCCTGGGTGTGACTGCAGCTTGCTGATGATGCTGTTCAGAAATGCCCTTCCCTGCTTTGGGCTGGCCTCTGGGGTCGGGAGCAGCACTGTGTGGGTGCCCAGTGTGCAGCCCCATCGCCAGGGCTTGGCATCTAAACATGGGGTCATCCCTGCAGAAAAGCAAAGTCTGGTTTCTGCACCTCCCTTTGGATTTACTGCCTCGCGCTAGGCTTGAGATGCCTGGAGTATCAGCTCAGAGGTTGGGTTAATCAAGTGTTGGTTTTCTTTGTTTTGGGTTTTTTTTTCTTTTTTTTTTTTTTTTTTTCCCTGTTTATATTGTTTCTCTTCCGCAGCTAATCCAATGGCTAAAGGGTCATATCTTCCACCCCAAAAGACTCAGTGAGATGGTGTGGTGAGGATGTGACAGGTTGGTGGCACCTTGGGACAGGGGCAGATCTGGCAGTGGGGCTGCTCCCCTTTTCCTCCATTCCTATCCACAGCTGGGTGTGCTCTGGGGTCTGGGCAGGTCCCTGGTGGTGGGGGCTGCCTGGGGAGGGTGCAGGAAAGAGGAAAACCTTCTGGTAGTGATTTCTTCCCCTCCTTGTATTGCTGTTTGATTACTCCAGCTCTCTGAGATGTTGGATTTTATAGTCGGGAAGAGGAAGGAGAGCCCAGCTCAGGGTGGAGTTGTACTGAGAGGTAGATATGGAGGTTTGCAAGCACTATAACCCCCAGCAAGGCTGTAGGCAAAAAATACCCAGAAAAATGGGTCAGTCCTGGGGCCATCCCTTCCCTCCCCAAAGGCAAGGTCGAGCATGGCTTGTCCAGCACAGCGGGGTGAGCACTTGACAGGGATTTTTCTTCATCTCAGGCATTTTCTGGGCTGATTATCCCAGTTAAAGCTGGGAATGTGTAGCTGAGTGCAGGCTGTGCTCGGGGAGCTGCTGCTTTCCAAGAGTACCCGCGTTGACCAGCTAGTGGCAACAGAAGATTAACTATGGATGGAGAGAGGAGCTGGTGCTGCAGCTGAGCTGCCACGGGGGGAGGCTGGAGGCTGGGGATCCCCCCCTGCTCCCCCTTCCTCCCAGCTGGTTCTCCATGATGTGCCAGAGGCTTTTGTTGCTCTTTTCCAGGAGGAAATAGCGAGCTTTTATTCAGAATTATGCAGAGAGCTTGCAGTGCCCCGTGGGGAATGGGGTGGTGAGTGACCTCCAGGTGCCACCACGCAGGTGGACGTTGCCTCCCAAACTTGCTGCCTGTTCCCTCCTAAGCCCTGAAAGTGAGAATCTCAGCTGTGTGATGGGTGAGCCTTTGTGCTGCCTCGGTGACACGGTGCTGATGTGTGGTGTTGGCTGGCTGTGAGCAGGGCTGAGCCCTGGGGATTCCCTGGTGTGACAGGAGCTCAGGCACAGGACAGGCTGGGACCTGAGAGCAGATTGATGCCGTGTGTGGGAATGATGAGGTATTGATCTCATGCTTCTTTAACACCTCTGCAGGTGCAGGTGGCTTGAGAAACACCTGCCATCACATCAAAATGGCATGTGGAGTGTGGGGCAGCTGGGGTTGGAGCTGAAAGAAAAGATGTCTGGATTGATGCTTTTCATGACCTGAAATATTCAAGTGCCCAAGTGTCCTCCTCCTGCAGCAAGCATTTGAAATGGAGGGTGATGAACCTTGTCCTGTGCTCCCATGGCTCCTGCTCCACCTGTGGGTGTGTGATGGCATCGAGCAGAGATGGCTCTGGTGCATAACCAGCTCCTGGTGTGACAGGAGCTCAGGCACAGGACAGGCTGGGACCACGGAGAGCAGATTGATGCCACGTGTGGGAATGATGAGGTATTGATCTCATGCTTCTTTAACACCTCTGCAGGTGCAGGTGGCTTGAGAAACACCTGCCATCACATCAAAATGGCATGTGGAGTGTGGGGCAGCTGGGGTTGGAGCTGAAAGAAAAGATGTCTGGATTGATGCTTTTCATGACCTGAAATATCCACAGTGCCCAAGTGCCCTCCTCCTGCAGCAAGCATTTGAAATGGAGGGTGATGAACCTTGTCCTGTGCTCCCATGGCTCCTGCTCCACCTGTGGGTGTGTGATGGCATCGAGCAGAGATGGCTCTGGTGCATAACCAGCTCCTGGTGTGACAGGAGCTCAGGCACAGGGACAGGCTGGGACCACGGAGAACAGATTGATGCCACGTGTGGGAATGATGAGGTATTGATCTCATGCTTCTTTAACACCTCTGCAGGTGCAGGTGGCTTGAGAAACACCTGCCATCACACCAAAATGATGTGTAGAGTGTGGGGCAGGCTGGGGGTGGAGCTGAAAGAAAAGATGATGTCTGGATTGACGCCTTTCATGACCTGAAATATCCACAGTGCCCAAGTGCCCTCCTCCTGCAGCAAGCACTTGAAATGGAGGGTGATGAACCTTGTCCTGTGCTCCCATGGCTCCTGCTCCACCTGTGGGTGTGTGATGGCATCGAGCAGAGATGGCTCTGGTGCATAACCAGCTCCTGGTGTGACAGGAGCTCAGGCACAGGGACAGGCTGGGACCTGAGAGCAGATTGATGCCATGTGTGGGAATGATGAGGTATTGATCTCATGCTTCTTTAACACCTCTGCAGGTGCAGGTGGCTTGAGAAACACCTGCCATCACACCAAAATGATGTGTAGAGTGTGGGGCAGGCTGGGGTTGGAGCTGAAAGAAAAGATGATGTCTGGATTGATGCCTTTCATCATGGGAAATATCCACAGTGCCCAAGTGCCCTCCTCCTGCAGCAAGCATTTGAAATGAAGGATGATGAACCTGTGCTCCCACGCTGCTCCCCAGCCCTGCCCCACCTGTGGGTGTGTGATGGCATCGAGCAGGGATGGCTCTGGTGCATAACCAGCTTAAGAATGGGGCCACTTAAAAGAATTGAATGCTTGTGCTGCTGCTCGGGTCTCAGCTAATGCAGTTAAGGTTTCCAGTGTCCAGACAGCATGGAGACACTTAATGGTATTGAAGAAGCAGAATGGCATGCACAGGGGACGAGCAGGGATCTTGGCTGCCTGCATCTGCACTGGCTGGGAGAGGCTTTCTGCTTGTCTCCTGGGAAGGGGGAAAGTGGGGAAAAACATCACAGAGTTGTGGCCCATTGTCCCTTTGGGTGTCTTTTCCATTTGCCCTGGGAGAAGCAATGCTCTTGAGTGCTTCCAGTGTCCTGCTGCAGGTCAGGGGCAAGAAGGGATTCCCTGCAGGGGGAGGCTGGGCTGTGGCTGCTTGTGAGAAGATGGGGCAGACAAGATTTGGAGCCAGGGCTCTGTCTGTGGGGAGGGGGCAGAAGCACCAGTTCCCTCTATTCCGCGTTCTCTGCCCCCCACCACTTGGCACTCCTTTCTCTGTTCTTTCACCTCTCCTGCCTCAGTGCAAGACAAAGTCTGTAGGAAACCTCGACTGGCTTTGAAAGCAGCAGCAAAAGGGGAGAAATTTTCCATTAGCAGCATCAGCAGTATAAGAGATTTTTTCCCAGTCACCTGGTAACTGCTGTATTTAGGAAGATTACTGAGCTGATGGTGCTGCTCCCAGGCATATGCAAGGCACTGATCCTGTCTGGGGAGGGAGGCAAGGGCTGCTCACACACAGGGAGAGGTGGGCTGCTAGAGGTCAGCTGTGCAGGGAGAGCCCCTCCTGTGCTCCTCCATCTGCTCCCCCAGAGCAGGGCGATGGCACAGAGGGGGCACTGCCAGCTGCACCCAGGGGCTGCAGAGGGGCAGGGAGGGGGGCACAGCAGGGCTGGGCAGGAACATCCTCCAGTGGAGGAGGGAATCGGGCTCCAGCCTGATTTGGGGCCAGCCTCGGCGTTTGGTGCATGGTGCCTTTCTTTTTGTGTGTGCTCACTGCAGAGGTGAGCCCACCCTCCCGTGGCTCCAGGTCTGTAGAACAGGGTACAGACCGTTCTGGGGACCCCAGCCACCACCAAGCTGTGCTGGTGCCTTTGAGGCTTTGATTCTTTCTCGATTTTTCCCTCCCTTTTCTCTCTCCAGGGCAGCACGGTGGCCTTGCCTGTGATGCCTGCCCTGTGTGTGCTGGGCTCCCTGGCCACTCCTGGCTGCCCAGGCATTGCCCAACATCAGCTGGCATTCCCAGTTGTGCCTGGGGCTGTCCAAGGCCATTCACAGCCTGGATCCTCCCCTCTTTGCTCTCTGTGGTTCTTAAGCAATGTCCTTCCAGGCAGCACACGCATCCCTAACCTGTGGGATCAAGTGACAGACTATCAGAGCTGGCAAGAGCACAGGAATGTTTGTGTTGCCTCAAGCCAAGTGCTCGGTATCATCAGCCTCCTGCTGCAGTGCTGCTGTGCTGGGAGCATGGGGTGGTGCTCCTGGGATGGGGAACAGGGGTGGTCTGTGTGTGTGTGAGCAGGGAAGGGGGCTGGAGGATGGTGTGTGTGTTCCTGCAGCCCTGGGCCAGGATCTGCTGCTGGCCAGAAAAGCCTCTCCCTCAGCTCACTCTTGCTGTGGATGTTGCTTTTGATACCAGAGGACCTGATGAGGTAAAAGCTGGTGCCACTGACCTGGTGAATTCCTGGTGCAGGCGCCTGCAGAGCAAGCTCTGCTCTTCCAGGCAGGTTCCCACCCAGATGGGTTTCCTGGCATGATGGGGCTCCCATGGCAGGTGCTGCTGTCCCCTCCTCACTCTGTTACTCAGCCCTGCCTTGCCTGGGCTGCTCCATGGGGTGAAGGGTGATGGAAACCCTTTACCTTGGCTGTCACCTTTGTGGTGGGTTCAGCTTGGGTGAGGGCCCTGGAGAGCTTTGAGGCCTTATTGGGACATCCTGATATGTCCCTTTTCCTTCTCCCCCCGTCACATTTCTTCCATGTCCTTTCAACCTCCTATCTGTTTAAATTACAGAGGTCTGAACTCTTTTCTCCTGCCCTGCCCAGGGAATTCCTCCCAACCTTCTTGTTGCTGTCACACTCCTTGTTCCTCTGCCTGTAATATCCTGGGTGATCTGGCCAGAGAGAGGTGCCCAGACAGAGCAAGGTGTTGGGCAGGTGATCCAAAAGGACCTGTGTTCTCCACACTCCCTTCCACGCCATCCAAACCGGGCAGCCCATGGTCAAGCTGTGTCCACAGCAAACTTCTCCCATTATCTTCTGCCAGGGTGGGCAGCTCGGGGTATTCAAGGGGATTTCAGTGCTGGGTGCCACTTAATTAGGGTTGCCTCAGTTGATGGGCCCTCCTGGCCCTTACTGGGGGTGGCTTGGGGCAGAAGGCTCTGAAGAAGGTCCAGCAGGAAAGGAGGGATTCTGCAGAGGAGCCAGTGACAGCAGTGGCATTTTGGGAAGCTGACAGGTATATTTGGGAGTCAGACATGCTGCAGGCTGAGAGCACATCCAGCAGAGGTGACGTTGGCCTTATCTGTGCAGGCTGCTGGCAGGGCGGTGGCTGCTGCTGCTGCTGCTTTCCCATCGGGGGCTTTGGCATTTTTCCTCCCCCTCAGAGGGGAGGGAGGGCTGCAGGGGTGTGCATTTGTCACCTGAAGAGCCCCCGGGCTTGGGCTGAACTTTGTGTTCCAGCAATAAAACCGTGCTAGGAAATGTGTGCTGTAACAAAGCCCACGGATATAATACATCCGTATCATACTGTACCTTTCATCTTGAAGGATTCCCAAGGAGCTTTACAAACTCGGTGCGCTGCAGCCTGCCAGGGTGACTGAATGTTATCAGGCGCAGCGGCAGCCTAATCTCTGTGGTAGTATTTCCCCCCCTTGCAGGGGGAACTTTATGAAGCTTGGTCTCAGAGTAGCGCTGTGATGGTGTTTTCCTCTAAGCCCGAGTTTCTCAGGAGAAGCAGGCAAGCCCGTGTAGCTGTTTGTTATGCAAAACCACCAAAGAAATATTTTTTCCTGGGGCAGTAGGAGTGGGTGGGAATTACTTTCACACAGCTTCAACAGCTTTGCATCTTGACAGAAGAGGCATTCGCAGGGGAATGTGCCCTCCGTGCAGCCCCAGAGAGGGGAGGATAAAGTTTAAATGCTTGAGGAATTGCTTCTGGGCATTAGCAGGGTGGTAGGGTTCAGCTGACGGGGCAGTTCTTGGGAGGGAAACTCTCAATGAGTGCCTGAAATACTTGCTGTGTGAGTCTCTTGTCACCTAATACTCCCTCCTGTCTCTGCAGTCAGTCCTGGAGCCAGCTGATGGCTCAGCTCCAAATCCTGCAGCCTTTGGTAACATCTGTCTGAGGGGTGGGAGCAGGGAAAGGTGATGCCTGCATCACCCTGCTGCTCTCCGCTTCCAGCTGGGGGTATTTTCACTGTTCCTGACTTACCTGGAGCTGTGGGAGGCATCTGAAGGTGCTGCCAATGGTGGCAGAGCCTAAAAATCAAAGCTGAATGCAGGACCAGGGGCCCAAGTGGAGCTGTTGTCAGAGGCATATGCTTGAGGCACGGCGGGTAGCTGGAATCTATTTTGGTTTGGAGTGGTGCATATTTAGCCTGTTTTGTTTAGCAGTTTGTTTATGGGATGTATTTTCCCATTCTGTTGTAGCTCCCCAAATGTGTGCTATAAACAAAGTGTAACATCAAAAGCAGCCTCTACGTGCTCCCATCAAGTGCATCACAGGGTGCGCGGTGCCTGCCAGCCTCAGGTGCCCTCTTCAGGAGGAGAAAATACACCAGTTAGGGAGGTTGTGCTGTCAGGTCTGAGTATGGGAATTGCTGTGGGCACTGCTGGCATGGAGCAGAGATGTCTCAGGAGCTCACCAGCCCTTTTTGTCCATGTGCTTTTGCTCCAAACCTTTCCAGGTTCATCCACAAGTAGTGCAGGTGTTGGCTCCTGCTGCTCCTTTAGCTTTGCTTGTTTCCCTGAGCCCCATTGAGGTCATAAGGAATGGGATGTGCTGTTGCCAGCACCATTCACAGATGCTGGACATTAAGAATCTTCAAAATTGATCGAGTTTCAAGCAGGCATTAGAGGTTTGTGGCTGTCCTTACTGTAGCCATTGCAGTCACATCCCTTGTACTGGATGGTCCAGGTCCCCTCTTCATGAGGAGAAAACACCACTGAGGGGCTGATTCTGTCAGGTCTGAGCACGGGAGTTGCTGTGGGCACTGCTGGCATGGAGCGGGGATGTCTCAGGGGCTCACCAGCCCTTTTGTCCATTTGTTCTTGCTCCAAACCTTCCCAGGTTCATCCCCAAGGAGTGCAGATGTTGGCTCCTGCTGCTCCTTTTAGCTGTGCTTGCTTCCCACCATTGAGGAGGTTCCTCAGGCCACAAGGAGTGGGATGTGCTGTTCTCAGCATCATTCACAGATGCTGGATGTTAAGAACCTTCAAAACTGTGGGCACTGCTGGCATGGAGCAGGGATGTCTCAGGGGCTCACCAGCCCTTTTGTCCATTTGTTCTTGCTGTAAACCTTCCCAGGTTCATCCCCAAGGACTGCAGATGTTGGCTCCTGCTGCTCCTTTAGCTTTGCTTGCTTCCCTGAGCCCCATTGAGGTGATTCCTCAGGGCACAAGCAATGGGATGTGCTGTTGCCAGCACCATTCACAGATGCTGGACATTAAGAACCTTCAGAATTGATCGAGTTTCAAGCAGGCATTAGAGGTTTGTGGCTGTCCTTACTGTAGCCATTGCAGTCACATCCCTTGTACTGGATCCACAGCCATGTGTTCCTTGCTTTAATTTCCCTGAGCATGATCAGAAAGGCTGGAAGCACATTTCATCAAACACCAGCAGCCTTGCCTTTTAACACAATCCAAGGAGCCAGAGCTGCTGGAAGACACAAACTCCATCACATTGCTTTACATCTCCCAGCCCTTGCTGATCCCTCTGCTGGTGTTTGCTGCTCCCCCAGACCAGCAGTGCCGTTGTCCCCTCTGTGTTCCTGGCTGAGGAAATCCAATATCAGGGGAATGGCAGCTGGGAGGGAGGGAGGTCGGGGATGCTGCCTGTAGGGGCTGCTCACAGCCAGCTCGGGGTCTTGCTGGAGCAGCAGTGAGCACACCAGACACGCTGCTCCTCGTGTTACTCGATTTTATTCTGCTTTTGGAGAATTTTGGAGGATTTCATTCTGCCTTTGCTGCTTGGCTGACAAGCTGTTCCTTAACGTGCCGTGGCCCAGAGGTGTGTGGGGACAGGGACAGGAGCTGGGATTTGGGCAGGATGGAGGCTGTGGGAGGGAACAAAAGGAACACTGGATGTCTAAGTGTAGATGTGATTTTAAATGCTTTAACAAGGATATAATGACATAGAAATAGGGATAATAATGAACCTTTTTAGTTTTAGTTGGTTACACTGATAAAACTACATTTTTTTTTTTTTTTAGAATACGTACAGAAACTTGAGTCACACAAATACAGTTCACCAAGAAATCTCAATTCTAAATATAAAAAAAAGTTACAAAAGTAATATAGATAATGGATTGCATTCAGATCCTTATTTTTGCTTACCTGATTGTAATGCTGTATGAAGGAATTACACTAATTAAAACTAATTTCAGGACTGATGGACAGCCAGTTGCCCTTTAAATTTTACATTTCAAGCTCTTTTAAAACAGGAATTTGGGCATTTTTTTTCCTTTTTTTTCTTCTTTTTTAATTTTTTTCCCCCAAAATACAAAATGATGTGTTTCTATCACAGACAATTCTGTGCTTCATATAATACATGGCCTGTTTATCTGGTAGTTGGAGATCTACAGGGGGGGATGCTGCTGGTCTCAAGAATTCTGCCAAGCTCAGATTTTACTCCCCAGGAGTGCTGCCTGAAATCCTGTGTGCTGCCCAAAACTGTGTGTGCTGAAGGAAGCATCCTCTTCTGCCCGGGCTTGCTTTTTAAAGACTGTTGTAAAACCTTTTCCTTCCCTGGTGATGAAGGGTTTTACAGCATGTTGCAATGAGCCACTTAAAAGCAAAACAGGAGGGAAAAAATCCTGTTTGCAACACTCCTCCTGCCTGAGCTGCCGTGCTGTGAGATATGGGGTGGTTGTAGGGGATGCTGCAGGAGAGCTGAGCCTTGTGAGAGCCTGTTCCTTCCTGAACAATCCATTGGTGTTTCTCCTGTGGCATCTCCCAGCTGCATTTCCTCGCCAAAATCATGTTTCCCACTGCTCAAAGGCTTCTCTTTGGTTTGAGATGTGCTTTAAGTCATGTAAAGGCAAATTTTATTAGGCTGTGCTTTCAAAGCTTTTCTCCAGCAGAAATGGTGCACATTTATCCGTGCATACCTTACCCACAGCTGCAGGTCTGTGGTCACCTCCTGGGAAGGGCATTCCAAACCCTCTTAGCTCTTCATGACCCTGTTCTGGCAGCAGAGGGGTTTGGGTTGGGAATGAAGGTGATATTTTTGCCGTGGCTCAAAAAGCAAAGGCATTTCAGTGGATTCTGGGCCGTGGGTTTTAATCGCTGCTTGTTTTGATCATCTCTCTACTAAACTGCTCTGGATGTGCCTAAGGGCAAACAAGCAGGTGTTAATGTTGATATTCTGCTCTTTTTTTTTTTGCTGTTGTTGGGTGGGGGAAAGAGCTTAGATTGTAGGAGAGCTGTTGGTTGGAATGGTGCTGCTCTCAGCCGTGGTACCAGGACAGGTGAGAGCTGGTGAGAGGAGACCAGGGCAGGACCTGGCTGGGAACAGGATGAGCCTTGAACTGGCTGCCAATGGCTCTGCAGCTTCTCCAGGCACTCCTTCCTCCAGCTCTGCAAATATTTGCAGCAATTAGGAGACTGCCCAGGGATGTTTTTATTCCTGGCGTGAACTGAAATAGAGGGAAAGGTTGGGCTGGTGGAGTGGTCTCACAGTGGGCAGCATGATTTACCTTGTCCAGCAGTCTCTGCTGTGGTGGCAGAGGGTGAGGAACAGGACACAGGTCTCTGGAGCATCCCTAGAGCTGTTCCTCACCATGCTGTGCCCCCAAGAGCTGGGATTTGGGCAGGAGGGTTGGGCTGGGAGAATGGTCTCACAGTGGGCAGAATGATCTAGATTGTCCAGCAGTCTCTGCTGTGGTGGCAGAGGGTGAGGAACAGGACACAGGTCTCTGAAACATCCCTAGAGATGTTCTCTACCATGCTGTGCCCCCAAGAGCTGGGATTTGGCCGGGAGAGAAGCTCCAGGAGCCCGAGATGCTGCAGCCTCAGGGATGCTGCTGGCTTTGGCTGCTCCTGCTGCAATAAAGCCTGTCTTGACTCAGCTGAAAGGGTCCCACAGCAGCTCTGAGCGGCTCCTGCATCCCCCCCTGCATCTCCCTAGCACTGGGAAATCCCTCTGCTCCCTGGGATGCTGCACAGGGGATGCAGTGAGGGATGAAGGATGTTTTTCTTTGAGGTCTGAGGGATGTGCCGAGTGCTGACCAGGGGCTGGCACAGAGGGAAGGATGCTTCTGTTAATTAGCAGGAGATGAAAGGAAAACTTGTCTTTATTCAAAGAGCAGCTTGTTCCAGTTTCATCGCAGTCCCTCAGTTCTGAGCTTTAAAGTTTGGTGAATGTGTGAACAATAAGTTTGGGAAGATGTTTTGAAGCCAGAATGGCAGCATTGTTATGAAAATGCTGAAGGGGAGTTGTGACACTGTTCTGAAGATGAAAGTATTTTTACAATCTTAAACTGACACATTTCTGAAAGAAAAAAAGAAAAGAGAAGGAAAGTTTTCATGAAAGACAGCTCTCAACAAGACTTTGCCTGGCCACAGTCAAATGTGGCTGTCCCCGAAGGCACTTTGAGGTGCTGCTGGTGTCCAGCATGGTGGGGTGGTTTTTATTGGTGTTACTGGTGTGTGTTGGGCAGGGTGGGACCTGCACAGCCCTGATGGAGGGAGCAGTGAGTGTGTCCTGCTCTCCGGGCACTGATGGACCAACAGAGCAGCAGGAGGAGGGCACAAAGATGAGGATGAAGCATGGACACCTGCCAATCCCATCCTTGCTGCTCCAGCCATGCCCTCACCACTTCTGACCCCACAGCACTCACTGCACTTCGGAGCTGCTCTGTAAAAACAGATTTTCCACATGTTTAGCAAGCATCTGTTAATGGCTTAGCCAAACATTACCCTGTTAGTGCAGAGTGGAGGGGAGGCTGGAGCTGCCCGTGCCTGGCAGCAGCTCTGGGCTGCTTCTGCCCTCAGCTGTGCCACAGGACGTGCCAGTCTGTGCTGTTCCAGCTCACCCATGGCACTGGAGGAGCTGGGCTGGGGGTGGAGGCTGGCATGGCACACTGCTGGCACCACAGGGGATGGCTTGGGGTGTCTGGGGACGTGCAGCAGCTTGGGCTCATCCAGTAACTGGCTGCCCATCCCACTGCTGCATCCTGCCAGCTGGAGCTGCAGCCCCAGCCTCACCCATCTCCCTCTCGCTGCTGCCTGAGCTGAGCAACATCCTGGAATCACAGAGTGGCCTGAGTTGGAAGGGACTTAAATATCATCTCTTCCCAATCCCCCTGTCTCGGAGTTTGGTTGTTAATTGCTGCCCCGAGATGTGCAGGGTGTCTCTGTTTCGGCCCGCGTGTCCGAAGAACGAGTCCGAGCTCTTCACTTTTCGGTCTTGAGGTTGTTTATTAATTCTTATCTATAAAATTTTCTTTCTGCCCAGCCGAGATCTGCTCAGCAGGGCAGCCACAGGCACTCTGTGTTGTCCTTTTATACTACAAACTACCTATAACATATTTACACTTAATTCCCAATATCTATCACCTATGTTAGATAGTGCACTTCTACTCTGAACCAATCCCAAAGTGCCAACAGCACTGCAGAAAATGGAGAACAAGAAGAAGAAGGAGAAAGGCTGGACACACCCAAGTTCCTCCATCTTGTCCCCAAAACCCCCATACCAAAAATCCTAAAATCTACATTTTCACCCTGTGATCATTTTATTATTACACTATTTAAACTTCTGTGACTTTCAGGTCCTCATACAAAGCTGGTAACTTGCTCCAAGGGTCACAATCAAATCCCCAGGTGCTCTGGGCTGTGTGCCAGGGTCTCTGAGCCCCCCAGCGGGGTCCAGGGCAACTCTGGACACCCAGAGGGATTCACTGAGTTCTGACAACCCTGCCCATGGATGTGCACACCAGAAGGTGTCCAAGGTGTAAGGCAGCAGCTCTGAGCCCCCTCCCCTTTGCCAGCTGCCTGCAGTTCCCCTTGTCAGGGTTAGGAAATGACAACCTTGGTCCCACACTGGCCACTTATTCTTAGGATTTTCTCTTCCATGAGCACCTGAATGCACCAGCTTGTTCTGATGGTTCTTTTTCATTCCTGCAAAGCTCTAGTTTCCATTACAGTCCCTTGGACACCCTGGGGCCTCTGAGTGGGTGCCCTGTAATTAAAAGCAATCTATTGCCATGTCTGAGGGGGCTGTGTGAGCTACGGGGCCGTGAGCTGTGCTCTCCTGCAGCAGAGCTGTCAGGCAGTTCCTTCCTCAGAAAAGAGACACCAAAAATTCCTCTTCCGCCCCCAACTTTGTCTTCCTGCCAGCCCTGGATTCCAGGTTTATTTCAGGGTCTTTTCTTTTGGGCTTGGGTAGGTGCAGAGCATGTATTTTTTGCCATGTGAGTCTGACAAGCCCTTGGGGAGGATGAGTGGGTGTCTTGAAGTGTAAGGGAGAAACTTGGCAAGTGTTTCAGCTCCAGGATCTCTTTTTGCATTTTTGGCTGCATCTCCTTTTTAATCCTGCTGCTCTTAAACTTTTCTGAACCAGCAGAGTCAGGCCTGGCAGCACTGCCATCCAGGAATATCTCTGCTGCCATTCCTGGAAGGTCAGGTCACAGGGACTGCCTGGCTTGGGGCTTCTCCCAGTGGTGCCAGTTCTGGATTTCCCCTGCCCAGCACTCCCAAATCTGTGGATGAGGATGGTCTTTCGTCCTCTGCATCACAGAGAGGGGTCCTCTGCTTGTGGATGTGGGCAGGAAGGTGCCTGGAGCTGGATGTGTGCTCCATTCCTGGGTGATTCCCAGAAGAAGATGCTCTCCTGAGCCTCTTGGGGTGATGTTTTTCTTGTTGTGCCTTGTTCTGTGCTCCCAGCTTGGTTCCTGGCCTTGGCTATGGGATTTGATTATCAGGACGTGAAAGCAATCACTAAACTGTGCTGGAGGCTGGGGAAAGAGCTTTGTGACCGTGTTCACAGGGGTCTGAGGATGAGGGAAGAGATGAGGATCTGACTCCATGTTTCAGAAGGCTTGATTTATTATTTTATGATATATATTATATTTAAACTGTACTAAAAGAATAGAAGAAAGGATTTCATCAGAAGGCTAGCTAAGAATAGCAAAAGAAAGAATGATAACAAAAGCTTGTGTCTCAGACTCTCCATCCGAGCCAGCTCACTATGATTGCCTTTTAATTAGAAACAACCAGCATGGGCAAATTAAAAGATCCACCTGTTGCATTCCACAGCAGCAGATAATCAATGTTTACATTTTGTTCCTGAGGCCTGTCAGCTTCTCAGGAGGAAGAATCCCAAGGAAAGGATTTTTCATAAAAGATGTCTGTGACAGAGCTTCCCTGCAAGGTCTTTCCTGAGCTGCAGTTAAAGGAAACATCTGGGGGGGGGGTGTGAATTCATCTGATGCAAAATCCAGCACTTCTGGGTCCTTCTGGCATTCTCCTCTTGGCTTTGCTGTTTCCTCATGAAATGCCTTTGGCAGACTGAGCACAGCTCCTGCTCCTCTTTCTTACCCTCTGTTTGCAGGAGCCTGCAGGGCTCCCCTTGGCATTACTGAGGTGAAATTCCCATGTGGAGGTGGGAGGGAGGGACCGACCCTCCTGGCTCCCTTCCTGCCACTGGGGGTGCAGAGAGGGCTGAGGAAAGGAGATCAGGGCAAGTGCAGAGCCAGAAGTGAAAGAAATGGGTGAGTGGGCCTGACCGACCAGGATCTGCTGCTTCTCTGAGCTGGGGAAGCTTCTTGCTCCATCCAGCAGCTCTTTGCACACTCAGCAGGCAGCTGAGGGACAGTGGCATGTGGCTGTCTCTGCCCATGGCTGTGACACACTGTCCCGTGAGGAGATGGGCTTTTCTCTCTGCTTTAATGAGCTAAAAATGTTCTGTGTGTGGTTGGAAGCTCCCCCACGTGCGCCCACATCTCCTGATCTCTGTGACACACTGACAGCTCCTCTAATGAGGCAGCCAAGGAGGTAACCTTAGCAACTCCATGCTGCTCAGACACCCCTGGAGATGGTGTGTGTGGTGTTCAAATGGCCTCTCACAGGACAGGAGAGCTGGGGATGCCTGCACACCATCCTCCCTCCCCATGGCTGGCGGTGCCTGCCATGGACAACAAGAGCTGGCACAGGTGGAGGCACCAATGTCCCTTCACTGCTTGCTCTGTTCTTATTGATGGGAATTCCACCTGCCACAGCTTTGGGGAGAGCTACTGGTGCAGTACTGGGAGGGAACTGGGGCAGGAGAAGCTGCTGAGCCTATTGCTGCACTGTTGTAGCCTGTGCTGCAGGCCCTGGGGCCTTGCACTGCATCAGGAGGAGCTTTGGGCCTGCAGAGAGGAGGAACCTGTCCTCCAGGAGCATCAGGAACCTGTTCTCCAGGAGCATCAGGAACCTGCCCTCCAGGAGCATCAGGAACCTGTTCTCCAGGAGCATCAGGAACCTGCCCTCCAGGAGCATCAGGAACCTGTTCTCCAGGGGCACAGTGTGGGCCACGCTCTTGGATAGTTCCTCTCTTTATTTTGCAGCTGGAGGGAGCTGAGGGCCTGGCATCAGAGCAGTGCTGGGGTTTGGAGGGTGGTTGTGTGTGAGCTGAGAGCATGGCTGTGCCACAGCATCCCTGTCCCTCATCTTCCTCCCCATCTCCACCTCTCATCTTCCTCTCCATCCCTCACACTCATCCCCATCCCTCATCTTCCTCTTCATCCCTCATCCTCCTCTCCACCCCTCATCTTCCTCCCCATCCCTCATCTTCCTCCCTATCCCTCACCCTCCCATTCCACCTGACCTGCAGCTGCAGCACCAAGCCCTCCCTTAAAGCCTGAGCACCCCTCTTGCCCCGTGGGCTCTGGAAGGGGCCCTGGCTACTCAAACCAGTGCTCAGAAACGCTTTTTTATAGCAGCTGGGAGCGAGCCAGGGCAAAAATGAGCTGAGGCCGCTGAAGGCAGATAAGCTGAGACGTAAACTGTGATTTTCTGCCCTGTGAGCCCTATGCATGGATTTCATCTTTTAATGGAAGTGCAGTAAATAAAAGCCATTTTCACAATAAGCCGAGCAACAGGTCATAAGCGTCTGAGGCACTGAAATTGATAGAAGCGAGCTAAGCGTAACAAATCTCCCAAAATTGCACAGACTCCACTTGTATCTAGTCCCTTCCTGCATCTCACCAATTATAGCAAATGGCAATTATTTCTGAGCCAGAGCTTTCTCTGAATAAAACCTCAGATGCTTTATCTTCTTTTCAAATAGATTTGTACCGGAGGAAAAAGCCCCAGTGGGGAGAAATCCCATTTGAAGGGGTTTTCCCTTGCAGTGTGTCCACAGACAGTGCATGGTGGTCATGCATGGAGGAGTAAATTTGACCAATCCTTACTTTGCTGGCTCTGGCTGAGAGGGGGATTTGGGGACATGTCAGGCATTTTTCCTGTTGGTTGTGTCTCTGTTAGGATGAATTTGGGCTGGGGATGTGCTGCCATCAGGGGTTGGCATGCTCACTCCTGGGGTGCTCCTGTGTGAGGGTGTTCACATGGGTGAAGGGAAGAGATGAGGATTTGACTCCACGTTTCAGAAGGCTTGATTTATTATTTTATTATATATATTACATTAAAACTATACTAAAAGAATAGAAGGATTTCCTCAGAAGGCTGGCTAAGAATAGAATAGCAAAGAATGATAACAAAGGTTTGTGGTTCGGGCTCTGTGTCCAAGCCAGCTCACTTTGATTGGCCATTAATTACAAACATCCAACATGGACCAATCACAGATGCACCTGTTGCATTCCACAGCAGCAGATAATCGTTTGCATTTTGTTCCTGAGGCTTCTCAGCTTCTCAGGAGGAAAAGTCCTAAGGAAAGGATTTTTCATAAAAGTTGTCTGTGACACTCCTGTGGATGCAGCCCCTGTGGAGCAGTGATTTTTCTCCCTCTTCCAGTCAGATCCAGTCTGTCCTAGTGCCCAGTGATGCCTCTGGGGTGTACAGCAGAGTCTGGGTCCCCTCTCAGACTAAATGCCAACACTTTTGTCCCTTATAACCTGTGTGCTTTATTTAGAAGCCTCTCTGCTGCAGAGCCTTGGGGATGCACCTGCAGCAAGGAGAGTGCAGAGGGGGAAATTTCCTTGTCTCTGTGCCACTTTGTCCCACTTGAAGGGGTTACTTAGGAATTTATTTGCCTTTATTTTCTTGTAAAGAGATTTTATACATAGAGATGTGGCAGTGCTGGCTTTACCTGCTCAGTGTCCTGTGCACAGTCAAAGCCTGAACTTTTTTGTCTCTGGATGTTTGAGCAGGACATCCCTGGTGCTGTACACAAGGGAGTTGTGGAGGTGGCCCTTGGTGTGTATTTGGTCACTCCTTGACCAAATATCTGTGCTGGGGCATCAAACATCTCAGGGCCCATGTTTTCTTGTCTGTAGGATGGAAATGCCTTGCTTGGGATTTGCTAGAAGTGTGTTCCTGCTGTTAGAGATGCTGATGAAGAAATGTCACAGGGCAGTGGGCGTAGGAAGCTCAGCTGGCTTTGTGATTGATGTCATTAGTGCTCCCTGCTGAAAACCCCTCGAAGATGGACACGTTCTGTCTCTGCATTTCTCCACAAGTTGTAGCTGAACAGCTTCTCCATAGGTGAGCAGAGGCTGCTAAAGTGGCACCCTCCTGGATGCCCGGGGAAATGGAAAGGTCTGGAATTGCGCAAGGACTGATTTGTGTCTCGTGGTGCTGTCAGTGAAGTGCCTCAGGTGTTTTGCAGTGCTTGGGAGCCTGTGGGGTGGGACAGGGAGGTGCATTTCCTGCGTGGCCTTAGAATGGGGAGTGATGAGAATTGCCCTGTGGTGCATCCTCCCCTGTCATGGGAGAGCAGGGTTTGATTGATTCACTCTGCGTTAGCTTCTGATGAGGAAAACTGCTGGTTTTTAAAATAATTTTTACCTGAGACTTGGGCTTTACATTCCCCATCTCCCTTGGAGGGTTGTTAATGAAAAGCACTGAACCAGCTTGTCTTCAGTTTAATTTGTCTGAGCTGGCAGGCCCCTCCAAAAACCTCCTAAAATGTATCATGGATAATAGGCAAATGAGGTAATGGAATCCCAGAATTATTTGCATTGGAGGGGACCTTAAAGCTCATCTCATTCCATCTCCTGACATGGGCAGGGACACCTCCCACTGTCCCAGGCTGCTCCCAGCCTTGTCCAACCTGGCCTTGGGCACTGCCAGGGATCCAGAGACAGCCACAGCTTCTCTGTGCCAACACCTCACCACCCTCACAGGGAAGAATTTCTTCTTAATATCCAATCTAACCCTGCCCTCTGTCAGTTTGAAGCCATTCCCTCTTGTCCAGAGCTCTTGATGCATCCCACCACAGCGACTCAGCCTCATCATCCACCTTCGGAGCCTCCTTTATTGGCAGGATGGGAGGTAAATCAAATAAAGCACAGGCTCAGCATGGTTATTCAGTACATCCCCCTCCCCCTGGTGCGTGCTTCTGCAGGCAGAACATGTTCATTTACTGGCCTAAACAGAATCTCATCGTCCACCTCCCGTGGTGTGTAATGGATCCAGCCGCAGCCGCTTGGCCCCCGTAGCCACAGCAAACCCAAGCTCCTCTGGATGCTGCACAAACTGTGACTTGCTCTCTGCATCTTGCAGCATTCCCGTCATGCAGTTGTCCCCCCACAAACCTCTCAGCAATTTGGGAAGCGCTGCCTTTGTTTCCTTTTGCCTTACCAGCTGTAATCCCTTGCCTGCTGCTGCCCCTTCCTGGGTAGCTGTTTATTTTCCTTAATCTTTTATGAAGTACTTTTATCATAAGCTCTTTGAAAATCCGCTGAAATGAGACCCTCCAAATCACCTTCATTTATTTTAAAGGCTTGCTTTTTGCTGATAATACTGCCAGGTTGCTTAGCACACTTCTTTTCCACCCTTCCTTAAGGAAGTTCTCTTGACCTTGCTCAGATTCCCCTTTGCTGCTTTCTACACTGGCTGACCCCTAATTAGACTCTGAAGTTCTTGGGCTCCTGCAGTTTGGTATTTAGTTCTTTGGTCCTGGAGTCATGGCCTGCTGCTTTTTACAAACAAAATAACTGTAATAAAAAAAAAAAAAAATATAATGCTGCAGCTGTTTCACTATTTACCCAGCTTTTAGGAAAAGCATCCAGGGCTTGGCAGCTATTGCAGGAATTGTATTAGAGTTTGATACAACTCTGCACCTGAGCTAAGAAGCCTTTTCAGATGTGTAGGAGTGAAATTAGCTTGGCAGCCAGGATGCACAAGTTTGGCTAAGTACATATAATCCTAGAGTGGTTTGAGATGGAAAGGACTTTAAATCTTACCTCATTTCAACCCTGTGCCATGAACAGGGACCAGGTTGCTCCAGGCCCCATCCAGCCTTGCCTGGAGCTCCCAACACCTCTGGTGTAGCTTTTTTTTTGGTTGTTCTTGCCTCATTTGACTAGGAGGGGATTTTTTTCCAGGAGATGCTGCTCCCTGAAGAGAAGCAGAGCTGTGAAAGATCTGTTTGCCCACAGACAGCAGCCTTGGGTCAGTCCTGTGCACAGGGAGGCTGCAGCAGAGCCCAGCACTGCTGTAGGGAATTGTTATTTTCTTCCCTGGGTAGGAAAAGTTGCCCACTCTCAAGGCAACTTTTACCTGCTGTGAAAGCTTGGGGGAAAATCACCCAGCTTTCTGTATTTGGGAAAATCAGGCTGCTCAGAGAAAAGCCCCCACTTTGCAGGCTCGGGCAGAGCTGTGCCCAGGTGCTGGCAGCTGAAATTAGATAAATTCAGGTGGAAAATGAAGCTCCAATGCCCAGATGAAATCAGGAGGCTGCTGTGGGGCAGGAGGTTGTGCTGTGGTTGATCTGTATTTGGGAACAGCTGGATCCTGGATGTGCTGCTCAGCTGGCAGCTCCCTCCCAGGCTCTAAATGCTGGGAGTCCTCAACACACTGGGATTTTGCTCTTTTTTAATGCTTTTTACAAATTAAACCAGGTTCTTCTGGGCTCCTCAGGAAGGGAGGGATACAGGAAGGCTCTCTGAATGGAAACATCCACTCTCCCCTGCATCCCTCCTCCTTCTCCCTCCTCTCTGCCAGGTTAAATGCCACAGCAGAGGAGGAAATTGAGTTTCAGTGTCTGTGCTCCCAAGGGCTGCTCTCAGCCAGGGAAAAGCATCATCCCTCTGGGCTCTGCTGCTAATCCCTCCTGGGGATTGCCTGGTGCCTGGGAGGCAGTGACACACACCCTGGGGCTCCTGCTGGCCCCAGGTCAATGGGACACTGGTCCCATTATGCACTTGTAATGGATAGGATGTCTCTAAAAGCAAGGATTTATTCACTGTGTCTGGCCCGGCAGGGGTGATTTGGGATTGCGAGGAATAAGTAATTTCCATTTTCCGAGGGCAATGCCAAGGAAAAATGTACGACTCTATTTCCTTATTTTTTATTGTTGTTTAGAAATAACCAAACCTTGTGCCCTGCACACAGGGTGAGCTCTACATTCAAAATAGAGGTTAAAGACCTGGAGCAGAGCTACAGAATCCTTGTGAGAAAGAATCCAAGACATTTTGCTTGGGGATCCCAGGGTGGAAGAGCTACTGATCCCAAGGTGGGCTTGCAGAGAAGGGGAATTTGTGTTGTCCCACATCCTCCCACCCTTTCCTGTGGCACTCAGGGAATTATTCTGCTCTGATCATACAGGTTGCCATCAGCTGATGGGGGAATTTGTCTCCTGCAGCCATTTGGCAGCAAAGAAAAATGCTCCATAGGTCTCAATTTTCAGAAAGTGGAGGGAAATTGAGCCCATGCTGCCCATCAGTGTGTGTGCATATGTACACATATATATGTGTGTTTATAAAAAAGCATATTTAGGCATGTTGGCTGATGCATTAAAAATAATTTTTATTGGTTCCACAAATTACTGGCGATATTGCTGTAGCTGCATTACAGCCTCAATTTTCACTTGATTGCCACCACATAATTTTTTAAGCAAATAACCAAAGCATTCTAACTTAAATATTGTCACAGTATCCTTTTAATAGGCAAATGAGGTAATTATAATCTCCTTGGATAATAGGATAGCTTCTACCTACCAACATGCATGTAATGCATTCTGCTGATTTTAGGATGATTGGGAGAGCTGCATTTTCTTTAGTGGTGGCTCTGCAAAGGTAGGAAAAAACACCCTTCAGCTGGGTGAATAGGGAGAATCCTAAAATAATATAATATCCTGAGTTCTGGGAGAATCCTAGAATCATAAAATATCCTGAGCTTTAGAAACCCTTCAGCTGGGTGAATAGGGAGAATCCTAGAATCATGCAATAATATCCTGAGCTTAAAAAAGCCCCTTCAACTGGGTGAATAGGGAGAATTCTGGAATAATATAATATCCTGAGTTCTGGGAGAATCCTAGAATTATACAATATCCTGAATTCTGGGAGAATCCTAGAATCATATAATATCCTGCTTTAAAAAACCCTTCAGCTGGGTGAATAGGGAGAATCCTAGAATCATCCAATATCCTGAATTCTGGGAGAATCCTAGAATCATCCAATATCCTGAATTCTGGGAGAATCCTAGAATCTTATAATATCCTGAGTTCTAGGAGAAAGCTAGAATCATATAATATCCTGCTTTTAAAAACCTTTCAGCTGGGTGAATAGGGAGAATCCTAGAATCATGCAATATCCTGAGTTCTAGGAGAATCCTAGAATCATCCAATATCCTGAGGTTTAGAAACCCTTCAGTTGGATGAATAGGGAGAATCCTAGAATCATCCAATATCCTGAGTTCTGGGAGAATCCTAGAATCATCCAATATCCTGAGGTTTAGAAACCCTTCAGTTGGATGAATAGGGAGAATCCTAGAATCATGTAATATCCTGAGTTCTAGGAGAATGCTAGAATCATGCAATATCCTGAGTTGGATGGGACCTACAAGGTTCCGAGAGTCCTGGCCCTGCACAGACACCCCAACAATCCCACCATGTGCCTGAGAACATTATCTAAATTCTCCTGGAGCTCTGGCAGCCTTGGGGCTGTGCCCATTCCCTGGGGAGCCTGGGCAGTGCCAGCACCCTCTGGGGGAAGAATCTTTTCCTAACATCCACTCTAAACTCCCTTGACACAACTCCAGCCATTCCCTTGGGTCCCCACAGAGCTCAGGGCTGCTGTGACATCTCCTGGCCGTTCCCTTTGCAGTGCCCAAGGGAGCTGGGCATGTGTCTGAAGCTGACAGGGGTTGTTTTTGTGTGGGAATGGTTTGTCCATGGCCAGGGAATAAACTGTTGCCGCCTTTGGTCAAGCAGCAAGGGCCAGACAAGCCAGGCACATCCCATCCAGTTATATTGGTGATATTCCAATAGGCTGAGGTACCTGAGGCATCACCTAAGGACACTTTCCTGCTTTGACACTTTCCTGCTTTCTCCACCCTGCGCCGGTGATTGTGGCCCGGAGAATGCCTTGATTGCCGACAGCTTCTCGCGAGTTGCGGCACAATTGAATCAGTTCCCTTTCAGTGCATAGAAGCCCTTCAAATTGTAATCACGGGCCATTCTGCGTCTCTGCATTGTGTTCAGCAGCCAGCTGCGAGCCTGCCTCTCATCCTCCTCCTTCTCCTCCTCCTCCCTGAGCCCCCTGGGCTGTGCTGGCAGCGATCCCCTCGCTCTCACCCCTCTTAGGATGCAGGAGCTTGCATGGTCTCTGCAAATAAGGCTTGGGATGGCATGGAAAAGCCTGTGGGAGCAGGTGAGGTGACATCTGGGGACAGGCAGTGTCACGGGGGACAGAGGCTGCAGGTTAGGGATGCTGTGTGTGTGGATCTGCATCCCTCTCTGATGTGGAAGGGGGGGAAAGTCCTTGGAGATGCTGCCAGGCTCCTGCCCTGCCTTGCTGTGCCACTCGAGGCACAGGGGTGCAGCACTCAGAGCTGTAATCCTGGCTTTGAGGGAGAAATCCACTCCAGCCATGAACAGAGGGCAGCCACATCCCTCTATCCAGCCTGTGGGACTGGGTAAAAGCCAGCAGAGAAAGTAGAAACAGCCTCTGCTGTCTTTGGAGCATCTGTCCCTGCTGCTCTGCTGGGTGTCCCAGGGAAAACGTGACCAGAGCCATGCAGGGCTGACCTGGTGGCTACTGGGGACGGGAATGTTCCTTTGAGGCAAGGCCATGGCAGTGCTGCTGGTGCCTCCCCCCTGGTGCCATGCAGCTCTTTTATCACCCATTTATCAAGCACTGCCACATCATTGGCTGGATTTCTGCTGCTCTTGCTCTTCTTTCTCTTCCCCTGACCCCTCGCTGTCTTTGTGCTGCTTCATTTTTTATTTCCTTGGCTTTTCCTTTTGTTCCCCATCTCCCCCTCGGTGTTGTTCTGCTCCCTTCAGAGGCTTCCAAGGCATTTCTGTCCCCCAGGGCTGTGTCTGTGCTGATGCCAGCAGGAGCAGGAGGTGCCTGGCCTGTCCCTCTATTCCCATTCCATGTGAGCAGAGGAGGGAAAGCTGCTGCTGCCTGCCCAGAGCGAGCAAACGCAGCAGAGGGTCAATGGAAAATTGAGTGCAGAGAGAATTAGGGCAGCAAGGCAGAATAATAAAACCTATTGCTGTTGAAACTGTGCCAGGAGAAGCTATAAAGGGAGGGCTGGGTGCCAGCTCTAGGGAAAAAGAGATGATGCAGTGTGACCCAGGGCTCATGTGTCTGGAAATGAGGATGGGGCTGGGATGAGCTGCTGGCCATGGGGACAGCAGGGAGGGGACACTGGCTGTGCAGAGCCCTGGGACCACCTCCCTTTGGGACCCTCACTCCTCTCCTCACAGTCCTCAGTGTTCTCTGGTGGAGCTTGCTGGCCTGGATTTGCTCTGTTTCTCTCCTGAAGGGCTGGAGAGGTAAATCTGAAAGGTAAATAAGTATTTAGTGGGAAAGAAGAGCTGGAGGGAAGGGGACAGGTTTTGTCCTTCCGTTTGTTCTCACATCTCATACTTTCTGCAAGAGGAAAACCTGAAACTTGTTTAATTAAAAGTCCTGAAGTCTCCAGAGTGCAGCGTGGCTGGGGGAATGACTGTCCTGGCCTGAAATGGAGTGAATTTGTTTGTCCCCATTCAGGAGCACAGCCCAGGCTCATGCTCAGCTTTCAGCACCATCACTTCTGAGGCTTCAGGTCCTTGCTCTGCTGAAACAGATCTGACAGACTCGTTTGCTTTGTTTGGATTGCTTTTTTTCCATTTTATTTTTTTTTTTCATGTTGGGAAGAGGAACTCTCTCAAGGTGGCAGTCAATTAAAAACAACAAAACTCCAAACCTGGCTGCTGTGATCCATCACTCTCCCTTGGTTCCCTCTGAATGCAGGAGAGATGTTAGCAATGTTAACAACATCGTTATCACAGGATGGGTCTTTAAGGCAGCCTGGTTTGTCTCCAAGGCTTTCAAACTTTCTTTTGTCCCAAGAAGCCAAAGTAAATTGTAGGCAGCCAGATAGAACTGTGTGTCCCCGAGGTCTCCAGCATTCCTGAGTGCTTTCATTGTGCAGCTGTCACCACGATGTGCTGCATGATGGGACAAACTGGGAAAGGGCCAGGGAAGCAGAGGCATCCTTGGTGCATCCTACAGCATCATTCCTGACATTCCACAGCACAAAGGCATCTCCAGGCTTCATGGGAGCATCCATGGGGACCCTTTGCCACAGGAGCTCTAATTTTACCTCCTGCTAGCAGGAGCCTGAGTGTTCCCAGCAGCTTGGCCAAGACCTTGGTTAACCCTGTCCTGGAGCTGTGGAAATGACCAACCTTCTTCCCATGCCAAAGCTGGGAAACAAATGGTTCCAGCTTAAAGATTGTGTCCTCACATCAGCTGGGGCACAGCAGCTCATACATTCTCATTTCCCTAAATGAAGGATGCACTCAAGCAATTGAAAACAACTTCTGGGACAATCTGGTTCCATTATGTCTAATGGCAGTGGGCACACGTGGTGCCTGCTGATATCTTAGAGAAACAAAGAGGGATTTTCCCATTATTCAGAGAATGGATGAGACGTGAAATGAACTCCTCAGAGGCGTTTCAGTTTGTCACAATAGAGCAAAGTGAGTCACGTTTGGAGGATTCAGGAGGAAAATGTGTGCGGTTTCTTGTGCTCTCCTGTTTGCGTGATCCCTCCCTCTTCTGTCCCACTCCTCCCTTCTCCTGTTCAAATTCGGCAGCACAAACCCAAACTCGAGGCACACTTGCTGCACTTGTTGAGTCATCAGTGGAAGTGAGACTCCAGCACTCTCCTGGGGCTGCAGGAGCTGATCTTATCAGCCCAGGCATCAGCAGATGCTCCTGAAATGGGGCTCCATTTATCATTTTGGTTGTGAGCCCAGAGGAGGCATCACCTCCTGTCTTAAAAGCTATGACCATGAGGAGCAGCTAATTAAAGGCAGAGCATCTCAGCTCTTCTGGATGTTGTAGTTGGAGCACTAAAAAATGGCCAAACACCTTGTGAACTGGAATAATTAATCTCATATTGATAAGTAAGCTAATGGATTCAATGGGCTGTGGGATGTTGTATTTGCAGCCCTGGGGTTTCTTGATGTTACACAGCCAGAGAGGAGCACCAAAAACTTTTCTCACAGCTTTCCCTTCAGAAAATATAATTTCACTGGGAAAAGGGAGGGAGCATAGGGGAACAGTTAATTTGTACCCTCCAGCTGGCTGAATTAGAATTAAATCTGGCATTTTACTGTGACATATTGTTTGTCATGGCTGAATTGCAGGTTTAGGATTCTGCTGGGCAGGTGCCCTACTTCCAGCTCTGCTCTGTGGCTCTCTTCACAGAGAGCACCAAGCACAACTTCCCAGGGTTTTTCCTGGGGAAGGCAGTGAGAAAGCTCAGAGAAAGAAGAAAACAACTCTTAGCTCTACTTGCTGCATCTGTTGTTTGGCGCACGTGGAATGTGTTATGGAGATTGCTTACCCCTGTTCTTCCTCTGGAAAATCTGCTCACCACAAAGGAGCTGGGCTTTCCAGAGGTGCCGAACAGTCCACGAAACTTCTTCTGGGAATATTCCCAAAGTCTCTAGCTGAGGGCGATGCAACCAAAGCCCTTTTCAGCTGGACGCACGGCTGCCAGAAGCTTCTCCGAGGTGCTGCGAGTCCGTCTCGGGCTGCAGAGTCGCTTAGCCCACCCAGGGACGCCAAATATTGGAATACGAATCCCAATATTACCAGTTAGATTGTGCCTGGGCCAGTCTGACCCTCGCTGCTGGGCCAAAGGCAGCAACTGCGGTGTATCACCCCAGAGATACCTTGGCTTGCTGGAGATTGCAGCTGGGCACTGAACAAGTCCAGGCTTGTTAGGAACCCCGTTTACCTCAGGAGGAGAGCTTCAAGCGATGATGAAGAGAAAAAGGAGATGGATTCTGCTGGA
Organism: Melospiza georgiana; assembly: GCF_028018845.1. NCBI lineage: Eukaryota > Metazoa > Chordata > Aves > Passeriformes > Passerellidae > Melospiza > Melospiza georgiana. The sequence continues at coordinate 5,450,495 of NC_080449.1, read as the reverse complement.
GGGTTATATCCAGAGGTTTATTCCATGGTTACAGAGGTCTGAATGTGAGCAACTGCTCCAACAGAATCCCGGCCGCGTGGTCTGATCACCTTTTAAGCTCAGGGACAGGGGGAGGAGAGGTACAGGTGAGCACCAACCAGGTGAGAGGGGCAGGGTCTCAGGGGAAGGTGACACCCAGACAGGCCAATGACCCCTGGGCCTGAGGGGCATCCTTTGAACTTGACCAACCACACGACGCCTTGCTGGAATGTTAAGCCTGATTGACAGGACTCACTCAGCATGGGGGCAAGGGGGAAGGGAGAGAGGTATAGGCACACCTGGGGAAGTGACCTGGAAGTCTAAAATGGGACATTACAGCACACCACAACAGCTTACCAAAAGTGATTTCTTAATTGGCCACAGGTGATGGTTGTTTGGATTGATTGACCAATTAGGTCAAAGCTGTGTGGTGATTGTCTGGAAAAGGTCATGGGTTTTTCTTTAGTTTAGTATACACAATAGTATTAGTATGTAGTATAATATAGTATGGCTTAAAAAGCACTTGAAATCTGACTGGAGTCCCTGCACGTTATTCCCTGGCTGGGGGCTGCCCTGACACAAAACTGCTCCATCCTCAAGAGGGATGAGGAGGCACTTTGCCATCACAGAGGCCCAGGGAAGGTGAGTAGCACCTGTTCAGGGTAAATGCTTGCATGAACCCCATTGCTGTTGTGGCACTGAAAGGTTTCCAGAGAACAAATGTGCTCCCCAGAAAGTTTGTCCCAGCTCAGGCAGGGGTAGGTACCAGGGACCTTTTTTAAGCCTTCACTTGGTCATCTTAGAGAAGAGAATTTTTTTTTCCAGGATTTTTCAGGAATTACTTTCAGGAGAAGAGGAGAAATCAGCCAAACCTACAGACCAGAGGCTGGAGGTTTGGCTGTCAAAAAGGACCTGGCAGTGCTGCTGGGGGTAATGAGCTGCTTACCTAGATCAGCACTTGCAGGACATCCCTGCTTTGGGGTTATTTATGCTTTTCAAGTGGATTTTTTGCCCCAAAGCCAGGCAGGGAGCTGGTGATGCAGAGGCTGGTGTGGGCAGCAGCTCTCCTTGGTCAGATCATTCACATTTTGGAAGGGCAGCACGAAATACTGCAGTTTGTCTCTCCTAAGCTGCATGTAATTTCATTTTCTCCTGTGGAAATGCTGTCCAAAAATAAATCCTTCACAGGTGAAACTTAATTAGAAAGCCTTGAACATAAATCTCTTTGTGCCCCCCCATCCCACCCTAGCCACGGAGACCCCTGAAAGCAAGGAGAGGAGAGGAGAGCTCCTCTTGCCACACTTTCTGCTAGAGTGCTTTCTGCCTCTTGTTGAGCTCCTCTTTGCTGCACCTGGGTTGCTGATTAGAGAATTGCCTTGAAAGGCATCTTGAAACTCTTAAAGAACTGTTTCCCGACTTAACAAATCAATGCATTAAAATCTATAAATATTTAATCACTGTTTGCCCTCCAGTGAGGCTGGCATGGTGCCTCTTCCCCCTCCCAGCTCTCCCCTTCTTTGTTAAGACCCTTCCCTGCAATGCCCAAATAATCAATTTATTAATGACCACTGCGTGACCGTTCCAGTTCTTCTCTGGCAGCACAAGGTCTGTGGAAGGAACAGCCCAAAAGTGCCTGGGAAAACCCTGGCCTGCCCAGCTGTCCACCTCTTTCTCTGCAATCCATGGTCCTGAACTGCAAAACAAAAACCAACCCCTGAGCAAACTCTAAAATTATTTAGAAAAGAGACACAAATAATGTGGTTTATGAAAGGGGTTCTTCATCACTCTGAACATTTTTTTAAATTTTATCTTTTTTATTTTCCTCCGCTGCAATTAAATTCAAGGTCTTGTATCATCTGCTGTCATCATTCGCAGGGAAAAAAGCTCTGGATGTGACAGCAAGAGTGTGTTGGGAGGAGGGGAGCAGGCTGCACCTTGAGATGGGGGAGCAGCCTGTGCTGGGTGCTGTGCCTGGAGCCTTTGGAGCTGGGAAGGCTGCAGTGGTGCTCTGGGCTGATTTGGGAAGTGGTGCCGGAGCTGGGATGCCCAAAGGGAGCTGGAAAGGATGCATTGGGGGCTCTGGGATGATATGGGAAGTGAAGGTGCTTCCCAGCCGATGGGTTAGTGCAGTGAGAGCCCTGTGGGTACCAGGAGTGGATGTTGCTGGCTCAGTCGCAGAGCTTGGGCTGGCTTTTGTGCATGTTTGGGGAAGGTGTGTGTCCCAAGGCTCAGGGCTGGATGTCTCTTAGTGCTGGGTCCAGCAAGAGGCAGGAGGAAGCCTTCCCCTGTAAGAGCCTCAGCCGGTTGCCCCTTTGTCCTGGGCTGTGTTTCCATCTGAAATCTGCTTTATTTTTACTTCTGAAAGTGAAAATGAGAGAGAACCAAATGTGTGAGGCTGAATGACTCAATTTTGGGGGCTTTTGTAGAGGTCTCCAGCCTGCAAGGAGCCTGGAGAATCTGGAGGCAGCGTCAGGAGCTATCCCATTTTTGGAAACAATGATTTCTCCCTCCTCCCTCCCTTGAAAATGGGAAGGAAATTCCAAAAAATCTCATAATGACAACTCTGACAGTTCTGTTTCCATTTGCTCAAAAATTACCTTTCAAATATAGTTCAGTTCTCTCCAGCAGACCTGTCAGAGGAGCTCTTCCAGGACAGCTGAGGAAAAGAGAAAGTACTAAAGCAGCTTCCATCCCTGCTATCTCTAAGGGAACTAAGCGTGGCACATTTCAGCTCTGGGTGCCTGTGCTGTGCTCTCTCCTTCTGCAGCACCAATCCCAAAGGGAGACAGTGTTCTGAGTATTATAATTTGATGATAATAATTCAGCATTTACAGAATCTTCTATCTCTGAATAACAAAGCATGTCAGGGAAAAAAATGTTATCCCTGGTGACAGGTTGGGGGGTTGAGAGGTGAAGCTGAGGGAGTTGAGATGCAGATCTGGAAGGGAAACTTGGGGCTTCTGACTTGTGACTTGGGGAATTTTAATTTGCTGATGCTCTTGCTGTACCCCAGCTGTGTTTCAGGGAATGTGTTTGGAAAGACAGGAGTCTGCTAAGGAAGGCAGGAGCCTCCCCTGAAATGGAGAATGTAAACCCTCCCCACACCTCCCAATTGCTATAAATTTTAAATTAAGGGGCTCTCAGGCAAAAAAAAAAAAATATATATATATATATATGAGAGCAGGAAATAACAGTTCTTTAATAGGGAAGAAAATAAAAAGATAAAATAAACAATGCAGTGCACTAGAACAACACTGACAGAGTCAGAACCCAACTTGACACCCTGTGGGTCAGGGTGTTGGTGGCAGTGCCATTGGAAATGTGGCTGCAGCCCTCCTGCAGTGTCAGGGGTGGTTCTGTTGGAGCAAGGGGGTTCTGTAGAGAAGGATGTATTCTTCCTCTGAAGATCCAGTGGAAGGAGAGGCAGCTGCTGTTCCTCTGGGGAATCCCACGGAGAAGCTGTGCTGGTGTTTCAGAATCTCCAGATTATATCTGGGTAGCAATGCTTGGCTCCTCCCTCTGGGCTCACATCTCCCAGTGGGATGTTATAGTTCTTATCAGTCATGCAGTGACATTCAATAGCCTGTGAGCAGCCGGTGTCTCCCCAGTTGTGGAAGAGATAAGGAAAACTGCCCATTTGTGACAAAAGACAGCTGCCATACAGATGGTAATTGAATAGATCTTGTCTTGCAATCTGGAACAGAATGTCACCAGAAGATGCTGGTGGGATGTGGGTCAGGATGGCTTTGGATGTGGAGGGATTGCTGAGTTTGCAGCCCATTTTCATCATGGGCTCTTGTGGCATTCGCATTCCCTGAACATGATTCCTTCACCCAGGATTTTTCTCCTGGGAAGCTGGGAAGCCTCAGAGAAAAGGAAAACAATTCTGATCTCATTTGCTTCTCCTGTGTTGTGCTCATGTGCAATGTGTTTGGAGATTGTTTACCCACAGGTGATTGTTCCATTGCATTCTGCTGGGAGTTGTTTTTACTCTTTGGCCAATCAGGGCCAAGCTGTGTCAGGATTCTGGAAAGAGTCACGAGTTTTCATTATCTTTTTAGCTTTCAGTAAGTATCCTTTCTGTATTCTTTAGTACAGTTTAGTATTCTTTGATACAATATAGTATAATAAAGTAATAAATTAGCCTTGTGAGAACATGGAGTCAGATTCATCATTCGTGCCTCGTTGGGGTTGCCTGCATTTACGAAAGGCTCTGCTGAAGGTGAAGATGCCAGCTGTGAGAGAGGGGTGTCCCAGGGCTTTGGAAACGGTGACCACATTTTTTTTTGTTTGAAAAGCAAATGAATGCAAGCTTCCAGGAAGGATCCTGGTGGTGCTCCTGACCACGTAAAGAATGGCAGAGCTTCTGAGGGCGGGTGCTGCCCTTGAAGCCGTGTCAGGCATTGGTATGAGAGCCATGTGGGAATGATCATTATCCCTAATTGCTCAAACTCCTCCCTGGCCGCATGATTTCACTCCTGAAATGACCGAATGAGAGGGTGGGGGGAGAGGAGAAGGGGGGGTCTGAAGCAGTGAGTGAAAACCAGGGATTAGAACAGAAATTGTCTTATAATTAAAGTTATGGAGCTGCTGCAGTGTAATTACTAATGGGGATCAGTGAGGCACAGCTGAGGAAATGCAGAGATACCTGGCAGTAGAGAGCTGGAGCAGGGCTGAGCAGGCAGCACAATGGTGTTTGGGAGCACAGCTGGGGTGGGTTTAGGGGATGAGCAGGGTGACAGAAAGGGGACAAGGGAGAGATCCTGTGTTGCTGCAGCTCCTGGAGGTGTTTCAGGCTGGGTAAAGGGTTGGGGACACTTTCTGACCTGGTTTATGTGTGCACTCAGTCCCTGCTGCCACATGCATGTGCTTTCCTCCAAGAGCAGCCAACGTGGTGTTTGTGTGCAGGGAACATTTTATTTGCTGTGTGTTGGCCTCTGCTGCTTCATTTCATGCTCAGTGCTCGGAGATCAAGGGCTGCTCCTTTCCCAGACCTTTATTAACTGCTTCTGGCTTACTGGAACTGCTTGGTTAGCCCAGGGAGGTGTATTTTTCCCAGTCCAATGCTCATGTCTGTTTTCTTGCATTCCTCTTCCCCTTCCAAGCACATGCTGTCTAGTTTTTATTTATTAATATTGGCCAAATATTGTTTTGGGGAGGGTTCTTGCTGGTGACACAATTAGAGCTGCATGTCCTCGAGCAGTCAGGAATGAGCAGTTATCCCTGTCTGCTCCCAGCAGAGGCCATGACATTGCTGGCCACCAAAATGAGCTTCAGTGACCCCAGTTTGGTTCTTGTGCTCCAGGGTCAAAAAGGAGTTATTTTCATTTCTGCCTCCTTCACAACCAATACCATCTCTTCTCATTTGGATGCTTTTCCTGCTGGTCTCCCTGCCCAATTCCTGCCTGGAGCTGGAGTGGAGCTGGATGTGGCCCAAATCCAGAGGTGCCAAGAGGTTCCTGCCTAGGGCAGGAGTGTGGGATGTGCTGTTCCACAGACAGGCATTAAACTGGTGAGAGCAGTGACTGTTTGTTGTGTCGTACTTCTTAAAACCATAGAATCACAGAAGGGTTTGTTTCTGAAAAGACCTTAAAAATCATCTTGTTACACCCCCCTGCCATGGGTAGGACACCTTCCATTGTCCCAGGTTGCTCCAAGCCATCCAGCCTGGCCTTGGACACTGCCAGGGATCCCGGGCAACCTGTGCTAGGGCCTCGCTGCCCTCACAGAGCAGAATTTCACCCTGGTATCTCATCTAAACCCACTCTCTGTCAGTATGAAGCCACTCACCCTTGTCCTATCACTACATGCCCTTGCAAAAAGCCTCTCCCCACCTTTTTTGTCATCTCCCTTCAGGTGCTGATGTGTCCCCTCCATGGGATGGGATGGAGAGGGTGACTGGGATGGGGGAGTGCCAGGCTGCAGGGACTGGCGCTAATGCACATCCCTGCAATATGCAAAATGCTTACAGGAGCAGTGGGAATTTCTGCCTGACCTCAGCTGGTGTGATCAACTGATGCCCTGAAGCATGAAAATAAATAGCTCTGACTCATAAGAACAAGTGGTGCAATTACTTTAGCTAGGATAAAATATTTGTAAGTATCTAATCCTTCTCTGCACCATGTGCAGGAGCGAGTCCTTATCTCCTCACTGCTCTCTCTTCCCTCCAGCAGCACAGATCCCCATGAACCAGGAGCTTCTCCAGCTCCAGGGGCTGTGGTCCATCCCTGCAGCACCAAGCTGGGCAGCAGGAGGGATGCACAGCCCCGGGGGTTGCTGTTAGGACAAATCACATCTCTTCATTCAGGATTATTTTGTAGTTTCCCGTTAAAAAAAACAAGACAGCAGAGAGTGCCTGGGGAGCTGTGAGCAGAAGGGAAGCTCAGAAGGAGCAGGAGCAGTGAGGTGAAGCTGGGGAGGGTTCCCTGCTCCTGGCTGGCTGTGCAGGGTGCTGAAACAGCAGCTTTTTCCTGTGGTCACTGGTGTGTGGAGAAGGGGCTCATTCTGGCTCAGAACAGGGAGGCTGGCCCAGCCAAGGGGCTGGCAGCAGTGAGGTTTAATTTGGATTGTGTTTAATTGGGACTGTGTTTAATTTGGATTGATCACTGCATCTCGGTGGAGCCCTGTGGCAGCTCACACCTCATCCCCTGACCCACAGGGGCAGCAGCTCTGGACCAGTGTTAAACCCAGTCCTTGGATATGTGTCACCATGATATTTTCTGAAAAATCCCTTCGCCAGGATTTTTCTCCTGAGAAGCTGAGAAACCTCAGAAAAGAAATGTAAACAATGATTATCTGATTGCTTTGGAATGTGGTCTGGAGGTTGCTTCCCAACAGGTGCATCTTTGATTGGTTCCATGTGAATTGTTTTTAATTAATGGCCAATCCCAGTCCAGCTGTGCCAGACTCTGTGGTCACTCACAGGTTTTTATTATTCATTCTTGTCCAGCCTTCTGATGACTCATTTCTCTTTCTTTAGTATAGTTTTAGAATATGATATAATATAAGTATAATATAGGTATAATATAATATTAGTATAATATAGTATAGTATAATATAGTATAATATAGTATTATATATATATATATATAATGTATGATATATAATATAATATAATATAATATAATATAATATAATATAATATAATATAATATAATATAATATAATATAATATAATATAATATAATATAATTATCAGCCTTCTGAGAACTTGGAGTCAATTCTCATCTCTCACCTCATCCTGGGGACCCTCACAAACACCACAACCATTGGTGACCCCGAGTGAGTGACACCACCACTGATATGTAAGCTTGGAAAATCCTTTCTGGGCATGGTGCTGTCGCCAAATCCATGCTGACAAATGGACACAGGAGCTCTGGCAGGGTGGGAGCTGTGCTCTGGGAAGGGCAAGGGCAGGGCCATGACTTCCACTGGCCAAGCTCGGATGGGTTTCCGTCCTTCTTTCCTTGCTGGTGCCCAGGGGTCATTCCCATTGGGCTGATCCCACAGCAGAGCTGAGATTTTTCTGACTCCAGCATTTCTTTTTTTTAATAGGATTGGTCCAACAGTGATTTAATGATCTTTTTCTAAAGTTTAGGGTGTTTTTGGCTTGGTTTCAGGCATTCAGTATTTCAGAACTAATTGTCAAATGAAACATTGAGTTCACAGCAAAACATTTGATGTTCTATTATTTTCCTTAGTGCTTTCAACAACCAAAAAAAAAAGACTTAATCTCAATGCTGTGCACTGTGCCTTTGGTACTGCTGTGGCTGGACAAGTGTACATGGCAATACATTTCTCCATGTTTGTGTTCTTTTTTAACACCGATTTCACAGTCAGCAGGAAAATAACCCTGACTTCAGCTGTACTCTTACAGCATTAGCATCTTGCAAGGACCTGACCCGAGCAGCTGGAGGTGTCAGGCCACTGCTGCATCTCTGTGCTTCCAGGGCTGCCTGTGAGACCAGGGAAAGGGGCAGCTGTGGGAGGAAAGCTCTGTACCAAGGTGTTCCAACCTCTCCAAGGTGATCTGAGATGAGTTCGGAGCAGAACTGAAACTGAGCTGGAGCTGCTGGAGAGATCCAGAGGAGGCCATGGAGCTGCTCCAAGGGCTGGAGCCCCCCTGCTCTGGATCTGGGCAGAGCTCAGAGCCCCTTCCTGTACCCAAAGGGGCTCCAGGAGAGCTGGAGAGGGACTGGGGACAAGGCATGGAGGGACAGGACACAGGGAATGGCTCCCAGTGGCAGAGGGCAGGGCTGAATGGGATATTGGGAAGGAATTATTTACTGTGAGGACACTGAGGGCCTGGCTGTGGCTGCTCCTGGATCCCTTCAAGTGTCCACGGCCAGGCTGGATGGGCATCTGGGCAAACCTGGGATAGTGGGAGTGTCCCTGCCTAGGGCAAGGGGTGGAACAAAATGTCCTTTAAGGTCCCTTCCAACCCAAGCCCTTGTGTGATCCTATGAACTGGTGGTCCAGCAATGCCCTCACTGATGTTCCTCAGCCTCTCCTGGTGCCATTGGGGTGGTGGCTTTGCCCTGTCCCCAGTGCCCCCAGGCTACTGTGAGCATGGGGAGGTGCTGCTGGTACCTCAGACCTGGTGTGAGCTCTGCCTGGGAAGGGAAACATCATCTCCTGGGACTGAGGGAGCAGAATTAATCACTCCTCAGTAATAGGATTTGTGCTTTTTTTAAGGAGACTAAAATAAGCTATTTCTCATTGCTGTTCCTCTCTGGAAGTTGCTTGTTCATGGGGAAAAAAAAACCAAAAAAACAAAACCAGAACAACAAAAACAAACCAAACAAAATCAACGATGCTTTTTGGATAGCAAATGATTAGTGGGACAAAGCCAGTTTTGGGGAAACTGAGGGCAGCATTGCAGCAGCTCAGCACCCACCATCAGTTCTAGGTCTTTCTTGCTACCTCAGAGCTTGGGCATTCCTGCCTGGCTCCCTGAAACCCAAAATGCACACAAACCAATTACCATCCCCAGCCCCCAGAGAGTGTGTGTGAGGATCTGCTATCTCAATTGTTCCCTGGGAAAGAAACAAAGCCAGCCTTGTACCCGAGCTCCCTGAGGACTTGGGGAGATGTGTGGCTCAGTCGTGATTGCATTTCTGCGTCTGCCAGGCGATATTAAAAACATCTCACAAACCCTTCTGGGCTGAGGCACCACCGAGCTCGGGGTGCTGAGCATCACTGCTGGAGTTGTTGTTTTTAATTTTGCTTTGGCTCCAGCATCATCTGGTCCTGCCCATGAGGCTGGCTGACCCAAGGGAGTAATTTCCTGGAGTGTGGGGTGTCACTCACTCAGGGTCACCAAAGGTGGAATTTGCAGGCAACCCCAACAAGGGAAGAGATGAGAGTCTTGAGTCCATGTTTCAGAAGGCTGATTTATTATTTTGTGATATATATTATATTAAAAGAAAATTATATACTAGAACTATACCAAAGAAAGATAAAGGAGACATCAGAAGGCTAGAAAAGAATGAATAATAAAATCTTGTGACTGACCAGAGTCCTGACACAGCTGGACTGGGATTGATCATTAATTAAAAACAATTCACATGGAACCAATCAACGATGCACCTGTTGGGAAGCAACCTCCAGACCACAATCAAAGCACTCAGATAATTATTGTTTACATTTCTTTTCTGAGGCTACTCAGGAGAGAAATCCTGGTCAAGGGATTTTTCAGAAAATATCATGGTGACACATTAACCCCTTGTCCTTGGCTTGACACAGCTGGACTGCGATTGGTCATTAATTAAAAACAATTCACATGGAACCAATCAAAGATGCACCTGTTGGTGAGCAACCTCTAGACCACTATCCAAGAAATCACATAATTATTGTTTACATTTTGTTTCTGAGACTTCTCAGCTTTTCAGGAGAAATATCCTGGCAAAGGTATTTTTCAGAAAATATGTCAATGACACTGGAGCTGAGTTCTAAAGCTGGTCAGGAGGAGATGGGGCTGTCCTGTGGCAAAGCTCCAGGCTTCAGTGCTTCCAAATCCTTGGGATGTGTATGGATATATTCTGTATTTTCCGTTCAGAATGGGGCTGTGCTGGTCTGCCTGCATCACAAAGGTTGTGTTTTGCAGTTTACTGGGATTCTTTTTTCAGCTCTCTTTCTGATCAGATGTGACAAAAGCCTCCCAGTGGCACACCACAACCTTCCCAATGAAATGCAAACACACTGGGAAGGTTTTGGCTTGAGCTAAGCCTGCCCTTCTGATGGAAACCCATTAGCTGCTGCTTTTTCTTTCCTCCCTCCTTCCTTCCTTTGCTAGAATAAAGTGGTTTGCATCATTTTTCCCCTTGTTTCAGCCAACAAACATGTTTGTTTCTCCTTAATTACCTGGGTGTCAATGGGGTGCTTCATCACTGTCTTTCCTCAGCTGGTTCCTTTTTGTTTCAATATGCAGTAGATAACCAGAAGCCTCAATTGCAAATCCTGCAAAACCCTCCAGATCTGAAGCTGCAAAATAACCCAGAAATGACCTTGAGATGACTTTCCATGTCCGTGGAAATGAAAATTAACTGGACTCATTTGACTGGCCTGAGGGGAAGAAGGTATTTAAAAAAAATAAATAAATAAACCTGACAAATGAGCCAGGGAAGTTTTGAGTGTCTCAGGTGAACAGGAACATTAGAATATGTATTAGTTATAAATGCTCTAGCTCAGGGTGCCTGAAATTGTTAGAGGGAAATAATCTGTGTGAGGAATGCATGCGAGATGTGCTGAGGAATGTGACCCTGGGAGCTGGGAGGGAGCAGGAGCTGCTGGAGCTGGGGTGAGTTGGCTCCTGCTCAGCTCTGCTGGCTGCATGAAGATTCATTTCAGTGCTGCTGGCAGCTCTGCCCGAGCTCGACCCTCACTTCATTCTGCTGTGTTTTGCACAAACTGAGAGCTGCAGGGTCTGAGCAGAGCGCAGGGATGAGTCCTGTGGGTGAGCCACAGAATGGCTCATTCAGGGTCCTGGGATGGACATCCTGGTGACCATGGAGCAGAGAATGGCTTGGCTTGGAAGGGACCTTAAGGATCATCTCACTCCACCCTGTCTAGGTCACACTTCAGCACGAAATACTGCAGTTGGTCTCTCCTAAGCTGTGTGTCATTTAACTTTCTCCGTGGAAATGCTATCCAAAATAAGTCCTGTACAGGTGAAACTTAATTAGAAAGCCTTGAACATAAATCTCTTTGTGCTCCCCATCCCACCCTGGCCACAGAGACCCCTGAAAGCGAGGAGAGGAGAGGAGAGGAGAGGAGAGGAGAGGAGAGGAGAGGAGAGGAGAGGAGAGGAGAGGAGAGGAGAGGAGAGGAGAGGAGAGGAGAGGAGAGGAGAGGAGAGGAGAGGAGAGGAGAGGAGAGGAGAGGAGAGGAGAGGAGAGGAGAGGAGAGGAGAGGAGAGGAGAGCTCCTTGTGCCACACTTTCTGCTGGAGCGCTTTCTGCCTCTCGTGGAGCTCCTCTGTCAAAATGATACACAGCTTAGGAGAGACAAACTGCAGTATTTCGTGCTGAAGTGTGACCTAGACAGGGTGGAGTGAGATGATCCTTAAGGTCCTTCCAAGCCAAGCCATTCTCTGATTCCATGGCCACCAGACCACCACAGTTCAGACCACATCCCCTGAGCTGTCACACCTCACCTGTGAGGCATGTGGACAAACCAGCTGGTGAACGTGGCATTGGAGGTGACTGGAAGATGTGCACAGGGCTGGTCCTTTGGGATTTCCCAACCTCTGTGCCTTTTTCCCAGGGTGTCTGTGCTGATGTGCTTGGAGTTGCCTGTTGGAAGCTTGTCCCAGTCTGAAGCTGCTGGAGAACAGTCTGCCTTGTGCTCCACGCTGCTCTGTGGAGTCTGGGAAGGTCCAGCCCATTGTTTGGTCTCTCTTTCGTGTTTGCTGATGGACTCTCTTGTCATCTGTGAGCTTGGGAAGCAGAATTATCTTGACAAAAGAGAGAGAGAGATTTAGAGCTCTGTAATCCACGCTTGTCCATCCTAATTATTTCCCTTATCAGCCTTCAGGAGAGTAACTTTACAGTGGTAATTAGTCTCTGCAATCCCACCCTATCTCAATAATTAACACAGAGCTAGAATGGGAGGGGAGAATCTGTTTTGGGCTGAAAAGGTCCTTCTGGGGCGAGAGTGGCACAGATTCCTTAAGCAGCCTGGAGAGGACAGCAGTGGGGATGGCACAGTGTGCTGAGCACCCATGGGATGGTGACAACAAGTGGCAAGGAATGTGTGCCAGAATTATGTTTGTACAGTGTGATTTGGATGTTTTATTAAAGGAAGGGCTTGGCAGGCAGGAGCTGTGGTGTTGGAGCAATGAGCATCTGTGGTTTGTGTGGGCTTCACCTGGAGCTGTGAGCATCCAGCCCTGCGGAAAATGAGCCCATTCATCATCTCCAGTGCTTGAGACACAGCACAAAAAGGGCAGTTTGACCTAATACTGCCCTATAGGAGCTGCAATTACTGCAGTATAATTCATTTCAAATAGATCCAGATATTTCCTTCCCTTAATATCCAGGGTGAAAAAAAGGGCCAGCAGGCAGGATTTGTGAGCCAAGCAGGGGCCAGATCGATTGCCATCCCAGGCAGGGGATGAGCTGGGGATCTTGGGGAGGTGAAGGGCAGCCTTGGAACAAGCAGAGCTCTGGTGTGCACCTCTGGGAGCACAATGCTTTTAATTTCTGGGCTTTAAATAGTATCTTAACCCTGAGTGCAGGTAGCAGTATAGTATGTGATGTGATGGTGAAACTCTTGCAGGAAAAGTTGATCCTCAGCTTTTTCCAAGCAGAGTTCAGTTAATAAAACTCACATCTTTGGGGTAGCATGTTCATTTTGGTTATGGCCTTTTCCAGAAGTGTAGGCACACAGTTTGTGGTGACTGGGGTGGGGCTGGCCCATCCTCATCCCCGATTGGGCACAGCTGTGAGAAACAGGTGAGCAGCATTGACAGCAATGAGCCATGGAGTGCCCAGGTGTGCTGGGCAACCACCAAAGGGAGCAGGGGGCACACAGGTGCAATGAATTAACAGTGAGGGGCACACAGGTGCAGTGCATTAATGGTGAGGGCACACAGGTGCAGTGCATGAACAGTGAGGGGCACACAGGTGCAGTGCATTAACGGTGAGGGCACACAGGTGCAGTGCATGAACAGTGAGGGGCACACAGGTGCAGTGCATTAACGGTGAGGGGCACACAGGTGCAGTGCATTAACGGTGAGGGGCACACAGGTGCAGTGCATTATCGGTGAGGGGCACACAGGTGCAGTGCATTAACAGTGAGGGGCACACAGGTGCAGTGCATTAACAGTGAGGGCACACAGGTGCAGTGCATTAACAGTGAGGGGCACACAGGTGCAGTGCATTAACAGTGAGGGGATGAAAGGTTGGGCTGAAGGACAAGAAGGGCAGTTATTGCAGCCTTCTGAAGTGGTGTGGCTCTGTATGGGCAGATAGCTGAAGCCTTCTGATGAGGTAAGGTGTTACTGGGTATGGGTACAAGCTTTCTGAAATTCTGTGGTGACAATCTGTGTATTGTGGTTATCTCAACTGTGGCATGTGCTGTCGCACAGAAGGAGACCACTGAAGAAATTTATAAAAGATGATAAAGTGGAAACTCCCCCATTCTCATCAATTCTGCTACATGTTTCTGGAGCAGGAAGCCCAGAAACCATGGAGTTATTTTGGACACTCAATGCTGCCTCAACTGGAAGATCTGGCTATGTGTGTTGAATTTGGTGCTTCTTTGAAGCTGTTTAAGATTCAGTTTAGTGTTGTTATGTATTTCTTGGAATGCAGCCATTAGCCAGCAAGGTGGGTTTGGGAGCAGGGTGTGGTTTGCATGCTGCTCCCATGCTGGGATGAAGGCAGCTGGAGGCGCTGAGGGGCTTGCAAGTAAATGTACACAAAGGGATGGGTGGAACTGACATATTTTTCCAAGCTGTTCCTTTAATTTTCAGCCATCTATCTAACCTGGGAAACATACATCTTGGTTTTTATTGCAAGCCCCAGAGGCCCATGCTAACAGGTTGTTTTAGAGCTGCCAGTAATAGTGTCTGTGAAATTGTCTGGAGGCTGCATTCTGTCACCACCTTCTCAGGATCCCCGTCCTCACTTTTTCCATCCCTACCCCCAGTCTGTTTCCTTGTGCTGAAACTCCAAGGAAGACCTGATTTATCCAGCTCAGGCAGTTCAGGTTACCCACCAGGCATGGCCAGGAGGGTCTCAAATCCTGGGTTTTCAATTGTGGTTATGAACAGGGTGTGAGGAGTTTCCCTCCCCTCCCTGTGGCAGGTGTATTCCCCTTGGCATCCTCCGAGATGAATTTGATCCCCATTGTGCCAGGCAGGTGATGGATCAGGCTCTGATGGATGGGCAGGGACACTGAGGAGCTGGGTGAGGATCCCCTTGGACGTGGCCCTTGGCTCCCTGTGCTGAGGGCACAGCCCCTCTGCCACCTGCATTGCCCTTCCATCATCATCATCATCATCCTAAACTGCAGAGACACCTCCATTCAATAATTCATAACCTCACAGAGCCTTGGTAATAAAGGAGGGGGATAAAAAACACCCTGTGGGTTTTCCTCAATCCAGGCTGAAGGTGCAGGGGCAGAAGTGGTGGAGGCTGTTGGGATTTTTGGGCAATGTTTGATGGATACAAACCCTTCCCTGCAGACCTTCAGCATGGTGGGATGTGGGGCAGGGAAGGGTCTGTGAAGGTGTGGATGTCATGCTGGGTGGGGAAGGCTTTGCAAGAAACCTGTGCAAGGGCCAGAGAGAAAGCTCCAGCTAAGATTTCACTTTTTTGTTTGGTTTGGAGTGTATCTAAATGATTCTCTTGCTCAAGTCTGGCTTTCAAAGGGGATTCGATCATTCAGAAACCAGGATGTTTCTGAAAGCCAGCAAAACTGGCTCCTAATGAATTTTGTAATGGGTTTTGAACTGTTTTCTTGTCCTTCACGTAACTTATGAAATGACTGTGTAAGTTAATTCTGCTTCCTTTGGCTCTAAGGTGAGTTGTGGGTTTATGTCCTATCCCTACTCAGGCTCATTCTCACTCTTGCACAGACTGTTCTGGAATCCAAGTAGAGAGTGCTGTGCAGTTTGATTGTTTAGAAGTCACTGGAGTATCTCATGTTCGCTATTTTAACAATTGGAGAGAGGCTTTTATTTTCTCCAGAATCATAAACACAATCTTCAGTGTGTTTTTTGGAAACAATAAAGCTAAACTCTAATAACCACACATTTTCCTTGCTTTATGTGCACACATCCTTGGGGAGCAGGGCCTCAAGGACTCTGCTTTTAGTGGGGTTTTAACTTGCTCAGGTTGGAAAGTGCTGGAGAGCTGGATTATAAATTTGCTTTGGTACCTAAAGAATTTTTTTGCCTTTAAAAATGCTCAAGGTGAGCAAAAAAGGCACCTCTGGAAGAAAAAGCCAGTGACATTACATGAAGAAATTAGCACCAGCAACTGAAAATCAGGCTTAATTTAAATGTCATATCTTGCAAACTCCTCTGTATGAGGACTAATTAGCTCTCCTCCATCTCTTTCCCATCCTGTGAATAATATTGTTTTCTTTAAGACAAGATCAGAGGCTCTCAGAGGCAATTTATAAAGGAGGATGCTCTGCTACAGACAGAAAACCACAGCAGGGAGATGAAGGGACACAGTTCCTAAAGTATTTAGCCACCTAATGGCTTTTTATTTTTTTGAGTGCAGAAGTAGGTTAGGGCCTGAGCTCCATCTGTGGTAGTGATTTTTTTTTGATGGAGAACTCACTTAATAAGGTAGTTTTCATCCAGAAGTGTTGAGAAATTCAAAATGCCATGAGATGCTCCAGTTTTGAAGAACTTTTTTGGGGGGGGTGAGGGGACAAAATCACATCTGCTCATTGTGACAGGGATGGGCATTGTACAGCATCTCTAGGATGCACTTGTAGAATCACAGAATTATAGAATGCTTTGGAAGGAACTTAAAACTCATCTAATTCTATCCCTGCCATGGCAAGGACACCTCCCACTGTCCCAGGCTGCTCCCAGCCCTGCCCAGCCTGGCCTTGGGCGCTGCCAGGGATCCAGGGGCAGCCACAGCTGCTCTGGGCACCCTGTGCCAGGGCCTGCCCACCCTCAACAACAAAGAATTCCTAATATTTAGTCTAAATCTAAACTTATGGCTAAATCCTTGTGACCATCACGTGCCAGGAGCAGGAACCTCAGCATGTGGGACATCAAGAGGGACAATCACATCTATAGATCCTAAACACTCAGCACCAAAGGGCTGAAGGAAGGGGGACCTGTACACAAAGGGCACAAATGACTTGTGGGGTGGAAAGAGAAGGGGATGGAAAATGTGTAAATGCAGGCAAGTTTTGCCCCTTTTTGGGCAGGGAGAGCTCTGATGCAGCAAAGATGGACAGGCTGTGGGCTCTGCTCACTGTCCCAGGCAGCAGGAGTTAATTACCAGGGCTCTGTCACAGCAGGGACATTTGCCACCTCCTTGTCTTTTCAAGCTAACGCGGAGTTTCCACGTCCCAAGCCCTTTGATGCTTGTCTGAGAGCATCAGGGCTCTCTGCTTTCCCTAAAGGAGCTCTCCGTGGAAGAGTGATAAATGTGCTTAATTTTTGCAGAGCTTGTAGCCTGGTTTTATCCCAGGATCCGTCTCTGGGGGTTTTATTAGCTGATGGTGTCTGTAGGAAAAAGTCAAAGCGAGCAGACAGGAACAGCCCTGGAATTGATGTCGGAAGCAGGAGCGTGGTTTGGAGATAATGCTTCTCATTCTTGCCATGCTATGTGCTGAGTTTGGGCAGTGCATTTCCAGTTCTGCTGGAGTTTTACAGCCTGGCAAAATTCCCTCCCAAACATAGTAATGCTAATTAGTCCAATCACTCCAATCAATCAGCATTCCTGTACAATAAGAGCAACAATATCCAGCAAAAATCCATTGGAATATTGAAATAAGAGAAATCAAACCAAAATTCCAGGATGACAGACCTGTCCCAGGGCTGTTCCAAAAATTGAATTAATTGATGATTTTCTCTCATCACACACCTAACTTCAAACAAAGCCCCCCTACTTCACTGTCACTTGGTTTTGATGCTCTTCTCTCTGCACAAGAACAATCTGCACCAAACAGAATTTTGGGGGCTTAAATGACACTCCTTGACCATAGAGCATATTAAATTTCCAAGGCATCAGAGACACCTGATGTTAAAATGAGAGACTTACTCCAAGACATGCTAAAGGACAGAGTCTGCCATCCCTGCCATACCTGGAACACTAGCACACCCATGTGTGAAACTGCCAGGTTGATTTTGGTGCCCTCATGGTCGGAGGCAAGGTGGAATCTGATGCCAGTCATCTCCAGTTTCTTGGCAATTTCAAGCACTTGAAAGTCAGATTCAGCTTGACCCCTAAAATGAGGAAGAAAAATAAAATTTTGACAACAATCAGATTCCACAACGATGCCAACACATTTAAATCTGAACTCTGGCACTAAATGAGAATTTTCTCTCATCTAGTTGGGTCGTTTCACTCCATGTCATGTGTCACACTCAAAGGTGTGTAATGACACAGCTGATGGCCAATGTCAAGTGCATCCCAAGACAGATGCTGAGAGAGATATTAATCGGCTCAGAGCTTTTGCCAGTTGAGAAACTAGAAGGTTGAACAGCATGGGGCAGGGTGTGAGCGGGGATGGGTGCCTGGAGCATGGGGACTGGTGACAAACATCCTTGTTTCTGTATGTGGCTCTGATGAACCTGGCACAGAGGGGGCTCAGCCAGGTGTGCCCAGGCTCCAGGTGTCAGGAGGGGCTCAGGAGAGCGGGTGTGGGGAGATGATCACCTTTCCTTTGAGTCTGGCAGAGAGACAATTTGCAAACATGTGTTGATGTGTTCCTGGAGGAAGCCAGGCACTAAATCATCACCTTGCATCCTGCATGCAGATTCGTCCAGGGAACCTATTTAATTAGGGGATAAATTTAGAAATCAATTATTTGCAGAAACAGTTTCTTTCCCTCTAATGAGGCTGCAGGATTCATCCCCCTCTGCCACTTTCCCATGACCTTTTGTGTATGCAGATCAAGGGGAACAGTGCTCTGTGTCTCTTTTGTCTCAGTGTGGGTGCCCCTTTTTGGGCAGCTCCTGTGCAGCTTTCACTGAGGCTCTTGTTAGGACAGCAAACGAGACCATGCTGCTGTTGGATCTAATGGTGGGGGAACCAGATAATGACATGGATTAGCCTTTCCTGCTGGGGAAGCTGCAGGAAAAAGGCTGGAATGGGGTGGCAGGGTGGTGTCTGTGTGTGCTGTCTGCTTCAGGCTTTGGTCTCTCTCACTTTGTTGCTTCCAATCTCTGACAAATTGCTCAGCTTCTCTTATGCCTTACCCGCTTTTAAATGGGGAAAAATTGTTTTGCTCCCAGGCTCTGAGAAGTTTAATAAATTTGGTTGCTTTTATTATTTTGGGTTTTAATGTCGCCTCATCTTATGATGCCACTTTCTGAGCCCTGCAGTGACTTTGCTGTGCTCTTACAGCAGCTTTGAGCCCAGTTCACTGCAGTGGGAGCCAGGCCAGAGAGAGGTGAGAAATTTCACAGCTCATCCCAGCAAACCTTTTTGCTTCTGGCAGCCTGGGGGTTTGCAGCCTGCAAGGGCAGCCCTTGGCTCCAGGGCTGAGGCTGCCCAGGTGATTTGTCCTGCTCAGAGGGACATGGCATCTTTAGGAGCAGCATCCCATCTGGGATGGCATCTTCAGGAGCAGCAGTCTGCTCTCCCTTAGCCCTTGCTGGGCTTCTCTCCTGCAGAGCTCTGGTGGTGCTTGGCCAGTGGGAGGATGGCACAGTGCCCTGGGACACCCTGGGCCATTCCTGTCACAGTGCCCTGGGCTGGGACACCCTGGGCCATTCCTGTCACAGTGCCCTGGGACACCCTGGGCTGTCACAGACATTTCTTCACAGAAATCCTTTCTTTCGGATTTCTGTGTCTTCTGGAGGCCAGAGGCCTCAGAAGACAAGGTAAACAATTATTATCAGATGCTGTGGAATGCAACAGGAGTTTCCTGATTGGCTCATTTTCTATGTTTATAATTAAGGGCCAATCACAAAGTGCAAGCCAGGGGACTGAGTCCTTGGCCACAGCTTTGTTGTAGATTCTTTTCTATCAATTCTTAGCTAGCCTAGCTGCTCTGCAAACCTCTCTCTATATTCTATTTAGTATAGTCTTAATGTATTATATATAATATCTTAATAAATCAAGCCTTCTGATTCAAGAAACAAGATTCACTGTCTCTCTCTCACCAGCTGCGACCCACTCAGGCGCGGTAATACTGGGCCATTCCTGTCACTGTGTCCTGGGACACCCTGGGCCATTCCTGTCACTGTGTCCTGGGACACTCTGGGCCATTCCTGTCACAGTGCCCTGGGTCCTTGCTGGGGTGGATAAACATGCAAGGTTGCTCCTGGGTTAAGGTGTTACAGTCTTAGAGAGAAATGAATTTTCTGTGAGGCTGCAAGAACTCATTTGTGTAGGTAAGAGCTGGATTTGGGGGGTTTGTTGAGCAGTCCAGACAAAACTGGCTGCTTGAGTGGTACCTTGGATAGCTGGCAAGGCTCTAGGGGCTTTTCAGGCAGTTCTGGAGTAGGGGTAAGATTCTTAATCCTTTAGTAACCACTGTGGATGTCTGCCTTGACAGCAGAGAAAGGACCCTGTGAGTGAAGGGGCAGCAGCAACTGATCATTCCTGGTAACTGATATTTTTTGCCCTTTTGGGCAAGGGAATACCCAGAATTTTCAGCCTGTTTGGCTTTGGATGCACCCACCTGGTGCTCCAGGTGACACAGAGGCAGAAGATCCCAAGCAATGCACTGTAGCTGCTTTTTCTTCTCTCCTGAAAATACCCAACCAGCTCCTTCTCCTTGGAGAAGGGCATCCATCTCTCAGCATGTGGAGCTGTCTTAGTGTTTGTAGAAGGCAACCAGACCTCCTCTCTCCTGTTTTCTCCTCCTCCTCTGCCTGTTCCACCTCCCCTTTGGGAGGGCAGGTCCGTGGAGGAACCATTGTTGAAAAATTACTTCACAGTCTGAGCAGAGCCCTGAGCTATCAAACTGCCTTATCATTTTAAGAGGTCTGCTTCCCAAAGAGAGGTTTAAAAATGCAAAGGACTTATAAAGCTCTTGGCTGGCTCTAATGGAGCTTGGAGCAGTGCTCACCCCTCGGGGCTGGTGCTGTAAAGCAAATGCACCTCCCTGCTTTGTCCTGGAGCCTGCCTGGCTGTGCCACGCTCTTCAAATCACCTGAATGTGTCACGCTGCCCTTCTGCTCCTGTCACAGCTTGCAGGGAAGACAAGCACATTCCCTCTCTGTCCCTTTGTGACAGGTCTGCTCTGCCCTGATGCCCACCCTGCTGTACTGGGCTGCCCTTGCCCTGCTCCTGCAGAAACTCACAGACAAAGGGAAAGTTGTTGTTGCTGCTGTCACCTGCACATAGTGGGGGGCTTTCCAAACGTTTTCCCTTTGCACAAGCCTTATCTGGTGCCATCCTGACACCGCCCTGCTGCCATGGTGGCTGTGCTTGAGGAAAAGGCATCCCCAGCCCAGCCCTCCCAGTGCCCAGGGAAGGGAAGCAGCAGCAATGCAGGCAGGTGGGGCTGACTGGGCTCCTTCCCTCTCCTTCTGTGGACTACAACCCATCTGGCCCTGTTTCCATGTGCCAGCATTTCCTGTGTGTGGTGTTTGTGAGGGCCCCCAGGTCCCCATGGCACCAAGTGCCACATCCAGGGAAGGTGACTCCATCACCTCCCTGGGCAGGTCATGCCAGTGCCCAATCACACCACAGAGGGGCTGTGGCTGAGCACCCCTGGTTTCTCCTCTCTCTGAAAAAGCCTCACTCAGGTGTGCTTCTTAGGATGACAGAAGAGATGAGGATCTGACTCCATGTTTCAGAAGACTTGATTTATTATTTTATGATGTATATATCTTAAAACTATACTAAAAGAATAGAAGAAAGGATTTCATCAGAAGGCTAGCTAAGAATAGAAAAAGAAAGAATGAGAACAAAGGTTTGTGGCTCAGACTCTCTGTCTGAGCCAGCTGACTATGATTGGCCATTAATTAGAAACAACCACATGAGACCAATCCCAGATGCACCTGTTGCATTCCACAGCAGCAGATAATCATTGTTTACATTTTGTTCCCGAGGCCTCCCAGCTTCTCAGGAGGAAAAATCCTAAGGAAAAGATTTTCCATGAAAGATGCCTGTGACACTCCCCCTTGCTCTGCCATACCTGGTGCTTCTCATTCCAATGGAGATGTCTCACCCATGTGCCAGCAATTCCTGCAGGATCAGATCCCAGCACTGGCCAGGGGGAGCCTCTGCTGACAGGTGAAGATGGAATTGAATGGAAGGGAATTGAAAGTCAAAGAGCCTTGTAATAATTTCAGAGTGCCTGAGGCACCACATGGAAGCCCTGGCATTATAAATAAGGGTAATGTGCTGGAGCCTGAATTGCAATCAGAGCCGCTGCAGGAGCACACAGTGTGCTGAGCTTCTCTGGGGTTTGTGGAATCAGACTGAGATCTGTGGGTAGCTCAGGCAAATCAATATCTGCTCCCTGATGTGTCCAGGGACCCTAACGCCAGGATTAGAAAGGCCAAAGGGATGTGGGGATAGTCCAGAAGGCTCCAGAGCTAAGACCAAGAGAGCTGAGTTGGAGCAGCCCAGCCCTCTGGTTGTCTGAAGAGTTTCCAGGGGCTGGGGCTGACTCTGTGCTCCCTGCTCACCTCACTCTTCTCCTGGATGATGCAGACTGCAAGCTCTCCATCCAAACCAAGGAGATTTTCTTGTTTTTTGGGTTCCTGTTGAGCTTGGGATCTGCCCTCACCATCAGTCCCATTGCTCTGGTGGTCATGACCCCTTTGGTGGCAGCTCAGTTCCTCCCACATCTCTGTGATTTCCAGGTGACTGATCCCAGGAGCCTGCCTGAACCTGGCTGCTTGTTCTTGTCCTTCCAGCAGAGCCTGGAAACAGCCAAACCCCCTTTACTGCAAATCCTGTTTTGCCTAAACAGCCAAACCCCCTTTACTGCAAATCTCATTTGGCCTAAACAGCCAAACTCCCTTTCTGCAAATCCTGTTTTGCCTAAACAGCCAAACTCCCTTTACTGCAAATCCCATTTGGATTATCCAAGGTCAGGCATGTGATGCTGCTGGCAGTGAGATGCAGAGTGCTCCAGCCTGCACTTGGTGCCATCAGGACCCCCTTGGACCACCCCAGACTAGGCTGGCTCCATCCCTCCTCCATCCAGCATCCTGCCTTGGATTTGGCACTGCTGGGATCACAACTGGACTCAATGATCTCAGAGATATTTTCTAACTCAAACCATTCCGTGATTCTGTGTCCATGCAGACCTGCACACCAGCAGAGCCACCCCTGAAATGCCCTGCAGGTGCAGCAGCACTCTGCTCTCACAGACAGGGGCTTTGAAGGGAGATGATCAGAGTTAGGTTGTCATCCCTTTTTTGTTGCCTCTTTCTTAAATTTCTGAGCTTCTCTATTACTTTTTATGATGTGCAGCTGTGCTTGTGTGCTGCCCCAGGGAGCTGTGTGAGGGGAGAGCAGGGGAGGAGGTGTGCAAGGGAAGGAACAGGAGCGGAGGGGAAGGGAGGAAGAAGAAAACCTGAGCTAATGATTCGGATAAAAAACTCCACCACATTGCCACCAAAAGACCCAAACTCTTACAACTCTTAGGGCCTGTTTGACTGCAGAATAGCCCCCCTGGGAGCATGGGGGAAGCCCCATTTCTAGAGTAATTTTGGAGCTTGTCTGCAGCGAGTGTGATAATCTATTCCGCAGGGAGCAATCCTGCGCTGGCAAGGGCACTGGGGAGAGCTCTCTGTTTATGACTTTCTGCATAAATTTGCTTTATTAGCATAAGTGGTAGCTAGCACACTGAAGAATCTCTAAACTAACACTTTATCTGAGGTTGGTGCCTCTGGAGAACGTCAAACCAGGAGAGCCCCTGGAGTAACAGCAGATGGAAAGGGGTGGCAGGCAGGATTTGGGGTGTGGAAGAAGAGGGCACAAGCTGGAATTGTGTCTCTCTAAAAGGAAATAGAATCACTGAGTACATCTCCAGCTTTTCCTTTGCCAGGTTAGGATGCTGAGTTGTGCAGGTGGGATGAGGAAGCTTGGCTGCAGCTCCTGCTGGGATGGAGCAGGTGGGGAGGAAAAAAGGCTTTAGGAGCCTGGATCTGTGCACTGGAAATTACTCACTGGCTGCTCACCCATCTCCCCAAGCAGCTGGTGCTGACAGGAAAGTGCCCAGCAGGTCTGAGCCAGGAGGAGGCACCAGGAGGGTTTGGATATCTGGGGGTGGGGAACCTTGTGGGGATGAACTGCTCTAAGCAAAAGGGCTTATTTTAATAATGGCCTTCAAGGAAGAAATAAAAATACAATAATCATGGTAGATTAGCAAGAACAAGCCAAATAAATACAACACAGGCTTTGTAAAACACCATGGCAGATAAGGCAGGGCTGCAAACTCCCCAGAAGTGGTGGATGTTGAGGCACTGCATTAGGCTGGGGAGAGCTGGTGAATTTTCCAAGCCTGCCAGGCTGCCCTGGAGAAGGCAGAGGTGAAAAGGCTGTCCCTGGCTTCAGTGAAAGGGGGAGAGGAGTGAGAAGATGGTGGAGATGGAGATGGAGCCTGAAGGCGTGGAGTAACAATCCTGCAACTTTAATATCGGCTGTTTCATTTTGTATTCATCACGCCAGCATAATCTGCTTTTATGGGAATCCTCCTGGTTCCCAACCAAATGCATTTAGGCCCCTTTGCTTTTAAGTTTGATTGTAATACAAGTTGAAGATTTCAATGAAATGTTTATATGAAAGGGTTGGAGCAGCAGCAAAGGGAAAAAGGGGGATTAGAGAGTTGGTTGGGAGGGATCTTGCTGCGGTCACTGCTGTCCCCTGCCTTGTCCTGGGTGGGTGACCTGATGATGGGCACAAGCCCAGGTCAGGGGCTGAGCCCTGGGAAGAGTTTTGTTTGGATTGTTTGCTTGATTTCCAAGGAAAATGTTAAAGACTGTAGAAGCTGTGTAAGGCACAGAGCTTGAGGAAGAGCAGAAAAGGCAGAAATGCTCTGTGTGCCTTTTCCTGACTTTCAGACCATCCTCAGGTGGCACCAAACCTGGTGGGAGCTCCCCATGGGCTCAGCTGAGCTGTGTGGTGGGAGATGAGGCAGTTGTGAAGGTTTGGGGAGGCACCTGGGTTCAGGAATGTGCTCTCTGTTGATGGAGCGACAAAATTATTTTTTGGTCTCTTTAAAAGGAAAGAAGCCTAGAAGTTTCTCTCTTCAATTAAAAGACAGTTCATAGGACTTGGGGGACTTTACCTCAAACTTAAGGATAGCTAATTGCACAGAAGCCAAAAAGTCTTGCTTGGGCAATTCAGTAGAAAAAGAAGTGAACAAACAAACTAACTGCTTTTGTACAGTGTTTGACTAGAAGCAAGAACGTCTGGCATTTGGCTTGGTTTTTTTTTGTTTTTTTTTTGTTTTTTTTTTTTTTTTTTTTTTTTTGTTGTTTTTTTTTTGTTTTTTTTTTTGTTAAACCTTTATTTTTTTTGTTAAGCCTTTTTTTTTTTTTTGTTTTATTAAGCCTTTTTGTTTCCAACACTGCAACAGAAGTAATTTTGCTGATTTTTACGGCCCCAAGGGTAGCTGAGCTACCTCAGGCCTCCAAGAACTGATTAGACCTGGCTGGAGGGGACAAATAAAACACCTGGTGGGGCTGGGAGGGGAGAGAGACCTGCTGGTGTTGGGGAGAAGAGATTCCTCAGGTCCTATGAGCATGGACGTGGTGCTGATCTGGGGTCTTTGAGCAGAGGAAAGGGAGAACTCTGTCTGTCTGCTGTGGAAAAGGAGGATCCTCTTTGTTTCTTCATTGTCTGTGAAAAATGCATATATTTTATGATTGGCTTTTTGCAAATATTAAAATGAATATTATATGTGCTGTGTTAGAAAGTGATGCTGTATTAATTCTCTTAAGTAGAGTGTTAAATATAGAAACTATGCTATGTAGGATACTTTTTTAAAAGAAAGAACTTGCAGTGAGATAGCAGCCACAGGACACCTAAATCTTTCAGAGAAAAAGAATTTATTGCCCTCTTAACAGAAGAAACGCATTTCTTCCTTCCTCGAAGGCACTGTTAGGATTCAGAGGAAGAAGCTGACACTGACCAGACAGAATCCTGTGTTTGAATGGAATTTATGCATCATGTATGAGGTGTATGAATATGCAACAGGCTGTTGCTTTTAAGGGTTAATCCTCTGTTAACATGGGTCCATTTTTGGGTCCTTTTTCAGGCTCGTGCTGCCCAGAAAAAGATACCCGAACGTCCGTAACTCTTTGTTTCTATTGTCTCATATTGTCCTAATTCAAATGGTCCAAATTATTAATATTCTAATTGTATTACTATTTTTATAACCATTTTATTACTATTAAACTAAAATTTTGAAAACAAGTGATTGGCGTTTCTCACATTGTCTCCTCTGCTGAGCACAGTGAGCAGGTAGGAAGGGGGCATGGCAGATGTTTGAT
Organism: Melospiza georgiana; assembly: GCF_028018845.1. NCBI lineage: Eukaryota > Metazoa > Chordata > Aves > Passeriformes > Passerellidae > Melospiza > Melospiza georgiana. The sequence goes on along the minus strand of NC_080449.1, from coordinate 5,424,869 downwards.
GATGTGTTTGGCTGTTTCACTTGGTGCTTTACCCACAAAGGGCTGTTTGAGCCCCATTTGATAGCTCCCCATCCACTAGATACTGAGATTTTTTAACAGCCACAGACCACAAGTGCTTTTCCATTGCTGCACATTTAAAACTTTAACTGTATCTCATTCAGTTTTGGTGCAGGAATGCCTTTAATTTGTTCCAAAAGCTTTTGAAAGCTCTGATAGCAGGCAATCTTGCTGCAGACTATTACATTCTGGCTGATGGACGGGTTTTCACTGCTGTAACTACAGCAGATAGTGGAGTGACAATGTGTGTCCAGTGAAACACAGGCAGAGCAATATCAGTGTCAGGTATATGAGGCCAAAAAACTTCCTTGTGTTTGGGGATTGAGGGATTCTGCAGCTACAGGGCTTGAAAATGCTTTTTTAAAAAATTATTTTTATTGTGAGCGGTGAATCTGATTGAAGGTTTGTGGTGCCCTGGGGGTGCTGGGGTAGTAACCAGGTGCCCTGAAATGAAAGTTTAAGCACACAAGTGTTTATAAGTGTGTGGGAATGGGTACCAGGCTTGGCAAGTCCGTGTTTGTCACAAATTTCCTGGCTGCTGGGCTTGCTTAAAATTGTGAAATGAATGTTAAATTGAAGTTTCTACTTTTGGAAGAGACCTTTTGAAAATGAAACAGGCTTATCTTCAGTCTAGGCTAAAATCCAAAAAATTGCCTATATTTCAGAACTCCTGAGAAATGTTCTCTGTGATCCTTTTAAACATCCCATGCAAAAAAAATGTGTGCGTAAGGGAAAAAACTTGGAGGAAGGTTGACCCTGGAGGATTTTTCCTTGCTTTCCTAATGGGATGTAGCCTTTGGAGCTGCAGCAGTGGGGTCCTGGTGGCATCCACGTGGGCTGGGTGATAGAACCTCCTTGCTGAGCTCCTTAGGAAAGGTCTGCTGCAGGATATGTCTGTGCTGAGTGTGTAATGCTGCAAATCATCCCCTCCTGGGGGTGACTGTCCCTCTGGATAGAATTAAGATTATGGCTTTGCATAACAGAGTCTTCACTGCTCTCCCATGGCCTGTTTGCCTCTGAGGATGCTCTTGGATTTCTGCTGCAAAGCTGAGTGAGTGCTTCTGCTCCTCAAAGTAGCGTTTGTTTTGATTTTAATTAGACAAGGAGATGCTTTTCAGCACAGACCTTTGAAGTATTGCTGGGAAGATGACTGCAATTAAGCAGCCTTGATATTTCTCTCATTTTGTTCTTATTTTTACTGCTGTAAGGAACCTTCTGCTTGTGCCTTGTTTGGAGGGGACACACAGGATTCCTTCCATGAGGTTCCCAGGTCTAGAAGGAGCTGCAGGGTTACTGTGATTTACAGAGCACAAGCAGCACCCTCTTGGTGCTGATTTGCTGCAGTAAAGAGCATTTTATGTCAGAGGAGAGAAGGGTCATGAGCAGGATGACAGGGATGTGACAGGGAGCTCCTGCATCCCCTCCCAAACATAAGTGTGAGCTCCTGGTGGATCTAGGAGCTGTTTGGTTTTTCTCTGAGTGCTCAGGTGTGCACAGGAGTTGGGAATAAGGAAGGTGCAGTGCTGGGAGGGGGCCAGAGGCAATGAGCAAACCCCTCTGGTGACATTGAGGTGACACAGTGGCTGCACTGTCACCAGTGAGGTGCTGAGCCAGGGATCTGTAGTGATGGGGTGGCCTTGGCCCTGCCCAAGGACCCGTGTGTGATGGGGTCTTCTCCATCAGAGCTCGCTTGACTCTCTTTTGATCCATATTGGGAAGGCAGGAGCTTGCTCCTGGAAAATATATTGATTTCAGGGGTGAGAAAAGCTGTTCCTGAAGGATTGAGACGTTTTTTTGTTGGGCTGGGTGTCGCAGACATCCTTTATGGAAAATCCTTTCCTTAGGATTTTTCCTCCTGAGAAGCTGGGAGGCCTCAGGAACAAAATGTAAACAATGGTTATCTGCTGCTGTGGAATGCAACAGGTGCATCTGGGATTGGTCTCATGTGGTTGTTTGTAATTAATGGCCAATCACAGTCAGCTGGCTTGGACAGAGGTATGATATTTTATGATATATATTTATGTATATGATATATATGATGTATATGATATTTTATGATATGTATGTAATATATATCATAAAATAATAAATCAGCCTTCTGAAACATGGAGTCAGATCCTCATTTCTTCCCTCAACACAGTCACAGGCTGGGTTTTTGTAGAAGTGCAGGTGCCTGCTCTTGCAGCCTGAGTGGTGGCTCACCTCCCAAGTGTCCCTCAGGGGAACAAGTGCTGTCCTCCCCACTGACCCTCTGCAGCTGAGGAGGATGAGGAGGAGAACCTTGTCTCTGTTCTTGTGCCTGAGCTTGTGTTCCTGACTGTCCTGGGGCAGACACACCTGCAGGCAGTGGCTCAGGGGCTGTCAGATAGGCAGGAATTGAATTTGGATCTTCCTCAAAGCTGCTGAAGCTCTGGGCCCAGTGACTAAGAAGACCTGTCTGTCTTCCCATTGCTTATGCTGGGAATGGAAAAACAAACACAAAAAAGATGTGGTGGAAGGAGAAATATTTTGGTTCATTTTGCACTAGTGTTTTTATTCTTTTGGTTTGGATTCAGCTGCCAAACTGCCAAACCCATTCTCTGCAGGGAGCTGTGCTGGGCAGCTGTGGAGCTGTCAGTGCTCCTGGCCCACTCAGGAGCTGCAGCTGAGCCTGGGAGCTGCTGCCTCCACAGCTCTGCAGGTCTGGGGGTGCCTTTTGGGCTCTCCAAACCCCCAATTCAGTGCCCTAGGTCAGGGAAGGCTGGTGGTGTGTGCTGTAAATCAGGACTGGGGGATGTAAAACCACCAGAAGGTGACTGGCAGGTGCAGCTCCAATGTCAATGGATATTTTCAAGCCTGGAGGTTTTTCCCTTGTTGCTGGAGCTGTGAGAGTGTCCCCATTAAATACAGCTGAGCTGGAAGGAGGTTTCCATTGTCAGTGCCAGCAAAGTGTGTTCTGGTGTCTGCACCCTGCCTTGCCTGCCCTCCCTGAGCTATGAAACTCCCTTGGGCTGGGCTGCAGCTCCTTGGGAGCTTTTTCCATCCTGTTTCCTGGGAAAGCCACAGGAGGTTTAGGGCATCCTGTGTGATTTCCTGTTCCTGCCTTCCTATTCTAGAAATCACCAGGCACTCTGAAGCCCCCTGATTTTTATTAACGAAGACAAACACTTCTGTTCATATATAAGAGAAGTAACAGGTAGAGACTAAAATAAAATAGAAGCACTATTTAAAGACTCAAAAGGAAAGGGGGGAAAGACTCAAAAGTCCCAATTTCTTTGATAAAAGAAATTTAGAATAATTAGAAATGACTTAGAATAACACCTTTGGGCATGGTGGGGAAAGCTGACGCAGAGCTGTGTGCTGTGTCCCTGCAGAGATGTCGGGGACGGTGTCGGACATTTCGCTGGTGCACTGGAAGCAGCAGTGGCTGGAGAATGGCACCCTGTACTTCCACGTGTCCATGAGCAGCGCTGAGCAGCTCTCCAGGGCCACCCCACCCAGCCTCCAGGAGCCCTCGGAGATCGTGGAGGAGCAGATGCACATCCTGCACATCTCAGTCATGGTGAGTCCCAGCTGATGGGGGCACCCAAAGGGATGGAGGGGACCCCCTTGGAGGAGGGGGGGTGAGTCTGGTTTGGTGGTGTTTGTGCGCCTTCTTGGTTGGGCCTTCAGAAAGGGAGAGATGTGTTTGAATGGGCCAGGAAAAAAAGGAAAAAAAAACCAGACACAAAAAAACCAAACCCAAAAACCCCCCAAAAACCCCCAAAAACCACAAAAAAAAAAAAAAACAAAAAACCCAAAACCCCAACAAAAGTACCAAAAACAACAACAACAAAAAAACCTCCCAAAAAACAACAACAACAAACCTCCAAAAAACAACCAAAAAACCCCCAAAGCAACAACAAAAAACAAAACAAAAAACACCCAAAACAAAACAACAACCAAAACCAAAAACAGCTAAACACCTCAAAACCCAAAGCAACGACAACAAAAAAATAAACAAAAAAGCCCAAAAACAAGAAAACCCAAACAAACAAAAACCCTGACAAAACAAACTAAAATCTAAAAATACCCCAATAAAACCCCAAAACAAACCAAAAAAAAGCCCACAAAAAAACAGCACAGTGCTTGATCTTCTGAGAAAATGAAACAAAACAAAAGAGTGTGGGGAAGAAGGTGTTGGGAGGGTAAAAAGGATCCTTGTCGTTCCTCTTGTCTGTGCTGGAAAGTGGTGAAGTGCCAGTGGGGTGTTTCTGTTTGGTTTTTGTATTTGGGCATTGTGCAAACACAAGGTTTTGGGCTTGGCCATTTCTTTCTGAAGCTGAAGTTTATCATTAAGTGAGTAAGGGCTGCAGCATTTCTTGCAAAGGACAAGCCTGACCTAAAAGTAAAAAGATGATCCAGTGCTTTGAATGTCTCCATCTGGGGTGTTTGTGACCTTTTAATAATGCACTGTTTATGTGCTGTGCTGCCTTTTAAAGTTGCAGTATCACATGAGGTGCTTGCCTACGTGTTTGGATCTGCTCCATGCTTCAGAGCTCCATCTGTAAGATGGGATTCAGTGTGTTGTCCCTTCAATCCCATTGGGATAAGAGACAGAAAAAAGGACGTTAGGTTGGTATATCCAGTCTGTGTGTATGCCATTCATTTGCCAAACCAAGTGTTTTAAGGGCCTGGGGATCCCACAACCCTCTGCAAAAGGTGAACCTGTTCATCTCTTTAAAATCTGGGTCATCTCCACAGCTTCTGTCCTTAGTTCTGGAAGGAGTCACACAGACAATGGCTGCACAAATCCTTTATTTTTAGGGTTTTTAAAATATTTTTTTATTTGAACAAGCAGCTATTTGGCTTTTACAACTTAAACCTGTTTTTTTGCGTGTCTCATCAGTGGGACTTCAGACCTGGCACTGAATGCATGTGAGAAGGGAGAGAGTCTTCTTGGGCAAGATAAGGTGCTGGATAACAGAAGGGAAAGGAATTGGGAGCTGCATCTTACTGAGCTGGATAGAGAATGTTTTATTCCTGCTGAATTGTCAATGGGATGGATGTTGGAGAGGGGGAAAGGGTTAGAACTGCATACTTGGAAAATGAGCCTGAAAATACAAGTGAGAGACAGAACAAAGCAAGAAAACAGCACAGCATGTGTGGGTGTGAAAAGCTCCATCCCTGGCAGCAGGTTTGAATATGGGATTGTTTGGCTGCTGTGGGCAAACCTGAGCCCTGGAGAATTGTGGTGTGTCTGTGAGGTGACACTTTCTCTGAAGCCTGGTGCTTCCTGCTTGAAATGCAGATTTTCTGTAGTGTAGAGAGATTCAGTCCTGCTCCTCAGCCCTTGCTGAAGATGCTCTCTGAAATAGAGGAGATGATTGTAATGTGTGAATGCTTGGGAAGTTGCTTTGAGAAGCTTCTGGCCAGAGCTTTCCTTTGCTGCACCTCAGATGGGGGATGGAGCTGACAGCACTGCTGGCCATGTCACAGAAATGTCACAGGAATGGGTCTGGGCTCTAATCCCAGTTTATCCAGGGAAAATGGGCTTTGCCAATGGTGTGGGAGCACCCATGGCTTTGCTGTGAGTTAATTCCTGCCCTGTACCTCTATTCCCTCCTGCAAAAGCAACAGGAGAGGAGGAGTTGTTCCTGCCACACACCGTCAGCTGTAATTCCACTGTCTCTAAATCCTGGCATTCCCTGCAGCAGGAGCTGAGGTCCTGGGCATGGATCTGGGTCTGGGCTGGGCTCTGGGCTGCACATGTGTCCCTGGGGAGCAGGAGCCCTGCAGATCCCTTCCCTGGGTCAGGACTGCAGCACAGGCTTGAAACTCTGCCCAGATTTTTTCAGAAGGTTCATTAACTTTTTGAGTGAACCCAAGCCAAGTTTTGAGTTACCAGCAAAGATGACTCTGTTTTGTTGGTTTGTTACTTTTTATTTTATTTTATTTTTTCCTTCCTTGAGGCCTCATGGAGCTCTATAGGGGAAATAAAATGGGCACAGCTGTTTGTTTCTTATTTCACCCAGGTCCCTGGGCTGCTTTCCCACTCATTTATTTCCTTTCCTAACCTCACCTGCAGCACATCCCAGAGGGTCCCCATCACTTGAGCTCTCCTACCCCAGCAGTGGGGTTCCCTGGCTATGCTGTGCTTGGCATAGGGGGGATCCTGGGTTCCCCCTCCTGTCCCCACATCCTCTATGTCCATATCACTTGTGCCTTGGGATACAACCTGTGTCCTCCAAATACTTTTCCTTCCTCTCCAAACACATCTCCAAATACTTTTCCTTCCTTTTCCCACCACGAAGCCCAGTGTCTCCTGTGTGTGTTTTTATGAACTAAACCACCATCACTGCTGTGGACAGAATTCCAGCCCAGCCCAGTGCTGCCCTGTCCATCATCAGCCCATATCCCACCCCAGGGGACAGGAGGGGACATGGCCAAGGGCTTCCTTATCTCCTTTAAGTGGCTCTAACACTTGTTTTTACCTCTGTCCTCCTGCTCCAGGTGATTTAGAGGAGCTGGGGAAGGTTTGCCTGGGGAATTTGGTTAATCCCTCTCCTAGGGAGCACTTGGCACGGTTATTGGGCAGTGAGGCATCTCCAAGGCAGGACCTGGTTGAGTTTCTTAAGGTGTTTATGGCCTGGCTGGGAGCTCCTGCTCTGCCTCTAAAGCCAAGACACCCCCTCTCTGCTGCATGGGGGCTCCAGGGAGGTGCAAATCCTGGGTTTATTCCTCTTTCCAGTGGTTCTGGCTGTCACTCCCTGGCATTTTGGGGTTGGTTTGCTTCCAGTGCAGCAGGAAAGTGTCCATGGCCCCTGCCCCTGTGGCCACCATCTACCCCTGCAGAGCACTGACTGACTGTCACCCTCTTCACACCTCCCTTCCCCAGCTCAAGGACATCTTTGACAGCTAGATAATACTTAATTTTTATTTTTTCTTCCTTTCCTAACTGTTTTTTCTTAATCTCTCCCCAATGAGACATAACATTAATTACTGCAGTTAAAGGGAATTCAGTCTCCATTACTCTGTGCCACCCATTTCCTCTTGGCTTGAGCATCTGAAATTTGTCTCCCAAATGAAAAGAAGGGATAAAGGGAAACGAAAAACAAATATGCAAATGCAAGATTTTATTTATTTACCCTTTTTTTAAGCACAGTGTCAAGTAGAAAGGAATCAATATTTTTGTCATTATGCCTGTTGTGTTTTTTCACCATAATCTCAGCTGTCATTTGGGTTTAATTGTGTTGTTTCCTATTGTGTGGAAGTAAATCTTATCTGTTTTGGATTAAAATTCAATGAAGGTCACAGCAGCTCGAAAACTTACCAGGCTGCAGCAATTAATGTTCATTTGGCTTTGATAAATTGGAATGTTCCCCACAATGGGACTAGAGTGGATTTCAGATGCAATAATTCTTCCATTAACTCAATGATTCCCTGTGTGATGGAGCATCTTGTCACTGCTCTGTTTGTCATCTGTCACTTCAAGGATCTGGGCATATGCCTGATATGATTTATCATGATTATTGGGGCTGCTTGTGTCAAAACATTTTAAACCACTAATTATTCCAGCCTTGTAAATTGCTGAATTTAACAGAACATAAGAGAGATTTATTTTTTTGTTGTTCCCCACCGCCTCGTGTCCCAGTTTAATTATTGTTTGTGTGGTGTTAAATCCAGCCCTGGGCCATGTCTGGAGGCTTTGGCCAAGAAGGGGCTGTTTGTCAGGCTCTGGGTGGGACAGACAGGTTTTATCTCTGCACTGACCCTTTGATCATTGCACCCTGTGAGTGTGGGCATGCAGTTTGGGGAGAGGATGCAAAGCCCCATCGCATCCTGCTGGTGGATTGATGGGATTTCCTCTCTTGTGAGTGATGCCAGTAAAAAAATAAATATCTCTTATATGGGATACCAGAGCCAGGCCCATCCCTGCAAGCTGGGAGGTTTAGAAAGGTGCTCTGTGCTGCTTCTGCTCCAGCTCCAGCAGAAACAAGCTGGGTTTTTGGAGAGTGGTCATGAGGAAAAATGTGGTGGTGTTCACAGGGGTCTGAGGATGAGGGAAGAGATGAGGATCTGACTCCATGTTTCAGAAGGCTTGATTTATTATTTTATTATATATATTACATTAAAAGTATACTAAAAAAATAGAAGAAAAGGTTTCATCAGAAGGCTGGCTAAGAATAGAAAAGAATGATAATAAAGGTTTGTGGCTCAGGCTCTCTGTCCAAGCCAGCTGACTGTGATTGGCCATTAATTAGAAAGAACCACATGAGACCAATCACAGATGCCCCTGTTGCATTCCACAGCAGCAGATAATCAATGTTTACATTTTGTTCCTGAGGCCTTTCAGCTTCTCAGGAGGAAAAATCCTAAGGAAAGGATTTTTCAGAAAATGTGTCTGTGACAGGTTCCCTCCCAGCCCAGGCCATTCCATGATTCTATGGTTGCTCTCCTTCCCACAGGTGGATATAAGATCATACCAGTGCAACTGGGCTTGAATGGGAGGGGAGAGGAGGCTGAAACCCTTCTCAGAGCTGGGCTGATTCCCATTGTCCCCAGCAAACAGCTCTCAGGGGTGACCCCAGATCCTGTGGGCTTTGGGCCCATCCCACTTGGGGTCCTTCAGCCCCAGCATTCCCTCAGGTTGGCCATTCTTTGGGAGATTTCTCATTTCCCTACTGTAGGAGCGTCAGGGCGTAGCACGGTGGGGATGGATGGAGACGAGAGATCTCTGGAGCCAGGTCAGGAACTTGGGGTTTGTTGCAAAGGGCCTGGTTGCAGGGCCCTGCTGGGAGCTGCCAAACACAGCTCAGAGCAGGACTGAGAGAAGAGAGGGGAGAGAGGATGAGAGGGTGGGAGAGCAAAAGGGTAAGAGATCGAGGTTCCCATTACAATACAATAAATCTTCTGTGCTGAATATTCTGATTCTCACTAACCAATCTAGTACAAGATCCTATAGCAAATCCTATAGCATTTACATACAGCCTATAAGAATCATTACATTACCACACTGTGTTACATTTCAAACCCTACAAACTCCTCTTTGGGCCCCTTCTGCCAAGCTGTAGGGTCTGCTCTGACCCTTGGGCCTGTCTGCAAGCAGAGGGTGTTGTTCCATCAAAAGGGGATCACCTTCAGCTGGCCACACCATTGTTTTCCAGTTGTTCAGTAACTGAGGTATCTCAAAGCTTGCTTTCATTTCAATCTCACTTATAGTTTCTATATTCTCAGAATCTTCTGCCAGACAATCGTATTTATAAGGCTTTCCTGTTTCATCTTCCCCAACACCTACCCTGCACTATTTTGTCTTCCTTGGTGCAAAACTTCCCAGTGGATTCCATTCCCTCCCTCCCTTGTGCTTGCATGGTGCTGTGGGATTGCTGGCAGCACCAGCGGACCTGGCTTCTCCAGAGATGCAAAACCCTGCTCAAGCCTTCCTCTGACTCCTTGCAGCTTGTCTTGCTGATGGCAGCACTGGAGCTCCTGTCAGCCAGCTCAATGGGAGAAAAAAAACCCTGGTGTGACATGAGTAATGAGGTAGTGAAGAAGGCACAACATCTGTGTCATCATTTTTGCACCAGGAGGTCAACCAGATTCATCAAACATGCACTTCCAGCTTGTGATGTGTTTAGAAATTAATTAAGATAGGGAGAGAATTGCTGCTGCAGCAGATTTTCTTATCTGAAAGGTATTAAAAAGCTAAATTGATCTCCAATGAGCTGTTTTTATTTAAAAAAAAAAAAAAACCAAAACAAAAAACCACAACCTAAAAGAAAAGCTTTAAAACCCCTGGGTTCAGCATGTCCCTGTGTGAGAATCACGTGTGGGGAGAGGAGGAGGAGCTGCCCACCCTGATGAGGAGGTGGACAATGATCCCCAAATCCCTGGGATGGGAGCTGCAGGCTCTGTGCTGATGGCAAACCAAGCAACCCTCAGACCTTCACCAATCCTCCCCACGCTGCTGGAGGTGGCCCTCAGTTCTTTCCTGAGCTTCTCCAGGGTTCCTGAGGGCCTGGTCTGTGACCGTGTTCACAGGGGTCTCAGGATGAGGGAAGAGATGAGGATCTCACTCCATGTTTCAGAAGGCTGATTTATTATTTTATGATATATATTACATTAAAACTATACTAAAAGAATAGAAGAAAGGATTTCATCAGAAGGCTGGCTAAGAATAGAATAGCAAAGAATGATAACAAAGGTTTGTGGCTCGGACAGAGTCTGAGCCAGCTGACTGTGATTAGCCATTAATTAGAAACAACCACATGAGACCAATCCCAGATGCACCTGTTGCATTCCACAGCAGCAGATAACCATTGTTTACATTTTTTTCCCCTGAGGCTTCTCAGCTTCTCAGGAGGAAAAAATCCTGAGGAAAGGATTTTTAATGAAAAAATGTGTGTGACACTGGTGGGATGGATCTCTGCTGGCTCAGGGAGCTGGAACTGGGACACAGAGAGGTTGTTTTTGGTCCATGCTGGAAGAAAGTCCTACTCTTGTCACCCTGACACTGTGGTGGCATCTGCCCTCTCCCAGGATGGGACATGCTTTGGCTCCAACTTCCATTTCCATTTTAATGTGCCATTAACCAACTTCTTGCTGTCTGGGAGAAGGAGCCTCTTTCATGCACCTTCCCCCTCCTCCCCACTCTCCTTTGTAGAGCTGGTATAAAACAGGGACTAAATGTAGTTAATTATGTGCTCTGATATTTAGGGAATTAATTTTGAGGGATTTGTCTTCAAATTGTCACTTTTGTGACAATGGCACCTGTTATGCTGATAATTTTTCACCAGTCTCTCTCAGTTTTCCACCTTAGCTCCAGTGAATACATTAGACCCTCCATGGCTTTCTCTCCATCAGACTTTTTCCACCCCACTGTGTTAAAATATGTAACTGGAGTGTTTGATTTGCATCTCTGATAAAGGAAGGCTGAATAAACACTCTCAGTTCATCTGAACTGAGCAGCAAACTTAACTTGCTCATCTCATCCCCAGAGCAATTGAAAATTGGGGGGAAAAGCAGCCATGGGAAGCACTGGGAAAGGGGTTTGGATTTTGCAGATGGCATCGAGGGTGTGAGAGGGATTTGCTGCCTGAGAAGATTTCCCCAGCCTGGAAAAAATGCTGAGAATCGAGCATGGAAGGGAAAAACCCTAAAAACTCTTATTGGAAAAGTGACCAGGGCTGTCAGGGGATGTGAGAGATGGGAAGGGGATGCTGAAATCGTGAGGAGATGGAGGAAAAACACCAGAGGGAAGATTTTGGGAGTGTGGTGAGGAGCAGCAGAGCAGTGTGAGCTGGTGGGACACACTCCGTGCTGGGTCCCTCTGTGCTGCCAGGCACTGCCAGGGTATTTTTATCAGTTTGCTGATCTCAGAGGCTTGTCTTGAACTTGTTCCCTTCCTTCCTCCTCCTCCTCACTCTTCCCCTTCCCACCATCTGTCTGGGAAAAATCCTCACATCCACAGCACTGCAGGGTGTAGCTGGTGGCCTGACCCTTTTGGTGGTGTGTTGTTTTTTTCTTTCCCCAGATGGAAATCCAGGCTTCAGTGGGGTGGCTCTGCCTCAGCTCCTGCTTTCCATCCCTCTCCTCCACAGGTTGCTTCTCACTGAGCTGCTGGGCTCCTGGAGAGAGCGATTTCCACGTGGGAGCCCCGTGCTAATCCTGTGTGTAAAAGTGCTGGGAGTGCTGCACCGGTACCTTTGAAACATTGATGTAAACACAGAAATACTTTGCAGCTCCCAGCCTGGATCTAATTGCTCGAAACTGCCAGGCTCCAAAGTACATATGGCATTAAAATTGCCAGGAAATGTTGTTCCAGGAAAGCTCCTGTGGATGCTGATGGCTGGGTGTGGGTGTCCCCTGGCTCTGAGGTTGTACCTCACCATGGAGAGTGTTTTCCTGGCAATGCTGGCAGGGTGGAGGGTGTTGTCTCCTCACTGGTGAGGCTGTGCTGTGCTTTAGTCCCAACAGGAATATTGTGATCTCCATCTTCCTGTAGGTACAATATGGGCTCTGACCCAGGGCGAGGAGCCTCACCCAGCTCTCACATCCCTGTGGGTTTGAAAGCTGGGCTGCTCTTCTGACAAGCAGCAAAATGCCTTTTATTTTTTCCTTTCAAACCCTGTGTTGTCTGCAGCTCTCGCTGCTCTCAGTTGTTCCTCGTGTTTGGATGTGAGCTGGAAATGTTTGCACCCATCGAGTGTTGATGGTGTCAGGCTCTGGCTCCTGTGAAGGTGAACTGTGCCCAACCTCATGCAGAACAGCTTCAAGGTGCCTGTGAAAGATGTTCCATCACAGCACCACAAAAGGCTGAAATCCCATTTGATTGGCAAAGCCCAAAGATGGGAGTAAAGTGTTAACGACAGGATGAAACGCAATATCATATTTGTCCCCAGAAATATATTTGTTCTCAGTTTGGGCTTTCCTTTTTTTTTTTTTTTTTTCCCATTTAAAAATAAATTGGACTTGGTTTCACAAGGCACCGTGGTGCCGTGAAAAGGCAGAGCGCTTTTTGTTCAGGGAAGTGTCAGAATGAAATGTTTCTACTCTTCAACACTTTCTATATCCTCCCCAAAACCACTTACACTTTAGTTTCAGCTGATGTGAAACTGTCTGAGCAGATAAACCCTTCCTGGAACAAAAAATAAATAAAATTCTTTCTAGACTCTGTGTGGAGTAGCTGTGCCTGGAGCAGGGGAGATGTGGTGCTGAGGGATCATCACCATCATCATCCTCTGGGTGCCTGCAGTGCCTGGCCCCGGGACAGGGATGCTCAGACTCCCACGAGCAGGAAATAAAGGGAAGAATAACAGGAAAGATGTGGTGCTGAGGGATCATCACCCTCTGGAGTGTCTGGCCCTGGGGCAGGGAGGTTCAGGCTCCCACCAGCAGGAAATAGAGGGAAAAAGAGCAGGGAAGATGTGCTGAGGGTCTGATCATCACCCTCTGGGTCCCTGCAGCCCCTGCAGTGCCTGGCACCGGGGCAGGGATGCTCACACTCCCACCAGCAGGAAATAGAGGGAATAAGAGCAGAGGAAATGTGGTGCTGAGGGTCTGATCATCATCTTCTGAGTCCCTATAGCCCCTGCAGTGTGTGGCTCTGGGGCAGGGATGCTCACACTCATACCAGCAGGAAATTGAGGGAAAAACAGCAGAAAAGATGTGGTGCTGAGGGTCTGATCATCACCCTCTGGGTGCCTACTATGCCTGGCCCTGGGGAAGGGATGCTCAGACTCCCACTAGCAGAAATAGAGGGAAAAAGAGCAGGGGAAATGTGGTGCTGTGGCTCTGATCATCATCTTCTGAGTCTCTGCAGCCCCTGCAGTGCCTGGCCCTGGGGCAGGGGTGCTCAGACTCCCACCAGCAGGAAATAGAGGGGAAAAGAGCAGGAGGAATGTGGTGATGAGGGATCATCACCCTCTGGGTGCCTGCAGTGCCTGGCCCCAGGGCAGGGATGCTCACACTCCCACCAGCAGAAATAGAAGGAAGAATATCACATATCCATGGTTTTCTTTGGCTGCTCATACAGCAGAGCACTTTCTGTGTGTGTGTCTGGGTCTTGCTGCTTTGGAAGTTGGGCAAAATTCCCTCTGGCTTAATTGGGAGCATCATCAGGCCAAGTGTGGTTATTTTTACCTGTCGCTGCTCCCACTCCACCTCCTCCCTCCCTCCTCCATCCCCACGGGTGAGGGGAACGAGCTCTGTTTCAGCTTTGAAAAGGTCTCTGCCAGCTCCAAGCAGGAGCCTCCTCATGAAGTCTCAGGATGTGCAGCAAAGGAAAAAGAGGGAGGAAAAACAATGGGATTGTGCTTATTGTTAAAATCCAATTATATAAAACTGCAGGAAAATAACTGTTTATGAAGGGAGCTGGTTGATTGGCTCAGGTGGGTGCTTTGGGGCTGATTTATGGCAGTGGCTGGAGAGGGAGTGAGTGGGAACATCAGCCCCAGCCCTGCTGGGGTGCACCTGGATTTCAGGGCTTTTTGGATATTTTTTTTCATTGCGTTCCCCTTGATCCAACATTTAAACTGATGGCTTTCCCTTCTAGCTGCCTCCTTTTTATCTCCTCAGGAGAGAGGAGACCACTCCCTTTTTATTCAGGTGGAAGATGAGGAACCCTGCAGGTGGATGGCAGCAAAACCACTGATGCTTCAGCAGTGTCAGGGGTCTGCATTTCCCCTCCCTGAGCTGGAGCTGGGCAGCAGCTCCTCACAGCCATTCCCTGGGCAAATCTGAGCTTTCCTCAGGATTTTCCTGTGATTTTCCCCATTGCAGAAATCTCAAGCTCAGGGTTATAGGCAGCTGAGGTGTCCTTGGGGCTGCTTTGGACCATCCTTTCCTAGATCCACACTGGTGGCATGTGCTGGATGAATGCTGTGATTCTCCTTTTCTCCTCCCTGTGCTTGAGCTGCCTCAGAGCCCAGCTCCTCCTCTGGCTGTTTGGGGGCCGAGGGGAGGAGGAGGAGGAGTCCAAGGTGCTCCAGTGGCTGCTGCTGAGCCCTGGCAGCTGGGGAACAGCCTTGTCAAAGCACAGAAGGGCAGTGACCTCTTCTCCACCCTCTCCACCTCCACCCTCAGGTCTCCACAGTGCTGGGAAGGGAGGGATGAGCAGGGCTGCTCATGGCTTGTGTCTCTCCTGACAGGGACAAGGGGTTCACGTGAGCATCTCTGCAGGGAGGGTTTAGTGACACAGAAAGAGATTTTTCAACCCAGCTGCTCCTGCCTTAGGATCCTGACTGCCTCTATCCCTGTATGCCCTACCCTGGGGCTGGTGCAGGTGAGCAGGGTGAGTTCCCAGGGCTGCCTGGAGGGTGCAGGTGAGCAGGCTGAGCTCCCAAGGGTGCCTGGAGGGTGCAGGTGAGCACAGGGTGAGCTCCCAGGGCTGTCTGGAGGGTGCAGGTGAGCACAGGGTGAGCTCCCAGGGCTGCATGGAGCACCCCAGGTGTGGCAGGGACAGCAGAGCCTGCAGAAGAAGCTGGTGTGATGCAAAATGAGCCCAGCTTGCTGATGTGATGCAGAACCAGCAGGTCAATGACAGTCATGTGCTGTGTGCTCCTGCCAAAACAATCACATTTCACCTGACCGTGCCTTTGCTGGTATTTGTGTCTCTGTTACCATCCTGTCTCCCTCCTTTCTTTCCATGCTGTTTTCCCATCACCTGTTCTGCTGCAGTGGCTATGGGGGGATGGACACCCACCCTCAGGAGAATCCCCCTTGCTCAGCTGTCACCCTGACAGGGGCTCTGTGTGTGAGTGCTGCCATCAGGTTGTTCCTGGGTTGGATGGCTGGGGTCTCCTTCCTTCCCTTCTCCTTTGAAAAAGAAAATTAAGTCTTTGGTCTCATCATGTCACTCCCTGAGCTGCTGCCACTCTCCAGCAGGAGGATTTTCACCCTTGGTGTTTTCTGGGTGCCTTCCTGAGCATCCTCAGCCTCCTCCATGGGGTCTGCATGTGCTGGGGAGGAGAGAGGCTCTGCCCACCCTGCCCTTTTGGGTGGGCCATGACATTTTGAGGCAAAATCCCTATTTCACCCTCATGCACTCAATCCTGTTAACACAAGTGTGCACCCAGCAGCATTTATCACTTATCTGTGTGGGATTGCAGGGTGTGAGTGCCAGGTGCTGCTTTTGGGGGCTCCATACAGCAGTTTGGGGTGCAGGGAGGCTGTGCCAAAGTTCTCCTTCATGTCTTGTTTTCCCTTTGCTGGCTGGGAAGGTGGTGGCTTCATCCTGGCCTGAACAAAGCAATGGCTTCAAGTCATGTCTGCCACAGATCCATCCCCATAGCCTGGAAATAGCAAAACAAGTGGTGTGTAGTGTGGGTTTTATTTTAGTTTTTATTTTTTTATTGCTTTTTTGGGGGGGGGAGTTTTTATGTTTGTTTGTTTTTTGGGTTTTTTTGTGTGGGTTTTTTTGTTTTCTTTTTTTTTTTTTGTGTTTTCTGTTTGTTTTTTTTTTTTTTGTTTGTTTTTTGTTTTTTTTTGTGGGTTTTGGTTTTTTTCTTTTTGGTTGTTTTTTTTTTGGTGGGTTTTTTTCGTGTTTTTTTTTTTTGTTGTTTTTTTTTTGTTGTTGTTTTTTGGGGTTTTTTTTCATTTTAAAACTTTTTTTTCTCGCTATACTCTTCCTCCTTGGCACACAGATCAACACAGGGGGGATGGAGGGAACCTTCAGCCAAGCTCTCCATCACATGTCCCTTGGTTTTTTTTTTTTGTGTGTTATTTTTCCCCCACCGCTGCCCTTGCCAAGGGAAGGACATTGTAGAGCCGCTGAGGCTGGCAGGGGCTGTGGCACTGCCTGCCAACAGCCTCGGTGCCTGAAAGGACTTAGGAAATGCGAGCTCCAAATTAGCTCCCAAATCATCTTCTCCATTTTCTCTGGCTGGAGAGCCCCTCTGTGGTGGGGCTCCCCAGGACCAGCCAGCTCTGCTGTGGGGCTGGATGGAGAGGCTTGGCCTGGAGAAATGGCACTGTAGGACACGAGAAACACAAGCTCACACCGCTGTTCTCAAAGTGAGGAAAAAAGAGAAGTTTATTTTCTGACTCCAACATTTATAGTTTTCCAAAAGTGACAGCGGATTGGAGGGTGACAGTGCCACCTCTCCAATGACACTGGTCAAACCAACAGTCCATCAACTTTCTCCTCTCTTCTATACAAGAATGCAAAACAATGAGTTATTTACAAAACTGTGTGAGCAAGTTCACTACAAGAAGGTCAACATCAGAAAGCTTAGAAAATCTTTAAAAACCAGGGTGACAGAGCAACAGCACGATGCTCCCATGGGGATGGCAGGAACAGCCTCAGCATGGGTGGCTCAAGGCAAGCTGGAGCACTCCAGGGACAAATTCCTGCTATCCCTCCTCCCCACATTGCCCCACTGCCTCCCTGCCCAGCTCCCTCCTGCTGATACCCCTTGGGAACAGTGCTGGGGCTCTGCTGTGGTGCTGGAGGGCAGGAGGGGAAGCACAGGTGTGACCGTGTTCACAGGGGTCTGAGGATGAGGAAGAGATGAGGATCAGACTCCATGTTACACAAGGCTTGATTTATTATTTTATGATATATTACATTAAAACTATACTAAAAGAATAGAAGAAAGATTTCGTCAGAAGGCTGGCTAAGAATAGAAGAGGAAAGAATGATAACAAAGGTTTGTGGCTCGGGCTCTCTGTCCAGGCTACCTGACTGTGATTGGCCATTAATTACAAACATCCAACATGGGCCAATCCCAGATGCACCTGTTGCATTCCACAGCAGCAGATAATCATTGTTTACATTTTGTTCCTGAGGCCTCTCGGTTTCTCAGGAGGAAAAATCCTAAGGAAAGGATTTTTCATGAAAAAATGTCTGTGACACACAGGCTTGAGGGACATCTGCTGAAAGCTTCCCAGGGGAGGTGGCAGCCCCATCCTGTGCCTGCCCCAAGGATGCTGCTGAGAGCTGCCAAGGTCATGGCCCTGCTGGCAGCACACAGGGCAGGGACATCTGGGGCAGCAGAAGCTGGAGGAGCGGAGCAGGAGGCGTGCTGGCTGTGTGTCTGCTGGGGGGTTGGATGATGCCCTTTTCTGACCTAGAGACAGGGCAATTTCCCATACTGGGGAGGGGACAACCTGTGCCCTGGCCAGCTGTGCCCCTCAAACACCTCATTTGTGCCCTGGCCAGGTCGGTGGGTGAAGCAGCAGCTGCTGTGGGGTGGAGCAGGAGCAGCTCTGTGTCCCTGTGCTCTGCCTGGGCACCATACCCGCAGGGCAGAGCTGCTCCCAGGGCCTTTGGGGAGGGCTGGCTGTGCAGCAGCTGAGCCTGGGGAGCCTCAGTGCTGCTGTTTTGGTGTCTCAGAGCTTTGTCTTTGCTTCTGTTGTCACCTCTCAAGAGAGAAACGGGAAGGGCTCAGCTTTGCTCCTGGAAATTCAGGCTTCACAAATGCCCTGAAGTGCTGCATCCCCCCTGGCACTCCAGCCTTCACACTGAATGCAGATTGCTCTTTAAATGTCTCTGTAGGTGGATTTTAGCGCTCAGGTGCTGCGGGGCAGAGCACAGGCATCTCAACTGATCTGCTCTGCTAACCCCAAACCACCCCAGGAAGGGCTCTGGTGCCTTGGGGCTCTTGGCATTTACTGTGGCTGAGGATGAGGATGATGAGGATGGTTCCCCGGAGGGCTGAGCATCTGCAGGATGTGTTGCTGTGCTGCTGTGGCTCAGGGAGGCCAGGCTGCTGCCGCCAGCATCGCTCCTTTTCCTCTTTCTCCTCTTTCTCCTCCTTCTTATCCCTTGGCGGTGGCACGTGTGTGGGAGAGGGAGCTCAGAGCTGCCTCGGGCACTCAAGTCTGTCCCTTCATCCTAACAGCAGGCACCTGGGGAAACAGCAGAGGAAAATTCCACTTCTACAGCAGTGCAACTTGGGTTTTGTATTATTATTATTTTTTTTTAAAGGCTCTGTCAGGCTCCTGCTCTCTCCCCCTCCCCGTGCTGTGCAGCCATCTCTGAAGCAGAAGTGATATTTTCTGCCAATGCAATGATTAGCCTTTCTGCTAATGACCCACGAACAGTGTCCAAAATAAATGAGCCCAACCTGCTCATCTTATTAGCCAAATGATTGCATAGAAAGAGGAAATATCTGCAGAAACAGCTTAGGCAGCTGTAATTTGGAAGCGTGGAGGAGTCACTGCTTGAGGTATGGAGAGGAGCCATATGTCTTCAAAAAGCTGGGAGAGCTCTTGTGCTATTGGGGTTCTTCTGCTCATCCCCTGCTCCCCCTTTTGTGAAATAATTGTGCAGGTTTGGAGCTGTGTCTGTCCTCAAATTCTGTTGGTTCCATGGCCTGGGAAGCTGGAGATAGATGGATATTTCTGATATTTCTCCTCCTGTCCTCCTTGTCTGGTTTTTGTCTTCCCCCATCCTGTAGATGAGAGGCAGCAGCAGTGGGGTGTTGGTCAGGAGGGCAGCTGATGCAGTAGCCAGTATCAAGGTGCTCTTCAGGAGCTGTTCTTGTGTCCTTCAGGCTCTTCCCAAAGCACCTGACAAGGCTGTGGAACATCCTTGATTGGCATGGGGAGGATGAGGAGCAGAAAAGGGAGAGGGGAAGGCAAGGGGAGGTTTCTGCAGAGAGGGGAGGTGAAGGGGGGCTTGTGATCCTCCTCACAGATCATGGTGATAATGAAGTGAAACAAGAAGGCATTTCAGGCTTTGTGGAAATGCAAGGGAGAAATGGGGCTGGGTGCAGGAGAAGAGTAGAGCCACGAGGATGGGGGAATCCATGGAGAAGCTGGAGGGCTGGCGTGAAACCCCTCCTGATTTTGGGAACAGCTTGACCTTCTCTGGGAGATGTACAGTTTGAAAGGTGGGTTGTCTTCCCAGTTGCTGCTTGACTCAGAAGGTCTCTTGCCCCAAAAGCCTGTCCCTGAGTGAGGGACAGCAATGTGGCTGTCCTGGAGAAGGGCTCTGGGAGCTGAGGCAAGCCCTGGAAGGCTGACCCTGCCGCCTTGAAGCTGCATCACATCAGAGGATGGGCACAAGCTCGTGTCTCTTATAACAGCAGAGAAAATCACACTTGATCCTGTTCTTTCCTGGAGGGAGGGCAGCTGGAGACCTGGCTGATGATGCACCAGCCCTAAAACTGATGAGGAGGGTGAGATCACCCTCTCCCAGCTCCCTGTGTGCAGCCATGTGCTTCCCTGACCTTCTCTGTGGCACAGATGGTGTGAGCTCCCACATCAGTTCCCTTGTTCAGCATCTCAGCTTTGGGGTCTCCTCAGTTCCCTGGTTCCACCAGGACCCTTCAGCAGCTGACACCAGAGCCCTGCTTGATATTCCACATTTCTGTTCATGTATATCCATGAAATAGAAACTCCACATAACTGCATGTATATTTATTTTTTACCAAGCTGGGATCTGAAGGGTGCCATGCACAAAAATAAGAACCTTGACTTCAATTTTCAGTTTAACTGCATTCATATGTAGCTACTTCATTTCTCCTTTCTGTTTCATGAAGACAAATTCTGGACTTCTTTCTTCCTTTCCTAATTAATGGGATAATTGCAAGTCGTGCATTTTTCTCTCCTAAGAAGTTTTGGGTTTAAACGATTATCTGTGTTTGGAAAACATCCTGACAGTGCAAATATTGAAAACTGGAGCACTGAGTGGATGAGCCAATGACCCTGGCTCTCCTTGCACCTCTCAGTGTCTCTCAGTGCTCTCAGGAATGCTGCTCTGGGTCCCTGGGGCTGAGACAGGGCTGTGGGTGTGGGTGGAAGGTTCACCTGCACGCCCCAGGCTGCATTTGAGAACTTTTCCTCCCTGTTCTCTTAAACAAGTTTTTCAGGTTAATGCTGCAGTGGTTTGGCTGTGGAAAATGTGACTGCAGGGTTTTGGTTTTTGTTCTGCTATTTTTTTGATTGTTTGGTTTGGGCTTGTTTATTTGTTATAAGTGAGGGAGCTGCTTCTTCAGTGCCCCAACCCTTCCACAGTGCCACGATGGCAGTGCCCTGTCCTTTTGATGGCACTGCCATCCATAGGGACACTCCTTTGTTTCTTTGGGTTTTGTTCTACCATTGCTTGGTTTTGGCTTGTTTGTTTTTATACGTGGAGGAGTTGCTTCTTCAGTAGTACCCCAACCCTTTCACAGTGCCACGGTGGCAGTGCTGTGTCCTTTCAATGGCACTGCCATCCATGGGGACACTCAAAGGAGCGCTTCATTCTCAAGGGTTTTCAGGATGAAGATTTGCTTTTCCATGGGATCTGTGGAACGGAAGAAGGGATTTGGAGCAGGCATTGAGTCCAGCTCAGTGCCCTGGGGCAGGATCAATAGCCCTTTGTCACTGCAGATGGATGTGTCTGTGTCCTGTTCTGCAAGAATTCCTGGTCCCTGTTGGCGATGTTCTGACAGGGATCAGGGTCCAGCAGCCCCAGCAGTGCTCTGCCTCCAGCCCAGCTTTGAGACAGCCAAGGATTTCAGATAACTTTTGGGCAGATTTAAATGAGCAGGAGGTTTGAAGTGATGGATGAAAACCCTTTTCCTGTAAATGTTTTGCTCTGGGGATTTCACTGCAGCTCTCTGGCAGCATGCAGGGATGCAGGCTGGCATTGCCCCAGGGGTGGAGGGTGACCAGAGCTGCTCCTTTTGAAAAGGAGGGGTCTAAGCACTTCTGTTTAAAATTTCAAGCTCCTTCTGAACATTGTGTTATGACCCTGCTCTGTGATGCCACGTCCAGCAGCTCATCCCTGCAGGGACAGGGACATGTGGTGCCTGAGGCAGGAACAGGACATCTGGATTGCTGAGGCTCTGAGTTCTGGGATTTCATTCCCTGGAGCTCCTGCTTGGTCTCTGCAAGACACATTCAGCCTCTGGTTTTAAAACCCACACTCCTGCCCTTGTGTGAGGGCACCTGATCTTAGATTAGCAACCATGCTGCTCTTCTGTGCTTCCCAGCACACTCTACTGCATTTATCCTTGGATTTATGGATTTATTCTAGTCCCACTGCCATGAAACACGAGTGGGGCTGCTCCCTGAGTGAGCTTTTCTTAGGATCACAGCCATGGACCAGAAAAGCTGAACCACCACGTTTCCAGCACTCTGTAGCACAAAGTAGAGACTCCATTCTCTTTTTGGCTCCCTTTGTTCTGTGGGAAATCACTCTTGAGTGATGAAAGCCTGGAAGAAGGTCAGGTGTTGAGGACAACAGCTGAGTCCCCAAGGAGTAAGAGGCTTTTTGTTTGGAGCAAGGGGAGGGTTTGAAAGGTGGAGGAGCTTGTGCAGGACAGTGATGTCTCTGAAAGGCGCTCATCTCCAGCCCAGAGCTGCCTCTTCTCCTTGGACCCAGGTGAGTCTCTCTGGGAGCACACAGAGCTGGATCCTCATCTCCCAATCATTCTTTCCCCTCTGGCCAAGCTGTTTCTTTTGCAGGGCTCTTCTGAAGATGGAAATATTGAAAAAACTGGGCTTAATTTAGATTAGATGTGAACTCAAGCCAGCCACAGGACAAGAGATGGAGCTGGGTGGAAGTTGTTTTCCTGCCTCCTACAGGAAGGAAAGAGGGAAATCTAAAAACAAACTGTGCCTGTGCATGGTGAGAGGAATGAGCAAACTAAATCTCAGTGCTCAACAAACAAGGAGTGGAGAGGAGCTTTGTGAGCCCAAAGGTGTGGGCAGAAGGACTTTATTAGCTCAACTTGAGCATTTTGTCTCCATTCCCATTTAGCTGTGGAATCTAACTTCATTTTAGCCTTACATTTAAATTTTCAAAACAGGCCTGTCAAATTAGTAAAAGGAAATTTGATTAGAAAATGGCAGCAGGATTGAGTCTTTGTTTTTCTCCATTCACAGTTTGGCTCAGCATTTGCTCTACACCAAAAATACATCGTTGGAAAAGTGGGTTTTAGCTAGTCAACACTTCCTAATTCTGAGGAAAAAAGTAGGGAGCAGAGATGGAGAATTCCTGCCACTAGCTCCCCAGTTGTTGCCCCTTTTCTGGGACCTGCTGTGCCACCAGGGCTGAGGTGGCATTAGTGGGGACTGGAGGGAATGAGAGTCACAGAGAGGTGGGATGGCTTTGTGCCTTCCCTTGCTCTCTCCTGCTGGCTGCCATCCCCATGGCTGGGTTCAGCTGTTTGCTCTCCCTGAGGACATCAGGGGCTGAGCCCTGGAGCAGCTTCAGGAGCCCGTGTTAGTGGGGATGCTTCAGTGGGGATGCTGGGCTGTTTTGGGATGAGCTGCAGAGCTCTGCCCATCAATCTCAGCACCTTGCACCTCAGACCCTGTGTCTGTCCCAGGCTGTGCTGGGTGGGAGAACATTCCAGAAGAGAAGGATCAGGAGGGAGATGGGCAGTAGAGTTAAACACTGGCTAATAACAGCCAGGGGGCTGGAGAGCTGGGAACTGCCATCCCAGTTACCCAGGAGAGCTTCCAGGGGGATCAGGGAGATTTTGGGGTTGGAGGAGCAGCTTTCCTTGCCCAGGGGAAGGGAAAGGGGCTGGAGAGCTGGGAACTGCCATCCCAGTGCCCAGTAGGGCTTCCAGGGGGATCAGGGAGATTTTGGGGTTGGAGGAGCAGCTTTCCTTGCCCAGAGCCCTCTTGGAAGCTTGGGAGCAGCAATGGGGTCTCAGGCTGGCTCTGGAGTGGCCACCCTCACCTGGTCCCTGCCTGCTGCCAGGGATGGAGCCGGGATCTGCTCCACAGTTATTCACAGATGCTGCAATTAGGCTGGAGACAGGGTGTCAAAAACCTGTGTCAAAAACCTGACAGCAGCCCCGGTGTGTGCACGGGGAGGGGGTTATTAGCCTGTTATTATCCATTTACCCAGATAGCCCAGCTAATCAGCTTTCAGATGGGGAGAATTAATTGGTTTCGATTGGAGCACCAGGCAGGTTTAATTGAAATGAATCCTTTCCCACCTCCAAACAGGCACTTCCTCAGCTGCTGCTGCTGCCTGGGGAGGGGGGCTGCAGCCTTCCCACCACCACCCTCATGGTGTGAAGCAGCTGTAGCAGCCATGCCCTGCAATCCTCACTCCATCTGGGAAGGAGCTCTTGTCTCTCCATCCCTGCATCCCACTCCAAACCCTCTGCTCCCAGCTGGGATGGAGAGTGTGAGTCTCAGATTGTCTCAGCCCCTTGTAGCACACCAGGGAGCGTGGCATGGCATCTTGGTGGCACCCACGTGGCATCACTGCCATGCTGCCACCTCTGCTTTCCTCCTGTTGAGTTGGATGTTCTGCATCCATATGGGAACAAAAAAAAAAAAAAAAAGGAGTTGAATTTCAGGAATTTGGGGATGGGGACTGTCCCCAGGGTGTGCAGAGCTCTTCAGAGCTGGGGGTTCAAAGGGAGTTGCAAATCCAGCTTTTGGGATCCCAAACCTTGTAGCACACCAGGGAGTGTGGCATGGCATCTTGGTGGCACCCAGGTGGCATCACTGCCATGCTGTCACCTCTGTTTTCCTCCTGTTCTCCTGAGTGTTCTGCATCCATACGGGAACAAAAAAAGGAGTTGAATTTCAGTAGTTTGGGGATGGGGACTTTTCCCAGGGTGTGCAGAGCTCTTCAGAGCTGGGGCTTTTCCCTTCACAGCCCAGTGGCAGAGTGCCCTGTCGCAAGAAAAAACCCAAAATCTTGTGCATTCCCATATTTCTTTATTCCCAGTTGATCCAGCAAGAGGGCTGGGTGGGAAAGGAGTAGTTTCATCAAGATGTGCTGCAGAACAAAAAGGTTTCTGTGGACTGGTGTGAGCAGTGTGTGTGGGAGCTGCAGAGCAGGGAATCCCATCCCCATGGGTTTGTTTTTGCACCGTGCTGAGCCCCGAGGTGGTTTGGAGGCATCACATGGAGAGCTGGATGAGGGAACTCTCAGTTCATGTCAGGGAGATGAAAAAGCCCTGGGAGATGAAAAAGCCCTGAAACAGGGGATAAATTTTATGTGTGAGCAAGGTTCCAGTGAAGTTAATGGGAGTTAAGTGTGTGGTTAAGTGCTGTATTTAACTGGGCTTTTAAGAGCCTGCTGGGAATAGCTGTGGTGTTTTGGGAGAGGAGGCTTGGAGGGTTCCTGAGGTCTTGGATCTTCTCTTTAAATCAAAATCTTGGATCTCTCTGCTCTATTCTACATGGGGGGGGGGGGGGGGGGGGGCAGCACAGTTTTCAAATTTCTTATCAAATCATAAATGAAAATTGATAAAAATTAAGGTTTGATTTGTTTTTTCCCTTTGGTGTGTGATGCCCCAGGTATCAGTAGAGACTTTGGGGGGCTGTGGTTTGTGATTCCTGTTGTGTGACTTATGATGCCAGAATTCCATGGTACCTTCAGATGCCAAATGGGCACGTGCACGGAGGCTTTATCCCTGTTAATGTGTTTGAATACCCTCCCTTTCCTTCTGGAAAGCTGTATTTTGTGTTCATTCAGCTGTGGATGTTCATTATGCTGAAATGTTTGCACTTTAAATATGGTAAGGCAGGGTTTGTTTTTTGTGGGTTGTTATTTCTGTGGTGGTTTTTTTATTTTTTTTTTTACACAATAGGCTGGATTGTTCCAAAAAAAAAAAAAACAAAAAAACCCAAAAACTGCAGCCAACACAACAAGCTTTTTTCCTTTGTGTCTGTGTGTTCAATAGCACCTTCTCATCATCTCCAAAAATTATTTGAGAAGTCTATAAATGAATGCTAAACCCCTTTTCCATTCTCTCTCTCATCTTCACCATGGATAGAGCAGCAGCACAACCAGAGCAGAGGGGACCTGGTCCACCAATGGGGTTTGGCTCTCTTTGCCTGCACTTTTGGTGAATTTCTGCACTTTTGCCACATTTTGTGGACAAGTGGCCAAGGTCTGGCAGCCCAAGGAGTGGCTGGTTAATTGAGCAGGACGGGTGCTGTTCCCTGTCCCTCTCAGGAGCTGCAGGCACGATGTGAATCGTGTTCGTGTTCCCTCACCCGGAGATGTGCATCTCTTATTAGATTAATCTTTTTTCTAATATATGCAGAATATACAGTGGGAACAGCATTAATTCGCACTAATGGTTGTGAGATCCACTGAGAATTAACTGCATTTTTTTGCAAATTAGTGAGGAAGCGGATAAACACAGTTATTAAAAAAAACAAGCAAAGGTACTTTTGCAACAGCAGTACGTGTTTGTCATTTATCTGACAAGTGTTCTTTACTTTTAATTATATTTCATTGCTTGCTAGCAAACGCTGTGCTGGTGGATATTGCAATAATCCTCCTCATTTGAAACCTTTCTTTTAGCATTAGCTAAACCTTTGTTTGGAAAGGGTTGGGGAGGTCAGGGATCCTGCAGTGGCTGTGACTTTGGGAGGTCCCATGGCAAGTGCCTTCCATCCCTGGAGGTGTTACTGGTGGATTCAGTGAAACCAGGCTTAAACTGAACCTTGGAGGGTTTCGCTGCTTTTCCCTCTCAGCTGGGGAGGTGTTAGGGCCACACACAGTTAGTTTGGGTGGGTTCCCTTTCATCCTTTCCCTGGCAGGAGATGCCTTTTCTGGGCTGTGGCTGTGGCATGGGGATGCTCCTCACCTGAGCTGGGCTCCTGGGGACAATCAGGGTTTGCTGAGGATGGTGCAGGGAGGGAAACTGTGTCTGGGGTGGCTCTGAAGGACTTTCCTTTAGCTCTGTGTTTCACTGGGAGGTGCTTTTTGTGTTGCCACAACCTTGGGCACTTAGCCTGCAGCATGTTGTCCTGGTTGGCAAAACCTCACCCGCACTGGGAGACACTTACCGTGGATGAGGTGGCCTCTTTTATTGAAAATCCAGGTCTTTTTATTTATAAAATTTATATTAAAAAAATGTAAAATATATATATATATATATATATATATATATATATATATATATATATATATATATATATATATATATATATATATATATATATATATATATATGCTCTGGTGGTGGTGGCCCCTGCTCGGCCATCCCAGGGCAGCAGGAGTGTGGCAGGAAAGACATTACGTGGGAGAATATGCACGTTCACAGCTCAGAAGATTAAAGACCCGTGTTCTTATCACTGCAGAACAGAGTATTATAATATATATATATATATAAAATATATATTTATTTATATATTTATCTTAAAAAAAATATATATATATATAAATTTATAAAAAATAGCATTTTTCCTTAAATCAAATTAATTTCCCCTCCTCTTTGGAACAGGGATGACACACAGCTGAGGGTGGGGTATAACTGAGCTGAGTGGGATGAACACGTGCAGGGGTCTCCTGTTGGCTCAGCGTGGAGCAGGATTAGGGCTCTGTAACTCAAACTCCTTGGGGGAAAGGAAAATCTTTTGTTTTTGTCTCAGCTTTGTGCTGCTCACATTAGGAAAACATGAGAGCAAGCGCAGGAGACCTTATGAATTTTAAAATCTCCCCTCTCTGAGGGCAGGCTCTGGGTTAGCAGGTCAGCCCATTCCGGTGAACCGTTTAGCGCGCATTAAAATCACAATTTATGCAATCTGAGCCCCGGCTTTAAAAAGAGCCAGCAATCAGGTACTTAATAAAATCACCTCCAGCCCTCCTCTTTCAGCTCGCTGCAAATAAATGCCTTTTTTTTACATAATAAAAATGGATTAGGAGTCATTTTGAATTGTTATCCTAGCGAGATGTGCGGTTCGGGACGCGCAGGCACATTGGCTGTGATTGAGGGTTGTGTGTTTTGGTGCTTGCACACAGCCAGTGCCTGGGAGACCTTTCAAATAAACATTTACTGGAACATCACATTGCATGTCTGAGCAGCACAGAAAGCCTGATTGGCAGGTTCACTCCTTCTTTTGTTTCCCTTCTTGGATGAAACAGCAAAACAAAACTGAGCGTGGCTTAAAAAAAATGTATGAAAATGTGACTTGTCTGACTTGTTCTTTTTTTTTTTTTTTTTTTTTTTTTATCGTGGAAGAGTCAGAGATTTTAAAGTTATGGTTCCCACAGCAACTGTAACTCTCATCGCTTGTGTGTGTGCTGTACTTTACAGGACTGTATATACTATGAAATTTATGCCCTGTGTGTGGATGTACAGCATGGTAGGAGGATCTGCAGGGTCTGGATGGAGCCATCCTGTGGGAACCTTCCTCTCAAACGCCATGGCCACATCCTGAGCTCCTTGCAGCCATTCAGAGAGGGTGGTTCGGGGGTGCTGTCACCTCAGGTGACACAGGTGTGATAACAACACCCCCAGAAGGCAATGCCCCAGTCATACCTGTAGCTCAGTGAGGTGGTGAGCTGTGGGAAGAAGGGAAAAAAGAGATGTAATGCTGTTCTCCTTGGGCTGCAATTCAAGGAGCCGTCCCTGCTCAGCAAAGCGCTGAGGCGTGTGCTCTAGGCTCATGGGCTGTAATGGGAATTAAACACATTTTTAACGTTGAGTGTGTGGTTAGGCACCTTGGTGAAGCTGTGCTTCAGTGGGGATTTGAAATGTACAGGGAGAAAATGTTGGATTTTAGGAGATTTGCCCTGTGTATCATCGTTGTCTCTTAGAGACAGAGGTGGGGTTGAGTGCTCTGGAGTCAGGACTGGATCCAGATCTCTTTGGAGTACATATATGTATATATTTTAACCCTGGTGCTTGTTTTTCCTCTCTAGCCTTCATGCTGGCTTGATGTCTGTCCTTGGTCCCACCCCCATGCTGGGCCTCAGTTTCCCTGCCTGGTGCTCACTCATCACTGCAGCAGTGGGGGTTTGGGCTGGAGGGGCTGGCTGTGATTTGTGGATGGGGGTGAGCTCTGCCTGACTCTCTTTGCATCCAGGGTCTGGTGGTGCTGTGTGTGTCTGGCTTGCCTGGGAGGGGATGAAGTGCCCCAGATGAGAGATAAGATGCTGTGGAGCTGAACAGTGGGAAAGACAAAATTGGGGTGAGGAGAATTCAAGAAAGGACCATGGGATCATCTGTTGGGTGAGGAGAATTCAAGAAAGGACCATAAGATCATCTGCTGTTCCCTCAGAACTGCACAGGGTGCAAGAATGCCCTGAAGCCTCTATTTCTCATTTGAAATAAAGTATGACTTTTCAAAAAGCATCCAGGCTTGATTTAAAAAAAAAATAAATTAAAATTGACAGTGATGGATAATCCACTACACCCCTTGGTAAATTGTGCTAGTGTTTAATTACCTTTACAGCCACAAAGAAAAGAAAGGAAAAGTACACAGTGTGAAGAGCCCTGAGGGTTGTGCGGTTATTGCTGGACCTGATTGCTCACCCTAATTCAGCTGCTGGGATGATGCAGGGGATGACATACTCCAGCACTGGGGGCTCATTGCGCCCATGGGGCATCCTTGGGCAGCCCTGGGGACTGTCCTTGGAGCCATATCTGGGGCTGTGGGAGCCCATTTCTGGTGTGGGGCTTGTTCAGCCCTTGGGACATCCTTGGGCAGCCTGGGGACTGTCCTTGGAGCTATGTCCAGCTATGGCTGTGGGAGCCCTGCTTCATCCAGCAGCACCTCAGTAGCCATGGGGCTGGTTGCCAGCACAGTGTTGGACAATAAATGGCTTCAAGTTAGGAAATAAAGAGGGACATTCTTGTCTGAGGACAAAAATTTGTGTTGGTGTTGGGAGGAAGGAGCCCAGGTCAGCACAGACTTGAGTGCTGTGCTGTTTAGCACTGGGTTTGCTTTGACCTACACAAGGGATGCTGTGGTATAAGAGGTCTGCCCTGCCCAAACTATCCCCTCCAGCTGGGGATTTTCGTCTGTGGCTTCAGCCCTTTTGGTGTGGCAGCTGCAAGACTGCCAGGGCTTGATTTCTGAACAGCTGGGCTGTCACTGGGTGACTGCAGGGATGGAGGATTCCTGCAAGGGATCACAGCACATCCCACCAATGTGGGGAGCAGAGCTGGAAAGGACAGAGGCTGCTGCAAGGAAGTTTTTTCTGGACTCCAGAGCATCAGTGGGACTCCCTTGCCTTTCCCTGGCTTGGTAGGGCAGGCTGGGGGCTGTGTTCAAAGCAGCAATGTGTCCTTTTGCTGCCCAGAAATTGTTCAGCATCTCAGAGACTGCCGCAGAGTGATGGCCTTCCAATCCAACAGCTTGGCAGCCTTCATAATTGATGTGAGGGTTCAATCTCTTGGGCTTCAGGGTGGCCTCTCCCATTGATTTTCCTTCTGTGGGCTTCAAATAATTCCCAGCCTCTCAGAATCTCTGCTGGTCAGGGTGATCTTGAGATGTGTTAGAAAGTCTCCTTTCCCAGCCCAGCAGTCAAAGAAGGATTCAGAGCTCTTCATTTCTTGGTCTCAAGGTTGTTTATTGTTTCTTATCTATAAAATTCTTTCTCTGGCCTGCTGAGGTCTGTTCAGCAGGACAATTCCAGCCACTCTGCCTGCCCTCAGGGCAGGCTTATCTTTTTATACTAAAAACTATGTGTACATTATTTAAAATAACTTTCCAATACCTATCACCTATGTTAGACAGTGAGCTTTTACTCTAAACCAATCCAAAAGTGCCAACATCACAGCAGAAGATGGAGGCCAAGAAGAAGAAGGAGAAAGGCTGGACGTGCCCAGATCCCTCCATCTTGCCTCCTGAACCCCCATTCTAAAAACCCCAAAAATCTATTTTGTCACCCCATGACAAACCAACTATTACTCTACTTAGACTCTCTTGACTTGCAATTCTTCATATAAAGGTTGGTAATTGTTTTTTCCAAGGGCTAAATCAAAGGCACAGGGGTCTTGGGCTCTGTGCCAAGGTCTCTGAGCCCCTTGATAGGGTCTCAAGTCTTCCAGGACAGCCAGAGGAATTTCCTGGGTTCCAACACCAGCCTTGCTGCTCTTCAGCTTCAGCTGAGCTTTGCTGTGGCACCATAAGCCCTGCAGCTCTTTCCACACATGGGCTCTTCCCACCATCCCTCTTCTCCCCCATCTTCCTTCTCCCATTCCTTCTCCTCTCCTGTGGGTTTTGGCAATGCTCTGGTGCTGGTGGCCCCTGCTTGGCCGGCCCAGGGCAGCAGGAGCGTGGCAGGAGGGACATTACGTGGGAGAATATGCATGTTCACAGCTCAGAGGATTAAAGGCCCCGTGTTCTTATCACTGCAGAACAGAGTATTATAAATCCAGCCTTAGAATACCAAATCCCCACGCGGCTCGGCCATTGTTTGGGAATATTAAAAAGCTCAGAGACAGAAATAATCAGTTTCCCAATGACACGTTGTCAAATAAAACATTTCTCATATTATCCCTTCTTTCCCCTTTCTCTCTCCGGCTCCCTCAGTTGGATAATTTAACACGAAAAATAGATTAAAATGAGGCTGGCTTGAACGCCTCCTAAGTTTGACTTTTTTTTTTTTTTTTTTTATTTCCCCCCTTTTCCCCAGGAAGCTCTCCAGGCTTGTATGGTGTTGTTAAACAAGCAGTTGCCAGGAAGGGGTCAGGGACTAAAGGAGCACGTTGGAATTGAGCTGCCTGTCATGAGCCCCTGTTGCTCACCCATGGGGCTGGCACAGGCACCCCCAGCCTTTCCCAGGGGACATTGGCAGAGCAGAGATCTCTGGCTCATCCCCAGAGGATGTGGGAGTTGTGGCTGGGCTGGGAGCCCTTGGCTTCCTTGAGCCAGCCCTGTCATTCTTGAGTCAGAGGGGGAATGGCACACCAGGAACCTCTTTATGTGTTCTTGTAGCTTCTTCTGTCTTTATGTCTTCTTGGAGGTTCTTCTGTCTTTATGTCTTCTTGTAGGCCTTTCCAAGCAGAGAGATCTTTAAATAAAGATTCCCAGCCTCTCAGAATCTCTGCTGCTCAGAGTGACCCCAAGATAGGTTAGAAAGTCTCTTTTCCCAGCCCAGCAGTCAAAGAAGGAGTCAGAGCTCTTCTGGTCTCATTCTCAAGGTTGTTTATTGTTTCTTATCGATAAAATTCTTTCTCTGGCCTGCTGAGGTCTGTTCAGCAGGTCAGACAGAAGCACTCTGACCACTACAGAGGCAATGTTATCTTTTATACTAAAAACTACATGTACATTATTTACCATAACTTCCCAATACCTATCACCTATGTTAGACAGTGAGCTTCTTCTCTAAATCAATCCAAAAGTGCCAGCATCACTCAGAAGATGGGAGCTAGGAAGAAGAAAGAAGAAGGACAGGGCATGCCCAAATTCCTCCATCTTGGGACCCTGAGCCCACTTTCTAAAACCCCAAAAATCTATTTTTCACAATAAACCTGCCAACATATTTATTGTCTCCAGGACATTTCCCAGAGGCAGATACAAGCTGAGCCCAGCCAGGAATATCCACAGCCCCAGGCCTGCCATGGGTGCTGAACCCCTTCCTTGGCTCCAGCTGGCACAGCTGCTCCTCCTGCAAGGCTTTTTCTGTCTCTCTGACCTTTTCTGAGCATCTGGGATGTCTCTGGTTTTGCTTTTCCATGGAGGGTGAGTGCTTGTGTGCCCATGGGTGCCGAGTGCTCTGCCCTGCAGCCCTTTCCAGTGGCAGAGTGCACAGAGTGAGTGATACCCAGCAGGGCAGCTCAGGGGTTTGGTGGTGAAGGCCTTGGAGAAGATTTTTCCCAGCTATCACATTCTGAAGCCTTTCTGAGAACCCTCTCATTGCTGTAAAGATGCTGGCACATGAGCCAGACCTGGTTTTGCAGTGGGGTTTGTTGTGTTGAAGGTTGTGGCCCTGCTGTGTCCTTGTCACCTGGCCTGGCCTCCCTTCTGGTGTGCCATGGTTTATCTCCTGCAAACTGGATTTCTGAGGAGATGCCAGGGGGTGTGGGGGCTCAGGCCAAGGAGCTCCTGTGATGCTCTGCATGCATCAGGAACTGTGCAAATCCAAGGAAACTCATGTCTGCTCTCCCAGGCTGAGCGAGGTGTCCTTGCTGGTTCTTGTTTCTGGGCATGGAAGGCCATGGTGGGTCTTTGTAGACCCACATTTCTCTTCACAGAGAAAAGCAAGGCACATCTTCCCAAGAATATTTCTGGGATTCACATTCTCTGAACCTCAGAGAAAGAAAACACAATTCTTATCGTTTGCTGTGCCTGTGTTCGTGCAAAAGTAGAATGCAATATGGAGATTGTTTATCCAAAGTGGTGGTGCTTTGTTTTCTTGGCCTATCAGGGCCAAGAGTGTATATGTGTGTGTGGGGACTGTTGGGTGACAGCCATGAGATTCTGGGCAGTGTGTGCAGGGTTGAGTGCTTGGCAGGTTCAGTTTAACATGTATAGAATAATATAGTACAATAAAATAATTAATTAGCCTTCTGATATCCATGGAGTCATTCTCTCTCCCTCACCAACGTCGGAGTCACTGTTGATTTGCAATAGATCTCCATCCCTCTGGTCCTTGAAGTGCCTTGGTACTGCAGGGCACAAACCTGGGCAGCTCACCAAGCCCTGTCCCTCTGCCATGCAGGGATCCCTGAGCGTCTCCTGGACAGCCAAACACCTTTCCTGATGGTGCACGTTATGCAAATTGGGGAACTCAAGCTGAGCAGCGTCCTGAACCCCTGACTCCTGCATCTGTTAGGAAAATTTTCAGGAGAGGAGGAGATCCTGATGTGGGGTGTACTGGGCTGGGCCTCACCTGTGGCAGGTTGTGGTGAAGGGAAATGTCTCCTGAGGCAGCTCATTCTGTGATCTGCACTTTCCACTGCCACCTCTGTCGCCCTGGTTTTTAAGATTTTCTAAGCCTTCTGATGTTTACATTATTGTAACAAACTTTCTCACGCGCTTTTCTGTAGATACTTATTGATTAACATTCTTTTATGGAGGAGGAGAAATTTGATGGACTGTTGGTTTGTCCAGTGTCATTGGAGAGGTGGCACTGCCATCCTCCAATCCACTGTCACTTTTGAAAATCTATAAATGTTGGAGTCAGAAATTAAACTTCTCTCTTTTTACCTTGGAGTTTCCAATGTCCGGATAGTTTTATTTAGTGTCCTAGAGCAACTCACCTCCTTACAGCTGCTGCTGTTTAGGAGTCAGAGCCGTGCTCCAGGTGCTGTGTATGGAATGCAGAGAGAACTTCCACACCTCTGCTCTGCTGTAGAGCTTGGTGCAGCTCTGGGCTGTGGCATCCCAGGTGCCCAAGGAACGCCTGCCCTGCCCTGGCTGCTCCTGTCATGCTGCAAAGCCCTGGTCGCTCGTGCTGCTCCTGATTTACATGCCCTGCCTTGCTCGTCTGCCACGGGATAAAATTGCTCTGATGCTGCAGAGATTAAGAGGCTGGGAGCTGGCACAGGCACAGCTCTTGTGTGTGTGTGTGGGGGGGGATGAATTTAACTTCCAGAGCAGCCAGAGGCAGAGCTGGCTCCCTGTGGTACTCCCTAGCCAGGCTCCCTTGAGAGGATGTGCTACTTCCATGTACATACAGATATTTGGAAGTGGTTTTTTTTTATTTATTTTTTTATTTTGTTAAAGATTTTTATTTTTAATGTTAGCTTCGTTGAGAGCTGTATTGAATAAAATTTGGAGGAGAAGAAAGACAAGAGCTTTGTAGAAAAGGTCTGGGTCAGGAATATGTTGTGCAGTACTCCAGGTCGTGGAGTCACCACCCCTGGGTGTGTTTAACAAAGCCTGGATGTGGCACTGGGTGCCAGGGTTGAGTTGAGGTGATGGGACTGGGTTGGCCTCGATGATCTTGAAGGTCTCTTCTAACTTGGTCATTCTGTGAATTCTGTGAATTCTGTGTCTGTGCCCATGGCAGGAGGGTGGAATGATGGGCTTTAGGATCTCATCCACCCATCATTCTGTGATTCTGTGGACCCTGCAGCACCCCCTGACCCCGCCGTGCCCCCCTGACAGCGCGCTGTGCTCTCTCCGCAGGGCGGGCTGATCGCGCTGCTGCTGCTGCTGCTGGTGTTCATGGTGGCCCTGTACGCCCAGCGCCGCTGGCACAAGCGCCGCCGCATCCCGCAGAAGAGTGCCAGCACCGAGGCCACCCACGAGATCCACTACATCCCCTCGGTGCTGCTGGGGCCCCAGGCCCGCGAGAGCTTCCGCAACTCGCGCCTGCAGGCCCACAACTCCGTCATCGGCGTGCCCATCCGCGAGACGCCCATCCTGGACGACTACGAGGATGAGGAGGAGGAGGAGACGCCGCGGCGGGCAGAGCCCAGCGCCAGGGAGGATGAGTTTGGCAGCCAGGTGACAAGGACGCTGGAGAGCCTGGGCAGGGCAGGGGAGGAGAAGCCTGACTACGAGAAGAAAGGTTTGTGGTTTTTCTCTGCTCTGCTGGGGAGCTCTTGGGTTTTTGGTTGTTCATTGCTGCCCTGAGATGTGCGGGATGTCTCTGTTTTGGCCCGTGCATCTGAAGAACGAATCAGAGCTCTTCAGTTTACAGTCTTGAGATTGTTTATTAATTCTTATCTGTGAAATTTTCTTTCTGCCCAGCCGAGATCTGCTCAGCAGGGCAGCCACAGGCACTCTGACCACCCCCGAGGTGGTGTTGTCCTTTTATACTACAAACTACCTATAACATATTTACACTTAATTCCCAATTCCTATCACCTATGTTAGACAGTGAGCTTCTACTCTAAACCAATCCCAAAGTGCCAACATCACTGCAGAAAATGGAGAACAAGAAGAAGAAGAAAAAGAAGGAGAAAGGCTGGACACGCCCAGATTCCTCCATCTTGTCCCCACAACCCCCATACCAAAAATTCTAAAATCTACATTTTCACCCTGTGATCATTTTATTATTATACTATTCAAACTTCTCTGACTTTCAGGTCCTCATACAAAGCTGGTAACTTGCTCCAGGGGTCACAATCAAATCCCCAGGTGCTCTGGGCTGTGTGCCAGGGTGTCTGAGCCCCCCAGTGGGGTCCTCAGCAGCTCTGGGTACCCAGAGGGATGCACTGAGTTCTGACAGGGAGTGGTGTGTTCCCCAGGGGATTTCGGCTGAGGCTTGATTGCTTGATTGCTTGCATTTGGAAAATCTGTCTGTCAGAAGCTTCTACACCCACCTCTGCTTATTGAAATGTTATTATGAGCCATTTAATATTGTTCACCTGCAATGCACAGTAAAAATGCATATGAATAAACAAAAGCAAAGCATATTAGTGCTGTGAGTGACTCCAGCAGGAGCGAGGAAGGGATGTGCTGGCTTGTTCTGTTCAGGGAAGGGATCTTGGGTTGGTGCTGAACCATCCTTCCTTTCTTGTGTGGGCTTTGCAGTCAGACCTAGCAGCCACAGTGGCAGGGATGGAGACAGAGACTCTTTTTGGCTCCATGGAGGAACCAGGAGGTGTTGCAGTGTGTCTGGAAAGCAGCTCCTTCCCTTGTGATGGTCATAAGTGGTAGCTGAGGTTGATAATCTTCCACCCTTAAAATGCTCTTTACTCTTTCCCCTTTTAAACATGGCTGTGCTGATTGTGATGGGTATTGCTGCTCAAACAGACTTGGAAGTGCCCAGGGATCAATCTGCCATCCTCGAGTGCTGCTCTGAGCATCCCTGTTGGCAGCTCTTGGTGTGTGTCTTGCTGTTACCAGCCCATGGGGTTAAAAGATGTTTCCTCAACCCTCTGCTCAGTGAGAATGAACAAATGAAAGCCTTCATATCTCATAACCCAGCTACCTTCTTTCTTCTTTCATATTCTCTTCTTTGTTTTGCTTTTCTATAAATTATTTAGAGTTGTGTGAGTGGGGAAGACAGCAGTAACTGCATTTCAGTGCTCTTCAAAACAAAACAGCAAACAAGATCTAGAGCAGAATATTAAACTATCCAAGGGCTTCAGGAACTGGCAGTAATGAATTGACACAGACTGAACCCCCTGCCCCAAGATGGAAGTTGCCTGTGGGATACCTGAGCTGGGAGAGATGTTCCCCAATGCTCCCACCAGCTCTGCTTGTGATGCTGTCAGGCTTTGTGCCTTGGATCGAGGCAGGTTTGTGCCTTGCCTAGTCTGATCCTTCCAGACTGTGCCAGTTCAGCATATGCTTCCTCACAGATGGGCACTTCTCCCTCTTGGATGAGGCTCTGCTCAAGGAGCCAAGCCATGGTTTGTGCTGCTCACTCCTCCCTGCTGAAGCTGCTGAGAGCCTGGATTGCCCAGGATGAGGTGGCTGTGGTTCAGATCTGGGGTTTTTAGCTTGCAGACATAAATAGATGTGCTTTGAGCTTTCCACTCTGGCCTGGTGGCACAGGCGGGGGAAACGTGGTGGCTCAGACATGCTGCTCCCTGCACACGAGCAGCAGCCACAGCTGGGTTCCTGTGGGGATGGGGCATGTGGGGTGGAGAGGCTGCAGCTGGTGAGGTACCTGGAGATGCCCAGGGGCTGGAAGCCAGTTCAGCTTGGGCTTGGCTTTGCAGCTGCATTGAAGGTGGAGGCATTGAGGGACACGCAGCTGGAGCGTGGCTGTAGAGGCACAGTGAGATCAGCCTTTCCCTGGTGCCCAGCTGGCACTGCCAGGCTTCACTGTGCCCACTGGGGATGGCTGGGGAGCTGGGCCTGCATCCCAGGGAATCCACCAACCAGCTCCTGTGGGCAAGGCTCTCCTTGCTGAGCTGCCTTGTGATAAGGCATCAGCTGGGACTTGTCAGCGGGCTCCAAATGCTCTCGTCACAGGGGCTGTCAGCAGAGCCTCTTTCAAGTGTCACTTCCCAGCATTAATTACCAGGGATGGCAAATCCAATGGAGATGGAGCAGTTCTGCTCACCCTGCAGCTGCCTGTGCTGCAGCTTCCCCCTGTGCTGGGCACTGACTGACTGCAGGTGCTCTTCCCAGCACTGGGGATTATTTGCACACCCCACTCTTGGTGTCTGTTGGGACAATTTTCCTTTCTCTGTTCTTTTTTTATGATATATTTTTTTTAATTTTTATTCACCACTTCTGGATGTATCCAGTCAGGGAATGAGGCAGGGATGTCTCTGCTCTGTGCAGTCCCTGCCCAGGAGGCCTGAGCAGCACAAATGTTTTGCAGATCACGGCTCAGCAAGCCAAACTTTCCTCCCCAGCTCAGGCAGTGATGTGGATGGGAGGGATGCTCCCATGTGGTGGCAGAGCATCTGAAGTGAATCCCAGCACAAACAAAACACAGGAGTGATGTGCTGAATAATGACATCTAGCAACAAGCGTGTCTGAGTGATAAAGTTAATGAAATTACAGGTTCTGACCTGATACCAGGCTCTGCTGTGGGGAGATAAACAGCAGGGCAAAGATGAGATGTTTATTTCTCCCTAGCTGCAGTTGTAATCCGGATGCACTGTGCAGGGCCATTAATGTTATTACTGTTATGCAAAATCATTTTTGACTTGGGGGGAAGAAAAAAAAAAAAAAGAGAGCAAAGAAAGAAAAATCTCCCAACTGCCTAGAAAATGTAAAGCTGACAAAATTAGAATTGCAGCAGGAGCACAAGCTGACCTGGTGACATTGTACAGAGCCCAGATGAATTTAGACAGAAGAAAAATCCAAGGCAGTTTAGGAAGAAAAGTAGAAAAGTAGTTCTTTTTTTTTTTTTTTATTATTAATAATAAAATGAAATGGAGCGAGGCAGGAAGCAATAGCCAGGCTGTCCTAATTATCCAGAGGGATCCCCTGAGCTGGGTTGGAATAGGGACTACTCTGTCTCTTTGTGGGTTTGGGTTCTCTCTGGCAATTCAAAGGTCTCTGGGGTTTTGTGCTCAGTGGGTGTGCATGGTGCAGGTGGGGTCTGTGGTGTGGGGTGCAGTTTCTGGGGCCTTGGTCTTTGCTGGGGAGACCCTCCCTCTCTGAACTCACCTCAGTATGTGTGTGGGGTTCAGTGATTATGGAATTCAGGAATTTGGGTAGATTTGTGCAGGTGCTGTCACCTCCTCACCGCCTCTGTCCTCACTTCCCTGTGGAGTTTCCACTCCATGCTCCTCGTGAGTTCTGCGCTCCTGCTCTTCCCGAGCAGATGGCCTCAAGCTCCATCCCTCTGGGAACTCCTCACGTGCTTTTCTCTTTCCATATACACAGCTGTCATCCTCACAGTCACAGCTTCATCCTACAGCAGCAGGAACCCTTTTCTTTTGCCCATCAAGTCCTTTTGGAGGGACTTTGGGCCCCATCCATTGCAGGTGGCACTGCTCCATCCCTGTCTGGGATGCCCTGCATGCACAGTGATGGAGTTGGCATCCTCACCTCACTATGGGATTACCCACAAGTTCCTCAGAGAAGATTTTGCCAAACCAAATCTCCTAAGGATCAGCAAGGAGCAGAACTTCTGCCTGGTGAATACTGGGGAGAAACCAGACTTAAAATCGACTGTCTGCAATTCCACTCCTGCAACAAAGGACCCATCTTTATTTCTCAGTTTCTTTCATGTTTGTAAAAAGAACATTTCAAGCAGGCCTTTGTGCTGGCTTCACAGGCTCTGCAGTCTGGGTATGGCCTCCAAGTCTAGACAGGAGAAGGGACTTATTACTGATGGTTCCAATGATTAATACCATGGGCATATCAAAGGTGTGGTTGGGCACTCATCTTGAATTCCTCTCCTGGACTTACTTCTCCCCTGCTGGGTTGGCTCAGGTAAACCTCTGAAGTTTCTCTTAATCCATGGATGCTTTTCTCAGCAGTGGTAGTGAGATGCTTTTTGAGCATTCCTGAAAGATGGTCTGGCTCCTAGAGTGCACCTGGAGATGTGGATCCAGCTCCACTCTGCCACTGGCTGCTCTGACAGCCCTGGCCATGTCATTTAATGGTCCAGGGCTTGGAGAGGGAGCCAAGGCAGAGAGCAGACAGAGCAGCATAAGGAAATACTGGATTTATATAAAATAATGGAACTGCTGGAAATACTGGAACTGCTGATATCAGGGCTTGTGGTCGCCCCAGCCTCCCAGCCGAGCTGCTCTGGGTGGTGCAGCCCAGGAGAACTGTGGGAGAAGGGATTTAGGCAGGGAAGACAAATGGCTTTGAGGTAACAGCAAAAAGCAAAGGAAGGATCCTGATGAGGGCAAGAGAGAACTTCCCATGCCCCCACCAGCACTGGAGGAGCTGTTCTGGTGGCTGCATCTCAGAATTGTTTTCCCATCCAGTGGAGACTCCTCTGGGGAGAAGTAAGGCAGTGCTGTGGCTGGAGGGCAGGATTCTGGGGCTGTGGAAAGGGGCATTTTGGGGGGTGAGCTGTGCAAGAGGAGGGCAGGTAGTCAAGCTCTTCCCTAGAGTTACCATTCATTGATAATTGTCTTGGAGATGAGATTCAGAAATGGGTGTGAGTTGGGGGTGATGCCCTCACAATGGACAGGTAATGGTGCTGCTCTCCATCCTGGAGAAGGGAGAGCATTCAGGAAACAAGAACTGGGTGTCTGGGCTGATAATGATGTCCTTGAGGTGACAGCCTGTGTCCCTGAGGGCACACTGATGCCAGGCTGGGCTCATGGCTGTGCCAAGGTGTGCCCATGCCTGTGCAAAGGTGTGCCATCCCTGGTGCCCACGCTGGGGCTGGGAGCCCCCATCTGCTGCTGCTGTTGGCTCGAGGAGTCAGCTGTAGTTCCACCCCGATTCCCAGCACTACCCAGAGGCTTTCTGAGCCTTTAATAAATAAAGTGATGGCTTTAACGTTTGCTGGGGCTGGAGGCTAAAATGGGACACTGCGTCAGGCCAGCATCTGATGTGTCTTGGGGCTCTTCTCTCCAGTGACCTGATGGGATCGTGACCTTCTTTGTACGTGATCAGCTTTTCCCAGCTCTAATCCCAGCCAGCTCCTCCTGTAATTTATAGGGACCTTTGAAAATGTATATTCCCATAGCTTGCCAGTGAAAAGTGGTTTTTCGCAGTACTCTGATAAAAAACAGCTGTAACTTTCAGCTTTAAAGAAATGAAAAAAAGAAAAAAAAAAAAAAAAGGTGGGGGCTCGACAGGGCAGAAATTGGCTCCTAATTCAAGGAGGCACTTCCAGACATGCTTAGGTAGTGTCTCTAGTTAATAAAGATGTTTAAGCTGTTTTCAAGCCCAGCATGTTCAGCTGTGACTGAATTGAATGCATTAATGAAAGGAATGAGGGCTCCAGTTAGAGAGGTTACACCAGCCATGCCACTGGGTTTCTGGTTCTGTGATGATGCCAGCTCAGGCTTCAGTGTGGATTTGCAAATGTCCTGACCTGCCAGGGAAAAGCTGTGCTTTGCAGAGATAAACACAGCCATAATTAATCTATTAATGTATTAACTGTCTTTGGAGATCTCGATGGAGAGGTGCCAGGCTGGAGTTTTAGGTTTGTTTTGTTCATCCCATTGCAACGGTTGCCTCCACCCCAAATCTGGGTTGTCCTCCCCACTGTGGGAGGAGGAATGGTGGGGCTGTGGGACACGATCTCCCCCGCTTAGACCCTCAAGAAAATGGATCAAAGCAGCATCACAGATGTGTGGGAACACACTCAGGACATCTCTCCCACAAGAGCCATATCCAACATACTCCTGCCTCTAAGAATGGCTCAGAAGGGACAGGGATCCTCCTGGGGTTTGGGGCTTTCCTCCGGCCCTGCAGCCTCTGGCTCATGGTTTTGTGGCCCATACTTAATGACTAATTAAGGTTTAAACACCTTGGGTCAGCCAGGGCTCTTCCTGGCTCATGGCAACTGTTGCTGCGGAGAAGAGGCTGCTGGGGTGGGCTCCTGATAAGTTTTAATGTTTTCCTCCCCTCCCTTTGCTACAGCCTGCTCATTAATTTGATGAGACAGAGGAGGGAAGAAGCAGCTGGAAAAGTGGCTTAGAATGGTGCCATTGGGACTGGAACAGAAGCAGGGTGGTTTATTATGCCAGCATTTTGCTGAGCATCTGAAGAGATGCTGGATTTGTGAAGTCCTGCTGCTTTTCAAGGCTTGGACTGGTCTCGCCCTGATACTCCACAACATCCCAAGTTGAAGAAATACCCTTGGTTGCCCCCTCTTCCAGCCACAACTGGGTGACTTCTGGCTCCTCAAGTCAGCATCATCTTTTGAATGAGGAATTTTGTGGAGTTTTGTGGGGCTGCAGATGCCCAGAGGGGATGTCATGGCAGTTTCATGTGCAGTAGCCCTGATTCCCCAGGTGTCCAAAGTGTTTTCCATCCAGACGAAATCACAAGCTCAGAGAAGATAAGCTGTGAAGTGTTGGCTGTCCAAGGAAAATAAGCCATCAGGAGCTATATTTATATAAATGCCAGGCACACATTGTTCATCACTTTGTGCATCACTATGAATGTTTGATAAAGCACTACATTATTTAAAACTGTAGCTGGGCTGTGGGACAGTTGTTGACCAAGATTAGCTTCAAGATGACTCTTTTTCTTTTTTTTTTTTCTCTCTTTTATTTTTTTTTTCCCTGATGGAAAATCTAAAAAAATAATATGATGGTTGTTTACTTGCTTTGGGGGATCTCAGGTGTCCTTGCCTCTCCTGAGTTTCTCAGCTGGGTTGCATCTTGTGTGCCATGCAGAGGACCTGGGAGAGCCTCAGCTCTCACCAGGGCTGTCACAGAATCCTGGAAGGGTTTGGGTTGAAAGGAGCCTAAAAGACCATCTGGTTCCAACCCCCTGCCATGGGCAGGGACATCTTCCACTAGACCAAGCTGCTCCAAGCTCCATCCAACCTGGCCTTGGACACTTCCAGGGGATCAGCATGGAGTGAAAACCTGCCGCTGGTTTCTGAAGTCAGACTGATCAGAAGAGGATGTGGGATGAAGGAGAACAATCCCACAGTGTTCCCCATTTCTACTGGAAGTACATAAATGCTGGTTAGGATGTGGGGCTCAGAGCTGGGGCTGCTCTGGATCCTGTCCCCTGAGCAAGTGATGGGTTTGTCTTAAACCACAGCACTCAGCCTTTTTTCTCTTGGCTTTTAGTGGCATTGTGGCTCCACCAGTCGGCATGTGGAGATTTTTCCCCATCATTCCATCCCATATTTGTGGGTTTTATGGGGAAGGGAGCAGGGAGGGCAGCTGCAGCACCACCTCTTCCCTCTGTTTGCATGTCCTCTTCCCACCGGCCGTGTTTTACCTGGCCACGGCACCGAGATGGTTTTGTCAGCTGGCTCCTAAGGAAGATGGATTGAGGCTGGGCACCTGTGCTCATACTGGGTCTGCAGGCACCTTCCAGCCCCATTTATCATTAGGCACTGACCTCCCTGAAGGACCAGTGGGAGAGGAAACTTATTAACAAGGTGCTTCAAATCAATCCTTTCTGACGGCCCCGCTGAGTTACGGCGTTTGCTGTGACTCTCCCACTGGGTCCTGCGAGTGTGGCAGTGCTCAGCCTCAC
Organism: Melospiza georgiana; assembly: GCF_028018845.1. NCBI lineage: Eukaryota > Metazoa > Chordata > Aves > Passeriformes > Passerellidae > Melospiza > Melospiza georgiana. The sequence continues at coordinate 5,382,257 of NC_080449.1, read as the reverse complement.
TTCTTTACCTGTGTGGCTTGGAATAGGCTTGGTTTTGATATCCTGGGCTTTATGGGTGTTCTCAGGTCTTCTCCTGAGCCAACAAATCAGCTCTCAGCTCATTATCCGCTGCCTCCATCCTTCCCAGGTCGTTGGTCCTTTTGGTGCTGCTTTTGGAGCAGAAGCTCCCGGCCACATTGAGAGATTTTGGTAGTTTGCCCTTCTCCTGTGTGTTGGCATCTCTCCCTCATTCATCCTGGTATGTTGCACAGCATTGTCAGTACTGTGAAAAATGTCACCTTGTCAGCTGGGCAGAGGAAATGTATTTTGTAACTAAAAAGTTAATTCTGCACCATGCTGCTGAGCACGGAGTTGGGGAGTGGTGGAGACTGGCCAGGGGCCACTGTGCCATGTTTTCCACCCATATTGTCCAGCTGTGGCTGTTCCTGGAGCCCTGTCCTGCCCACGTCCATCCTTTGCGGTGCTGGCATTTGCTCACACTCACTTGACAAAATGCTGCTGCCTCCAGGTTCGTCCCCCAGAAGTGGCTCCTCAGACAGATAGGGATGGGATTTTTCCTGCCCTCAGCGAGTCCCTGCCCCAGCTGGCTCTGTGGGGAATGTCTCCTCTGGCTCTGCAGAGCTGCAGAGCTGTGTGGTGGAGGGAGGGAGCTGGAGGTCAGCACTCTGCTCTCCAGCCAGTGTCTCTCCTCCATGCAACATTAGCCCCGACTGCTCCATGTGCCCATTAGCACCAAATCGGGAAGCTTCCTCCAGAGGGTTCTTATTTAACTTTCCAATTATTTGATAACTTGAGGAGCATTAGCTGATACTGAGGGTCTGCCCATCTTGCCTCATCCTCTCTGCTGGCTGCCTAAGCAAAAAAAGTTATGATGTCTCATAAAGCACCCTAAGTTAAGGGTTTTATTAGAGCTGAGAAAATGGGAAATGGAGTCTCTGTTGGACTGGACCTCCGTAGTGCTGGGCTGGGGGGAGATGGGGCAGCATCCCACTACCAAAGGTTTTTCCTTGCAGGACAAACAGGATAAAGAAATAAATGCCCTGTACATGTTAGGGGAGGGGTATGCTATAAGGTCTTTGCCCTGATGAAGAGCTGAGGGTTTGCTGGGCAGAAACAGCTCCAGGGAAGGAGCAGCTGGAGCAGCCCCAGGAGTGCAGGGACCCATCAGTTTTCGGGAAGCGCTCTCCAGGCAGAGGTGTGAGCAGAGGCGGGACTGTTGGACCGCAGCTCTTCAGCGTTTGATCTTTCCTAATATGTTTATAATTACATTGCATTATCTTAATTACCAACAGGAGAAGTGGAGGGAGCGGGAGGGGGGTAGGGAAAGGAGAGAGCTGGAGAGGCAGGGAATGTGCAGGGTGATGAGTAACTCGCAGTCTCCATCCACGGGGCCACGGCTGCGGCTGGAGCTGGAAACGATGCTATTAATACAATGCTTATTCATTTCCCATCATAAAAACATGGAAGCGCGTTCCGAGCGAAATTAACATTCCGTGACATTTCCCGGTAAACGGCGAGTTTGCACACATGAGTGGAGGCAATTAGCTGGGAAGTGACTGAGTGCCGTGACTGGGGAGAGGATGAGGAAGGGTCAGGGCATCCTGTGCCATGTGGGTGCTGCCGTGGGCTCCAGCTCTGCCCGTCCCTTCCCAGTGGGATGGGGGTCCTGCCAGCTCCTGCCCACCCAGCTGCAGAGAGTATGAGAGCTGCAAATGTTCTCTCCTGCTCCGTGCAGATGGGGGAAATGGCAAAGCTTGGCAGTAAAGGTGAAAAGCAAAGAGTTTTGGGGTGCCCTGGGGTCCCTGTCATCACTGCAGGATGCTGTTCTCCATCCCACTGCACACCAGCCTTTCCCGGCATCCCCTTTCCTGTCACGCTCCTAAAGCTTTATTAGAACCCAATGGAGACTTTTTCCCAGATTTGTTAAACTACTGAAAACTTCTGATCCTATCAGGACTTTTTTTTTTTCCCCTGCCTCGTACCAGATAAGGGCTGTGCTGGCTCCGAGCCCGGAGCTGAGGGTGGTGGAGAACAGGGTAGGGAAGCAGTCATCTCATGAATATATGAAGGAGGAAAGTACATTTGTTCAGTTTCCTTCAAAGGAGACATCTTGAATAAAACTTTATCTCTACTTCTGCTTCCCTCCCCCTTCAATTTGCAATTGAAATCAGACTTTTACGTATAAAGATCTATTTTTATAGCGACAGATTTATTAATGTATATAATAATCTAATAATGTATTAATAGCTGTGTATTAATAGCTATGTATTAATAGCTGTGCTAAAAAAGATGTATACAGCCTCTATTTTAAAACTCAACAAAAAGGGCCAGGAGAGAGAAGAAAGAAAAAGTCAACATGGAATACAAGACTGTTTTCAAAATGCTCCTGGGCTCCTCTCTCCCTCTGTTGCTGTGTGAGAGCCCCATTTCATAAAAGAGCTATTTGGAGATCCTCCTTCATCCTTGCTTTTGATGTTTTTTGTATATATCCATATATATATCGAGAGATATACATTTAAATAAAAGTATATATATGGAGATATATTTATATATATGTATTTAAATAAAACAGATTTATATGTCCTGAGTTGGCTGCAGAATGCAACCAGCAGCTTCCCTGTGTTTCTTGGACACAGCAGCTTCATGTGGCACTTGACATGGATTGCTGGAGATCAGAGGATCAAAGGGGACAGGTTTTCCTGCTTGAGAGAGGTTTGGTGGCTGGAGAAGCACATGGAGAGGTGAAGCTCCCAGTGTTCCTCCTGCCTTTGCCTTATTCCCATGCTCTGTGGCAGGATGTGACTCCCCAGATGTGTTTTCCTCCGAGTACGTGCAAAGCTGTTGTACAAATCTCTCCCCCTGTCATCACATCAGCATCAGTGTAATTACCTAATTTTATGCTACTAAAGCTCTGTGCTTTGTGGAGCTCTGTACCTTCAGGGTGGCACTGTTGAAAATCAGTCCACATCCCAGTCTCAGAACAAACACCGTTAGTTATTTCATGCTTCGGAAAGCAACAAACACCCATTATTTAGAGCTGGTGAGAAATCAGGGCTTCCACCATGTGGAAAACTTCCAGCATTGTGAAATTTATGCTTGTTCCAAAATAGGATCAGAAAGTCAATTTCTTGAAATACTTTGTGGAACAGAAATTTCGAAAATATTGATCGAGAAACATCAAAATGAGCTTGCTGAATATCAGGGAGTTGATTTGGAGGAAACAATTATAACGTTATTAAACTGGCACTTCCCTGGTGTTCCCGTGGTGTGTTAGGGACGTGGTGATTTATTAGACCTTTAGAGCCCATGTCAGTGGTTCCTATGAGAGTCCCCTGCCCTGTGCCTAGAAAAAGCAGATTATTTGATAAATACTGGAAGTGGTCAGTGAAAGGGCAGGAGAGAAGAGTCAGTGTCTGAGGTGAGGGGCTGCATCCTCCACATTACCATGCAGGGCAGGAGGTAGAAACCCCACTGAACATGGCTTCTAATTGTGCCCAAACTTCTTCCATTTAATCCTTGATTGAGTTTGTCTTGCTACAAAATGCTCAGTCGAGCAGCTTTTGAGATGCTCTGGAGTTATTCCTCTCAGTGAAACTCTGGGAGCGTTGTGGCCACTGTTAACATTGAGGGATCGATAACTTGCCTTCTGACAGCCAGAAATCAAAGAGAAAAATGGGAAAACCAGATGCTTAAAAACCTGTATTTTATAGAAATGTGTTTTAGGCCATACCTAGTGTGGGAAGCTCTGACAGAAGCTGCTGTGGGCATGCAGGTGTTGTGTGAGGAGAGCAGGGATGGTTGTGGCTCCAGGAAAAGAACCTTTAAGCCAGACACCAGAGACTTTGAGGCTCAGGGAAGCTGGCGCCTTTGCAGACCATAACCCTCATTGTTCTGTTTTAAAAAGATGCAAAACCCAGGCTGTAGGACTGTCCAGCTCTCCACCACCCAATACCACCACGAGGTTTGAGCCTGGTTTGGGGAGAAGCTGCTCCACTGGGGTCCTCAAGGCCACATCTGAAGACTAAAACACCTCAGCAATTCTGAGAGCTTTTTTCTGACAGTTAAGGGGTATTTCCATCACTGCCTGGCTTTGCTGGCTGGGAACAGGTTACAGTCAGAGAGGTTTTGTAGTGCTTGAGAATGTCTTGGAATAGTGGAGACAACACCCAAGTGTGACTGGTGGGGGCTCAGAAATAGTTAATCTCTCAGTTAAGGTTTGTGAGTGGTTGTACTGATCCAAGCCTGGCACTCTGAGATGTGGAATCCCCCCAGGGATGGTGAGATCCTGCTTGTGGCATGTCCCCAGAACAACCCCCCATACCCACCCAGTGTGTCTGGGAGGGTGCAGCTCTCCTGGCTGAGCTGGAATGAATGCTGCTGCTTCCCATCTCCATTGCAATGTATTTTTTACCCAAACATTGCTCATATTGTTCAGCTGATGACTACTTTTTTTGTTGTTGTTGTCATTGTAATTTTTAAGCCAAACAACATATTTTCCCACTGCAATTTGTGCCAGCAGAAAGGAAGGAGGAGAGAATGGCTCTGGGTAGGAATTGTTTTGTGGGAGACGTGCAAACGAATAGGGGAGCCATAAGGAGAGCAAATCTCTTTTCAAATAGAATATGGGGGTGGACAGGAGGGAGGTGTTCATCAGGAATGTGTGCTGTGCTTTGCAAAGGTAGGGTGACCTTCAGCTGTGTCCCTAAAGTGCTGCCAGAGAGGAAAGCTGATTTTGTGGGGGCAGGAGAGCCTCGTGATTCCCCTGCTCCTGGTGGGGAGATGGAGATCACAGCCTCGTGCCAAGCCCTGGGGTGGATCCCACCACCTCTGCCAGGCTGGTGAATCTCTCAGCACAGTGACGGAGATGTGAGCTCAGCAGCCCCGGGTGGATTTATCCTGGGAGCTGGGGAGGGGAGAGAAGGCGTTTGGCAAGCTGTGCTGGAGGGGAGGACAGTCCTGGCTCCTCTGGGATGAGTCGTGTTCGGCCAGTGCTGGGAGGAGCTGGTGCCTGACGTGGCTGTGTCGTGCTGGGGAGCAGCATGTGGGAGCTGTGGAGGTGCCAGGAGCTGCTGGCTGAGCCTGAGTTTGGCACAGAAAGTCCAGGGGGGCCTGCAGGGTGGTGTAGAATAAAGCAGTTCAGTTGGAAGTGATCTAAAAGGAGCAGCTAGTCCAACTGCCTGACCAATTCAGGGCTGGCCTGGATTAAAACAAATTATTAAAGCCACTGTTTACTCCACAGCAGTGCTTCTTCCCATCCTTTTTGACCAGCTGGAACCTCCAAGGACTGCCATGGGGAGGCCCAGAGGGCAGTTTGGTTTGCAGTCTCTCTCATGGATGTGATGGACAGCCCCAGCAAATGCTGTCTCATTCCATTATGGTGCAGTGGTCTCTTCTTCTCTCTCCCTTTTGGCACTGCTGGCAGTGCATGAAGGGCTCTCCCTTCATCCTTCACCCCTCATGCTCACACAGTTGAAGCTCTGCTGTCTTTCATTTGTCTCTGAGAGTTTTTTCTATGCTGTTTTTTTTTCTATGCCCACCCATGCCAAACTCTTCCTGCTGATATGCTGATATCATGTCAACAAGGGTCTTTCTCATTTCTCATTTTCCTTTCATTCCTTTCTTCTTTCCCCTTCCCTTTGTTTTCTTTTTTTTTTTTTTTTTTCCCTCCTTTTCTTTTCCTGCTTTACTTTTCTCTCCTCCCTGCTGTTTCCCTGTCCCATTTCCTTTCTCCAAACCCCTGAGCTCAGGGGCACAGAGAAGCCAACAATGTGCTGGCACACCTGTGCAGAGCAGTGAGCTGCACCAGCCCTTTGCTTCAAATTCCTGCAGTATTGGGAGCATCATCCCAAATGAAGGACACCCACCCCCTCCCTCCCCACTCTGCCTTTCTTGGTGTTTGCTGCACTGACAGGTGTGGGAGCAGCTGCCCCAGGATGGCGGTGCCAGCGTGGTGGCCAGATGGGTGCAGTCACCACAGTCCCATCAGGGGCCATGAGACTGCTGTGACCTCTTTGAAGGCATCATCCCCTCCTCCTCCTCCTCCTGGCCTCCTTTTGGTAAATAAGCCCCAGCTGTGCAAGCCACTCTGGAGCTCCTTGCTCCACTTCCACAAGTCCTGTACCGCACAGCCCCAAGGTCTGGATAACTCTCCATCTGTTCAGGGGAGGCCCTGCCACACATTCTGCTGGGCAAGGGAGCTGCAGGGTCAGGCTTCCCCCGTGAACACAGCAGCAGGAGGCTGAGCCACCCCAGTGCTGCCCCAGCATCCTTCCCTGGCACCTCAGGGGGATGTGTGCTCAGGGGACTGAATGGTCTTTGGAGACCCTTTCTCTGCTCTGGATATATTTTTTCCTCATATGATGCTGCCTGCTGGGGCATCTGATACTGCAGGACTCAGCTGTGCCTGCTGTAAACATCAGGGGCTTTGGGGAGCTCTGTCTTTGATCTGTGGTTCCTAGGGGAGCCTGATACTGGAAAATTCAAAGTCATTACACAGCTGGTCCCTTAGCTCCCTCTCTTTCTGGAGCTTTCCTGAAATCGTTCCCACTGCTAGCATTTAACTCAGGCAGGGGGTTTGATCCTTGTTTCTCTGTTGCCTGGTTTGGCTGGGTGGATGCTCTCCCTCTGTCTCCCAGCATGGCAGCACTGGACATTGTTTACAAACAGGGCATTGTTTTATTGGTTTCATGTGAATTTTTTTGACTTAGTGACCGATAATGGTCCAGCTGTGTCGGGACTCTGGAAAGAGTCACGAGTTTTTCATTATTACCTTTTAGCCTTCTGTGTGTATCCTTTCTGTATTATTTAGTACCGTTTAGTATAGCATAACATAATATAGCATAGCATAGCATAGCATAGCATAGCATAACATAGCATAATATAGCATAATATAGCATAGCATAATATAATTTAATACAATATAATACAAGATAACATAGCATAATATAGTATAATATAGTATAATAAAATATACTATAATATTATATAATATATGATACAATATGATATAACAATATAAATATAACATAATATATAATATAATATCAAATGCTATAATATATAATATAATATAATATCAAATGCTATAATATAGCATAACATAATATAAAATAGAGTAATGTAATATAATACAATATAATACAATATAACATAGCATAATACAATATAACATAGCATGATATGATACGTGAGGTGACGTGACATAATATAATATAATATAATATAATATAATATAATATAATATAATATAATATAATATAATATAATATAATATAATATAATATAATATAATATAATATATTAGCCTTCTAAGAACATGGAGTCAGATTCATCATTTCCTTCCTGCCATGGGGGGGCTCCGAAAGTCCCACAGGACCCAGCTCCAGCTTACCCAAGGAAAGGTTTCAAGGGCAGAGGGGACACGGTGTGGCGGCTGTTCTGTAACCACAGCCCCTTTGCTGGTGTTGCAGCTCCCGAGGTGACGCAGGAGACGGTGGAGTCGCTGATGCAGAAGTTCAAGGAGAGTTTCCGCACCAACACGCCCATCGAGATCGGGCAGCTGCAGCCCGCGCTGCGCAGCACCTCCGTGGGCAGACGGAAACGCCGCAGCCGGCCCCGAGGTACGTGGCCACGGTGCCCTGGGACTTTGTCTTTTATGTTTTACAAATCCTGTACTGCGTTAGTGTGTCACTCTAAACTCCTACTGTGGGAGACCCCCAGGGTAAGACTCAGTGGGCTGTTGCACTCTGGCTAGGATAGACCCCAGCCCACATGGTCTTACATGGACCAAAGCAAAAGATGGAGAAGTGCTGCTCTGTGGTGGGGTGAGAGAGGGACAAACCCCACACAGAGCCTCTGGGTGGGCTGGTGGAGGTGCCTGTGAGGTGTGTCACATCGTGTCCCCTCCAAGGGATCCTGCTGCAAGCTCGGAGTCCCTGTCAGCTGCCCCAGCTAAAACACAATGAAACAGTTTCTTGTCAGGTTTTAGTTTCATGGAGGGGTGAAACTAAATTTGGCTGTCACTCACATTATTGGGAGATCTCTTTCTGCTTTCCCAGTGCTTGGGGGCTTTAGGAGCTACACAGAGAGTGGGAGTGCAGCATTCATGGGTCTAAAGGCTGTAGCACATAAAAGGCTGTACCAAGGGTTTGGATCCATGTCTCCATCTCTGGAGGAGGAGGAGGAGATATCAGATCCCTTCAGGGGTGATGGAGATGAAGGTCCCTTGGCCATGATCTGCCCAGTGCACTGAGGGTCTTTGTGTCAGCTCTGGGAGCTGGGAAGGAAATACTTTTCTTTCTGTTTATTCTTATTCTAAAAAAAAAAAAAAAAAAAAAAAAAAACGAAAAACCTTTGTTTTTCATTTATTTATGAGTCTGAAATGTGATCTTTTATTCTTGATATGTTTTCCTGCTATACAGGCCTGGAGAGGGCTTTTTTTTTTTATTATTATAGCTCTGCCCATAAATTATTTACTTAGTGTGAAGAAAACGTTCTGACTCTTTAACTGGTTTAAATTATTTGGTTTGTTTCCTAGTAGTTATTCAAATACACATCTCTGGATTTTAGTGTGGGTGCAGGTGCTCTAGGGTCCACGGAGACTGTCAGGGAAAGTTTCCCTGATTCCCTGCTCCAGCCTCTTTTTTTTTTTTTTCCCTTTTTCTTTTGTGTGTGTTTTTATTTCATTTTTCAACTGGAGGTAAGAGGCTTTTTGGTCACTAATGGAACAAGTCAGTTAATCCTTGCAGCTGAGTTTAGGAGGAGGCACAGTGCCCAGCTGCAGGCAGAGCCTCTGGCTGAGCGGGAGCAGAGTGTGGCCCTGAGCCAGCCTGGCTGGTCCCCAGCCTCTGGAGACACCCCCACCCCATTTCCCACCTCCCCAGGGTTCCTCTGCCTATTAGTGACCATGGGAAAGTCATTAATTAGCAGGACAAGAGCAGCCTTGGTCTCTCGCCATCTCTCCCCACTGGTTTCCTCAGTATGAGAAAATGAGGATGCTTTGTACCCAGAGTCTGTGAGGAATGAGGAGCCTGAGGCAGAATGTGCCGCACGGGCTTCGGGAGGACTTTGGCTCCCAGAGTCCCCAGCCACAGGGGTCCCTCACCAGCACACCCTAAAAAGAAGATTTTAAGCTCCCAGTCCTCAGAAATCCCCAAAAAGCCAGATATCCCTCTGTCTCCAGTGGAGATCTCGCTCTGCACAGCCCCATCCCATCCATCCTTTTTTCCTCTTAATTTAAATATGTTTTTGCTTGTAGAGCTCGTGGCTGGGTGCTGTTGCTGAGCTGGTCCATGCCATTCCCTGCCCATTCCCTGGCTTCTTCTGTGCTGGAGTGTCACAGACATCTTTTAAGAAAATCCTTTCCTTAGGATTTTTCCTCCTGAGAAGCTGAGAGGCCTCAGGAACAAAATGTAGACAATGGTTATCTGCTGCTGTGGAATGCAACAGGTAAATCTGGGATTGGTCTCATGTGGTTGTTTCTAATTAATGGCCAATCACAGTCAGCTGGCTCGGACTCTCTGTCCAAGCCACAAACATTTATTATCATTCTTTTCTATTCTATTCTTAGCTAGCCTTCTGATGAAATCCTTTCTTCTATTTTTTTAGTATAGTTTAAATGTAATATATATGATAAAATAACAAATCAAGCCTTCTGAAACATGGAGTCAGATCCTCATCTCTTCCCCAGTCCAAGAACCCCTGTGAGCACTGCCACACTGGAGGTTTTGTTTTTACAGCCTGTGGTTACCTGTGTCTGGGCCAGGCAAGTGGCTGGAGTGCAAACAGCCCCTCAGGGCAAAGGATGATACCACAACTCAGATGTTTACATTTCCCATCCAGTGGCAAGCATAAACCCTTTGCCTCATTAATCCATTGCAATCCATGAGAGTTGTTTTTTCCTCCCCCTAAATGAAATTGTCCATTTGGGATCCATTCATTTCCTCCTAACGGCCTCATGACAGTTCCACTGATGGAGTTTGCATCCAACTTTCTTTCTGAGTAGTGACAAGTCAGCCTGATGGATGCATGTGTGTAATTATTTTCTTGTGGTTTGATTTAATTAATGTTTAACCTCATCAAAGCCCTACAGCTGGAGCACTCTCCCTGCAGGAACTGCACACAGCAGAAGGATTTCCTCCTCTATGGAAAGGCCCTGAAAGGGTTTCTGAGTGCTATTCCTTCAGAAGGATGGGATAAACCATCCAAACCTGATCCTCAGCCCAAGGGAAACAAATCTGGGATAAACTTTGCCTTGCTTTCCTTCCCTGCTCTGAGTGTGCATAAGCTGCTGCCCATTGCTCCTCATTAAATCTGATTTAGCCCTGAGTGTTTCAGCAGCTCTGGGAAAGATGCTGTTTCCCCAAGTAGATTGACTTAAAAAAAAAACCCAAAAACAAAAACAAAACACCAAACCACACCACCCTCTCTATTTACAATGCCATATAACTTTATTTTGCCTAACGACTCTTTCATACAACCTTTCTCCCTAAACACTTTCTATGGAGTGAAGCACATTCAGAGCTTATAAATAATTGAGAGAGAGCAAGGATGGAGAGAGCTGAGGGTGAGAGGGGAGGGCTGGAAGGAAGAGATCTCTGCTGGGGGCTGGCAGGCCTGGAGGGAGGGAGGGAGGGAGGGATTCTGCATTCCAGAGCGTTTATTGATCCTCAAATGCAGCCCCAGAGCATCCAGCACGGGGGAGCGATGCCCTGGGGACAGCAGCGGGGCAGGGGCTGAGGTTTGGCTGCTGCACCGTGCTGTGTGCCCAGCCCCGGGCTGGGAGGTGCTCAGAGAGGGGGTCTGGTGCCCTCTCCTGGGGCAGGGCTTTAAGAACACTCTGGGTTTGGGAAGAAATAACCCATAATGGTCCTTCTCCCTGGACGCCATGTGCTGTTCATCGGGATGTGCTGCCTGCTGGGGATGCAGCTCTTGTGCTGTGGAGGTCCTGGCTGTGCTCTGAGTTAGCCAAAGCTCCCTGAGGGAGGAGAGATGAGGCTCAGCTGGGCTCATCCCTGGTCCCTGCTTTTGCCAGGGCACCTCTGCTTTCACCTTGCCCTGTCTGACTGCCCTGTGGTGCCCATGGAGCGTCACATTTTGCTGGTGAGGTTTTTCTGCAGTTCACCTGGGAGCTTTCACCTCACCTGAGTCATAACATCGTGTCCAGCTCTTTGAGTTGGTCCTTGGTGAAAATAAAACCCTCCAGGCTGTGCAAGGGCTGCTGTCTGGGATCAGCATCATCCCAGATATTCACAGTGGAAGCCCATGGCTCTGTCACCTGGCTGCTGCACCTCCTGCACTGCTGGGATATTCTGTGTGGAGACAGAAGGAAAAGGGAAGATTGGTGAGGAGGAAGAGTTTTCCTCAGCTGTATGTGAAGCCAGTGTGTGTGAACATACTCCTACCACAGGGTGCTTTGTTTTAAAGGGCTTTTTTCTCTATACTTTCATGGTTTTGGGGTTAACTCTGTAAGTTTCAAAAGAAAATGTTTGTTTATTTATTTATTTTCTCCATAAATCTGCATCTAATTTATCTTTCTCTGACCACATTTGATTTTTTTTTTTCAATGTCAGTTTTCTGGTGTTCTTTTCAGGGTTAAAGTAATTGAACTGAAAATTTCCACTTAGCTAATTGCATTGACCTGCCAGCACTTCTTAGTGCTGTGCTGGGGAGGGCATTCCTCACCCAGATTTTCCTGGGAAGCCTGGGAACACAGGGCCTTGTTGAACCCCCAGAAAGCAATATTGTATGGAGTGAATGAACATGGAATGGGGTGAACCCAACGTGGTCAATACGGGAAGTTGTGGGTCTTTAATTTTGTGCTATGTACAGGGATTTGCCCTTTTTTCTGGAGTAAAATGAAGCAGAGAATCCTTTCTCCATTGATAGTGGCTGCAGGGTAGAGGGATCACAAAAGATGTCACCCAAGGTGGCACTGCTGGGGACAAAACTAAGCTTCCACTTCTATTATAACATCCAACTTTTCAGGATTAAGTAGTTGAGGTCAGCTTGGCCTCAGATAGGAGTTATCCAAACAGCTACTGTTAGTTATTTCTTTATTTTTACTCAGTTTTGATTCCTTTTACATCTACAGTTTGTTCCCTGAGATGTTCTACGACCTCCTGGCTTCAGGGAAAGGATTAAAAATGTCATGTTTGTTCTTTATGTCCTCTTTAAAGACAAAAATCTCACTTTTAAAAATATTCACATGGCTTCAGCTAACAAAAAGTCGTTGGGAATTACTCTGGTTCCTGAATTTTATTTCCTTATCCCCACTCTGCATTAACGGGACCGTCTTTAATTACACCATAACGAGGTGTTTGCCTTGGCACCCCGCCTTGCTCCCCACTAAATTAATGCTACACTCAAAGCAAGCACCCTGCCCTGGCTCCTGCCTGAGCTGAGATCTATTTGAAGGGATTAACGAGCTTGTAAATCTGCAAACAGGATTAGAAACAAGAGCATCTTCCTGGAGCTCCCCTGCCCCACTGCCTGCTGAACGAGCCAGGCAGGAGATGGGTTGGGTGAGGAAGAGGAGCTTTGTTTTTTCTCCAGTCTCAAAAGCAGGAGTAAACTGGGTGTAAAGAGGGAGTATCTCCCTGTGAGAGCTGCTGGAGAGAGTTGCCAGTGCATTACTGATACCCAGCCCCTCAAAATTGCCATTTCCCTGTTCTCTCTCTGTAAAGCATCTTATTCCAGTTTGTAACTGATTGCAGTGATTAGAGTCTTTTAGTTTTCTGATACTGGGTGTTTTTCTCCCTGTTTTGGAAGGAAAGGGAATGCTGACCAGGCAGGACTGCTTGGCTTTACCTCAGTGCTGTCCTTGTTTTTCAGTAATTGCTCATGAGCATCCATGGCCCCATCATGATTATTCTCAGCCCCCGGTGAGCAGCCTGTGACCAAGGCTGGTAATGGACGTGGAAAAGGAGGCATTGCCCCAGTTGTAAATGTCTCGCTGGGCTAATTTGGTCAGATTTTGGGGCCAGTTAAACATGAAATCATGTTCTTGGCAAGATTACTTGTGGATTAGTGTCCCTGTGTCCTTCAGATTGGGTTCTGAGATGCTCAAAACCACCACCAAGATGTGGTCCAGCATCCTTGACGGCACAGAGGTGTAAAAGCACATCCTTGGTGTGTGCCCCAGGCTGGCATTGCCAGGCTGACCTCTGGCACTGCATGTTGGGTCAGAGGAGACGTTTCCTCCGCAGGCTCGGGCCCCGCGCCGGGTCTCACAACTGCTGTATTTATACATCCTGCTCAGTGCTGGGTAATCAGAAAATGCAATATCGCTGTCACCAGCTCTCTGAAGACATCCAGCCTGAGTAATTTAACATGTCAGCTCCATCCATCACGGGCACGCAGCCGGCACACAAACGCACAGTGGCCGGAGGGGGCTGGGCCGTGGCTGGCAGAGCAGCTGCTGCCTGTGCCAGCTGCCTGCTCACCTCACAGGGCTGCGTGAAAAACCACTCGGTTTTAAAATTTCAAAAGTTTAATAGTAATAAAATGGTTATAAAAATAGCAATACAATCAGAGTAATAATAATTCGGACAGTTTGAATTAGGGCAATGTGAGACAATAGAAACAAAGAGTTACGGACGGTCCGGGTACCTTTTCTGGGTTGCACCAGCCCGAAAAGGACCCACATTAACAGAGGATTAACCCTTAAAAACAACAGCCTGCTGCATATTCATACACTTCATACATGATGCATAAATTCCATTCAAACACAGGATTCTGTCTGGTCATCATCAGCTTCTACCTCTGAATGCTGACAGCGCCTTCAAGGCGGGAAGAAGTTAGTTTCTTCTGATAAGAAGGAAATAAATTCTTTTTCTCTGAAAGATTTAGGTGTCCTGTGGCTGCTATCTCAGTGCGAGTCCTTTCTTTACAAAAAAAAAGTGTCCTCCATAGCATAGTTTCTATTTCAACATTTTTCATAACCTAAAACTATATTTAACACCCTACTTAAGAGAATCAATGCAGCATCACTTTCTTACACAACGCATATAATATTAATTTTAATATTTGTGAAAAGCCAATCATACAGTACACATTTTTCATAGGTGTGACAGCACACAGAGCACCACGGGGCTGCCTCTGTCCACCCCAGCCATCTGCCTGTGCAAAAGGGGCCAGCTCTGGTGTATGGGGAGGTGACAAAGGGATGTGCCATGTCCTACCTGCACAGGCAGCATCCAGGTCCCTCTGCCAGGCAGGGGTAAGGGCTGTGCTGTTTCGCAGACATCTTTAATGAAAAATCCTTTCCTTAGGATTTTTCCTCCTGAGATGCTGAGAGGCCTCAGGAACAAAATGTAAACAATGATTATCTGCTGCTGTGGAATGCAACAGGTGCATCTGGGATAGGTCTCACGTGGTTGTTTCTAATTAATGGCCAATCACAGTCAGCTGGCTAGGACTCTCTGTCCGATCCACAAACCTTTGTTATCATTCTTTCTTTTGCTATTCTTATTTAGCCTTCTGATGAAATCCTTTCTTCTATTCTTTTAGTATAGTTTTAATATAATTTATATAATAAAATAATAAATCAGCCTTCTGAAACATGGAGTCAGATCCTTCTCTCTTCCCTCATCCTCGATCCCCTGTGAACGCTGTCACAGTGCTGAGCTCTCAGCAGTGGGGGCACTCTCCCATAGCTGGTGTCTGTCCCCAGCCCTGGCCCCTGCAGCAGCCCCTGCTCAGTGAGAAGGGGATTTGCAGCAGGGCTGCAGCCCTGGCTGGTTGCCCATGGGCCTGCGTTAGAAGCCCAGGTTAATTAAGATTTTCCTCACTCATGCAAATAAGCTTTATTGGCTCTACCACTCTGCTGTGTCTCTCAAACCCCTTGCAGTGGGGGTATCATGGCTGTTTTCTGTGGTGTTTGTGGTTGATGATGGGTCGCGGTTTGGCATCTTTAACCCCCCCAGCCCCCTGCCCAAGCCCTAAATGCTGCTGTGTGCAAGCACTGACCCTCCCTGCTGCTCCCAGGAGCAAAGGAGCCCGCAGAGCCCCTTCCTGCCCTGCTGCTGGGGCTGCCCTGAGGGCACTGCTCGGCCAGGGCAGGGCATGGCCAGGGCAGGAGCCACGTGCCGAGCTCCTGGCGTCCCTCTGGCTCCTGCCAGCCACCTCTCATCGCCGTGATTGAGCATTTCAGAGGGCAGAAGGCACCGCTCATTTTCTGTTCTCCTGCCAAGAAATGGGGAAATTGCGCTGCTGCCTAGAATAAAAGATTTTTTAAAAACAGTAAAATATTTTAATGGCAGTTTAAAGGGCCACTGTCAACCCCCAGAGGCCTCTTTTCTTTAAGCTCTGCAAAGATTGAAGGACTTCTGCCAATTAGAGTCTGTGGTGCTTTTTTAAGTATCCATTGCTTCTTGGTGGGTCTGGGGATGGAGCCAGCTGGGCTCCTGCTGCATCTCACACCATATCTGGAGAGGAGGAGGCTGGGTGAACCACAGGCCAGCCCTGCTGCTGTCAGTCCTGACTGCTGCTGTCACAGCAAACTAGGGGAGCAAATGGGGCAAATTGGGTGCTGAGGAGCAGAAAAGACCCTCAGGGGGGTCCTGGTGCCCCCCAAGGGCTGTATTCCCCTTGTACCATTTGTCCTTGCTGGGTTTGCTAAATTTCACTGCATTTCACCATGCAGCTGTCCTTGGGGAGAGCAGCTGTCACACTCAGGGGGTTTCTTTGAAAGTCTCTTGAAATATATTTGTGTTTTTATTTCTGAGGGTAGAAAGTGTCTTCTTACATTCGCACCACTAAAGGCACTGCGGGGTCTTGATTTTTGACGAAATCACGAATGGTAAAAGTTCCTGATCACTACTGGCGACCCCAAGCATGAAATAATGAATGGTAAAATGAAATAATGAATGGCAAAAGTTCCTGATCGCTACTGGTGACCCCAAGCAAAGAACCTTGGCAAGGAGTGCAGGTTGCTGGCCAAATCCCCAGCTCTGCTGAGGAGCTCCTGGCTCCACCTGCTCCTGAGCATCCCAGCTGCCAGGGCTGATGTTTTCCTCTCTATTGCCTGCAGGTGGGATCGGGTTTGGACGTGCCAAAGGCAACTCTGGCTCGGAGGCAGACGATGAAACCCAGCTCACCTTCTACACGGAGCAGTACCGGAGCCGGAGGCGAAGCAAAGGTACAAAAGGATGCTGTGGTTGCACACTGGTGTCAGGGGAAAAGAAATGCTTGTGTATTTTGGCTGTCCCATGGGTGATGATGTCTGATACTGCCTGAGTCTAAAGGACAGCCACACCAGTCTGTGATTGTGTGATGCAGCACCATGCAGGAGCCATAAATCCCATTTCCCATAAATCCCATTTCCCATAAATCCCATTTCCCAGTGATATTGCTTAAGTTCTGGGTTTCTTTGATGGTTTCTAATATCAGTTACCCTCCACATGCCCTGGCACTTCCCCAAAGCTGAACCAGTGGGGAGTGGTTGTGTCTGTCCTCATCCTGGCACCAGTGCAGCTGTCAGGGATGGTTACCCTGGCAATTCCTTGCTCCAAACTCCTGTTTTCTGCCCTTTATTTCCCATGCAAAACATTCATTGGATGAAAATTGCCCAGCCTTCCACATGGCACAAAGGCAATTAAAAAGAACAAATTCAAAACGAGAGTTGGGGCAGGGATTTGTAGACCCAAGTCCCTTTAGGCTCTTTTGTGAGTTAGAGAAGCCAAGAAACTGAAATATCATCTGGAGTTTGAAATTAGTGTCCGCATTTCCTCTCATCACATCACATCACACCAGATCGGTTTTTTTGTCATTTTTTTCGGGACGCTCAGCCCGAGCCATTTGGTGGAGGAGAGGACGAGTTCCGCTGCTGCTGCTGCTGCTGGGTTTGAAAAATCACTGTCGGGAAATAACTCCGTTGGGAAGCAATTTGAAAATTGCACAGTGGGTCTGCTCCCTCCATTTGTTTTGTGCAGGGAGCCGGGCCCCGGCAGAGCGCGGCAGCCAGATAGATGCCGGCGCCCACCGCAGCAGCACGAGGCCCCATTTGTTTCCATGATGAGCCATTCCCATAAATGCTTCCAGTGTGTTTATTTGAATGTGAAATTGCCTCAACACCTCTGATCAGCTCGATGGTTGCGCACGGGAATAAGCTCACGCATGCACAGGGGTGTGCTGCAGTTGTTCCTGCTCAAAGGTTGGGCCTTCAGTTTTATATTTCTATTTTTTTTTCTTTTTTTTTAATGTGGTTTAGAACCAAGAGAAATCATCGCCACGTTTAAAATGAGCTTTTGATGAAAAGGATGAGAGGATTTGTGAGTTCCTTACCTGTTGCGGTGCAAACACAGCTGCGTTAAGGGAAAAATGATAAAATCAGAATCCTAGAATGGTTGGGTTGGAAGGGACCTTAAAATCACATTGTTCCACCTCCTGCTATGGTCAAGGACACCTTCCACTGTCCCAGGTTGCTCCAAGCCCTGTCTAACCTGGCCTTGGACACTTCCAGGGATCCAGGGGCAGCCACAGCTGCTCTGTGCAACTTGTGCCAGGGCATCCCCACTCCCATTGTCAAGATTTTTTTCCCAATAAGCTTAAACTTCCTTCTAACCCTGTCCTCTGTCAGTTTGAAGCCATTTCCCCTTTCCTGTCATTCCATGTCCTTGTCCAGGTCCCTTCAGGTACTGGAAGGCTGCAGTTATTCACCTCTAAGCCTTCTCTTCTCCAGGCTGAGCAATCCCAACTCTCTCAGCTTTTCCTCACGGGAAAGGTGTTCCATCCCTCTGATCATCTTCATGCCTGTGTGACAGGAGGAAGGAATTGTTATGTTGCAAACAGGGACAAAAGAAGCTGTCCCAAAACACTACTGGTACAGGGATCAGATTTCCCAGGTGCTGGAGTAGCTTTTTCATTCACCTTTTCAGGAATACTGGGCAGGCTGTGACAGCCCTTGGGTACTTTGGAAAAGTCACTGAAGTTTGGGGTTTTTTCAGCTTCCACCAGGGAAAGAGGTGATAGGGCACAGGGAAGGAATGGAAAACTATGTTTTAATGAGAAGCAGATAAATCTTTGCAAGGCTGCCTTGATGCCATTCCCCTTGAGGTCAGCTGCTCTGCAAGCCTCTTGAAAAAGGCTCACACTGGATGTCGGGTACAAAGATATTTTTATTGACGTCTGTGTTGGTTTTTGGTTGTTGGTTTTAGCTTCCTTGTAGGGCAAATATAAAGGAGCAGATGAATGGGAAGAATTCCTTTCTTTCCCTGTGAATAAGCTGTTGTTCACCTGGGCAGCTTTGATGGCTGGGTTTGAAGGGAATTCAGGAGGCAGAGCTGCCTCGCGCCGTCGCACAGGGCTGCCTGTTAGATCTGCCTTAGTGTTTGAGCAATGCTGTGAGAACCTGGTTTGTTCATGTTCACTGGGGGCTAACTGAGGGAATTGTCTTGCATAAAGTCCCCATTGTACTTCCCCTCCTGCCTGGATAAATTTGGCCATCGCTGCATCCTTGAAAGGAATTTTCCATTATCCTTTCATTGACTCTCCTCTCCCTCATGGAAGCAGAGCAATAGCGTAGTGGGAAGTCGTAGCACCGAACTCATAATTACAAGTTCAGCCAAGATCCATAATTGGACGGGATTGTAACTCTAATAGAGAAGGATGCATCGTCAGATACAGTTAATTCTTACAATGATCTTCCCCTATCGATTTCGCCAGGCTTGCGTGTCATTGCAGGGGCCTTTGGGTAGTTATCAGGTCCAAGGAGAGGGATTCCTTGGGGTTTCTCTCCTCGGATAAGATTTTGTAGGATTGAGCCTAATTACTTGCACTGTCAAGGCATTGATCCCAGATGATGCCATGGGAAGTTTCCACTTAGGAGGTGTGCAGGTTTGCTTTTATTTGAGCTTGGTTAAGTGGCCTCCTGTGTCTCCTGGAGAAGGAGGACAGCAGGTTCTCTAGTGATTTGGCAAGGCAGATTAGAGAGACATTCCCACAGGACAATATTCAGCAAGGGAGAGTTTGTTCTGGCAGCTCAGGAGCAGCAGAGCCAGTGGTACCTGGTTTTTAGTGCAGGAATACATGGAGAGGTAAGAGGCAGCACCTTCTGTGGTCACAGCATGCTGTATCACTCACCTTCCTAGCCCTTACACTGATGTTACCACGTCTTTGGTGTAGGGGGAACAGTATGGGTAATGTAGAATGTAATCTTATCCCCCAATGAGTTGCAGCTGGACTCTATTACTAAAGATTAGGAGCAGGCCTGATCTTAACAGGCCACACCTGTAGCCAATAAGAACAGTGGCATAAAAGAGTGGATTGGTGGGGAGAGAAGTTAGATGGCTGCTGCAAGGACCAAGAACAGTCAGTGCTTAGAGGAGCTGACTGTGAGAAACATTGGGGAGGAATGGAATCCTTGCACCATAATGAAAATAGAACTGTTGTAATAAATATATAAGGCAACACTTTGGAAAGTCTCCGGAGGAATTATAGGGGTGAAGAGTGTAAGGAATAAAGCAGAGGAGATCTTCCCCTGGAGTCTTGGTCTTTGCTGTTGGGCCCAGCCCCATCTCTGGGATTTGAGCTGGGGGAGGCATTGCTGACTTAAGCCAAGAAGTGCTCTGTTCACACCCAAATCTTCAGTGAGATACTCCTTCTCTTCACCACTGTCCCTTCCTGTATCCACACCAGCTCCTCACTCTTCTCTTTGACGGATCAGGGTGAGCTCTGCTTTGTGCCATGCAGTCTCAAGGGAGCTGGAATTCAGATTGCTTTTCCAAGTGAAACAAGTGCCGAGAGAGGCTGTCAGGCTGTGCACAGCTCTGTGCTCAGGGGCTGAATTGACCTTCAGCTGGGGCCAGGAATGTTGGATCTGCCTCAGTGTTTGAGCAAGGCTGTGAGAACCTGCTTTGTTCGTGTTCACTGGGGGCGAACTGAGGGAATTGTCTTGCATAAAGTCCCCATTGTACTTCCCCAAGTAGGCTTGGTCTCCAAGAAGGTTTGCTCCTTCCTGCTGACCCTCAACACTGACTCCTCGAGGATTTCCAGGGACCAGATTTTTCTTGCAAACCTATTTACATCAGGATTGTGCACTGCAAGGCTGTGCTTGCTGTGGGGGCTGGCTCCCTTTTCCCATTCCCCTGGGAGTCGCAGGAGCTGTGGGAACCTCTCTGCATTCTGGCTGGGGTGCACACGTGGCTCCTGTCCCCAGGGTTATTGCACCTTCCACCAGTGCTGAGTCTCTGTAAGAGAGACCCTGACAGTGTTGGAAGGATGTGAATCCACATCCCCTGCTGGCCAGCAGGGCAGTATCAAAGCTTTGATGCTTCAGGGTGGGATGTGTTCAGTCAGCTCCCACTCTGAGCTTGAGAGGAAAATATTAGTAGCAAAAATCCCCCTAAAGCAAGGAGGCAGAGCCCTGAGCACAAACTCCACTCCTGCTCCATCTCTCTCATTCTGGGGTGGGGTTTGCCTTGTGCTCAGCAAATATATTCAGTTCCAGGTCTGACTGTGCATCCTTGAGTTTCCCTGGTCACAGGCAGGATGTGACCTGGCTTTGAGATGCTCCTGCACCCCAGAGAAGGCAGGGCATGGCTTTGGGATGCTCTTGCACCCCTGGGAAGTCAGGGCATGGCTTTGGGATGCTCCTGCACCCCAGGGAAGGCAGGGCATGGCTTTGGGATGCTCTTGCACCCCTGGGAAGTCAGGGCATGGCTTTGGGATGCTCTTGCACCCCTGGGAAGTCAGGGCATGGCTTTGGGATGCTCCTGCACCCCAGGGAAGGCAGGGCATGGCTTTGGGATGCTCCTGCACCCCAGGGAAGGCAGGGCATGGCTTTGGGATGCTCCTCCTGCACTCCAGGGAAGCAATGGCATGGCTTTGGGATACTCCTGCACCCCTGAGAAGGGAAGGCATGACTTTGGGATGCTCCTGCGCCCCAGGGTAGGCTGGGCATGACTTTGGGATGCTCCTCAGCTGAGGTCTCTGTGAACAAGGCACCTGGCTGTTTCCACAGCACGTAGTGATGGTTTTGACAAATTAGCAGAGTTCAATTATGTACCTTGGATTGGTGTCAGCCCCGTATGTGCATGTGCTGGGCTGCCTGGCGGAGCCTTCTGAGGGCTGTTAGAGAAATGAGAAGCTGAGCTTTGATCTGCCTCTGTATTTGGTGGTTAAAACAAGGCCTTTTATAAGGGAATATTAGGTATTCGGAGTCTACTACATATGAGGCAGCTTGGCTTTGATCCTCTCCCATCTCCAGAGGCAGCAGGCAGTTATTATTTCATGGGGAACTAAACGAGGTGCAGAATGAAATTTGGGCACTGCTCTCTCTGCTGCTGCCTCTGGCCTCGCTGGAGCTGAGGGAATGCTGCAGGCAGGACATCACCCCACTGTTCCATGCTCCTCAGGGAATTGCCTCCCTGCTCTGCCTTGGGCTTGGCTCGCCTTCAAACTGGGGGAGATGCTGCTGGCAATCAAGGGGGGACAAAAGGGGATAAAGCAAACGTGTCAGTTTGGGCTGCTTCCAGGGGCACGAGGGAAAAATGGGTCTGTCTGTGTGTGGGGCTGTCTGTCTGTCCTTGGGGATGCTTCTCCCTTCCTGGCAGCCCTGTGTCCATCCCCTCCTCATGTGGTCAGCTCATGGCATGGACAGGTTAGGATTGCTTAGGGACACAGAGCCTTTAGGATCCCTCAGGAA
Organism: Melospiza georgiana; assembly: GCF_028018845.1. NCBI lineage: Eukaryota > Metazoa > Chordata > Aves > Passeriformes > Passerellidae > Melospiza > Melospiza georgiana. Next base: position 5,360,614 of record NC_080449.1, on the reverse strand, counting down.
GGGACTCAGAACTGTTAGGATTCTTTAGGAAGAAACACAGAGCTGTTAGGATCCCTCAGGAAGGGACTCAGAACTGTTAGGATCCCTCAGGAAGGGACACAGAGCCCTTAGGATCCCTCAGGAAGGGACACAGAGCCCTTAGGATCCCTCAGGAAGGGACACACAGATGTTAGGATTCCTCAGGAAGGGGCACACAGCTGCTCCCTGCAGAGACAGACGGACAGCTCAGCCTGTGTGGTGCACACCCAGCTGGTTCATGGAACATAGAGCTGTGCTGCTCTTTGTGAGACCAGGAAAGAGCAGCCCAGAGGGGACACCACAGCTCCCATGGGACCTGCAGATCCCCAGATCTCAGGAATGAGTTGCCTTCATGATAAAAATCTTGTCTTTATGCCCCAGAGCACCAGGGTCCCTCCCTCCCTGCAGGCTGCACCACAGCCAGGCTCACACTGTGATGTCCAGGGCAGTGGGGGATGCTCCTTATTCCCAACCCTTCTCTGCTCTCCGTCACGGATGCTGCTTTTCCAGCCCGTGAACAAATGTGGTGCTTTTTCATGATGGCTTATTTTGCCTGCAGAGCAATGAGGCACTACAACAGCCCATAAACCCATCCTGAGTCCCTCTGCATTGCTGCTGGACTCTGGCTGTGCAGGGAAGCTGGGCTGGGGCTGCTCCAGCCTCCTTTTTGCTCCTTTAATCACTGGTGGCTGTAGGTGTGTGTGACCATGTTCACAGGGGTCTGAGGATGAGGGAGGAGACAAGGATCTGACTCCATGTTTCAGAAGGCTGATTTATTATTTTATGATATATATTATATTAAAACTATACTAAAAGAATAGAAGAAAGGATTTCATCAGAAGGCTGGCTAAGAATAGAATAAGAAAGAATGATGACAAAGGTTTGTGGCTCGGACAGAGAGTCTGAGCCAGCTGACTGTGATTGGCCATTAATTAGAAACAACCACATGAGACCAATCCCAGATGCACCTGTTGCATTCCACAGCAGCAGATAATCAATGTTTACATTTTGTTCCCGAGGCTTCTCAGCATCTCAGGAGGAAAAATCCTAAGGAAAGGATTTTCCATAAAAGATGTCTGCGACAGGTGTGGGGGTTCACTCCTGCTCCTGCCCATTCCAGGGACACTGAGCTGCTGGCAGCTGGAGCTGGGCAGCACCAGGGGCTGCAGGTAAATGCTGCTGGAGCTGCAGGCACTTTACCTTCCCTGGACTGCACTGGAGATAAAGCCTTTTACATCTGTTCCTGGAGGCAGTGCGGGTCTTCCCATTTATTTATTTATTTTCCGATTGTATCTGATACAGCCTCAGCGAGTAATTGAGTGTTTGAGAGTGAAAAATTATCTCTCCGGCTTGGCCCTTATCTTGACAGCAAAGCAGCACTTTTAATTTAATTTTGTTCAGAGCATGTGGGTAACAAATTTCACTAATCGCTCTGCTGTCGCCCTCCGCATGGTAACGAGCCTCTTGTTTCCCAGGAAGCTGAACATAAACACGGAGCTGGATGCAGGCAGGAGGGGGGAGAGGGCTGGAGCTGCTTGGAAAATGAAGATGCTTTTGGTTGTGGATTCATGTGGCAGCGTGGATTTGTCTCCTGGCTGCAGAGGGTGGTGGATGTCGCGTGTGATGTTCGGCTGTAGGGGGGAAACTGAGGCACGGAGGGGTGTGCCCTGAGCATGGGGAGCTGTTGCAGAGCAGAGATTTGTGTTCTCATCCTGTTCTGTCAGTTTGCATCTATTCCAATAATAGTGGATGGAGGCAAATGATGATTTGGGACTTTTTTTTTGGAGGCTGCAGCCCAATTCCCCAATCCCAGCTCAGCCTGCGGGGTGACAATGGGACAGCAGGCAGTGTGGTGAAGGTCCAGCCAGGATGAATAAGTCCTTGAGTCCTTGGGACATCTCCTGCCAGGTCCTGAGCTCTCCCTGCCACCCTGGCCTCCTTCTCGTTTCTAAAATCAATTTATCTGTCTGCCCAGCCCTCACTCGCTGAGCACAATCCTCCCTGGGCTGTGACTCAACACAAACTATTTCACAGATAATGATTACTTTTTTTCCCCCCTTTTTCCTGTAGGAATAACGTTTTTGCTACACTGTATTGAAAATTGCTTTCCCTTCTTCTACTTAAAATGAAACCTTCCACTCAGATTTGCCTTTGTGCTTGTATATTGTAAAATTGGGACTCATTTGGAGTGTAAAACAAAAAAAAAAGATCGGGCCTTAATTCCAGGAGAAGTGCTTTCATTGATTTTCATGAAAGAAAATTCCAGTGCAGGCAATATCTACCTTTAAATATGTAGCTGTTTCTTTAATGTGATTTTATCTCAACCAATTCAGCACAGAGAACATGAAAGCAAAACTGACTTCATTGATTTTAATTGTCCCTGCCTAGAGAAATGCAAAGAAAATATAGCAGTGCCAGGAGAGCAAATTGAGTTTGCACAAATTCTTCCCCCCCGTTGCTGTGCCAGAAGGTTTAAGATGTGTGAGCAGGAGAATCTGCCCGTGGTGACCCTGATGCTGATGGGGCTGGTGGAGCAGCATCTCAGCCTGTGCCACTTTGCTCATCTGTATTTCCCCCTCTCTCCTCAGCTGCTCATTCCTTGCCCAGCCTTCAAGGCTTTGCCTTTGCCCCCTTCCTGCTCTGGGTTGGAGTTTGCTGGTGAGTTCTCCCTGCCAGCTGCAGCAAAATGCCCTAGAGCAAAGGGGAGCACCACCAATAGCTGTATAATGAGGAATTAAATGCATTTATTCAGTACATAAGGCTGTGTAACTCCAGGAGCACATCAAGAGCCGAGGCTCAGGCTGCTGGAGGAGCACAAGAGCTCACTGGGATGCACAGGAGCTTGGTCAATGAGCCCTTGACCTTGCTGTGGGGTCCAGCTGCCCAAGCCCACCCTCCCCACAGCGCCCAAGCCACTCTTGGCACTCTCCTCCCCCTGACCCACAGCCCAGGGCTGCCTTTCCTCCCTGTGCTGTGCTGGAGGACGTCTCAGCTAATTGCTAGAGGATAATTCATAAATGTTAATAGTATTAATCTGATTCAGCATGTGCTCAGCAAGATCTAATCCTCTATAAATCCAGAAGCGACTCTGATCTCACCCTTCTGCTGCACAGTGTGCTGCCTCTCCTCCTCCTTCCCTCATTCCCTTCCTCTGTGCACCCTCTGTGTCCTTGGAGGGGCTCCTCAGGGCTCTCCCCCAACACAGGGGAAGCAGAGCTGCCACCTGAGGGCTGATCCACATCCTGCTGGCTCTGGCATCAGGCTGGAGGCTGCCCAGTGCCCAGGCTGCGAGCCAGAGCTGGGCTGGAGCTGTGGGCACCTTCACTGGGATTTGTCAGGACTGCAGTGGAGAAGACGCCTCAGGAAGAGGCTGGGACCAGGTGTGATGCAGATGGTGTGTGATGGAAGCTGTCTGTGTCTCACCCCATGCCTGGGGGGCTCATTGCACCCACATCCCTCTGCTTTAGAAGGAAGGGGCTCTGGGGCACTGTGTGAAGGCTTGGTGGGGTCAGGGTGCAGCAGAGCTGTGTCTGACTGGAAGGAGGATTTGCCATCCCCATCCCAATCCATTTCCCATCCCATTCCATCCTGTCCCATCTCATCCCAATTTCCCATCCCATCTCATCCCAATTTCCCATCCCCATTTCCTATCCCAATTACCAATCCTATCCCAATTTCCCATCCCAGTTTCCCTTCGCAATTTCCCATTCCATCCCCGTTTCCTGTCCCTATTGCCCATCTCATCCCATCCCCACTTTCCATCCCCATTTCCCTTTCCATCCCAGTTTACCATCCTCGTTTCCCATCCCAATTTCCCATCCTATCCCCATTTCCCATCCCATCCCTGTTTCCCATCCTATCCCCCAGAGGGACCATCCTGCTGAGGAAGAGGAGGCTGCAGGGCAGGAGGGGAGGCAGGCAGCACTGCTCCCTCCCGTGCAGGGCTGCTCCATGTCCAGAGCCTCCTGCCAGCAGCCACAGCTCCTCTTAATTGGCGTTTGCCTTGATTGGACACGACGTGTCCCTCGTAGGACACCCGGGGACGTGTCTGTGTGTGAGGCTGTCCTGGAAACGCTGCTCTGTGCTATTAACGAGCCTCTGCTGCAACAGAACCGTGGAGCATTAGGGGAGCCCCATTCCTCTGGCACAGCACCGGGGGCTGGGAGCATCCCTGGGTGTCAGATGGGCTGGGATGAGCTGGCTGTCCCCAGGGGTGCTGCTGTCCCCAAGCTAGGCTGGGCTGTGATGGGCTGGCTGTCCCCCAGAGGTCCTGCTCTCCCCAGGGATGCTGTTGTACCCCAGAGGTGCTGCTGTCCCCGAGCTGGGCTGGGTTTGGCTTGGCTGGTCTGGGCTGGCTGTCTCCAGGGATGCTGCTGTCCCTGAGCTGGACTGGGCTGGCTGTCCCCGAAAATGCCACTGTCCCCAAGAGATGCTGCTGTCCCCGGGCTGGGCTGGGTGTCTCCCAAGGAGGCTGCTGTCCCCCAGAGATGCTGCTGTCCCCCAAAGATGCTGCTGTCCTCAAGCTGGGCTGGGCTGGGCTGGCTGTCCCCCAGGGGTCCTGTTGTCCCCAGGGATGCTGCTGTCCTCTGGGGATGCTGTTGTCCTCAGGGGTTCTGCTGTCCCCAAGCTGGGCTGGGCTGGATTGGCTGTCCCCCAGGGGTGCTGCTGTCCCCCAGGGGTGCTAATGTCCCCGAGCTGGGCTGGCTGTCCCCAAGGTGTGCTGCTGGCCCTAGGGGTACTGCTGTCCCCCAGGGATGCTGCTGTCCCTGAGCTGGGCTGGATTGGCTGTCCCCAAGGTGTGCTGCTGTCCCTAGGGCTACTGTTGTCCCCCAGGGATGCTGCTGGGCTGGGCTGGGCTGGCTGTCTCAGAAGTGCTCCTGTCCCCCAGGGGTGCTAATGTCCCCGAGCTGGGCTGGGCTGGGCTGGGCTGGCTGTCCCCCAGGGATGCTGCACCTAGGGGTGCTGCTGTCCCCAAGCTGGGCTGGGCTGGCTGTGCCCCAGAGGTGCTGCTGTCCCCCAGAGGTGCTGCTGTCCCCAGGCTGGGCTGGGCTGGCTGTCCCCAGGGATGCTGCTGTCCCTAGGGGTACTGTTGTCTCCCAGGGATGCTCATGTCCCTGGGCTGGGCTGGCTGTCCCCCAGGGGATGCTGCTGTCCCCTAGAGGTGTTGTTGTCCCCCAGGGATGCTGCTGTCCCCAAGCTGGGTGCTGTGCATGCAGCGCAGCTCGGCAGGGGTTGCTAAGCACTCCCAGCACTCGCTGTTCTCCCCAGCCCCTCTTCCTCGGGAGCTGGGAATACATTTCCATATCCGAGTGGCCACAGAGCGTTCCCTGCGATGCCATTGTCTCCCGGGGGGTGGGGAAGATTGCAAAGCACTTGGCGTTTAACACCCACATATGGTTAACACCACGGGCTGTGTGCTGATAAAGAGGGGGTAATTAAAGTTTATTTTTTTTTTTTTATAGACTAATCTCCCAAGCATGTATTTATGAGCCTGATTTAGAAACAGCGTATTACTGAGAACACGGGATATTTGTGTTGCTCATAAATCCATACGTGTTCTGAACACACCTTTTCTCTTTTTTCTTTTCTTTCTTTTTTTTTTTTTCCTTTCTTCTCCCCCCTAAATTTAGGCAGCACTGGCAATATTAAGAAGAATTGAGCCCAGAGTTTTGTTGGGCTTTTTCCCCCCTCCTTGTTTTTTGGGCAGGCAAAGGAAAGTGTACAAAGCAGTGAGTAATTAAATGCACGAGGAAATGATATTTCAAAGGAGACACGGTGCGTTTGGAGGGGCTGTTTGCTGAGTGTTTACACCAGTGCCTTTGAATTTATCTTCATCTTGCAGCAGGTGCAAAATCTTCGGGGGAATGTGGTGCTTTGCAAGCGGTTTCTGAGCAGGGATTCGTGTCCTCACCAGGATAATTTACACTGGGGTTTGAGGGGAGACAAAAAAATCCTGGGTGGGGATGGTGGTGGTGGCCAGAGTCCTTCTGACCACGGCATTGGAGCCTCCTCTTGTTTGCCAGTGTAATTAAGCCACCCTTAATTAGAGGGAGCATGTCAGGTATGATTCTGCCCTGAAATGGAGCACTTTGCTTTTCCTTTCTGCTTCTCTCTCCTTGGATTTTGTGGGCTGTGGGGAGAAGTTGCTTCTCTCTTGATAGAAGTAATTTATTCCTATTTTTCATCCCGGGGGTGTGCCCTGCCCACTGCTTGGGTGCAGATTCCCTGGGAATCCTCATGGTCCAGGTTTTTCCCTCCAAAACTGCCTGGGTGAGCACTTGGAAATCCACTCACATTGTTGTAACCTCTCAGAACACTACAAAAACATCTTTGATTAAAGATATAGAGAGATCTCCTCTATATCATCTTCCATCCTGGGCTTTTTACCATCTTTCATCTTTACCATCTTCCTCCTGGGCTTTTTGAACCCCAGAAGCATTTTTGATTAAACATATAGAAAGATCATCTTAATGTATGAAGCATTTATTAGGGGAGAGAGATCTGGAGAGTGAGTTTAATCTCAGCCATGCCTGGTTACCATCTTCCTCCTGGGCTTTTTGAACCCCACAAGACCCAAACCAGGATTCTCTTGGGTGCTGGAGCTCTTAACCATCCATAAAGGTCTTGTATTCCCCACCCAGCTTCCTCCTCTTGGAAAGGACATTGATACCAGGTTGTTTGGTGCACCTGGAGTTTCAAATCTGCTCTTTGGGCACTTCCCTGAAAGCCTGGAGATGACAAGGAGAGGAGGGAAAGCCCAGGCTTAGCCAGGCCAACCTCTCATTTGTGTGGCATTGGGTTTGTTTGGGGCTGCCTGAGCTACCGAGCTGGGTTTGGATTCTTTCCCTGGGCTGAAGAAGGAAGGGATCAGTTTGTGTCACCTTTGGACCAGGGTGCAGCCCTGGAGAACCTGCTGAGGTGGGTTTGGTTAGCTGGGCCTTGCTGAAAACACATTTGCTTGTGGTTTTAAAGGCTTGGAGTGAAGCTGATCATCTCCAGATAGATGTTTAAATGCAGCACAGCAATGCTGGAGCATCAGTGGTCTGCAGAGCAGGGAAAGAGATGGAAAACAAAATCCCAGTCCCTCTCTTTAAGTGCTTTTCCAGCAGCCTCCCTTGAAACCTGGCAGCTAACTGGTCGTGAACAATAAAGAGCTGAGCTGGAAACCCAATTTCAGCTCGAGCAGAAGCCCCCTTGTTTTGGTTCAGTTGGTCAAAACCAAACATGAGGCACTTGAAGAGGTCAGTGACTAGCAGTGATGGAAATGAGAGAGTGCAGGAGGGAAGGGAGTTACAGGAGACTTGGAGCAATTGTCCCTTTCCTTGAGCAGCCAAGCTCAAACTCATGGAACTGTAAAGGGATTTTTGCTGTTCCAAGCCCCTGTGCTGCTCTCCTCTGAGTCATGGGGAGAGAAGAAGCCACATGGTCCAGTGAGGATGTGAAATCCTAATTCCAGCAGCTCCACTCTGGCTGCAGTTTGGTGAAAGCTGCCATCATACCTGGGATTTGGGCTCTTTGTGGAAAGGGGATAATACTTGTCTCACTCATAAGGGATTTATGATTTAATGGTTGCAAAGCACTTTAAGACCCTGGATTGAAAGGTGATTTATAAGGGTGAAATCCAGCGTTGTCTGGTCCATTGTATATTTGATTTCGTCCACTTATCCTCATGGGGGCTTTTTTCCCTTCCTTTTTTTTTTTTCCCTTTTTTCTCCTCCTCTTTTTTACTTTTTTACATTCGTGTCATAACTTCTAGCCAAGCAGGGGTTGTGGCAGGCACAGTATGCCCAGCAAGAGGAGGAATTTGCCTCCCATGGAAGTGCTAACTTATGCTGATGATATGAATAAAGATTGGAAAAGAAAAAGAGGATTGCAAGGTGAGGGGCACAGAGTATTGGCAGTTAAGCTGCGAAATAAGAGTGGGATGGCTGTTTAGATGATCCATGCATAAGGAAAGATGCTTCATAAATAATCAATTTACTTGCTCCTGTTGGTCTCAGTGATGGGGGCTATTTTCCAGCAGATCAGCCACTTCTCCTGTCCTTCAAACCCTGGTTGGAGCATCCCTTGTGCAGGCTCCAGCCTGGGGATGCTGTGGTGGGGCTTGGTGCCCTGCAGGGGAAGCAGAGGTTGTGCTGAGCTTGAGGTCCTGCCCTGGCCCCAGCACCTCCAGCAGAGCTTTAGGCAAATCACAGAGTGTGCAAGGGGTGACTTGGATCCGTTTCCAATTCAGTTTTCAAACTGATAATTTTTAAATCTCACTTTGCTGATGGGGTGACGAGGGCTGGGGTGCAAGTGGGGAGAGGCTGCTTCCAAAAATCAAGAGGTGTCCTCACCTGAATGCTGAGCAGGGCTGTGGGCAGCTCTGCCAGCAGCTGGGTGATGTCAGTTCACACCAGAATGGGCTGTGCAGCCTCTGGGCTCATTGCTGGGCTGTGCCCTCTGCTTGCCATGGACACACTCTCCAAGTGGTGCATCCAAAGCCCTGGAGAAGGAACCTTGTGAGGTGTTTGTTGTTATCTTGGAGCAGAGCTGGGTGTTGCCACAAAGTGTTGGATGAGGGAGGATGCAGTGCAGTCAGAGCAGCAATGGGGCAGCTCCCAGCTCCAGGGGGATCAGAGGTGCCCCAAGGATGCAGATTCCAAGCACTCCTTGCTTGGGCAGTGGAGACCTGATGGTAGTCTGGGACAGTTCATGGTCATCTCCATCAGTAGAGAGGGTCTCATTTGGACACCCGGCATTCCCACCTGACATTCCCAGTCTGCATCCAACAAGAGCAGCTGAATCTTCTGGGCCAGCCAGGTCTCCCTGTGCTTCACAACTTCCCCACATTCCCTATGAATCCTGGGGATCCTGTCCCACCCGGCTGCTGTTGATGGTGATTCAACCTTCTCATCCAACTCATCTCTACAGCCACAACAGCCCTATTTTCCACAATACCAGCAGTTTCACTCCTCACTCTACCAGTTCTCTCCTTACTAAGCTATCCTAGAGGTAGCAGGATTGGCAGTAAAGCTGCGAAATAGGAGTGGGATGGCTGTTTAGATGATCCATGCATAAGGAAAGACGCTTCATAAATAATCAATTTACTTGCTCCTGTTGGTCTCAGTGATGGGAGATATTTTCCAGCAGATCAGCCACTTCTCCTGTCCTACAAACCCAGGTTGGAGCATCCCCTGTGCAGGCTCCAACCCGGGGATTCTGTGGATCCAAGCCTATGTCTTTGTGCTCCTACTGAGCCTCTACCTACAAGAAAATATCCAACTCTCAGTGGCACACCAAGCACATTCCTATCACATAGTAGACCCTAGCCCCTGACCCATGCTATGAGCAGCCACTGCTCTCCTAACCACCTCGGGTCCTGCCCCACAGGGTTTCACAGTGTGTTGCCAAGCCAACCAATATTGACAAGAAGTGATGGTGGTTTCAGCAGGGGAGCACTGCTGGTGTGATGAGTGATTCTAGGGAGAAGTTCCCCGGGGCAGAGTCTATACAGGGCTTTGAGCAGGTTTTTTTGAGAGGTTCCCTCCTCTAGCCGAATGAAACCCCGTGCCAAACAAGGTGTGATGGGAACCCTGGGGCGTGCAGACCCTTCTTGATCTCCCATCCTTGTTCTCCATGCCTGCCTTCCCCGTGCTGATTCTCCCTGCCTCTGCTGACAAAGCCCTGGGTGCAGCTTTCCCTTCTGGCCCCCCACCCACCCACCCACGGCTGTGTGTGCCTTGCAGGTTCCATGAAGAGCCCCGTGAACAAGACGGCGCTGACGCTGATCGCGGTCAGCTCCTGCGTGCTGGCCGTGGTGTGCGGCTCGCAGCTCTCCTGCCCACTGACCGTCAAGGTGACGCTCCACGTCCCCGAGCACTTCATTGCTGATGGTAAGACACTCCTAATCATGGCATGGCATTCCTGTTGTGGTAATAATTAGCACTGACTCCATGATTCCAGAAGGCTGATCCACCACTTTATTATACTATACTTGTTAAGAAACCCATCGCTGCGGCATTCGCATTCTCTGAAAAATCCCTTTGCCCAGGGTTTTTCTCCTGGGAAGCTGAAAAGCCTCAGAGAAAAGGAAAACAATTCTTATCTCATTTGCTTCTCCTGTGCTGTGCTCATGTGGAATGTGTTTGGAGATTGTTTACCCACAGGTGGTTGTTCCATTGCATTCTGCTGGGAGTTGTTTTCACTCTTTGGCCAATCAGGGCCAAGCTGTGTCAGGACTCTGGAAAGAGTCACGAGTTTTTATTATTATCATTTTAGCATTCTGTAAGTATCCTTTCTGTATTCTTTAGTATAGTATTCTTTAATATAATAGAGTATAATAAAGTAATAAATTAGCCTTCTGAGAATATGGAGTCAGATGCATCATTCCTTCATCAGGGCACCCCAAATATACAATACATCGCCCTTACAGACTGTCTGATACAGTCAGACCAGATTGGTCAATCCATCCAAACACCATCACCATTGGCCAATTAAGAAACCACCCTTTGGTAAACAAATCTCCATAACACATTGCAATGTTCAAAACAGGTGCAGCAAGTGAAGATAAGAATTGTTTATTATTCTTCTCTCTGATCCTCTCACAGCCTTCCCCAGCCTGGGAAAGTTGTGCCTTGCTCTCTGTGACCACACCCTCCTGCTTCCCCTCTGGGTATGTTTGGGACATGGAGATTCCTCTCTTTAGGAATGCCCCAGCTGTGTTTGACTGCAGGGATCTCCCTTTCCACAAGCACATCTGCGAGCCTGAGGCCAAAATCTCAGTCATGTCAATTAATATTATCGTTGTTATCATTGGTGCTAATTGTGTCTGATGGATATTTCTGTTCTCCTCCAAACTCGCTGAGGAGCCCTGGGAGCTGCACAGACAGGCAGCAGCAGAGCTGTTTTGTCCTGCAGCAGCAGAGCTGCTCATCCCAGCCCTTGCAGCAGCATGGAGGGAAATTGCTGGGGTTTGAGCAAAGGAACAGATGCTTTGATGAATTAGACAAGTGCTGCTGTCACTATTTATTGCTTTCTCCAACTGGGCTCCTTGCATTTGTTGTGTTTCACTGACCTTTTCTTTATAATGTGCAGTGAGCGTCGAGTGCAAGTTTTCAGTAACATGAGGGCAAATTTCATTTTCTTCCAGCAGACAGGACCCATTATTCAGTCGGTTCCAATTCCTCAGCTCCTGCACTCGTCTCACTGCTTGGGGCATGCAGAGGGGGCACTTTCTCTCTGCCAGAAACATGCTGCATGCAGCCAGTGCATCACCAGCTGTTGGGCTGTCCTGGTGCAGCCAGCTCTGGGACAGCCCCCTGCCTTGGGAGCTTTGGAATGGAGAGCAGCTCTTGGGGGATTGTTATTTTGGGGAGAGGGAGATGGTTAAAGACACACTGTGACAGTGGTCACTGGGGTTTTCAGGTTAAGGGAGAGATGAGAATGTTGACTCTATGTTCAGAAGGCTTGATTTATTATTTTGTTATATATATATTACATTATAACTATACTAAAAAGAAAAAAAGGACAGGTTTCCTCAGAAGGCTAGCTAAGAATAGAAAAGAATGAATAATAAAGATCTGTGTCTCAGACAGAGAGTCCAAGCTATCTGGTCTGTGGTTGGCCATTAATTGTAAACATACAAGATGGCCCAATCACAGACAAAACCTGATGCATTCTACAGCAGCAGATAACTATTGTTTACATCTTGTTTCTGAGGCCTCAGCTTCTCAGAAGAGAGAAAAATCTCAAGAAAAGATTTTTCACAAAAGATGTCTGCGACAGCACACAGTGGCATGAGACCTGCAGGGACCAGTGGAGAGGGGTTGAAATCATCACCCCATTGCAGAATGGGAGTCACCAGTGTGTTTGAAGTGAGATTAGCCCTGCTAAGAGTGGTCTCTGGGTAGCTGGGACAGCCCAGGGGTCACAGCTTGTAGGAAAGAGGAGGAGAGCATCTAGTTTGTGTTCACACGTTGGAGGAACTGAGCATGAGTTCAGTGGAGTGGAGACATGAAGATAACATCAAGGCGTGGATGCCCCATCCCTGGAAGTGTTCCAGGCCAGTTTGGATGGAGCTCTGAGCACCCTGGTCTGGTGGAAGGTGTTCCTGCCCATGTCAGGAGGTTGGAACAAGAGGATATTTAAGGTCCCCTCCATGCCAAACCATTCTGTGATTTAGGGATTTGAAACAGGGGATTTGTTTACACCTTGACCTGTTTCTAAAAGGTTTTAATGATTGTCCAAGCCACACATGAGCATTTGAAATCTTCACAGATAGTTCCAAGTAGCTGGAGAACAGAAACTCCTGCACTTGGGGTATTAGGTTCCTCCAATGCTAATCTGTGTCCCTTAGGAATGGGCACTGGACAGTTCAGCACTTGGACTGGGAGTTCACACTGGTTCTGGTACTTGCTGAAGGTCAACCAGGAAGGCAGGGATGGACACAGGACCTCAGCATCCTGCCCCCAGCTTGTGGTTCTGACCCAGGAAAGACAGTGTTCCTGAAAAAGAAAATAAACAAAATGCAAAGAGACTCCACAGAATGAAAGTGGAAAGCTGAACCTATGCAAAGAGACTCCGCAGAATGAAAGTGGAAAGCTGAACCTGTGCTTGTCACCAGGAAAGGAGTGGCAATGCAAATTATGCAAATGCAGGGAACACTCGAATGAAAATGACAATGAAATACCAATAAAGCAGATTAATATCCTTGAAACTGGGGGAAATGGGATGATCTCCAGTCCCGACTTAATGACTTTTCTGAAGAGAAAGTGGCAAGAGGACTGGTAACAACGGTTTGGAGAAGAATTAAAATGAGCTTTGTAATGAAACTGTAAAATATAATTACAAACTGCGAAAACTTTTTAAATATTTTTTATGAGAAACAGTCAAATTCTTCGCACAGAAGCAGCCAAGACATTTTGCAGTGGCTATCACTTTCCCTGAAATCTCAGCATTTTATGTGATGACAGTCTCTTGCTTGGGAAGAGAAAAAGCTCTTAAAGTTGTCCCTTCTTTTTGAATAACAACAAATCCCAAGGCACCACCCAACTGGCAGCAAAATATTACAAAGCATTTAAAGACATCACAGAACTGAGCTGGGCTGGGAAATTTCAGTGAAACCCAGGAAAAGTGTGGCCGGATGTGTTTGCCAAGGCTGAGCACCTGCATTTTAATGCTGATGGAGAAGAAAGGACCTGCTCCTCCCTGGAGATCTCCTGTGGGGGATTAAATGTGGTTTTTTACAGGGGGTTGGCATCAGCATCCCTGTGGCACCGAGGTGACAACAGAGCTGACGTGTTTGGCCTGGCAGAGTCTGGGAGCTTTGATCAGTCTTACAGCAGCTTCTGGCGTGGCACCCGACGGTGGCACCGCGTCTCGCGGGTGTCTGCGCGCGCTGAAATCGTCTGAGTTCCCAAAGCTGTTCCCTTTGGGGCTGCACAGGGTGATAAACCAGGCTCTGAGAGAAGGCAGCCATGGTGCATTCACAGGAGATGTTCCCATTTGAGGGAGTGGTGCCCTCTCCTTCCCTTTTGAAATGTGGGATTTTCAATAGGCACCAGGAGCCAAGGAAAAGCTGAAAGCGGAGCTGCTACCGGCACCTCTGCAGGAGGAGCCAAACAAAGGCAGAGGCTGAAAGAAATCGCTCTCCTAGATGATGAGAACTCAGCTTTGAAGGAAACTTTAAATAGATGCCAGCCAGTTCTGGCGTGCCAGCAGCCAGAGCCAAGAAAAGAAAGAGGGGGGAAGCCTCCCCAAATGTCTCCAGCTTTGGAGAGGAGCTGCAGCAAGAATGGTGTTAGAGAAAGCAGCTCCAGAGCCTGCTGGAGTGGCAGGGTGGGAAAGGGGAGGGGAAGGGCTGGCACCAGAAGCCAACTGGCAGCCAAGCTGGGAGGATATATTCCAAGCAGCAGTTCTATAATAACCAGCCTGTCTCTATTGCCCTTATTTCTCCCTGGGTTTGTTTTCTTCCTTTTGTTCATTTGATGGGGCGCCCCTGCCTCGCTCCCCGCTGAGCAGTTATTGCCTGGTTTGCGCAGCTGCTGTGCCTTCACTTCGTGGAGCAGCTGGATCAAGGAGAGCCTGCCAGGAGCTGGTGGGGAGGGCTGGGGCCTCCTGCTTCCCAGAAACGAGTTGGTGCCTCTAAATCCTCTCTATTCAAACACAGTGCTTGGAGCATCCTCTCCTCCCTTCTGCTGCTCCAGGGTTTGTGTCTCGAGGCAGCCCCTGCCCGTGCTGAGCAGGAGGAATTGTTCTGATTTCAGAGGTGCCTCAGATTTATGGAAAGAACTGTAGTGGCTTTTATGAGGATATGGAAATGCAAGGCATTATTTAGAGGACCCTTTAGCTGTGTCAAAGGGGGGGAAGAAAGGAAAGAGAGTCCCTCCATCTGAGTAATAAAACCTCTTATGAATATGGGAGCCACTCAGCTCTACATTCAATAGTTGTTTTTTTGGCTTTGTTTTTTTCTTGTAGGTAATAATTCAAAAAAGTAGAGCTGGAGCAATGGGAACGGCTTGCAGGGAAGGCAGGGTGGAGGAAGATACTCTGGAGGGCTCAGCCTGGAGTACGTCCTTGCTGCACAACAGTATGAAATATAGTATCAATTAAAGCTTCCCGTTTTTACAGCCTGTGAGAGGTTATATACGGTGTGGGTGGATGTTTGTACTTTAGCGGGAGAGGTGGGTGAGATCCTCCAGTGGTGCAGAGGGAAGCAGGAGCTGCCTTTAGTGAGGGGCTTGTAGGGCTTTGGTTTATAAGTGGAAATAAAGCAAAGGGCATAAAGCAGGTTTTTGTCAAAGACATTTCAGGGCATTTGCAGCCTTCTGCCCTCTTCTTCTGAGATGTGTGCCAGGGAAGTTGTGGTGATCCCTCTGCACCTTGCTGGGCTGTGGTATGGGTGTAGAGGGGTGCACAGAGCTTGGGGTGGGCAGGCAGGGATCCTCTGTGGGATCAGAGCATGGTGTGGGCAGTGTCCCCACCCTGATGAGCTGCCCGTATGTTGGCTCTGTCCCTCCTGCAAGCGTGGATTCCTTCCCACAGGGCAGGATGAACGCTGCCCTGAGAGCAAACCCAGCAAAGCCAAGAGGCCAGCTGAAGTGGAATTTCTACTCAAGACCGTGTTTTGTGTTGGAGCATCTGACAAGATGGCAGAGAGAGGTGGAGGGAGCTGCTTTTTGTTTATTCTTTTAATCTCTGTGCATCTGTGTCTGCCTGCCTGAGCGAAGCCGTGCTGTCCTTGCCACGCAGCTGATCAGTAATTGTTTCATCTGCAGATTATTTCCTACCTTCCCCCACCACTGTTTCTTCCAAGATGCTGCTGAATTGGATGCTGCTATTAGCAGCCTGTGTTAATTTTCCCTGAAGACTGCTCTGCTGACTGCAATTGTTGGGACTCACAACAACTTCTCATTTTGGTTTTAATTAAATGTGTTGGTTTAAACTGTTTGTTTTTGACATTTCCTGCTCAATCTTCTGCAGCTCTTGGAGGTGACTGAGCATTGCCTCGTGCCCTCAGGGCACTCAGGATGTGCTGTATGTGTGCTCACACAGAGATGAGCCATGGGAGGTGGGGGACTGGCTGTGCCCCATCCCCTTTGGCAGCAAGAAGAAGCTGGACACACTCTCTGATTTTCAGGTGAAGCTCCCCAGGTTTGTACCAGGATGGAGAAAGAGATCTGGTCTCAAAGCTGTCTCAGGTCAGACTGGGTGGAGCTCTGAGCAATCTGGTCCAGTGGAGGATGTCCCTATCTGTGGGAAAGGAGTGGAACATGATGATCTTTAAGGTCCCTTCCAACCCAAAGGACTCTGTGATGCTGTGATCTTTTCAGGCTTTCAGAAAGATTCTGAATTTGGGGTTTCCCATGTTCACCAGCTGTTCCCAGATCCATATTCCAGTCTGAACTCAGCAGAAGGAATTGGTTTAAAATATTTCTTTTCTTGTGCTGTTTTCTCCTCCCAGGGTTTTTTGCTCTCTGGAGACCTGGGTCAGGGCTCTGACAGAAGCAACACTTTCTTGCAGACTCAGTGTCACGTCTGGCTGCTCCAGGCCCTGTGTGTTTCATGTAAGGTGGCCATGTTTGGGGGCAGCTTTACAAATTGCATTTTATTCCAGCAGCTCGTAATCAGCAGGGTCACCTCGGTGCCTGTGTTACAGCTCACTCCTGCTCCTGTGTCTGCTTCCCTGGCAAGAAAATGTGAGCAAATGGCTGCAGTGTTACCAGACATGAACTCTAAATATTAACATCAATTTATGAACTGTATCAGCGTGGATCAAAGGGATTCCAAGACGGTTTTACAGCACGAACGCTCTTTGCATGAAGAACTAATCAGCTTCTGGAGGCTGAAGTACATCATGTTTTTATCGTGCCTTTGACAGGCTGGTGAACCTGCTCAGCTGCTGCCCAGCTTCCCAGCCCTGTGCCTGAGAGAGGCATTCCCAGCTCCTGGGGCAGGGAAGCCAAATGTTCCTCTGCAGGATTGACTGGAGCAAAGCCAGCAGGATTGGTGTTGGATTGGCATTGGATTGGTGCTGGCATTTGGACGGTGTCAGCAGGTGTGACAGTATTCAGAGGGGTCGCAGGTTGAGGGAAGAGATGAGAATGTTGACTCCATGTTTCAGAAGGCTGATTTATTATTTTATTATATATATTACATTAAAACTATACTAAAAGAATAGAAGAAAGGATTTCATCAGAAGGCTAGCTAAGAATATAATAGGAAAGAATGATAGCAAAGGCTTGTGGCTCGGACATAGAGTCCAAGCCAGCTGACTGTGATTGGCCATTAATTACAAACATCCAACCTGGGCCAATCACAGATGCATCTGTTGCATTCTCCAGCAGCAGATAATCAATGTTTACATTTTGTTCCTGAGGCTTCTCAGCTTCTCAGGAGGAAAAATCCTAAGGAAAGGATTTTCCATAAAAGGTGTCTGCAACAAGCAGGAGGTGCTTAAGAGCTGAGAAGTGTCGAATCCTGAGAGATGCCCCCTCCCCACAGGGGTGGGCACCTGCTGAGCTTTACCAACATCATTTACCCTCTGCTTTGGGAGGGATGGCACATCTTTGATCAGCCAACCTGCTCTCCCTCCCACAGATGGAGATGCAAACATTGAATTCTGCATTCATACAACGAGCTTATCACAGCTCTTCTGCGCTTTGTGATGTGATCAGATTTGGGCTGGATTTCCCTGAACCCTTTTCTGATATCTGGAGAGCATCACTGTTAGAGAGCCCCAGGCTGCAGCGTGGGAGTTGGGAGATGCAGAGCATTAAGAAGATTTTTTTGGGTTTTTTTTGAGGAGTCTCATTTCTGTCTCAGCCACTGCTGGCCCAGATGGCTTCTGAGGACAGAGCTGTGCTCTTACCAACACCTCCACAATTTGTCTAAAGCTGCCATGGGAGATCTCATGGCAGCATGGACTTGACCACAAGGCAGGGTGGGCAGATTCGTTCTTGCTTAAGTTTAGGAGAAGTTGGCTGAGCCATCACCTGCCTTATAAATGCATTTGTTGTTTGTCAGGAGCTCAGCCCTGGAGAAATCAAGACTGACTGACAAGAAAACCCAAAGAGAGCGTCTGTCAGAATGATCAAGGCAGTGTAATTTAACACTTAAATTGTAGCCCTGCTCCTCCCACAGGAAAGGTGGTGCCACTTTGAGCTGTAATTGCACACAGACATGTACTGCTAATTGACTTCTGCTGTGCCAGGGTGGAAAAGCTCTGGCAGGATTAATGGTGTTCCAAGGGGATGGAGGTCTCCAGGTTTGATCATCATTGGGTTGGGTGAGAGCCCATGGGTGCAGTTCATGTGCTGAAAATACACCCTGGAGTCAAGCACTGTGAGATATAAACTATGAGTGCTTCAGCTGAGGGAGGACTGAATGAAAGATGTGTCTATAGGCTTGTGTTGTTTTATAACGTTTCTATCATAACTTTCTGTTTAAGAAATTCACCTTGTTCAAAGAGAGAAATAGTTAAAAAAAAAGAGTCAGGAGGGTTGGTTTGGATTTTAACCTGGTGTGATGCTGTCCCTGGATTCAAACTAGACTATCGAACTTAGAGTTTGACTTAAAACTATTTAAATTATCCCCAAATCACCTGGTTTTGCACTGGGCAGGAGAGGGATGGTTAAGCTGAGCACTGTGTTACTCTGTGGGTGCAGTCCTGCCCCAAATCACATTTCCTTGCTTAAGTCAGTACACGTGTGTCCTGGGCACCCAAAGTCTGTGCAGCTCTTTGGCATTTTCTGGGAGAAATTTCAGAAGCAGAAGTTTCCATGCCCTGGGCCCAGGACAGGATAAGGAGAGCTGATCAAGGGGAAGAGCTGATAGGGGAGGAGTTGTCTCTTTGGGCAATGTTCTTTCAAGTTTAACAAGGGGAAAAAAAGGTTTCTAAAGAAATCAAATAGGGTTATTCTTTGTACCTATAGAATGAAGCCAGAGGGATCATCTTTCCTCTAGTGTTTATAAAAAACTATCTGTAACAGGATTAGAGCTGTATGATAGCATAGGGCTGGATACATTAATAGCAACCTATAGTATGACCTCCCATTGCTTCCCAACACAAAATACTAATTTTAGATGAAAAGGAGTTTTGTTGGCCAAGAAACAGTGAATGGACCAACGATGACAAAAAAAGAGCATAGGGAGGAATAAATAGATGTTCTTCAAAAAAAATTATATTTTGATCTTTTGCCTTGAAAAGAAAGAGAAAGGAAAAGCCAAACCCTTTTGGCTGCCTTTTGGGTGCTTTGTTCTTTTCCCTTGTTAGATATCTCTTCTGAGCTGTTTTATCCTGTTGTGTTCTTGAAAATGATTTTTGAAATGTCAAAACTTCAAGCCTCTTTTGTCAGGGCTTAAGCAATTCCACTGAACTTTGAAGGAGACCCCAGCATGAGAGACATGAACTTCTGACGCTGCCTTAACTCACCCAGCTTTGATCAGCGCTGGGGAGCGAATGGGGGGAGTGGAAAACACACACATGCACAGAAACCCAAACAAATCAACCCCCTGGGGGCTGCTGGACCTTGTGGAGCTGGGAGGGGGCTGGAGCTGTGTCCTGGTGTTCACCACATTGCTCCATGGCATTGGCTGGCTTGTAATTCCAACAGCATTTGAGGGACATGTCCTGGTATGGGGTATTGTATTTGCAGGGATGCCCCGACAAAGGCAGGAATGAGGCATCTGACTCCATGTGCTCAGAAGGCTGATTTATTACTTTATAACACTATATTACATTAAATACTATACTAAATGTATTAAAGAATACAGGAAGGATACTTACAGAATGCTAAAAAGATAATAATGAAAACTCCTGACTCTTTCCAGAGTCCTGACACAGCTTGGCCCTGATTGGCCAAAGAGTGAAAACAACTCCCAGCAGAATGCAATGGAAAAATCACCTGTGGGTGAACAATCTCCAAACACATTCCACACGAGCACAACACAGGAGAAGCAAATGAGATCAGAATTGTTTTCCTTTTCTCTGAGGCTTTTCAGCTTCCCAGGAGAAAAATCCTGGGCAAAGGGATTTTTTCCAGAAAATGTGAACACCACAGGTATGAGGTTCCTGGAGGTGGTGCTGGGTGCAGAGTTGTCATTTTGTTTCTGTATTCACTTGGTTGGTTGATGGCTGCTTTACCTGAGACCTAAATATCTCCATTCAAGGGAGATTTCAGCAAGGCTTTGAGTGGGAAGCTTGAAATTTGTGTCAAGGAGGACAGCTGAGAGGTTGGCAGTGAGGACAGCAGGGCGGACAATCCCTCCAGTGTCTTCAGAGTGTCTGTGCTGGGACCTGCCCTGGGGAGTGCAGCTGAAGGGGGGCTTCAAACCGGGTGTGGAGGTGATTTAGAAGGGTATGAGGTCCTTGAGGAGGGTTTTAGGAGGCTGGTTTGTACTGGGTTCCACCACCCTTAAGTCCCCCATCACTTCCCTTCCCGCCATCCAGAGATTGGAGTTGTGGAAAACAAATCCAGCTGATGTTCCCAGCAAGCTGAAGGTGTTTGAAACAGCTTTTGATTGGAAAAATGTTTGTTCTTGGTAGTTTCTAAAAGGATTTGTTCCTCAACGTGCCCTGAGCTTTTCAAGGTGGTTTTGATATGTACACGACGGTGACTTTCGAAAAACTGTTTTCTGTGTGTGGATTTTTTGAAAGTGAAGAGAAAAATTTTGTGAAAAGGCTTTGAAATCATCAGAATTTTAGCTTTCAAAATATTTGTAGAGTGCCTTTTTTCTGTTATTTATTTCACAGGCAAGCTATAAAGGGATCAAGGTTGGGGTGTTTGTTTGTTTGTTTGTTTGTTTGTGTTTTCAGTGGGAGAGAAGGTGATGAAGGTGTCTGTGAATGTCTCTCAAAACCTTGCCACACATTCCGCTTCAGAGATGTGAGAAGTTTCCTTGCTAGAAGTTGTTCCTTCCCTCCTCTGAGGAAGGAAAGGGAGGAAAAGAAAGGGGAGGAAGGAGGTAAAGGAGGAAGGAAACTAAAACCTTTAATTTGCCTGGGTTTGGGTTTTTCAAACCGAGGTAGAAAAACCTCCATTTTGCACTGAGCCTGAATTTTTGGATTGAGAGCTTTTCACTGCTGCTTTTCGAATAAACAAACAAACCAACCCCCATAAAAACCTGATAATGAGGATGACTTCTCAATCAGACTTACTAAAATCAAAATAATTAATCTTCAAAATACCTGGAGCCAGAGAAGGGGCTGGAGCAAAAGTCTGATGAGGAGCATCTGAGGGAGAAAAGGAGGCTTGGGGGGGAATCTTCTCACTCTCTACAACTCCCTGACAGGAGGGTGGAACCAGGTGGGGTTTGGCCTTTTCTCCCAGGGAACATTTAGGTTGAATATAAAGATTCTTTAGGTTGAATGTAAAGTTTTCTCTGATTTCTTCAGAGAAAAGGGTTGTCCAGCCCTGGTGCAGATGCTCAGGGCAGTGATGGAGTCTCCATTCCTGGAGGGATTTAAAAGGTATGTGGATGCGGCACCAGGGGACATGGCCTGGTTGCCTTGGCAGAGGAACAGTGGGATTTGATTATCTGAGAGGTCTTTTCCATCTGAATGATTCCATTTTGGGGATCTCCAGAGGTCACCCCTCCATCACCCACCTGCCTGTCGAGCAGATCCTGGACCATGATCCTCTGCCAGCTTCATCCCTCTGGGTACCAATGACGTGTCTGGTTTGTGTCGGCTTTACTTCTGTGACTTCCAAGCTGTATTTTAACCAGAAGTGGGGTTCATTAAGTAGGGATTTAATCAAGAGCTGCTGGTTTTGCTCTTCGGTCCTTGGGTGCAGAGGGAGTTGTCTGTAGCTGAGTCTCAAAACAACCCTACGTGCTTCCCAAGCTTTGCTCTTTATTAGGGAGCTGCGGAAATCAGGAGGAAAACAAAATTGACAGGTTACTACTTAGACACCTACATGTAAATAGTAAACACTCCCAAAGGGTGCAGGATGCATTTCTGTTTGGGAAAAGAAGCCAGCAATTGTTGTTATTGGTATGTAAGGCTATCTTTAAAAATTCATTGAAAGGAATAATTAGGGGATAAAACCACATGGCTCTGAGAAACTTCTTTCTGCTCAGTGTTTATCTGCTTTGCAGTGGTGCTGGGGGGTTTACCCAGTGATTTACTGCTGCCTTGTGTCTGATTGAGATGTATCCTGCAGCCTTGGTGGGGCAGCTCCTGCCTTGCTGTGTCTCTGATGTCTAATTCTCATTTGCTTGAGCAGTCAGTAGCTTGGCAGCCTCCACTGGCTTTGAGTGTAGACATGTGTCTGTGAATGTGTTTATGGTATATAAACACTCTGAGTGTCAAAGACCCAAGTTTATGGGAAATTAGGGCTTGGATTTGGCTGGTGCTGAGATCTTGGGATGCCTGAAAATGAGGTCACTCACCGGGATGCTTGACTCGAGGCTCTGCTTGTTTTATCCTTTGCATGGCTAATGCGGTGCAGGATGAGGGTGAGAAGAGCTCCCTCTTGCTAAGCATCAGGGATCCTCTTCAAAAGGAGATCCAGAGTTTGTGTTCAAGCAGGTTCACGTGGGGTGGCTGCTGCTGCAGGCTCATTGTCCTGCTTTTTTAATCTCTTGGCTTTCATCAAAGTAAGTTGGTGCTTCAAAGAATGGTGTCCTAGTCCTTTACTAAGGGCCATAAGCCTTACAGTTTCATGACAACAGGCCCTGGATCTGTAGACTTGCTATCCCTGGGTAATCTCTGAGAAGGATTTCAACATTCAGACAGTGGTTGCAAATTTTGCCCACGTTGCGAGACTTAGTGCAGGATCTCACAGCCACCTTTCCACTACCTGGCAGTTCCCCTTGCCCACTCCTCCTTGCAGGTTTCTTCTCCCCCATTTTTAGAGGCTTTTACCATGGTGAGTTTTGCAAAACGCCACTTAATGGCAGAGGTTTTTTGGCTCCTCTCTGATCTGTGCAGCACTGTTATGGAGGCAGTCTTATAATCAATGTAATTGAAGATCAGAGTTAATGAGGACCTCTGTGCCTGCAAAATCCCCCAAGCGATGCTGGGCCTCAGATGTTAGATAAGGAAATGATTGGGCTGAACTGAAAATCTATTTGGCTAATTAGATGATGCATATTCCCAGATGCCAGTGGGGAAAAATACATTTCACAAAATAAAGAAGCATAAGATTTTGTAAGAAAATATTTTTGGCAGGAATTCGCTTGTAACTCACAGGAGGGAGAGGGTGGGGGAGTGTCTGGTATGAGATAACTCACACAAGAAGTTGTGTGTTGGGCCAATCCACTCACCTTCCACAAAAGGTGAACAGGCCCTGCTGCTGCTGCTGCCCACCTGTGCCCTGAGCTCCAGGTGCCTCCAGGACAATTCCTCCTTGATGCTCTGGTTACAGATCAGAATAATTACACTGGTCCTCATTTCTGCAGAGACCTGGGAATCAAATCCCAGTAGTGCAAGGGCAGAGGAGCTGGTGGTCCATTTGCTGGAGCACATTGCTGTGGAGAAAAATGGTCAAATGAAGTTCTTTGGGACCAACTGTCAGTGATGTCGCAGACATCTTTTATGAAAAATCTTTTTTTTTAGGATTTTTCCTCCCGAGAAGCTGGGAGGCCTCAGGAACAAAATGTAAACATTGATTATCTGCTGCTGTGGAATGCAACAGGTGCATCTGGGATTGGTCTGTGTTGGATGTTTGTAATTAATAGCTAATCACAATTCATCTGGCTCAGACAGAAAGTCCAAGACAGCTGTCCTTGTTATTATTCTTGCTTATTTTATTTTTAGCTAGCCTTCTGATGAAATCCTTTCATCTGTTATTTTAGTATAGTTTTAATGTAATATATATCATAATATAATAAATCAAACTTTCTGAAACATGGAGTCAGATCCTCGTCTCTTCCCTCAACCTGAGACCCCTGTGAACACGGTCACACAGTGAACTCATTATTATTTTACAGGTCTTGTCATCACAGCAGCTCCTGAAGAGTGCAGAGCTCTGATGCTGGGCCAAAATGCACATTAGGGGTTTTTCTTTCAGATTTCCACACTCACCTAACACACTTTTTTCCCCATTCCCCACAGGCAGCAGCTTCGTTGTGAGTGAGGGGAGCTACCTGGACATCTCTGACTGGCTGAACCCAGCCAAGCTGTCCCTGTACTATCAGATCAATGCCACGTCCCCCTGGGTGAGAGATCTCTGTGGACAGAGGACCACTGATGCCTGTGAGCAGCTCTGTGACCAGGACACAGGTAAGGGAAGCTGGCGGAAAGGGAAACCCTTGGAAAGCTCAGAGATGTGGGGGAGAAGGTCTGTCACTGGGTATTTTGATGGCTCACCTCTGCTTTAGCCTGGTGGTAGGCATGGGGGACTGAGGGGTGCTAGCAGGGTCACAAAGTGGGGACCTCTATTAGCAAAATGTGAAGAAGATGGGCACAAGATGGGGATTTGAAATGGTGGATTGACCAGTTCTCTGACAGCTGCAGGCACGTGGAGTTTATCTGCTTCTCAATTGGGTTGTTCTGCTGTCCAGTCTGGAAAATGTGAATTTACCCCATCTCCAACCCTCTTCTGGCCATTTTCACTGCAGAGCACCACAATTCCCAGTAGTGCCTGCTCCTGCCTGGTGCTTACCTAGGTTGGATGTGTCCTCCAGCCCTTCCTGGTGGAGTTGTGAGCTCTGCCATCCCTCCTCATCTCTAGGTGAGGATTCCGCTGAGCTGTTCCGCTGGTGTGCATCTCCTGCCTATGGAGCACAGCCAGCCCTGCTGGGACCCAGCTGTGGGGCTGGCCAAAGGACAAGTGTCACCTTCCCTTCTGTCTTTGTTGGGTGGCACATGGGAGTGCTGCACTGAGCCAAGAACACAGAGCACAGCAAACCACACAGGGTGACAGGACCTTGCACAAGAGAATGGCTTGGGGGCTGCTGGGATTTTGTGCTGTGACTCACGAGTGGCTCATCAGCCTTGGGTTGGATGGATGCCTTCTTGGTGGTGTGCAGACAAGTGTCCCTGTGATCCTGCTTTACTGAGTGTCTGAAGAGCACCCAAACCCCATCTCCTTGCAGAGAGGTGCCATCCCAGCTTAGTCCCAGCTCTCCTTGTGAGCCATGAGCTTCTTCACCCCATGTGTGTATGAGATTCATGGCTGCAGGTAAGGATGTTGGTGTCTGGCTCTGCCAGACATTTAAAGGACGGCTCACTGTGGAGAAGGCTTTTTCTAAGCCTCCCAAAGCCCCTGACTGTCATTAATGCTTGGATTAGAACAAGAAATACTTCAGAGTCATGAACACCTCGTGTGGGGTGCTGGGGGTGACCCTGTTATCATTCCTCCCTGCTCAGCTGAGATGCAAATACTGAACTTGGTCTTACAAACTAATTTTCCTGGTCAAGACAATCTTCTTAAGTGTTCCTGTTCCTCAAGGCTTGTCTGCATGGCTTCAGCAGGAGGGTGATGCTGCATTATTTCCCTGTGTAGAGAGCCCTGGGCATCACTCAAAGCCCCAAGCAGGGCTGGGAGGTGCCAACAGCCACGCTGACAGATGGAGGTGGTGCAGGAGGAGGCTCTTCTCATCCAGATGTCACAGAGCAGAAGGATTTTTTGTTTCAGGCATTGGCAAAACACAGCCACCTCAGTGGGAGAGGGGAGATGCACTCAGCTGTCCCCTGGTTCAGAGGAGGAGAGAAACAGCTCTGCCTCCAGCAGAATCCACAAGGACACTGTATGGAGCCAGAGCATGACTGCCCTGCTGGAAAGCCCTGTGGCTCCCCTGGCCAGTCCCATCCTTGGCAGGGAGCAGGGCTGGCTGATCCTGCCGTGGCCTCAGTTGTGAGGAGCTGCTGCTCTGCCCTGCCAGCCCAGCTGCTGCTCCTGCTGTGACCCCGGCTCCCAGAGCAGCTTGTCGCTCCTGCTGGATGCCCAGCAGGTGTGCAGGGAAGGGAGAGATGCTCATTATCCCGGGAGTTGTGCTGGAGCTGAACCTCAGCAGCTGCTCTGCGCTCCCAGCCCTGGTGCCTGTGGTCCCTCCCTGCCCATGGTGAGGGCAGAGCAGCTGCATCCCAGCCCTCAGGGCCCTCCCCTGAAATCTGTCCTTGGGCTTCTGTTGGGGAAGATGAAACAGGAAAGCCTTATAAATATGATTGTCTGGCAAAAGATTTTGAGAATATGGAAACTATAAGTGAGATTGAAATGAAAGCAAGCTTTGAGATCCCTCAGTTACTGAACAACTGGAAAACAATGGCATGGCCAGCTGAAGGTGATCCCCTTTTGATGGAACAACACCCTCTGCTTGCAGACAGGCCCAAGGGTCAGAGCAGACCCTACAGCTTGGCAGAAGGGGCCCAAAGAGGAGATTTTAGGGTTTAAAATGTAGCACAGTATGGTAATGTAATGATTCTTATAGGGTATATGTAAACACTATCGGATTTGTATGTTGTACTAGATCGGTTAGTGAGAATTAGAATATTCAACACAGAAGAAGATTTATTGTATTGTAACCTCGCTCTCTTACCCCCTTTTTACTCTCTTATGCTTTTACTCTCTTACCCTTTGGCTCTCTTACCCTCTCATCCTCTCTCCCCCTCTCTTCTCTCATTCCTGCTCTGAGCTGTCTTCGGCAGCTCCCAGCAGGGCCCTGCACCCAGGCCCTTTGCAACAAACCCCAAGTTCCAGCCCTGGCTGCAGAGATCTCTCGTCTCCATCCATCCCCACCGTCCTACCCCCCAACACTCCTACAGGCTTCTTCCCCCTCTCTCCAACCTGGAAGTGTGCACGTGAATAAACCAGAGTTTTTCTCCTATTTCTGCCAGTTGGATCCTCATGGATGGAGCAGGACTGGCTGATGGGGCTGCTGACCTTCATAGCCTAAATCTAAAACTCCCTAAAGAGGCCCAAACTTCACAAGAACTGAAATTAGGCCTTTGGAAGTACCTGCTTGACCCTGTACCCCAGGACATAACCCTGTGCACCATGTCTGTTCATCACCATTGACCAGCCTTTAACTGGGGAGAAGTTTCCCCTCCAGGCTGAGGCAGACTGTAACCCCATGATACACTGCATGTACTTTCAGATTTATTTTTATTAATGTCGTTCTATTTTTAAGGGTGATTTATTTTTATCACCATGAGAGAGGAAGGCCTGTGGTTTTATGGCAGCACATAAATCCTGTCTGGATTTCAACCTTTTCGGGTCAGGGATTTTATCCTCTCTGTGAGCATCCCAAGCGATGGGTGCCAGGGATTCCCCTGCCCTCTGCCTTCTCAGCCTGGACAGAGCATCCATGAGAATGATGGACTGAAGTTTGTCCTCTCTGGAGGCTGAAAGCCTTCAAAGTTGCCCCTGTGAGAGCAGCAGAGCCAGCATTGAAGTCCTCCAGTCTTTCAGTTTGGTTGATATTTGCTGTCCTGAGATGTGCAGGATGTCTCTGCTTCAGCCTGCACAACTGAAGTATAAGTCAGAGCTCTTCACTTTTCGGTCTTGAAGTTGTTTATTAATTCTTATCTATAAAATTTTCTTTCTGCCCAGCCGAGATCTGCTCAGCAGGGCAGCCACAGGCACTCTGCGTTGTCCTTTTATACTACAAACTACCTATAACATATTTACACTTAATTCCCAATACCCATCACCTGTGTTAGACAGTGCACTTCTACTCTAAACCAATCCCAAAGTGCCAACAGCACTGCAGAAAATGGAGAACAAGAAGAAGAAAGGAAGGCTGGACACACCCAAGTTCCTCCATCTTGTCCCCATAACCCCCATGCCAAAAATCCTAAAATCTACATTTTCACCCTGTGATCATTTTGTTATTACACTGTTCAAACCTGTGTGACTTTCATGTCCTCATACAAAGCTGGTAACTTGCTTCAGGGGTCACAATCACATCCCCAGGTGCTCTGGGCTGTGTGCCAGGGTCTCTGAGCCCCCCAATGGGATCCTCAGCAACTCTGGACACCCGGAGGGATGTGCTGTGTTCTGACACTCCAGCACATTTATGGCTAATTTGCCTTCAGCCATACCCATGGCAGTGTGGATCTGCCTTGTCCCACGCTCCCTGGGGTGTGGACAGACTTCTGTGGGCAGGATACTTGGTGGCAGTGCCATGGGCTCCTGGCACACCTTTGGACAGAGAGCCCCAGGTGACATGTACTCTCTCTGGTGACACTCAAGCCCAGCACATTCTTTGGGTTGGAGTTTGAGGTGGGATTTGTCTGCACAATATATTGACATGTCAGCCTGGACACTCCTTCAGTGTGGAGAATAATTCCCAGTGAAAACAGAGGCTCTGAAACACTAGGAAATGCCAAAATCCACTTTGTTGCCTGACCTTAATTTGCCTTCCCTTGCGTCTCTGTCGTGTGACTCACTCTGTAATTAAATGATTGCTGCCCCCCTGACAAATCTGAAACCTGTGTTGTGAAGCCCCAGCTCATCAGAGCATTTCAGAGGGAGCACTGACATCTGCACACGAGCAAAATGTCATCTCCCTCATCCCTCCTGCCTTGGAAACAGCCAGCCTGGTTGGTCTGACTGCAGACCCAGAGACAAACGGGTGCTGCTGGGATGTGCACAGCGACCATGCCCAGCTGCCACATCAGACGGGACAGGCAGGATGGGCTCCTTGGCTGGAGATGCTCAGCCAAAGCCCCCCATCCTCCTGGCAGGTGCTGCCTGTGCTGTTTGTGACCAGAACAGGGCAGGTTTGTTGTCTTGTGGGACTGGCTGTCAGCTCTCCTCACTCTCCATGTTTTGAAGAGCTGTGGGAGCGCTGCTGGTGCTGCTGCTCGTGCCACGCTCTGGGATACCCCTGGGTACAACCAGGAGTGCTTGCTGCCTCGCTGGCCTCCCTCACCAGCCTCCATGAGAGCGTCCCTTTCCAGCAGCATATGCAAATCCTCATTTGTGAGCACAATTACCTGCTTTGTATGCACAAAACCCATCCACTTGCACATTCTGTGGGCATTGCTGAAGAGACCTGCTGGAGAATCAGTCCCTGAGGGCCAAATGCTGGAAGAAACAGCCTCTGATTTTGTGCTGTCAGGCTTGCTGGAGCAGTGGCATAAATGAGATGGATAGCTACCTTGATTAGCAGGTGCAAATGTGTTGAATTTTTTTTTTTCCCCATCTATAAATCAGGCTTTTCTTCATCAAAATTCTCACATTGCATCCACAATTGGTAGCCCTCCCCCAGTCCCCAAAGCATGAGCTTGAAAGAACCAGATGAAATGTAGTAGCAAAGGTTCTTTTCTGGAAATTGGCAGGAGGAGATATAAAAAAAAAAAAAAAAAGAAAAAAGAAAAAAGAAAAAAAGGGTTTCCATCATCATCCAAATAGGCCAGTTTGTCACCAGAGCCACAGATGGTACTGCTGCCTGGGTAGGACAGGGGTGTGTTGTGGGCAGGAGGCAGATGAAAGTCATTTTACACAGAGCTATATTTTTTTTTTTTAAGGGCAACCTGTTAAAGGGATTTGGAGGTTGCAGAGCTGAGCATGTAAATCAGGAGATGACCAACCTTGCTGAGGGCGTGTTTGTGTTTATGGAAACAGCCACCCCTTCCTATAGTTCAATTTAATACCATGCAGGTTCTGTGCACACCAAGTAATATTTGTTTGTTCTTGTGCTCCTCTGCTATTTTCGCTGTTTCCTGGTGCCTTTATTGACTCAGACTTTTATAGGACGAGGTTCTGTCTCTCCAAGGTATGGAGTTTAATAACTTGGTCAAATCCCATGTAATATGCCATTCCTTTTCCTGTGGTGGCACAGCTTGCCTCGTGCACCAAGCAGGGCAGGAGGCAGTTAACTCCCAAGCTAATTTAGCTCCAGGCTGGAGTGTTATACACAAACAGCAATCAAAACTCGTGCCTGCCAGGGGCCGAGTTAAGGTTATCTCTGCTGTCTTTGCACTCTCATTTTCTGCCATTAGAGTGTTTAATCCTGCAGCTGCTAATGTTCTTGTAATGGCATTTTCTGTGCTTGTCTAAAGAGCACGGGGAGGAGGGAAGAGGGATGGGTTTTGCTGGATGGAGCTGCTCCTGAGCCCATCCCTCTGACTGGGCCATCCAGCCAGCACTGCTGGGGCTTCTTGTCACCGGCCGGGGGTCTGTGTACAAATCACAAACGGGACAGGGCTGCTGTGGAACTGCCTTGAGCTGTTCTATTTTCCAGCATCAGTCTCATTCCATGGCTATGACAATGGGAAGATGCCACCAGCTCACATCCCAGGCAGCACACCAAGAATTTAATGTTACAACTCACTTTATAAGTTTTTTGACCAATCACACAAAGCAAAAGCACATTGACAGTAGTTCTATCCAACCACTATAAGCACAGGTACCTTTGGTTAAAACAATGCTTGCTTATTTCAAATACAATACCTGCTTGTGAGCCTTAAAACACAACACACAGAGCTCCATTATTAAGTTTCAAATTTCCTACTAGATAAACTTTTCTGTAGCTTAGGGAGTTATTCTAGACAAGCATTAATACGCAGACCATTGTTCTATATTTCCTTGCTTTTCTACAGTATAAATAATTTTTCTGCTGACCAATCTCATGGCTGCTGCTTAGCTCTAATCACAGTTCTACTGTCTCTGAGGCCTACCTTTTGCAGCTTTCCCAAAACCATCTGATTTTGTGGATTCCCACAGCTTCTCACCCTTCCATGGCCAGCTCTGGGGCAGTGCCCAGCCCAGAAGGTGGCAGCTGTGCCACCCTCAGGACCTTTCTGCTTCCTTGCATCAGCTCACGTGTTCCTTGGAGGTGTGGTGTAGGAGCTGAGCAGATGATAATGAGAATTAAATCCATGCAGAGCTTAAACTCAGGCACAATCTTTGGAGGTTAAGCTTGCACTTAGGTGCTGTGATGGATGAGGTGAGGAGGGTGACTTGCAGCAGGGATGGAGGAGGGATAACTGTCAAATTCACTCCAGCTTTTCCCTCCATGCTCTGTGCCAGGCCAGCAGGGCAGGAGCCACTTCTTTGTCTTGTTCCTAGAGTTCTAAACTGCTTCTGGAAAAGTTGCATTTCTCATCAGGATGAAGCAGAGGCTCAGGTTTGGAAATGCCATCCCTGAAGAGCAGGAATAGCAGGTGCCACGGGTAGGAAAGGAGCTTTTCAGAGAGCTTTAGTGGGAGGCTTGGAACGTGGTGCTGCAGCTCTGAGGCTCAGTGGCACTGAGGATGCTCTGCAGGATGTGTGTTTCCAGACAGGAGCGGACACAAAAGCTGTGGCTGAGCTCTGTATCCCTTTGGGTGGGAGAGGCAGCCCTGAAACAGGTGTGAGTGTGTTTGTGTGATGGGAAGGTGTGTGTTTATACCCCACAGCCTTTGGGATCAGGCTGCCACCCCAGCTGGGGTCTGGGCTTGTCCCCAGCACATACCTGTGCAGCTGGGGCACAGCAGGGCATTCCTGAAGGACAAGGATGAGTTCCTGGAGGTGCTGCCAGGAGGGAATCAGGGACACCAGCAGTGCCAAGAGAAGGCTGACAAGCAGCAGCTTTGCTCCACCACTGCCAGAGCTCCTCCAGCTCCTTAAATAAAAGTGCCAGTGACAGCACAGAGCAGCTTCCCTGGGAGCACAGGGACTCTGGGAGCCTCCATTCCTGCTGTGCACTGGGTGGGTGGATTAGGGGGATTCCTGCAGCATTATCACCACAGATCATTCTCCCCATAATGAGGCTGACAGGCTTATCCTGGCAGGCTGATGGTTCATCCTGCAGCCCTGCTCTGCTGCTCCCAGGCCCTGTGGGGATGGGCAGGAAGGGTGTGGGTGCACTGCGAGACCCCATTCCAGCAGAAGCAGAGTGTAGTGAAGGAATCGTTCAGCAACTTCCAGCTTTTCTGTATAAAAAAGAGAGCTAAACCCTCCACTTGTTTAATAACACACTGGAAATACAATATTGGACCTCCAGAGCTGAGCACTGGGACCAGCCCTCATTTATGCTGAGCGAGCAGTGATCCTTTGGCTGGAACAGCTGAATTATTGCCATGGATAATCCAACCTGGTTTGTGCTTCTGAATCCAAAGGCAGGGGAAGGACTGTGCATGGCAGGGTGCAGGGTGGTGGCAGTGGGAGCAGGATTCTTGTCCTGGGGGTTGGTAGATCCTTATTCATTTATGCTCCTGCAACAGCTGAACATTACACAGAGGCGTGTGCAGGACCTGTGGAAATTGCATCCAGCTCCAGGTGCACTTACTTGTCAAACTTGGTTACTTTGGTTGACTTTGGCTTCAAGCTCAGCTTGAATCCTAACTCAGCTGCAGCAGGGCTGAGTGGAACAGCTGCGTCCATCTCGGATGCAGTTGCTTTGAACAAAACCTCTTTAGTTTGGCCTTTTGATGGTTTCATTTATTTTAGCAGCATGTTGAAAAATACATGCTAAAGAGGGCTTGGAGGTATGGAGCCCTGTTCCCCCCACTCCAGGCACTTTATCAGGAGTTTTTCATTCCATGGGGAATCAGCATCCTCCCTGGCTCAGCATTGTCTCTGGGAAGCATGGGGACAGTCTGAAAATAACAGAGTAGTTTGGGGCGCCAAAGAAGGAAGGTGGATGCTGTTGGGGAGAGGGCAAAACCTCCTGTAAAAGCTCAGCAGGTTCTGCTGAAATTTTTTGGAAGCCTCACTAATTGTCAGCTCATGGTTCTTGACAGAGGAATACATCCTAAAACACCTGACCTGAGGTGATGGAGCCCTCTGTGTTCCAGCACTCGGCTGATCCTGTTCTGGGAGCTGTCCTATCCAATTTCCAAACCCTGCCCAAGGGGTGTAGATCACCCTGGGAAACCTGTGGAAAGCTGATCCCCCCTCTCTCCTGCCCTGGATCTCCTCCCCAGCTGGTGGCACCACTTGCCCTCTCACTTAGTGAAATAAACCTCCCAATAAACCTCCCAATAAAGTCTTGAGCACCAGCTGTAGCTGCTGAACGTCCAGGATTGGAGTCGATAAAATCAATATTTCCCCTGGTTGATAGAGTTCCTCCTTCTGATGCCAAACTGAAGGAGCAGTAAACAAGCCAGCAGGCAAAATAAACCCTCCTGCACCCTGGCAAGGGGGTTCCCCACCTTGCACCCCCAACCACAGATATGGGGAAGGGTTTGGGCCATGGGATGTTGACCTCTGTTGGTTTTTTTTTTTCTTTTCTTGCTCTAATTTCCGTGGCAGGAGCCGAGAGTGAGGCAGTGCCCCAAGACTCCAAGCTCTGCTTTGCAAGCACTTTGAGATGTCTCTCATTTGCAGAGCACATATTTGTTATGTAATAAGCGCCAGGAATTAATGATCCACAGCACGGCTGGGGAAACTTGCGTACTAAGCACCCAAGGAAAAAATAACTTTTCTTTTTTTAAAATCACTGATGGAGCCATTAGGACCTGTGTTTTCCTGCACTGAGACCGCCCCAGCCCCCAGGCAGGGCAGAGCAGAGCAGGGCCAAGCGCTGCCATCCCTCTCCCAACTCTTTCCCTTTGGAGCAGCAATGTTCCTGCCGCTCCTGTTATGAATCATGAGGTTAGCAGCTTTTGACAGATCATAAATCAGTGCTTCCAAGTCGCTAGGACAAATCCCAGGACATTTAATCTTTAATATTAGACGCGTTTGAGGCAGTGAATATTTCATGAAGGTGCTGTTGCATTTTAGCACATCATTAGCCGTCTCTTTTTTTCCCCCCCCACCTCTTTCCTTTTTTTTTGCTGCCTCTCCCTTCCCAGGCGTCTCTTCCTCAAAAAATCTCAGTGGTTGAATCCCCATCTCGCTCCCTCCTGACAATAAAGCTCTTTACTGTAATCCTTGTGAGGCATTTTAAGAACTTGCTTAAGGAGGAGCAGGCAGGTAGCTGCCACTCTGCCTTGCCACTGTGAGGGGGGTCCCCACGTCCCCAGCATCCTCCCCATGTTCCCACCTCGGCTG
Source organism: Melospiza georgiana (assembly GCF_028018845.1). Classification (NCBI taxonomy): domain Eukaryota; kingdom Metazoa; phylum Chordata; class Aves; order Passeriformes; family Passerellidae; genus Melospiza; species Melospiza georgiana. Next base: position 5,327,246 of record NC_080449.1, on the reverse strand, counting down.
TGTTTACAGCTCAGCTTTGCTGCGCTGTCAGGCACGATGGGGAGAGGAGGGGAGGGTGGGGGGAAACACTGGCAGCAGCTTGTAGCAGGAACTCCACGTGCAAATCCAATTAATCTTTTGATTTTTCTGTTTCTTGCTCCGGGTTATGTATTTCTACCGAGCACTGAATGAATTTGGGCCAAGTGTGGGTTTCTGGTGTGGGAAATGTCTTCTCCTGCTGGCAGAGAGCAGAAGGGAGCAGGGCTGAGAGCCCCTCCATTGTGGGATGGGGACACAGCATGGCAACTGTCTGGGGAGGGTTTTCAGCATTTTAGTTACTGTATTTACAAACAAGAAAGAGCATTTTGCTCACATTACTAACATGATCCATGATTTATACAAAGATCTTGCTCAGAGATCTTTAAATCGCCAATAACTCAAGACCATTTTCTACTCACCTGGTGGCTCTGTTAAATGGATCTGCATTACTGTAATCAGACTGGCATCTAAATTAGGGGGTTCTGCACCTTTCAGTGGGAGTTTGGGCTGCAGGAGACTCTGCTCTCTTGTGTCAGATGGCAGAGCAGAGTTGGGAAGGGGATGTGGGATGGGTTTGTGGTGCCCACCTTGGGCATTGCACATGGGGACACTGGAAGGTCGAGATCCCTGCTGAGGAGTGAAGCCCTGGCTGCAGGACTGCACAGGAACACGGGTTAAGGACAGATCTTCTGCATCATGAAACCCCATCCCCAACTACATCATGTGGGTTGTATAATCCTCTCCCTGAGAATAACTCCTATAGTGGATACTTTTGCCCCCAACAAGGGTAGAGAATGATGCAGCTGACTACATCTTATCAGAAGGCTAATTAATTACTTTATTATACTATATTACTCTATACTATACTATATTACATCTAAACCGAATCTGCCAATCACTCAACTGTACAGAATCTTGTGACTGTCCCAACAGTCCTGACACACACACTCTTGGCCCTGACAGGCCAGGGAAACAAAACAACATCACTTTGGGTAAACAATCACCACATTGCATTCTGCTTTGGCACAAACACAGGCACAACAAATGAGATATGAATTGTTTTTCCTTACTCTAAGGTTCAGAGAACGTGAAACCCAGAAATATTCTTGGGTTGAATTGTGCCTTGCTCTTCTCTGTGAAGAGAAATGTGGCGACAAACCACAGGTTTCTTACAGCTTTCCACATCTCCTTCGGGTTTGATGTGGGGAGGGGTAACTAGTGGGTTAGCTGGTGTAAAATTTTCTGGGTCTCCCAGGAGGCTGGGGGAGAGTAGAGCCAGGGAAAGCATTAGTGCAAATCCTTCTCCACACCTCCTGGGGGCATCTGGAGTCCAAAGCACTCCGGGGGAGGGCAGCCGGGGAGGAGGGCCTGACTCTGCAGTCACTGCCATGCCTGTGGGGCAGAGCCATCTCACCCTTTGCCTGCTCTGTCCTAGGAGAGTGCAGCTGCCACGAAGGGTACACGCCGGACCCCGTGCACCGGCACCTGTGTGTGCGCAGTGACTGGGGACACAGCGAGGGGTGAGTGGGGACACGGGGCTGGGGGGCCCTGCCCTGGCCTTGGCTTGCGGCATCTCGCAATGATGGTTAGAAATGGGCAAACTTTGCTGGATTTCTCCAAAGCTGCCAGCAACTAGGACCCTGCAAGTCCTTAGAGCCCCAGACATCACCTTTTAACTGATCCCCAGACCCTGGGGAAATATCTTCTTTTTCACACGGAAAATGGCCTCCGTTCGCGGCATCTCGCTCTGACCGACAGGGCAGCGCCTGGTTAGAAATGGGCAAACTTTGCTGGATTTCTCCAAAACTAAAGCTGCCAGCAACTAGGACCCTGCACGTCCTTAGAGCCCCAGACGTCACCTTTTAACTGATCCCCAGACCCTGGGGAAATGTCTTCTTTTTCACACAGAAAATGGCCTCCGTTTGCGGCATCTCGCCCTAACCAACAGGGCAGCACCTGGTTGGAAATGGGCAAACTTTGCTGGATTTCTCCAAAGCTGCCAACAACTAGGACCCTGCAAGTCCTTAGAGCCCCAGACGTCACCTTTTAACTGATCCCCAGACCCTGGGGAAATATCTTCTTTTTCACACGGAAAATGGCCTCCGTTTGTGGCATCTCGCTCTGACCAACAGGGCAGCGCCTGGTTAGAAATGGGCAAACTTTGCTGGATTTCTCCAAAACTAAGGCTGCCAGCAGGTTGGACCCTGCACGTCCTTAGAGCCCCAAAGACCTCCTTTCAATTGATACCCAGACTCTGGGGAAATGACTCCTTTTTCCCACAAAAAATGGCCTCCGTTTGCAGCATCTCACCCTGACTGACAGAGTGGCACCTGGTTAGAAATTGGCAAACTTTGCTGGATTTCCCCAAAACTAAAGCTGCCAGCAACTAGGATCCTGCAAGGCTTTAGAGACCCAAATGCCACCAGTCCATCCTTCCTAGGAATCCCACTAATCCTCATCTCAATAACATTCCCAGCCCTCCTACTACCATCCCTGGATAACTGATGAATCGCTAACTGACTCTCAACCCTCCAACTATGGTTTATTAACCTAGTTACAAAACAACTAATAATACCTCCAAACAAAAAAGGACACAAATGGGCCCTGATTTTAACATCCCTCATAATCTTCCTCCTAGCCAGACCCTGAGGAAAGGATTTCTTTTCCCATAGGAAAATGGCCCCCGTTTGAGACCACTCGCTCTGTCCTACAGGGCAGTGCCAAGCATCGAAATTGGCAAACTTTTCTGGATTTCTTCAAAACTAAAGCTGCCAGCAACTAGGACCTTGCAATTCCTTAGAGCCCCAGACGTCACCTTTCAACTGATCCCCAGACCCTGGGGAAATGTCTTCTTTTTCCCATGAAATTGGCCTCTGTTTGCGGCATCTCGCCCTGACCGACAGGGCGACGCCTGGTTAGAAATCACCCTGGGTGATCCCTGTGCCACTTGCCCAGCCCAGGGATGTGCTCAGCTGCTTTTGCCCTCTCTCCTGCCAGGCCCTGGCCCTACACAACGCTGGAGAGGGGATATGACTTGGTCACGGGAGAGCAGGCACCAGAGAAGATACTCAGGTGAGTCACAGGAGGGTTCAGCTGGGATATTTGGGAAGGGAGAGCCATGAGGACATCCCAGTGTGTGCAATCTTTTGGTCAAATGCCAGCTCATTCTTGTGCTGGTGGCAGGACAAGTGTCATTTAGCTATGACAGACCTGAAAGATTTGTCCATGTTGGCAGGCAGAGAAGGGTTCCCCTCTTGTCCCTTCAGCAAATGTGAAGACAGCATGTACAGAAACTCCTCCTGGAATAAAATGAAGATTTTTCCCATCCCCATGTTCTCCTCTCACATCTCAAGTAATTTCTCTCCCTTGTGGCTTTCAGGAAAAGACAATCATTGACTTATCTCATGATGCCACCACTGCTCTGCCTTCTGAGCAGGCAGTGGAGGGCCACCATGCCCTGTGGTCACTCTGCTCCTTGTGACTTATTTTTCCTTCGTCCAGGTCCACCTACAGCTTGGGTCAAGGGCTGTGGCTGCCAGTCAGTAAGAGCTTCGTGGTGCCCCCTGTGGAGCTTTCCATCAACCCCCTTGCCAGCTGCAAGACAGATGTTCTGGTGACTGAAGATCCAGCAGATGTCAGGTAGGAAGCAGATTTCTCGTTTTCTTCATGCCCGAGTGCCTACACTGCTCTTTAAATTGTTATTGAGGATGCAGTAATTTCTGTGATGATAGGTTTGATTAATTTCCTTCCAATAAGAAATCTGATGTGATTGCTCTCCAGGCTCTTTGGGCTGATGGGTCTAGGCCAGGCCTGAGTGTGTAACTCTGAAATCTGCCAGTACAGGCAGGTGAATTGGTAGGAACCTGTGGCAAGGTAATTTGAGAGTGGCTTAAATGTAATGTTGGATTGCAGTGCTTAAATGGATGCATTTACTGGGATGGAGGGGCTGTCATCTTTCTGAAACTCATACCCATATCACATCCACCTGGCACTGATATCTGCTGGGATGTTCATGAAGGGTGAAAGGTCATGTTGCTTATCCAATAATTACACAATTAGAGGGGTTATTTTCCCTTTTTGGAGTTCAGTGAATGCCTGGACATTTTGCTGATCACCTTGGTGGTGGTTACGCTCTTTGGTCTGGTTTATAAGGGTTTAACTGTAAATTATAAGGGTTTCATTCTGAAGGTATTTAGTGTGTATTGCCCTCTCTCCCATTAAATTAAGATTGAGCATGTGACTGCTGGGTGCCAGGGAGATTTTGTGTTCCATCCCTCCCTCCTTCCCTCCCTTCCTTCTTGCTGCTTTCTCCTGTTGACTCCAGACACAATTTCCTGACTTGAAAATCCTTGCTTGTATTATGAATCATCTCCCCAGGCACCAGCAGGATCCTTGTGTCCCCCAGCCCCTTCTGTCTTGTATTTCCCCAAAGTGATGAGGAATGGATTTCCATTCTTCTGTCCCATCATCTTGGCAGGGTTGTAGTTGAAGCAAGTGTCTACAAAAGCTATGGTAGAGCCAGGACTGGCATCCAAGGTGTCCTCACTTCCAAGTGTTGTGTGGTTTTGTTGCTAATTAGTGCTTGTTCCCTTTTCCTGTGAAAAGAGACAGTGGTACATATCCATCACAGTTTGGCTCTTTTAGGCCCATTGCTTTTCTTGTCTGCAACAACTTCTGCTTTTCATTTGAGAAAGGAAGGGGTTTATGCTAACATTTTCCAAGCCAAAGTGCCAAGAGAACATTATTTATTTCTTTCCTCTTCACATCTTCATTAAAAGTGCCTCAGTGAAGGTAGAGGCTCAGAAGCTTGTTTTCTGCTCCAGTGCAGTAATTGTCTCTGGGCACTGCTCCTTGTGGAAAAGTCTCTGTTGGGATGGATGAATGCCAAGCAGGAGGAGGGGAGGCTTTGGCACAAAGCTGTTGCCTGCTCCCCTCATAAATGCAACCTGAACTGAGAATTCCAGGTATAAATATTGGAGTGGCTCAGGTAGAATATGGGAGGTGTGAGTTCATGGCACTTGTATCTTACACGCAGGAGTTGCTGAATTATTAAAACTTTAATAAACGCAATAATAAATATTTGATGTTGAATTATGGAAGGTTTCGCAGATACAGTGAGAAGTGAAAAGCAATCTATTATTTCTACATTAGAACTGAAACACTTCTCAAACGAGGAGCAGCAAGCTTGGGATCCTCGTCACCCCAGGGTGGGTGGAACAGTCTTCTGAGGTTCTTGGGTGCTTTCATGCAATGACACTGATATTTTCAGAGCTGCTTATCTTGCAGCCTCTTTGCTTTATCTCTGGACTGACTCAAGGAGCTTCTCAGGGAGTTTTGGTGGTTCAGATGTTCAGGTGGTGATCCAGCATGTCAGGTAGTCCAAGGTGTAGGGTTCAAACACAGCCATCCCTCTCTCTGCCTGAATGGGTTTCCTGCCTTTGGGACTGTGGCAGCACAGCTGTCCTTCCATGCTGGGAGCTCCTGCAGGTGAATCACAGAATTATTTGGGTTAGAAAAGGCCTCAAGGATTGAACCCAGCCTGTGACCCATCCCCACCTTGTCACCCAGACCACTGCACTGAGCACCAAGCTCACTTTTTGAATATTTCCAGGGATGAGAATTCCACCACCTCCCTGGGCAGCCCTTTCCAATGCTTGACAACCCTTTTCCAATAAAGAAACTCTTCTGAACCTGCAGGGCTTGGGCTTTAATACAGCCCCATCTCCATGCCACAGAGCAGACCCTGGGCTGTGTTCCACCAGCTGCAGCACAGCTGTGCCCCATTTGCTGTCCTGTGTCACTGTGATGGTGGCTCAGTGCTCTGTTCCTCCTGTGTCTGTAATAACGAGCGTGCTGCATTCCTGCAGACCTTTCATTAGTCTGACACCTTTGGCTCTGGGGTCACTTGTTTTGAAGAGCTTAATGGAGGGAAATGGCAGAAAGCCTGCTTTGGAGAAAACAAGTGATGAAGTCTTTACAACTCAACGGGTTAAAGGTTCAAATGTGGTCTTGTGTTTTTATGAAGATGTTTGAGATGCAGAGGGACAGGTGAGGCTTGGCCTTTCAGCAGCTCTCTGGGGAAATGCTGCTTCCAATGCTGTTCTCTGTGTGTTTCACTGCTGGGCAATGCAACAAGCTGTACTTTGGTGGATGGGAATGAAGGGCCCAAACCTTCCCCTGCTGCAGCCAAATCATTAGAGAAAATTCCAGAAAACAGGAGCCAACAGGATTTGTGCAAACATCCCCCTCAGGATGCTCCAGGGCCTTCAGGGACAGGACACAGCAGTGTGCAAAACTTGGTGCTGGAGGTTTTAGGGCTGTGCATCATAAATTAGGAATGAGAGTGCTTAGAGTTAATGAAACTTGCATATATAATTTATCAGTGACCATATTGAGCATCCCTTCCTCTACCCCAGAGTCTGATCCTGTGCACAAGGATGGCATCAGTCACAGCCTGGGACTGTGACAGCCACGTTCACGGTGACGTCTTTGCTTAGATGAGCTTGGCCAGCAGTGCTGCAGGGCTGTCCCCACAGCCTGGGCTGTCCTGGCTGGGCAGACTGTCCTTGCAGTCTGTCCTGCATCCCCTGCCAGGACAAGAAATACATCCCAGTCCCACTTTGTCTTGCTTGTTTTCAAGACCCCTCTTTGTTTCCCTTCCCATCTCTTTCTCTTTTCTGTATTTCTCCCATCACCTGGTGTTAAACACAGTAGTCTAAAAATTTTGTTAAACAAATTACTGTTAGGTGTTCAATCCTTCTGCTGGCCTTCCCTGGACACCTTGCCATCTCTGTCTGAGCCTTTGCAAGGTGCAGCTTGCAGGAATTGCTGTAATTGTGGCAGTGTATGGGAAGGACCCACAGCCCCCAGCTCCTGCTGCCCCAGCACGGAGCATCCCTGCAGGGATAATGAAAGCATCCCTGCAAGGGATAATAAAAATATCCCTGCAGGGCATAATAAAAACATCTCTGCAGGGGATAATGAAAGCATCCCTTGGGGCACACAAAGAGCTGTGGGGGACCAAGAGGAGAGGCAGCCCTGGGGGCAGAGCAGGGCGCTGGCAGACTCCCAGTGGTCACGGTTCAGTGTGCCACCCGCTCTGCAGAAAAGTTGGTAATTTCTGTTGAGCAGCCATAAATCAGAGGCACGAGCCTCAGCTGCTGCCTGACATGACATACAGCTCTATCGTTATGGCAACCATAGAAACAAATAAAAGCCTTGCCTTCGCTTGACAAGCCTTTGAGATGTCCTGATGGAGAGACAAGTGTTCAGCAGCAGAATGAATTCTCTTGAACTCGCTGTCGATTTATCTTCGTTTTGCTCCCAAGCGTGCCCCTTTGCTCTCTGAATTCTTTGCCAAAGTACAATCAACTGGATTTTTTATTTCTGCTTTTTCCTTATTTGTTTGTTATTTTTATTTTCAGTTCTCTCAGAGGCAGAACACTCTGCTCCCCCTCTCTGTGCCCTCAGAGTCCTGTCTTCTGTCAAGGATGGGAGCCAGGCTTTTTCTCCCTGCCCATGGCATTCACCAGCTCAGCCATGCTGTGCTCTTGCAGCCTCACTGCTGCCCCAGCCTTACAGGCATTTTGAGTGGTATTTTGAAGGGGTTTTGCAGTGATTTTGGCACTTGTGATTTTGCAAGTCAGTAGTGATCACTGTGGTGTGAGGCTCCCTGGGAGTGGAGGAGGATGAAAAATGAAGTGGATGAGGAAGGCAAAGGGTGTCTGGAGAGTGTGGAAACAGCTTTGCTGTCCCTGCTGTTTGCAGCAGCAAAACTCACCTGTCTGTGCCTGAACCTCCTTGCTGGTCTGCAGGAGCACAGATGAATGGGTGCAGCTGCAGGTGAGCATCCCTCAAGGTCAGGAGGTCTGTGTGGGGTGGGATATGGCATGCAGGCAGAGGGTACCCTGCCAGCTCTTCTTGCCATTTGTGCAGGGGATGCCATGGGAAATTGTTCTTTTGTTCCCTTCTTTTCTTTCTGCTGCCCCCCTGGAGCAGAGCAGGGTGTGATTTTGGGGTGCTCGGTGCCACGGGGACCCTCAGCCAGGAGGCTGGGGCAGAGGAGAAGCCCCTTTTGCAGGCTGTTCCTGATCAGGGGTCTGTGGCTCTCCTGCAGAGCCTCCTGCTCCGTTGGGGCCAATAAAAAGGTGTGAGTGGCTGCAGTCCATGGCCATGATGAATGGACAGCTTTGCATGGTGGAGCAAATTGATCATTGCATCAGCAGGCACAACTCACCCATTTCTGCAGGTAGGGCAATCCATTACTGTGCACATCACAGAGACACCCTCATCCCCACAGATAACACCCCTGGGCTCTGGCTTGCACTTCGACCACCCCAAGACACTGTTGTCTCTCAGAAAGTGGTGGAGAAGCATCTTTTGGTGCTTAACACTGGTATGGAGGCAGCCTTTTGCCTCATCCTGTGGGGAGGAGGGACAGATGCTTTACAGAGAGGCAGCCATCAGCCCCTGTCCTGCAGCTGTCAGCTGAGCTCTGTCCTGGCTGCTTACCAGGATTTTTCCTCCTCCCTGCATCCCTGTGTGATTTATGAGAGCAGGTTAGAGGAGTCAGGTACGTCTCACTTGGCCACGGGGGGACTAAATGGAGATGTAATCTTGCAGCAGCCATCAAGGGGTGAGCAGCAAAATAGGAGAATTAGGGAAGGGGTGTGATGGGGATAGAGGGGAACCTCCCCCCCAAAAATGGAACTGAAATCACCCAGGAATTTCACCAGAATTGAAACATGGATCAATCCAGCATCTCTGGGACAGTGCAGGAGTTTTACTGCCCTCAAGCTGTCTCCTCCTGGTCCATCAGCCCTTGGCATCCTTCATGCCCACAATCCAGGGAACATTTCAGCCTTCCCTCAGACCAGGCTTTTAGTAACTCCTGCTGCAATAATGCTGAGCTCCACTCTCTGTGCTCTGCTGTGTGAACTCACTGCGTTTTTGAGGTCTTAATGCTGAGCTGTAAAACTGCACAGAAAATGATCAAACCTCTTAGGGACAAGGGATGTAAATTTGAGCCTGGCTCGTGGGCAAATCCTTCACAGGGAGCACCAGCTACAAGTTTGGCAGCTGAGTGGTTGCAGTTCCTCTCGTCCGTGGTGCTGCAGAGCCCAGGAGGGAAAAAAACCCCAGCGAGTGAACAGATTTTGTTTATATGTTTATTGAGACAATTAAAAATACCCCACACTTGCCAAATCTGCAAACGCTGTCTCACACCCAGAATGATTCCCTTTGATGTCTCTGGGATCTCCTGCCACAGAGAAGGGTTTGGCACTGGGCTCTGCAGCTTCTCCACATTCTCCATATGGATCTGCTGCTGTAGCTGTGTGTCCATCCACCCGTCCATGCAGGATCCTGCCAGGGCTGAGACAAGCACTGAGGGTTTGGAGGGGGAGGCTGGGCTCTAACGTGCTCTGAATGCTTGGCCAAAAGGGTGATGCAAGGTAGCAAAATCAGACCCTGGGTTCCTGTGTTGAAAGGTGTTTTTCCCTCCCTGTTTGATGTTGTTATTTGTTTTTATGTCGCTGCCTTTGCTTTCTGTTAACCAGCGGCTGGAGTGTGCTTTGTAGCTGCCTGTTCAAAGCACAGCCCCTTGGCCTCTCTCTTTATACAGACTCTCTGCACTATTTTTCCTGAATTACAATTTTTTTTACCCCTATTTGAGTTTTATTACCTTTGCTTTTGTTTGCATTTCCTGCCTGAGGAAGGGACTAGAAGGTTTGCAGGAGGAAAGACCAGGCAGCTCCTGCTGGGATGATGCCTGGGTGGGACAGTGACACTGAGAAATGCCTTTTATTCAGTTATTTCTTAACACAAATCAGTGGAAAGAACTGGCACTATCCAGAAACCAGTTCTGATGAGATTTCATTTGCCTAAAACCTGCCCAATGTGGACAGGACCTACTCTTCCTTTCCTGTTTTTATTTCCTGTAACGATTGCTGCATCACTTCAGCCAAAGGACAAAACTAATAAAATTCAGTGGAGCCAAAATGTTTCCTGGGAGTGTGCCAGGAACCTGTGACAGGCTCCACAGCCAGGGAGGAGAAACCACCTCTGTGGAGACGACAGGAATGGAGATGGACACAAGCAGGGCAGCTTTGTCCTTCTTTTAGGGCACTGAAAGAAGATGCTGTCCCTTGCAGGCTTGGGAAGGGCTCTTGGAAAGGGCTGGGGGCTCAGGGAGAGTCCTACATTCCTTTTTGCCAGGATATGGTGAACCAGGATATGGAAGAGAGACCTCCAGGTTGATTTTTATGGGGATTGATTAATTGCTAAAGGCAAAAAGGGGATGCAGGTGCTGCTGCAGAGGAATGTGGGCTCACTGTGGAGGGATGAGGGACAGCAGCTCAGGCCGAGGGGCAAAGCTCCTGTTTGATTTTCACCCCAGGGCTGGGTACAGCCAGTGACCATGGCTGTGCTCCATGAAGACAAGTGAAGTTAATGAGTTTCAGCTCCTGCTGCCCTCCAGGGATTTTCCCCACTCCAGGATGTCACCCTGGCTCTTGGGGTGATTTATTAGGGAAAAAAAATGCCCTTTGTGACTTTAGTGCAGCGCTTTCCAGGCAGCTCAGAGTAACTTTGCTCACGCTGTGCTGCTCCTTCTCACTCACATTTTCCACATGCAGGAGAGAGGCTCTGCAGACCCTGCCTGGCCCTCTCACCTCCAGGCAAAGGAGCAAAAACAGCTCAAAAATGAGTTTAGAAGCAGCAAGAAGTTCAATTCGTGGCTTACAGGCAATTCCAGTGTTGCACAGGGCAGGAATGGTGTGTCCTGTGTGGCCTTGCCTACTGGCTCACAAAACCTTTTCATTCTTTGTCAAGGCTGGGTCAGACTGAAAATCCACTGCCCTTTGCCTCCACTCTGCACAGGTTTTGTATCATTCCCCTTCTGCTCTGTGCATTTGGTCTCTTTTTCTGATTTAGATGTTTTGAGTTCTTGTCAGGGCTTTTTCCAGTCTCCTCTGCTGACTGCAGAGCCAAAAGCAAAATCTTCCTTGACTTTTTCCTGCTGCTCATGTTTCAGTCCCAGCAATCTGGGGGGTGGTGATGTTTTCCCAGGCACTTTGATGGGAAACTTAACTGTGTTAAGCAAAATATTGTTTTCAGGGACTAAATCAAAGAGCAGCGCAAAGCTGGAGAGGTTTGGAAGAAGGGCTGGGGAGTGAGCGGGGGGAAAAATAACATCAAGAAAATTAGGTGAAGCCTTGCAAAAAAATAATCCCATCTTGGGAATTGCCCTGCTTTCACTGCCTGAAGAATTACCGTGCCATAATCAATTCAGCTCTTGATGTTTCCTGCGGTGGTTTTGATATTATGAGATGTTATTGACTGCAACCAAGTGCCTTTTATCAAAAGTTAGATGGGTGCAGTTGGGGACCCTCTGCTGCAGGCTGTGCCACGCTCAGGGCTAGACTCCAGCAGTGCTGATCTGAGGGCAGTGCTGGGCAGGAGGGATGGGGATGGAGCACAGGCTGTGTGTGACCCATCCAGGGCCTGTTTCACCTCCAGCACAGGGAACAGAAGGGGCTCACATGGAGCAGGCTGCAGGGGAGCCCTACAGTGGATAAAGAGCCCCCAGTTGCACTGGAACACTGTGGGATCATCAGGGTTCCCCAGATGGAGGAGGAATGAAGGAATCTGACTCCATGTTCTTAGAAGGCTAATTTATTATTATGTTATGTTATGTTATATTAATAGATAGATAGATAGATAGATAGATAGATAGATAGATAGATAGATAGATAAATAGATAGATAGATAGATAGATAGATAGATAGATAGATAGAATATATATAGTTCTTAGAAGTTATTATATTCTATATATAGAATATATATAGTTCTTAGTTCTTATAGTTCTTATATATATAGTTCTTAGAAGGCTAATTTATTATTATATTATATTATATTATATTATATTATATTATATTATATTATATTATATTATATTATATTATATTATATTATATTGTATTATATTATATTATATTGTATTATATTATATTATATTATATTATATTATATTATATTATATTATATTATATTATATTATATTATATTATATCAATATATTTTATAGAAAATATATTTATATTATATATAAATATATATATATTGTGTATGTATATTGTATATATATAATATATATACAATATATATTGTGTATATATATACACAAGCATATATACAAGTATATGTACTTGTAGTATATATACTACAAGTATGGTATATTATATTTAATATAATATACTAAACTATACTAAAGAATAGAGAAAGGATACAGACAGAAGGCTAAAAGATAAGAATAAAAAACTCATGACTCTCTCTCATGAGTCTGACACAGCCTGACCATGATTGGTCATAAGTTAAAACAATTCCCATGAAACCAATCAAAATGACCAGTTGGTAATCAATTCCAAAGCAGCAAAACACAGGAGAAGCAATCAGATAATTATTGTTTTCATTTTTTTCTGAGGCTTCTCAACTTCTTCTCTCAGGAGAAGAAATTGTAGGGAAGGGATTTTTTTGGAAAATGTGACGGTGACAGGACACGTTCAGGAGTGTTGGCTCGGCAGCTGGATGAGTTTTGTGGGAGAACTTACCCCTGCCTCCTGCAAAGAGGAGGTCTGTGCAGTGCACAGCAGAGTTCACCCCAGGTGTCACAGGGCTGGAGAGCTGCATGCAAGATGATATTTCACTGTATGTGCAAGGCAGAGCTGTCCTCTGTCAGCCCCAGGCTGGGGAGGGTCCCCTGCTGCTGCTCTCCCTCCTGTCCCCCTGTCCCTGCGCTCCACATCCATCCCAGCCCTGCCACGGGGCTCTGTCCCAGTAGCAGCTCATGGGGAGCTGTGCAGAACCCAGCAGCACACAATTAAACCCCAGCTAATACTTCAACACTCCCCTGCTCCTGCCCAGGGCTTAGAGTGACACAAATGAAGCAGCTGAGCATTAAGGCAGGATGCTGTGTAAATATGCACTGAGCTTTTGCAGAGAGAAGTCTCTTCATTCCTTTCAGTCCACATTTCCTTTATTTATTTATTTTTCTTAATTTCTTTCTTTATTTTTTTTTAACCAGTGTGTATCAAACACAGACAGGCCAGAGCTGGAGGTGTTCGTTCTGACTGTGGGTGCTCTGGGTTTGGACTGTGGGTTCTCTGTTCTCTGAAGAAATTTTAAAATTGTTATGATAAAGTTGCGATTGGATAGATAAATGGCTCATCAACTGATGGAATCACAGAAGCACAGGGTGGTTTGGGCTGGAAGGAACCTCAAAGATCATCTTGTCCAACCCCCCTGCCCACGGTGGCTCACACTCCAACCCTTCCCACTCTCCTGCCTGGGTGCTGGGAGCTGAATCCAAGGGGAAGGAACACTCCTGGGTTTGTGTTGATTCACCTCAGTACCAGATCAGGGAGATAAAATAGTTTTTTTGGGGGTTAAAACCCTTTTTTTTTTTTTTTTGCCTGAACACAGCTGATAAGTGATACTGATAGAGGAATAGCATTGGCAATGTTATTGACCTAAAGGGCTTTTCATGACTTTTCAGGGAGAGTTACAGGATCCCTTCTTCCTGGTAAAACTGGGATATGCATCACAGGCAATTCATTATAAATGGAAGCCTCCTTTTTTTTACAGAATCATAAAATACCAGGTTGGAAGTGGACCCCGAGGAATTATTGAAGCTTGCTTTATATAAAGGGGAAAGAAAAGGAGCTTTTAGTATGGAAAACTTCACTGCAGTAAAAATAGCACCTAGCTTGCTTAAAAAAGCACAAGTGGGCAGCAGATGGGCTTGGAAGCAGCAGGGGTGGCTGAGTGTGGGGGACACCACCTGTAATTGGGGAGCAGCAATGCAAATCTGCTGCTTTCCAGGGTGGAATAGAAACTGCAGAAATTCCTGCCTCAGAATGGGAGGCATGGGAGGCTGCTGGACATTGTCCTCCATCTGTCCCTGTCTCTTGGTGCCATTCCAGCTGTGCAGCTGTGGGTGACAGGACATGCAGGGAGCTGGGAGCCTTCCCACAGATACTCCAATCACCTCTCCTACACACACATATCGTTAAAGCCCTGAATCACCAGGTCAGGCAGAGCATTCCCAGAACAGCCCAAACAATCTCATTTTTGGGGAGGGGGTGGCTTTGGCTGTGCAAAGCCCAGCTGGAGGAGCTGCAGTTATGTCCCTGAGCTCTGAGCTCTGGCAGCAGCTGTGACAGCATGACCTGTGTCACTTGCTAAAATGGACTTTGAGTTTTGCAAGGTTCATCCAGCCTGTCCTGGCTTTTCCCAGTGGGAGCAGGGCTGGGGGAGGTTTGGGCTGGGCAGGCTGGGGCAGCTCAGAGGGAGCTGAGCTGGTTTGCAGGACCAGCTCAGGGTCTGCATTCAGCATCACTGCTGCAGGTCAGGCACTGAGCAAAGCCATCAAAATAAAACCCAACAGCAAGGGCTGGGTTGTGATATTTTCTGAAAAATCCCTTTGCCAGGATTTCTTCTCCTCAAAAGAGAAGACTCAGCTTCTCCTTGTTTTGCTTCTCTGGAATGTGGTCTGGAGATCATTTATTCAAACATGTGAATTGTTTTTAATTGATGGCTGACCACAGCCAGCTGTGTCGGACTCTCTGAGTCAGTTATGAGTTTTTATTATTCATTCTTTTCCAGCCTTCTGATGTATCCTTTCTCTTTCTTTAGTATAGTTTTAATATATAATATAATATAATATAATATAATATAATATAATATAATATAATATAATATAATATAATATAATATAATATAATATAATATAATATAATATAATATAATATAATATAATATAATATAATATAATATAATATAATATAATATAATATGATATGATATGACATGACATGACATGACATGACATGACATGACATGATATAATGTAATGTAATATAATATAATATCAGCCTTCTGAGAACTTGGAGTCAAATTCTCATCTCTCACCTCATCCTGGGGACCTCACAACACCACACTGGGTGACCTATTTAGGAAATCCAGGGCTCTGCTTGGACTTGGTGCTGCACAGTGCTGGCAAAGTCAGCCCCACATTTCTCAGGTGCATGAGCTCAGGGTGCTGTGGCCACACCTGTGGGTGGACTCTGCCACAGGGACAGACTTCCCAGCCCAATGGAAACAGGTCTTTGCTGCTCACCCTTGCCTTGGATGCAGGAGCAGGACACCTGTGGCATCCTTCAATGGCACAGATGTGCCAAGGAACTCAGGGAGTTGAAAATCCTGCCCACCCAGGGGGTGGAATTAATGGGACAGCCAGAACAAACATAGCTCTGGGGTGGGTGGCCTCACTCAGGCTCAGTTATCCTGTGACAAAATCTTTTTTTGGTAGGATTCCCTCTGGCTTGGCCAAGATGCTGTTGGCAGGGAGATGCCCTTGGCACTGGGGATGGCACTGGGCACTGCCCCACCCTGCTCTTGTTCTCTGAGCTGGGCACTGGGAGCCTCGTGGGGACAATAATCCCTCTGACTTCAACACGGACACACTTTGCTGCCAAACTCCTCCATTCTCCAGTGAGATCATTAGCGTGAGAATCAAACAGGATCAGGGCCCAAAGGGCTTGAGAAATGGTGCAAAAAGCTCCCTGTCACATCTCCCACCACAACTCAAAGGCTGTTTCTGTACAGTCTCTGGGCCACCTCGTGGTTTCATGTCAGTCCTTATCCACGTTGCTTTACTCATAAGTTCTGTGCACAGCTCTGTCAAGTTATCTGCTGAAGTCCAGGCAGATCAGGCACTTCTCTTTCCTTAAAAAAAGGAAAAAAAAATGTCTTATAACAGAAAGATAAAGGATGAATCTGATATTCTTCAAAATCAAGAGGCAGACACCGAAGGAGGGGACAGGGACCAAGTGTCACCCTTCTGTCACTTGTCCTGCCTGGGTGTGCCTGTGCATGGGATTGATCCCTGTGGGAATGTGAAACCCCTCTGCTGGGTCCATGAGCTTCACAAGCTGCCATTGGCACATCCAAGATCTTCCAGAGCTTCCACCCTGACCCCATCCCAAGGTCTCTGGTCCCCTCATTGTCCCCTCCCAGTGCAGATACCCCCTGAAATCCCCCAAACAGGAGGAGTTCCCACCTTTCCTGCTGACAAAATCAATACCAATGGCTTCCATTAATATTCTGGGAATGGCAGAGAAGATTGACTGCCTCATTAGCAGGCATCGTGTGAAACTCTGACAATAATTAACAACTCAACGGTCTTATTTGCTGGCCTATCACAGAAGTATTCAATCAAAAATGTAATTTGCTCGACGCTCCCATTTACCATAAAAAGAATATTCCTTCAAAGTTTTAAATAGACTAATTAAGAGGGAAGAAATACAGGGGAAAAAAAATTATTAACAGTATAGTTTTAATGGGAAATTACTGGAGCGTATTAATAATGCAATAACCATTTTTAACAGCTGTCTGTCAGTTTGTGGGCCGGGGTAATTAAATTAGTCACTAAAGGGTCACTCAAATTAGGTGCCAGAGAGCTGCACCAGGGCTAACAAAGGCACACCAGGAGAAATGCTCTGGCACAAGGAGAAGGGGGAGATGGTGGTGTTGAATTCAGAGATCCCCAAGAATCCTGCAGAGGTGGGACAAGGAGAAGGGGGAGATGCTGATGTTGAATTCAGAAATCCCCAAGGACCCTGCAGAGCTGGGACAAGGAGAAGGGGGAGATGGTGGTGTTGAAGTCAGAGATCCCCAAGGATCCTGCAGATGTAGGACAAGGAGAAGGGGGAGATGCTGATGTTGAAGTCAGAGATCCCCAAGGATCCTGCAGAGATGGGAATCCCTGGTCACAGAGGCAGCAGCACCTGCTTGGTTCAGGTGTACCAGGAGCAGGGCAGATCTTTGTGCTGGCAAAGGCTGGGAAATAATAATGAGGAAAAGTCTTCTGTGAGCGTGATCATGGCCCAGGGTGGCCTCTGTGACATCTGCTTCAGCCTGGTGCTGCTCAGGTTTTTAATCTCTTTCCCAGAGCCAGAAGGCAGCGATGCAGGGGATTTTTGGCAATTTCTTTCAAGGCTTTTATATTCTGCGGGTTTCAGACTTGCGTTCCCCCCTTCCTCCACCCCTTCCTCCCCTCCTGAAATGAATTGCAGTTAATTTTGGATGTTGTTGAGCCTGGAAACACATCTTCCTTGCCGCCAGCCCATTAAAAAAATATATTTACAGTTCCATAAAGCAAAGGCAGCTGCCAAGGTAACGTCCTGCTGGCTCCCTCGTGTTCCAGGAGCAGAGTAAGGATTTGGAGAGGTTGGGTTTGGATTTGCTTCTGTGAGCACAAGGAAGATTTTAAGCCCAGCAGAGAGGTTTCAACCTGAGAAAATCATTCTGTCCTGCCTGGGGAGGTCTTGTAGGGACCTGGGGTGTTGGGTTCAGGGCCAGGGGATGCTGCTGCAATTCCCTTTTCTTCATCCCTCCATCAATCAGGATGTGGATGCCTCTGGCTCTGAGCAGGAGGGGGTTACACCTTCCAGTGTGATTTTTTTTTTAGGTTTCACCCATTTTCTCAATTTTGTATTGAAGTAGGACCTTTTCCCATAGCATGACTGTGTGGAAAAACAATTGGCCACAACGCAGTAATCAAACCCTAGAGGAAAACCTTCATCCATCAAAGGTACCAAGCAAAGTGGTGGTTGGGGTGTTTGGAGGGCACAGAGGTCTCTGAAACCATGACCTACATCGAGCAGAACAAGGACATAAATTTCCATATGTTGGCTGTACATTTGGGCTTTTTTTGGGCAACTTTCCTGCTCTTATTTTACATTTTCTCACTCTCAGGACCTGCAGGTGACAGAGGGGATGGCAAAGCCTGTGTGTTTCCCTGAGAGGTTTCGATTTTCATCAATCAACAGAAGGGTTTTTCCATAATTCTTTCTCACATCATCTCCATTTGAAATTTAACTGTGGAGATGCCCTGATCTCTCTGAAATGCTTGGGGCTTTTTCCGGCTCTTTTTCTATCATTAAAACATGTATAAAGCTAGAAGTTGCTCCAAGTGGGTGATATGGGCAGGAAATGGCACATGGGAGTTAAATACTACCCAGTGGAAGCAGCTGTGGTTCTGATGTTGGCTCCTCACTTCAAGAGGAGCATCCCAGGTGAAGGGAAATAGTAAAACCCACCAAAACCCACCAACAGAAAGAAGCCCAAACCTGTGCCCACCCTTCCTGCAGGCTGGACGGGCACTGGGGCAGAGGCAGGCCCTCCTCAGTCTCCACATGAGGGGGAATTACAAGCTGTATAGATTATTTTAATGGCCGTATTACTTCCAACTGTGCCTCCACCATCTGTTCTTCCCCAATTACAGATGCAGAAACCCAGCATGTTTCCCCATTCGGGCTGTAGAGGATGAAATACAAGCCTTGTAAAAGGCTGTATATTCTCCCAACAATGCAGTTGGCACCTGTGAAGTTTTCCTGGTGCTTCTGCCAGCTCGGGATGCTCAGCCTGGTCCCTCTGCTCTGCATCCCAGCCCATTTCCCTGTCCATGGGGGCAGAGGGAGCTGTTTAATAAAAGGGAGAGGCTGTTTTGCTACAAGATTTGTCTAAGCTGTGTGGGGCAGCTGAATTATTAAGGCTGACCAAGCGTCTCAAGTGCTACAAAACTCGACAAGAACCTCTTACCTCCGGCACAGTGATAAACAGGATTGAGGCACGGTGGGAGGGAGGGAATTAAGATAGGACATCAAAGAGTGGATTCCATCAAGTAAATCATGCCATTGCTCCAGTAAAAGAGCCCCTAAATGTTTTATTAGGGATTTTCAACAACTACCAAAATTAAGATGGAAGGGATGAATTATTAAAACATAGATTAACTAAAGCAGCTGCTGAATTAAACATGAAAGGTGCGTGTCGGGAGGAGCACAGCCACTGTGTGCTGCTGTAGGCACCTCAGTGCTTCAGCCAGAGTGCTAGAAGGGTCTGCAGAGGGTGAGTGGCAGTGCTGGGGGCATGGAGAGCCACGGGCTGCTCTGCCAGGTCAGGACTGCAGTGCCAGGGCATGGAGAGATGGCTGCAGGGTCAGCAAAGCAGGTGCCAGGTGCTGCAGAGGCTCAAAGGAGGGGGTTCTGCCTGGGGGGATGCAGGGTGAAGATGTGCAAGGGGCAGCCAAGGAAATGATGCTGGTCCTTGTAGCCTGAAAAATCCTTTCTTTAGGATTTTTCCTCCTGAGAAGCTGAGAGACCTCAGGAACAAAATGTAAACATTGATTATCTGCTGCTGTGGAATGCAACAGGTGCATCTGTGATTGGCCCATCTTGTTTGTTTCTAATTAATGGCCAATCACAGTCAGCTGGCTCAGACTCTCTGTCCCAGACAAAAGCCTTTGTTATCATTCTTTGCTATTCTATTCTTAGCTAGCCTTCTGATGAAATCCTTTCTTCTATTCTTTTAGTATAGTTTTAATATAATATATATCATAAAATAATAAATCAGCCTTCTGAAACATTGAGTCAGATCCTCATCTCTTCCCTCATCCAGACCCCTGTGAACATGGTCTCAGGTCCTCTGTTAAATAATGCAGGGAATGCAGGTGGAAAAAGGAGATTTGCCTGAAGTACTTGAATCAGGACCTAAACTTCCTTTTCCTGTGTGTTAATCTGGTTTTACCAACTCAAAACCACCTGTGGCAGGGCAGGGACTGAGAAAATGGGACTGGGACAGGGACTGGGGATTGGCTCAGGGGTTGTGATAGGCACTGGGCAGCTGCTCCTCCACGTTTGATCTTATGGCATTGGATAAAGGTAAATGAAGGTTTTTAGGGGTCAGAGAGTCCCAGGGTGAGGGGATGAGTGAGGAGGGTTCCTGTGGCCTCAGTGCCCCTGAGACACATCATGATTTGGGTGATGCCAACATCTGGGAACAGCTGGAACAAGGGGTCTGTCCACGCCCCTGCATAATTAGGCCACATTGCTCTGCCCCTGGTTTGTTCCTTGTGCTACAACTCTCCCACCTGTTAAAAATAGAAGCAGTCTCTTAAACTCTTTCTAAAGCAGTGTGATCCCAGTTTGGTGTTTCTGTGCCCTCACAGTACAACCTGCTCTGAAATTCCCCATGCCAGGATATGGCAGCCTGTGCAGGTAAAGAGGGAGAGAAAAGGAGTTAAAGAGATGCTGTGCCACTATAGGACACAAAACAACACAAGCACACACCGCTGTTCTCAAGGTGAAAAGAGGGAGTTTATTTTCTGACTCCAGCATTTATGGTTTTCCAAAAGCGGCAGTGGATTGGAGGGTGACAGTGCCACCTCTCCAATGACATTGGACACACCAACAGTCCATCAAATTTCTCCTCCTCCATAAAAGAATGCAAAACAAGATATTTACAGAAAGTGTGTGAGAAAGTTTGCTGCAAGAATGTAAACATCAGAAGGCTCAGAAAATCTTAAAAAATCAGGGAGACAATGCTGCTGTCTGTGGTTTGTTTTGTACCAGCCCCCAGGATGGTGGGAGCATTGTGGGAGCATCATCTCCAAGTGCAAAGCATAAAACATGGTGGAAATTTCTGTTTGTTCCCTCTCTCTTTCTTCTTCCCCAAGATGTTCAAAGCTCTTCCTTGGAAGTCTCCAGTCAAACCCCTAAATGCCAGCAGCAGTGAAGCCACTGGGAGCAATTCACAGTGTCTGCAGCAGCCCTGCTGCAAGGGGCACTGATGGAACGAGTGGAGGCTTCATTCATAACAATAATAAACCTCTATTTTGCGGTTTTACGCCGCTTTTAATCTTCCCAACTCAAAGGAACATTAATTGACTGTGTGGCACAGTGGGAGGCAGGTAGCTGCTGTTGTCCCTGTTTTACAGATGAGGAGGCTGCAGCACTGGCACACTCTGCAGCCTGCCCACTGTCAGACAGTGTTTCACCCTCCGGGGCTGCAGAGGATCCCAAATGCCAGCTCCTGCTCGGAGCTTTATTCTTGGGAATGCTCTCCTGTGGCAGGGCAGGCCCTCAGGAGCTCTGATGTCATTGGCATTTCTTTACACCCAGTTTGGTTTTGGATAGATGGAGGTGAATATTGCTGAAGTTAAATGAGAATCTTCTAATATGAATTAGTGCAGATGCCAAAAGCAAGTTCCTTGCCCTCAGGCCAGTGACCAGGCAGTGCTCCAGCTCTGCAGTGCTCCTTCCATTGGGAAGAAAACTTGGAGAAACATGTAAAGCTCAGTCTTTGCTATGATCCCCTTTGCTATGAAGTTTGTTTGGATGAAATGGCAAAAATAGAACCACTGACTGTTTTCCTGCTCAGAAATCGCCAGGTTTGCCTCTCCAGCTAGCTCTGCCTCCAAAAACCTCCAGCTTGACTCTTTTTCCAAGAGTCACATTTGCAGAGGTTTTCTTCTGCTGCTGCTTATTGGCTGAAAAATCAATGTTTTGGCCTTTGTGTGTGCAGCCCAAGGGGAGTTTTGGCTTGTATTTTGGGTGAGGCTCTGGGTGATGCTCGCCTCTCCTCACAGGGCACCGGGCTGGCATCGCTCTCTCGCTGCTGTGGTGTGAAGTGGGGCAGGCTGAGTGTCAGGACCCAGAACATCCCTCTGGCTGTCCTGAGCAGCCCAGACCCCTGCCAGGGGGCTCAGAGACCCTGAACAGAGCCCAAAACACCTGTGGGTTTGATTATGACCCGTGGAGCAAATTACCAACCTTAGATGAAGATCAGCAAGCCACAAGAGTTTAGGTAGAATATTAGTGAAGTTGTCACGGGGTGGAAAAGTAGATTTTGGGGTTTTTGGAATGGAGGTTCAGGAGTCAAGATGGAGGGATCTGGGTGTGCCCAGCCTTTCTCCTTCTTCTTCTTCTTGGCCTCCATCTTCTGCTGTGATGGTGGCACTTTTGGATTGGTTTAGAGTAGAAGCTCACTGTCTAACATAGGTGATAGGTATTGGAAAGTAATTGTAAACATTGTACATGTAGTTTTTAGCATAAAGACATAACACTGCCTGGGGGCAGGGAGAGTGCCTGGAACTGTCCTGCTGGATGGACCTCAGCAGGACAGGAGAAAATTTTTTATAGATAAGATACAATAAACAACCTTGAGAACGAGAAATGAAGAGCCCTGACTCCTTCTTCAAACACCAGGCTGGGAAAAGAGATTTTCTAACTTTTCTCGGGGTCACTCTGACCAGTAGAGATCCCGACAGCTGAGGGATGAGCAGTGGGGTTCATCCTGCCATGGGTTCATCCTGCTATGGATACTGGGGAGGGGACCAGCCCTCCCTCGCTCCCTGCCCCTTTGAGAGCCCTCCTGATGCTCACAGTCCCCTCTCTGCCTGCAGGCTGCCCTGGACCCTGAGGGATGCTCCTGGATCTTCACCCATTGCTCTCTGGTGGTTTGCAGGGTTTGGGGTGGGACCATGGAAGGCCACATGTCTGTGTGGTTGTTTCTAATTCTTCTAAAGGAAGCAAATTACATTTTGGGCATCCTGCTCAGCCCCTCAAGGCAGACCTTGGATTAGCATGGAGGCTTTTCTATTTTGTCTTCTTAATTATGACAGACACTGAAATAAAGGTGGTGAGGGAAGTAGGATGTGCAGGAGAAGGAGGGTGGTCCTGCAGTGTGCAAACATGCTCTTGTCTTTCTTTTTTACCCTTCTTTTTAATCTGCTGTCATCAATCTCCTGTTGCTAAATGTGCAGCTGGAGAGAGGGTTCCTAGGCAAAGTTCCTGCTGATGGATTCTGACAGATCTAATCAGGCAGGGATGGTGACAACCACGTCCTACACCGCTGTGAATTGTGGTTCAAACCTAATATCCTTCACCATGACACGCTGTGGCAACTGAAAGGAGCCTGATGGCTGAGATCTGGCTGGCCTGAGGGGAGGAATGTTCCCATCACATGCACACCTGCCTGTGGCTCTCATCACTGCCTGTGGGACTGGCTCCCTGATGCATTCCTTGCAACCTCTGCCACTGTGCAGCTCTGCTGCAGGCCTTTCATGTCTCCCCCAGGTGTGTTTTACCTGTCTGATGCTGTGGGCGATGTCAAGGCCTCACTGCTCCATCTCCCTGGAATCTATTACAAGCAGGGACTGATTTAATGGTGCTCAGGAGTAGCGTAGAGCACCTCTAGGTCTGTATCCAAGCCAACCCCCAAGGGTGCCTTCTCTAACCATTGGAGATCTGCTCTGTGGGACTCAGGGCATGGATCAGCTCCTTTTCACTGCCTTAGGGCAGGGGGATTGTCACAGACATCTTTTTATGAAAATCCTTTCTTAGGATTTTTTTCTTCCTGAGAAGCTGAGAGGCTCCAGGAACAAAATGTAAACAATGATTATCTGCTGCTGTGGAATGCATCAGGTGGATTTTTTGATTGGCCCACCTTGGATGTTTGTAATTAATGGCCAATCAAGGCCGAGCTATCTCAGACAGAGTCCGAGACAGCTGCCTTTTGTTATCATTCCATTCCTTTCTATTCTTAGCTTAGCTACCCTTCTGAGATGAAACTTGTCCTTCTTTTCTTCTTAATACAGTTTTAGTGTAATGTATATCATAAAATAATAAACCAAGCCTTCTGAACATAGAGTCAACATTTTCGTCTCTTCCCTCACCTGAAAACCCCTGTGAACACTGTCACAGGGGATCACCCACAAATGAGCCAATTTCTCCCTGTGAGAAATTTGGAGCAACCAATTGTGTGTGTCTGTGGATGAGCTGAATCCCATGCTTGGCCTCTCAGGGCTGGGGCAGGGTTGGTTTTGGCACTCCAGGACCAACAGCACTCAGCTCTCAGCCCTGCACAGGCTGTGTACCCACTCTGGACAAAGCCTCTGGCACCAGCAGATGCTCAGTTGCAGGAATGCAATCCCCTGTCCCCAGATCTCAGGATTTGGGTCTGGGATCATCTATTTTAAACGCATCAGACCCAGTCCCATGGCACAGTTCCAAGCAGAGCCAGCACAATTCCTGCCTGCCAGTGCTGAGCTCCCAGCTGAACCACCCTTACATGGGATACAGCCATGCCCTGCTTCAGCCTCCCTGCCTTTAACCCTCTCTCCTCCTCAGGCAAATGATGATGTTCCCTGACCCACATCCAGCTCTACACTCAATTTATCTTGTTTATTGACCCAAGCAGAAAGTCAATGTTTTCTTCATCTGCCATTTGCTTCAATGGCAGCCAATTTGGTTCATCCAAAAAAAAACCTGGATGCAACAGAGTTTAGCATCAGATTTAGCATCAGATTTTGCTCCTTTTTCTTTTTTTTTTTCCCTTCTTTTTTTTAGATGCTGCTTATTTTTTTTTTTCCTGAACACACCTGGCCCTGGACACAGCTTGGCAGCCTTTGCTGTACGATATGGCTGCAGGCAAGGCTAAAAATGTGCAGCAATTACCCCACAAGCTGCAGAGCCAGGAGGGAGCCTGTGGGGCAGCTCATTACAGCCAGGGGATGCTGCAGCCAGGGCTCCTGTGGGAGCTGTTTGCTTGGGAAACTTTGGCCCCTGGGGCTTTCATGAGCATTTGGAGCTCTGTCTCATCCTCAAAAGTCCAAAATTGGTGTTTTGCAGCCATTGCCTGGATCAGAGATGTGCAGGCTGTGAGATCCTGGTTTATGCTGGGATGTGGGATGTGATTCATGGCACTGCAGATCAGGAAAGGCTCGCTGAAGAGAATTGAAGCAGTGATTTAGGATTTCTGGGGGAAGAAAGTTGGTTTTGGGGAAAGATCTGAGGTAATCTGGGCAGGTTGGGCAGAGAAAATTTTGTGATGAAACCATTTTTAATGGCTGGAAGGATCTTTTTTGGGGGGGTAAAAATCTAAGGTAATCTGCAAGGGACTGAAGGAATATTTTGGAAAGAAAATCTGAGGTAATCTGTAATGACCACAGTGAACACTGAGGGAGAGGTGTCTCCCCAGGTGATGCTGTGGGAATATGAGTGTCACTGAGGGAATATGAGTGTCACTGAGGGGACATTTGTCCCTGGGCTAGTGGCAGGTGTCCCATGGGTCATTGAGGGGATTACAGATCACTGAAGGAATGGCCAATTCCCCAAGAATTGAAGCCCTTCTAATGTCTTTTAAAGGAAGCAAATTACATTTTGGGCGTCCTTCTCACCCCTTTGATTAGCATGGAGTCTTTTCCATTTAGTCTTCTCAATTAAGACAAACACTGAAATAAAGGTGGTGAGTGCAGTATGATGCGCAGGAGAAGGAGGGAGGGTGGTCCTGCAGTGAGTGCAGGGCTGAACAAGGCGCTGCAACCACATGAGACCAATCCCAGATGCACCTGTTGCATCCCACAGCAGCAGATAATCAATGTTTACATTTTGTTCCTGAGGCCTCTCAGCTTCTCAGGAGAAAAAATCCTAAGGAAAGGATTTTTCAGAAAATGTGTCTGTGACAGAACCCTCCTGGCAGTGTGGCTGCAGTTTTGGGCAATAACCAAAGTGATTTTATGAGATGTGCCCATTGTACAGGGTGGTCCAGCCCTTCCCCATCACCTGCCCTGAGCCAGCAGCGGTGTCTCTGATCCTGGGCTGAGCTTGCTCAGGGATCCAAACCATCACAAACTCCTGTTTTTCTCCGGGGCAGGAAATTCTTTGCTCTGAGGTGCCAGCATCTCCAGGGAGGGGTGGGATGGGTGCCTACCAAAGGCAGCAGCAGGTCAGGTTGCTCCTCACTTCTGGAGACCAAACCCCTGGATGTAGTGTCCTCAGGCCTCAGTGGCTTCCAGAACAGAGTGCTGCCCTTGTGACAAACACCTCGGGAAACCCAGTCTGCTTCAGGTGCCTAGACAGAGCCAAGCCCTTCTGAAAAACCTGCCCAGACAGATGGAAAGCCCAATGCAAATCTCTCCCCAGGTATAAAATTAATTGGATTCTAACTTCAAAGAGTACTTGTGGAAATGAGCTGTAAATAAGCTGGTTGTGCCTCAGTTCCTCTGTCTGTGGACATTCATCTGGCTTTTTTTTTGAGCCAGTGAGTGTTGCTGATGGAAGGTGCTATATATAGAAGCAAAGCTATGCATATATGGATGCATATGCATAAATGTATCCCTAGTAACTGACCCAGGTGTGTGATGTTTTCTGTAATACAGCTGACAGGTTTGTTTCCAAATAAAAACCGTCATTTTTGCTTCCTGTGGGCTCTCACCCCTCTCATTTTGCAGCTGTGTGAACTTCTCTGACGTGGGCAGCTTGCTCACCCTCTGCCACGGCTGGAAGGTACAAAAGTTGGGATCTGGTGATGCCTGGGATGCAGAGGGGTAGGTGAAGGTCACCCAGGTGTGGGGATCTCAGAAGGATGGAGCTTTATGGCCGAGCTTAGTGTTGCTCTGCTGAGCTGTGGTGCTCAGGGCTGGCTCCTGCAGGGCTGTCCTGCCTGCAGCCATCATTCCAGAGGGATCAGGGCATTCCCAGCAGCCATTCCTGCCTGGCTGGTCCCTGGCACCCTGTTTGTGAGGAGCTCAGGGCTGTCTGTTCCCAGCGGATCGATGGGAACATCTGTGAAAAATCAGGACATGGATATCTGATCCAGCCGCCCTGACTGATTCCTATTTATCCCATCTAATTCTATCAGCATTTCTAATTCTATCCTTAGTAACTGACCCAGGTGTGTGATGTTTTCTGTAATACAGCTGATAGGTTTGTTTCCAAACCTTCATTTTTGCTTCCTGTGGGCTCTCACCCCTCTCATTTTGCAGCTGTGTGAAGTTTTCTGATGTGGGCAGCTTGCTCACCCTCTGCCATGGCTGGAAGGTAGAAAAGTTGGGATCCGGTGATTCCTGGGATGCAGAGGGGTTGGTGAAGGTCACCCAGATGTGGGGATCTCAGCAGGGTTCATCTGGATGGAGCTTTATGGCAGAGCTTGGTGTTGCTCTGCTGAGCTGTGGTGCTCAGAGCTGGCTCCTGCAGCTGGTTCAGGGTTTGGTTGTTAATTGGTGCCCCGAGATGTGAAGGATGTCTCTGTTTCAGTCTGCACGTCCAAAGAACAAGTCAGAGCTCTTCACTTTTCGGTCTTGAAGTTGTTTATTAATTCTTATCTATAAAATTTTCTTTCTGCCCAGCTGAGATCTGCTCAGCAGGGCAGCCACAGGCACTCTGTGTTGTCCTTTTATACTACAAACTACATATAACATATTTACACTTAATTCCCAATACCTATCACCTATGTTAGACAGTGAACCTCTATTATAAATATAACATATTTACAATTTCTTTCCAATACTTATCACCTGTGTTAGACAGTGAGCTTCTACTCTAAACCAATCCCAAAGTGCCAACAGCACTGCAGAAAACGGAGAGCAAGAAGAAGAAGAAGAAAGGCTGGACACGCCCAAGTTCCTCCATCTTGTCCCCAAAACCTCCATTCCAAAAATCCTAAAATCTACATTTTCACCCTGTGATAATTTTTTTATTACACTATTTAAACTTCTGTGACTTTCAGGTCCTCATACAAAGCTGGTAACTTGCTCCAGGGGTCACAATCACATCCCCAGGTGCTCTGGGCAGCATGTCAGGGTCTCCGAGCCCCTTGGCGGGGTCCTCAGCAGCTCTGGACACCCAGAGGGATGCATTGAGCTCTGACAGACCTGCCTGCAGCCAGCATTCCAGAGGGATCTGCATTCCCAGCAGCCATTCCTGCCTGGCTGGTCCCTGGCACCCTGTTTGTGAGGAGCTCAGGGCTGTCTGTTCCCAGCGGATCGATGGGAACATCTGTGAAAAATCAGGACATGGATATCTGATCCAGCAGCCCTGGCTGTTTCCTATTTATCCCATCTAATTCTATCAGCGTTTCTGAAGTGCTTATCAGCACCACATCTTGACACTTTATTCTGTGTATTGGAATCCCCTCCCAGTGGCTGGGCAATGAGAGGGGCTGAGTCTGGGCTGTGGCACCTCCCTCTCCCAGCTTCCCTGTAAAATCCAACTTTTCCTCATGGTCCTCATGAATTGCTCCAGAATCAGATCCACAAGAGCCCACTAGGACAAAAAAACTTGTATAAAATACCCCAAAATGGTGTCAAAGAGAAGGAAAACCCCAGTGAGTCGTTCATGCCTGAGCAGAGGCAGATGTCTGAGTTCCAAGCTGGCATTTTCCAGCTTGCCATTGCAAAATGCTCGGGATGACCAAAGCCCCACACTGGATGTGTCCCATGGGACAGTGTAGGACATCTCTGCTTCTGTGGGGGACAGTGGGGCCCAGGAGCAGGGGATGGATGCTGTACATGGCTTAGGGTCCTTCCACCTTCTCTCTTGTCTTTCTGGCCCCACCAGCAAGCAAATTCCCAATTTCTCAGCCAGGGAAGCAGGGTGGAGAGATGGAAACTGGCACAGCCAAGCTCCTGTTTGGGCTAGAATATATACCTGGTTTAAATGGGGAAATCCTTTAGCTCATGCCTTGGGAATGCTGGACAAGCAGGGACCTGAAATCTTGGTTTGCTGATGGCTTGGAAGGGCAAAGCCAGGGGGAGGGTGGCTGGATGCTCCTGTTCTCTCCAGCATGTGACATCCCACATTGGAGTGGATGCAGGTGAGGTGGTGAGGAGATGCCCAGAGCTCCTCACAGCAATGAGTTTAATGGCAATTTTGCCGTTAATGACACTTTTTTGCCATGTCACCTGGAATCCACGTGAATCTGTGCTGTGTTTGAACCTGCCTGGGCAGGGCTGCAATCACTGCCTGGTCCTGGAGAGGCCTGACCCATCTCATGATGTTTTCAGCCTGTAATAATTTAGGGTGAGTGATATCTCAGGCCTTCTGTCTCCCTTTTGCTTGATTGCTTATTTCTTCTGAGATTTCTGTTTCTCCCGCCCCAGGCAACACTGTTGCAGAGGATTGAGGCAGGCATTTTGTGGAGGGCCTTTCTTTTAGAGGCAAAGAATTGCCTTAATTTGTCCAGCTCAGAAGTGCTTTTTTGAAAAACTTGCTTTTCGAATTGCTGCACACAGCGTGAAGCCTTGTTTGGCTTTAGCCATGAAAGCCAGCAGCAATTTGTCCATCCCTGAGCACAGAGACAGCAGCTGGCCAAAACCACCCAGTTTGGGACTGCTGGGGGAGCTGGGAGGGTGGGGGAGAGGAATGGAACATACTGGACTGTTGGAATATTGGGGGGTAGGATGGTGGGGATGGACAGAGATGAGAGATCTCTGCAGCCAGGTTTGGAACTTGGGGTTTATTGCAAAGGGCCTGGGTGCAGGGCCCTGCTGGGAGCTGCCAAACACAGCTCAGAGCAGGCCCGAGGGGGAGAGAGGTAAAGAGAGTGAAGGCAAGAGCGTGTTAAAGAGGATGAGAGAGTAAAAGAGAGGATCAGAGCACAAGGTTCCTGTTACAATACAATAAATCTTCTTCTGGTCCTGGAACTTGGGGTTCATTGCAAAGGGCCTGGGTGCAGGGCCCTGCTGGGAGCTGCCAAACACAGCTCAGAGCAGGCCCGAGAGAAGAGAGGGGGAGAGAGGATGAGAGAGTAAAAGGGTAAGAGAGCAAGAGGGTAAGGGAGTGAGGTTCCTGTTACAATACAATAAATCTTCTTCTGTGTTGAATATTCTGATTCTCACTAACCAATCTAGTACAAGATACAAATCCTATAGCATTTCCATACAGCCTATAAGAATCATTACATTACCATACTGTGTTACATTTTAAACCCTACAAACTCCTCTTTGGGCCCCTTCTGCCAAGCTGGCAGGGTCTGCTCTGACCCTTGGGCCTGTCTGCAAGCAGAGGGTGTTGTTCCATCCAAAGGGGATCACCTTCAGCTGGCCACACCATTGTTTTCCTGTTGTTCAGTAACTGAGGGATCTCAAAGCTTGCTTTCATTTCAATCTCACTTATAGTTTCCATATTCTCAAAATCTTTTGCCAGACAATCATATTTATAAGGCTTTCCTGTTTCATCTTCCCCAGCACTGGACAAGCAGTGGGAGGGCAGGGAGCACTCAGGGAGGAGCCTGCCCAGGTGATTTTGCCCCAGGGAGAGCTCTGCCCACCAAAGGTGGAATGATTCTGCATCCTACAGCTGGAAAATATCCTCTTTGTCCATGCTGAACACCTTTCTCCCTGCCCAGAATTAAACCCCCAACAGCTCCTGTTTAACAAATATTATCAAGTTTGCAGAACTCCAGAGCTGGAAGTGCCAGGGTTGGTTTGCTGTGCAGCCTTCAGGCAGCCCCTCTGTGCATATGCATTATGGAATCCTCTTTAATGGCATGATCATATCCCAGTTTTTCACCTTTGCCTCGCTCAGCACGGCTGATGAACCTGCTCTGGGAATGATCTGCATTAATGTGAAGCTGTAAAAACTTCAGCTGAAGTCAATGAGAGCTGTACTTTGAGGAGGGAAAGTGTCATTTAATGCTAAGCACTCTGAAAAATCACATCTAAATGTCTCAGATTTGGTGCACGTAACGGAGTGGATGTTTTTTACATCACTGTGCCTGTGCTTTGGCTCCCTGTCTGTAAAATGGGAATGATAAGAGGGAGATTTGGAACTTAATCACTTTATTTGTTGTGAAATACTGCTGCTTCTTGGTGTTGAGTAAAGCATAAGCCAGCCACGAGGAGCTAAGTAATTGTGCATGCAGAACAGTGCCTGGATAGAGTACAATAAAGTAGGAGCTATGTGTCCTCCAAGGAAGAGAAAACAAGATACTGAGAAGCTGCAGAGGAAGTCATTTGCAGGGGGCTGAGGAGCTGTGGGTGTTTGTAGGTACCCAGGGGTGGGTTTTGGGATGCCTGAACAGCTCTGGACTGTTTCAGGCATCCCAGAGCTCCTGGCTGCAGCCTGGCACCACCACCTTTGCTATTTGGGGAGAGATGGGTCCTTAGGATAACCCTTCTGGATGTGGTCTTGGAGTCAACACCTTCATCAAAGGCAAAATTACTGGAGACTGCATTAAGGTTGTCCTGTCATCACCGATAATTCCGTGCATTGCACCTTTTCTGTGTGCCCAGGCCAGTGTGATGGCTCCGTGCTTGGATGCCTGATGGACCTTGGTGTGTCCCTGGCAGTGCCCATCACATCTGCTGGGTGGTCAGGGGGGACACAATGCTTGGCAGTGCTGGGTTTCCTCCTGGCTGCTGTCCCCAGGTGCTTGTTTTGGGATTTCTGTCCCGTTGAGAACATCTGCATCTCAGGGCCTTTCTGGGTCACTGCAACCCTGAGATTGTTAAAACTCTCTTTCCCAGCCCAGTGCTTGAAGAATGAGTCAGGGCTCTTCATTTCTCACTCTCAAGGTTGTTTATTGTGTCTTATCTATAAAATTCTTTCTCCTGCCCCACTGAGGTCCATCCAGCAGGACAGTTCCAGGCACTCTGCCTGCCCCCAGGGCAGTGTTATGTCTTTGTACTAAAAACTACAGGTACAATGTTTACAATTACTTCCCAACACCTATCACCTGTGTTAGACAGTGAGCTTCTACTCTAAACCAATGTGTAAGTGCCACCATCACAGCAGAAGATGGAGGCCAAGAAGAAGAAGGAAAAAGGCTGGACATGTCCAGATCCCTCCATCTTGCCTCCTGAATTCCCATTCTAAAAACCCCAAAATCTACTTTTCCACCCTGTGATAACTTCACTATTATTCTACCTAAACCGTTGTGGCTTGCTGATCTCCATCTAAGGTTGGTAATTTGCTCCACGGGTCATAATCAAACCCACAGGTGTTTTGGGCTCTGTGCCAGGGTCTCTGAGCCCCCTGACAGGGGTCCTGGCCATCCTGGACAGCCAGAGGGATGTCCTGGGTTCCCATACCTGCAGTGCTCCAAACTCCTCTCCCATCCCATCCCATCCCATCCCATCCCATCCCACCCCACCCCACCCCACATTTTGCTGCTGAGGTTCCTGGCGCACAGGAGCATCCAGAACACTGGAAATGCATCCTGCTGAATTTGGGATGGATTACAGGCTGCAGCAGGTACCAGCACATGCAATTCCCAGTGCACTTCCTGACCGTGCCTTGCCATCCCTCTGAAGGCTCATGTGCCTTTTCTTAACCCTCCCAGCACTGACGTTGCCTGGGAGACTGAGCCAGCACCTCCTGCATTTCCTTTGGCTTGTGCAGGGTTGAAACTGCTGCCACAACCTTCCCTGAAGCAAGAAAAATACTCAGAATTAAAACTATCTAGTTTAATTCCTCTGTGATAGCCTGCTCCTTCACATGGCAGAGCTGTGCTGGCTCTGACGGGTCTGCAGCGAGGTGCAGGGTCCTTGTGAACCCCAGCATCCCTTGGGATGTGCTTTCCCAGCTCACTTTTGTCCCAGTGTGTTTGGTTTTTTTTGCTTTGCTTTGCTGTAATTAAATTCCTGGCCCTTTGCTTGCAGAAGCGAGCTTCAAACCACTCTGGCAGAGGGGTGCTTTTATTGAATCTCCAGCAAATTATTGATGCTTGGTGGGGAATTTTTCACACTTTCAACCTCAAGGTTTTTGGGAGAGCGTTTTTGCAAGTGTTTATTATAGTATTGCCACAAGAAGCGAGACTACCCAGAAAATTTATAGCAAGCAGCTCATCAGCTGTGGAATGTCAGCACAGCACCGTTGAAATGCCTTCTCCAGTGTCACTCAAGTGAAGATGATTTCTCCCAGCTGAGGACCTGCATAGTGGCTTTGCTTCAAAACTTCCAGCACTATTACAGTGGCTGAAAAGTGGTTGTCGGTGTAGTGGGCAGAAAAATCACTTTTTTTCTACATGAAATAATAAATCTGATGCAGGCACAGCACAGGGACACCTGGTTAAAGGCAGGAGATGCAGCATGCCCAAGTTTCAGGGTGTGAAGTGTTCAGGTGAGAAGCTGCCACCACCTCATGAGCTCCTCCAATGCTGGGGATGGGAATTAACTTTTCCAGAGCATTCCAGCTTGGTCAGTGTGGGGATGGACTTGCTTGGCCCATGGCTCAGTGCTGTAGGAGTTGGGTGCTGCATTCCCCACTGATATGGATGTCAGGAAGAAATCCTTCCCTGTGAGGTGGGCAGGCCCTGGCACAGGGTGCCCAGAGCAGCTGGGGCTGCCCCTGGATCCCTGGCAGTGCCCAAGGCCAGGCTGGATCACCCTGGGACAGTGGAAGGTGTCCCTGACATGTCAGGGTGGAATGGGATGAGCTTTAATGTCCCTTCCTGCCCAAACCCTTCTGTGATCCATGATTAAATGTTGCAGAGATGCAGGAAAGGGCTGTAGAGAGAATGGTGTCTGGCTACAGGCAGAATAAAAATGGAAAGGTTCACCTTTACCTGAACCTCCTCACTTATCCTCCTCCTTACCTTAGGACTGGTGTACGAATGAATCCAAGGCAGATTAGAATGAGTAGAGTAACAGAAATCCCAGAAAAAAAAAAAAAAAACAAAAAACAAACATATTCTGTTGCATTTAAATTGGAGGCCACTTTTCTCAGGTGATCATTTATTACATTTTCATTATAATTTGGGTGTATAACTGCATGGCTCTTAGTACAGAACAGCTGAGCCTGTAGTGCAGCAGACCCAGCTGGAATTGTAGTGTGAGTGTGGGAAGTGCTAAAAGTACTAAAAATAACCTGGAAAGCATCTTCAGTTGGCCATCCAGCAGCGGTGAGCACTTCCCATCCTCTTCTCTTGTTGCCTTGGCTGCCTGTCTGAAATGTGAAGAAAATCATCACCCCCAGAGCACAGAAGCTGGGAGCAAAAATGAATGTTGGTGACACACAGGGGGTCCTGGGAGGGGACTCTCCTGGGGAAGGGGTGGCTCTGCCTTTGCTGAGGGCAGGAATGCCATGTGCTGTGTGGGAATCCACAAAATCAGAGGGTTTTGGGAAAGCTGCAAAAGGCAGGCCTCAGAGACAGCAGAATTGTGATTGGAGCTAAGCAGCAGCCATGAGATTGGTCAGCAGAAAAATTATTTAAACTGTAGAAAACCGAGGACAAATAGAAGAGTGGTCTGTGTATTAACGCTTGTCTAGAATAACTCTCTAAACTACAGAAAGTTTATCTAGCAAGATATTAGGAAGTTTGAAGCTTAATAATGGAGCTCTGTGCATTGTGTTTTAAGGCTTACAAGTAGGTATTGTATTTGAAATAAGCAAGCATTGTTTAACCAAAGTTACGTGTGCTTATAGTGGTTGGATGGAACTACTGTCAATGTGCTTTTGCTTTGTGTGATGGGTCAAGAAACTTATAAAGTGAGTTGTAACATGAAGTTCTTGGTCTGCTGCCTGGGATGTGAGCTGGTGGCATCTCCCCATTGTCATAGCCATGGAATGAGACTGATGCTGGAAAATCAAACAGCTCAAGGCAGTTCCACAGCAGCCCCATCTCATTTGTGGTTTGTAAATAACCCCCCTTGTCGGCGTCAGTGCTGGGGCTGCAGGTGGTGGCACCAAGGGCTCCCAAAAGCTCCACTTGCAGCCAAGGTCCCAGTCCCATGTGCTGATCAATTCTTTGCTTCTGAATCTGGGCTTTGCAGCTGCAGCGTTGGGGTATAATTGGTTATATATAATTATAAATAAATGTGATTGTGAGTTTTGCAGTACGCCCTCAGCTGGGATCCATGTGTTGCTCACCCTTCGTGCCCATTTCTGTGATGAATTTTCCAGGGCATCGTGGGAGAGCCGCTCAGAATTGCTCAGGCAGGCAGCTGCTGGGCTGAAAAATGCAGAATCTGGGCGAAAATTGCTCTGTCCTGGTTTGCAGGGGCAGCAGCTCTGAAGTTCCCTGCTCAGTAGAAGCAGCAAACAGCACAAGGTGCTGGGCATGAGCCCTCCTGCTCCTGGCTGGGCTGTGCTGGGCAGCTCTGGCTGAAGCTGCACACATCACACCCTGTGCTGCCACTGGGCCCCGTCTCTAGAAACTCCTGAACCTCGAGTTCCCACCTTGATCCCTCTCCAAACCCAGCTCAGGGAGCAGATGGCACTGGCTTAGTCTCCAACTCACATTCTTTTCTTTATTTTTCTCATCGATGGTGAACTTTATAAGGCACTGAAGTCTTTAACCATTAGCAGGCAATAAAAAGGGGCAGCAGAGTTGGATAACACCCACTAATCCCCTTCAGGATGAGCTGGAGAGAAGAGCCACTGCAAAGCTCTGGAGCTTATTCTGGGATGAGTGCTTTGGAGGCTCTGAGAATTGCTCGGTGTTGGTATTTCATGAATAAATAACCCCCAGCGGTATTTGTCAGTGAATCTGCTTCATTAAGGAGGCCTGGAACAAAGGGAGAGAGTGGAAAAAAGTGTTTGTGAGGGAATCCAGGCGAGTGCAGGTGGTGGGAGGTGGAATGGGGCTGTGTGAGGATGGGAGCAGGGTCAGGAGGGGAGTTCTGGTGTGCTGCACCACGCTGGGCATTTGTGCCACAAGATGTTGATAATAAATTGGGTTTTACTGATGCTGGGTGTGTGTTCAGAGAGTCCTGGCAGGGAGGGGAGTGTGTGTTTCATTTATAACTGTATCATTTGGGTGTCTGCAGGTGCCTTTGGGAGAGCTGGAGAGTTAAAGAGTGTGTGTGTGTGTTTGTGTGTGTTCATAGATGTTCATGGGCTTGTGGAGAGGATCTGGCAGTAGAAATTATGCTGCCCAAATTGCATAATTTCTCCAAAATGCCCTTTTTGACAAGAACTAGCTTTGGTCACTGATGGATTTCCCCATCCTTTCCAGGTGCTGAGCCCTCCCTGGATGCAGCCAGGGCCACCAGCAGCTTCCCTGTGTCCCTTAATGTACTCAGGACACAGAGCTTGTCCTTCTCCATCCCTCCCTGTCAGATCCAGGGCTTACTCACTGGAAGAGATGCAGAGCCAGAGCTGTTCTTTTGCAGGCAGCTTCTGCCTGCAGGGCAGGTGATTCATCCATCAGGGCTGGTCTAATCTGGCACCCAGGCCATGGTGGGGCTGGCTGTCCCCAGTGGGCTCCCTGCAGTGCTGGCCAGATGCTGCCATCCCTCCCCAAGTGTCCCCTGCCTTTTATGGGTTATATACAATTATAAAAAAAACGTGATTATGAGTTTTGCAGTGCACCCTCAGCTGGGATCCATGTGTTGGCACTGCTGATGTCACCCTGGTTTTTTAAGATTTTCTGAGCCTTCTGATATTGACATTCTTGTAGTGAACTTTCTCACACACTTTCTATAAATAACTCATTGTTTACATTCCTTTATAGAAGAAGAGAGAGTTAATAAACTGTTAGCTTGACCAGTGTCATTGCAGAGGTGTCACTGTCACCCTCCAATCCGCTGTCACTTTTAGAAAACTATAAATGTTAGAGTCAAAAAATAAACTTCCCTTTTTTCCTTCACCTTAAGAACAGTAGTGTGTGCTTGTGTTCTTTGGTGTGCTATAGTGACAGGCTGGCTCTGGGATGTGAGAGCAGGAGCCCCATACAGGGGGCAGGGAAGGACAGGCAGGGATCCCTGGCAGAGCTGTGTGGGTGGAAGATGATCTGCTCCATGCCACGTGTGAGAAGGCAGACAATTAATGACAATTCAGAGGAGCTGCTGAGGCTGGCAGTGCCTGCCTGCACTGAGCCTGGCTCCTCCAGCCCCTCCAGAGGCAGATGAAAGTGAAGTTTGCTCCCAGCTTGCTCTGGGCATCACACCAGGCTCACACATGAGCTGCTGCCCCTGTCAGGGCTCTGTGTGGAAGTGAAGCTCCCCTAATGGAACGATGGCCACACAGAACTGATCCTGCAGAGCTCTGCCCTCACCCTGCTCCTCTCACAGGTGGCACTTGAACGCTTCCCAGCGAGGTTAATATTTTAATGTGTGTAATGGCTCGTTCCAGCTCGCCAGCCTTTCCTGGGCTCTGGCAGGGGTCATCCATTATGCCAGGCTTTGGAGAGCCAGTTTCCCATTCCCATCCTCAGCCCTCCCCAGGGCAGGAGGTTGCTTTGTGCTTCCAAGTTTTAATTAAAGCATGACAAGCTGCCCTTGCCAGCCCCAGCCTGGTGCCATGTGGGATGAGCCAATGTCTCCTGACAGAATTCCGTCTCTCTGGAGCAATCCTGTGCAAGGACCCAGCCCAGAATCTCCTTTCCACCACCTAAAGTAGCTCCTCACCTTCTCTTTCCAGGCATGTGGGTTGTGTGGTGGCTCAGTGGAGAAGCCAGGAGGGAGGATGGGAGCATGGTTCTCCTTGCTGTCCACCCACAATGAGAAACCCCCTGGGAGGACCAGATGGGGCTGAGCTTT
Organism: Melospiza georgiana; assembly: GCF_028018845.1. Classification (NCBI taxonomy): domain Eukaryota; kingdom Metazoa; phylum Chordata; class Aves; order Passeriformes; family Passerellidae; genus Melospiza; species Melospiza georgiana. The sequence goes on along the minus strand of NC_080449.1, from coordinate 5,290,129 downwards.
AGGGGTGGGTGGTGGAGGAGCTGTCACGGTTTGTTGGTTTTGGCTTTTCTATAATAATTCTCCCTACATTAATAAACAGTGGGGTTAGTTGGTAAATAATATCTCCTTCCTCCCCTCCCATCTCTCCAGAAGAAATATGTGCCCTGATCTAATATATCCTGCCTTTCTCACTCCCTCATTTCAGAGGAGCTGCAGATCCTGGAGGGAACAGTGCTAATGGAAAACGGCCTCTAAAGAGATTTGAAACATGACCAAGAAAGGACAGAGGGAGATTCGTCTCCAAATATGCTGGAGAATCTAGGAGGTGGGCCAAGAAAGGGAGAGTATCAGGAGCTTGATTGCTATCAGTGAAAAGTTAATTGGGAAGCTTTAATTGGGGTGAGAGCTGGCAGCACAGACATGGATTTGCTATGTGGGACACGACAGTGAGAACAGAGCTGCCCCAGTGCTGAGGTAACTCATCCACCCCAGCCCATGGGGACGTGCCAATTTACTATTTCTCACTGCTTTTAATGGTGTTTCCCTTATTGACAGTCCCAACTTTTGGAATCCTGTGATTGCCTTGAAATCCTCAATCTTAAAAAATAATAATCATGCTGTCAATACTGCATAGGGCTTTATTTGGGTTTGGTCTCTGAGGAGTTTCTGGCCCTTGAGTTTGCAGGGAAAAGCTTGGTTATACCCTAAAGCAAATTTAGGGGAGGAAAATATTAAAAAAAGAAAAAGAAAAAAAAAACGACAAAAAACAAAGCAGCACAGCAATTGATTTATTTTTAAAATCTCATCATTTGGGTGCCAGTTGCATTATATTCTTTTTTAATGCCTGACTCATGATTTCAGTGCTGGCAGGGCTGCGTGCGTGAGTGTGACGGCGTGTGAGCTCAGGGGCCCTCTGCTGATAGAGGATGCAGGGCTGCTTCCAGGCAGCACCACCGTGGCCCTCCAGGGCTGATGAATATTCCTCTAGTGCTGTTTCATTGCCAGGCAGATTGTTGTCACATTAAACACCCCCAAAAAGGGACAGCAGAGATGGGCATCGGGTCATTGTGCTGATGGCCCAGCAGGAGAGAGGCTCAAGGAGAATAAACCAAGCTGTGACTCCCAGCATTGCCTCAGGGGTATTGAGGCCAGAGGGGTCAGGGTTAATTTGCAGCCTGCTGTGGGTAAAGATCTAATAAACAGCCTGTGGAGGTCAAATCTGTCACCATCAGTGCCTTGTTCTGTGACCTCCCTCCCTCTCTGATCACTTTGTCTCTCTCCTGTCAGGTGATGGGCTCTGTTGCCCAGGCACTGTGGGTATTGGTTAACGTATAAACTGTGCTTTGAAGATGAAAAAAATATCTTGGAGATGCTTAAAGCTCTTGACAAGCATGTGTGTTCCTTTTGCAGGAATCCAGCAGAATGCAGAGTGCCTGAATGCTTTGTCACAGGCGAAATCTGCTGCGTGTGCAGCTCTGAGAGGCAGGGCTGAGAGCTTCCCAAGGCTTCACAGGGCCTTGGAATTATTCCTGGGTGCTCATGCTGCTTGCTTGAGGGGTGTCACAGCACAGCAGTGCCTGGGGCTTTGCCCATCATGGGCTGGAGCAGAGCAACAGAGCTGTGCCTGTACCCACCCCTGTGTTATCTGCTCCACATCCACACCCCAGCAAGCACAAAGCCAAGTTCTGTGTGTCTTTCCAGCTTTGGCAGTGTGGCAGCAGCTCTCTGGCCACAGAAAGAAACACAACTTTCCCAGGCATTGTTCTGTGAGAAGATCAGAGAAAAGAATGAGAAACAATTCTTATCTTAACCTGCTGCACCTATTGTTGTGTGTGGAATGTGCTATGAAGATTTGTTTACCAAACAAATGTTCTTAATGTTCTTAATTAGCCAATGGTGATGGTGTTTGGATTGGAGGAGCAATTAGGTCCAGGTGTATCATAACTGTCTATAAAACCAATGGGTTTCTTAATAATGATGAATAATTAATAGATTGATCAGTCTTCTGTGAATCATGGAGTCAATGCTAATTATTACCCGGCTGGGGGCCTGTGATGACATGGCAGTGTCACTGGGGTGGATGTGGGTGATGGTGATGATGCTGGGTGATGGGATCTGGATGCTCAAGGAGGTTTTGCCCAGCTGTGAAACATTCAAGAAGAGTTTTATGGCTCTGGATTTGCTGTTGTGTAGTGTAGGGTTGAATTCACACCCAGCTCTATGCTACTAATAAGGCATCTCCCAGTTGCTAATTTACATAAAACTGGTGGATGGTATCTTTGAAACCCCATGACTGGTTGGTTATGTGAAGGATGCCAGAGTTAGGCAGCAAATTTATTGTACTGCATAATCACAAACCCCTCATTTCCTTGGGAAGCGTGAAAAACGCCAACCACTTGTTTTTAAAATTTTAGAAATTTAATAGTAATAGAATGGTTTAAAAATAGTAATATAATTAGAGCAATAAAAATTTGGACAATTAGGATTTAGGACAATAGAAGACAATAAAAGCAAAGAGTTATGGGCAGTCTGGGTACCTCTTTCTGGGCAAAATAAGCCTGAAAAAGGACCCACGTTAACAGAGGATTAACCCTTAAAAACAACAGCCTGTTGCATATTCATACACCTCATACATGATGCATGAATTCCATTCAAAGACAGGATTCTGTCTGGTCAGTGTCAGCTTCTTCCTCTTAATCCTGACAGCTCTTCAGGGCTGAGTGAGGCAGGAAGAAGTTCATTTCTTCTGATATAAAAGCAATAAATTCTCTTTCTCTGAAAGATTCAGGTGTCCTGTGGCTGCTATCTCAGTGCGAGTCCTTTCTTTAAAAAAATATCTTACATAGCATAGTTTCCATTTTAACATTGTGTTATAACCTAAAACTATATTTAACATACTGCTGAAGAAAATTAATACAACATCACTCTCTAACATAACACATACAATATTCACTTTAATATTTGTGAAAAAAAAGCAAATATAAAAATATACATTTTTTGCAGGAAGTTTCCCTTGGCTCAGTATCTCTAAGCAGGGATTTTACCAGAGCAGCTCTCTGTGCATTGCCCTTTCCTGCCAGCCCTAACGGTGCTTTTCTCTCCAAGGGAAGAAGCGATGCTGTCCACCTACTTCGAGACCATCAATGACCTGCTCTCCTCCTTCGGGCCCGTCCGCGACTGCTCCCGCAACAACGGCGGCTGCACCCGCAACTTCAAGTGCGTGTCGGACCGCAAGGTGGACTCCACGGGCTGCGTGGTACGTGCTGGGGCTCTGGGGGAGGTGCTGGGGCTGTGGAGTGACTGCTGGGGCTGTAGGATGGGTGCTGGAGCTGTGGGATGGGTGCTGGAGCTGTGGGGTGGGTACTGGGGCTGTGGGATACATACTAGGGCTGTGGGTTGGTACTGGGGTTGTGGGGCACATACTGGGGCTGTGGGGTTGGTACTGGGGCTGTGGGGCACATACTGGGGCTGTGGGGTGGGTGCTGGGGCTGTGGGGTACATACTGGGGCTGTGGGGTTGGTACTGGGGCTGTGGGTACATACTGGGGCTGTGGGGTTGGTACTGGGGCTGTGGGGCACATACTGGGGCTGTGGGGTGGGTGCTGGGGCTGTGGGGTACATACTGGGGCTGTAGGGTTGGTATTGGGGCTGTGGGATGGGTACTGGGGCTGTGGGGTGGGTACTGGGGTTGTGGGGCACATACTGGGGCTGTGGGGTTGGTACTGGGACTGTGGGGCACATACTGGGGCTGTGGGGTGGGTACTGGGGCTGTGGAGGAGGTAGTGGTGCTATGGGATAGGTACTGGGACTGTGTGCTAGATGCTAGAGCTGTGGGCTGAGTGCTGGGGCTGTAAGGTAGGTGCTGGAGCTGTGTGATATGTACTGGGGCTGTAGGATAGGTTTTGAGCTGTAGGGTACATTCTGGGGCTTTGAAGTACATACTGAGGCTGTAGGGTAGGTGTTGGAGCTTTGGGGTAGTTGCTGAGGCTGTGGAGTGAGTACTGAGACTGTAGGGTTGGTATTGGGGCTTTGAGGTACATACTGGGGCTGTGTGGTACATATTGAGGCTGTGGGGTTGTTACTGGGACTGTGGGGTTGTTACTGGGACTGTGGGGTTGGTATTGGGGCTGTGGAGTTGGTACTGGGGCTGTAGAAGGAGATATGACCTGCTCCTGCTTCCTGTGGCTGAGGGGATGGGTGTGCCAAAGCTCTGAATCCTAGAATCCTAGAAGGATTTGAGCTGGAGAGGACCTTGAAGGTGATCTTGTGCTATCCCCCTGCCGTGGGCAGGGACACCTTCCACTGACCAGGCTACCCAGAGCCTGGCTGTGAACAGTTCCAGGCAGCTGTTCCCAGGCACTGGTGGTGCCCAGAGGGGTTTTGCTGTGCTTCCAGCTGGGAGCAGCAGAGCTCAGCGCCTCTCCCAGACATCAAAGCCATCCCTTCCCTGCCTGAGGAGCCTGTGTGAATCCATGCAGAGACGCGGGGCAGAGCCTTGGGAAGTGAGGCAAACCTGGAGCATCCCTTTGTGTCTGTTGTTCAAGACCCTGCCTGCCAGGAAGCCTTGGTGACCCCCAAGGGGATCCAGAGCTGTCCTCCACCATCCCCTCCAGCACACATTCACTGCTCCCAAACCCCTGAAACCTCCCACACCACTGCAGGCAGGGCCCCCTCACCACATCCCTCTTGTCTCAGCAGAGACAGGAGGTAAGTGTCTCTTTATTTATTGAAGATGTTTGTACACGGCAGCTGGGAAAGGTCAGCCTGGAGCCGTGCTGTCCCGGGGGGGGAGGCGTTTTCATTATCCCCTTCTCAGGTTGCTTGTTAAGGCCATTTAGCATGACAGTCTGATGTGTCACCAGCAACCTGGTGCCACCTCCCCCTTGCTGCTCCTCTCCCCTTCCTCCTTTCTTTTCCCATTGCTATTTTTTTTCTTTACCCCCTTTTCCAGGTAACAACTGCCTTTCTAGTCCTTTGGGGTGTTTTCTCCCTTTTTTTGGAGTGTTTTCTCCCTTTTTTGGGGTGTTTTTCCCCATTTTTTGAGGTGTTATTTTGCTCTGAATGCCAACATCCTTGCCCAGGCACTGTCAGAAGCAATCAGGGCTCTGATCACCTCACGCCTCTGGGAAGTGGTGCCTCTTTTTAAAGTCAGGACATATTAAGATAGAAGTTGTCAATAAATTACAGCCCCAGTGGTGGCATGTGGAGAGGGAGAAAAGGAAAACCGTGTTACTTGGGGAAAACAGAGCTCAGCTTCTGTAATGCCTGAGTGAGGCTGTGAGTGAAGAGCATGGAGCACGTATGGTGAGGGGACAAGGGAGGAGCAGCAGGAGCATTCTCCTGGAGGGCATCCCCTCCCTGTGGGTGACAGGTGACACTTGGGGACACAGGAACCCCCATGCTGAGCATCACAGCAGGCTCCTGGGGCTGTGCATCCCATGGGGACAGCAGACAGTCTCTCCCCATTGTGTTCTTCACCCCTTTTTCTCCCCACTGCAGGAGCACGAGGTTGCTCTGTCCCTCTCCAGCCTTGGGGTGAAGCTCCCCAGTGCCAGCCTGAGGACAGCAGAGCCCAGGGCTGTGTGGGGACAGCCCCTGCATGCCACCCCAGCCCTTGTCTCTGCTTCTCTTTGGACTCCCCAGCCCACGCTGCTTCCCAGCTCTCCCAGCCCTGTGCAGTGTTTTATTCTCATCACTTCTCGTTGGTCACCTGTTGGCACAGGAGGGGTGTGAGGAGAGGTGTGAGGAGGAGCTGTCCCCGTGTCTCGGGATCTTTTTGGGTTGCTGTGACCCCAAGATTGTTAAAAGTCTCTTTTTCCCAGCCTGGCACTTGAAGAAGGAGTCAGGGCTCTTCATTTCTCACTCTCAAGGTTGTTTATTGTGTCTTATCTATAAAATTCTTTCTCCTGCCCTGCCAAGGTCCATCCAGCAGGACAGTTCCAGGCACTCTGCCTGCCCCCAGGGCAGTGTTATGTCTTTATAGTAAAAACTACGTGTACAATGTTTACAATTACTTCCCAATACCTATCACCTGTGTTAGACAGTGAGCTTCTACTCTAAACCAATCTGTAAGGGCCAACATCACAGCAGAAGATGGAGGCCAAGAAGAAGAAGGAGAAGGGCTGGACACACCCAGTTCCCTCCATCTTGCCCCTTAAATCCCCATTCTAAAAACCCCAAAATCTACTTTTCCACCCTGTGATAAGTTCACTAATATTCTGCCTAAAATGTAGTGTCTTGCTGATCTTCATCTAAGGTTGGTAATTTGCTCCACGGGTCATAACCAAACCCACAGGTGTTTTGGGCTCTGTGCCAGGGTCTCTGAGCCCCCTGGCAGGGGTCTGGGCTGCTCAGGACAACCATAGGGATGTTCTGGGTTCCCACACCCATGTTTCTGACCATGCTCCATGCTCCCATTGTCCAGGGAAAAGCCCAATGGGTGTCTGGCAGCACTGCCCCCAGCCCTGGGTGGTGCTCACGGTGCTGAGTGGGATCAGAGGGGCTGGGAGTGGAGCTCAGAGCTCGCACAGGCTCGGTTTGAGACATTCTGGTACTTTCTTTGCCCATTGCTGCGCTGCCCCTCCTCATCCCTGCTCCTGGAGCCTGCTGGGTGTGAGCTGGGCTTCCAGAGCAAGAAGGGATGGGGTCATGTGCTGCAGATTTTCAGGGATGTCAGTTAGTTTTGAAGCTGAACTGCTGTGAACTCAATTTGCCAATTTGGTAAGTGCTATGGGCAATATCGGGATGTAATTTAATTAAGCTATCCCCTTTTTATAGAGTTCAGGGAGCATTTGCCTACTAATTTTAGCACTAGGTTTGCTCCAGCTTTACTCTGGACACAGATTCACAAATCATGACATGTTGTTAATCTCCACCAGTCAACAGTTTATTAATTTGCTGAGGACCACAGAAGTATATAATCAGTGGTTCATCAATCAAGGCTAAATCCAACAAATGTTCCAGGCAGGTACTGAGCATAAAATATACATGCAGCCTTGTAAGCAATTAATACACCACAGAGCTGGAGCTGAGTGGCTCAACCAGGGAGCAGCACAAATCTCAAAGATTTCTTATTCCTTTTATGTATAATCATCATCTGTTACCAGTTCCTTCATGCCCTTAGTACGGCTTCCAGTAATTCTGTGAGGACTGGGATGTATTTATCTCTGGGATTTTAGTGGTGTGGGCTCTGCCATCACCTAATTGTTTGGCCTTAAAAGGTCTTGGTTGAAAATTCAAGGGTGGATTGCTTGTGCTGGAGCCGGGCTGAGTCTCCTTGGGCTGATTTTGGGGACGAATGAGTGAGTTGCTTTGCTCAGTTAAAATCCTCATTTTTAGGCATCACCTGAAGACCCTAAAACCTCTCCAGCAGGGTTCCCACCCACAGGGGTGACATGTCCCCACCTGCCCACCCCAGTGGGATCCCTTTTTCCCCCCATCTCGTGGTTTTCTGTTAGTTTTGTGTGCACCCAGTAGATGGCATGAGTGCATTAAGGGTTTCTGCAGTTCTTTTCTTATCGGAGGCCTTTTTTTATTCAGGTGATTTTAAGAATTATCAGCTGCAACCTTGCCAAGACCTTGGCATGGCTATCTGGAGGCTTGTGTTTGAGCCCTAACATAACCAAACAGCTCTAGAAACCTTCTTCCATGCTGCTTTTACTTGTTGCACTCTTGATCTGCTGATGGATCTGGTCAAGCTGTGGGATATTCCCAAGAAAACCAAATCCCAGTGAATTTCCTGAATCCAGTGACTCCACACATTGAGTCCCATGTATGTTTTGCACCATCTTGCAAGATCACAGCAAACCAGGAGAGAAAGTGTGCTAGAGGAATGATTCAGATATATCCTATAAAGGAAATATTGCTGAACTTTTCTGCTGGCACTGTGGTAGCTGCACAGCCTGGAGGGAGGATGCTGAAGGAGGGAAAATGCTTAACCCTCATGTGTTGGTGATTTATAATTTGAGATGAAAACCTGTGAATTGGCCCTGAGAGACTGAAGGAAACACCTGCATCATGGCTTAAATTCAGGTTTCCCCAGCTGTCTCTCAGATTGGCTTCACTCCCTGGTGTCAGTCGTCTCACCACCTGAGGAGAAGGGGGGTTGCTTCCATTTATTATCCCATGACCAGGTCCATTTTTGAGCCTAGAAAGGCAGGATTGCAGCCTTATTTAAAATAAGATAGGTGAGATTTTTTCCCCAAAGGAATGGGAGCTTTGATCTTAGCACATGAGCTGGGTGAGGAGGTGCTCTGTTCTCTCCCAGTGCATTTTGGCATCCTCAGCATCACTGCAGGAGGAGGCAGCAGCAGGTCCAGCTGTCTGAGCCCGATGGGGTCTCCTCGCTGTGAGACCACCTGGAGAAGCAGAAGGGCATGAGCTGCCTCACTGGGGGTGAGGAAGGCAGCTCGGGGTCCTGGGCTGAGAATTACCACAATTACTCCCTTGTTTGATAAAGGTGTGAGAGCCTGACTGCAGCAGGGGGGGCAGGGATGTGGGCTGAGGGTTCTGCAGCATCTGTGTGCCTGCAGAGGTTGGTGAGTTAGTCCCTGAAGTCACATTAGAGTGCTAATGAGAGACAAGCATGTTGCAGGTGGATGTGGAAGGGCTAAAGCAGGGCTGAGCTCCAGGAGCCATCCCGCCTTGGGAGCCCAGCCTGGGCACTGGGTGCTGCTGTTCTGCACAGACACGAAACCCTGCTCATCCTTTGGCAGAGATTTATTTCTAGTCTGAGCAAGCAAACAGTGCTGTTAGCCTGCAAGAATGACCTGAGCTGTTCCTCCCTGCAATGGTGAGGTCAGCCCATCACAAAGGAGGAGATTTGGCTCAGCAGGATGCAGGAGGGAGAGCATCTACCAGAGAGTCATTAATGAAGCTGTGTCCTGCAGTGGCACTGGTGTGGTGTTGGTTCCAGCCTCTTTAGACACAGAAGGAGGAGGCATTTGGCATGGTGCACACAGGCAATAAGCCTTAGCACAGCTTGTTTGGGGCTAATCCTTGCTCTCTCCCACCTCAGTATGATGGGCTGCTCCTCACTGATGCAGAGTGTGGCAGAGACGTGGTTTAATTTAGGAGTGTAACTGTTTCGGGGAGAAATGGGATTAGAAATGAAGGAACAGAGCAGTGGTTCCTGCTTTCTACTCCTCCTTCCAGCACAAGTGCCATGGTTTTGCATGGGAGACATGTATGGAAGGCACTCAAAAGTGGTTTAGAGACATGGAGAGATTCTTTAAAATTATGTGGGTGATGCTGAGACCTTTTTTCTTTTTCTCCTGGGGGGAAATGGGGTGATTAGGAGTTTCAGCAAAAACCAAACTGCTGTGCAGTAATCCCTCACATACATGAAAATACCAAAACACTTTGGTTCAAAACATTTCCTTTCTATAAAGGAGAGGGAAATGTTTAATTCCACCGTTATCATCTGGAGCTTTGTTTTATATTGCCTTATCCCAGTGTACAGCCTGAAATAAAAACAAAATTAGGTGATGGAAACCAAAACATTTCAACCTTGTCAAAATTAAATGCTCTCTTAATTTCCCAATGAGTTTTGAGATGTAATTGATGGAATCCCACAAAGCACTTAAGCTTCATCAAATCTGCATTTTTCTGACAGACAATTGTTCATTGAAAAATAAAAACTTACCCATCCCTGCCTTGAGAGGCACCTAGCTAATTATGGGAGAGATGCACTCCAGGGGGGGAGATGAGGAAACCAGGCTCTCCTAATCCCTTTAAAGTCTCACTGGCTCCCAGGAGCACGAGCTGACTCCTTTTTGCACATTGTGGTTGGAAGCAGAAGCCCCCTGAGCTCAACAGCAAGCCCCCCTCCAAGGAACCTGTGGTTTTGGATTTTATTCTCATTAATCCAGGTAAATACCTGTGCTGAAAATGGGATTTGAGGAGGAAAGAGGAGGAGGCTCTTGGGGTCAATGTTGGTGGTGGGTGGGAGCAAACCATCCACCTGCCTTTGCTTTGCACCTCGTGGGTAAGGGGTGGCTTGTTAAAACAAGGGGAATAGCTCGGGAAGCACCAAGGTGAGCTGGAGGTCTCTGCCTGCACAGGTTTGGATGATAAAAGCCATGTTTGGATGATAAAAGTCCTGTTTGGATGATAAAAGCTCTGTTTTCTCCATTAGAGGCTTTTTCAGCAGTGTTCTTTGAGAGCTTGGCCAGTGCCCCTCTGTTCCCCACCGGGCTGGGATGCTCCAGTCTGTGATCACAGCTGGTTTAGGGCTGGGGGGTTGGTTTGGGATATGGGATTTGGTCTGCAGTGTTGTGGCTGGGCTGCACCCTGATGATGGGTGAGTCAGGTTGGACAGAGGTTGAATTTCTGTTTCCCTGAAGGTTTTTGGAGGTGCCAGCTTCTGCTGTGACTGACAATGCCCTGACAGGCAGGAGATGCCAGCACACCCCAAAACGGGCTGTGGGTGACTTGTGGAAGGGAAGCAGATTTCCTTGCTGCAGGAACAGCTTTTCCTGTGTGCAAGGCATCCCACCAGCTGCTGGAAACAAATCCCTCCCTCTTGGGACTGAGGTGCACACACACACAGAGGGACTTGCAGGGTTCACTGGAATGGTGAGCAGTGTGAGGAGATGCTGCCTCATCTCCCCCATCCCACTTTCACAGCAGGACCAGGCTGAGAAGCACAAGCAGCATGAGGAGCCTGCAAGACAGATGGGTTTGATTTTTCTGAGGCTAAAATAATGATTGATGATCTTTAAAGGGAAAAGGAAGCAAGGGAAAAGGAAGGAGGGGGGGGGGGAAAGAGTGGGAAGATAATGACTGTTATTTCAGAAAATGGTTGTAATGTTCCCCTCTGGGAAGGATGTTCCCCCCTCAGTGGGGTGTCAGGAAGGGTTTTGGGGTTGGTGGGGACATCCCTGCCCTGAGGAGGCTCTGGAGAGCCCTTTAGCAATCAGCATTTTGGCCCTGTTTTATCCAAATATTGGGAGAGGAGGGATAAATCTCACACACAGAGAGCTGAGCAGCATACAGCCAGGCTCTGTCCTGCTGCTGCTGAGGAGCTTTGCTCACCAGGGGCCTTCTGGGTCAGGAAAACAAGGCAGAATAAGCTAAAATTCTCCATCTATATTTATATATATATGGACACAGAGGGGTTTACTGCATTTGTATCATTTCTGAGCTCCAACAAGCAAACAAACACATGCCAGTGCATAGACAGGAGCTCATTAAAATGCTGTACCTTAGCAGTGTCTGGGATTAATGTTTTTGCCTCACACTGAGGAGGTTCCTCGGTGAGGACTCACACAAAGGGGGGTCATTAGGGCCTGTGGAAATGCTCCTCGGTGCTCTGTGGCACTGAGCCACCAGCTGATTGTGCTGCCCCAGGCCAGCAGTGCTGGGGATGCAGCCTGGGGTTCCTGGGTCTCACTTCTGGAGGCATCCAGGTGTGAGAATGGTGCCTGGAGCGTCACTGGGAGTGGGGTTTGGTGGCAGCTTCCCCTCATCTGTACCCAGAGCATCACCTGCAGCGCCTGACACAGAAGGCTCTGACTGGAAGGCTGCTGTTGTTGAGAAAACAGAGTGGAATAACAAAAAGGGCAGTTTACTCTCTACAGAAACACTTAATAAAGTATTCTGGTTTTTTAAACTTAATAATGGAGGAGAGGAGCTGAGCTGAGCAGCTCTGGCAGGCAGCTCAGGCGGAGGAGAGCGGATGTGCTCTCAGCTGGGGGATCTGTGTCAGGAATGATTTGCCTTCCAGTGACCCCTCACCCATCTTGCTGCTAACGAGCTTTGCAAACGAGAAAGCGAGCAAAGGCTCCTTTTTTACTTTACATGAGCAGGGGCTCGGCCAGGTATTTATTTTCCTAAGGCAGAGTCTCACACAGGTTCTAGTTCCTTCCCCCAGAGGTGATCCTCTGTGACCGTGTTCACAGGGGTTTTCAGACTGGGGAAGAGATGAGGATCTGACTCCATGTTTCAGAAGGCTGATTTATTATTTTATGATACATATTACATTAGAACTATACTAAAATAATAGAAGAAAGGATTTCATCAGAAGGCTGGCTAAGAATAGAATAGCAAAGAATGATAACAAAGGTGTGTGGCTCGGACTCTGTCTCAGCCAGCTGACTGTGATTGGCCATTAATTAGAAACAACCACATGAGACCCATCACAGATGCACCTGTTGCATTCCACAGCGGCAGATAATCATTGTTTACATTTTGTTCCTGAGGCCTCCCAGCTTCTCAGGAGGAAAAATCCTAAGGAAAGGATTTTCCATAAAGTTGTCTGCGCCAATCCTTGTCCTGTTGTGTTTGCTCTGGCCATGCTGGGGATGCTGCTGGTGCTGGTGGCAGAGGAGCTGTGCCCAGTCCTGGTGGCAGAAGGTGCCACACACTGTGCTGGGGTGACAGCAATGGTCACAGTGGGCACAGGCACATCCCATTTTGTTCCAAACTACAGCCCTTGTGTGGTGGTGAGGCTGGATCTGGAAATTCCCTGGGCATGGGGCATCAGGCCCTGCCAGATCTGCCACTCTGCGGTGTCACCTTGGAGATGTCATTTAAAAGCGAAAAAAGCCTGTTTTGCAAAACAACAGATAAAAATAGCACTTCCTATTCAGCACATCCATTCCCTGTGAGTACTCAAAATTCATTTGCTGACTGCAATCACAGGAATAAGGACCTGTGTGTGCTCTGGGATGGGAGGGAATGGGCTGGTGTCCAACTGTGCCATCAGCCAAACCATGTGGAGCTGCTGGTGGCTCCTTCTCCTCAGACCCTTGGCAGCAGCAGGGTCAGAGCATTGGAGCTGAGGGTCATGTTTAGCCTCCAGGACCTGTGCTATCAGTGCTAACACACAACAAGAAAAGAAAGTTTTCTTTTCCAGTGCCAAGAGCAATTTTCAGGGTTGTCTGTCGGCACAGAGAAATCAGTTCACTTCTGCATAGATGGAGTGGATTTTCAGGACCGTGGAATTATATTTGTATGGTAACAGCTTCTCCTTGGGTTTTGAGCAGACCACGAGCTGGAGTCTCCCCCCAGGTCTCCTTTTCCTCTCCCTAGCATGGATCAAGCACCAGACCCTTTTCCCAAGCTCTCAGCTATATTTCCTGGTCAGCTCCATGGATAAAGTGAGCTGGGAATTGGAAGTGAATGCAATACGAGTCTAACGTAGTAAACCACAAACTGCTTTTCCTTTTCAATCTCTGTGTGGGATCCCTTTGCCTCTGTGGCTCAATAAATCCATGTGTGGATGAGGGTGTGCAGAGGTGTTTGCCCAGGACCTGCTGGGGCACCAGCTTTCCTCCCACCAGGCTGGGACGTGCCACCCCTGTTCTCCCAGACAGAGTTATTGACCCAGCTGCTTATTGATTTTGTAATCATTTTCCAACAGAGCCCCCCGTCCTGTGTCACTGCCAAGGCAGATTGCAAATTGAACTGCACCTAAATTGATGGGGCATTGATTAAAACTCACCGTAATTATTGGTTCTCTGCTGCCCAAGCCAGGCAAATCAATGTCAGCAAGAACAGATCTGCTCCTTTATAAAAGCACTGTGTGCATAGTGAGTGCTGGCTTTCCAAGCCCATCCAGAAGCCCAAGCTGATCCATCAGGGAGGCAGGATTAGCACAAACTGCCTTTTTCCATGGGCTTTTCTGACTCCTTTGGGCAAGAATATAGCGGCACTTAAATGGACTTCAGTTTTCCCCCACTCTGATCTATTGGTGGGACATCCCAGTGGGAAATCCTCTGCTCCAGGGGCAAGGAGGTGTGTTACAAAGATTTATAAGCCCAGAAAAGCTGTGGCTGCCCCAGGAAGTATCCAAGGCCAGGCTGGAGAGGGCTTGGAGCAACCTGGGATAGTGGGAGGCATCCCTGCCCATGGCTGGGGAGTTGAGCTGATTTTTAAGGTCCCCTCCCACCCAAACCATTCTGTGATTTATTGTGCTCAGTAATTGCTTCATCCACCTATCCATCCCTGCAAAACCCTCCATGGAGAGGCTGGTGCTGCCTGGCCAGTACAAATTGCCAAGTTTGCTGCTTCCCCTGGTTCTCCTGAGCAGGGACACATCCTGAGGTTTCACTCCCAAAGCTTTCTGTCCCTGCAGAGCTCCGTGCTGCAGCACAGCAGCTGAGTGGAGAGCCAGCTCTGCTCTGAGCAGGGATGGATGTGGAGAGACAGGAGTGCTTCCTTTTGCAAATGCTGTGCTGAGCTATTTGCCTGCTGTAATTAATGACTATTAGGATGCGTAATTATGAACTGAAAGGAAACACGTTTCGTGGTGGTTAAGAGCCAAAAGCGGAGGAATATCCCAAGGGTGGCCTCAAGCAGAGCAGGAGGAAGGGAGGGAGGGCTTTGCTGACCCACTAACCCAGTCACAGGGAAAGAACCATCCTCTTCCTCTGTGGGCTGGAGAAGGTGCTGAGCTCAGCACACGGATCTGTGCCAAGGCAAGAATTCCAAGTGACAGCTGTGACTGATCCTCTGGCTGTGCTCCTGCAGCTCCTGCTGCCTTGCAGTCCCATCCAGCTGCCTTCAGCACCCTGGAATATCCCACAGGATCTCCAGAGGGATCCTGGGCAGAGCCCTGGCCCCTCCATCCCTGTGTATGTGGGGAGAGCAGCAGAGGGGAGGATGCAGTGAAGCAGAGATGCTGTTTGCAGCCAGAGCTCCCCGTGCCCTCCAGGGAGATCCTCTCTGCCAGTTTGCACAGCTCTGCTCTTGCAGCAGACAGACAAGGAGGAGAGCACGGCAGATAAGAGCTGTAGCTGCAGATTCACAAACACTCATCCTGGTGCTGTTCCCCAGGTAGCTCTGGAGAGCACAGATTGTTCTCAGTGTCCTCTCCTCTTTCATTGTTCTGTGTGTGCATCTGGAAAGGCTCCTGCTCCCAGGTCTTGTGCTGCTTCCTGCTGCTAATTCCAGAGGTCTTTGGGACCTTGTCTGCTCTGCAAGGATGGACAGCATCCCATTCCAGAGCACTTTGCTGCCAAGATCCTTTGGATGGAAATCCTTGTGCCTTCCCTTCTTGCTCTACCCAGCATCCCAAAGGTGTCCCCAAGGATGGTGCTGAGGTTTGCAAGCTTCAGAGCTGAGGGCACAGGAGGCAGTGAGGGATGTGAGGGACAGCTGGCACAGAGATCAGCACATCCTAGTTGCTGCAGGTGGGACAGAAGCAGTTTTGATGCCCTCCAGGGAGATCCTCTCTGCCAGTTTGCACAGCTCTGCTCTTACAGCAGACCAGGAGGAGAGCATGGCAGATAAGAGCTGTATCTGCAGATTCACAAACTCTCATCCTGGTGCTGTTTCCAGACAGCTCCAAGGTGGTGGAAAGCACCAGCGTTCTCAGTGTCCTCTCCTCCTTTGCTGTTCTGTGTGTGCATCTGGAAAGGCTCCTGCTCCCAGGTCTTCTGCTGCTTCCTGCTGCTAATTCCAGAGGTCTTTGGGACCTTGTCTGCTCTGCAAGGATGGACAGCATCCCATTCCAGAGCACTTTGCTGCCAGGATCCTTTGGATGGAAAAGCCTTGTGCCTTCCCCTCTTCCCTTACCTGGTGTCCCCAAGGATGCTGCTGAGGTTTGCAAACTTCAGAGCTGAGGGCACAGGAGGCGGTGAGGGATCTGAGGGACAGCTGGCACAGAGATCAGCACATCCCAGTTGCTGCAGATGGGGCAGAAGCAGTTTTGATGCTGCTGCTGTAGGGAAGTGGCACAGGGTGTCTAGGAGGTGGAGAGAAAGATGGGGATGAACCTCACAGCAGGGTAGGACAAGGGTGATGGTTTTAAACTGAAGGAAGGGAGGTTTAGATTAGATATTAGGATGAAATTCTTCCCTGTGAGGGTGGGCAGGCTCTGGAAGGGTGCTCAGAGCAGCTGTGGCTGCCCCTGGATCCCTGGCAGTGCCCAAGGCCAGGCTGGACAGGGCTGGGAGCACCCTGGGACAGTGGGAGGTGTCCCTGCCATGGCACAGGGTTGGAAGTGGATGGTCTTGAGACGTGTCTTCCAACCCAAACATTCTAGGATTCTGTGATGGCTCAGAGTGGGCCAGCAGTCCCTAAAGCCCCTTCTGCTGTCCCTGTTTGCTTCTTAAATAGCAAAGAGTGAGTGAGGCTCAGGAGCCCATCTCCCATCAGGACCCTGCTTGTGTCAGTGAACACAAGGTCCAGGGTCTCCTGAGCTTTTATTAATATGTACAGCATTTTGCTCACATAGAAAACTGATTTTCTTTTTTAAGCACAAAGTATGGCAGTTTTATAACCTTTCTTCTGCTTGACAGAGGCCATTTATAAGCTGCCTTCATCACTACCTGTGCAATCTCCAGTCTAACTCATCTTCAAGAAATTCCATAATGCATTTTTAATTATGAGCTGCTCCCAGACAAGATTTATTTATTTTTTCAAGGACTGGCCTTTTTGCTGTTGTTTGTGTGCATGTCTGTTTGGTGAAAAGGGATAAATAACGAAAATGGAAGTATGCTTTAATCTGGGTGACAATTTATCCATGGCATTTGCCATCTGCTGGCTTTTATCTTTTGGGGCAAGGAAAACATGCTGGGGAACTGGAATTAGAAATTAGAGCCCTGGTTCCCTGAGCTGTGGAAAACTGATGAGCTCAGTCCTGCTTCTGCCATGGGCTAGTCCTGCCCACAGTGGGCATCAAGATCCTTTTGGGTATGATGCCAGGGCCATGCTTGCTGACCTGCCTGGCATGGGTTGAGGTGCATTTCTAGATCATTCCCAAGCACTGAGATTATTCTCTGGGCTGGTCCCAGGTGCTGAGGTGTTTATTTTTGGGTTGCAGTGGATTTTGGAGGAACAGGGAGCAAATACAGAAGGTTGTGAAGTTTTACCTTGAACTGGCTTGAGGCTTTATTGCTGTGTTTTGCTGCCCCAAGGATTTCACCCTCTTCCAGAGGGAGGATGAGGGGGAAAGCATTGGCAGCAGACCAAATCCTTGCCCCTTTCCCAAGGATTGTGTGAGATGATGTGAGATGATGCTACCCCATCCATCACTCAGGACCAACTCATCTCCTGCAGCTGGAAAAGGAGCTCAGCAGCACTGGCTCTGGGATGGGCTGTGCCCTGAGTGTGACCGTGTTCACAGGGGTCTGAGGATGAGGGAAGAGATGAGGATCTGACTCCATGTTTCAGAAGGCTTGATTTATTATTTTATGATATATATTATATTAAAACTATACTAAAATATTGGGAAAAGGCTCCCAATGTTACCAGTTCGATTGTGCCTGGGCCAGTCTGACCCTCGCTGCTGGGCCAAAGGCAGCAACTGTGGTGTATCACCCCAGAGATACCTTGGCTTGCTGGTGGTTGCAGCTGGGCACTGAACAAGTCCAGGCTTGTTAGGAACCCCGTTTACCTCAGGAGGAGAGCTTCAAGCGATGGTGAAGAGAAAAGGAGAGGATTCTGCTGGAGGGTTTAATGTCCAGAGGTTTATTCCATGGTTACAGAGGTCTGAACGTGAGCAACTGCTCCAACAGAACCTCGGCCGCATGGTCTGATCACCTTTTTAAGCTCAGGGACAGGGGGAGGGGAGGTACAGGTGAGCACCAACCAGGTGAGAGGGGCAGGGTCTCAGGGGAAGGTGACACCCAGACAGGCCAATAACCCCCAGGCCTGAGGGGCATCCTTTGAACTTGACCAAGCACACGACGCCTTGCTGGAATGTTCAGCCTGATTGACAGGACTCACTCAGCATGGGGGCAAGGGGGAAGGGAGAGAGGTACAGGCACACCTGGGGAAATGACCTGGAAGGCCAAAATGGGACAGTACAGCACACCACAACACTAAAAGAATAGAATAAAGGATTTCATCAGAAGGCTGGCTAGGAATAGAATAGCAAAGAATGATAGCAAAGGTTTGTGGCTCAGAGAAAGAGTCTGAGCCAGCTGACTGTGATTGGCCATTAATTAGAAACAACCAACATGGGCCAATCACAGATGCACCTGTTGCATTCCACAGCAGGAGATAAATATTATTTACATTTTGTTCCTGAGGTCCCTCAGCTTCTCAGGAGGAAAAATCCTAAGAGAAAGATTTTTCATCAAAATGTCTGTGACACCCTGAGAGTCACAGGGACTCCAGGGCGGGGGCGGATGCCCAGGTGACCTTTCCTGTGTCCTGTGTCTCTGCAGTGCCCCGAGGACCTGCGGCCCATGAAGGATGGCACCGGGTGCTACGATTACTCCAAAGGGATCGACTGCTCCGACGGCTTCAACGGCGGCTGCGAGCAGCTGTGCCTGCAGCAGACCCTGCCCCTGCCCCACGACCCCTCCTCCAGCACCATCTTCATGTTCTGTGGGTGAGTCCCCTCTAGGCAGTGGTTGTGGTTGAGATGGTCACACTTCAAAGCAGCACTGCAAACTGTTTTTGTTATAGAATGCATACTTTTTATACATTCTTACAAAACTCATCAGTTTGCACTTTACCCATTGGTCAGGAAAGACAAAGTGCTCATTGGAACAGGCAGTTGCAGGTTTTCTCTTATTTATCCTTTTTTCTTTCTTGGTTTCTGTGTCAACAACCTTGGTAGGAAATTCTTTCAGGTGTGAGTGTGGATCCTCTTATCAAACTTCTCTCTGGCTCTCAGAAGTTGCTGTAAAACCTCTTCCACAGTCAGTCCCCTCCAAGGCTCCTCAATGAGCAACCCCTTCCTATAATTATTGTTTTATAGTCTATATTGTCTATACTTGTACTATTGTCTATACTCAATGAGCAACCCCTTCCTATAATTATTGTTTTGTTACTATACTTCAAGCTGCAGCTTATCTGTGGTTGATCACAGCCAATGCCCTTTATCCAAAAACCAGCAGTTTCCATATCTGCACATTCAAACAACACCTGCTGCTCTTGTATTGGCAAGGCTTGCTCTGTGGTGTGTGCTGGTAAAGCAGTAGCCTTGGCCATTGGAGTATTCTTGGGAATTACCAATGTGGGCTCAAAGCCTGAGCTAAAATAGTTAATTTTTCATTACAATTTGCTAAAACAAGGGATGGATAAATCATGAGCCCCAAAATACTGCTTTTGTCTTTACCTATAATCAAAAATTCTTGTCTTTTCCATGACGTTCCAGTAATTCCTGTGGGAATTGCCACATGACTTTCATTCATCTTATCTCCTCCCAAGCTGCACCAAGGGAAATTTAGGTTGGATATTATGAAAAAAGGTTTTTATAGGAGTGATAAAGTTCTGGAATGGCTGCCCAGGGAGGTGGTGGAGTCCCCATCCCTGGGTGTGTTTACCAAAGCCTGGATGTGGCACTGGGTGCCAGGGTTGAGTTGAGGTGTTGGGGTTGGGGTGGACTCAATGGTCTTGAAGGTCTCTTCCAACCCAGTGATTCTGTGAACTCTGTGAATCTCCATCCCTGCCACCTCCTGTGCCACCCATCTCAGCCCAGCCTGGAGCTGAGTGTCCAAGAAAAAGTCTGCTGATGGAGCTGATTTCCAGCAGGGAATGGAGGCACCTGGCTTTCCTGAGGGAAGTGTGAGGAGCAGTGTGAGCAGATGCACCTTCCTTCTCTCCCCCACTGTGTGACAGTACAGTGTGATCCATGACTCACTGTGAAGGGACCCAAAAATTGTACATTGTGTGTTGGAGGGGAAGGTGTAGGATTTGTTTAAAAAATACTACTTTTAAAATTTACTTTTTTTTTCCGCCCTCCCTTGTGCCTCCCTTAAAAATAGACTCTCATCCCTGATTTTGGCCGGGATCTTATAATCCTACACAGTTTAGCATTTTCTCTGAGGAAAATCTCCCTGGCTGCAGCGTGCTCTAAAAGGAGCTCAGTGATGATCTGGCTTTATGCTGCACAGCTGCAGCCATCCATCGCCTGCCCCAGCCCCACGGCTGGCTCACACTCTCAGGCACACTCAGGAACTTACTCCATGTCCCAGTGTGACAGATTAGGATGAAGAAAGGGAGAAAAAAAAAATCCCTTTTGGAAAGAAAATGCCCACAAGCAAGAAGGGGAGTGAATTGCTACCAATAACTCCGAGGAGCATCCGTCAAGTCCCGATGCCTGCAGGTGCAGCAAAGACCTCACACAGCTCTGACTGCTGGGAAGAGCAGCCCAGGGAGCTCTGCCTGTGCCAGTTTCTTCTTTATTTATCCCATTTTTGCTGCTTTGTTGTTTTTTTTTCCTCCCCCCACTGCCTTTTTTATTGTTATTTAGCAGCACAGAGTGACTGAGTCACCAAAACAGAGCACATTTTCTGCTCTGTGCCTGCAGAAGGGGTTAGAAATTCAGCAGAAGGGGTTAGAAATTCATCAGAAGGGGTTAGAAATTCATGTGGGCACCAGCACCCTTTGTGGTGAGGGTCTAGAAAATCTGGGGACATTCCATGGTCTCCACCCACACGAATCTGCATTTCAGCCTTGCATCCTCAAGGACAGAGGCTCTTTCCCTGGTTTGTTTGTTTGTTTTTTGTTTGTTTGTTTTTCCATTCATTTTTTCATAATCCCTTTTCAAGGCTGAGCTGTGCTTTGAGAACAGGCAAGGAGAAGTGTGACAGACGGGTGGGAGTTTTGCTTGCAGTAAAATGCAGTAAAGGGGAAAGGGAAGCAAGCTTGGGTAGAGGTGGGGTTGGTGTTACAGCATTGGGGCTGTGGGGAGGAAGGAGCAGGGAGGGAACAGAGGTTGCCCAGTGTGGTGGGAACTGACAAAAAGGCTGGTGGAAGAGGAGGAGAGGCAGGAAGGCACATTTACAAAAGATTCCACCGGGATCTTCAGTGTCTGCAGTTAAATCACATCCCTGCTGCCTGCCTCGGTTTCCCTTCCTGCCAGTCAAAGATGAACATATGAATATTACTCAGAATGGGCTTGAAAGTGGGATCAGAGAGCAGAGGAACAGCCAGGCTGGAGCTGCTTCCTTGCAGGAGGGTATTTCTAGGTGGAAGAAGGGGCAGGAGCTTGATTTTGCTTTGCTGTGGTGTGGGGAATGTTTGTACCCAAGCAGGAGACACACATCGGGCTCAGCTCTGCTTTCCAGCATGGAATCATGGAATGGTTTAGGTTGGAAGGAACCTGAAAGCTCCTCTTTTTCCACCCTCTGCCATGGGCAGGGACACCTTCCCTCAGACCAGGGCGCTCCAAGCCCTGCCCTGTGATGGTGTTCACAGGGATCTTAGCATGAGGGAAGAGATGAGGACCTGACTCCATGTTTCAGAAGGCTTGATTTATTATTTTATAATATATATTCATTAAAACTATACTAAAAAGAATTTTTAAAAAATCAAAGAGCTAACTAAGAATAAAATAAGAAAGAATGATAACAAAAGTTTGTGGCTCGGCTGCCTGTCCAAACTATCTGAGCTGTAATTAACCATTAATTACAAACATTTAACATAAGCTAATCACAGATCTACCTGTTGAATTCCACAACAACAGATAACTATTACTTACATTTTGTTCCTGAGGCCTCTCAGCTTCTGAAAAAGAAAAATCCTGCAAAAAAGGATTTTCCATAAAAGATATCTGCAACACTACTGCAGGCAGATGAGCCATGGTGCTACAGCAGAGAGGGGGTTGTGACCCCATTCACTGTCACCCAACCCAGCCAGGGCAGAGGATCTGGGCTCTGTGACCCTTCACACATCCAGACAGCTGCAGCAGGTGTTGGTGGTGCTTGGCTGGGCTGGCAGAAGCTCCTGGGGTGGGCTGCTGTGTGCCCGGCTCATCTCACGTGGCCCATGGTGCCCCACAGGTGTGTGGAGGAGTACAAGCTGGCCCCGGATGGGAAGTCCTGCCTGATGCTGTCTGACATCTGTGAGGGCCCCAAGTGCCTGAAGGCAGATGCCAAGTTCAATGACACCCTGTTTGGGGAGATGCTGCACGGCTACAACAACAGGAGCCAGCACGTCAACCAAGGCCAGGTGTTCCAGATGACCTTCAGGTATGTCCTGGTTCTGCTCCGAGTTTTGGGAATATCAGGGTGGGGAGATGGGACTGAGGTCCGGTGGGACAGAGCCAGCATCTCTGATTTGCTCATGAGGGGAAGAGAGCAGGAGGACAAGGAGCACCCGTGGCTTTCCTACCTGCTCATCCTTCCCTCTGGCAGCAGCACAGGAACCTCCTGGGCTGCTCTGTCTTGTCAGGGTGAGACAAATCCAGCTGGGTTCTGTGGGCCTTTCTCAGGAGTGCTGCCTCATCTCTTTCTGAGCGCTGATGTCTTCCATCTCCATGATATCCTGCAACAACAAACTGGTTATGTGCCGTGTGAAAGAACATTTCCTTTGCTGTGAGTGTTGCCTCATCTTTTTTTTAATCACTGATGTCTTCCATCTCCATGATATCCTGCAACAAACCAGTTATGTATAGTGTGAAAGAGCATTTCCTTTGCAGTGAGTGTTGCTTCATCTCTTTCTGAGCACTGATCTCTTCCATCTCCATAATATCCTGCAGCAATGAGCTGTTTGGTTGTGTGTGGTGCAACAGAACATCTCCTTTGCTGTGTTTTCTGCCAGTGCCAGCTGGTTTTATTCAGTGCCCCCATCACAGCACTGGGAGGAGCTGTGGATGTGGCATGGTAAACCATGTAAATGAGCTGAAGGTGAATGCCTTCACCTTGCAGGGCTCACAGAGGGGAGCTTGCTGAATTCAGGGCTGGAGGTGAGTTATTTAGTTATTTATTTTCAGGTTCTTCTGAGTGCAGCTGTGTTTTGATCAGGTGGAAGCCAGGGTGGCTCTCTGAGTTTTGAAGCAGCAGCAGCACTAATCACAGTCATGAGAGGCTCCAGCCCACACCTCACCACACACAGCTCTCCCTGGCCAGCACCTCTTTATGTCCTGTTCAGGCACCAACACCTCACTGCTCTGATTTCAGCTGGACCTGTGGGTCCTCACCCCTGCTGCCCACTGAGTTTTTCCAGCTGTTTTTGCCCAGCTGACCAAAACTTCCCTGTCTGTGGATTCAAGCTGAGCTCTGGCCTTCTGCGCTCTGATGACAGAGGCATCACAAGCTGCATCAGCAAAAGCTTTTGCTGGGAGTGACAACTGACAGGACACAAAGGCAATTTTCCCAGCAGACTCCTCTTTGCTTTCTCTCCCTCACATTAGAATTGCCATGGAATCATCACAATCATCAGAATTATCAGAGCCAGAGCTGCAGAGATGAAGTTTTTACATGATGAGCTGGTGGGTCTAAGGGACGCTTTGTTCCTTCCAGGTAGCAAATGCATCCCCTGTTCTCAGGGCTGAATTCCACCTGGAAAGCACACAAGGATTGTCTGTGGGGATGGATTATCCTGTGGATTCTTCAAATCTTCCCCATCTGAGGGCGTCCTGAGGATGCAGCTCCGGGCAGTCCTGGGCTGAACCAGGAGCAATTCCTGCTGGGGCTGCCCTTGGAATAAAACACCTGAGCTGTTGGGGTGGCACCTTCCAGTGTGCCCACCTTCCCCAGGGCTCTGCCTGATGGGTTTTGTGGTTAAAAAAGGAGTTTTAGTCCTCCTTCCCAGGGCTGGCACCACTCCTGACATGCTGGCCAGTGGGGACAAGCTTTTCCCAATGAGGAGCTGTGCAGTGACAGCCAAGTTCTTTGTGCAACCTGCTGGGTTTCAGTCACTTCAGTCCCAGAATTAGAATTATTTTAAAAATTAGAGGATTCTTTTTTGTGAATGATGAACACTGGAGAATTCTATGGATCGTTTGTTGGCTTAGTGTGGCTTTTTGTGATTGTTTTTTACTAATCTTTTGAGAGTACTTTTTTTTTTAGGTGTTACTGGTTTATTTATATTAGATTGTTTGTTTTCTAGGTTAATTTTAGGGTAGTGAGTGCTTTTGTGACTTTACCAAAAAATGTACTTTTATTTTTGTTCTCTATTGAGATGAGATTTTTTTTTTCTTTACATTGTGATGGGTTTTGTATAACGAAGGGATGAATAGCTGCACTTTTGTTTTCTGGTTTTGTAATGAGAATTCTATGTTTACTTTGTAAATATAAGGTAGCTCTTTTAATCTTTGTGAGAGAGCTTAAAGGTGTTATTAATTTTTATTTTTTCAGGCTAAAATACATCAGAAGTAACTGCTATGTTTGTGCTTGTGTCTAATATGTTTATAATTGTAATTGTTTTGTTATGATATGTTAAGTTAGCAGCAGTGAGGGGGCAGGAGGAGGTAGGAGGACACAGTATGGGTAATGTAGAATGTAATCTTATCCCCCAATGAGTTGAAGTTGGACTCTATTACTAAAGATTAGGAGCAGGCTGGATGATAACAGGCAACGCCTGTAGTAAATAAGAACTAGTGGCATAAAAGAGTGGATTGGTGGGAACTGGAGTCAGGTGGCTGCTGCAAGGACCAGGAGCAGTCAGTGCTCAGAGGAGCTGCCTATGAGAAACATTGAGGAGGTATGAAACTCTGAGGACATGGAACCCTTGCTGCATAATGATAATAGAACTCTTGATATATAAGACAATATGCAAGACAACAGAACGCTTGATATAAGAGTTATATCTAGATAATATCTAATGATAATAGAACTGTTGTAATATATAAGCCAACAGGAGGAGGCAGGTCTGGAACAGGAGCATCCTGCCAAGCTGCCCATGTGGCGCAGGCTGCACCGTGTTATGAGGAGCTCACAGAACATCGTGCTCCAGAAATGCTTCCAGCAGCCTGGAAGGTCAGCACAGCTGCCCTTTTCCCATTGAGTGAGGCTCCAGAAGCAGCAGGCAGTGATGAGAAGGGCTCATCATGCAGTGTCCTCCCCCAGGGCCAGGCTGCCAGGGGTGCTGGTAGGTCACGGTGTAGAAGCGCCATTACATCATCCCTTAACAAGGCAAGAGAAGGAGGTTAATGGAGAAGAAATTATTAACTAAAAGATGTAATTTGCCTCTGATTTTCATAGATATTCAAGAACCTCTCTGAGCATTAAGACACCAGCTGTTAGAGAAGCCCTTAATTTGGTGCATTTGAAACATAGCAGGAAGCTGCCTAATACTAGGGATTAAAAGCCTGTTTCTGCGAAGTAGGAGCAAGAACCTGCTATCAGAACAAGGGGCTGAGTATTTTAGAGGGATTTATGACTGCTGGGATCCGTTAGCTATGCAGATGTGACAATCTTTTGAATGGTGTCTGCTTCCCATGTCGCCACATCTTCAGTGTCTTTAATAAATAGGATATTCTCAATCTGCCAGGCATGTCAGCGTGGGGTTGGGAGGGAGCCTTTGTGCTGGGAAAAGCTGCCTTGCATACCCTGGCCTGAGCAACACTTACCAGTTATTGTAGAATTTCCATCTCCTGGAGGTCAGAGAGATCTCCTTGCCACCTAAGGGGCTGCAGGACTGATTAATTAGAGTGTCTGCAGAATGGGCCAGGTTCCATGGAAGGAACCACTATGGGTTATCTGGTACAACTGGGGCACAGGATTGCATACAGTGAGGGAGTCTCCACACCCCCTCTGGGCAATCTGTTCTAGTGCTTGGTGACTGGAGAGTTGTGATGGTGTTCACAGGGGTTCTTGGATAAGAGATGAGGACCTGACTCCATGTTTCAGAAGGCTGATTTATTATTTTATGATATAGATTACTTTAAAACTATACTAAAAGAATGGAAGAAAGGATTTCATCAGAAGACTAGCTAAGAACAGAATAGGAAGGAATGATAGCAAAAGTTGGTGGCTCGGACTCTGTCTCAGCCAGCTGACTGTGATTGGCCATTAATTACAAACATCCAACCTGGGCCAATCACAGATGCACCTGTTGCATTCCAGAGCAGCAGATAATCAATGTTTACATTTTGTCCCTGAGGCGTCTCAGCTTCTCAGGAGGAAAAATCCTAAGGAAAGGATTTTTCATGAAAGATGTCTGCAACAGAGAGTGAAGAAGTTCTTCCTCATGTTCAGATGGAACTTTCTGGGCAGCAGTTTCTGCCCATTGCCTCTTTCTGCTCCCGCTGCTGGGCATCACTGAGCAGAGCCTGGTCCATCCTCTGGTCCCTCCTGGCCGTGCTGAGCCCACCAGTGGGATGGACCAGGTGCAGCAGTGATGGCTCTTTGGGATCTGACCAGCTGGAAAGGCTGGGGATGTGCATGGGTACCTTCAGGAGGCAGAGCACTGAAGGATGTGAAGATGCAGCACAGACTGGGAGGTCTCAGACCAATGTGTTCTCGCAGTCAGTGCTGCTTCAGATTTTGTTTCCCCTTTAATAGAGGTCATTTATCCAAATACTTCAGCTGTGTGGCTGAGGAGATTGCTCCATGGGTCATAATCAAACCCACAGGTGTTTTGGGTTCTGTGCCAGGGTCTCTGAGCTCTCTCTGGCCATCCTGGACAGCCAGAGGAATGTCCTGGGTTCCCACATAACACCCATTGTGCTGCCTAGAGCCTGGCCTTGCTCACGTGGCCCTTTGTGCTGATGCCAAGGACCTTTTGCCCCATCCCTCAGTGCCAATGCAGCCACAGCCCAGCAGGATGTGAGCTCCACAGCATCCCTGCAGCTCTGCTCCAGTAGTTAGAGCTCCGGGAGCAGCTTCTTCTGTCCTGGGGTGATTTAATAACCCCTGTTGGCTTGTGTGGAGCTTGGGGTGCTCAGCTGCTCTGTTGGACATGCCAGCATCAGGGTTCCTGCTTGGAGGAGTGCACCAGCACTGCTGCTGCCTTATTGCAAGGATTAAATCAAAGCATTCCTCCAGTGATGCTTCTCTGTGCAGTCCCTCATGGGCACTTTGGGAGGGGATTGGAGAGGGATCTTCCATCACTCACCAGAAGCCTCCCTTGGTCCTTCCACTGCTGAGCCAAAAGTACATTCAGAGCCATCTTCTTCTGAGCACCCCTTTCCTCTCCTCAAAATGATTGCCAACAGGAACTAAGTGCTCTGTGAGGTTAATAAGGAGATGGGATTGGAGCTGATCTATTCCAGTCACACCTCCCGGTCTAGCTGGGAGGCTCAGCCATGGATGAAGCTCAGTAAAGACTAGATTAGAGTGATTTTCCCCTCATTGCCTCACGGTGGGGCAGAGTCTGAGCCCCGTGCCGTTCCCAAATCACTGAGGAATTATTTTCCAAATGGGTTGTTTGCTCATTCTTTATCTGTTTCTGTTTTGTCTCTTTGCCATGAGGGAATAGATATTTTTTTGTTTAAAAGCTGTTTGCAGTTTCAGACTGTTGCCTTTATGCCATTAATATGGAGAAATCCCAAAATGCTGCTCGTGGAGCCAGCTTTATTTGCTGGATTATTGCTGCATGGCAAATGGGATGTCAGGGCAGTGCATGGCAGCTGGGAGCAGCTGTCTCCCCTTCCCATCCCTACCTCTGCCTCTCATCCTGGCTGATGCTCCAGCCTGGCAAAGCCCCAGGAAGACACAGCAACACCCACACAGCCCCTGTTGGATTCCTCCCGGCGGAGATGCAGCGAGCCCAGGGAGTTTCGAGGTGTTGTGGAGCCAGAATGGTTTGGAGGCAGGGAGAGCATTCAAGTTTGTGCTCCCTCCCTGCTGAGCACCAGGAGGTTTCCATCCTCCATCTCCGTGGCTGTGGAGGAGCCAGGGCTGGGCCATGCCAAGCACCTTTCTGCAAATTGTAATCACCCTTCCTGTTGGAGCTCAGTGCATCCCTCTGGGGGTCCAGAGTTGCCAGGGGGCTCAGAGACCCTGGCACACAGCCCAGAGCACCTGTGGGTTTGATTATTGAGCAAATTACCAGCTTTGTATGAAGACCTGAAAGCCTCAACAGTTTAAGTAGTGTAATAATAAAATTATCACTGGGTGAAAAAGTAGATTTTGGGGTTTTTAGAATAGGAGTTTTGGGGACAAGATGGAGGGACTTGGGTGTGTCCAGCCTTTCTTCTTCTTCTCTACTTCCAACTTCTGCTGTAATGGTGGCACTTTTGGATTGGTTTAGAGTAGAAGCTCACTGTCTAACATAGGTGATAGGTATTGGAAAGTAATTGTAAACATGTTATGTGTAGTTATTAGTACAAAAAGATAACAGAGCCTAGGGGCAGGCAGAGTGCCTCTGTTCTGCTGAGTGGACCTCGGTTGGACAGGAGAAAAAATTTTATAGATAAGATGCAATGAACAACTCTGAGACTGAGAACCGAAGAGCTCCGACTCATTCTTCGAACGTGCAGGTTGAAACAGAGACTTTGAATAAACTGCAACCTCCCAAGAGGTTCCCTCTGCAACTCAGGCCCTGCAGGATGCTGTTCCCCCCATTCCCATTTATAAACAGAGCTGCTGCTTCTTTGCAGCCTTAGGGAAGGGAAGGGAGCAGGCTGGAGGGGGTGCTGAGGTGCCAGGGGTGCTGCAGGGAGGGATGGGCACTGCCCCAGCTGCTTCCAGTAGGCTCTGCCTCCCCACAGCTCCCTTTGTGCTGTCAGGTCACTGGGATGATGTGAGGAATTCTCATAATATTGATGGGCAGTTTGGCCAGTTCATTTTAAATCTGTCTCTTCTTCCCCTGGATGCTTCCCATCCCTCAATAGACCAGCAGGGTGGTGTCAAGGTGAGCTGGAGCTCTGTGCCATCCCTGCCAGGGCTGTTTGGGAACCATCTCCTCCACCCATCCCCTGTTCACCTGGTGCCCTCCCATGTAGGGGGACACAGTATGGGTAAATGAAGGTGGCATAGAATGTGATCTTATCCCCCACAGAGTTGCAGCTGGACCAATTACTAAAGGTTAGGAGCAGGCCTGATCTTAACAGGCCACACCTGTAGCCAATGAGAACAGTGGTATAAAAGAGTGGATTGGGGGATCTGGAGTTGGAGGACAGTTATTGCAAGGACCAGGAAGAGTCAGTGCTTAGAGGAGATGCCTATGAGAAACACTGAGGAGGTGTGAAACTCTGGTAATATGGAATCCTTGCGTTATAATGATAATAGAACTCTCGATATATAGGACAACATTCCCACCCCTGGGTGTGCCAGGCACTGGGATGGGGGCTCAGCCTCACACCTGGCTGGGAGAGGCTGCAGGGGCTTTGCTGGTGCCCCTGGCTTGGAGCTCACATCCTTCTTCCTCCCAGCAACACAAATATCATGTGTATAAGTGGTTTCACTAACACCCTTCCTGCCCCCCGCCTATTTTCCTCCCTCTCTTTGAAACCTCCAAGCACAGGAGTTATAATTGTGCTGTTTATTATTCCTGAGCCCAGCACCAGCCCATGCACCAGTGCCTTGTTTACCTATTACCCTTCAGGCCAGGATAATGGATGGATCTCTTTTCCAGTGGCTGCCTTCCATTTCATTCATCTTTTTATTGTTTGTTGCTGCAGTTCTATTACCTGCTTACAACTTTGAAGCCTCAGACATGCTAGTTGGAAGCAATGTCTTTCCAAGCCAGGCTAACACCTCATGCTGTGGTTCTGAGCAGCAGCTAAGGGGTTATGAGGAGTTCAGCAGCCCTGTGAAGGTGGGATCTGCTGTGGGATGTTTCAGAGCCCACAGACACACATACAGATGCTGTATTTTGAGCACATCTTCACTGGCCAGGCTCAGCAGTGAGGCTTGTTTCCAATCCAGTGTATAAATGACTAATGCAATTAGCACAGCATTCCATCAGTCAGGTCGCTGTTGCATCCCTTTCCATTTCACAGCCCTCATGCCACCAAAAAGGATGACAGAGTGAGTAGCTTTGAGCTGGTGTTGCCCAGTCTGCAGCCACGTGCTTCTGCAGCAGGTTGGGAGCATTTTTTAATTCTACAAAAACAAAAGCAGGTGTGGTGTCAGACAATGCAGGGGTCCAGGGTGGAAGAGATGCTTTGTGATGGAGGCTGTTCAAATAGTGGAGTTCTCAGCTGGTTCTACACCAGCTGCAGGTAGGAGTTAGGAAATGAGCTGTCACATCCTTGGTGCCATCCCATCCTTGGTGAACATGGACATGGCACTTGCAGCCACCTCCTGCTGCCCCATCCCAGCTCTGGGTGCACCCCTGAGCTGCCCCATTTCATTCCTGTCTGTGCAGGTAGCAGGATAGCCTCACAGAGAGTGAGGTCGGGTCATTGCCTGTGAGAGCCCCACTGCTCCCTGCATGTGCCTCAGCCCCAGGGAGAGGGAGGAAGAGGAAGAAGGATGGCCACAGTGGAAGCTGCCCTGCAGCCAGAGCCCAAAATCCATGATTGTGAGATATAGATGAGGCAGAAGTTACTCAATCACAGGGTGCCCAGAGCAGCTGTGGCTGCCCCTGGATCCCTGGCAGTGTCCCAGGCCAGGCTGGGCAGGGCTGGGAGCAGCCTGGGACAGTGGGAGGTGTCCCTGTCATGGCAGGGGTGGAAGGTTCTTACAGAGCAGCACAGCCCAGAGCCAAGGCACTGCTGTCAGAGCCAGTGCCAGCACCCACTGGGCTGAGGGAATGCATCCATGGCTTTCTCCTGGCTCAGGGACCAGAACTTTCCCTTCCCTGGCAGTGGAGCTGCTGCCCCTGCAGTGAGGCATGCCAGGGAGCTGTTCCTCCCCCCCAGCCCTGCTCCCCACTCCCCCAGCCTGCACAGATGTTTGTATTCTCTGCAGCTGATGAAAATATTCATTATCCTGTTAGCGCTGCTGTGGCGGCGGGGGAAGCGCAGATTTGCATTCCCACAGCTGATCGATCCCACAGCACTCACCACGGAGCTGCCACACAGCAGCAGCAGGGCTGTGCCAGGCAGGGCTGTGTCACAGAAACACAGAATTACAGAATAATGAGGTTGGAAGGGACCTCTGAGATCATCGAGTCCAAGCTATGCCCTAACACCTCAACTAGATGTGACCGTGTTCACAGGGGTCTGGGGATGAGGGAGAGATGAGGATCTGACTCCATGTTTCAGAAGGCTTGATTGATTATTTTATGATATATATTAAAACTATACTAAAAGAATAGAAGAAAGGCTAGCTAAGAATAGAATAATAAAAAAATGATAACAAAGGTTCTGTCTCAGACTCTCTGTCTGAGCCAGCTGACTGTGATTGGCCATTAATTAGAAACAACCACATGAGACCAATCACAGATGCACCTGTTGCATTCCACAGCAGCAGATAATCAATGTTTACATTTTGTTCCTGAGGTCTCCCAGCTTCTCAGGAGGAAAAATCCTAAGGAAAGGATTCTTCATAAAACATGTCTGTGACATTGCACCATCCTTGGAGGGATTCAAAGGCATGTGGATGTCACACCTGGGGACATGGTTTAGTGTTGGCCTTGGCCGTGCTCTGTTAATGGTTTGTCTCAGTTGTCTCAAAGGTCTTCTCCAACCTAAGTGATTCCCTGACTGTATGGACAGGAGGGGAGGGATGAGGGGTTGGCACTGAGTACTTGCAGAACCCAGAGCTGGGCTCTGCTCCCCTCGTGACTTTGGCAGAGGTGTGGTGATCCATGTGCCACCTCCTCTTGTCACTGCTCCCTTCATGGTGCCTGCACTGCCAAGCCCACCTTCGCTGCCCCAGGCTCTGGTGGCACTGAGGAGTTTTCCCCTTTCCCTGTGCTGTGGGGAGCAGTCCATGGGATGGCCTCACTGGCCTTTCCCATCTCTGACTTTTATGATATTAATTATAGCACTGGTACTGCACAGTTAATCTGCATTATTAAGAGATGTGGTGGAGATTGGTTTTATAATAACAGCTCAGATTTATGGAGTACCTTCCATCCCAGGGGGTCCTTATGGGCTTTACAGCCTTGCTGAGAGGAATTGCTGCTTCTTCCTCCCTCATCTCACAAGAGCTGGGCCATGGGAGCTCTGTGCCCACTCAGGACACATGAAAATACAGATTATACTCAGCTGAAAAGCCAGGGGAGAGTGAGACAGGGGGTTTGAGGCAGTAAATTGTGACTTTAGGGTGTGATAGCAGCATTTTTCCATCACCATATGGGCGCTGTGCTGGTCCCCATTAGCTGGGCTGTGGGTTTGTGCTGCTCACACCATGGGACCCCTTCAGTGTCACCTCCAGGGACAAGGCTGACATTCAGCAGCCCCTCACTGCTCCTCCTTGCTAGTGCAAGCACTGGTTGATGGAGATTCCCCATCGAAGGACTAAATCAGCTTGACATTGCCTTAGCAATGCGAATCCTTGCTCCAGGCAATGCAGTCAGGAGCAGTCACCAGCGTGGGGACATCAGAGCACTGCACAGCTATGCCAGCTGTCAGGCCACACCTGCTCCTGAGGTAGCAGCAGGGCTTGGATGCAGTCCTCAGTGCAGCAGAAAATCCTGTCCTCCTCTTTCCCATCCCAAGTGTCCTCTCCAGAGGTGCAGGATTTGCTGCTCTGCCTGTTGCACTGTAGCTCATGACTGCACAAACCTGAGAGCAAGTGCTGGGTTTGGGCTTGGGCCCCATCAGTTGTACCCAATGTCCCAAAAGTGGGGGACAAGCTCTGCTGGGAGGACTGTGCCTTAATCCAGTGTGACAGTGTTCACAGGGGTTCTTGAACTGGGGAAGAGATGAGGATCTGACTCCATGTTTCAGAAGGCTTGATTTATTATTTTATCATATATATTACCTTAAAACTATACTAAAAGAATAGAAGAAAGGATTTCATCAGAAGGCTGGCTAAAAATAGAATAGCAAAGAACGATAACACAGGTTTGTGTCTCAGACTCTCTGTCCAAGCCAGCTGACTGTGATTGGCCATTAATTAGAAAACATGAGACCAATCCCAGATGCACCTGTTGCATTCCACAACAGCAGATAATCATTGTTTACATTTTGTTCCTGAGGCCTCCCAGCTTCTCAGGAGGAAAAATCCTAAGGAAAGGATTTTTCATTAAAGATGTCTGCAACAATCCAGACCCCCTAAATCTTCCTCTGCACCTGGTCCCTGGGCAGTGTGACCTGGCTTGGATGCTGGTGGCTCTGTGCAGAGGAAAGCTGGAGCCGGGGATGGGGACAGGCCCAGCATCCCTCACCCTCCTCCCTGTGCCCCAAAGATGCTCTTTGCTGCTCTGGTGCTGCAGGAGGAGTGTCCCATGGGCTGCTGCCTTCAATGGCACCTCCCTGGAGATGAAAGCTCAAGGTGTTTGTGTGTTGGTGCCAGTTCATTTCCCCCCAGCACGGGCAGAGCAGCCTGAGTGCCTGGCCCCTGCCTTGCAGGGAATGCTGCCACCTGTCATCTGTGCCCATGGGCAGCAACAAACTTCTGCAGGGTGTGTCAGCACTGTCACTCACAATCTGTGCCCATGGGCAGCAGATGAACATCTGGAAGGTGTGGCAGCACCGTCACTCACAATCTGTGCCCATGGGCAGCAGATGAACATCTGGAAGGTGTGCCAGCACTGCCGCTTGTCATCATCTGTGCCCATGGGCAGCAGGCAAATATCTGGAGGGTGTGCCAGCTCTGCCATTTGTCATCTGTGCCCATGGGCACAGGAGAACATCTAGAGCATGTGACAGCACTGCCACTTGTTATCAGGCACCCATGGGCAGCAGGCAAACATCTGCAAGGTGTGCCAGCACTGCCACTTGTCTTCTGTGCCCATGGGCAAACATCTGGAGAGTGTGGCAGCACTGCCACTTGTCATCAGGCACCCAGGGCATGATGGCCACAGATGGGAGGAGGGAAGGGACGTGGGAAGTGCTCCAGGCACCTCACTGAGCCCAGGAGTGGAGCTTGACTGGGGCTTGGCTCCTGGCACCATTGGCTCCTGGCACCACAGTTCCCTGGGAGGGTAGCAGGGATGAGGTCACGGCAGGGGTGAGGTCACTGCAGGTGCTGTCACCTCACCCTGTGCATAGTTTTGTGGTTCTGTAATTAAGTTCACACACAGAAAGGCAGCTCTGCAGCTGCAGTCACAAATCCCAGCTAACTCTCCATGTGTTCTGGCTGCCTGCTGCTGGAATCATCTCCTGCCTGGGTCTGTCCCTGTCCCTTGGGGACACCAGGCTGGTGATGGTCCGTGCTGGCAGAGCCATGGGCTGGCCAAACACCCTGCATGGGCACCCTGGGCAGGCACTGGGGTCGTCCTGTGCTTGGGATTGTGGCACAGGGATGCTGGCACAGCTGGAGCCCACATTGGTGCACAGGAGGGGAAGTGGGAGCAATAACTGCGCTGAAATGACATTGTCAGAGTGCCAGTATATGAAATGTGTGGTGGTATTGCAGCCCTGCCATTGCCTGTGGCTGTTTTTCTTCTGCTTCTAATGACTAATAGAGAGAAGACAAAACAATTTCTATTAGTTTCTCCCACGCCGCAGTGGGTTTCTTATTTTCCAAACCTCATTAGAGTTTGTAATACCATGGTGGTAGTCAAGAGCAGTCCGAGTCACCCTGGGGGGAGAGGAGAACTGAAGAGATATGATGTGCAGCCCAGTATTAACACTGCTCCTGGCTCATCTCCAAGGTCCCTCCTGATTCCTTTCCAAACCTTTATGCCTTATCTTCATCTTAAAGGTTAACAATGAAGCTTAGGAGAGTGGGGGAAAAAAAAGAGAAATGTTTAAGATCTCAAATTGTTAAAGAGAATGGATGTGTGTGCCGAGTGGAGAGCTGGGTCTGAATTTACATTGGAAAGGCAAATATTAATATTAAAAGGCTCAGCTTGTGCTTCCCAGGGCACCACAGCTGGGGTGTGAGTTTCCCTGGAAAACTGGGGCTGCTGTGCCCAAATCCCAGAGGAACTGGATGCAAGCCAGGCACAGCATCCTTGGGAAGCCCCAGTGAGCAGTCCTGGCTCCCCTGGAGTCAGTGGGAGTTTTGCATGTCTCCTTACAAACAATGCCAAGGAAAGCAGCACTTGGGGAAGGATTGCCAACAGCGCCCAAACAACCTGTGGGAGATCATCCACAGCCTTGGCTCAGCTCAGCACTGCAATCTGCACCCACAGCACGTGTCCAGCCTGGCTCCAGCTCTCTCAGCTTGGATAAAACATGCCCATGGGGAAGCTGTGCCCAGGTCACCTCGCAGTGGCCACAGCAGGAGCTGCATGAACTGTCCAGGAGGTCTGGCTGTCGTCTCCATCGAGCCATAAAGAGCTAGAAGGTGCTGGATTTATGGAAGCTGACAGGGTCAGAGCCTTTGTCTGTCAGTGGTGCCAAAGTTCATGCAGGGAGACACCCTGAGGAGCAGATCCATGGAACAGGACATGGATCCTCCTGGCAGGCTCTGAGCAGCTCCAGCCCCTTGCAGATGAGCACATTTCTCTCCATCCACAGGTGTCGGGTATTGCCCAGACCTTCCACTCAAGGAGGGATGGCACACAGGCCAGATGTGTCAGGGTGCTCCTGCTGCCAGGTTCTAGGCTCAGGACAAGGCTGCTGATCCCCTGTGAGGGTGGGCAGGCCCTGGCACAGGGTTCCCAGAGCAGCTGTGGCTGCCCCTGGATCCCTGGCAGTGCCCAAGGCCAGGTTGGACAGGGCTGGGAACACCTGGGACAGTGGGAGGTGTCCCTGCCATGGCAGGGATGGGATGGGATGAGCTTTAAAGTCCATTCCAACCCTGTTTGAATCACTAATCTGTGAGCCTGGGATTCTTTTGCTTTTCTCCAGCCATGGTTGTTCCTGTTTGTTGCTCACAGCTTCTCCATCTCTCCTCTCAGAGCAAATTCTTTTGTGTTTCCTTTGGAAATGGCTTCAGGAGAGGATGCACATTTTATCCATGGTGGTGATTGATGAACCTTGTGTTCACTCTGTGCCACAGTGGTGGGCACCACTGGCTGAGCTCCCTTCAGTGCTCAGTGGCACTGCTAGCCCTGTGTGGCCCTGAGGGGGGCTGTGGGATCTGGGGGATGTTGGGAGCAGCTCTGTGGGAAGATCAGGTTGTGTTAGCAGAGCACTGTCACAGACACATTTTATGAAAAATCCTTTCCTTAGGAGTTTTCCTCCTGAGAAGCTGAGAAGCCTCAGGAACAAAATGTAAACATTGATTATCTGCTGCTGTGGAATGCAACAGGTGCATCTGTGATTGGTCTCATGTGGTTGTTTCTAATTTATGGCCAACACAGTCAGCTGTCCAGACTTTCTCGGTCAGTCTTGCTATCATTCCTTTTCTATTCCTAGCTAGCCTTCTGATGAAATCCTTTCTTCTATTCTTTTAGTAT
The DNA here is from genome assembly GCF_028018845.1 of Melospiza georgiana. NCBI lineage: Eukaryota > Metazoa > Chordata > Aves > Passeriformes > Passerellidae > Melospiza > Melospiza georgiana. The sequence continues at coordinate 5,254,232 of NC_080449.1, read as the reverse complement.
AGTTTTAATATAATATATATCATAAAATAATAAATCAAGCCTTCTGAAACATGGAGTCAACGTTCGCATCTCTTCCCTCATCCTCAGACCCCTGTGAACACCATCACAGGGCACAATGCTGATGGGAGCTCCCAGCCCCATGGAGGGTTTGGGGCTGTGTGGAGGGGATGGTGCTGAGCAGCCATGCAGACGCCTCACACCAGGAGCAGCAGGGATGGCTGGTGTGATTTACCTCCTGACACACCTCAATTTAAATGCTAATTCTCCCTGAGGCACGGGGTAAGGCAGCTATTGGACACTGTCAGGCTGGTTATTGCTGCCACTGAAGGGGGACACAGGGACAGGTCTGTGACAGATGGGTAATGCCATGATTGACTCTCACAATTAACAGACAAATATCATGCATATAGGTTAAGAAAAGTTTTATAGATTTACAGTTATGTTTTACCCCCTCACGTTGTTATCAAGGGACAGCTGGGAGGTCTGGCTCGTCACTGTGGAACACCTGAGCTCCAGTCAGGATTTGAGGAGGAGATCTCCACCACTAGACAGCAAAGAAGAGGTTGATGGGCAGAACTTTGGGAGGGGTTAAAGGGTTAAAAAGGGAAAACCTCCATTGTGAGGGGGCTGAGCACATGGCAAGGAAAATCTTTTGTTCTCAGCACCGTAACCTTTTTTTCTTTATTCAATGTTCTGTTTTATTTTTGATAAGGTTTAATAAACTTTCCTAAACTATGAGCATTTTTGAAACTATGAAAAATTATGAAAGCTGTTTCTCCCAGGTCCTATGCACAGCATCAGGTATGATATTGGTGCTCTCCTTTTCCCCTGCAGCCTGGTCCAACCACACTTCATTGCAAGCTGTGGTTAAGGCTGAGAGGTGGGGAACTCAACTTGGCAAAATCCACCTGGTCTCTCCTCTTTTATCCTGCCTTGTTCTACAGGAGCGGGGCCTCACTGAAATTAATGCTCAGTAAATTTGGAGTAAGTGCTGCTTCACAGGGTTTGCATTAAACCTTTATAATTCACCAGTGCCTGAGGTCATGGAGACATGCTGGGGCAGATTTACAGTGTGCTTACCTTCTCCTAAGTGGCTGTGGCAACAGGACACCCTCTTTTCTGTTTCCCAGTGACTCCAGATCAATTTTTTTTTTTGGTGATGACAAGCTAAAAGGAAGCTATTTCTCAATGTCTCCATGTCAGGCTGGGCTCTGCAGCCACCCCAGCTTCTCCAAGGGAAATTTGGGTGAAAAGCTGGCATTAAATAACCTCAAATCCATCGTGCTCTCCCTGAGCCATTGTGGGACAGAAAGAAGTGAGATTAATAACTAATTCTTTGCCAGAGCAGGCGTCCTCTCTCTCAGGCTTGCCTAGCAGAAAGGAGTCGTCACTTTGCTGAACATAAGCTTGCTGGATGATAATGTGATTAACATTTGTAGCTGTGCTGGCTCAGATAAGGGTAATTAAATCTCACGCTTGAGGGCATAAGCTAATCACTTGTGGGGTCACTTTTAATATAACATTTATATATTTACCCCTCCATGAAAACAATTGCCCAGGTGGTGCAGAATGTGCATCCCCTGTCAGTGTTGGAGGGAGGAAGCCCCACATCTGCTGATGCTTGCACTGTGCAGTGGGAGCTCTAGAGCTGCAAGGAAGGGTTGGTTTGCCGAGAGCATCCTCAAGGCCGTGCCCTGTGGGAGCAGAGTGCCAAGGGAGGAAGCCACAGCTGACTGAGCTAAAGAGGAGAAGCTGCTCCTTCACCCAGCAGTGCTGCTAACAGGAAAATGAAATGCATGTCAGCCACCAGCTGATCTGTGCCTGCTGCAGTTCAAAATCCCACTGCCAGCTTGGCTCTGGCTTTGAGAGCATCTCAGCAAGGAGACACGGTGCCCCAGGGCCAGCAGAGCCGTGCCCTGGAGCACAATCCAGCAGCCATGGCTCAGTTCTGGAACGCCACAGCACTCCAGCTCCTCCCCAGGGCCTGCACTGAGCTCTCCTGCTCCCCACAAACCCCATTTTGCCTTTTCTGGTGCTTTCTGGAGGCTCCCCATGGGCTGTGTGAGCTGCTGCCAGCACTGCAGAGATCTGCACCACGGCTCTGCTGCACAATCTTGGCTGTGCTATCAAAGGTCACAGTCCCCAAAAACACAGCTGGATTGTGCATCTGGTGACAGAGAACAGTGCCACAGCAGGCTGCTGCTGCCTGAGCCCTGCTCCTGGTACTGAGCAGTCACTAGTTGCTGTCACCCAGCAGCACCACGAGATGTGGGAGCTGCTCTCAGCTTGGCTCTGGCTTTGAGCATCTCAGCAAGGAGACACGGTGCCCCAGGGCCAGCAGAGCCGTGCCCTGGAGCACAATCCAGCAGCCATGGCTCAGTTCTGGAACACCACAGCACTCCAGCTCCTCCCCAGGGCCTGCACTGAGCTCTCCTGCTCCCCACAAACCCCATTTTGCCTTTTCTGGTGCTTTCTGGAGGGTCCCCACGGGCTGTGTGAGCTGCTGCCAGCACTGCAGAGATCTGCACCACGGCTCTGCTGCACAACCTTGGCTGTGCTATGAAAGGTCACAGTCCCCAAAAACACAGCTGGATTGTGCATCTGGTGACAGAGAACAGTGCCACAGCAGGCTGCTGCTGCCTGAGCCCTGCTCCTGGTACTGAGCAGTCACTAATTGCTGTCACCTCATCAACACCCTGAGGTGTGGAGCTGCCCTGAGCTGTCTGTGTCACCCAGGCAATGGGTGCATTGTAGGGCTCAGCTGAGGACACACCAAGTGTCCATCAAAGCCAGGATTTTGAACTCAGTTTATTCCAGGCAGCTGCCTTCCTCCTCAGCCCAGTATCAGAGCTCCCTAAAGCCTTTGGCCATTTGACCTTTCCCAGCATCAGGCTCGTTTGCATGGACTCAGTTCCCTCCAAGGCAGGCACGTGCTCTGGGTCAGATGCTGCTGGGAGAAACTGCATTTCCTCGTGTAATGACTCAGTATCTGCAAAATGCCTTGGGAGAGGCTCAGATCCTCACCAGGAGTGTGCTGTGCTGGGGAGTGGATTCTGTGTGCATCGCACTGCAGAGAGCTGTGTGCTCACTGCTCCACTGAGTCCTGGGCAGCTCTTCCACTGGGGAGATGCCAGGGGCAGAACAGAGACACAGGAGGATGTTGTGGGGATGGCAGGTTTGTCTGCATCCTTCCTGATCCCCCTGCAATAATGCACACCTGGCCCTGCACCCTGCAGGCAGGCTCCCCCTGCATCCTGCTTTTCCATCACTCTTCTCCATGGCTTTGGGATTTGGCAGCACTGAAGTTTTCCCTTTTCTGCTGAGGTAGAGCAGCAGAGACACCAACATGCTTCTCCCCCTGTTCCCTACCAACTTGCTTTATTTTGCAGCCCAGTTTCCCACCACCCACACGGCTCCAGCAGTAATTGCAGCTCCCCATTTGGAATTGCTGTGACAGCAAAGGGCTCAGAGCAGCAGAACATTCCACCATGGGGATCCCATGCCCAGCGGGATCAATTGGAGATTTGTGAGCACGCTGGGAGTGAGAGGCTTTTCCCCTCAGAAAAAATAAATCACTTTTTTTTCGTTTTTTACACTGAGGCAGCGCAGAAAGTGATGCTCCTGAGATGCAGTCAGCTGCTGGTGGCTCTGAAATGGGGGTGTAGCATGAGACAGGCTGCCAGGGAATCATGGAATGGTTTGGGTTGGAAGGGATCTTAAAGATCATCTTGTTTCAACCTTCCTGCCATGGGCAGGTGTGACAGTGTTCACAGGAGTCTGAGGATGAGGGAAGAGATGAGGATCTGACTCCATGTTTCAGAAGGCTTGATTTACTATTTTATGATATATATTACATTAAAACTGTACTAATAGAATAGAAGAAAGGATTTCATCAGAAGGCTAGCTAAGAATAGAATAGGAAAGAATGATAACAAAGGTTTGTGGCTTGGGCTCTCTGTCCAACCCAGCTGACTGTGATTGGCCATTAATTAGAAACAATCAACATGGATCAATCACAGATGCACCTGTTGCATTCCACAGCAGCAGATAATCATTGTTTACATGTTGTTCCTGAGGCTTCTCAGCTTCTCAGGAGGAAAACTCATAAGGAAAGGATTTTCCATAAAAGATGTCTGTGACAGGCAGGGACACCTTGCCTTTGAGCACATTGCTTAAAGCCCCATCCAGTCTGGCCTTGAACACTTCTTGTGCCCCACTCATGTGTCCCTACCTTCAGATGCTCCTGTCCTCCTTGGAGCTGGGAACATCCCCAGCCTGGTTACACAGGGCTGTGACTTCCTGCTCACCTCTGGTGCAGGTTGCAGTGGCCACATCTTGGCCCCAGAGCAATGGAAGTGTGCCCTGAAATCAGCATCTCGCTGTGCTGGGACCCATGGAGGTGGCCAGGGTGTCCCCGGTTGTGAGGTGACCACAGGATGATGGATCATCCCCTCAGGGACAGGCTACAGAGGGTAAAACCAGGGTAGGTGAGTGAAATCAGCAGCTGTTTAAAGGAAAATATATTACAAAAAATGCAGCTGGGCCAGGCTGTGCCAGTCTGAACCTCCCCCAAGCTCCTGGGGCTGACCTGATTTTGCAGGAACCTCCCTTTCTTCTGCTCGGCTGCCCTTTTGTCTCCACACCTGGAGGATGCAAAGCCTCCTGGCCTATATTTTGGCTCTAAGATCAATATTTAAAATCCCCCCTCCTGTTTCCTCGGCGCAGGCGCGAGGCATTTCCCTTTCCAGGGGAGGCCGGTCTCCCAGAGACCTGTCTGTTCACCATTTCAAATCATTTCCCTGCTACCCTTGTTCTAGAAACAATTCATTAGGGGCCTATTATACAATGTTTTACCTGCCAAGGTTAGAAAAGATCCTGCATGTGTGGTGAAATTGTGCTGTGAGCTGTACACCAGAGCGGGGGTTTTTGTGTCTGTATGTAAAATAGATTTTTCCTGCCTTTTGGAGAGTGAGTCACTGGTGGGGGCTGAAAAATGTAGAGGTGATGATGGTGCCTGGGGAGCCCCAGCAGAGCTTGGTCACTGTCCACATGAAGATGCTGCAGATGTGCAAAGGGGCAGTTTTGGGGTGTAGCATCCATTCCTCTTTCTTTGCCCCCTCTCCAGGGGCCCACTTTGAGAATCTGGGCCAAACCCAGTGGCTGGGTCCCCAGGCTGAGAGCAGTTCTGTATTTCTGGAGCACTAATGGAGCTGCAGTCCCTGGGGAGCTCATTAAGCATCATCTCAGAGGGCTGCACAGCCAGGCTGGCTGATAGAGAGGCTGCACACCCCATCTCCTGCTCCAGGGGATGTCCCCTGTCCTCCTGAACCGCTGTCCAGGTGCCACCAGGGCTGCTCGGCCTTGCTGCCAGGCCGTGCCCTGCATCGTTGCTTTGCAGTTGTCTTTTTCTCTCTGCAGGGAGAATAACTTCATCAAGGACTTCCCCCAGCTGGCTGATGGGCTCCTGGTGATCCCCCTGCCCGTGGAGGAGCAGTGCCGTGGGGTCCTGTCGGAGCCCCTCCCTGATCTGCAGCTCCTCACAGGTATGAGCTGCAAACGGGGTGCAGAGCACAGGAGGGACAACAGGAGCACAGGAGGGGCAACCCCTTCTCCCAGCCTGGACCCCAGTGTGGCTCCTGAGGAGCATCATCCCCCACTTTGTGCCAGGGGCAGAAATAATCTGGGGGATGTGTGAGTCCATCCCAGCAGCATCCCCATCCCTGTGAGCAGTCACAGCCATCCCAATGCTGCTCCAGGTGCCCCAGGGCATCACCAGTGAGCTCTCCAGCCCTTCCACCACCCCATTTCTCACCCCTGCAGCACACAGCGAGGTGGGAGGGGGCATTCAGCACTCCCCGGGGCGTGCTCAGCAGTGTCACCCTCCTGCTTTGCCTTTGCAGGGGACATCAAGTACGACGAGGCCATGGGGTACCCCATGGTGCAGCACTGGCGGGTCAGGAGCAACCTCTACAGGGTGAAGCTGAGCTCCATCACACTCTCTGCAGGTGAGGCATTCCAGGGGCAGGGAGATGTGTGTCTGCATGGCTGGGTGGTGGTTTTCTGCCCCAAGCATCCCATTGGCATTTCCTACTTCCATGCTCTGTTCCCAGCGCTGGGAGGTTGCACCTCCTTTTTCACAGGGGGGAAACTGAGGCAGTGAGTTTGTGCAGCAAGAGGTGAGGTCAAGAGAGTAAGCAATGTAAGGATTTGTTTTGGGGTGTCTGTATATATCTATATGTACAAAAAACAGCCAGTCCCTTAAAAAAAGGGTGGTTTCAAAAGGAACTGAAGCACTTGGAAAAGCAGGTCATATAAAGCAGGGAGTCACAGATGAAGAAGGGGTGGGTGGGAGGATCCTGCAAATGTCAAAACATTTCACTGCCACGTTTTTACAGCTACACATTTTGTTTCAGGAATGCTGAAACATTTTGTTGCGACCTGAAATGTTTTGCCTTTTCGTTTCAAAATAGCATTTTTTATTTAAAAATCAACGAGTTTTTAAATGGTGAGAGAAAGGAAAAAAAAAGATTTAGTGCTAACAGGCTGCACAGCCCCAAAATGAAATAACCTGCTCAGAGCTGAAAAAAAAATATGTGGGTTCAGCTCAAAATGAATTCTTCTGGCTTTTTTATTAGAACAACCTTCTCTTTCAATAAACCAACCGACCAACCAGCCAGATAATCTCATTTTGGTGACAGCTATGACGTATTTTCTTGCAGTATGTTTTCCATTCCAGCACTGAACCAAAACGGTGCTTTCAGCCTGCTCTAAGTGATGCTGAAGTGCTGTGGAGTCACCAGTGTCTCCAGGATATTTCACCTCCACAGGGCAGCAGGGGTCCATCGTGTCTTTGTCCCATGACAGAGGTCCCTGCTGTCCCTATGGATGTTGCTCAAGGGATACTCTGACCTTTGCACATCCATGGAGCTCCCACCAGCCCAGCCCTGTGTGTCCCTCTGGGCTGTCTCCAAATTCCCTAAAAATAGTTCCCAGTTGTGCTGGGCGTTTGCACCAGGGGTGGAACATCTCTGGTGGTGGATACAGCCAAAGGAAGGCCAAGCACATCCTCTGGGGAGAGTGTTAATGATGTGCCAGCAGGCTGAGGAGCAGAGGAGCTGGAAGGATGGGGGTTTTGTGTGTGTTTGTGTGTGTGTGTGCACATGTTCACGTGCACATCCCTGCAAAATTATCTGAAAAAGCTCTTAGGGAAAGGAATCATAAGGGAAGTCAGAGCCACAGCCTGGGGTATTAACAGCTTGTGGGTTCCAAAGGATCACGTGGAGGCAAAAGAGGAGGGACTGCACCCATGTGGGGTATTGCCAGCAAGGGGGGCCATTAACAGACCACGGACGGGACAGGGCTGCTGTGGAACTGCCTTGAACTGGTTTATTTTTCAGCATCAGTCTCATTACATGATTATGACAATGGGAAGATGCCAGCAGCTCACATCCCAGGCAGCAGACACAGAACTTAATGTTATAACTTACTTTATAAGCTTCTTGACCAATCACACAAAGCAAAAGCACATTGACAGTAGTTCTATCCAACCACTATAAGCACACGGACCTTTGGTTAAACACTGCTTGCTTATTTCAAATAAAATACCTGCTTGTGAGCCTTAAAACACAACACACAGAGCTCCATTATTAAGCTTCAAACTTCCTAACATCTTGCTAGATAAACTTTTCTGTAGCTTAGAGAGTTATTCTAGACAAGCGTTAATCCACAGACCATTGTTCTATCTGTCCTTGCTTTTCTATAGTTTAAATATTTTTTCTGCTGACCAATCTCATGGCTGCTGCATAGCTCTACTCACAGTTCTACTGTATCTGAGGCCTGCATCTTGCAGCTTTCCCAAAACCCTCTGATTTTGTGGATTTCCACAGTGGGACCTTGTATGACCTGAGTAGGAACCTCTGGGGCTCCTCTCCCCTGGGTTATTGATGCCAGCCCTGCCTGGCTGACCTGTCCACCCCTGCCTCCCTCCCCCAGGCTTTGCAAACATCCTGAAGATCCTGAACAAGGACAGCAGCCGGGAGGAGCTGCTCTCCTTCATCCAGCAGTTTGGCTCCCACTACATCGCCGAGGCGCTCTACGGCTCCGAGTTCAGCTGCACCATCCACTTCCCCAGCAAGAAGGTCCAGCAGCAGCTCTGGCTCCAGTACCAGAAAGGTGAGGAGGGGGATGGCAATGGGCAGGGGCACAAACATCAGGTGTCATGTGCTGGTTTTCACCCATCATCCCCTTTTCCATGCATACACCATCACTGTGCTGGCTAGCTCAGGCAGGAGGTTTGTCCCAAACTGAGTGCTCAGTGTCAGCTGGCACATGTCATCCCTGAGCCACCCTGCCTGCTCCTGCCCTTCAGCTTCCACCCTCTGGCTCCATCCTTGCCCAAGGTGACCCCCTTCCCCCCACAGTGGCCCTCCCATGCCAGGGTCAGCTGATGGAGATGTGACATAAATGAGCTGTCTCAGAATGGCTTTGTTTTATTGCTTGTGACAATGACAGTCTTTAAGGAAGTGCATTAAATCAATAGCAGACTCATTGTGCTACACCATAAATAACGAGACACATCATTAAACAGGGCAATAAACTTCAGGACTTTGAAGTAATACAATTAGGTTATGTTTATAAAAACTCCCTTATCGCTGTAGCCTTCCATTTGCCAATTCATCTCTCTCCTCCAGGGACTTGGGGATATGCCCTGGATCTGATATTTTTCTATTCAAAAAATGTCTGTGGTGTATCACAGAGCCCATCTTAGGGCTGATGGTGACAGAGGTCATCAGGGCACTTGCATCCTGATCTGGTGGCACTGCCAGGAGCAGCCTCACTTCCTGGAGCCCAGCAGAGAGGGGAGAGGTGTTCTCCCACACACCACCTCCCTTGCTCTTGGCTCATTTTCTTCTCTGTTTCCCCAGTGTAGCTGGTCTTGTAAGTGTATTTATAACAGCCTGTGCTCGTTTGTTTGGGTTTTAAATAGTGATAAATGAAGTTTTCCATAGCAATGCCCCTGTTTAGCAGGAGAAGGCACGTGGAGGTGGGTTGTTTATGTACTCATGGTGTTATTAATCACTTGGGAGCATTCCCTGAAATCCAGGGGCAAATGTGTTGGTGGTACAGACCCCATGGTCCCAGTGCCATCATCTGGGACCAAACCAAACCCAGACAAGGGTTTCTCAGGAGAATGAGAGGTGGGAATGAGGGGCAGCTGCTGCAGTCCAGGCCTGGCACAAGCACTGCTGCTGTTCCACAATGCTGGGGCCAGAGGGGACATGAACAGTGCTTGACTTGATGGTGAAATATCTCCCATTCCTTCAGTCCCACCTCCCTCATGTCAGGGGCAGCAGTGGCTCAGGGCTCAGCCACAAAGCCCTGGGGTGGCACAGGGCCTCAGTGACAGAATAATTCCCATTTTAGTCCATGGTATGCAGCTGGCTGAGGTGGATCCCCCGCTCCCCACCTGGGTCCTGCCCCCACTCCTGGAGCTGTGCCTGACTGCCCTGGCATTTGTGGGGCACCCAGAGCATCCTTTCCCAGTGCCTGTGAAGCACCAAAGCACTCATGGTGCTCCAGGGATCCCCTGAGGGGTTGCATGCAGTGCCTGGACATAAACTTTTCACTCCTGATTATTCAGCATTTGGGCACCAGGTGCTGTCCCTGACCTTGTGTTTTGCTCATGGCTCCATCTGTGGTTTTGGTAGCTGGTGGGGTTGGTGAGGTTGAACTTTGGGGCTCTGGGCAATGAAGAGGTAACCCAGTGTTGTATTCAGCTCTTTGATGGCCAGAAAATGCTTTTGGAAGGACATTAAGGATGTTCAGGACTCTTGGAGAGATCAGCCTGTGGACAGAGAAAGTGTCATGGGCGAAACCCAGGGCTCTGTCCCAGGGAAATCCCAGTTAGCCAAGAGAAAGAGCTTGCTGTTCATGGTAGATGGATTTTATTCCCAGCTTCTCTACTGATTTACCCTCATTTTGCCAGCGACATAAGGCAGATAGGAATAAATAGCTCCAGCTAGACAGTTCTGGATGCCTTCTCCACTCAGAACAGCTCTGGCCTGCCGGGCTCCCCGCTGCTCAGCAGCCCGTTCTGAGCTGCTCAGTGAGCACACATATGCATCAGCTCTGATAAATGTAAAAGTAGGGCCAGAATAACTGGAATTTGTTAGTGGATAAAACTGGTCACAAGAGGAGGGAGAGAGGAGAGTCTCCAGCTAATTGGAACGGCACCAACTCTGAGAAAAATGCGCATTACAGGGTGTTTGCAGCACTACACAGAATTATTTTAATATTTTAATCAACTTCATAAATCAATCTCCAGGCCTCAGGAGGAGGCCTCCAACAATAAAGGCACAATCTGTGCGTAGGGCCCTAATTGAAAACATGGTTTTGAAGAGAAGCTCTCACTGCTGGTGCCAGGGCAGGCTCTGAGCTGGCCTGGAGCTGCCCAGAGGCTGTGAGGAGGGTCAGTATGTGCAGAGCTGTCCCTCCTGCCAGGGGCAGGCACAGGGACACACCTCTGGGACAGCACAGAGCGGGCAGCCTGCTCTGCTGGGGCAGTGACAAGAGTTCCCTTCCTCCTGCAGGAGGATATGGGGGAAACGAGGTGCCAGAGCAGCCTGCCCTTGTTGCCAAGGGTTTGCAGGAGTGAATCCTGCCATGGAGAGGCAGACAGGCACGGTGGCACAGCTGTGGCACAGCCAGCACTGTGCTCCTTCAGGGCAGGAGTGGGAGCATCCCCCAGGCTCCCTCACGGGAACAGCCTCAGCCCGTGAGCACACCAAAGCAAACTCCAATTTTACTTCATGCAGAGGGATTAAAAGCCCATTTTTTGGGCTGCTTGCTCTGGCTCAGTGCAGCCAAGCAATGCTTTAGCACATTGAGTGGCCCCCAAGCAGGGACCTTGAGATGGACCCAGCCATTGATCTCTGCCATGGGAGCCTGCATTGGTTTTCTTCCCTGGTGGAGCCAGCATTTAACACTGATGGTGCCTCATTAAGTTGGTAGCAGTTGTGTGAGGACCTTCATTTGGCAGCTGGGACAAACATGATGTCCCCAGCCAGCTCCAGCTGTGTCTAAGAATGTGCTGGGCCTGATGGGATGGAGGGAACCAGCTTGGTCACAGTGGTGCTGTGGATTTCTGGAGAAACCAGTGTGGTTTCTCCACAGGGAGTGCTGGCTGCTGCACAGCAGTGCCTCCATGGCATCCACACTTCTTCTTTTTCTCTGTTCTGTCCCCGCAGTCACTAGGTTGGGGTGGATGAGGTGTTGGGAGATGACACAGCCAGGACAGCTGACCCAAACTGGGTCACTCCTCACCATGATAATAAACCTGGAGGTGGAGGCTGGGAGTCACCCAACCTCAGAGACTCAGAAACTGCACATCAAGGAAGAGAGTGATTCCTCCATCCAGCAAATTCCCCTGCTAGGAACCACTTCATTCTCTGATAAAAGTTCATCAGAGAGCTGGTGGCTCTGTGGTTCCTCATTCTGGCTGGTGAGGAGAAGAAGAGCTTGCTTAGGGAAGAGGAAGATCTGCTCTGAGAGCAAAATCTGACAGCCCTGGTGAGGTTTCTGCAAGAGCTGTTGCAGTTTGCTTATTCCCACTGGAGAAGCCCAGCTGGGAAGCAGGAAGGGATGCTGATGGGCTCAGGATGTGTGTGCCTGGGTGGGGAGATCCAGAGGGTTTCACTGCCCAGCTGGGAGGTTACTTTAGGTCTGCAGTGAGGGAAATGTTTGTTTTTCTTGAATTTCCTATGATCTCTAGATAGAGTTTTCTTGGCTGAGGTTCCCTGGCTACATTGAATGCTCAGCAAGCTCAGCCTGTGGCTGCTGCAGATGGGGGAGATGTTCATGTTGCCTCTCAGTAATTGAACATTTATGGGAATAGAGGGGCTGTGTTTGGCAGGTCCTGTCACATTCCCTGAGCCTTTCTGCCCCCTGCCCTCCCCAGTGCTTGCTTCTCTTCTCTTGAACAACACTCCATGAACTGCATTTACCTGTAAGAGGTGACAGCTTTCATGCTTTCTTGTGAACTCAGCAGCTTTGATAGGAGATCTTCACAAATGTCCTTCACAAAATTAAGGCCAGAGCCTGGAGCTCTGCTAAAACAGCAGTCCATATTCCTCTGAGTGAGTCCTGGGGCTCCCTCCTGTCCTTTCAAGGCTCCATTGGTCTCCCTTCAGGTCTGATACTGCCATTAACACAATTAAGATTGAACTAGTCCACAGGAACCTTTAGTTTTCCTTTCCTAGATGCAATCAGGTGCATTAAGAAAGCTGTAAAGCCACTTTTTAGCTGGTAAAGGACATAATGGGTTTCCCTTATATGTGCTTGGTCAGAAGTAGAACACACAGAATTTCCCTGGTTTTCAGATCTGTCCCTATGTACAACCACTCTATTACCTTTTTAACACTCTTAATTGCTTGGTTTATGTCATCATTTTAAACCCTCAGATTTCAACATTTTGTTCAGAGGAGGTAAAAACACTCTAGCTGGTTGTCATGAAATTTAGTTTAGACTAAAACATGTGCTGTGAGTAAGTCTGCTAAATGACCTTCTGCACTTCTCATTGTAATCCACAATTGCCAGGCAAGTTGAGTAATTAGTTGTGCAAAATGAAATAACTTTAAATCCTCACATTGAGTAATGACCCAGAAAAATCACTTAAGCTATACAATAGGAACAACTCAAAGCATCTGGCTTTATTTTCACTTTTGTAGCTCTACCCTCTTTGATGAGGAACAGGCTCTGCTCCTCATCCCTTCATTCCCTGGCTCCTGGTTTTGCCCAGAACAATGTCCATGGCTCAGCTGTTCTGCCCTAAGAAATCAAAACTTGTGATAAAGCTGCAGGGTAGATCTAACAGCACCATACAAGGGTTGAATAATGTTTGGTAAACCAGAAATTCATACCTGTTTAAAGAGCTGAGCTGAGCCCAAATGATGGAATCCTTTATCCAGATCAGCCAGGTGGCTGCAGAGGGAGGGGAAGGGAAAACCTGCACATGCTGTGGGTGTGCCTGCTGATCAAATGTCCCTGCTGACCATCCAGGAGCCCCTCTGGCACCAGCCAGGCTGGGGTCGAGGCACTTTCACAGTTACAAACCCACCAAACTCAGTCACAGCAGGTTTCCTCACCAGCTCAGCTCTCATGGCAGTTTTGATCTAAAAATAATCTAATATTGGTGCAACATCACAAGAACAGCCTGAGCTGGTGCCTCCAAGGAAGAGGATTACAAACACAGGACACCAAGGTGTTTTAGACCCTCACAGTGTAAAGTCTGAGGTTTTCCAGGTGAGCCCATGGCTCCTGATGTGTCCACTCACCTGGCTGTGTCACCACAAGTCCCCATTGGCACACCAGGGATTACAAACAGAGGAAACCCAGGTGTTTTATACTCTCACAGTGTAAAGTCTGAGGTTTTCCAGGTGAGCCCATGGCTCCTGATGTGTCCACTCACCTGGCTGTGTCACACAGGTCCCCACTGGCAGACCATGGATGAGCCAGGGACAGGGTAGCAGATTACTCACAGCACATGTTTTAGTCTAAACTAAATTTCATTACAACCAGCTAAATTGTTTTTACCTCCTCTGAACAAAATGCTGAAATCTGAGGGTTTAAAATGATGACATAAACCAAGCAATTAAGAGTGTTAAAAAAGTAATAGAATGGTTGTACATAGGGACAGATCTGAAAACCAAGGAAATTCTGTATTCTACTTCTGACCAAGCACATATAAGGGAAACCCATTATGTCCTTTAACAGCTAAAAAGTGGCTTTTCAGCTTTCTTAATGCACCTGATTGCATCTAGGAAAGGAAAACTAAAGGTTCCTGCAGACCAGGCTCCCAAATACAATTGAGCTCCCAGAGCCAGTGAACTCAAACCAGACTTCTGAACCATCAGGTGACAAAGGAGATACTGCCCTTGAGGCAGTGTGAGTCAAGGTACAAAACCACAGCATTTGTTTAGAAAGGTGGGTAGGGAAGTGTCAGGGAAAGTTCCACGAGCCTGCCAGGATCAGATTTCTCCTTGGCAACCTGACACATAAAAGGGTCTCGTAGCCACTGTGCTCCCAATCTAATCCCTGCTGGCTGTAAAATCCAATCTGCCACCAAGGGGAGAAGATGAAGTGTTTTAATAAGAAAATGAGCCGTTTGCAATGCACTTTTAATTGGATCAATTTTTCCTTTATTACACAATCTTTAAAAACCAAACACATACGTATGACCAGACAAGCTCTTCCTCCAGCTACAGAGCAGGAGCCAAACTATTTCAACATAATCCTTAATTACTCCATTTCACCTCGTCTGGCAGATGATCATGACACTGTGTGGGAGCACCACAGCAAGCAGAGCTCTGTAAAATCATCTCAGTCGAGTTTTTTTCAGGGGATGTGCAGACCCCGGGTGAAGGACAGCAGATTTTCTTTTTCACTTTTCTCCTTGAAATCTCAGACTGGAAGAGCTGCAGGCAAATCAGAGCCCCAGGCGCTGACTGCAGTGTCCTGGCCCACCAGTGCCTCTCAGGGTGGTGTTATTTTGTTATTTTTCTTAATCCTCCGAGTGAGAAACAGATGACAGACACTTTGTTTGAACTCTGTAACCAGGAACAGGCTGGAGTTACCAACTGCTCAGTTTACTGCACCAGCTTTTAATTTTTTCCTTTTAATTTTTAAATTTTTTTCAAGCACTCCAGGAAATGTTATTGCTAGTAGTTGTGCTGATTATTGCAAAAAAAAAAAAAAAATCCACGAGAACAGAAAATTACAGAGGTACATATTATCATAGATAATATTGCTTTAATTATTCAGGTCCACAGTAGTCTCCTGTGTGGAGAAGTTCTTGGAAACAGGAGAAATGTTTAAAAGAAAGCAGAAGGAGAGGAGCTGCCACTGCCATAAAATTGGAAAAATGCCTTCAGTTACAATATCATGAACTGCAGCACAGCCCAGTAATCATCATCACTTCCCCAAAACACATATTCAAGATGAGAAAGGCTCCTCAAATTGCTGTCACATGCCTTGGGCAGCTGCCCCCTCCCACCAAAAAAGAGAAGCAGAGAATGTGAATAGCAATGTAAAAGTTGGTAGCCTTGGCAAGCACAGGGAGCAGCTCAGGAGGGAAGGGGAGCAGGATCCCCTGGGCTGCCTCAGCACCACCAACCACCTCCTGTCTTAGCTCCCTTCTCCACAAGCTTTTCCCAGTACATTATAGCAGGGGAAATTGGAAGCTGCCCTGATGGAAGCTCCATCACACAGCTGTGTTTGTGCGCTCACCCCTTCAGCACTGGCTGAGCACAACAAAAAGAGGGAAAAAACCACCCAAATCCCACCAAAATCTGCTTCCAGCATTCTTTCTGCAATCCCTTTAACTGCCAAACATCCAGCTAGAGCAGCAGCAGCTCACCAACCTGTTTCCCTTTGCTGTTTCAGCAGGGAAAAGTATATGGGCTTAAAAAAGAATAAAAATCACCTGTTGCAAACATGTTGTAGGACAAGTAGCAAACAATTTGCTGGAGCATGGCAGCCACTATAAAATCAGCTTTTATATTGTCTGTCGTGGCCCCAAATTTGCAACTACGCTGTTGATGGCAACAAATAAATGCACTGCAGTGTAACTATTATCTGTGGCAGATTAACATGCTACCACTGTGCCCTATTTAAATGCATCTTTCCTTCAATAAACTATTCTGGGCGAGCAGCACCACACTGAGGTACACATTTATCAGCCAGGAGAGCAGCTCTGTGGGGGCCTTGGTTCACACAGCTGCAGTTTTGTGCTTCATTTGGCCCAAAGCCTTGATGAGCAGAAATGCTGGTGCCTGCTGGTGTTGTGGTGGAAAAAAAGAATTACTAAAAAGAAAAAAAAAAAATAATAATCTGAGGAATGTAGTGTTTTGCTGTGCAAGGGGAAAAAAGGCAGTGCACCAATGGATGTGCTTCTAAACCTTAAAAAAACAGAAGTGAAATAGTCCCCCCCTGCCCATCCTTATCTCAGAAGTGAGTAACTTGCACAGAGGAGGTGCAGATGAGTGGAAAACTATTGCTAAATGCAGTGGTCTGGAATGCAGAGCACTGAAGTGCAGGTGAACACACAATACGTTGTATTTAATCTCATTTCCTACTATCTCCCAGTCTTATTCCCCCACCTCTTCCCCCCTTCCCCAGGAAGTTTTAGATACCAGATAGACCTTCCAAAGAGAGTTTCCAGGACACATTTAATAATAAAACAACAGTAAGTAGCAACCCTAGATTTCCCCTCTTTTTTCTTTTTTTTTTCTCCAGCCCCCTCCCTTTTTACCCCCTTCTATCTAGCAGAACTCTGATTAGCAATAAAACCCCTGTCTTCTTACAACTCAGGAAAAAAGAGGGCAATTTTCTGGCTCAGCTCGGTCTCCCACGATTGCACAGTACTCACTTCACACAGAACAGACACAATTCACAAATGGCACGACGGGGCAATCTCCTGAACACCAGAAAAATGGGAGAGACAACCCTGCCTCGTCAGGGTGGAAGCAAAGCTTCATCTCCGTGCAGCTGAAGTGGCCATTTCGTTTTATGCAGTGCTGCAAGCACAAATTGCTCTCTCCAGGAGTTGCCCAGACAACTGCTACCCAGTTCCTTGCAAGTGCCACAGGATTGCCTCTGCTAGTTCTCTAAGGGAAGGTGATTTAGAGCAGTCAGTCAGTGTTTATGGCACAAAGAAAGACACAATGGTTGAAGCTGGAAGTGTAGGAGATGTGTGGCATAAGGAGGTGAAGAGGTTTATGGAGTGACTAGTCACAAGAACCAAGACTGCAAAGGATGGATCCTTTCCATCGCGCTTGTCCTCATTTGTAGGGATTTTATATAAAAAAGAAGAAGAAAAAGCAGACCACCACCACCGCCACAAAAGCTATTTTGTTTCTAAACACAGAACATGATGACCTCTATGCCAAATCCCCTTCAGCTATGGCACAATCTTCCTGAAGGCTTGACACTGGTTCCCGTCGGATTGCAAGGAGGCTGCGAGAATCTCCACTGCCAAGACAGGCTTTGCTTGCAACCAAGCCTTTAAGGGGTGGAGTATCTTCTCAGGTGATAACTGTAGATCTTAATGCAGTGATCCCAACAGTCCAGCACCAGCAGCTGCCCTTTGGGAGTAACAGCAATACCCACCGGGCAGGTGAGTCCCTCCCGGATGAGGATGTTGTAGCCTCCTCCTTTAGGAAAATGCAGGATTTCCTTACGACTGCTGTCAGCAACGATCAGGTCTCCCCTGGAATCAACACACATGCCAGCAATGCACCTGAAATCCTCATTCTCAGAGAAGAAATGGCTGATCTGGCGTCCCAGCTGCCCGTCTGGGCCGATGGAGCCGATGGAGAAGCCTCCTTCCAAGTGGTGCTCGTACTGCCGGTTCTCCAGGTTGAGCCCCAGCCCCTGAGTGAAGTAAATGGTCCCTTCAGCGTCGCAGGTGACAAACTTGGGGCGCACGGCGCTGCACAGGCAGCTGTACTTCACCACCCCCACGCCACGGTCCACGGTGAAGCACCAGAGCTTGCCCCCTTCCACGTCGGTGACCACGAACTGGCCCGAGGGCAGCGCGGCGATGCCCCAGGGCTTGCTCAGCTGGCTGCGGTGACACGCCACGCAGTGGCCGTCCATGGTGTACACCTTGACGGAGTTGTCGTAGCTGTCTGTCACACCGATCAGCCCGTGGCAGTTCATGGTGACAGAGAGAGGGGTCAAGTTGGGTAAATCTGCTCCAAGGAAACTCAGCACGAAGCTGTCGATGCCGCTGGGGCTCCGGCGGATCTCCTTCAGGAAGCCCTTGCGGGTAAAAACCTGGATTCGGAAGTTGCCCCGGTCGGCCACGAGCACCTCGCCTTGGCTGGTGACGTGCAGGCTCACAGGGAGGTTGAACATCCCTGGCAGGCTGCCCTTGGAGCCCATCTTCTTGATGAAGGAACACTGCTGGATGCTGGTGGCTGCTTCAGGCATCCTCGGCTTGGCTGGCGAGGAATGGGGCGTGCAGCTGGGCTCCTCCTGCACCAGCTCAGGCTCCCTAAATGGTACAAAGGAGGATGCTGCATTTTCCATGAGGGATTCCTCCACGTTAACGGTGCGGGGTTTCTTCACCACCTGCCCAATCTGCAGTGGTCCCACGTGGCTCACCTTAAGGAGTTCCACCTCCTGGAGAGTCAGCTCCCTCGGGAGACTGTTTGTCAGTTCTGGCTCTTCCTCATCCCCCGCCTCCTCCAGGAGAGCTATATCCCCCTGCTTTATTTTGGCAAGGAAATAGTCACAGCGAGACATTATCTGCACTTCTGCTAAGTTCAGCAGGTAAGCCTGCTCTTCCATCACCTGGTTATTTATCTTCTCCACTTCAGTCAAAGAGGTGGTGAAGAACTTGCGTGACCTGGCCAGTTCTTCCTGGATCTTGCGCTCCTCTTTGCTGTACTCCTGCAGAACCCCTTTGTATCTGGATTGCAGGTCCCTTGAAACATCCTCCAGAGCAGCTTTCCTTTTCTGCAGATCACCCATGAGCTCCCGAAGCCTGGCAAGCCTCGTTCCAAATTCCCTCCTACGCTCCTCAGCTGCCTCTTTGATAGCCATGACTCTGTGTCCTGGGGGCATGTGCGAAGCCTCCTTGCACGGCTCACACAAAACCAAGCTACAGCTCTTGCAAAAGTGTCTTGGCAGCCTCCTCCCGCAGACCTTGCACATGAGGAGTCCCACCACTTCCCCCAGGCCGGCCGTGTCGATGATCTTCAGCACGGTGAGGTTGTCGGTGAGCTGAGCCAAGCTGGTGATCCGCGTGATCTTGCTGCAGAAGGGGCAGCGGATCCCGTTGATGCTGTTTGCCAGGAGCTTCTCCAGGCACTGCTTGCAGATGGTGTGGCCACAGTGCAGCAGTTTGGGCCTCAGGTGCTCCTCGGTGAAGGACTCCATGCAGATGGGGCACTCCAGCACCTCTCGCAGTGCGTCCGAGTTGAGATAAGGGGCGGCAGCCATGGTGCTCCGAGGCAGCTTTATCCAGCACGGTGCCTCGTGCTCACATCTATTCCAAGGTGCTCTGATTCTGTCCAGGAAGAAAAAAGGGAAATGTGATTTATGTCACCACCAGCAGTTACGTATAAATGCAATTTATTTCTGACTTATCGCCTAACCCTGCAGAAAAAGGAACCCAGTTAGCTTTTCCATGTTGGGAAGGATAGATTAGTCATAGCTAATCTCAGGGTGGGCAAATTTCAAAACTAACTTGCAGCTCCCAGTGCGATGAATTATTCACTTGCAAAATTTGTAAAGTAGCACTGAAAGAAGTGTAATGGCACCAATATGGAAGCCCAGTAGATATTGATGACTGAATCATCTCCTCATGGCGCCCATCTCCTGCTGCCAAGCCTCTGAGTTTACATAATTTACTGAAACCCAGGGAGATTAAACCAGGCATTCAAAATGTTGCACATCAAAGAAGGAACCAGATGGTGCGATGCTTTAGGACATTAATAGATCACCTCTGGAGACCTGCATTCAGATGTGACATCAGATACCAACAAAATGAATGTGCCTGCTTCACTCTGCTTTGCTAGAGAGCCAAAACACATTTTCAAGGTTTCATACATTTGCTTTCATAGAGGAAGTGAAAGTAGCAGCAATGCTCTGTCAGCTTCTGCTCGTTCTGGGGGTGACTGTGCACGCTGAAAACACACAGAGGAGGTTTGATGCCAGTGCATCTCAGTAACCTCTGCCATGCTGCACCATGCTTCATGCCAATTAAACACGGCTCAGGCAGGTATTAGCGATAATGGAGCTAACAGACAGCTCCAAACATCTGAACTCCAAACATCTGAACTCCAAACAGACTCCCAGTGTTCGCTATTAGCTCCTGAACTCAGCTTAACTGCATTTAATTTCTCCTCGTTTCACAATCTCACAACGTTGACCTCATTCTTGTCCCCTGGTTCAGTTTTACACCACTCTGGTTGCTGTTCAGCTTCAATCCAGGTTTCTCCACCCTCACATCCCTCCCAGCAGGGAGCAGATCCCAGCAGCTCTCCTGCCAAAGCAGCCATCCATTCAAAAGGAACAGAACAGGGCTCACATCATTAAGTTATTATTCACTAGACTGGGTTTCAAATCCTTTGTTATTGTACTGCTTAGCCACTAAAAAATAGGGAAGAAAACCTTTCTCCTAGGGAAGACGAGGAGGAGAAGGAAGTAGTGAAGTCTTTGAAATGAAGAGACAGTGGAAGAGGGATGTGAACACAGCTCTCTCTGAGAAATGGCTGCATGCACACAGCATTCTCACTTCCCTGCTGGGTCTGCTGCCTTTCTCTTTGGGAAGGATTCTGTGTATTTCAGTTTGCTGTGTGCTCCTGTGCAGAAAAACAGCTGCAAGGAAGAAAAGTTCTTTATGCTCATAGAGAAGAGAAAAAAAAAAAGCCCACTGATTTTAATTTGTCAGCTGCAGTTCAGAATCATTAAAGCCTGTATTTCAGGAAGGGATTCAGTGGCATGGCAGAATCTCCTGGCACCATGCTGGGATCAGCTCACCAGTGGCAGGTTGAGTAGCACAGCCCCGGCCCTGGGGAAGCAGAAACCTGGGCACTGCCATGGAGAACAGAAACCTTCCTCTGAGGGAGGAAAAATCTGTGATTTAAAATGGTTTTAAAAAATGAAACACAGGATACCAGGTTCATTATTCTTACTTTCCTTGGAAACACGTCAAAAGACTGGCTTAGGGAAGGACGAGGGAGCAGCACAGGCACCAAGTACTGAGAGTTACATTAAAAGCTCCCTTTAAAACAAGTATTTTCATTAAAGAACAACGGCAGATGGGATTTTAAGTCAGGTTGGGCTTTTAGAGAGCTGATTTGTATGACATTCTTTTCATATGTAACCCCCTTTATCGGAATGTCAGCATGCCCTCAGTAATGGGACATTATTTTTTTTTTCCTTTTATCTCCCTCTCACACTCGGCTGTGCCTCCATGGAAGTTTCCTTAACAGCGAGTTGTTCTTGCATGTCGGTCCCTCCCGGGGCAGTTCCTCTGACGCAGAGCAGGGTATTACAGAAAGCCTCAGCTGAGGATCAAGCCATAAAACCGTGAATTATGCCAGTTTGGTTTCCTTACGTTCGGAAGAAATTTCCTGCCGTGGTTTCTCTTGTCACCTGGTAGTTTTTAGTGAGCGTTTGCGGTGAGAACACCGGCTTCACTTGTAATTCAGAGCTCGTACCATGAACGAGGGAAAATAATGGGGTAATGCTGCAAAAATAAGCGCCGCTGACAGGAGTTATCACAACAACAAAACCAGCAGGACAACCCCTCGGTTTGGGCGGGTTTCAGTGAATAATCCAAGGGTTTGGTTGGAAGGACCTTAATGATGGCCTGATCGAACCCTGGCCATGGGCAGGGGGACCGCGCTGGGGGGGGGGGGGGGGGTGTTCACTGAATAATCCAGGGTTTGGGATGGAAGGACCTTAACGCTGGCCTGATCGCAACCTTGTCAGGGGCAGGGGGAACACGTTCCACCAGCCCGGCCCTGGGCACTGCAGGGATGGGGCGGCCATGGAGTGAGTGCCCGGTGCTGCTGTGTGCCCGCACAGAGCGCACGCCCAGCTCCGTGCGCCCGCGGCTCTGCTGGGTTCAGTGGGCCGGTACGAGCCCCTCTGCCGCTGCTGCCGGGGGGGGACGGGGCGAGGCGGCCCCTCTCTCCTATGCCTCAGCGCGGCGGGGCGCGGCCCGGTGGCCCCCTTCCATTCCATCCCCTCCGTTCCATTCTTTCCCATTCCCTTCCATCCCCTCCCGTCCCCTCAGGCCGCCCGCCCGGGGGTCCCGCCGTGCCCGCCCCGCCCTGCAGGGGGCGCCGCCGCCGCCGCGGCCCCGCGCGCGCTCCTCACCTGCCGCCGCTCCGGGCCGCGCCGCTCCCGGCGTGCGCCGCGCGCCGCGCGTCACGTGAGCGCGCCCGCGGGGCCTGCCGGGAAATGGAGTCCGGGGCTGAGGGTGGGAGTTGGGGGGGGGGGACACCGGGGGGACACCGCGACACCGGCACCGGCACGGGGGGGCTGGGGCGGAGGGGAGGGGCCGCGGGATGGAGCTCGGGTCTGCCGGCTCTGTGCTGCGGCTCGTGGTGAAGGGAAAGGTTAAAAGTAACAAAGGGAAAGCAGAAACGTCTGTTCGGATTTGGGTTCTTTTGTTTGGTTGGTTGGGCTTTTTTTGTTATATACCATGTCGGCACGCGCAGGTTATTCATTGCCCTTTCCCTGATCAGGCAGCGCTGCTGCAGGATCAGCCCCTTCCCATTCTCTTTCACCCTTCCCTTCCCTTCCCTTCCCTTCCCTTCCCTTCCCTTCCCTTCCCTTCCCTTCCCTTCCCTTCCCTTCCCTTCCCTTCCCTTCCCTTCCCTTCCCTTCCCTTCCCTTCCCTTCCCTTCCCTTCCCTTCCCTTCCCTTCCCTTCCCTTCCCTTCCCTTCCCTTCCCTCCCCTCCCCTCCCCTCCCCTCCCCTCCCCTCCCCTTCCCTCCCCTTCCCTTTTCCCTTGCCTTGCATTCCCTTCTCATTTCCCTTTTCCTTTTCCTTTCCCATTCCCTTCCCCTTTTCCCTTTATCTCTCCCCTTCCCTTTCCCCAGCAGGTTCCTGAGTGTTTGACAGCTTTTACATCACCTACTGAAAACATGTATTTCTCCTTCCACACCGTGCCTTGGAGCACCCTGCAGGCTCCAGGACAAAAAGGACATTTTTGGGTACGGCTGAAGCTGTGAGCAGTGGCAGCCAGCGGCAGGGATGTGGCCACTGGCCTATGGCTGGGCTCTGCCCCCTGTTTCCTGAAGCCAGTGTCACCATCAGGAGCACCGACCCCATTCCAGCCCCTTCTTTGCTTGAATATCATGAACCTGCTTTAGGGATGGCAGAGACCCCTGTGCTGTGGCCCTGTGGGGCTGCAGAGCAAACTGAGGAGTGCCAGGGCTTGGGGCTTCCTTTGGGAACCACAGGAACCGTGTCCTTCACACCCCGGTGCCACAGGCAGCATCCCGTGCTCAGCCCAGGGCTGAGGTGCAGCTGGGGCTCTGGAGGCTCAGCCTGGCAGGAATTCAGTGCCTGAGGAAGAGGCAAGCCCTCAGTTTAACCATTTCCCAAAATCCCTCCATTGCCCTCTCTGCCTGCAGTGTTTTTCCACTGCTCACCTGCTCCGGCCGCCCTGACCTGTGCTGAAGGAAGCACTTGCATAATGCAGCAAGGCTGGCCACCTTCTGCTGCTCTTGGTGGGTTTTTTCCACTTTGTTTAGAAAAGAAGAGTTCATTTGGAAGGGATCTAGGTCCCTGGAGCTGCAGGGATCAGCAGTGTGGGCAGAGGGTGCACTCAGAGGCAGCAGGAGCAGATGCAAAGCCTGGCCAGGGTTGCAGAAGAAAATGAGATTTCTGTATTTTTTTTAAAGTGACTCCCCAGTTTCAAGCCCCAGTGGCTCCCTGGGGGTGTTGCTGTGCCCAGGAAGGGGACACAGGGTTCACTCCCAGTTCCTGGCCTCACCAGGGAAATGCTTTTTCAGTCCCTGATCTATGGGGAATTAAAATGGATGTAAACATTGAAACCAGGGTGGTCTGGCAGATCTTGTGAGGCCACCCACACCTGAAAATGAGCAGGGTGAGGAAAAAACAATGCTAGAAATAGGAAATAATCTTACAATGCATCCTGGGGAGAAAACAAAGGACTCTCTGGATTTAATTAGAGGCGACAATGACCTGCTGATGATGTTATCCATCATGTGCCAGTTTGGGGACCCTACATGAGAAGGAAGGATGGGAAGGTTGTCCAGCCTGGGACCCGGGTCACCCTGCCAAAGTTCCTTTGCCTAAGCTGTGTTACAGGGGATGCTTTTGAAATCCCCTTTTACAGATGGTTATTAGAGGTTTCTAAGAGCTCTTTTTTTCTTAATACCTCGGGCTTGCAAGTGTGTAAATGTCTCATCTGAAGCTGAGGTGAGATCCTGGCTGTCCAGCCTGCAGGCAGCAGAGATGATCTGCCCCCAGATTCTCTTTGCTGGTGATGCCTCAGGTTTAGCTTTTCTATTTTTCACATTCTGTGCTGCTTTAGTGGGTGGATCTGGGCTCACATCAGGGCATGGTGAGCTCTGTGCACAGAGCAGGGAGACAAAACAATTCCTGCTCCAGCTGGGCACCAAGGACAAATGATCCAAATCTCAGCCCCAGAGCACAAACACCGTGGGCTGGAGAGAGAAAAACAAGCAGGGTAGGACTGCAGGGCTAAAGCTGGAATGGGACAATGAACTGCAAGGTGCAAATGGAGCAGAACTGATCAAAGGGAGAGACCCCGTGCCCGGCCGTGCATTTTGGGGCCATTTTGGTTCATCTTGGGTGCAGCCCTGGCTGGGCTCTTGTGCTGCCCAAGGTGCATCCATGGAGGAGATCCTTTTAATAAATCCCTGCTTTATTCTTTAGCTCTGTCCAGCCTCTGTTCCAGGGCAGCCTTCCCAAGGGGATGCCTTTGGGATCATCCCTGGGGCAGTGAGGCTGGGGCAGGCCAGGGGGTCACAAGTGCCACCAGTCACAAGCACAGTGATGGAGGTCAGGATTGTGTTTAATTGAGTTTGGTTAATCAGCTGGGAGCACAGCATCATCAGGGAGAGGGGGAGTGAAGAGGGGCAGAGGCAGTGTGGACATAAAGGTGCTCTTCACCTGGAACTGTGGTGACGGGAGAAGGAGTTACGAGTACAAACTGAAACAGGGAAATTTAGATTAGATATTGAGAAGTTTTTTATTGTGAGGGTGGTGAGGCACTGGCACAGGTTTCCCAGTGGGACGTTGTGGCTACTCCATTCCTGGATGTGCTCAAAGCGAAGTTGGATGGGGCTTGGAGCAACCTGGTCTAGTGGGAGACATCCCATCCCATGGCACAGGGTTAGAACAGGGTGATCTTTAAAGTCCACTCCAGCCCCTTCATATTCTATAAGCAGGAGATGAAAAGGAGTCATGGAGCCTCACTCTCGGGAGTTTATCAAGCCCTGACACCCAGGGCATGTGACACATTCTGTGTGCCACACTGAGGCTGGGCTGAAGATGGAAGGATGAGACCCCACGGGTGGCACGGAGGGGCCGTGGGGTGAGGGCAGCAGGATGTGTATGGCAGGATGGTGTGCTGCATCCTGGGATGGTTTGCATGCTGGGATGGTGTGCCATATTCTGGGATGATGTGCTGCATCCTGCAATGGTGTGTAACATGCCAGGATGATGTTTGGCAAGCCGGCGTGATGTGCCCATGCCAGGATGGTGTTCCCAAAGCAGGGATGGTGTGCTGCATCCTGGGATGGTGTTCCCAAAGCAGGGATGGTGTTCCCAAAGCAGGGATGGTGTTCCCAAAACTGAGATGCTGTGCCACATCCTGGGATGGTGTGCCACATCCTGGCATAGTGTGCCTATACTGGGAGGGTGTTCCCAGAACAGGGATGGTTTGCCGCATGCCGGGATGATGTTCAGCATGCTAGGACGGTATTCCCAAAGCTAGGTCGGTGTTCCCGAAGCCGGGACGATGATCCCGAAGCCGGGACGGTATTCCCAAAGCTAGGTCGGTGTTCCCGAAGCCGGGACGGCGTTCCCGGTGCCGGGCTCCCAGCGCCGTCCCGCCGCGGTGCCACGAGAGGGCAGCAGGGCCCCATGGACCGGCTCGGGCACTGCCGGGACCCCGCCGCGGGGAGGGACGGACGGACGGACGGACGGACGGACAGCCCCGCAGTGCTCATCGCACAGTCTCCATCGGAGCCCGCATCCCGCAGTCCCCCGGCGGAGCACATGGCAATGGCATTCCCAGCGGGGATTCCCTCGGGAGCGATCCCCTGCCCAGCCCACGCTGAGCTCCGGGACTGGGGTGTTGGTGCTTGTTTGGTGGTTTGGCTGGGGTGGTGTTTCCCCCTCATCCTAGAGTGGTTTGGGTTTGGAGGGATCTTCAATCCCATCCAGCGCCACCCCTGCCATGGCAGGGACACCTCCCACTGTCCCAGGCTGCTCCCAGCCCTGCCCAGCCTGGCCTTGGGCACTGCCAGGGATCCAGGGACAGCCACAGCTGCTCTGGGCACCCTGTGCCAGGGCCTGCCCACCCTCATGGGAAAGAATCGATTCCTGATATCCCATCTAACCTCACTCTCTGCCTGCCATTCCCTCTTGTCCTGTCCCATCCTTCCTGCACACGTGGATGTGTGTGCCAGACTCACTCCCCTGGACACTGTGCCCACACCTTCCTCACAGCTCCAGCAGTGTTTGCCATCACTAACAATGGCCAGCATTAAATCTGCCCAATCTCTTCACAGACCTGGTGGCCACTGCACTGACAGCATCTCAGTGCAGGAGAAATTCCCAGGCAAACACATCTATTGATTTCCTTTCTAACTCCCTTTGGATGGATTTGCCAGCAAAAAGGGTATTATTCCACCAGGAGATAAACAGGCAGCCTGTGTCAGTGGGAGTGTCCTGGCCACAAGTCCCCACTGTCCCACCTGTGGTGGCACTAGATTTGTCCAGTGAAGGGTGCTGTATGGGGAAGGTGGACCAGAATTCCCTCTTTCTTGCATAAAATGCATATCCCAGGTCTTAAATCAAGCCCAGCTGAGCAGCCTGTTGCTGTTGGTGGAGTTAACCTGCTGAGCCTGTAGGAATCCCTCCCTGGGTCTGTTCCCACTGTTCCCCCTACAGCTCCAGCTGGAGAGCCTTCTCCTGTCCTTGTTCCAAGCATTTCTGCTCTTCAGGAGATATCACATCCTAGCCCTGATGTAGCTGCATTCTTGTGGCAAGTGGAATGGTTCCCAGTTTTGGGATGACTTGGGGATCCTTTGGAAGAGGTGTTGTATGAAATGCTGAGTCTGACTAGGAAGCCCATCTTCTCCTGGGAGCTCTCAGGACAGGACAGCACTCCAGTACAAGTTAGGCATTCTGCTGTTGTTTCTGTTCTAGTGGTGGTGTTACCCTGCTCCCTCGTGTCCAGGCACCAGGAGGTGCTGCTGGTAATGCTGGAAGCATTTTCCCACATCAGCAACTGCTGCATCCTGAGCAGGGACCCCTCTGTGCAGGCACACACCTCCTGTTATAGGATTGTAAAACCCTGCTGGAGCCCAGAAATGGAGCCAGGCACCCCAGCAGGCAGACAGTACCTCTGCACACCCTGTTCTGCTCATTCTCCCTTCCTTACACAAGGCCTGATGCCTGACACAAAGCTGTTATTTTATTTGTTTGGTGGTGGTAGTTTTTTCCTTATTTTGTTGGTTGGTTTTTGGGGTTTTTTTGTTTTTTTGTTTTTTTGTTTTTTTTTTTGTTTTGTTTTTTAAATCCATATTTCAGACAAACAAACTAAAACCCTCACAAGTTGCCATGATGTGTCCAACTGCAGCTGAGGCTCTCTGCTCCCAAACAGATGTTTCCAGGGTTCAGCTGGGTTGCCATCAGTGTTAGTGGCAGCATGTTCATATTCAGGGAATGATGAGGGATCCCTGTATCCTCACTGCTGCAGCTCTCCTCCTCTTCCCAGAAAGGACCTTGGGAGTGTCCTGGCAGGGATCACCTGCAAAGCCTTTCCCCAGGACTGTGGCAGAGGTTTTGCAGGAGTGTCCTGGGGGATTATCCTGTTCTATATAGGCAGTAAAAGCCAGGCTGAGCCTACAAGAATTTGTGGGGCTTCTCCAGTTCACTGCTGAGCCCTCTCCTTGCATGCAGGGAGCTGGAGAGAGAACCAAAACTCATGTCAGATGTAGGGCAGGGGGAAATTGAGGGTCCCCAGTCCCATCTTCCCAGGCTGTAGTTGCAATGGCAGCTGCAGGTGTGCGTTTTGGAGGGAAAATACCTCTCAGATCTGAAGATCTCCTCTGTGAGATGCCCTGAGTGGTGGGTGGGGCATGTGGGTGGGATGAGAGGGAAGTTCTGTGTCCAGCAAGGAAAGCTCCAGCTTTCTAGGGATGAGGGGCACCTGAGCAAGCAGATGAGGAGCATCTCCACCTCAGTGCCTCTCCCTGGCTCTGGAGGAGCTGGCTCACAAGCAGGGAGTGCTGCTGGTGCTCCCAGATAGGTCCCAGCAGCAGAAATGGGGGGATTGTTTTGTTAGGGCTGTGTGTAAGCGTCCCAAACCCATCTCACAAAAGCTAGCATGAACTGCCATCCAGTGCTGATGCCATCTAAGTGTTTGTCTGGATGAGAGCTGGCAATCTGACAATGCAGCCAGTTTCCCTCTGCTAACCCTGGTCCTATTTCATTTTCCTCCTTTGGAGTTGTACCCAGAGCCCTCATACAAGGGAACACCATGGATCTTTGTCAGCCTGCAAAGGAATCCTTTTCCCCAGTGCAGCTGGGATCTGTTCTAAAGAGGATTAACTGCACACAGCCAATTCCACCTCAGCCATGAAGCCTGCTCTGCTCACAGGTCTGCCATGAATCACCCAGCTTTCGGTTAATCTGTCACTGAGCCCATGGCTGCTGGGGAAGGGCAGCTGCTCTGCTCACAGTTTTCTACCTTACCTCATTTTCAGAGCTCTGGGCCTTCCCCAGTGCAGCTCCACCTGGGCACTGCTGCTCCTGAAATGGTTTTGTTCCCACTGGTTGGATTTATAGTGATATATAATTCTTAGCTATAAGGCAAATAACTCAGAAGGAACGTTTGATATCCCATTGCCAGTCATGAGATAACTGATTCCACTGTCTTTTCAGCCCTGTGTTCATGTCCTCCCTTAAAGCATGGCTCCAAAACTCCCTTCTCCATGAAGGGTCTCTAAAGCTGCTTCAGCTCTGGTGAAGCAGCTTTGCAGCCCAGAAATGTAATTATCTCCTTTCTCTTCCACACATACTTCAGTGGTGATGTTAGAAGATGCTACTCTTGGTGACAAATGAGAAGAGGCTCATGGTATCCTCCTATAAATTCCTTCTTTCTCTGCCACCCTGTTTTTCAAGGCTTCATGGTTTTTCCCTTATGAGACTTGAAGTTGCCTGGAGCTGATCTTCTGGAAAATAATCTCTCCAAGAAGCAGCTCCAACTCCTGTTTCCCATGTCTGTGTACACCAGTGTCTCCCTAGATGTTGAAAACATCTCCTTACAACCTTCTTTTAATTTATCTTAGCAACTGCTCCCCTTCTATTCCACTAACACACGGGTTGGTTGGAATTTGCTCGTTCTCCCCGTGACAGCTTTGATCCTGTGCACAGAAGTGTTCCCTGACAGGCAGACAGCAGGGAAGGGCTGTCCCTACCCCGAGGGCTCAGGGAGTCATGAATGAATGCTGTTTACTTGTATTTCCAAATGGCTTGTGCCTTGCCAGATCAGCTGCATGTCGCTGCAAGCCGAGCGTGCTGAGACAACCCTTGCTCCTCTTCCACTCCTCTCAGCACTGGGAATTTGTTGCTAGAGGCAACAGCCATAAGATGAAGAAAGCTTTTTCTTCTGTAGGTCTGTCACCAGGCTATAAAAGTTGGGCCTTCTTGGGTCAACCCAGCTACAGACAAAGAATTTAAATGGAAGTGTACAGGGCAGGCATTGGTGTTGTGTCTCCTTTTCTCAAGTGTGATGCTTCCCTTGGCCTTAGCAAGTGTTTGGAGGAGCACAGAACAAAGTAAAGGTTCTCCAGGTTTATTCCCTTGTGCTTAAACCCACCAGGAGGTTTCCCAGTGGGTTTCAAAGGCCTGAATGTTTCCTGAGAGCAGTGTTGGCAGTTTGGTTTTGGTAATGCCTCCATCTGTTCTCCAAGCACTGAGTTTGTTCTCATATATCCTTTTCCCCACTGCCAAGGGGATCCATCCTTCCATGTAGTCTTTTTGCAGCCTCTTTCAATCCATTTCACTGCCCTGGATAATGTCACCCACAAGAGTGACCTGAGGACCACAAGGACTGGAGGGAGCTGGTGTTAGAGTGGAGATAAAGGGCATTCAGCTCCTTGGCCTGGTCCCATTGGGGATGTTTCTCTTTGGCAGGAAAGATACACTGAGGTGATTTTGTCTCATTTTGGAGCACAGAAAGTGGATATGCAAGTTAGAAAAAGGAAGAACATGAGTTAGAAAAGAGAAGACCAATCAGTTCTGTCAGTTTAGATGTGGTTGTCTGGAAAAGCTCACACTTCCAAGGAGTGACCTGCAAGTCCTGTTTTTCTCCTTCTCTCCTTGACCTTTCTTTTTTTTTCCTGATCCCACCTGGCCTACACCTTCAGCAGCTCCATTTATCATGACTGGAGGACAGTTTGGCTTTGGGAAGAGCCCTGAGCTGAGCTTTGTTTAACCCTGTTTGGTTTCTTCCTTTCCCTTAACCCAGAAACAACTGAGCTCGGGAACAAGAAGGAGCTGAAATCCATGCCCTTCATCACGTACCTGTCAGGCCTGCTGACAGCCCAGATGCTGTCAGACGACCACCTGATCTCAGGTGTGGAGATCCACTGCGAGGAGAAAGGGCGCTGTCCCTCCACCTGCCACCTGTGCCGGCGGCCTGGCAAGGAGCAGCTCAGCCCCACGCCGGTCCTGCTGGAGATCAACAGGGTGGTGCCTCTGTACGCCCTGATCCAGGACAACGACACCAGGGAGGTGAGTGACGGGCCAGCCCCACCTCTGGGACCTCACCCTGTCCCCTTTTGGGTCCCCTCCTGCAGTTCCCTGGAGCGAGGGGGGTTGTGTTCATGTGTGGGATTCTGTTGGGGAAGATGAAACAGGAAAGCTTTATAAAGATGATTGTCTGGCAAAAGATTGTGAGAATATAGAAACTATAGGTGAGATTGAAATGAAAGCAAGCTTTGAGATCCCTCAGTTACTGAACAACTGGAAAACAATGGTGTGGCCAGCTGAAGGTGATCCCCTTTTGATGGAACAACACCCTCTGCTTGCAGACAGGCCCAAGGGTCAGAGCAGACCCTACAGCTTGGCAGAAGGGGCCCAAAGAGGAGTTTTTAGGGTTTAAAATGTAACACAGTATGGTAATGTAATGACTCTTATAGGCTGTATGGAAATGCTATAAGATTTGTATCTTGTACTGGATTGGTTAGTGAGAATCAGAATATTCAACACAAAAAATACTTATGGTATTGGAACGGGAACCTCACTCTCTTACCCTTTTACACTCTTACCTTTTTTACTCCCTTATCGTCTCATCCTCTCTCCCCCTCTCTTCTCTCAGGCTGCTCTGAGCTGTGTTTGGCAGCTCCCAGCAGGGCCCTGCACCCAGGCCCTTTGCAATAAACCCCAAGTTCCAGCCCTGGCCACAGAGATCTCTCATCTCCATCCATCCTGACTGCCCTACCCACTGTCGCTCCTACATGGGATGGTGTCAGGGATGAAGCTGGCAGGTCCTGCTGCCCACAGCCCTCTCAGACCTGCATTTCCCTGCCTTCAATGGGTTCAAGGCAATGCCAAGGTCTCAGTCATTCCCAGTATCCATGCTGGTGTGCAGGATGTGTCCTGTGGAGAGCTCTCAGGAGCCAAGCACCAGCTCAGTCCCTCACTCCTGGCTCCAAGGGCTAAGACATACCTGAGGGGTGGCCAAAGGCCTTCAGGGCTCCAGCCTGGCTTTGCAAAGTACAGAGGGAGGGAAGAACCATCCCCTTGGGCCAGTTCCCACAGCCACAGGAGGTCCCTGCTGCTCCAGAAGGGACCAGCCAGGCTGGAGATCACCAGTCCCTGGGGCTGGGCTCCTGCAAGAGCTTTAGTGTTAATCCTATGGAGACTGAGTTCCCACTTTCTCTGCTCACTGCCACTCCCACACTGCTGCACAGCCCTCTGACCCCAATCTCAAGCCCACAAATGGCAGACCTGCTTAAAGTCACTTATTGGCACTGAGCCTACACTTGATTAGGATGTCTCAAGTGAGCCAGCGTGCAGCAGCTGTGGGTGGGCTGAAGAGGCTGCAGGTCAGGAAACAACCCTGGCACCTGGAGGTGTGAGCACCAGAAACAAATGCTTCATTCCCTTCCCACATCCATGGGGAGGAGTCCTGATGCTTCTCCTGGTACCCAAGTTTCTGGGTGCTGTCTCTGGGGAGTCACTCCTTGCCAGCCTCTTGATTTGATTTCTGCTTTCCCATCTGTTGTCAGAGCTCAGTGCATCCCTCTGGGTGCTCAGAGTTGTCAAGAGCCCTGCCAGGGATCCTGGCACAGAGCACCTCTGGGTTTGATTATGACCCGTGGAGCAAATAACCAGCTTTGCATGAGGACCTGAAAGTCACAGAAGTTTAAGTAGTGTAATAATGAAATTATCACTGGGTGAAAGAGTAGATTTTATAGTTTTTTGGTATAGGAGTTTTGGAGACAAAATGGAAAGACTTGGGCGTGTCCAGTCTTTCTTCTTCTCTACCTCCATCTTCTGCTGTGGTGGTGGCACTTTGAGATTGGTTTAGAATAAAAGTGCACTGTCTAACATAGGTGATAGGTGTTGGAAAGTAATTGTAAACATGTTATACGTAGTTTGTAGTATAAAGCGATAACATCGCCCTGAAGGCAGTCAGATTGCCTGGGACTGTCCTGCTGAGCAGACCTCAATTGGACAGGAGAAAAATTTGGTAGATAAGATATAATGAACAACTTTGAGACTGAAAACTGAATAACTCCGATTCATTCTTCGAACGTGCGGGCCGAAACAGAGATTTCTCACATATCTCAGAGCTGCAATTAACAGCAGAACTCCCGAGAATCTGTCAGCCCTCTTGGTCCTTGCATGAAGCCATGCCTGACTTCCACAGTCAGTTTGCTTCTCTTTCTGGGTCTTTTCCTCAAGCTCCCTTTCTCCCACTGTTTCCTTCCTGCATTCTCTCCCCACCTCCTGCCTGCTCTTCCCACTGGGCACTTCTTGTGCAAAGGTTGGCCTGCGCTGTCAGTGTGCCCAGGGTAGTGCTGGGATGAGGCACTACAGGCACAGGGACAGCACTGGGACAGCTGGTTTACTTCAGGCAAGAGAGATGTGCTCCCCAGCAGAATCTGCCAGAAAACATTCTTTTAGGGATTCAATAGGTACATTAGCCAGCAAGGAGGGGATAACAGTGAGGAGCCCAGCAGGATCTGAAGGATTTCCATGGATCCTGCATCACCCTGTGCCTGGGTGGCAATGCCACCCTGCCTCGCTGAGCCTGGTTGCAAACTTCCCCCTTCTTCCTCCTCCTCATCTTCCTCCTCACCTGTCCCCCCAGTCCTGCCAACACTGCTGAGCTCACTTGGGGTGCCTCCTTGTCCTGAGGAGCTGCAGTCTGTTCCTTTCCTCCCTCCTTCCTTCCCTCCCTCCCCTGCTCCCCTGGCCCCATCAGCTGCAGCTGGAGCCCAGCCTGCATTGTGCTTTCTGCTGAGAAAACCAGCAAACAAACAAAGCCCCAGCCACAGCACAGACACCCCAGCACCATTCCCTGGGCTTGTGCTCCCTGCATCTCTCCTCCTCTTCCTCCTCCACCTGCTCGCCCAGGGGCGGAGGGGCATGCCCTGGGAGCCTGTCCCTGTGTCAGGGTGCTGTGTGTGAGGCTCCCTCACCCCGGGGAGCTGTGCTGGGCAGGGCTGGGGTAAGAGTGACAGGGTAATGGCTCTGGGCTCTGCAGGGTGGAGGGGATGCTGGCAGAGCAGGCACTAAGGGAGCTGGCAGTGAGCAGCACATGCCAGGACAGGTCACTTTGTGCCGTTTCAGTGCAAGGTGGGCAGAAGGTTGGATCATGCTGTTTTATCTTACCACCCCCTCCTTAGCTGGGTTTGGTTGTTTCAGCTGTAGGCTTCTCTTTAGAAAAGGCCCTCTCATCCCTTTCTCCCTACAACCATTCCAGACCATTCCCATCCTTGCTCCAACAGGACACAATTGAGTGTTCTCTGCCTTCCCTGCCCCTATTTCTATTTCCTAGTCATTCCCATTCTCTTTGCATGAATCCCTCATGTTGCATCACCTCCATCACTTTCCTCTTCTGGCTCACTTCTGATGTGCTGTCCTGCTCCCTCCATCCCTTCACCCCAGCTTGTTTCTCCCCCTTCTCTCCACCAGCCTCTCTCCTGCAGGATTTTTATTCTCTCCCTCTCCTTTTCTTGCTGTCCTTGGCACCACAAGCAGGGACAAATCCTGGTTCTGAAGGCTGAAATCCAGCACTGCTGAGGAACTCGCTGCCAGCTCTGCACAAACCTTGGTTCTCTATGTGACCGTGTTCACAGGGGTCTCAGGGTGAGGGAAGAGACGAGGATCTGACTCCATGTTTCAGCAGGCTTGATTTATTATTTTATTATATATATTATATTAAAACTATACTAAAAGAACAGAATAGAAGGATTTCATCAGAAGGCTGGCTAAGAATAGAAAAGGAATGATAACAAAGGCTTGTGACTGACTGAGACAATCTAGACAGCTGGGCAGTGATTGGCCATTAATTAGAAACAACCACATGAGAACAATCACAGATGCACCTGTTGCATTCCACAGCAGCAGATAATCATTGGTTACATTTTGTTCCTGAGGTCTCTCAGCTTCTTAGGAGGAAAAATCCCAAGGAAAGGATTTTTCATAAAAGAT
The DNA here is from genome assembly GCF_028018845.1 of Melospiza georgiana. Lineage (NCBI taxonomy): Eukaryota > Metazoa > Chordata > Aves > Passeriformes > Passerellidae > Melospiza > Melospiza georgiana. The sequence continues at coordinate 5,219,756 of NC_080449.1, read as the reverse complement.
GTCTGTGACATCTCCACACTGGAGGTTTTTCCAGGCAGCCTGGGCTGGGCAGAGCTGTAGCTTTCCTCTCTGGAAGAAGTGGAACTCATGGGGGCCATGTCCCTCTCCTGGAGAGGATGGTTTGGTGTGGGGTTGGTGCTGCCTCTGTGGAAAGCTGTCCCCATCCTCTTGTGGCACCATGAGCTCGAGCACGATGGATGCTCATGGAGGGCAGGGGCATCATCTCTCCCTCGTCTTCCCCTGTGAGCAGGGAGGGCTACCATGAAAGTGAAAGGGATTTAGTGGTGGGAAGGAGCTGCCACCACCATGGGGACATCAGCCTGTCAACCAAGACCCCAGCAGAGAGCCAGAACTGAGTTTAGACTGTGACCATGCTCTGTGCACTGAGAGGCTCCCACAGCGTGTGTCCCACCAGGAGCATCTCATGTATGAAATACCCATTTTCTGCACCAAACAGAGGCCAGAGGTGTCCCAGGCACTGCAGAGTGCTGTTCTCCTGTGCCATAAATAGGATTTTCACTTGGCTGGGCTGAACCAAGTCCAGCATCTCCAATCCTGAGTGCTTCACTGCCTGCTTTTCTCCCTTCATGTAGATGGTTCCCAGTCAATACAGTGGGTGCTGACCTTAGAGGAACTGCAGGCACATCCCAGCTCCTGTAGTGCTAAAAAAAAAGAAATTGTAAACACTCTTTACATATGTGTCCACAAAGACAATGCTCTGCAGACAGATAACAAGGTCATTAACAAGGTGGATATTGACTTCTATAAACTTGGCTGAAAGTTTTCCTGTGTAAGCTGAGCAGCAAAGATGAAGCAAAACACAGGTAAAAGACATTTTGCCCTCTTCAGCATGTGCATTTTTTTAATAAGTTTGTCTTTTCATCTGCCTTAGTGCAGTGAGTTATGAACTTTTTAAAATTTACAGCTTCAGCCCTGTCCAAGGCCGTGTTCTCAGTTGCTGATGACCTTGCCAGACTCTCAAATGCTGGGGTTTCAGTTTCCATGCTGGGTGTCTTCTGTGGACTGATTTGTGGTATTTCTTTGTGTGCATGTTTGATTTCAGCTAAAACTGACCATTTCCAAGCAGGAGATGAGGTGAAAATATATCACTTTGCCCACGTGAAATGAGTTAAAAAACTCTTTATTTCCACGTCAGTGGGAATTGCTGTTTTCTTCTTGCTTTGAAGCAAAGGTCTGAAATGTAAAGAGCTCCAGGAGTTTTGCCTTTTGCTGTCCAGGGAGAATTTGTCCAGAGGAAATGTCCTCAAGGTAACTCTCAGGTCTGTGTGATCTGTGCTCCCAGCCCAGCTCCAGCACCACTCCTGCTCCCAGCAGTAGGTGAAGCAATCTCAGTATGAGGAAAAGCATCAGGCTCCTCTTTTCCTTCTTGTATTCAGTGAGAACTGTGGACTGAGATCCTGCTAGGAGTTTCTTTGTTTCCCCTTGTGGTTTAATAGGGTTGGTCAAAGAATTTGCACCATCACTGGTCACTGCAGCCTGGCTGGGGAATGTGGCAGTGCTGGAGCTTGCCATGGTGAAGGAGATGTTTTTGGAGGTTCAAGCAGCTCTTGAAGGGCTTTGTCGGGTGTATTTTCTGCAGCTGTCACACTGGTGTGGCTGTGGGGGGCAGGTTTGACTGGAAGGACTCTTGCTGGAGCAGAGGCAGTGCTGGAGTCCCCCCTGCATCAGTCCCTGTCACCTGGTGAGATCCAGATTATCCGAGTATTCTACAGGACCATTGCTGTGGCAGCTCCAGGGCTCTCGGTCTGAGTGCTCACACTGGGACTTCCAGAGGTGTAAGGAGACAGAGACCCTGTGACCTCAGCTGTCATCTCCCAGGAACTTCTCTGGAGCTCTGTGGCTCCTGCATCAGTTTTGATCGATGCCAACATCTCTTGTGCTCCCTTTGTGCTCTGCAGCAGTGCAGACACCACCCCGGTCCCTTCACATGAAGCTGGAGGAGATTCTCCACTGCAGGGCTGCAGAGGAAACCTCCACCAGTGTCAGTGGCTGGCCATGCCCAGCAGCAAAGAGCTTCTCTCTGTGGTGGGGCTGTCTGCTGGCAAAATGCTCTCAGCACTTCAGGGGTTGGATGGATGCTGTTCAGTGCCTGTAGTGGGAGAGAGAGAGAAGAGAGGTGGTGACCCCGGGTGCTTTTATTTTGGGGAACACCCTGGAGTCATACAGAAGAGCTGCTCCTCACCCCAGTTATAGTCCCCCCGGGTTATGGTGACTTTCCTCTTCCACCTTAAACATATTTCTGCCAGCCATAGGGTGGGCACCACCTTTCCTACTGCCCAGCACAGCCCTGGAGGGCGCCCAGAGGCACAGACTGAGTGAGAGCACAGCTGTGCATGATCTGTAAACGTCCTTGTCCCTCACAGGCAGGCAGGGAACACCCTGCTTCCCCCAGTGTGACAGTATTCACAGGGCTCTCGGGTTGGGGGAAGAGACAAGGGTCTGACTCCATGTTTCAGAAGGTTTGATTTATTATTTTATGATATATATTACATTAGAACTATACTAAAAGAATAGAAGAAAGGATTTCATCAGAAGGCTAGCTAAGAATAGAATAATAAAGAAATGATAACAAAGGTTTCTGTCTCGGACTCTCTGCCTGATCCAGCTCACTGTGATTGGCCATTAATTAGAAACAGCCACATGAGACCAATCACAGATGCACCTGTTGCATTCCACAGCAGCAGATAACCAATGTTTACATTTTATTCCTGAGGTCTCTCAGCTTCTCAGGAGGAAAAATCCTAAGGAAAGGATTTTCCATAAATTATGTCTGTGACACCCCATCCCCTCCCAGGGCATCCTTGACAGGGATGCACATGAGCCACTGGGCAGCTGTGGCCAGTGGAGGGGAGAAAAGGCAAGGTATGTTGGGCTGTGTGACCCCTCCCGTTCATGGTTTGTTCATTTTTCCCCCAAAAAGCCCTGAAACAAGCTTCTGTGGAGCAGCTCAGCCAGCTGCAGAAATGCTTAGAGGGTGGTGTGGTGAGGGGGGTGTGGAGAAGGGAGGCAGGAGAGATCAATCTCACTCCTACTGGGAAATGGACTCAAACTCCTGCTGTGTGTATTTAAGGAGACAAATGGATGTGGAGCCTGGATTTTTAGGAGACCCCTAGGACCTTGCTTTAATTCGAAAATTGAGTAATCTCAGCATTTGCTGCAGCCACGGCCTCCTCACAGCACACATTGGCCCAGCCCATGGTGTGGGGGCTTGCTGGGGGGCACATCCCTGTGCTGCTGGTCCCACTGGCCTCAGCAGGAGCCCAGAGCATGCCTGAGACCCTGGCAGGGCTATTGGAGACAGCTGGGGGTCACCAGCTCAGATGACAAGTGGGGCTGGAGCAAAATTCCCCATTTTTTCTCCCCGCTCCTTGCCCGGGAGCCATCTCCTGCAGAGCAGAGCGTGGCCACTGCTGTCCCCACTGTCCCACCAGTGTCCCCAGGCTGGCAGGGTGTTTCTAGCCAGGGTCAAAGGTGTCCCCAAGGCCATGGGCTCAGTTTGACCCCAATCCAGCACCATGGCAGAGCCTCTGGAGGACACACAGCATCCCCAAAGCAGCGCCTGAATGCTTGGGGACACAGAGCCAGGGATTTCTTCTTCCACTGCCAGAGCTGGCAGGGAGCCTGGGCCAAAGTGGAGACAGTGTTCTTGTGGTTGAGGTGAGTTTTTGGTTTGGTTCGGGGTGTGTTTCTTTTTATTTGTTGTTGCTTTGTTTGAATACCTGCTGACTGGCCCTTGTGCCTGTCCTCTGGCCCTGGAGCATCGTGCTGCAGCTCCAGCTCCTTTTTCCAGGGAAAGAATGGCAGCATTGTCCTGCCTGGCTCGGACTATAATGGGGAGCTTTGTGCCGAGGTGTGAGAGGAGAGTCAGCTCCCCAGGAGGGCTCAGTGCAGGCACAGGGCTCTGATTCCCCTCTGATTTCCCCTCTGGTTTCCCCTCTGGTTTCCCTCTGATTCCCCTCTGATTCCCCTCTGATTCCCCGGGTTTCACAGTGTCCTCTGCCTCTCCCAGGATCCTGTTATTCTGTAAATAACAGAAACCAGGATGCTGCCCACCCTGGGTCCCTCCCAGCACCCTGACCTTTCCAGCACACCACTGATGTCCCTTTCCAGGATGCTGGAGATGCTGCTCCCTGGGGAGAGGCAGCCTGGGGCAGGGAGGGTGTGAGCAACACAGGATGGGATCACCTGCCAACAACAAAACTTCATCCTTTGCTGTGAACCTAGAGGAGCAAAACTTCATCCTGCTTTGCTGTGAACCTGGAGCAGCAAAACTTCATCCTGCTTTACTGTTAACCTGGCCTTTTGGACACGAACTGCATGATCCTGGAAAGACTCTCTGGCCTGAGAAATCCTTGCCTTTCCCCACCTTTTTTGTTTTTCTTACCCACTTCCAGAGATATCTAGACTGAGGAGTGCTATTTACCTCCTGTGAACAGCACTGAGCATTGCTGGAAGGGCATGGAAGGCTTTTCCTCCAGCCACCCTGCTGTTAAGAAAACTAATCCACAAACACCAGAAGTTGATGTCCATAAAGGAGACAGAGGAGTTCTTTCTGTCTTTATTCCAATAAAGGGAGAGGCCATGGGGCATTCCCTGGGATCTCTCCAATTTTTGGAGGATACAGCCTCCTTTTTATCCCAATTTCCCAAACACATTTCCCTTCTCTCTTTCCCCATTAGCTGAGGTACTTGAGAGGTACAGACTGAAACACCTGATACCAAAGATTCCCCTCTAATGTATAACCCTTTCTTTAATTTTTAATTCTTATGTAATTTAGGGGTTTTTCTTCCCCATTGTTTATTTCATCTCTCAATGTCTATTTCATTTATCAGCAAACCTAAAGTTTATTTGTAAAAGCAAATATATTTTTTCATTCATCAATCAGTGGAATCCTTCCCATTGATTCTTTTATGTCCTAGTGCTGGTTTTATCTACCACAGCTTGTTTGGAAAGACAAATCTGCTATTCCTCACACTATCATCATGGTAACATCCTGTTCAGGCTGTGAAAGCTCTTCTGGAGCCTTCATCCTCCTCCAGTGGCCCTGCCTGTGTCTGAGGGAAGGTGGTGGTGCTGTTCATGCCTCATCTCCATCCTGCAAATAGCAAAGGACAGGATGTGTCCATTTGCTGCAGTGTCCCTGGACATGGGATGGAGCCTGTCTGCTGGCATGGCTCAGCCTGCTTCCACACTTCCTTCTCTCCTTCTACACTGAGAAGAACAAAAAAGCAAACAGAGATTGGGAAATTGGTGCAAAATCCAAAATGAACCTAAGTTCCAGCTTCCAGATCATCTTTTATCTGCAGCCCATCTCTGTCCAGCCTACATGTTCACCTGTGGTTGTGGGTTTTTTTTGCTTTTTGTTTTTTTTTTGTTTGTTTGTTTTGTTTTGTTTGTTTTTTTGTTTAATATCTCCCTGTCTTTCCTTTTTAATTTTTCCAGAAACAGAGATGTGCATTCTAGACTCAGTAGCCAGATTTCCATGTCACTGTCAGCCATGGAGAAGACCAGATATTGAAAGACAAACACCCAACATGTGTCATTTCCAGCATCCCATCTGCAAACACCAGCCCTGTGCTGTGTGCTGAGTCCTGCAAATGCTGATCTGGAAGGTTCCTTCATGTCCTATCACTTTCCCCTCCTGGGATGTCAACAGCCAACCCACAGTTAGAAATAACTTAATGCTTCTCCCTCCATCAGCCAGGTCTAACAGAGGACAAAGGAAGTGTTCTTCTCCATTCTGTTACAGAGTGTCTCAGCTATAAAATGGGGCCAAATGGCCTCCCCCTGAGCACAAATAACAAGAGGAGAAAGATCCATATGCAATCGAGTGTAGGATGAATGTGCTTAGCTGATCGTTTGTTTCCCTAATATTTTTTTTATGAATAGGCTTAGCTTATGGTAAGATGGGACTTTATGGTCCTGTAAGTCTTGCTTGTGTCAAAACAAATGAACTAGCCATGCTAGGGGGGAACTATCAATCCAATAGATGTGTGTGCATGGGTGTGGGGAATCAGACCTATTATACCTTTAAGAGCAAATTAGATGCTGTTCCTATGATTCATAAAGCTATATATCTAATGGCATGACTCGTCATCTAGAAAATAAACGTTTCGAGCCAGTTTCTCATCTCATAAATTTCCCCTCTGGCACTGAAGGACATAAACTAAATGGGCTGACTCACAGGGAAACAATACAATTTGGATACTTTTAAATGAGAGATAAAATTGCCTTAGGGCACACAGGGGTCCCAGGGAGTGGCTGGCAAGCACAGGACAGTGCACTGGGGGTCACTGCCATTCCCAGGGGATCAGTCACTCCTGGGAAGCCCTTCATGATCCCAGACCTTCTTGGCTCTGTGGAGACATGACCACCATGATGAGGCGTGCAAAATGGAAGTGGTCATGTTTGGGATGGACTCGTGCAGGTGCTGTGTCCTGGCAGGGAGGAGAGCACTCACTGCATGCTCTGAGCATGGCAGGGAAGGACAGGAGATGTGGAGAGGAGGGGAAGGTGGTTCTCAGCCACAAGAGATCAGGAAGGTCCCTGTGCATTCATTCACTGCTGAAGCTCTCCCACAGCAGCAAAACCTCATCCTCCTTTGTTGTGAGCCTGGAGCAGCAAAACTTCAGCCTTGTTTTGCAGCTTCCCATGGGATGGATCTCAGCACCTTCACTGCTGAGATGGACATCCTTGTCCATCACTCTTGGTCCTCCTGCGCCACTGGGCTCCTTGGTTGGGTGGCAGCTGCCATTCCCTTCTTCTGTGTGATCTCACCCATTTCTGCTTGCCATCAATTTGCCCTTGCTGCTTCCCCACTCCTCAACACACACTCCCCAGCACCAGTGGGAAAACTCCAGGAGCCACTGTCTCAGAATTCCACTGGAAAGCAAGAAAAGCCATAGAATCCCAGAATCACTGAGGTTGCAAAAGACCTCCAGTACTGAGTCCAACTTTTAACCAATCACCCCCTTGTCACACCACAGCACTAGTGCCTCATTCAGCTGTTTCTTGAGCACCTCCAGGGATGGGGACTCCACCACCTACCTGAGCAGCCCCTCCCAATGCCCCACCACCCTTTCAGTGAAGAAATTCTTCCGGATGCCCAACCCAAACCTCCTCCTGTCCCTGTTCCCTGGAGCACAGCCCAACCCCTCTGTCCCCTCCTGTCAGGAGCTGTGCAGAGCCATAAGGTCCCCCCTGAGCCTCCTTTGCTCCAGGCTGAGCCCCTGCCCAGCTCCCTCAGCCCCTCCTGGGGCTCCAGACCCTTCCCTGGACACACTCCAGCCCCTCAATGTCTTTCTTGTCATGAGTGGCTGAGCCAGAACTGGACTCAGCACCCAAGGTGCAGCCTCACCTATTCGTAGCACAGAGGGACAAGGCAGGGACAAGCCCTGGGTGCCTGGCTCTTGTCCAGCACAGAGGGACAAGGCAGGGACAAGCCCTGGGTGCCTGGCTCTCCCAGCCTGGCCCTGGCATGAGTCAGGACAGAGGCAGGAGCCAGCAGGGGCAGCCCTGCTCCCAGTAACCTGGTTAGGGGGTGGAGGTGTGCCTGCCCTAATGAGCACAGCATCCGTCCCCTAACCTCGTTTGTGTGAAGGGTGACACAAGGCAGATGACAGCTGGGCACCTGAAGAATCTAATTAAAACCTCTGTGAGGCTGGGCAGGCAGAGCAAGGGGGATTGCTCATCCAGCTAGTGCTTAACAGCAGGAAAAAAAAAGCAAAACAAGGAGTTGACTGCTGGATTTACTAAAGGGCATGGATGGGGTGGGTGGGGTTTCTTCCCTAAGTTGGGCATGTGCAGGGAGGAGCTGGGTTAGGGGGCAGGGAGGGGTGTGCAGAGTGACAGGGTTGGGGACAGTGCAGCACTGGCAGCAGTGTGACAGTGCAGTGTCGCAGACATCTTTTCATGAAAAATCCTTTCCGTAGGATTTTTCCTCCTGAGAAGCTGAGAAGCCTCAGGAACAAAATGTAAACAATGATTATCTGCTGCTGTGGAATGCAACAGGTGGATTTTTGATTGGTTCATGTGGTTGTTTCTAATTAATGGCCAATCACAGTCAGCTGGCTCAGACTCTCTGTCCCAGACACAAACCTTTGTTATCATTCTTTTCTATTCTTAGCTAGTCTTCTGATGAGAACCTTTTCTTCTACTCTTTTATATAGTTTTAATGTAACATACATCATAAAATAATATATCAAATGTTGTGAAACATGGAGTCAGATCCTCATCTCTTCCCTCAACCTGAACACCATCACAGTGCAGCTCTTCCCAGGATCACCCACATCTGTCTTCACCTGCAGAGCCTGTCTGTGCACACAGGTTCCTCAGCACAGGGTATTTATCTTGCTTCCTAGGGAGAGCACATGCTTCCCCATCCATCTGCACGCACCCTTTGCTGTTCCTCTCCTGCACGGACCTGCTGCTCTCTCTCTGGTGTGTCTGCATCCATTTATCTGGGTGTCACATAAACTCCTCTCTTCATCCCTCTCTCCAATTACTTTGGATGCCCTTTCCAGCCTAGCACTTCAATTACTTTCTAAAGAACAGAGTAAAATAATGTCACCTTTTCTTTCTTTCACGTGTTCATTCCTTCCTAGTTTTTGTTTCTTTTTTCCCAATTTTTTTCCATCTGGAACAGTCCCATTTTGTAAATGCCTGGAAGCAGAGAAATTTTGTAGACACAAGAGCCTTGAGGCCTCGTTAAAGGTGCTGGGGGTGTTTGGGGAGAGCAACAAAACCCTGGACAATGGCAGCCCTGACGTCAGGCTCTATTTATACCTCCTCCTTTCAGAAACCTCCCTGGGATGAAGCTTTTCCTAGAGTTTTCTGCTGAGTGCTGCTGCCTGAGCTGTTCCTGTGCTCCTCAAAGGGCACAGATTTATTTCTAGGCGTACCCTTGCAGCACAGGCCATATCAGCAGGGCCAGGCTTCTGCAGGCAGCTTCTCATGGAAGAGCAGTGTTGCCACAATGAGGCTGCTCCGTGTGGATGAGGACTTTGTGGAGGTGTTTCAGCTCCCAGATGTGCCTCTTGAAAGTTCAAAAGCGTTACAGAGCTTTGTTCTAGTGGCTGATGTTCTGATTTTTCCAGATGGGTGTTGTGGCTTTGCAGGGTTGGGTTGGATGTTGGCTTTGTGTGTGTGAAGGAGAGATGTTTTTGAAAGTGGAAGTTTAATTACAGGTGAAGGGTAGTGGGAGAAACCACCATAAATCCATGTGGTCCAAAATAAAGCAGGGTATGGAGTGAGGGATGCCCCATCCTGTGGGATGAGCACAGCAGGGACACTGAGAGGTGAGACCTGGAGGGCTTTGCCAATTCTGGCCACAGTTATCATTCCAGGGATTCATTGGTATTAATAGGAGCAGTCAGGGTGGCTCCTGAGGACGTCCTGCAAGTATTTTCCAGGTTTTATTTTTTTCCTTGCAGCTAGTGCTGTTTTGCCTGCGAGTGTTCCTTAGACGAGTGAATAAAGCAGCAGTTTGCTTGCAGGAGGGCGCTTTGTGTGAATAACAAACCTGTGAGAAGGATGGAAGGGGTGTTGTTGGGAATTTGTTGGGCATTGCTTTATTCTCAGGGGGACAGAAACAGCTGGGCAGAAGGGCATGGGGAAGAGTGGAAGTGTTTCATTGCACACAGCAGCAGTGTGCAGGCACTTGTATGTGTTATGTTGTCAAAGATGGACTTATGCTTGTGCTTCCCCACAGGAGATCCCCATCCCCACTCCAAAAGCATTCAGGGATGAGCCAGCACCACTCAACACATGGGAGTTAAGCCCAGGGAGGTGAAGGGCCATGCAGAGAGGCTGTGGCAGTGCTGGGGAGGACACACTCCCCCAGTCCATCCTGTGTTTCCTGATCTCAGGGCTCTGTCCTTCCCCGTGGGAGATCCCCATCCAAAAGCATTCAGGAATGAACCAGCATCACTCCACCCATGGGAGTTAAGCCCAGGGAGGTGAGGGGCCATGCCCAGGGCCATGCAGAGAGGCTGTGGTAGAGCTGGGGAGGACACACTCCCCAGCCCATCCCGTGTTTCCTGATCCCAGGGCCCTGCACACTCCCCCCAAAGTCGGGCCAGGTTTCACTGAGTCTTTAGCACACATATTCACGCTTTTTGTTCTCACACCAGGCCTTCAAGGGAGCCCTGATGAGCTCATACTGGTGCTCTGGGAAAGGTGATGTTATCGAAGACTGGTGCAGGTGCGACCTCAATGCCTTCGATGAGAACGGACTCCCGAACTGCAGCCCTCTCCCTCCGCCTGTGTACGTATCCTGTGAGCCCTCCAGGGATCACCAGCCCCTTTCCCATGTGTCACAGCCCCCCAGAACCACCCTATTTCCCAGGGGCTCACCTCCTTCTGCAGCCCTGGGGCTGGGGGCTGCACTCCAGCCCTCCTCACTGTGTGAGTGATGTCTTTAGGATATCCTGGCTCTGGCTGTGGCCCTGGAAGGTTTCCTTATAGATTTTCATCACCTGATTAGCAGGGCTTGTAGAATGGGATTTCAAATGCTGAAAGAAATGGAATTACAGTGCAATTCATTGTGGCTTGTCAGAGCAAGAGCAAATCAGGAGCAAACTGATGGGGAATTAGCTGAGAAAGCAGGAAGACTGGCTCCAGCGAGCCACAAGGAGCAGAACACCTTCTTAGTGAGCCAATATCCTCAGAGGGGATTCATTTCCCATCTGGAGTCCAGCAAACATGCTGTGTGTTTGGAGCCAGACTCTCCATAGCCCTGTACTTGGTGTTGTCATCTGCCCCGGAGCAGAGGGAGTGGACGCCTCTGCATTAGCACAGCCAGGAGCACAGAGCTCCTTCCTCTGCCTTCATCCCAGCCCACGTTGTTCCTGCTCTGGGCAGGAGCTCCTGCACAGCTGCCCTGCTCTGGCTCTCCCCCACGCCCCTCGGAGGTTTGCAGCTGGGTGAATTCACTCTGCTTCTCCCCCTCTCTCCCTCCCTCCCTCACCTTGGCCACGCAGACCTGACCCTTCCCTCCTGTGGACTCAGCCCTGCCGGGTTTCCAGAACCTGGATCTTCTGTTTTGCTCCTGGTTCTTGCTTACCTTGCTGAAGTTCAGCAGCTCTCCCAGACAATGAAGGCCCTTTAGATGAGATATTTGGGGTGGCATGAGCTTGCCTTCTCCAGGAGCAGGGGGAGGCTCCCAAGGGCACACATTGCAATGGGCTGGGCTCAACTAACTTCAGCTTTTTGATGTTCACCAGCCCCTGTGACCTCTGTCCTTGGGGCTTTGTGGGCACACCCACATGTGTGAATATGGGCCTTTCTAGGGGTAGTGCTGCTTAGAGATGTGGATTGCTCCCCAGAAAGGGAGCTCATGTGTTAGGAAGGATGAAAGTTTGACAAGAAAGTCTCACAGATACGGACACTTAGCAGAAAGATTTTAAAATGTAGAGTCTGATGAAAGATGGAAGCAAGTTTTGATATAGAAGAAAAGAATTGCTGAGCCAGTCTTACTGTATAACCAAGGAGGCAAAGGGTGTACTAGTTACAAGGAGTTTTTATGGCTTAGAGCAAAGGATAAACCCACCCCAAACAAGAAGATGTTTTTACCAAGCAGAAAGAGCACAGGCAAACAACTCAGAAAAGTTGCAAGTAGAAAAAGGTCTCAGAATTCTCCACTGCAAGAAAACTGAAAAACAGCTTCTAGCTGAAACTGTAATGTACCGACTTTGAATGATTGGAGAGCAGTAACATGAATATGGTAATTACAGTAGTTATGATAGGCTAGGTAAGATAAGGTATAGATTGGTTCTGCTGGATTAAGATGCTCAGCAAAGAAAAGTCTATAATGCATTGTAACCAAACCCAAAGGGTCTCCAGGCCTGCCTTCAGCTGGAGCTGACAGCTGTGGGCACAGCTCTGTCACCCACCACCCTGGGCTGCTGTAACACCTTGGGTACAATAAATTGCATTTTGTATACAATAAACTGTGTGTTGAAGAGCAGCCTGGAGTCCCACATCTCTCATTTCAGCTCTAACAGTGGCGCCCAACGTGGGGCACCATTAGTAACAGCCTGAATGAGGGATGTGGGTCTCCAGGCCTGCCTGCAGCTGGAGCTGACAGCTGTGGGCACAGCTCTGTCACCCACCACCCTGGGCTGCTGTAACACCTTGGGTACAATAAACTGCATTTTGGAGAGCCTCTGGAGTCCTGCATTCCTCATTCAGGCTCTTACACTCGTGTCTTGTTTTCTGCCTGTCTCCCGCCCAGCCTGCGGCTCTCCCCCAACGTGGAGCCCTCCAGCACCGTGGTGTCCCTGGAGTGGCTGGATGTGCAGCCTGCCATCGGGACCAAGGTGTCAGACTACGTCCTGCACCACAAGAAGGTGGATGAGTACACGGACACAGACCTTTACACAGGTGGGTGTGAGGGAGGGCAGCCTCCTCCTCGTGGTGCAGAGGGCTCCTGGTGATGCTTCCTGTGCCCTGCCTGGCTGGGAGCTGCTTTGGTGGAGAACAGAGCCAAGGTGTTACAGGAGGTATCAAACCCACTTCATTTAGGAGGGGTTTCTGGAATCTTCTGCAGACATGGTGATTTGAGGGGAAGGGGAATTACAAAAACCCAGTGAGGCAGAAGGAAATTATTTGCCCTTTTTTGGGCAGAGGAGCTGTGAGCTGGAGTTTCTAAGCGGGTGTTGATCTGGTCAGTCTGAAATGCCACAGGGTGATGGTTGTAGGGGGAAGGTCATCCCTCAACAACTCAAGGGCTTTGCTGGTCTGTTCCAGTGAATGACCAGTGACCCACCTTTGAAAGGGCATTTTCAGTTGTCTTGCACACCTATCAGAGGAACTCAAAACCTGCAATATTTAGGGAGATCACTTAAAGACCACAACATTTCTCCAGGAGAATCTGAAACTTCCCTGGGTTGGAGTTTAGTTCTCAGGCTTGTGCTCAGTGCTCTACACCATAAAAAGGCTTTGTCAGCAGCTCAGTCCATGCTCCAGGAGCTGCTGGACAAGGCAGAGGGCTGTGAAGGATGGGACTTGATTTGGGTGAGTAAATGATGGATTTCAGAAAATTGGACTTGAGACCCTGAGTGATAGCAGTGCTGCAGGGAAAGCCAGGCAGAACCTACTGCTTTTTGCTTGAGGATTTTGGATGAAGTTTTTTAAAGAAGCTCACAAAAGTTCTCAGGGGCAGCTGGGCAGTTGATGGAAGCAGGAATTTACCTGGGACAGGGCTGGTGTTGGAGTGCAGAGCCTCACAGTCTCACTGTGCAGACTCACATGGGCTCCCAGGGCACCCTGGCAAGATGTTTAGCTGTGTTTCCCTGCGGGGAAGACAGGCTCAGGAAGAGCATTTAGACCTCACAGCCACAAGGAAATTTCCACCCTCCCTGGTCACCCCAAGCCCATCTATTCTGCAGCATAGAAGCCCCCATATCCAAAAATCATGTGCTACAAGAGCTGCTGGAGAGAGCCACATCCCCACCTCCTGGGGGGTTCAGCTGTTTGTGAAGACCCCTGAAAGAATGAGGAGGGGTCTCCACAAGCAGGAGACCTGCAGGAGGTCCCTGGCTCATACATCAATCCCATCCCATGGGATCTTTCTCCTGCATCCTGCCAGCATCCCCTCCCAAAGCTGCCTGCTGTGGCCACGGACTCTGGGTTGTGTCTCTTGTTTCATGGCATGGAAGAAGGTTTGGTCTTTGTCTTGGAGAGGCACCTTGCAGTAACGGAGAAAGAAAACAAGCCACCAAAGGAGGGGCTTTGTTTTGGATGGGGATTCCAGATTGCTCACACATCAGTCAGGTGAGGCCAGACCAGGGGAACATGGGGTTTCTCCTTTGAAGTGGCTGGATCTCTGCCTGGCAGCCAGAGTAGGAAATGCAGATTATTATTATTATTTTCCTTTTATGACTGCCATGTGTTTGACAGGCAATTGAATTCATTGTGGGGAGCTTCCCTCCCCTTGCCTGCTCTGGGGGACTGTTTGGGACAGAATGACCCTATTAACAATTAAAGAGAAAAGCCAATCCAAAATCTCTCTTTTTTTTTTTTTTTCTGTGTTGTTTACAACCAAAGAACATTCCTGCCTTCATTCCTTTCTTACCCTTCAGGCCTCCAATGCCAGATGACTTGATTCCTTTAAATACCTTGTGTAGGTTTGCAGAGGTGCTGACTGCTACAGCTCTCTACAGCCAAAAATCTTGTCCTGAACATCCCCTGAACACCATCACCCACTCATCCTGCTGCATCACAGCTTCTCCCCTCTAAGCAGCATCCACAAAAACAATAACTCATCCTCAGAGGGGGAATCTTTGGGAGGGGAGTGTGGGATATGAAATTTAGATGGCTTTTGGAGTGTGGGATATGAAATTTGGGTAGGTTTTTGATGCATATGGGCAGATCTTCCTTCCCCATCAGTCTCCCAGCAGCTGGCAGGGAGGAGCAGGTTGTTCCCATTGCTGGGAGAAACATCACAGGTATTTGCAGAGGGGGCCAACTCTGGGCTGGGAGGATCTGGCAAGGATCTTGTAGGGCACTTGAGGATGCTGCCACTCATCCCTTGGAACTCTTCAGTTTAAATGAGTGGGTTATTTGTACTTGGGCAGTGGTTTTGCTTGCATTATTCCAGTTGTAGACATTTCTTATTGTGATTCCTGGTACTGGCAGGGGCTAGAGCTCTGCCAACCTGTTCTTCATCCCCATGGCAAACTAGGTGGTACCTGGTCCCAGCCTCACCTTCCTCCTGCCTTTTAAAATCCTCCAGTCTCTCACCCTTGCAAAACTCCTTGGCCTCCTCCTCGTTCTGCAACTGGAAGATGTAACCATTCCCTTGAGCCAGAAAACATTTGCTCCTCTTCCTCTTGGAGCAGAGTCAGGAGGGAGTTTTGAGACTGGTCTGATGTGCGTCCCCTCTGCTCCCTGCTGGGCTCCACGTGAGGCAGGGATGGACAGGGAGCCTGCGTGCCTCGGGTGCCCTCAGCTGCATGAGGGTTTTTAGGAGGCTTAGAAAAACACAGCCCTTGGCCCATCTGAGGCAGAGAGGAGGTGAACTTGTGTGTGAAACAAACCACGCTTTCAACACCAGCGCGCTCGGGAGCCAGCCGGGGAGGCGGGGAGCAATTACAGCCCAAACTGTTTATTAAAACTTGGGGAAATTACTCATAACTCCATGTGTGCCACGGCTTTGTAGTTGAGTGATGCTCTTTGTTTGAACGTGGGGCTCTCGGAGAGGGCGTGAGGCGCACATGTGTGTGTGTGTCTGTGTGTCTGTGTGTCTGTGTGTCTGTGTGTGTGTGCAGCCAGCCCGCCAGCGCATTATGTCATGGACCAAGCAGGCGCTGCACTTGAGAGAGGGAGAGGGAGAAATGTGTTTTACAGGGTGAGGTACAAACTGAAATGGCTGTGAACATCTGGAACTGATATTAGGCTTGGAAAATGTTTTCTGTCACTCCAACACTCCTCTGGAGGAAGGTTTGTGAAGTTAAGAAGCTCCAAAGGGGATGAGGGGGAGGGATGAGGGGATAACATGGCTGTGATGCAAAGTGCTTTTCATGTCTCCATTCTCTAAGCTGGGCTGTGTCCTTGCATCTGCCAGACTTGGCACCTGGGCTGTCACCACTTCTCCTTGTTGTGGCCCTGGACCAGCTGAGCCCCCCTTACCTGAGAGTGCAGCATCTTCCAGCCTGTCCTGGAAGACAGAAGGATCCTTGCCCTGGTTTTAGGGTTGGGAGCTGGGGAGCTAAGCTGGGAGGCCTTGTCTGAAAGCTGAAGGGTGAAATCCTCAAGAGGGAACAGGCAGACCTATGCCTGGTTTAACACCACCTGGACTTTCTCTGGTGCCCACCTGGGAGGTCAGACCCACCTGCATTTGGGGAGGCTGCTGTGAGTTTGTGTAATGCAAGGTTTAGAAGTAAAAAAGCACTTTGGATGTGTTTTTAGAACATTTTGGGGGATGGCTGGGAGAGGAGGAAGGGCTGGGCTTGGCTGTGTGATGGATTGCGGTTTGTGGGTTGGGCTGTGTTGCTGCTGTGATGTTCTCAGTCCCTTTCTCAAAGTTCTCTCCCTGGTGCAGTTTTCTTCCCCTTGTGCCCACATCTCTGATGCTGCTGGGTCTCTGAACCCATCTCTGGGGATTTGGAGGAGCTGCCATGTGCCTGCAGAGGGCATGATGGGGAGGCTGGGGAAGGGGTGGGTTGAGGGTATCTCAAAGAACTTTGCTGGTGATAAGTCAAACCTTGCACACTCTGACATAGGAATGGATTCCCCCTTTAGTCTGCAAATGGAGGAGACAAAACAAGACAAGGAGATAAAATTCCTTCCCTGAGGTCACAAGAGCCATGAATTAATCTCAGAATGGGGCAGAGACAGGTGCAGGTCCTGGATCCCCCAGCTCTGTGCCCTGTCCTGTGGTCACTCCTCCATGGACCCTCAGGCTCTGAGCCAATCTGCATCCCCCAGTCTTCCACCACCACTGGGGTGAGCAGCCCTGGGTGTGAGCACAGCACAGGCAAGAGCTGTGTCTTTGAGCATGAATCTTCCTGCCTGTGCTTCAGTATCAAAGTGGGTTCAGCTGGGGAGATGCAGAGGAACAAACATCACCTGCTGTCCCCGTGGTTGAGGGTGAAAGCGGGTGTGAATGAGGTGTTGTCCCAACGCACTGCTGGCTCTGTGCTGCTGATGGCAAACCACAGAAGGATTAGGAGGCTCTGCCCCTCTCCTGGCATTTCATCTTCTGTCCTGTTCTGTGCTGGCTCCCACGCTGTGGTTTTGCCCCTTTCCTGTGGTACTTTGTGACCGTGTTCACAGGGGTCTGAGGATGAGGAAAGAGACGAGGATCTGACTCCATGTTTCAAAGGCTTGATTTATTATTTTATGATATATATTACATTAAAACTATACTAAAAGAATAGAAGAAAGGATTTCATCAGACGGCTAGCTAAGAAAAGAATGATAACAAAGGTTTGTGGCTCAGACAGAATCTGAGCCAGCTGACTGTGATTGGCCATTAATTAGAAACAACCACATGAGACCAATCACAGATGCACCTGTTGCATTCCACAGCAGCAGATAATCAATGTTTACATTTTGTTCCTGAGGCCTCTCAGTTTCTCAAGAGAAAAAAAAATCCTAAAAAAAAGATTTTTCATAAAAGATGTCTGTGACGGTACTTCACAGCTCAGTGTGTGCTGACAGCTGAATTGGGATAGCTGGGGATCTTGTGGGGTCTTGGCTGAGCAAAGCATACAAAAAACAGGTAAACAGCTCACCTGCTTCTGGTTTGGGATGCCATGTCCAGGCAGGACAGGTGAGGTCTCAGCAGAGACCCCCAGGATTTAACTCTGAGGATGTCAAGGGATCCTGGCTGCTCTTTTTGCCAGGGCAGTGACCACGTTCATAAGAAGTAACCCTCACCCAGAACAGCTTGTAGCCCTCAAAGGAAGGAGAACAGGAACACAGCCTGCTGAGTGTGAGCTTGTTGGAGACCTCAGAGCAGGAGAATGCAGAGTCTGGCTGCTGGCTCAGAGCCTTCTGCTGTTCTGGGACCCTGGAGACACAGGAGTGTGGTGTGGAGCAGAACCAGCAGGTAACGTGGGAGGGTGTCTGGACACCAGACAGGGCAGGAAGATGTGCAGGAGTGGAGAGAATGGCTCTATAAACCCGTGCACATCACCATCCTGGCATCACAGACTGCTCTGCAGAGGAGCCTGTGCTCAGCATCATGCCTATAAAAGAAAGGGGTCAGCTCAGAAGGCTGAGTGTTTTGTACACTTGCAAGTTGTGCTCTGAATTGAGGCTCGGGAGTGTCTTATTTATAAATAACTTCACAGTTGTGACATGTCTGGATGGCTGGGGATGTATGGATATAGCTATGGCAACCAGCACTTCCAGACACCCTCTTGTGTGCAAGCTGTGCTGCTACTGCTCCTCAAACCCTGGGCTAGGAGAGCAGAAAAGGCTGTCTGGCCAGAGCAAACGCTGTTCCTGTCAGAAAGGAGTCAGTGCAATCTCCATGCAACCACATTGCACTGCCATTATGAGCCTCACAGTCATCTCTAAGAGTGCTGACTGACAAACTGGGCAGCACAAAGAGCAGCAGGAGGAGCTGACACTGCCCTTAGGAAGCTGTAGGAGCTTGAGGTCCAAACACATGAGCATGGCCCCTGCCTCTTCTGCAGCTAACACATAGGTAAAGATGTTTTCAGCACCCAGAGTGCCCTTCTTGAGTGCTGAATCCACTTCACTTGTGAGCAGAAGGAGAGATGATTCAAAAAGAAGCCTTTGAAGTGAAGGTCAGGTTTTTGGAAGCTGCTTCCTGGGATGTGTTGTGTAATAGAAACAAGCAAGTGCTTAATTTTGGCCATTACCCTCGCTGTGAAGCTCAGATTTCTCTCTCCCTGGGACAGCTATAGTTATTTCCACCTACCAGTGTCATTTTTGTATCCTGGAAAGCAGAAGGGAGGTGGAGGGTTCTCAACTCTCAATTAGGGTTGAGTCAGTTGCTGAAAAATTTCATTAATTCACATTTCCATATGGTTGTTCCAGGGCTTTTTTTATTTTTATCTGCCCAGACACCTTTTGGCCAGAACTGGGCATTATCTTTGCTTTCTCCCAAATCACTTTATAGGTGGAGACCTGGGACCGTCTGCCCTTTCCCTGCTGTCTGCAGAGGATGGAGCAGCCTGGCTGGTGCCACGAGTGTGTCATGCACTTCAGGAGCAAACCTGTGTTTGCCAAGGGCTTTGTGCTGTCTGCTCAGAGCTGCCTCTCCCTCAAGGACAGCTGTAGATGCTGCCTTCGAGCTGAGAAGCCTCTGAACTTCTTACATGGCAGTTAATGAGGCCAGCCCGTGGAGTTTTTTTTTTACTAGTCTGTAATTTTATCCTCTAGGATTAAGTTTCTCCTGATCTGGAAAAGTCAAGGCCACAAATCCATCTTGTCAGAAAGCATCAAAAGCCAAGGCTGCTAACACAGCCAGACGGATAACAGCATGTGAGTGCAGAGCAGTGGAACTTTTTTCATAGGAGCCTTTATTGACTAGACAGGCTTTTTTAATCAATAAACTGTGGCTGGAATTTGGAGGGAAGCTCAGTCTGTGTTTGCAAAGCTGGTGCTTGGCAATGCAGCCCTGAGCTATGTGGAAAATACAGGCTCTGGGGCATCTGTGGATGCAACACAAGGTACTCAGGCAGGAAACTTGGGCATTCTCACTGAGCAGAGAATCTGGGTCTTCCCTTTGGATGGGCTCTCAGTGACGCCCAAACTAAGGTTCTTTGCCAGGGTAGGATCTTCCTGGAAATCTTGCATATTGCTCTCATTCTAGCCAGAGCCTGGGATGACGTCCTGAATGGGATGGGGAGTCTGCTTTCCAGTGCTCTGGCTGCAGTGAGGTTTCCCATGCATTCAGTGCTGTCAGGTGGCTGAAACGCAATCCAAAAAGTTAGGCAGGGTCCCTCCACGCTTCTCTGGAAGGAAATAAGGATAGAAAAGAGATCCAAAGAGGCACAAAGAGTGCCTTGGGACACCCCATTCTGCTTGAAACCCCTCAGCCCCAGCACAGGAGGTGCTCTGGGGACGTTGCGTTGTCCTGTGCTGTGATTGTGTTTGGTTCTGTCCTGCCAGCATTGACTCTGCTCTAACCTTCACCATTCTTCAGGCACATCCCTGTTCAATGGCACATGGTGGCACCAGCCCTTCCCCTCTGCCTCTGCCAGCCTGGCTGGGCACACTGTGTGTCCTCTGCTCCCCAAATTGATGGGGCCTCCTCTTGTTGGCCAGTGGCTCTGGATGGGGTCTGTCATCTATTCCCTGTGTTGTTCCAGTGTGAGGGAAGTTCACTAAAAATGGAGAGGGATTAAACCTGAGTCAGGGGATTTACCAATTAAAATATCTGCTCCTCCTGCAGGTTTCATATGATACAAGAGAGACCCTCCCCACCTCCCCTGTGACCCCTTCCCAGTTTGTTCAGCTTGCCAGGGATTGAGATCTGGCTCTTAGAAGTAGGGGGACAGCTGGGTCTAGGTTACATTTTGTGCTGTTTAGATAGGATAAACCTTTCCTCCCTGTAATTGGGTGATTGGGCTTGTGAGGTTTCCCAGATATTAATCTGGAGACCCTGGAGGGGGTCAGATTAGGTTATGGAGACATAATAGGAAATTCTGCTCTGGCTAGTTTGGGTTATGGGGGATAGGGTGGATACTCTGCAGCATTCCCCTGCTGGGTTCCCTCTAATGGGCCCTGCATGGTGGGGTCAAGGAACAATCTTATCTCAGCATCAGGTTGGCTTGGGCTTTGCTGGGAGCCACTCTCTGTGAACTCTTCCCACCCCTGTAATCCTGCTCTTCCAGAGCACAGGACCATGACCCCTCCTTTGGAGAAGGGAGGGGTGGTGGTGCTGACCTGCTGGGGCTGGGGCTCATTCACAGGGGAGAGGGAGTCTGTTTTCAAATGGGCTTTGTGTCCCCAGCATCCTTGGAATAGCAAAACCTTTGTGCTCTGAGTGCTGTCATTTGGACCAAGATCTTCCTCATTGCTGCCCCATGCAGTGCCAGTAGTGGGGAAGGGATTGATGCAGAGGGGATCCTTTAGTGAGCATTTAAGCGCATGTGCCCCTCTGTCCCATGTGAGAGATGTATTTGAGGAAGGGTGTCATGTTGATCTAGTCAGAGCCAGTGGGATGAGCTTGTCCCTGTGGCCAAATAAGTGTTTTGGAGCTGTACTGGTGAGGAACCCTGCACTGGTTCCTCACCAATAAGCACTGAAGCAGCATCCCAAGGTGTCCTAGAGAAGGGATACCCACCACATTTGTGCTGTGTTGTTTCTGTGGGTTAAATCCCCCTCCTGTTCTTGCTGTGTTCTCCTCCTGTGTTTGGGAGCAGGGCACAAGTTCTGCAGAGACAAGGCTGACTCCAGGCACCAGTCTGAAACACTCCTTCCAGCCCTCATTTCTTTTTATTAGCAGTGAGATGACAGATAGGGGATGGTCATTAATTTAATAAAGGATGTTTCTGATCACGACTGCAGGAGCAAGATCCTGAGGTTTTCCATGGTGGTCTGATGACTCACCCTGATGAAACAGGGTGAGGCTGGGATGGGAAATACCTCACTGGAGCTTGGAGAATGGCAATGGCTCTTCCCACAGAGCAGCCAGGCTTCTAGATCTACAAGGATGGCAGTCATGCTGCCATCCTTGGCTGGGCTGTCCTAACACTTTCCCAGTATGATGATTCCCCGCACTGGGAAGAGCTGGATTTCAGCTCCAGAGATACCCAGTGCAGCTGGGTGAGGCTCACCTCCTGTTTCCCTGGTGCCCTGAACGGCTGCCTGGGGTGATGGTGGAGTCAGGGAATGTTGAGGTGTTAACAGGCATTATTTTCTCCCCATTCCCCACCAGCCCCTTTGTGGCACACTCAGGAGGGCAGTGCAGGCTGGGCTGTGAGAGGAGAGCTTGTACAGTGCAACAGATAATACCCGGCTTTCCTTTATCCTGTTCTGTCATCTGTGGAAGTCCATAAATTTCACCAACTCCATTGTTCAGATTAGGGAATTGGAGCCAAAAAATCATGTGTGGACTCTAAATCCAGAAGAGCAAGGGCTCACAATTCATGTACAATTAACAGTTACCGTGCTGGCTGCCCTCAAGCCCCAGAAGTTCAACTCTTTGGCTGCAGGTTTTTTCAGATCTCAGTTGACAGTTCCTGTAGAAAGCCTTGGAGTTGTTCTGGTAGATGGAGAGTGTCAAACACAGGTGGATGTGTCCATCCTGCTGGGACACAGTGAGCAGGAGCGATTGCTACCCCCAGCACCAAGGAAACCACCCTGTCTGCCCCACTTTGATGCTGAGCTTTCATGAACAGGACGTGGCCACCCCATCTGCCTGCCCTGGGGAGTGCCAGACCCTCTGGGGACAAAGTGCAGTGGCTGCAGGGATTGTTCCTCCTCAGCATCCTCACTTGGCTGTGGAAAGACCCCTGTTGGATACCCTCAGGAGGGTGGGATGGTGTCTGTAAGCACAGTCCCATCTCAGCACCCTGCCCTTTGGGGATAAAGACATGAGCCCATCATCCCCTTTTTAAAATTAAGAGACATTCTTTGCTATCTCCCAGACCTTTTACATCCTCACAGATGAGCTCAGAGGAGCAGCACTAGATGCTTAAAATTGGGTGTGCAGCCCTCAGACCTCAGGAGTGGCTGTGCATTCCCTTCCCAGGGAAGGTGGGAGAGGAAAATCCAGGATTTTTAGTGCTGGCTCCATCTGGCTCCAGCTCCCAGCCTGCCTGCTCCCTCCTGTTCCCAGAGCAGGCAAGGCATGTCAGGGCTTCTTGGGAGCTGCAGAGAGGAGTGCATGAGCCAGAGAGATGGCCTGTGATAGGGGAGGGGACCCTGGAAAGCCACCAGTTTGCTGGGATAGTGCCAGGGGTGGGTGGCTGGACAGGCACTGCAGCTGTGTGAGGGTTGGCTGCTCAGCATCTGCTGTGTGCTCCAGCTGCAAACAGCTGGAGTGGCCATGGGAATGCTGCCCTGGGACCAGCCCCACTCTGGGTCAGCCAGCTGCCCTTGACTCCCAGCCCTGGGTCCATGGTGTGCGCTGCAGGGAGGGTGCTCTGCCCACGGAGCTGAGATCTGAACATAATCCTCAGCCAAAGGGGGAATTTCTGGGGCTTGGGAGCAGCCAGCACAGAAACTGCTAACAGTGCACAAATGTGGAGTCCTTGCTCTTAACTGGCTCTTCTGCATTTACAGTCCACACATGATTTTTGGCCATTACTGCCGAGTGTCTCAGTTTCCCAGTCTGAACAGTGGAGCTGGTGAGATTTATCAGTTTCCCCTCTCTGAATGGCCAGTGGTGGGCACACAATGCTGTGGGTGCAAAAGCTGGGCTGCAGGGTCAGGATGGGAAATGTCTCCTCCCCTGCCCCTGTACTCATCCTCAAGCACGTTCCTTTTATCTGCTAATAAATATCAGTCATAAAACAATCCAGATCTATCCATAATCCTGTTAGAGCCTTTGACTCTTGCTCCTGTGACTCCCGGCAGCTCTAATTACGGATACTCACGCCGGTGATTAATGACTTGGTTCATCCTCAGTGGCACCAATTTTACATGTGCAGCCTGATTTCCTCCCCCCCACAATGACTTGTGCAAGGGGGAAATAATCCCTGTTAAAAACCAGCAGCACAGAAATGTGGTGTTGGCATTGTGCCTCCATCTGGCCCTTCTGCATCCTGTCCATCCCTTCACTCATCTCCCTCCCTCTTTTATCTCCAAGAGAACGACCCTAATTGCCTCACACTCTAATTTTGCTGCACTGTATCCCATAAATCACTCGGACACATGGAGCATTTTCCTGCTCCTTAACAAAAGGAGTGGGATTTTCTCTTCTGCTGCATGTTTTACAGGTGACTAATTGCATCAAGGCACCTTTGAAGCAATGACTTCATCAATTGCTCATCCTGCAGACACATTGCTGGGTTTGTATGCCCGATCAGAATCCTGCATTTATTAGGATTAATTTATTCTCCAATCATTTTTCATCCACCACAAGGACAGGAAAGTTGAGTGATGTTACTTGCTCAGCTACGTAAGCACGATTTCTTGCCTCATTACTGAGCCTGAGATATTTTTTGCTACACGCTGAAACTTCTGCAAATGAAAATGAGAAATGTTACATCTCAGAAAGGAGTGCTCCCAGAACACTAGAGAAATCAAGTTATTTCAGGTGCCTACAACTTGGCTTTGGGTCTTCATCATCTTCTTTTCTAATTTTGCCCCCCACATTTGTCATGAGGCACATCTATGTGAGCAGTAGCACATTTCAGGCTTCAGAGAGAGGGAGCCAGGGGTGGGTAAGAGGATGTTTGTCCCAACTGGAGACCATGAAAAATGAGGTGTTCTTGCTGTCCTGTGGAAACAGAGAGCTGGGGTTGTTCAGCCTGGAGAGGAGAAAGTTCCAGGGCCCTTCCTGTACCTGAAGGGGCTCCAAGAGAGCTGGAGAGGGACTTCGGATATGGGCTGGGAATAACTGGACAAAGGGGAATGGCTTCAAACTGACAGAGATCAGGGTTAGAAGGAATTTTGGGGAGAAATTCTTGGCTATGAGGGTGGGCAGGCCCTGGTGCAGGGTGCCCAGAGCAGCTGTGGCTGCCCCTGGATCCCTGGCAGTGCCCAAGGCCAGGCTGGATGGGAATTGGAGCATCCTGGGATAGTGGAAGCTGTCCTTGCCCATGGCAGGGGTTTGGAACAAAGTGGTTTTTAATGCCTCGTTCAACCCAAACCATTCCATGATTCTATAATTCTGTAGGTTAGCAGATCCTTACAAGGCTGCAGGAAACACTCTGGGTGTAGGGCTGAGGGTAGGGTGGGACAGATCTGGCAGTGTGGGAAGGGATGCAGTGAACACTGGCTGAGCATCTCCAGGGAGGAGGGTCTGTAACTGCTGGGGACAGAGAGCAGTAAACACGGGCAAATTCACACTTTTCTTAGAGGCTGTGGTCAAGTTTTTGTGGGAGTATTGGCTGATAATGACTGCCAGAAGACCTTGACTCAGCAGCAAACCTCCCACCCCCACAAATGCTCCTCTTTTGGGAAGAAAGCAGCTTGTTTACATCCAGGCAGGAATTTTGCCTCTGCTACTTCCAGTCTGGTGTCTGTGAGTTCTTAAGGGTGCATTTTACACCATAAGTTATGGACCAAATGGGGTTGTTTTGAGGCAAAACTTGGTTTAGGACTGGTTTGGAGCAGATGTGGGGAGCTTCACCTGGATGATGTGCAGAGCTAGGATGGGGAGGTACAGGAGAGAGAAGCACCAGGAGCAGATGAGCTCCTCCTGATGTACTGGGAAGAAGTGCACCACAGCACCAAGGGGCTGGGAAAGGGCTTGTGCAGTGCTGGGGAGCTGGGTTTGGAAAGAAACCAGAGAAAAATAGGTGATGGCTTTGGAGGAGAGGCTGGAGAGAGGACCTGGGAAACACACCAAAGCCTGGCGCTCTACAGGGTCATGCTTATTTTATTTTGCCACAGCAAGCTGGGGAGGCATCAGCTCTTCTGATGGCAAATCTGCTGTCCTGTGGGATGTCCAGCCTCAGTCCACATCAGGTGTAGAGCCCTGGTCCCCACCTGGCACCAAGCTCTGCAACCCCGCTGTCCCTCTGGCCCCGTGGTGGGGCTTGGGTTGGGGTGGATTAAGAGGGGTCAGGGTGGACAAAGAAGGGGAGAAAAACATGTCAAGGATCAGGATAAGCTGGTAACTGTGGGTGTTTGCCTACAGAGGGGGCTCCTGCACTGCCCAAGGCCCTCCGGGCTGCGAAGGCAGGGGAAGGGATGCAGCGGCTGCCAGCTGACCTTTCTCAAACAGTTCATGGGTTTCCAGAGCAGCCGAGGTGTCAGCGGTGTAGAGCAGTCACAGCTTCCCAGTCGCTGGAGGAGGAAGGCAGGGGGCACTCGAAAGGGGAGGAAAAGGCTCCGTCCTGGAAGGGTGGAAACCTCCCAAGCCATTAACTGTTTCTCCAGGGAGAGCCGTGGAAAGCAAACAAGGCGATGCTTTCCTCCTGCACCAGCTCACCCACTTCCATCCATCCTTTTTGCCCTGCTCTCTTCTGCCCCTGCCTCAATTTCCCTTCTTTTTGTAAAGGCAGGGCTTGGGAGAGTGAGGATTTGGGTGGAGAGCAAGCTGAAGCCCAGAGCAGCGTTCTAGGGAGCAAATTCTGCCTCAGCACCCTGAGCCCCAGCATTGTGTCTGTGTGCAGAGCCCTCTGCTTTGACCAACTCTCTGCAATCACACTTAATTAGTAGGCAGGGACCCACAGGAAAAAAAAACCCTCTCCCAGCCCTTTCTAAGCAGCGTGTAGCGGGGCACTCTGTGCTGTCAGATCTGCCTGAAAGCACATTTGTCTCAAGGCAGGGAAGGAGCCATGGCAGCCTAAAACTGAGACACTTTCCCTGAAGCAGATGACAAAGCTGGGGAGTAAATTAGCAGGCAGAGTCTGTGAAAGGAAATGTTTCCTTAAACGTTTCCATAAAAGCTAATTGGCCTGTAAGAGCAGCATACCTGTGGGCCGCTGCCTCCCGGGGCTCGGGGCTTGGGGAATCTATTCCTGGCTCGACTAATAATTTTCAGTGTGACTTTGAGCAGGTCATTTCAGTTCTTTGTGCCTTGGTTTCCCTCTCTCTGAAATGAGGAGAATACTCCCTTCCAGAGCACTGATAGGCTTTAAGTACTAAAATTTTATTGCTCCGTTGAAGATCCTTGGCAAAGGGATATTACGCAGATAGAAGGTTAATGATGATGATAGGGAGAGAATAAAAGAAGAAATTGCTGTTTTATTTTTATTTTGTTCTTTAAATGATGTTTAATAGCCAGTTTTCGATTGAGGAATAAAACCCAGTCCCCTGTGACCACCAAATTATCTTGCAAATGCTGGTTTTTGCATGCTCTTAAAGCTTGCAGAGAGAATGAGGAGCCATACCCCTTCTCTCTGCTCATAGGAGCAATCAGCAAGAGATTGCCTTTTCCCAATCAGGGAGCTTGTCTGGATTCCTGCATAATTGAGGGAGCTTCCCAAGAGTCCTCCATGATGTGCCATGGGTGTGATAGGGGCTGGTGGTCCCTGTGGGGCAGCTCCTTGCCCATGGCCTGAGTGGTGGAGGTGCCTACCTGAGGTTATTGAGTAGGTCAGGAAGGCCAGGCTAACAGGACTTTACCTCTGCCAGAGGGAATTAAAGGCTGAACTGAGCCATTACCCCCACAAATTCACCCCACAGCTTTCAGAGTAATTTCTGGGTGAGCACATCCCACCCCTGTGATGAGCCACAGAGCCTGGGCACCCATTGCAGAGCCTGTGAGCGTTTGCAGTGATGCTAAGGGATCTCTCTGCTCTTAGGAGCAATCAGCAAGAGATTGCCTTTTCCCAATTAAGGAGCTTGTCTGGATTCCTGGAAAATTGAGGGAGCTTCCCAAGAGTCTTCCATGCAGTGTCTGATAGGGGCTGGTGGTCCCTGTGGGGCAGCTCCTTGCCCATGGCCTGAGTGGTGGAGGCGCCTACCTGAGGTTATTGAGTAGGTCAGGAGGGCCAGGCTAACAGGACTTTACCTCTGCCAGAGGGAATTAAAGGCTGAACTGAGCCATTACCCCCACAAATTCACGCCACAGCTTTCAGAGTGATTTCTGGGTGAACACAACCCTACCCTGTCATAAGCCACAGAGCCTGGGCACCCATTGCAGAGCCTGTGAGCGTTTGCAGTGATGCTGAGGGATCCCTGCAGGGTGGGTGCCCTCCAGTCCTTCAGTGACCCCACAGCCCTGCCCTCAGCACCACTGGCCAGCCCAGTTTGTCATCCTCAGCACAGCCACTGTAGGCTGTAAATGCCAACCACAACGGAACCGCCGCAGTCTGCGGCCAGGATGTTGCTTATTTATTCCTTTTTTCATTTCTTTCTTTCACAAACATCAGCTATGTCAAGAATGGCATGCTCGGCACCCCAGACTGTTACAAAACTCAAGGTCAAATTCATGGTATGATTGTGGCTGGGGAAAAGGACAACATAGATGTGTTGGTCCCTGGTGGGTGAAGCGTAGGGGCTGGAGGATGCTGTCTCTTTTTTCCCACTGGTTTTGTGGGTGAGGATTTCCTGTCCTGTCCTGTCCTGTCCAGCCATGGGGTGGAAGCTGCATCTGTGAAGATGTACTTATGGTGCCTGTGCTGACTTTGTCCTGCTGAGTTCCATTCTGCAGGAATACTCAAGGTTATAGCTGTTGTTTGGCCAAATGTTCTACCTAGAGAAGAAAATGGGGAAAAAGGGCTAGCTTTTGGACACATAGTCCTCTGTTAGTCAGAAGCTAATCCCAAACACCATTCCCCCACCCTCCTCATGCTCCAGTGGCTCATTTGGGAGGTGTGACCCCTCTGCTCACTTTGCCTATCTCCTCACACATGATCAGACCCCTCTGGCTGGTGCTGTCTCCCCATGGAGGTTCTCACTGTCTGTTCACCATCTGCCCATGCCAGGAGATGAGGAATTGAGGACAGAAGAGCTTGGGGCTGTTTTCTGGGGGAAGAATCCCACCCCAGAGCCTGTATTAGGGTCATGGAATGGAATGAGTTGTAGGGGACCTTCACAGACCATGTAGCCCAATTCCCCTGAAGTGAGCAGGGACATCTTCAGCTCGACCAGGCTGATCAGAGCTCCACCACTCAACCCTATAATGTCAGTCCATCCCTTTTCCTCTTGGAAATTGACCTCTTTAATATTTCTGAGTTTCTTCTCAACACTTTCAAATTAATCACCTCCACAACAAGGATCCTCTCACTGTCCCCATCTTCTCATCATGCTCTCTCAAAGCTTTCTCCCAAACCTTCCATGTGTACACAGAGCCATTTTTCTCTTCATCCTTGTGCCCTTCTCCCTCATTCCTCCACCTCTCTGGATTCTCCAGGCTGTGACTGGGAGAGGTTCAGCTCAAGGTGCAGGGTCTGTGCTGGGGAAAAAGGCCACGTTCCCCTTATCCCTCCCACCTCAATAAATACCATTGAGGTAAATTTGTTGAAGATATGGGTTGAATTTTTTTTTATTATTTTTGCCTTCTGTGTCTGAGCTGTGATGGTCACAGTATTTCACAGAATATTTCAGGTTGGAAGGGACCCATAAGAATCACTGAGTCCAGCTCCCTGAGGCAGGAGTGTCTGCTCATATGTATGCACATAAAACCTCTCCCAACAAGACCCCAATCTCTCCTGGGCCCTGCAGGATGAAACAGTCGATACCACTGCCCAGGAAAAGGTCACATTGCATCAGTAAAACTCCTCTTTGTAAAGAACAGGAGCTCAGTCTGTCTCTGTTTAAGAGCCAGGCTGCAGGTTGTTGCCAGAGGAGCTGTTTGGGTGCTTGGTTTGTGTGATGATGATGGGGAAAAGCTGGAGAGAAGGTTCCACAAGGTGTGGGTTCATCTTCTGCCCCTCTGCAGCCTCCCTGCCCTGCTCTGGATCCTGGTGCTTATTCATAAACCCAGCCCTTTTTTGACCTTAAGTGATGTTTTAGGATTTCTTTTATTTGTGGACCTTGCCTTGGCCTTCTGTCACTATTTGTCTCTCCAAAAAAAGGATTCTGCTCTTTCAAGTTCTGTGTCCAATTTGGAGGGGGAGATATTACCAATGGGGGTCAGTAAATAGCTCATCTCACTTCATAATACTTAGCATTTAGATAGTGCTTTCCACTGCCAGAGCCCTCTGCAAACTCCCAGTAATCCTCTCTGCACCCCTCCAGTTAGGTAAGTATAACTAATCCCAAACAAATAGCTTCAGTGTGGAACTAATGTAGAGAATGCATGAGAGTAATTTAAGGTTTAAAAGAAAACTAGTGGGTAATCTCACAACAAAATTAGGAAAAAAGGGCAGAGAGAAGGGAAAAAAAAAGCCAAAAAACATGAGTTATTCAATGTGAAAGTTAAATCAGACTGGAATATGTTGTTAATTTGCATTTCAAGTAGCCATCAGAGGCTGTAGATATTACAACTACTTAGTGTAGGCTGTTTGGAAGTATGAAACACATCAAAGCTTCAGTAATATGTAAAATAATAAAATGTAAAATGCCCTCAGGTTTAGTCTTTTTGTGCCTATTGAATCTTATCAGGTTTTTTCATATACATATATATAATTTTTTTTTTTTAATCCTGCAAGCATTACGGATTTCCATATTTTCTATGTGCAATAATATGTGGACTTCAGACTCCAGGAAGTGCTCAGGACCAGGCTGGATGGGATTCTGAGTAGCCTGGTCTGGTGGAAGGTGTCCCTGCCCATGGCAGGGGTTTGAACAAGATGATCTCTAAGGTCTCTTCCATTCCATGATTCTATTTACCTACTATAATCCAAATTTCCTCCTTTTCCTGCCTCTCATCTCTGATGACTGGGAAATCCAGAAGCTTGCACACCCTCTTTAGTAATTTTATCAGTCTTGGTGTTTGAACCCTTGCTTCACATTTTCCCAGGTTCAGTTGAACGTTTGCATTTGGCACCGATGGAACTGATCAATCCATGTTCCGTTTGGGATAAGCTTCTGAAAGGGCTCAAAATCAGCCTTCCTTTGGAAACTGAGTGCCTGCCCTTGGCTCTCCATACTGACCTCCCTTCTTGTGCTACCTGCAGGAAATCCCACCTGAGGGGCTTGTGAGGAACCACAGAATCATGGAATGGTTTGGGTTGGAAGAGACCTTGGAGATCCCATTTTCCCAGCCCCAGCCATGGGCAGGGACACCTTCCACTAGACCAGGTTGCTCAGAGTCCCAGCTGCAGTCAGAGGCTGAGACTTTCAGGCTGATGGCTCAGCAGCTCACTTCCATCTGTTCTCCAGTGCCAGCCCTGGTGCTGGACAAGACCCAGAGCTCCAAACCAAATCTCCTGTGAAAATGCATTTGCTTGTACAGTTATCTGCCCACCAGGAAATCTCCTGGCAGACTCAGGGGTGTGGAGCCAGCACTTTCCCTGTGTGTATTCTCTGAATATGGGTCTTGCATGGGCTTTAAAAGATCATCTCTATGTAAAGGCACCTTTTTGGATTTCTTGTACCCGGTCCCTGTGCTGTGTCAGATGTCACACGATCCATCAGGGTTTCGCAGAGCCATTTAGCTGCAGATGCTCTTGCAGGTGCTAAAAACATCTGCTACTGCAGATGCAAACCCAGGGAGCCCTCCAGGAGATCCAGAAGATCATGGGGAATTTTTGCAGCACATTTTTGCTCCCTAGCATTGTCCTTATCCAGGTTCCTGCCACTCACACAGCACTGGCGTGCCAAAGCCACAAGTGCCCTTACTGAAGGGAGAGGTTAGATTAGATCTTTGGAAAAAATTCTTCCCTTTGAGGGTGTTGAGGCCCTGGCACGGGTTGCCCAGAGAAGCTGTGGCTGCCCCATCCCTGCACGTGTTCAAGGACAGGTTGGATGGGGCTTGGAGCACCCTGGGATAGTGGAAGGTGTCCCAAGAAGGGGGTGGGAACAAGTGGAGCTTTAAGGTCTCTTCCAACCCCAACCAGCCTATGATTCTCTCATAAGATGCTGATCTGGGACCCTGGATAAATGCTGATGAGGTCCTGGCAGGGCCAAGGTATGCTGGGGGAGCCCTGGCACAGGAGAGGGCACCAGGAGGGTGTGCTGGGGCTGGGAGTCCCAACTGGGACACCTCTGAAGTGTAGACTAACGGTGAGGCAAGCTGTGGTGCACACCAGGCTAAGCTATGATAGCAGAACTGCAGTGGATGCTTTTCAGGGGCTCTTGTCTCTTATTTTCACCTAAATCCAAGATCCATTGCCTCCTGCCCCAGGTGTTTCCAAGCAATTGCATATTTACTCCAGATTTCTCTTCCCCTTCATACCCAGCCACATGTTTTGAAAAGAGAGTAATGAACCGTGCCTGGAGAGTACCAAGCATGGCCATTTCTTGCTGAGATCAGGTTCAGGAGAGGCAGGAGAGATCCCACCCCTCCCTCATGCCCCCTCTCCTCTGCCCACTGCACCCCTCTGATATGAACTTCTCAAGAAGAAAGAAAAATGAAGGTTTGGCAGGTCTATTCACACAGTGTAAAATTGAATTAGTGGAGGTATGTGAGGAACATGGCTCAATTTCCATGGGGATGAGGAGATTTTTATCACCACCCCCCAGGATTATCCTGTACAACACAAAGCTGCTTTTGGGGCTGGCAGGTGGGCATCCCCCCCATGAGCCTCTCTGGGGTAAAATCAAGGTGATGTCTGAGTCAGGCTGGCCATGCTGGGCTGGGGGCTTGGCCAGGATGGGGAACTGAACGGAGAGAATGGAGCTCAGGGGAAGCTGGAATGAATGTCTGCAAAGGTGAAGGATTGAGGCCAGGTGAGCAAAAGAAGCTGGGAATCTCCAGTTGTTTTCTGCCCCCTCTCCTTTGACAAGGTTCAGCACCTTTAGATGCTCTGTGGGGTTTGAGAAAGTCCTGAGCCATGGCCAGGGCAGGAGGGACTGTGCCAGAGGCAGGCAATTGAGGAGATTGCATCCTAATCCCAAAAATAACAGGACTGCTTTCCCTATCCAGTGCTGATGAGCTCCACCCCATTGTGTGTTCAGTGTCAGCTGAGAAAATGCACTGGACCCAACCTGAGAGGTTCCAGCCTTGTTGCACAGGGTTTATCACCTGTCTGTACCAGAAAGGTCCCTGCAACCCATCCTGGGCTTGTCCCATCAACACATGCCCATCAAACCTCAGGGAAGGGCTGAGGCTTCCACCTGGGCAGTGCCACAGGACAGACATGATGGTGTGAACGACAGGGGAGCAATGGGAAAGCAACCCCAGCTTTCTGGGCTGATGGGGTCCACATTCACTGCCCTGGACAGTGAAGTGCAAAATGGAAAGGAGAAGGGACAGGGAAGAGCCCTGTCTGCACACCCACCCCAGCACAGGCAAGCCAAGCCTGGGGCCAGCCAGGCAGAGAGAGTGCTCGTCCCTTCCCACCCTGCAGGGACCTGCCTGGCTGGAGAGCTGGCCAAAGCTCCTGTGCTGTCTCTCACCAGCACAGCTGAACTGGGGCAACTGCTGTCCAGCTGTGGTTCCATCACTGGCAGCAGGGAGAAGGGCTGTGCATCCCTACAGTGCAGGACCTGTGCCACAGATGTCTTTTATGAAAAATCCTTTCCTTAGGATTTTTCCTCCTGAGAAGCTGAGAAGCCTCAGGAACAAAATGCAAACAATGATTATCTGCTGCTGTGGAATGCAACAGCTGAATCTTTGATTGGTCCATGTTGGTTGCTTCTAATTAGTGGCCAATCACAGTCAGCTGGGTCAGACACAGCGTCTGACAGAGCCTTTGTTATCATTCTTTCCTATCCTATTCTTATCTAGCCTTCTGATGAAATCCTTTCTTCTATTCTTTTAGTATAGTTTTAATATAATATATATCATAAAATAATAAATCAAACCTTCTGAAACATGGAGTGAGATCCTCATCTCTTCCCTCATCCAAGAACCCCTGTGAACACCATCACAGACCTGTGCAGGGAGAAGGGCTGTGCATCCCTGCAGTGCAGTGGGGACCAGGAAAAACTCCCTGAGTGGGATGGGGTGCTGTGGCTTTAGGCTCTGTTTAAAGCCGAGTCCCCCTGTGCCAGGTGTGGAGGTGTCTCCTCCACTCCATGGAGAGCATGAAAAAGGTGCAGGGCCAGAGGAAGAGGCTGCTCAGGGTGCCCAGAAAGAGGAGAGGGAAACCATGCAGAAATCCCCAGGAGAACAAACCCATAGAAGGGGTGGGGAGCAGGGAGGTTCAGCATGGCTCCAGATAGAAGGGGAAGGCTGGAGAAACTGCCCAGCCCTTTGGTCCTCCCCTCTCCATCAGCTGGATCTGCCACTCACAGTGTCTTTTTCCCACCTCAAGGTGATTTTTTCCTCCACTTCCTGCAAAAGGGCACCAGCCCAGTTCTCTCAAGGAGCCCCTGTCAGGTCTACTCAGCAGCATCTACCCACCCCAGGCTGGGAAAATCAAGCCCAAAATAACATGGGATGAGCAAATATTCCCCCTGGGCTGCTGCCCACCCTGTGTGTCCCAGGCTCCATCAGCACAGTCCCATGTACTGCACAGCAACAAGCCTCATCTTTATAATTTGGAAAAGGCTGTTTCATTTAGGTATGACCCTTCACCATCTTAAAGCTTAAATATCTTATTTTCCAGAGACTTGGACACATCTCTATGGCTGGGACAGCTCCTGACTCAGCATGGCCCCTTAGGGCCTCGTTCACACCTCCATCCTCCCCCAAAATGGAAACCAAGGGCTCTGAACACTGA
Source organism: Melospiza georgiana (assembly GCF_028018845.1). Classification (NCBI taxonomy): domain Eukaryota; kingdom Metazoa; phylum Chordata; class Aves; order Passeriformes; family Passerellidae; genus Melospiza; species Melospiza georgiana. The sequence goes on along the minus strand of NC_080449.1, from coordinate 5,185,977 downwards.
TGCTTTATTTTTCCAGTGAGCAGCTGCTGATAACCCTACATTTCTCCTGTAGAGAACCTGTGTGCAAGGATTATGCAAACCTTGACCTCCAAGCATTCTCCAAAATGGGTGGGAGGTCTGCAAGGGACATTTGAGGAACTGCTGCAGGACTTCACCCATGGAGTCCCTTCAGCAAGATGGGGTTACAGTAATTCACTTTGTCCCCACACACTGGGGCAATGCAGAACAAGTTTTCACCCTGCTCACTGTTTTCTGTCACTGTGGCAGTGTCAGCAGCAGGCTCAGGAACAAAAGCCATCCCTGGGTGCACTGTCTGCTCTCTGTCCCCATCCAAGGCAGCTGTCCCTGTATCCCATGGTCTCACAGGACTCCTTTCTCATGCCAAACCTGGCTCAGGTGATGAAATTTTGAGTTCCCAGACTAGCACAGGGTTAAAAGCACCCCTGTTTGTGGGCACAGTGCTGCTGCCCAGGGGCCCCTGGGTGCTGAGCCAGCCAGGATGGGGAGCACAGGCTGCCCAGCTGCAGTGCCAGCTCAAGCCCTTGGCATTTGCCACCACCACCTTCTCTTGTCCCCAGGCAGCAAAGCACATGACCCTTTATCTTGTTGGTTTCGTCCTGTAACCACTCTGTTTCTCTGTTTATTGTTCTGAAAAGGTTAAATTGGTCAGGGGAAAAAAAAAATTTAAAAAGGATAGACTTTTTTTTTTTTCTTCCCCTTTCTAATGAGAGTCTGGGGACCTTTTCCCTGCTGACGTCAGAGTCATATCCAATAGCCTTTGCAGTGAGGCCTGATTTGCAAAGGACACCCTGGGGAAAAGCAAAAATCTTGGTGAAACCTTTAAAAAGAAAAAGCACCCTTTGAGACAATTTTCTGCTTCTTTTATGTCCTGATTTCACCTTCTAATTACTAATTCCTTATTCCCTTTTTTTTCCCCCCCAAGCTGAGGGAATGTTGGAGGGGAGGGCGTTTGCAGCCCCCTGTGCACGCACACGCTCCCTGAGCTTGGCTCTCCCCCCCAGCTGCCATGCAAGGGGAAGCCAAGCCCGAGCAGCTGGGCTGCTCCGTCCTGCCTTGGCTGGGAAGCCGAGGGGGCCCCGTCTGGGTCGCTCTGCGCTCAGGCAGCCCCAGCCCTGCCATTCCCTGCGTGCTCCTCACCTCGTCTTTCCCTGTCCTGCCTTGCCTTACCTTCCCCTGCCTTGCCTTGCCTTTCTCTGCCCTGCCTTACCTTTCCCTGTCCTGCCTTGCCTTGCCTTGCTTCACCTTTCCCTGTCCTGCCTTGCCTCACCTTCCCCTGCCTTGCCTTGCCTTTCTCTGCCCTGCCTTACCTTTCCCTGTCCTGCCTTGCCTTGCCTTGCTTCACCTTTCCCTGTCCTGCCTTGCCTCACCTTCCCCTGCCTTGTCTTGCCTTTCTCTGCCCTGCCTTACCTTTCCCTGTCCTGCCTTGCCTTTCCCTGTCCTGCCGTGCTTTACCTTGCCTTGCTTCACCTTTCCCTGTCCTTCCTTGCCTTACCTTGCCTTGCTTCACCTTTCTCTGTCCTGCCTTGCCTTTTCCTGCCCTGCCTTGCCTTGCTTTGCCTTTCCCTGTCCTGCCTTGCCTTGCTTTGCCTTTCCCTGTCCTGCCTTTCCTTTCCTTTCCCTGTCCTGCTTTGCATTTCCCTGTCCTGCTTTGCATTTCCCTGTCCTGCCTTGCCTTGCCTTGCTTCACCTTTCCCTGTCCTTCCTTGCCTTGCCTCACCTTCCCCTGCCCTGCCTTGCATTTCTCTGTCTTCCCTCGCCTTTCCCTGTCCTGCCTTGCCTTGCCTTTCTCTGCCCTGCCTTACCTTTCCCTGTCCTTCCTTGCCTTACCTTGCCTTGCTTTGCCTTTCCCTGTCCTGCTTTGCCTTTCCCTGTCCTGCTTTGCCTTTCCCTGTCCTGCCTTACCTTTCCCTGTTCTGCTTTGCTTTTCCTTGTCCTGCCTTGCCTTTCTCTGTCCTGCCCTGCCTTGCCTTGCCTTTCTTCACCTTCCCCTGTCCTCCCTTGCCTTTTCTGTCCTGCCTTGACTTTCCCTGTCCTGCTGTGCCTTTCCCTGTCCTGCTTCACCTTTCCCTGCCCTGCCCTGTCCTGCCTTGCCTTTCCCTGTCCTGCCTTTCCCTGCCCTGCCTTGCCTCCCCCTGTCCTGCCTTGCTTTTCCCTGTCCTGCCTTGCCTTTTCCTGTCCTGTCCTGCCTTGCCTTTCTTCGCGCCTTTCCCTCTCCTGGGCTCAGAGGGTCCTTGTTCACAGAACACAAAGTGATGCTGGCCACAGAGTTTCAAAGGCATCCTGTCACTCTCCCATGTCCTGAGCATGAAGTGTGTTGGAGTGGTTGCAGTTTGGGAAGGCTGCAGTGGGGGTATGGAGGTCCCACCTGCCATCAGCAATGGGTGCTTCCTCATAGGATGGGTGCCAGCAGAAAGCCAGCAGTAGAAACTCAGTAGGAGTTTAGTTTTGGGTCCAAACTTCATGGCCATTCCCTTCCTAAGGAGCTGAATCTTTTCCCAATTGAATACATCCAAACTATGAGTGAGCTCAGCTCCTGGTCTGGCTCTTAAGCCAAGCTTTGCAGGTTCAATCTCTCCTTTCTCCTGCTTTGCTCTGGACATATTTCAACACTAAGCAGGAGATCTGGGTCCAATAGCCATGCTGTCCTCATCCTCTCCGAAGCTTTTCCTGTCTGGCAGCAGTGGAACCACTTGGGTTTGTGTGCTGAGCCTGGTATAAATCCTTTACAGAATCACAGAGTGGGTCATGTTGGAAGTGACCAGATTGGATCAGCTGGTCCCACCTCCCTGCTCACACACAGCCTTCCCAGATCACATGGCACAGGATTGTGTCCAAATGGTTCTGGAAAATCCCCAGTGAGGGAGACTCCACAGCCTCAACCTTTGCTCTACTCTGGTGTGCAGGGTCTGGGCACACCATGGGGAGTGGACAAGTGTCTGGGTGTCCTCACAGGACAGTGTATGGGACCCTTGCACTTCACTGATGCAATGAGCAGGACTTGCTATGAACCTCCCTAATTAACATCTTACTGCTGCAAACATCATTGGTTGGACAGACCTGCTTGTTCCTCTGATGTGTGAGTGCCCCTGGTGAGGAAATCCTGCTGGCAAAAGGAGTCTTCTGGAAAAATAAGTCTCTCTGTGCCCTGCTACCAGGACTGTCTATGTATGGGGGCTCTGAATGGGTGCTCTGGTGATATGCAGGACTCTTTGTACTGCAGATATTCTGCAATAAAGCAGGTACTCATGGAGGGTGGCAAGAGGCTTCACAAGAATGGAGGGCAGGGCTTTAGTATGATGGAAAAAAGTTCAGCATCTCATGTGTCTATTTTAGGGCAAGATTTACATCATCATGTTTGTGTCAGAATATCATTCTTTGGGGTAAATGAAACAAGTGGGGAACAGCATCTCTCTCCAAGAAAAACACCCTGGCTGCTGTGGTCAAGCAAGAGGCTGGAGGGGATGAATGTGGTGGTGTGACACAGGTTGTGAGGAGCTCCTGGTGACAGCTCATACAACCTCACTGTCCTCTCACTGTGCTTGTTCCTTGCTGCAAAGACACTGCACAGCCAAGTTTGTCTTGAACACCCACAATACTTTGGGAAGGTTGGGAGCACCCTCTGTCTGCCCCTCCCTCTTGTTTTCCCTTGTGTGTCCTGTCTCCTTCCTCCCCTGCTGCCCCACCATCCCTTTCTGCCATCGCTCCTCACTTTGTTACCTTCAGCAAACCCCTCTGCGTCCTGCCCGAGCCAGCAGCTCCAGCCCTGTGGCCAAGAGCAGGCTTAGAGGCAGAGCACAGACACAGCTCCATTAAGCCAGGCTGAGCCTTACGGGAATCGTTCCTGGCCAGGGCTTGAAAAACAAATATAGCACGTTGGTTTGCTTTGGCTGCGCCAGGAGGGTCATGCAGGGACGCAGGTTTTCTGCTCGGATGGGAGGCAAGGTCCAGGGAGCAGCGTAATAGGCTGGAGAGCCGTGGAAATGGGATGTCATTATTTACATGTCAGGGACAGAGCCAGCAGCAGAGGAGGAGGAGGAGGATGTGCTCACAGGGACAGCCCCACGTTCCTGCTCGTGCTCGTCACGTGTGGGGAATCGTGGAGGCTGGAGGGTCTCAGATGTGTTCATCCAGAGGAGATCCTGTAGGGCAGGGGTGGATGTTGGCAAGGATGAAAGTTTGACAAGAAGGTCTCACAGATATGTGTGCTTAGCAGAAAGATTTTTAAATGTAGAGTCTGATGAAGGAATAGAGATGGAAGCAAGTTTTGATATAGAAGAAAAGAATTGCTGAGCCAGTCTCACTGGATAACCAAGGAGGCAAAGGGTGTGTTAGTTAGAAGGGGTTTTTATGGCTTAGAGCAAAGAATAAACCCACCCCAAACAAGAAGATGTTTTACCAAGCAGAAAGAGAGCACAGGCAAACAAGTCAGAAAAGTTGCAAGTAGAAAAAAGGTCTCAGAATTTTCCACTGCAAGAAAACTTAAAAACAACTTCTAGCTTAAACTGTAATGCACTGACTTTTAGTGATTGGAGAACAGTAACATGAATATGGTAATTACAGTAGTTATGATGGGCTATAGATAATAGTTAAGGTATAGATTGGTTCTGCTGTATGAAGATGCTCAGCAAAGAAAAGTATATAATGCATTGTAACCAAAAGAAAAGTATATAATGCAATATAACCAAAACCAAAGAGTCTCCAGGCTTGCCTGCAGCTGGAGCCAACAGCTGTAGGCACAACTCTGTCACCCACCACCCTGGACTGCTGTAACACCTTGGGTACAATAAACTGCATTTTGGAGAGCTGCCTGGAGTCCTGCATCCCTCATTTAAGCTCTTACAGGTGGGTGGCAGTCAGACCCCATCCTGGCAAGGCAAGGAAAGGCAGCGTCCCATCCGGTGGCGCTCACTCTATGCCTCTACACCCGCCTGGGCGTCCCAAAGCCCGCGACAGCTCCGCTTCAAAGGAAAGCACCCAAAGATTTCCTGGGTTTTAGCAGAGGTTTTTCCATCTTGAACATATCCCAGGTACTCCTCCTGCCTTGATTCCATCAAGGGCAAATGTGGAAGTGCTGCCCAGTCCTGGAGGCTTGCTCTGAGCGCAGGAGTTACTCTGCCCCTGGCCACACAACCTGGGCAATGCGACTTTTCTCCCAGTTTCGCTACATCTAAACTGTTTAAATTGCCAGTTCTTTGGGATAGGAATTATTCATCCATAAAGCATCCAGCATGTGTTGGTTATTATTTGGATATGTTATTATGAGTCAAATAGGCAGCAATAATTTATGCTGGCGCTGGAGCTGACCTTTGTACACCAGGGAAACCAACCTGAAGAGGGAAAACAGTGACGACATCCACTGTGTTTACTGACATTTTGGCTTTTTACTGGCATGTTTTCAAGCACCAAAAAAAAAGTCAGTAAGTGAATTCACTATAAGTACACTTAGATGTAGTGTATAAACATGATGTATAAGCATGGGGTTTGGTTCTATATCTTTTTTGTGTGTGTGAATACATATTTATATATACATAAAAATGCAGGCGTCAGGTTTGCAATATTAATATCTAAATGATTTTCTGTTTGCTTGTTTTCTATTTATGACCAAAACATGACTTCTTTTCCTTTCATAACCCTGCATTTAACTGAAATACAAAAGACCATAAATCTAGATTATATATAAAACATTCTCATATCATCTTAGAGAAGACCAAGAGGAAAAAAAAAAAACCTTAAAGTTAATTTACCATTTCTATTGCCGTGTTTGGGGTGACAGGAGGAGGAATATGGACTGGGACCAAGTTCAGCCTTTGATTTTCATTCTTTTCTTTGCACCTCCTGTGGGTGATTTCAGAGGTGGCTGCTGGAGGTGGGCATGGACGTGCCTGTGGGCACGCACACACGCACAGCCCATCTCTCCCCTCTCTTCCATGCTCACATCCAGCCCAGCCCATTTCAGCTGTTCAGTCATCACCTTATAAATAGCTTTTCCTCCACGCACTGGGCCAAGTGCATAATGCACTGAGTGATACCCAGAGCTCCTTGGATTCTGCTTGCAGGTCTGCTGCTGAGCCTGTTGAGGAGGTTGAAGCTGTTGCTTTGCCCTTAGATCCTAATTCATCTTTTGGTTTGTTCTGTTGGGATCAGGAACTGTCCAGGACAGGGATCGTGTCTGCATGCCCAGCACAACCAGGTATTAATTAAACCTGGGGAGGGCCTGAATGTTGAGTCTGGAAAGAGGTGTTTATGGATATATACATGTGTATACATGCACAACATGAATGTATTTAATTATGAGCAAAAGGAACGGTTCCCTTTCTTGCCTTCTAAAATAACTCGAAATATTCCATTAAATAAAATCTGCCCTTTACAGCCCCTACCTCCCATCCTTGCCCACTCATAAAACCCACTTAGGGCTAATTTAAAGGTTTTGTTGGGCAAAAGCAAAAAGTTTTTTTCTCTTCCTGACATATTAAAAACTTAGTATTTTTAACCATTGGTGATTGTCTTTAAAAAAAAGTAATTTTGAAAGCTCAAATAGCATTGTTCCATTCCAAAAATGTCATAATAGGGCAGTTTCAATGCTTCCAGAGGGATTGCCTCGCTTTTTTTCCCCCAACCCAAGGTTTCTTTGACTTGTATGTCTAATTCTAAACCTATTACTTTTAACAGAAGGACTGTTTTGCTGTGCAGTTAGTTTTGACCTCAAATTCCTAACTAATCCTTCTCATAACTGCTGCCTGGTCTCTTGGGAGATCCTTGGGGATGATGCTGGAGGTGGGACACCATTTTTGGGGTTGTTTGAGTTCCCAGCAAAGCTGCAGAGCAGGGGAGGCTCTCAGGCTTGGACATGACCCCATCCTTGCCAGATCCCTCTACCTGTCTGGATCTCTCGCTGCTCAGAGTGACCTCGAGAAAAGTTCCAAAGTCTCTTTTCCCAGCTCGGCACTTGAAGAAGGAGTCAGGGCTCTTAATTTCTCAGTCTCAAAGTTGTTTATTGTGGTTTATATACAAAAAAATTTCTCTTCCCTGCTGAGGTCCATCTAGCAGGACATTTCCAGGTACTCTGCCTGCCCCCAGGGCAGTGTTATGTCTTTATACTAAAAACTACAATGTTCACAATTACTTTCCAATAACTATCACCTATGTTAGAGAGTGAGCTTCTACTCTAAACCAATCCAAAAGTGCCAACATCACAGCAGGAGATGGAGGCCAAGAAGAAGAAGGAGAAAGGCTGGATATGCCCAGATCTCTCCATCTTGCCCCCTGAACCCCCATACCAAAACCCCCAAAATCTACTTTTCCATCCATGATAACTTCACTATTATTCTACCTAAACTGTTGTGGCTTGCTGATTTTCATACAAGGTTGGTAACTTGCTCCACGGGTCATAATCAAACCCACAGGTGTTTTGGGCTCTGTGCCAGGGTCTCTGAGCCATCCTGGACAGCCAGAGGGATGTCCTGGGTTCCCACACCCACCCACCAGCCCAGGTACCCAGAGCTGAGCAGAGCTGTGCCAGCCCGAGGCACTCAAACACCACTGAGAACTGGTGGCCCCCCAGGTGTAAACTGGGATCCCCAAAGTGTGCCAGGCAGGAGCCCTGGTGTGCAGGTACATGACCGGAGCCTTGGTTTATTCTCATGCGTTGTAACCACATCTCCAGCTTAGCCAAGGACGTGTCCTTTTCCTCCTGTGCCACAGCTCCCTCTTGTTTGCTCCTGTGATCTCTCCAGACAAAAGGGCTGGGGTTTCTCCAAGACTGATATTATTTTTTATGTGTTTTGCTATAATTTATTTTTTTGTTGCTTTGCATCATCTTTGCAAGGTGAGCTGGTCCAGCCGACAGGCCATTCCTTCATCCTTCTCCTCCTCCTCCTCCTGCCCATTCCTCATGTGGAGCCCCTGCCATCCCTCCCTGGTGTCTGTGAGCCCCAGGAGCCCCTCCTGGCTGCCCCCAGCCCCATGATTTGAACGTGCCTGGAAATAGCTCCAGCAGCACCTTTCTTAAATCACGTGCGTTACATCCAGCCTGGATGTTCACTGGGAGGCCACTGCAATGGCTGGGAGGGATTTACCAGGTCCAAATTCACTTGACAGAAAAACAAAATTCCAGAGTAATTTTAACCAGCTGTGGTGGGAGAGTGAAAGGGAGAGAGAGGGAAGGGGAAGGAGGGCTGGGAGTGGGGGGAGAGCAGGAAGGGAGGTGGGGAAAGGGTGGTTGGTGCTCTGGAGGAGCCCTGGTGTGGGCTGGGGACAGTGGGGACTCTGTGCCTGCCTTCCCCATGGTGGCTGTGGCCTCTTTGCTGTCACAGGGGGTGGCTTTGTGCAGCTGAGCCATCGCTGCCATTCTCCTGGAGGGGTGATGGGCTTTCCCTCTGGACAGATCCACACCATGCTCATGTCACCTCCAGTGCCACAGTGGTGTTAAAAGGATGTCTAAAAATCCAGCTGATGTTTAAAAAAGGCAAAAAACAAACAAAAAAAAAGAACAAACCAAAAAAAAAACCCAAAAAACAAACAAAAAACAAACAAAAAACCCCAAAAAGCAAAAAACAAAACAAAACAAAACAAAAAAAAAACAAAAAAAAAACCAAAAAAAAAACCCAAAAACACCACAAAAAAGCAAACAAAAAAACCCAAAATGCAAAAAACAAAAAACAAAAACAAAAACAAAAAAAAACAAACAAAAAAAAAAAAAAACCCAGAAAAAGCAAACAGGAAAAAAAAAAAAAAACCACCTAAAAGAGAAAAAATACCTCCATGAGTTCAATATTAACTTTATTTTTATATTCTTTGGTAGTACAGGATGAGCATAGAATGTGCCTTAAATACATATGGCAAAAAAAAAAAAAAAATTTAATTTTAGTATGACTTTAATTTTAGATTTAATTTAAATTATATAAAAGTACATTTTACAGTGAAATAATGTATTTTATACATGCAAATGTCACGTGTATTTTGTAGGTGTAATTGGAACAATGCAAATTTAAATTGAATATGAGCTACTTCTCAGTCTGGCTTTGTGAGAATACATGTTCATGATTTCAAAAGTTTGGGAACTTACAAAGAGAGATTCTTTTCAATAACCCGAAATGTTTATAGACATTTTTATTACATTTTATTATGTTTCCCATCCCGTTTCCATTTTAGACGGCATGTACCAAGCAAGTCAAACATCTGATGGATCTGGGGACTCCTGTTTGAACCCTATTGCTATGTAATAATTTTTCCAGATCCATAAAACATGAGCACAGCCTCAGCCTCTTCAGCAAGCTGCTGCTGAAAAGCTCATTGGAACCAGGAAGATCTCAGGCATACACAGAGCTGTGCCCGTGTTGAGAGTTTGCAGGATGAGGGCGATGTGTTCTGATGCATAAATGTTGGTAAAAATGAGTTCTTGTAGGACATAAATTAAGGAGAATGTTCACACCATTTACAAGGGAAAGCTGCGCTGTTCATGCTGGTAAAAGTACACAACTGAATGCTGTCCTGTGGGGAGCAACATCCTGCTCAATTGAGGTGAAATTCATTGGAGATAAATGAGCTGAGCATCCTGAGATTCCTGCTGATCATTTCCATGGAAGTATAACAAGCATTCTTATTTTATTTTGTTTTACTTTTTAAAGAGTGGCAGCACAGCATCATGCCACCACGTTTGGCTTGGTGAGGGCTCCTGTGGGCAGCAGATTTGATGGAGGCAAGAAATGGGGTGCGGTGGGGTTGGGCGGGAGCAGGAGGGCAGAAGGTTGGTGAAATCTGATTAATCTGTGCTGCACAAGAGGCTGTGGCTGGGGCAGCTGTCCAGGATGTCCTGCAGCATGTCGAGGTGGCTGAGAGTGCTTGCTCCTCCTGTCTCCCCACACTGTGCTCTGCTGTTTCCCCAGTGTTGCTGGGGAGGCGTGGTTTGAGACAAGTCCATGTACCCGTCTCTAAGTGTGGCAGTTGAGTCTGGAACCTTCTGAAAACCCCAGCAGACACTGTCTCATGTACTGTGTCCTCACTGAGGCCTGGACTGTGTGCCTGCCCTTCTTTGTCTCTCATTTCTCCTTCCTGTGCCTCACATGGTTCCTGACAGACAAATGGCCCACACAGGCTTCATACAAGCATTTTTAACTCCAATATACATAGCTGACTTAATTTCCTTTGGTTCTATATCTTTTTTCTTCATTTCTTTTGGTTCTATATCTTTTTTTCTGCTCCTTCATGGCTGGGGAAGACATGAGAGGAACTTGGGGAGGTCAGCTCTGTTGTACACAGGGCTGTTTTACCTACAGCAACATCTGTTCAACTCAGTCCTGCTCAGCACCCAACAGGTCAGGATCAGGGAGAATGAGACATGGCAGAAAATGGGTTGGGATGCAAATTTCCCATGGATTTCTGAGGTGCCCCTTTCCCTCCAGCTGTCCTGGGGATGTTGACATCACCACTTCTGGAGATGCTGCTGTCTTAAATATGATTTATTGGGAAAAAATTGGGCTTAGATGTAATGTGTCTAAAAGGATCTGCCTTCCCCCGGGAGCGCGGAGGTGTTGACTCTCTCTGATCACTCAGTCCTGGGCTCTCACCCATGGGTAATTATGTTCTTCCATGCATGATGCACAAGGCCAAGTTCTGCTGGAGCAGGAGGACGTGCAGGTGGGCAGTGGTCAGCTCTTCACCTCGTGCTTTGTACAGCTGCTGCTGCAGCCACTCGGGTTTTCTGTCTAGGGAGGGTCAGAGAAGGGAAAAGTAAACCTTGATGTAACTGTCCCTCTTTTCCCCGTTCAGTAGCAGCAGTGAAATTCACAATCCATTCCTGTTGGCGCCGAGCTACCCTTGATGGCTTCTCACAGGAGCACTCAGGACTTTGGCTCAGCCCAAGGGGTGACACAAAGCAAAACACTTTGTACCTCAGCCCACAGTGATCCCTGGATTTGGAGCCAGGCTGCTGTGGTGACCACCTCCCTCGAGATGCTTAAATCAGCTAGGCAGGGACACATCATCTCTGGTCTCTCAAATTTTTCCCAGTTGCCCTCCCCCATCCCATCTCGCTGCATGTTCTGTGCGGATACCTACCACTCCCAGCCAGTAATGACTTCCACATGGGGCTGGACCTTGTGGACAAATCCCCTGTAACAATAGGAAATGTTCCTTGGTCTCTCATTGTGTCTGTCTTTGGGAAGGAGGAGAAGGCGTTGACGACAAGCCGAAGAGCTCTGATATTCCTCCCGGACAGCTGATTAATTCCATCCTCTGCATCCGCTCCGGACCATCCCGCCCCGCCCCGCGCCTTCTGCTTTTTATTGTTCTCTCCACCTGGCTCCCTCTGGCAAGGAAGCTGATAGGAGTTTGTGCCACGTGGAGCTCCAAATGGAAAACCCAAACTGCAGGAGCCTCCTCTCCCCCCGCGGCCCAGGCCCAGTGGCTCTTGCTGGAGGAGGAGGAGGAGGAGAGGCTGCACCTTCCTCACAGCCAAGTCGGAGCTCTGGAACAGAGACGCAGCATTCCTCCCCAGCACGTCTGCTCCTGCCTGGGAGAGACCAGAGCCTGCCTTTTCCCACTCCTTCCCCCACCATCAGGGCAGCTCCTCTCTTTGCTACAGGCTCACTTTCACACTCAGACCTCCTTCCTACATGTATGGGCACATTCCTCCTTAGAAATGTCCAGGATCATGCCAGGATGTGCCCACCCTTGCTCCCTGTGCTCATTCCTTCTCCTGCTCATGTCATTTGTTCACTCAGAGGTGACACGGGCAGGGCTGTGGTGGCTCACACATGCACAGGGGTTTGCACAGTCCCTCCCCATAGCTGAGCTTCGCCTCCAGTCCTTGCCTCCTTGCCATTCCCTCCCACCAGCCTCCTGCTCCAGCCTCACCGCTCAGCTGTGATCCATGGAAGAGGAGGGAAAAAAGAGAGACAAGGGCATTTTGATTATGGAGTTGATTTATTAGAATCATTTTAAAACACAAAGCCATCTGTGTGCCTCTTCCCCATCCAAGATTTATAAAAGACGAAACCATCCATCTGACCCCCAGCTCTCCCTCCCTTCCTCTTCCCCCGCCTCATCCTCGCCTTCCATTCTCCTTTGTGGCTCTCTTGCCAAAACACTTGCCCATACTTAATTCTCCTCCCAGAGAGACAATGCTTTGCATTCTTGCATTGGAAGCCAAAAAAAAAAAAAAAAAAAAAAAAGACAATTCTATTCTGTCTCTGCTCCACTGAGTTACTTTCCCAAGAGTCTGTGTTAAAAAAAAAAAAAAAAAAGATAAAGGAAAAGGCAAGTTGGTGCTGAAAGGTGCTGGAACATCGTTGTGGGGGGGTAACTTTTCCATTCACTCCACATATCAAACAGCCACTGGCAGGCCGTCCCCAGGCAGGGCGTGTGGAACTGCAGCCTCTTCCAAAGGGCTCACCTTTAGGGCGGAAAGACACTCTTGGACTCTGTCTCCCATCCTTCCTTTTGCTCCCCTTTGAGGGCCTTGGCTCACGCCCCAGCTTTCAGGGGTTGAGGTGTGCTGACAGATTCTCCAAGTCGGAGGAGCCAGTGGCTGAAGTCCAGAGCAGGAGGAGAGCTGGGGTCCGAGTTTCCTGGACTCGCCTTGTGACAAGCGGGAAGAGGCTCAGCCCTCCTCTTCCTCACTGCTCTGCTTGATGTCAGTCCAGCATCCCTGGGGCACAGAGGAACTGTGTTGAGACCCCTCTTGTCCAGGTCTCACCATGACCAAGTCTTTTCACCTCTCTGTGCATCCATGTGTTCCAGATCTCCAATGCTTTAGGCGTTTCTGTGGCCACCAGAAAAAATTGAGGACTTTCATGTCACCCTTCTGACAAGGTTGGAAGGTTGGAAGCAAATCTTGAGCTCTGGAGCTCCTGGAGCTAAAGGGAGTATTAGCATGCAGTTAAAGGAAGTTTGAAATTACCTAACGCATGTTCAGCCTTTTCTTATTTACACATCAGGGAAGCATTTTCCTCAGTTTCAGCAAATTAACTTGTAGCCAATGTCCAGCATTCAAAGTCACAGTGACGGTGGGAAAAGGCCACGGGTGATGGTGATCTCAAATCTGAACAGCACTGTTTTGACTTTGATTTTATTTGTGTGTTCTTGGGTACAAACAAAACCTTTCTGGAGTTTGTAACTATTCTTTTGAACTTCATTTTTCCATATAAATCTCATTTTTATGTTGTTAGTGATTCCCATATGAGATCTGACATTTGTTATTTGATACTGGCAGAGGAGAATGAAACCTATTAGCGGAGGCTCATGGGTTCAACAGGATCCCAGGGAATAAGAGCAGGGCTTGTGAAAAGGCCTGAGGATTTAGTGTCACTGTCATCTGCTCAAGCTTTTGAATCTCTTTCCTGACCCCTTTCTATCCACAGAATTGTCTGTCTTCAGTGTTCCTGGTTCCAGGTGTATATTAATTGAAGCTGATGACTTACCCACTTTGTTGGACACTAAATCACCCAAGTGCTGAGTGTCCTCCAGGATCTCTTCACAATTCCCTTATGCCTTAGAAAAAAATAGGCATAACCTCATGTATTTCTTTTGGAAAGAGGCAAAAAAAGTAGTTTTACTAAGAGCACAAAGACTGCCTTGGTTTGTGTGGCACCTCTTTGCACCAAGGTTCCTCTCACTCCTCTTCAGGAAAGACATCTTGTAGAGGAAAGGCATTACTTATCTGGCCTACAATCTATCAGGAATGCTAGGAAAGAGCTGGAAGTCATGGTCTTCCAGGCATGGAGCCAAATAACCCTGCTTAGACCAGCCATGATAAGGGTCCAAACAGCAGCTTTCCCACACCTACATTGAAATACCTGGACATGAGGAGGCCTTACAGGTGATTCCCCCATTTATAGATCCCAAAACCAGTGAGGTCATGAATCTTATAGTAGGATCAGAGTGCAGAGATCCCTGCTTGCTCCATGAATGCAGATGGAAGAAAGGGAATTTCCAGGCTGTGCTCCTGACATGCTCAACTTGTCCCCTTTGCTATCTCCTGAGCGCGCCGTTCATCTGCGCGTCCAGCCAGCGCTGCTGTCTCGTGGATTAAACAGCTGCCACGTCCCACCCTCGAGGCAGCTGTGCCTCAGGGCTGCCTCAGGAGCACAGGGCTCTGTGCCCTGGTGCTGGTCCCGCTATTCCAGCAGGATGCTGCCCTGCCACGGGCACAGGTTTAGCTGGAAGGATGGGGCAGGACTGTGCCAGACCATCCCCTGGTCGTCCTTCACACTTTACAGTCTGGTACAGAGATGCCTTTTCTCCTGATTTTTTTTCCTTTCCTTTTTTTTTCTTTATTTTTCTCTCTTTTTTTTTCCTTTTTTTTTTTTCCTTTCCATTGGTTGTTTGGATTAAGGGGCCTTAAAGGGGCCAGACATTTTTTGTGTTCTCTCATACCCTATAAATAACCGGCACCTCTCCAGTGCTCCAACTCCACCCTTCAGTTGCAGATTCCACTGTCTAGCTGCCACTGCTCTGCATGGCCTTTCACACTCTTCCTTTTTTATTTAATATGGAAATATTAGTAAAAAAAAAACCCTTGCTGTCACCAATGCTCCAAGAGGAGGAGGGGGGGAAAGGGAGAGAGAGGTGGGAGCTGGGAGGAAAGGACACAACCAGCCAAAAAAGAGTATCCAAAGGAATGTTCTTCTCCCTCCCAGGTTTACAGCAATGCCTTTCCATCCAGAGTCATCTGTTTTGTTTTCCTTCTCCCTCAGCCTGAGAGTGCTGCTGCATTATCATGTAATGTTGCTTAATGGGACGAAGGCTTCAAGTCGCCTCACGGACCGCAAGCATAGCCCAAATTCCAGGCCAGCAATGTCCTGATGCCTGCGGTGTCTCATGAAAGCAGAAGACTTGCAGCCCTCTGTCTGCCCCGTGAATGGTCGGTTGGGATTTTGTTTTTTCCTTTTTTTCCTCTTTTTCCTTTTCTTCTTTTTGTTTTCCTCCCCAAGGGCATGCCGCCACCCTATCCGGGCAGGGATTTTGTAACCGCCGGCATATCTGGGAGGTATGCATGGAATCTTCCAAGAGCTTGGTCAGTCCTCTGTGGTTTCCTTTGAGCAACTGCCCACCCTGCCAGCTCCCACCACCCCTTCCCAAGCCCCCTGACATGCAACCGGTTGCGCCACTCGTGCCAGAGTTTCACATGACAGTTGTCTCCTCTGGGTTTCTCTCTGTTCCTTCCTCCTGGCACGTTTCCTGCTGCTGGTGAAGGAGCAGAGGGTAGGAGCCCTGAAGACTGAAGAAGCTGTCTTGAAGACCACAGAGCAGACACAAATAAAGAACAAGCTGGTACTTACCAAATGTCCCAGTTTAGGGAGTGAGGTGTAAGCCCCACTTGGTTCTAGGTGGCACCAAGAATTTGAGTGAGGGAAGTGGGATATTCCAGCAGATTAATTTCTGACTTCTTGCTCTGAGGAGTTATTCCACCAGCATTTAATCTGTCATGATTTTTTTATTTTTCTGAGCACCCATCTCTGGCACAGGGAACTCTTGTAATTCCCATTTAGGGAAGGCAGAGTTGAAGCATATAGCCCTGGAGAGAAGAGTTGGATTGAGTGTTGCTCTTTGCCTGGGCTTTCCAGCCCAGCTGGTGCCCATGGGCCAGGGTTCTGAGCTCTGACCTTGTGGGTGCAAGCTCTTATGGGGCAATGTCCATGTGGCTCTGCAGATGTGCTCTTGGTTATGCTGCCTGTCATTTTGTCTCTAAGTGGGTGGCACATGGGCCTGTGGGATGGCATCTGATGGTTCTCCATCCCCCTGCCACAGGGACACTTTCCCAGGTTGCTCCAAGTCCCATCCAACCTGACCTTAGACACTTCCAGGAATGGGATAGCCACATTTCTCTAAGCAATCTGTGCCAGGGCCTCACCACCCTGACAATGAAGAATTTCTTCCCAATAGCCCATCTAACCCTGCCCTCTGGCAGTTTGAAACCATTCCCCTTGTCCTGTCACTTCAGGCCCTTGTCCCAAGTCCCTCTCCAGCTTTCTTGGAGAAAAAACACCTGCCTCAAAACACCCAGCCCTAAGGAGTATTCAACTTTTCTCTTCCCTGCCCACCACATCCTCATGCAGATGCACACTGTCCCCATCACCTCTCTGGGAGCCACCAGCTGTCCTGTCACCCATCCCTGCAAGCTGCACAGGATGAGGTGTTACCACCAGACAACCTGGGTGATGACTTTTTTCAGTCAATCTGGCTTTCCTCCCCTCCTTCTCTTCTATTTCCATCCCCAAAGCATGGCAGAAAGCACCACTTGCTGTCAGGTGGTTTCCATAGGCAGGGTGGCATCAGCTCCTTTTCTTTGGGATAGTGCTTTACAGCCATGTTTTTAGGGCCTGTTTTCATTAAAAGTACCTTTTGAAAATGGCTAAGTAATAATTTGCTAAATTGGGCCCTGAGGTGCTCAGTTTAACAAATTCTTATATATTTTTTTATAAGAAATACATGCAAAGGGAATGGAAAATGGCCAGGTTGGAGCAGGCTGGGTGTTAATTCCAGTTCAGTGTCACCACCATCTTTGTGGTCATGGTTCAGTCATGTCCTCCTTTGCATATTAATTAGACTGATGGGTCAGTAAGTGTTATAAGCACAGACTTGGACACTGGTTGTTTTTTTGCCTCTGCAGCGTTGCTTTTGCAACATTTGTTTAGTTTTCATTCAATGCATAAAATATGGAGAGAACAAAAAGCTCATGCACATTGCATCGTGTAATTAGACGAGTAACCAGATGTTAATTAATATATGAACATCGCTTTTATTTCCAATCGTCTGGCTGTGGTTTGAGCAGACCTATGTCCCCCAGCTGTTGCTACATGAGACACAGGCAGAGCAAAAACAGAGCTCGGGTTCAGCTGCTGTGTTCCCAGAGCACAAAGCATTGCCCCAGCTGAAAGAGGAGATGCTTTGGGGATGTGCTGTCCCCAGACATGACACAGCACTGTGACATTCTCCTGCTATCCAGTGGAGGGCAACAGGGGACACCCTCCCAGCTCTCTCCTCCAGCCAATTTGGGAACCCAGAGGTGCCCTGGACTTTCCTCCTGGCCACCACAGCCCAGTGGGATTCCAGCTCCTCTTCGTAATGGTTTCTGCTGTTTTTGTCTTCTTAAGTAACATGAAAGAATAGTGATTGCTATTAATATCAAACTGGTTTAAAGCTTCTGCTCTGTTTCCTTGGTATATAAATGTTTAAAAAATGTTATCTTAGGTTCTTCAAACAGTTACTGCTGATATTATGGTGGTTTTAAACCTAATGGTGGTTTAAACACCGGCTATGTGGCTCATGGATGAGTCCCTGGAGCTTTCCAAAATTCAGCCCCGAGCAGCCAAGCCCTGTGTCCACATTTGGTCCCACTTTGAAGAGGCTCTGTGATTTTCTGTCAAGGGAAAAATTTTGTAGTGGGCAGCCACACTCAGTCTTTCGCTGTCAAACAATTTGATTCTTCCTAATTTCACCTGGAAGATCCTTTTAAAGAGATCCAAGAACTTGCTTTCCTTTTCTCCAGTTCCCATGTGTTTTTTCTGAGACCAGCCAGTACATCCAGGTATTGCTCCTTCTCCTCCTTTGTTTCTGTCTGGAGAAGTTCCTGCTAACAAAAGAACAATTTTATGACCATCTTTAACCTAATTTGCATTTTTAAAATATTAAAATTCATTCAATTTCATTGCTCTAGCCCTCAAGTTATTTTAATTCCTTTTGACTGATCCCCTGCTGCCTTAATAATGCACCACTTCATCGGTGCTAAAACTATTGCTGTATTTCCAGTGAGAAATGAGATTGATTACAAGGCTGATCATTGAGGAGCTCTGGTAGTGATAACTCAGTTCCCATCACTCTCTTCTCAGCATTGCCCATCTTCATCTCATCCATGCTCAGTCCCTTACCTGCTGTATAATTCTGCTAATTCCCATCTTTTCAAGCATACCTAATAATTACCTGTGTCACATCACGGTGCCTCTGGATACCCAGATAAATGAGATTGTACCTCAGCTCTCCTGTCTAGGGAATGAACTGTCTCACTGAAGAAATGCATCAGGCTCATCTTACACAGTTTACTAAACCTGGGGTTGTGGTTTATTCTCCTTGTCTTCATCTCATTAAAAGAAGGGAAAAAAATGAAAAAAAAAAAAGAAACAAAAAAGGAGAAAAAGGGATCTATAATGACATAAATTTCTCTCTCAAGGCTACACCTGTGCCTTGAATATCAGCAAGGAAGGCTGGGCTATCCAGCCTCTTTGCCCATCATGTGTGCATGGAAGAATTTAATTTCTCCAAGCATCTCATCTCCTGCTAAGCCAATATGAAAGCCCAGGACTCTCTAAAAATTGTCTGCAAACTCCCTGACACTCTTTCACTTTTCTGCTTTTCCTTCCCTCCTCCCTCCACCCCTGCCTCCCTCCCAGTAGCTGGCACAAGGAGAATAACAGTGGAATCACCCACATTGCTGTGGTCCGAGCAGGTTTGTCTCATGTCTAAAAAAATACTAATAAGAAAAATGGAATAAGAGGTCATTGACAAACCTGGCAAATATTTGCCTCTCCTTCCCTTTCCAGCCACCTGACTCCCACAGGAAAATTTTGCCCTCAGACCAGCGCATTCAGGAAATAAACACTTGGTTTATTTTCCTGGGGGGGAGGAGGAGGAGAATGAAAATAGCATTAAGGGGCATGAATTCCACCCCTCACATTTTGGGTGGCTGGAGACAACTGCCACCTTGAGCCATGGCTTTTGTCTGTGCCTTCCAGTGATAAGTTATCACAGAAGTGGCCAGCAGGGCTTTGAATGGTGCCCATGAGCCCACCTTGATGACCTGGAGTGCTTTCCCACATTTGTGGAGGACCTGTGTATCTAAAAAGCTCCCAGAATTAAGAGAATGAGGCTTCAAGCTGATCACTGCACTTGAAAAATTGAAATTGAAAAATTGAAAGCAGCAATGGGCACGAGGAATGAAGAGAAGGAAAACCAAGGATGTAACAGTGGCACTCAGTTCTCTGGCCCAGTTGACAAGGTGGGGATTGGTCATAACATGGATTCAATGATCTTGGAAGTCTTTTCCAATCCTAATGCTGGAGAGACCAGACCTGCTGCTGGCAGGCTCCAGGAGTGGGACCAAGGCTGGTTTATCCATGTGTGCCTGTGGTTCTGTGTATATATATATATGTATGTGTATAAAAATGCATGTGTGTCTGTGTGTGTGTGTATTTTACTATGTTAAGCCATAAACTGTATGGGTTAGGTATGAATTAGAACCTTATAAAATGTGTTTACTCATTCTGTGTAACTCAAAGCAGGGATTAAACAGTAGGAAAAACTGACCGGGAGAATTTTCCAAGCAGAAAAAGTTTTACAGCTCTCATTGTGAAGTGTAGAGGGAGGACTTTTTTTTTTTTTTGTTCCCTTTTTTGTGTTTAGTTTTTTTGGGTTTTTTTGGTTGGGTTTTTTTTCAGGGCAAGTATTTTCTGATTGAATTTTTATGGATATTAGATAAAAGGAGGGTGAGGAGGGCAGCTGAAGAGGAAGGAGGAATGGGGGAATAGCAGGAGAGCATTCTGGCAGGCAGAATTCACCCCAGGTACCTGAGCCTCATATTCTCCTCTCCATCTCTTGTGACAATGTACTTTCTATGCCAGTGGCACCCAAGAGGGCCTCCCCATGGCATGCTGTGCTCCTCAATAGGCCCTGCTTTTCTCATCTCCTTGGAGGCATCTTTTATAGGGGAAACAGAATCACATAATGCTGAATTTAAAGGGAATGGGTGTGGGAAAGGAGCAGTGGAAGCAGAAGCAACAGGGAGATGATGCTCTCAGTGAGTGAGCATCTCAGGAAGGGGAGAAGAGAGAGGGGAGCAGGAAATGGGGATGGATTGAAGTCTTACAGACTGTTGGCTCTCCTTGTCATAAGGGAAGTCTGGACAAAGCACCCAGTGAATAACCTCACCATTAGCAAGTGAGACATCCTAGGTCAGATGAGTGATGTTTGATTAAGAGCAAGGTGTCTTGCAACATGGAGCCATTTAATTTATTATTTCCTTCTCTTCTTTGATACAACTTTGGTTCTGCATCTTCTGTCTGGTCTCTTCTACCTTGTAGTTCTTGCTGCCTTGGTGAATCATCCCTGTCTGCAGGACCTGTGATCCTTGTGCAGTTAACAGAGCCTGACTCATTCTCCTCTACATGTCATTTCCACAAAAGGTTGGGTTTGGGTTGTCGGGGTTTGGGTTAGGTTGTTGGTTTGGTTTTTTTTTTCCACTTGACTTTATGAACATTTTCCAGGGGGCTGGAGAAAGGGAAGGGAGAAGAGAGACCTGAGAGGGTTCATTGTTTGGGCAATTTTCCCTACTGCTAAATGTCAACATCCTATGCTTGATGCTTCGGATATGGAGTAGCAGGGCTTCTATTTCAGGCTTTGCAAGGGATGGGAGAGACTCATCTTATCTCTCCAACATGGCCCAAGTGATGTTTGGGTTCTATTTAGGGATTTGAAGAAAAGAGGGAAGTGATAACCTCACTTCATGAGCTCGGGGTTGGATACCTGGCCCTGGCTTCCCTCGTCAGCACAGATCCTGGAATCCATTCACCACTTGGCTTAATCCTGCTCTGCTCATTCTGGAACTCTGTCTTTTGTCATCGGAGTGGTCAGATGCTGCACAGTTGCTGGCGATGACACGTCCCCAAAGAACCATCCTGGAGGGATCAGTGGTCCTGGGGGTGGGAAGGGTGCCCAGATAGCTCACTTTGCCAAGGACATTTAGGAGTCAAAAGGCAGTTCCCGCCACAGAGATGGTCTCCCAGGGCACAGAGTCCATCAGATCTGACTACTAACATCTCTCCTTCCCTGTGGAGGACAAGATTGATTTGATGTGGTTTCTAGGATGACTTAAAATTGGGACCAGAGGGCATTGCCATGCCAACATCCTGCTGTGTGACACTGTCAGGTGTCCTCAGTGCCTGGAGGTTGCACACTTGTAAGAAAGGATTCACCGTCCTTTAGGGATGAAAATCAGCTATTAGTGGTGAAAGAGCTGGATTGGGCCTGTGGTTATAGCCTCAGATTTGCCTTTTCCCTGCTGTGTTGGAAAAGCAATTTCTTCGCACCCCTGCTCCTTTGGCTGTGGTCTGTCCTAACGCTGTGACACAGGTGTGACACAGCTCGAGTCTTGGCTGAGGGGTGTAAATGACACTCTCAGAGGTATTAATGGCTTATGTGGAGTCTCCACATGTCAGACACCTCATTGGCGCTAGTTTGGTGCTTGAGATCACCTCAATTTAAGAAATTAAAGATTATATTGTGTAAGCAGAGGGTCTGTGCAGTGGGGCAGGAGATCCTGTCTTGCCTTGCAGTCTTAGTGAGAAAGATGGAGGGATTGCTGAGGTGATGATGGGTGCTGAGGTTGACTCCTCAAAAACAAGAGTCTCAGCTCTTTCCTCATTTCTTGAGCTTTCTAATGGATGAAAACTGTGAAGAAAAGTGTTAACTCCATTATTATAAAATCAGTAAGTGAATGATTAATGAGCTGTGTTAAGAAAGCTGCTGTGCAGGTACTCCAGTAATTTAGGTAATTCCTCGTTCAAGAACTGATGTCAACTCTTGCATATTTTTAGTTCTGACCAAGTGGGTCTTTTCTAGCTTCTGAGCTGGGTCAGATAATGGCTTATTTTTTCAGTTTTATCTTGGTATTGCCTTTGGCTTCTCTTATGATGCCTGCTTGGATAGATGGAGAGTTATGGGAAGAGGCAGAGAGCCAAATGAGAGGCTTTCTCCTCTGAGTCTGAGGTAACAACGTATCTACAAAAATATTTAGAACTCGCTGTGTTTGCACAAGTTTTAACCTCAGTTCTGAAAGCATGTACATTAGTTTATCTGGCACACGAGTGTAATGGAACAACTCACATGAGTAAAGCTAAACATGTGTAAATGTTTGCAAGATACGGGTCAATAATTCTTTGGAAATCATAGCAAACCAAGCCTCTATTTTCTTACACAGTGCTGGTCTCTAGTCTGCCTCAGACAAGTGATCAAGAATATCTGTAATAATCATTATGGTGTCCTTGTTCCAAAGAGCTCACAGCCAGGATGCAGAAACTCAACAAGTGTAAATTGTTATTGTTCCATTGACTTCAAGGGAGCTACAGGAGATTTTATGAGCTGAGGACCTTCCCCCCATTCTCAAGTGTTCAAAACTGCAGAGGAGGGCCAAATAAGAGGTCTGCTTCCATGCAGGTTCCTCCACGAGGACCAATTCTTTAAGTCTTGGTTGGATAGCAGCCTGCAGGTTTGGCTGCAGTTGGGTTTGCTGAGTGCTTCAGAATGTGCTGCTCCAAAGTCTTATCGCTAATTCATCAGCATCTCTGCACATGACCTTTATTTAGAATAAATGGTGCCAAAATATTTAAATATTTCAAATATTTAAAGAAAACTTTCTTTGAATTTGTTGCCATTACAGGTAGTTTGGTCCAATTTCCAGGACCAAGCTGTGAAGTGTAAGAAGGGACTGGGAACAGGGTCAGGCAATAGTGGCAATAATATAAAAGCCCAGAAATTCCACTTTCCCAATAGGTGCAAGGAGATATGAAGCACAGACCAGCTGATGACTTTTCACCATGGGTTTACATGAATTTGATTTGACAAATTACCTGCCATAATTATGGTTTTAGCAATTAATTGCACGCTGAGTTTAATTCTAGGGATTGTTCCTTTCCTTTCCAGCCGGTCTGGTATTTCAATATTTGTGGCCTTTCTATAGGAAGCTTCCCAGGATTTGTCCACAGACATAGTTCATGGTGAAAGCTGCTTACTTCACATTTAGCCTTCTGAATCCCAGCAGAAGATGGAACGTCCCAGCCCTCTGGACTGGTGAAGCTCAGGTCCTTGATGCAGTGTTTGCATCCAAAATTTAGCAGTCATTTTCAGATAGTAGCTCATTCCCCCAGGAACTACAAAAGTGCCCTGGTGCATTTAAGGAGAGTGAGATTATTATTCAGGTTTTGTTGCCTTCTCTGCAGTGTCTGACACATCAGTTTGTGCTGGATAAAGTGGCTCTAGGGCTGGAGCAGGGCTGGTGGGATTCCTGGTGAACATAAGGCTCCATGCAGCCCTTGGATGTGCTACAGGCTGCCAGCTACGGGCCTTGGGCACCACAAGTGCTCTGGACCATTGGTGCATTGTTAGAAATCTCTATTTTCGAAGAAGCTAATTATGAAAAGAAAGCAAGAATGAGGGTGGGAATGAGATCTGTGGCGATGAGGGTGAGAACTCTCTGTGGTGATGGACACAATCCTCTGCCAGACAAGAAGGGTCTGAGGAACAGAGCTTTGCTTAGTGCCTGCACAGCTCCCAGTACAAATGGGCTCCCACTTTGCCTTGAAATCAAGCAACTATTTTAACATGCTGCAGAGCCCCAGACAAACCCCAGGGAATAGAGACATTCGCTTGGACTCTGCAGCGTGCTAATGTGAGTACGTGGCTCTGAGATTGGAGCTGGCTCATGCCTGGATGTCTCTGAGCACAGCAGAGTCAGCTCGTGTCTGCCTGGGGGTGACCCTTAGCAACCTAGTGAACCTTGAGAAATCCTGGAGGGCTCACAGCACAGAATGAAATGCTTTAATTCCCCCTCTCCTCCAGCAGCACACTGCCTTGGGGATGCGTTTTTACATCAGTGAAAGCATTTTTTCTGAGGTCTTAGATATTGACTGTGAAAGACCTGTGATAAGCAGTCCTTGAAGAGCTCAGATGAAGGAGCAAGGAGTCCTATTGATGACCCTGAGAGAAGAATACACTCATGATTAACCTTGTGCATCGTAGAACATTGCAACTCATGCAAATTAAGATCCTTTCCCTCTTTTTGACTAGCTGTCTTGATGAGAACAGCTCATCTTTCAGTTCCACTTGGTGACTCCATGCAAGTTCCAGCCCTGAAGAGCACCAGTGAAGGCATTTAAGTGATTTCTTTGACCCTGGAATGCAACTTTTGCTCTTACCTCAACTAAAGCCTTGCTCCTTAAATTTAACCATCTACAAATGCTGTCTTCCATCATCAGAGGACCTGGTGATGAAAACCTAGAGGAGATGGAAGTCCAGAGGAAAGCTCTTCATCATTATTAATGTTCTTGGTAGCATACACACACAGGAAGCAAATTCCCCCAAAATTCACAACTTCAAAAAGGTGAAGCTGTTCAGGGAACTGGAGTTTGCACCTTTGTACAGGTTGGGAAGTGAAGCACAAGCTGTGCCCGAAGTTGCAGCATAATCACTGGCTTTTCTGCCTCAGCCTAGACAACCTGTGCCCAGCCAGAGTGATTCCTGATGGATGTGTCTTTGAGAAAAGCCATGACAATGATATTATTTCTCTGGCTACAGGGTTTTGGGGTGTGGTCTTTAGGCTCCCATCTAACATGAGAGGCTGGTGTGCACGGATGCTCCCAGAATGTGGGCAGAAATTTTTTAGTAATAACTGGGCCTTTTTTATGTCTTTTATAATCTGGCAAGCCATGCAGGGAAGGAGGTTTTGACATCATTCCACCAGGATCAGTAGGGATGGTTTGCTTTTAATGATCTAGGCAGCGAGACAGACCATCTGCTGATGTAAATCGGAACAGCTCCGTCGCCTGAAGTTATGTTACACTAATTTAAATCAGCCCATCATTTCCAAGACAAAC
The DNA here is from genome assembly GCF_028018845.1 of Melospiza georgiana. NCBI lineage: Eukaryota > Metazoa > Chordata > Aves > Passeriformes > Passerellidae > Melospiza > Melospiza georgiana. The sequence goes on along the minus strand of NC_080449.1, from coordinate 5,161,318 downwards.
CAACCACCTATCACTGCCTTCCCCCACTGAGTGCCAGATCCAAAGCAAGTTAAACCCAGGTACAACCTCACGGTGGAGGAACCACCCTGCAAATCTGTGCTCCACATCCACTCATCCAAAAACCTGGTCCAAGCCTTCTGCTCACAGCCCTCCTCTGGTCCTCCCCTCCTTCAAGGGAAAGCCCCAAATGAAGAGGAGGATGAGGCAAGGACCCCCAAAAGGTGACAGACTTGGAGGGTCGAGCATGCCATTTGTTTCCTCATTTCAGGAACCAAAACCTGGCAAGGGGAAGTGGAGTAAGGTCTCTTTTTCCATCTGCTGCGCTGGCATTGCTCTGGAGGTCACTGCTGGGGACGGAGGTCCTCGCTGGGCCCCATCTGCCTTCTCTTGGCTCCCTCATTTATGCCCACTTGGGCCTCTGACATTCTACTCTGTTTTTCTTTCCTTGAAAATGGATCGGGAATTGGGAGCCGCTGCGCAGGAACGCGCCTGTTCCCCATTACAGCTCCACCGGGGCTGTAACACAATCGTGCCTGCTCCATACCCACACAGATATTTATTTATCCATACAGCCTTTCTCCTTGTTTTCATTAAGTTAGGCAGAAAAGGTTAATCTTTCTTCTGCTAAAGCTTCAAAACCAACCAAACTAAATAAAATATGATTTCTTTCATTTCTCTTTTAAAGGACACTCTCTCTCTCTCTTTTTTTTCCCCCTTAAGTACCAGAATGAGGTCACAGTCAGAGATGCCACAAGAGTAAATTGAAAACAGGTTGAAAACAGCAAAGGGGAGAAAGACAGGGAGAGAAAACCACAATCAGGGGAAAGCGCCTGGTAACACTGCAGGGTTGGTTTCATCCAACCCAGTAAAGAAGCTGTCAAGACAGAGACATTGGTGCCTTCCTACTTTCCCCTTTGTGCTCTTTCTAGGAATCTTGAAGGTGAATGGCAGCAGGGAGGTCTCCTCTCATCTTAATTTCCACTTTGCTTTGCAGCGCCTGGGTTTTCTCCGTGCTGCTCTTGGCACAGGCACACGGGCTGAAGGTGTGGGAACGCCTGTGAGGGTCCCAGAGCTTCCTTTTGCTCCTCGAGCCTCCTGGAGGCTGCTGGCCTGGCTCTCTTGTTTAGTCTGGTTGAACTGAGCGCCGCAGCTCGCCCTGTCCTCGCTGGGATGGTTGGTGGGTGATTCATCCAGCCTGCTGCCCGCAGCTGGCACTGGCTGCAGTGGAAGGACTGAGGCAGGCTGAGGCTGTTGGATGCTGTGTGCCAGTGCTCTGAGCCTGCTCCCAGCCATTTCCACTCCTCAGCCCCTGTTCCTGCCCGTCTGAGCCTCCTGCCATGGGAAATGTGCTCAGTGGAGAGCACACTGCCAGCTCAGCCTTGAAGACATCTGAGCTGGGCATGTCCTCCTCCTCCTCCAGAGATGGAGCTGAGTTCCTGGGTGGTTATCTGTTGGGGAAGATGAAAAAGGAAAGCCTTATAAATATGGTCATCTGGCAAAAGATTTTGAGAATATGGAAACTATAAGTGAGATTGAAATGAAAGCAAGCTATGAGATACCTCAGTTACTGAACAACAGGAAAACAATGGTGTGGCCAGCTGAAGGTGATCCCCTTTGGATGGAACAACACCCTCTGCTTGCAGACAGGCCCAAGGGTCAGAGCAGACCCTACAGCTTGGCAGAAGGGGCCCAAAGGGGAGTTTGTAGGGTTTGAAATATAACACGGTATGGTAATGTAATGATTCTTATAGGCTGTATGTAAATGCTATAGGATTTGTATTGTACTAGATTGGTTAGTGAGAATTAGAATATTCAGCATGGAAGAAGATTTATTGTATTGTAACGGGAACCTCGCTCTCTTACCCTTTTGCTCTCTTACCCTCTCTCTCTCTCATCCTCTCTCCCCCTCTCTTCTCTCGGGCCTGCTCTGAGCTGTGTTTGGCAGCTCCCAGCAGGGCCCTGCACCCAGGCCCTTTGCAATAAACCCCAAGTTCCAGACCTGGCTGCAGAGATCTCTCGTCTCCATCCATCCCCACCGTCCTACCCCTGACATTCCTACAGTTATCCCAGAGTGCCACCAGTGGGATGACCCGTGGCTATGCCTGCTGTGGCCAGAAGTCTTCAGAGCATCCCATAATGGGAACCCCTCTTCAAGCTCCAAGCTTGCTGTTTTTTTCCTCTGTTTTAAGGGCAGCCACACACACTGGAGTCAGTGTAAAAGATGCTTAGAAAACCAAAAAGAGGAGATTTGCCAAACTCCACAGTCATGCCTGTGGATGAGGATGAGGCAGTAGCAAGGGGAGAGAAGGGAAATGCCACCTGGAGAGAGCTACATCTTCCTGACAGTTATTAGCAGAGCAGAGATGGATTTTCAAAAGCTGCCTGGGAAGTGGATGGTTTGGGGTATATGAGCCCTGGAAAGGCATGGAAATAAGGGAGAAGAAAGTCTTGCAAGGATATTAACTCCTTGCACTTAGGAGTGTCAGCATCCCATTGCTGGGCACAACTGCCCCATAATTTGTAGTCAGTGAGCAGCAAGTGACATTTTTTGCTCTGTGCACAGCATTTTCCATAGTGATATTGAGCTCTGTTCTGGGTTTTTACTACTGAGAAGTGAACACAGGTGAGGCATCCTCATAGGAGTCTGTTATTTGTCCTTGATATCTGTAACAGCTTATTGCTTTATTTAGTGTGACATCAATTATTTATTACTATTAATGAAGGACACAGATGTCTGTCTGGTCAATAAAATATCTCCTACTCCACAGAGATGATGTACTTAGCTATCATTTACTCTGCAGAGAACCTTTGGATTCTTTCTGAAATTTAATAACACGAGCAAAGATACTCAGGCAATCTAGAAGGTTTGTGCTTCAGGGCTGCTTTGGGAGCCTGAAATCCTTCTTTATATTTGCTGGCGGGATGTGTGAGAACACAAGTCCAGATGGGAAAAAGAAGCCCCTTTGCTTTCCATCACGAGCTACTTATCCATGTAATCCCTTTTATAAAGTGATCAAACTCTTTCCTTAAAGGTGGTTGGGTTATTTGCCCTTTGCAGGAGTAGACTAACCATTTATCCATGTCCAATTTACATCCCCTGGCCATTACTGCCCATTAACCTAACTATTGCTTTTCCATCTGAGTGCCTACCCTGTGATGTGTTCACAGTCATGTGTCTCTATTTGGCCTTTTTTTCCCCCTGTTTTTATTAGGGAATTTGGGCTTTTTGCTCTTCCCCTGTGAAATCTTCTCTCCATCTTTTCCTGTGCCTTGCTCTTGAGCACAGTTGAGGAATGCTGTGCACTGAGTCCTCGCGTGGCCTCATGCAGCTGGGTCAGTGTTCTCCTGCTGCTGCATGATCCCAGGATCATTTTTTCTTGGTAGGGCAACATTACTGGTCAATCAAGTGGCCCAAGTGTCCAAAGCCAGGTTGGAGAGGGCTTGGAGAAACCTGGCCTAGTGGAAGGTCCCTGCCTGTGGTTGGGAGTGAGGTGAAAGGGGATGATCTTTCTTGTCCCTTCCAATCCAAACCATTCTCTGATTTATGATAATTCTCTCACCATTCCACCAAAAGCAGCAGTTACTTTAGCTCTGTTCCACTGACAAAATCCCAATATAAATCTAGGGAATAACTTGTTTTCTGCTCCTAAAGAAGGCGTAGGAAATTCCCTTACAGCTGCTTTCAGGGCACTGAGGACTGCAGGGTCTCTGCCTTCTCTTTTGTGAGATGAACAAATACAGTCTCTGTGTGCCCTGCTTTTCCAGGGGAGAGCAGGGAACAGCATCTCCCTGCCCTGGCTGCAGACTGACAGCTCTGGGTACCTGCCCTGTCCCCAGGGTGTCCCTTCCCTGTCTTTGCTCCATGGTCTGTGCAGTCTGGCACCACCAGGGATCTCACTGCTGCTTGTTCAGGTACAGGAAAACTCCCAGCCTTGGTGCTGAGCTTCCAGCATCTTTGTTAGTATCTATTTTGTTGTTTTCATAAAAAATCTCCTTGCTTTGCAGAGCCAACAAGAGGGGAGCGTTCCCCAGAGGTTTGGGACTGAGCAAAAAGCACTCTCTTGCTTTTTGGATCTTATAGCAAGGGTTTTGGCTCAATCCAAGTGGAGACGCTGTTGGCAGACCCTGCAATTTTCATTTCCTCCTGTGCAGGGGGACATAAATGCACTCCCTTCCCTGAGCAGGTCTGATCCATGGCAAACCAGACCACTGTGGGAAGCAGCTGCTGCTGTGTGTCAGGGCAGTGCTCCCTGCTAGCCTGTTCTCTCAAAACTACCCAGGAAGACCATGGAAGAGGAGCTTTCAGATGCTAGTGCATGTCCTAGAGAAAGTTAGCTGTGCAATTTTAATCATAGAATGGTCTGTGTTGGAAAGGGCCTGAAAGATCATCTCATTCCACCCACCCTGCCTTGGGCCTGTCCTGCCCTTCCACCAGACCAGGTTGCTCCAAGCCCCGTCCAACCTGGCCTTAACACATTCTTTGAGCCAGTGGTTGCGCATGACATTTTCCATCTCATTTCCAGTCTCCTGCAAGTCTGGTTCCACCCTCTCCCTGTCTCAGCCCATCCCATCCCTTGTGCTCCCTGGCACAGATATCCTGGCTGATCCTCCTACCTGGGGGCTGCCCAGCCCAGATCTTGGACTCCAAGTCCCCTTGGCCTCTCCCAGCTCTCGCTGCAATCTCAGCCCACCTATTTTCTCTCCTAGCCCTCATCAGCTGCTTAGAGGAAGGTGTGAGATCCCACAACATTCATCCATGGGATGATCTGTCCCCCCATGAAGCTTCTTCCTGCTCAGGAGGGAAGTTGCTTGAGGCTGGAAGAGCCTTAAAGCCCTTTGCTCTACTTCAACAGCACATTCTGGTCCTGAATTGGTGATTCATCAGGTTTGTAAGCCATGGCAGAGTCTGTTCCCAATGACTCCTGGTGACAGGGAGTTCCCCAATCCAGCCCAATGCTGTAGGAAAAGGGATGGAAATGAAAATTGGAAATGAGTAATAGGGGATTGTTTGTTTGCTTAAACCATAAACCCAGAGCTGAGGGACTTGTTGAAGGCTGGGCAGTGCTCGTGACTTCCAGGCAGGGATTTTCCTGCTGCCAACACAACCTGCCTGAGTTGTCTTGGGATTTGGGACAGACCTGGGTCCAGGAGCTGGGCTGAGCTGCAGAGACTGGTGACAGAGCTGCCTGAAAAAGTTTGGAAAGAACAAGTCGTGCTGGGAGCATTAAAATGAATAATTAAGGCTTGGATTCCTTCAGGGAGGAAAAGAATTTATTGCTGCTCTTTTCTCTGGCCAAGGGGGATATTTGTTACTGAGTTGTGTGCTTTGAGACAAGACGCAAATGCGGTTTAGGGGGCTGGGGATGAGGGGATTTTTTCTTCTACCTGGATAATTCAGCTTCACAGTGGGATGTTCTGGGCTGGTTACACCACTGGCTTCCTTAGGGTCTGTACCAAGAACTGGTGCTTCGTTTCAGTGCTCCTCAGTCACTTTTGCCATTAGAAAAAACAGAAGTGCTGAGAAGGGAATTCTCCTCCTCCCTCTGCTGTGATGTCTTGACATTTCCACATGCACAAGGTACCCAGCACGGCAATCTGGGCCCAGCTTGGCTTTCACCAGCACAGCCATCACCTACAGCAGCCTTGCACCTATTCCCACCACTGGGAACAGGGCACAGCCTGGGCAATGCTCTGTCTTATTTTCCTCTGTGGTACCTCAGGCTTTCAGTTACACCAGTGTGAAATGGGAATTAAATGCAATGAGGTCTAACCAATAGACAGGCTGCCCACTGCGAGGAGACAGGTTGCACAGCAGTGGACAGTCATGCCCAAAAACCTTAATAAATGGAGCATTTCCAGTTTCAGCTGGGCCATGATCTGAGTGTTTAATAGGCCTTATAAACCAGAAGACTAAAAAGAAAGGTTTTTCAGTATTTTTAATTAGTGTTTTTTTTTCCTTTGAGTGCTTATAAAAAAGCAAGTGTTCTTCAACATGACTGAAGGAGATCCAGTCAGAGCTCCAGGAGCTGGCAGAGTGCAGATGAAAGGGAGTGCAAAGCTACTGGGTGTCATTAAATTAAATAAAAAAAAAAAATAAAACCGTCACATTGACAGCAATTCTATCCAAGCACTAAAAATGTATTTTTGCTGTTAATAACATGGCAGAAACACCTCTTGTTGTGGCAGGTAATGTTTGGAAAAGGCCATGCTTAAGAGCTGGACATGCAGCAAGGGCAAGAATCCTTGTTTAGCCAGGCTTCCAAATCTGTAGCCCAGCTCTGGGTGGTGTTTCTGCAGTGTCTGCAGTGAGGCCACACGTCCCCTCTGCGCTGTGATTGCAGCTGGCCATGCAGTGACACAGCCCTGGCCCCCAGCCCTGCACAGCTGGTGGCCCAGGTGTGTTTCCTCCTTGCTTTGCCCACAGGTGACATTCTCCACACAGACCTGGGACATTCCACAGCCAGCTGGAGCTTGCTGATTGTGTGTCCCGCATAGAGATGTTCCCACAGTGATTTTAAAGCGGTCAGCAGTAATTCACGCCTGTGTTGATGCTCTGGTGTCACTCCTCTCTTTGCTCTGCAGGAGAATCTCTGAGCTTTGCAGATGATTTGCTCTCTGGCCTGGCAACCTCCTGCGTGGCAGCGGGTCGGAGCCACGGAGACGTCCCTGAAACCAGCCTCTACTCAGTCATTTTCAAGTGCCTGGAACCAGATGGTCTGTACAAGTAAGGAGAGACACGTGGGGAGCTGCTGGGGGCAAGGAGGGATCTCCAATGCTGTTATTGAGTTGTTATTGGGCTTTTTGGTCAGCACTGCGTTACACCAGACACAGGGCAAATGGTCAGACTCTTCCTGATGCTTTGGGTGTTACGCACAGCTGGTGAAATGGAAAAGAACTGTCTGCCAGTGCAGTGCTGGAGGCGCTGAGAATCCATGGGACACTCCTGGATAACTCTGACTTTCAGCATTCTGGGTGTACAGGTCCATGCCTGGTGGGCAGGGTTGTCTCTGATGGATGAACTAAGCTGATGTGGTCAGATTGGAGCAAGTTGCCAAGTGCCTGGTGGGATGAAATAGACGTCAAAAGTGTGACAACATGAAATAGATGTCAAAAGGGTTTATAAGTTGCTGTTTCTCTTAGTAGGACATATTTGAGATCAGAGAGACGCCAAATCCTTCTGCCCACCGCCCGCATACTGTGGATATTTGACTCTTCTGAGATACTTTTTGGGGAGTTGAATTTTCTCTTTGAATCTTGTGGATATTTGACTGTTTGGATATTGTGGATATTTGAGTCTTCTGAGATACTTTTTGGGGGTTGAATTTTCTGTTTGAATCTTGTGGATTCATGAGTTTCCAGAGCAAAGGGATAATATCAAGAACTGACTTTAACTACTCCTTTAGAAACATTTGGACAGGGTCTGGGCTTTCCAATATGGCTCATTAGCCAGGGCATCCTCTGTCTTGAGAGGGATATCAGGAGTAAGATCAGTAAGAGAGGAAAAACAGAGCAAAGAGGCAAGGAGACAGAGGAGAGACAGAGTGAGCAAGAGAGAAACACCCAGGGCTTAATGTCAGAGTGACTGCAATAATTAAAACACATTTTGTAGTGAGTAATGAAACTTTTTATGGGACCACAAAAGCATTTAAAGTGAGAGCTGGCAAATAGTCTGTCAGCGAGAACTTTTTAAGACCTTGATTAATACTTTCCCTCCACCGCCCCCCAGTTAAGTATGTTGACAGCCTCCAAAGCCTTTATTGCACATCCCTGGAGCAGGGCTGTCTCCAGGAGTGGGCTCCAAGTGGTACCTCTTGCCATTTAATAATATCAGACATTTTCTTGTCAAATATCTATAATGCATAAATATAATTATTTATTTCTCTGGGAACTGGGCTGCTCTGAGAAGGTGCCAGGGGAGAGGCTGGAACAACCACAGAGCTTGCTAGTAACCCAAAGCCCATAAAACTGGCCTGTTGTGAGCTCCCAGCTGCCAGGGGCACTGGGACAGGGAAGAGCCACTGGTTTTGATGGAGGCTGCTGCCGTGGTGAGCACACAGAGCTGGGAGCCAGCAGGTCTGGCTCTTGGGCAGCCTGGGCTGCCAAGGCATCCTCCCCATCTGCCAGGCAGGGGTAATTGCACTCACCCGTCACTCTGGGGGCTCTGTGAGCTAATTCCTGCTGTCTGCAAAGGGCTGGGAGAGCCTTGGGTGGAAGGCACAGGGCTTTGTGCAGGGTTTTGTCATCCCTGTGGTCAAAGGCAGTCTTCTGCTTCCATCCCAGCCCCAAGGCACATTGCCACTGAGGTGGGCAGCAGAGCTGGCGGTGCCCTGTGCCCTGGGCATGGGACAGCGGCTTTTGTGGGGAGCCAGGGCTGCAGGCAGCCAGCAGGCAGCTGTCCCCTGGCACCAGGGAGCTCTGGAGCTTGTCCTGTGTGGGGACAGCCCCAGGGTGATGCACAGCTCTGGCTCTGTCCCACAGCACGGCTTGGCTCCTCAGTCCTGCAGTGCACATGGATGGGCACATGTTCCTGTGGGCACCTCTGGGGCACAGACCCCTGTTCCTGGGCATCCAGAAACATTGCATATGGGCACACCATAGCACTCCCTTCTCGCTGGCTGCTGCCTCCCCCAGCACATGGCATGGAGTGATAAACCCCTGCTCCACTGCTGTGTCTGTCCAACACACACCCTCCTGCTCCAACCTGGGCCCTGCCCAGCATGTTTACTAAGTATTCTCAGCTACACAGGCACCCCCATTAAATATTTCTCTGCTCAGATGTCCCCAGGGTGACACACAGCTCTGGTTCTGTCCCACAGCATGGCTTGGCTCTCTGCTCCTGGAGCAGTGCCCACAACACACATGGATGGGCACATGTTCCTGTGGGCACCTCTGGGGCACAAACCCCTGTTCCTGGGCATCCAGAAACATTGCATATGGGCACACCATAGCACCCCCTCCCTGCAGGCTGCTGTTGCCTGTCCCAGCACATGGCATGGACTGATAAACCCCTGCTCCACTGCTGTGGGTCCTGCCTGCCCAAGACACACACACCCTCCTGCTCCAACCTGGGCCCTGCCCAGCTTGTTTACTGAGCATTCTCAGCTACACAGGCACCCTCATTAAATATTCCTCTGCTCAGATGTCCCCAAGGTGACACACAGCTCTGGCTCTGTCCCCCCACAGCAGGGCTTGGCTCTCTGCTCCGGGGGTGGTACACATGGATGGGCACACGTTCCTGTGGGCACCTCTGGGGCACAGACTCCTCTTCCTGGGCATCCAAAAATACAATTGCCTGCGGGCACACCATAGCACCCACTCCTTGCTGGCTGCTGCCTGCCCCAGCACATTGCATGGATTGATGAAGCCCTCTTCCATGTTGTCATGAGCTGCTGTGGGTCCTGCCTGCCCAACTCACACCCTGCTGCTCCAACCTGGGCCCTGCCCAGCATGTTTACTGAGCATTCTCAGCACCCCCATTAAATATTCCTCTGCTCAGATGTCCACCCAGTTGCAACACAGCGTGAGGAAAGCCAGAGCAGTGAAATGTGAGGCTAACGCTGCTCTGCGCCCGCACAGACAGAACAACAACACAAACACGGGCACGGGGTCATTTCTTAAATTGAATTTCTTCTGCTTGTTTCATTTGTTTCTGTGGAAAAATAGCTATCTATAATAGCTCTGGGCTGGGTATAATCCTGATTATAGCCACTCGCAGGGCTCTGTGCTGTTCTCTAGGCTGGGAGGTAAGCACACAGTCTGCAGCATCAAAAACAAATTATTTGCTTCTGCGGTAGTCTGAGGGTATCACATAACCCTAGCAAGGGGACTGGGAGGTCATGGAAGTCTCTTCTGCCCTGTAAATGTGTCGAACATCCTGTCCTTTTCTTCTGTAGTACCTACAGCAATTACACTCTGCTGTGGACCATTCATTTGGAGTACTACCAGCCTGAGATCAAAGCTGGGCTGGAGTATGAAAACAAACCCAAAAAATGTTCTACAAGCAAACAAATAAACAAAGTCTGATTGATTCCTTTGCTTTTAAGACTTCTGTAATTCCAAAACATAAATGAACAAAAGGAGAACTAATTTCTTTGTCCTTTGCAGTTTCAGTCTGAGGAAAATATGTTGCCTGACAGCCCTTTTTTCTTTGCCTTTAACACATTGGGCTAAGATGCCAATCCCTGCATAGAGGGTTTTCCACAGCAAGTAGATCATGTCAGCAAAGGCACATGCTCCAAAGGCTTGTGTACATGTGTGGACCATCCTCAGTGCCCATGCCACACCACACACAGGTGCCCATCCATGGAGATCCATGCTGAATTCATGGGAATGTACCCCAGGGACCTACCCATGGGTGCTGAAGATGGTTCTTGAGGTTTTGCTGCAGTTCTTAAAAAGCAGAAATCTTACATTCTTATGAAATGGAGAAGGGTTTGCTCTCCCCTGGGGTCAGCTGGACCAGAGCTGTCTGTCAAGCTTCCCCCCATGTGGATCTGGAAGAGGCTGAGGTGAGGAGGGCAGAGGGAGAGATGTGGATGTGTCTGTGCAGTGCTCACCTTGCGTGGAGCAGCCAGCCTGGACGGCAGCCAGTGCCACTCAGATGGATGGCTTGGGAGCCTTGGGAGCACCAGGCTTTGACAGGCAGCTTGTGATGAACCAAAACCAAAACAACAGCGATGAGGAAGGGCTCTGGCTTGTCTCAGAGATCAAACTCAGCTTGGGGGACTGAGCACCCCACAAACCCATCCAACCTCTTCGCTGAGGAGGCAGGAGCTTCCCCTGGGCACCCCACAAACACATCCAATCTCTTCACTAGGAGGCAGGAGCATCTCCTAGGCACCTCACAGCCTCCCTGAGCCTTCATCCCAGCTCACCCATCTCACCTCTCACCCCATTTCTCAGGGAGTGCCTGGGGATGCCTCATGGCTGAGCAGTACCTGCTGTACCAGAAGGCAGCTTTGCCAGCCCAGCACGTTTCCTTCAGATGCCTGGGGAGACACCAAGCATCCCTCAGCCAAAAAGGGAAATTCTGGAAAGGGAAATGAAAACCCCCTCCAGCTCCTCAATGGAGCTGCAGTGCAAACACACCAACCTCTTCCCTGCGCCACAGATACTATAATTATAGATTAGATTAAATCCCAATGTTTCACTTTATTTACATTCCTGACCTAGCCTATTCATTTCCAGTGTTTGTGCCAAGAATCAGCACAAAATTTACTGGAAATAATATGGAAGTCATCAGGATTCCTTCCAGAGCATTTCCTTGGAGTGTGTTCATATGCTGTGAAGAAGCCTTTACATTCCCTCTGCTGGCTCAGATGGGGTTTCCCCAGGGTGATCATGAAGCAGCCCAAAGCTCTGGGAGAGCACGTTCCAGGGGTGTTGGAAGGGTGGAAACCTCTTCCTAGAGGTTGAAGATTGAGGACTGGAGGGAAGGGGATTCAGTCAGAGCTCAGAATGGCAACACGAGGCTCCCATCTGCAGCCAGGACACGCCAAGTCTTGCCCAGGCAGTGCCATCCTCTGCAGGATCTGCAGGCCATCGACAGCATGGCCAGGCTCAGCTTGGGATAACATGGAACATCCCTTTTTTGGTGAACTTAAAGAAAAATGGAGAAGTGTGGAGCAGGGAGAGCCCATCAGAGCATGGAGAGGCTGCAGTCCCACAGGCTGAACGTGCTGAAGGAGCTGGCCCAGAGCAAGGCTGATTAATGCAGAGTGACCTCTGCCGTGTGCATAGCTGGGATAAAAAGGGGAACAGAAAACCCTTGGTGCTCAAGAGTGTGTTCATGCTGGCAGCAGTCCCCTGCTCCTTACATGATGCTAATTGTTGTTGTTGGTTTTTCGTCAGGGAGACACGTGAGTGAGTGTCACAGACATGTTTTATGAAAAATCCTTTCTTTAGGATTTTTTCTCCTGAGATGCTGAGAGGCCTCAGGTACAAAATGTAAACATTGATTATCTGCTGCTGTGGAGTGCAACAGGTGCATCTAGGATTGGTCTCATGTGGTTGTTTCTAATTAATGGCCAATCACAGCCCAGCTGGCTCAGGCAGAGAGTCCAAGCCATAAACCTTTGTTATCATTCTTTGCTATTCTATTCTTAGCCAGCCTTCTGATGAAATCCTTTCTTCTATTCTTTTAGTATAGTTTTAATGTAATATATATCATAAAATAATCAATCAAGCCTTCAGAAACGTGGAGTCAGATCCTCATCTCTTCCCTCATCCTCAGACCCCTGTGAACACCATCACAAGTGAGCGCTGGAGCAATCAGAGACAGATCCCAAATCACTCCATGGCTTGGGTTAAAACACATCTGTTCCAGCCCTTAGCCAGGTCCCCTGTGTGCACAGGAGCTGTGCTGCTCCATTGGATCTACCTCTCCCCTTCCACATGCTCTGCAGCTTCCCAAAGCTGACTGGTGCAGGGCTGTAGTTTCTCCTCAGGCATTCCTGGCTTGCAGAAGCTCAAACAAGGCAAGTCAGGAGCTGATTTTGCTGAATCCTAAGCCTGTACCCCAAATGCAGGCTCGTTGTTCCTCAGCACTTTGGGGCTGTGGCAGAGCCAGGCTGCCCTGTGCTGGCTGGGGTCTGTGACTGTTTTTGCTGCAGTGAGTCCAGCACAGAACCCTCTGGGCTCACCTGGGCTGTGTGTGCATCACTGGCTTGCAGGGCGACTGGCCCCATGGAAGATGGGCTGTACAGGGAGCTCAGGGGCTCAGCACAAGGGTGTAATCTCTGCACTCATTTCCATGAAGTCCCATTTGTGGAGGTGGGTTGGGCTCCTGCTGAGGCTCCAGCGTCTGGAGGATACACATCTAAAAACCACAGAGAAGACACTCATGGTTTCTTCATGGCCAGTCAGATCTGGAGGGCTCTTCCCAACTTCACCATTTACTCTGCTGAGTGATTTAAGGAGAACGTTTAGTCTCACTTCCATCATCACCTGTTTACCTGTCCCCTTTAAAAACTCAGGTTTTAGTCTCTCTCGTGCAGTCTCGTCTCCTGGGTGGCTCAAGGCCTCCAGGTGCTGCTGCAGTGTTGCTACGCTGACTATTTGCCATCACCCTTCTAAAAGTTGTGTTTGAATCAGAATTTTCTTTCTGGTCTGTCTCTGCCACCAGTGCTCAACCACTAGGACAGACCTGACATCAGGAGATGCCTTTCTCTGACCTCAGTAGAACTTTCCTCTTTAGTATCTGCCACGTGTATAGGTATCTCACACCTTTTTGCTGAAAGACCAGGTTTTCCTTCCCAAATTCTCTGCTTCTGATCATACCTCATGCCACAGAGAGCAACAGAACAGCTTTTGCTGCCTCCTATGGCTGTCTCCTCTCTGCCCCTTCCTCAGGACAATCAGACTGACATAACATTTTTGGTTTTGTCCCTAAAAACTGCCAGCATCTAAATCCCAAACCTGTCTGAGTCCAGGACCATCCACATTGTCCCTCTGGAGGTGGCTGGAGGAAGGCTGGCAGTGGTGTAGTAAGGAAAAGGAAGGAGGAGGAGGAGGAAGAGGAGGAGGAGGCATGAAGGGGTTATTTTATGGGGTACTGCAGCTGTGCCAATATAGGATTCTTCCTGGGAATGGCAGTGAGATGGAAAGGAAGATTTTGGCCTCTTTGCCTGTTGGTAGACAGATGGATCTTTACAATTCCACCTTTTCCCCATCAGCAATCCCACATCACCAGCCCCTTTTAGCCACAGAAGTTGGAGAGTATTCTTTATTCCTGACTCTGTAGAAACCTAATGCTGCTCCACATCCAAGTCTTATCTCATGGACTAATGGGAGAGGGAGTGCAAGGGCTGTGATATAAATATCAACACAGGCCTTGCTGGCTTGGATTTGCTCTAAGGCAGCCAAATCTGCATCGTGCTACTGCCTTGGAGCCCTTTGTTTTGTTCATCAGGTCTCCATGGTGCAGAGCACCCTCCTCCTGAAGGCTGGGAAGCTGAGGGCCATGCTGGTTTGATTATTCCAGCACAGTTTGAACACATCCCATATACAGGACACAAGGAACACAGGACACATCCTGTTTTTTTTTATTTTTCTAGAGAAGAAGGGAGTGAGGAGAAGGGCAAATATCCTTGTTGGCTGTGTCCTGGTCACAGACCTCTTTTATGGAAAATCCTTTCCTTAGGATTCTTCCTCCTGAGAAGCTGAGAGGCCTCAGGAACAAAATGTAAACAATGGTTATCTGCTGCTGTGGAATGCAACAGGTGCATCTGGGATTGGTCTCATGTGGTTGTTTCTAATTAATGGCCAATCACAGCCGAGCCACAAACCTTTGTTATAATTTCCTTCCTATTCTATTCTTAGCCAGCCTTCTGATGAAATCCTTTCTTCTATTTTTTTAGTATAGTTTTAATGTAATATGTATCATAAAATAATTAATCAAGCCTTTTGAAACATGGAGTCAGATCCTCGTCTCTTCCCTTAACCTGAGACCCCTGTGAACACGGTCACAGTGTCCTGGCAAGAGAAACTGGGAGGGAGAGGTGTGACATTCCTGGAGCTCCTCAGTGATCTGGAGCTGAGCAGAGGTGAGGGCTGGCCATGCTCACATTCCACAAAGCCCCACTGCAGGAGAACACTTAGGAGAATCATGTTCAGGAGAACACTTAGGAGAATTGCTTTTTTTTTGGATCAGGTGATTAAGAGATGCTCCCTGCAAAGAACTGTATTCTCTATTCTCTTCCTAATTTCCTTGTGCAGTCTGGGACTCAGGGATCTGAGAGTGGCAAGTTTGACAGCTGCCCATAGCAGCTCAACCTGATATTATTTACAGACAACTCAAGATTTGGGATTATTTAGGCTTTAAGGAGTGGCCAAAAGCAGCACAATTCTGTCCACAAACATGCCTGAGGAAGAGCATGTCCCTGGCGTCTCTGGGGTCTCTGTGGGGCCTGTGGGACTCCAAGGGATCTGTGGGGTCTCTGTGGGGCCTGTGGGACTCTGTGGGATCTATGGGGTCTCTTTGGGGTGTGTGGGGTCTCTCTGGGGTCTGCCCAGGTGTTCAGTCACTACTGAACCCACAGGTCTCATCTGAACCCAGACCATCTCCACAATCAGCTCAGGCAGACTCTGTGTGGGACCGCAGCTCCCCAAAGGTGGAGATATTCAGCAGTGATATTTCTCTGAATAAAAGGATAAGTCACAAGCTAACCCTACCTGCCCATCCTTTTGTCCACTCTCAAAAGCAAAGTTTGGATGCCATGAGCTACAGGTTCTGTCCCAGCTCAGCCCAGCTATGTGCATTTCTCTCACATCAGGCTGCAAGTCCATAAAACTAGTCAAACTTTTTATTTTTGTTTCATTTTTCCAAAGGACACCTGCAGCACATCCCAGCCCATCCTTTTCTTGTAACAACAACAGCACAGAGAGTCCTTCACCAGCCTTGTCTCCCAGAGAACACTTTGTTATTTTCATTTTCTTTCTGTTTGTGTGCTATTTATTAAAAAAAAAAAAAAATCTCTTTTAATCTCTGACTTGTGCAGAACATTACATCAGTTAGCATCCACCTCCTGACCATGCCAAAGTGAAGTTTATCAGCACAAAGTGACCTCTCCAGCTCTGCCACCCCTTCTCCCCCTCAGGGCCATGGCTCTTTCCCAGAGGAACAGGGAGTTTCTGCGGGGAGCTGCAGGCAATGGAGCCCCTGCCCAGATCTCAAATGGCCTTTAATTAATTCCTTGGGGTTTGGGTTGTTTCCCCCCTGCCTGTGTTTGCAGAAGGAGCCAGTAAATTGAGACATCTCCATTTTGGGAGCATCGTGGTCAAGGCTCCACCATCAGAGCCACAGCTCCTGTTGCCTTCAGCTGAATCTGTGACAGAGTAAAATAAACATTAAAAAAGTAACCTCAAAGCAGCTGATTCTTCCTGAATTTTCCCACCTGTGAAAAATGTATTAAAACTGAACCTCACCTTTGCTGGGCTTCCAATACAGTGAGGAGATCCATAGTAAAGTGTGAGGAAAAGCTGAGGAGCATCTCTGCTGGGCTGCAGAGATGGCAGCCCCGTGGGGAGGTGGGGCTGGCTCTGGGTGATGCTCTGTGCTGAGCTGTGCCCCATTGGGCTCTGCTTGGTCACCCCCATCTGCTGCCACTCCCAAGGAAATTTCCTTGGAGCACCTTCAGAGCAATTGCTTCCACCACACGCGTGCCCTCATTGCTCCTGGTCACCTCACACACACACACACACACACTTGCTTTCCTCATCAGGAATGAGAGAAATTTGATTATACAGCAATATGGTTTCTGTTATGAGAAGGGGAAAAATAATTACCATGGCTTTCACTTAAAACCCTTGGAGCCAAAGCTTATGTCAGGATGTAAAAGTTAAAAAAAAAAAAAAAAGGAAAAAGAAAAAAAAAATAGGGTCTGTGGGATGGTGGATGTTCAAAGGGTGGTGGACGGAGGGGTCAGTGGGGTCCTGTTTTCACTGGAGTTGGGTGTGGAGACACTGCCCTGGCAGGATGGGTGTGAAGGGAGCTCAAAGCTGGGTCACAGAGACATGTCCCAATAGCTTGTCCAAACACCTGGGCAGTGAGCTGGGCTTGGACACATCTCACCACATCTCCGGGCTGTCATACCCCTGATTCAGGGTCTGTTCCTTGTCTTCCATCTCTTCTCCTCTTAATTTTTGCCAGGGAAGCCACAGGGCAGGCCAAGGCAGCAGCAACCTGAGCTAGGTCTGGAGCGTGGCACTTTTCTCCTCCCCTCTGAGCATGTCCCACTGCCCTGCAGCTGCAGGAGTGGCCTCCCCTCCTCATCTCGTTGCACAACCCCAACCAGAAGGGCTGGGATTCTTTCATGTTTTCCCTCCCTCTGGTTTGCACCATTGCAACATCCCAGTGTTCCAGCCTTTCTGGGAGGGTCTGTGGGGATGTGTCCTGCTCAGCCCAGTTTCTCACATGGGGCAGGGGATGTTGGGGAGGGCTGGTTGAGGTCCAGGACACCCACCCCAGGCTGCTGGGGAAACCTCTCAGACAAAGCAACTGAAACAAAGATATTTCTTCAGTGTTTGGACACGTCACTGCTGATGCAAGGGGAAGGATTTCAAACCATTTCAGCTGCTACAAGTTGTACTCTTGGCCCTGCATTGCAGGGTGGTCTTGGCCCCTTGTGTCCCTCCCCTCTGGGTCTGAGGGTTTGTTAGGTTGGTGGGTGTTTTGTGGTATTGCATCCCCATGGATGCTGCCCTTCTGAGGGTATGGAGGTGGATGGATGGGAGCCCCTGCCCAGATCTCAAATGGCCTTTAATTTATTCCTTGGGGTGCATTTCTGCCCATGCTCTTTACAGCTTTGGAGCTGGCATGGAGCATCTCCATCTCACTTTGCTCAGGCTCTCACCTGTGCCACAGCAGGTACCTTAGTGCCACCCAATAGC
This sequence comes from Melospiza georgiana, assembly GCF_028018845.1. Taxonomy (NCBI): domain Eukaryota; kingdom Metazoa; phylum Chordata; class Aves; order Passeriformes; family Passerellidae; genus Melospiza; species Melospiza georgiana. The sequence continues at coordinate 5,143,930 of NC_080449.1, read as the reverse complement.
CCCATAAACACACCAATCATCCCATAACCCTACTCCATAGCCCGCAGGCAAAATCATGGCCAGACCCTGCTGTAAGCAGCCTCTGGGTGTGCAGGTGAGTCTAGAGGTGGAGCAGCGTGGGGTTGTGTGGCTGCTTAGACACAGACTGGCAGGTGAAGCAAACTGATAAACTCTGGGCTTTCCACGTTGTTCAGTGCACAGGATGCCCCAAAAACTGCTAAAGCCCACCAAAATGCTGCGACTGGAGTCCCCTTTGGGACCTCCCTTGCCAGGCAGCAGCTTGCAGTGACCCCTGTGGCTTTTCCATTACCTATCCAAACCCTCCTGATCCCTGCTTCAGCAGAGCCACCCCGGTGAAGAAGAGCTCCAGAAGAGCCACCCCACAGCATGGAGCCCATCCCATAAAATGAAGCCCATGGAATGAAGCCCACCCCATAGAATGAAGCCCATGGAATGAAGCCCACCCCATAGAATGAAGCCCATGGAATGGAGCCCACCCCATAGAATGAAGCCCATCCCATAGAAAGAAGCCCATGGAATGGAGCCCACCCCACAGCATGAAGCCCACCCCATAGAATGAAGCCCATAGAATGAAGCCCACCCCATAGAATGAAGCCCATAGAATGAAGCCCACCCCATAGAATGGATCCCATGGAATGAAGCCCACCCCACAGCATGAATCCCACCTGCATCACCTCACACACAGCTCCTGAGCTCTCCCAGGCCACCTCCAGCTCTGGGCTCTGTCCCTGCCTCGTACCTGCTGCCCTGCCACAAGCTAAATTGTTTTCCAAGTGGAAACATGAGTTGAAGGATTAACTCCATGAGGGCCTTCCCGTGCAATGCACCGGGATTAAATATTTATGTTGGCAAAAAGCATGTAATGGGCAGCTCCAGATCAGAGATAATGAAATTGAGGTGTGTGGAGAAACCAGGGGGAGGCAGGGGCTTGCAGGAGCAGACGGGAGAGGGACCCAAGTGGGTTGTAGTATGTGTGCCTGGGCGATTACTTTTGTTTTTATTAATACCCCACCTGTTTGTAGGAGCTCTGCAGAGCGCAAGGGAGCTCAGAAATCAGCCATTCCTATTCCTTGTGTGCACACCAGCATCAGGCAGGAGGAATTGTCACCCTGGAGGAGGTGGCTGGGTGGGGGGAGTAGGGATGAGACCCTCTCTGTGTCATGTGCAAATGATGCACAATCCTAAATCATTAATAGCAGTGATATAGGATCCCTGGCTCTTCCAGAGCGCTGCAGTCAAGGTTATTTACTGGTGACTGTGTCAGATCAGGCAGCAATGTGGTTTGGATTAGAGGGAGGGTTCCTGATCAGGTCAGGAGAAGGCTCATGGCAGCAAGGAAAGGCAACAGCATGAGGAGGAAAATCCATGAGAGACTCATCTTAGGGAAGAGCCCTGCCAGGATGGGCAGCAGGGGAGCACAAGGAACGTGGCAAAGGAGATGTGATGCAGGAGGGAAGACCTTCCTCTGCTGCAGGAGGAAAAACAAGCAGTGCATGCAATGGCAAAAGCTGCTGCTCTTTCTCAACTCATCATTTTTATGAGACAACAACATCTCCCTCTTTCCACCCAACAACAAACATCACAGAAGGCAGCACGGGGCGGGTGGGAGTCCGTGGGACCCCGGCCAGGCTGCAGTCTCCAGGGAGGTTTGAAACCAGGCATGAATGGAGAGAATGGAAATGCACTGGCTCCCAGGCCAGCTCTGCTGCGGGGGGTCCCTTGCTCACGATGACAGCGCTGCCTCTCATAAACACAGCATTTCCTCATCCCCATTTGTTCCTCTGTCTCTTGTGCAATCTCTTGTACCAGACGGGGATGGGAGTGAGTCCCACTGGTACGTGAATGTGTTACAAAAAACCTTCCCACCCTGCCACCAACGAAGTGCTGAGAAAGAACAACAGGGTTTAAAAGGAAAAAAAAATAAAATAGAGAAAGAAAAAGAAAGATGGGACAGATGGATGGGTCTGCTACTGGCCATGACTTATTGTTCTGAGTGTAAACTCAAGGGCATGGCTGTGCTGGTAGGTTGCAGCATCAACCAGCCCTCAGAAGCCCCACTGCACTTGGTGCTCTGCATCCCTCTGGGAAATGGATGCTCCTTTCCCCCGATAATTTTCCTGGGTGGAAAACTTGTGACAAAAATAGAGGCAAAGTAACTCGACTGAGGTCACATAGTGCTGAAATGAACAGATATCCCAGCTCTAGCCTGCCCAACACCATTCCTTGTGCTGGGTTGTTTCACTTGGGGTGTGTGAGCAGCACTGCTGCTGCCAGTCCCTGGGCATGGACCAGGCACCAGGCTGCCCTTCCCAATGCACAGAGCACAGCTGGGGTGAGCTGTGACACTGAGGTGTGGGGGCAAGGGCAAATCCCACCATCAAACACATCTCCTGGGCTGGTGGTGGAGGTTAGAACGTTTCCTGGACCTGGGCTGCTGGAGCAGGGATGGAGGATCAGCTGTAGCTGCAGAGGAAGAAAAGCTGGAAGGAGTTACAATCCTGCAGAGTGAAAAACAAGGGGAAAAACCTGCAGGGATCTGTGCCTCTGGAGCAGCATCTTCAGGAGAGCAGGGCTGGCTCAACACCTCTGGAAGCTCCCAAATACAGTCACTGCAGTGACAAGGGGCTCTCCCATGGCACAGCACAGAGGGTCTCCAGTCCTGGCTTCTGGGGTAGCTATGGCTTTGAGCTGGTTGGCTGTGTAGTCATCATTCCAATAAAGAAATGATTAAAAGAGGGTGGGGAAGGGGGGGAAAGAAAACCCCAAAACATCTGTTTTACTTCAAATCAGGGAAGATTCCTTTGCTTGCAAGGAATGTGTAAATCACGCCGGGCTGGGAGATGTGCATAACCCTGCCTGAAAGCTCCTCTGCACTTCAAACGAATTCTAACATGCTTACTGGGATTTTGTTTTTATTATTTGTTTTGGGCCCCCCTGCCCCCCTTATCCCGCCCTCCACCCTCCCTGTCTGCCTGCTGGACCTGTGAGAATCTCCTGCTCACTGCCAGTTCCTTGCCCTGTGCCTCTGGATTTGGGGCCCTTGGGGCACAGGGACAGTGGGCACTGCAGATGTGGCTGGCATACAGCATCCCTGCCTGCCACCATCTCTGTGCCAGCACTGAGGCCATTGCAGGGCCTCCTTGAGCACCCAGAGCCCAGCTGGGGTTTGTCTCATTGGCATGCTGGGGTGCTCAGAGGGTGCCCCTCTCCTTTGTGCATTATTGCTGGGCTTTGTTTGGCACTGCTGCCTGTGGAAGGTGGGGCTGGCCAGTGGTGCTGGGGACAAACCCAGTGGGGACAAACCCAGTGGGGACAGATGAAGAGCTCTGCCCTCAGGGGTGCACAGCTCACTAAGGTGAGTGTGCCTCATGCCCAGGACCAGCCCTACTCCCTGTGGTCAGTGCAGGCCTTGCCTTTCTTCTGTAGCAGGGGCCCTACTGTGGTGCCTTTTATAAGAGCAGTCAGCCACCAGCTTGCTTGCCATGGACCACCCACTGCTCCTCGGATGACACTGCCCTTTGAAGTCACCACCAGCCCGGGCTGGATTTCAACCAGCAGTGCAGATGGAAGCCAAGCCCCCAGGAGAATGAGAACAAGCCCTACCAAGGGGATCTCCAGGGGTAGCACGCTGTGGAGTGTCTGGTTCTTGTTTAGAGGGGCTGTGAGGTTGGGAGGAGCGGAGATTTCCCAATTTCACAGGGGTCATAACCTTCCTCTCGCCCATGTCCCCAGGGCCGGTGGTGGCCGAGCTCTGCAGAGTGTTGGAAGGTTGAGCAGCAGGGATGGTTAGCTGTGAACATTCCCATTGTGGAGCTCCCTGCAGGGGTCCCGGGCTTTGCTTGTCTCTCCTTTCTCCTTGGCACATCTGGAGGAAGAGTTTTCATTCTCTCTCTCCTTGTGAATATTTATTCCCTCTCTCCTGCTCATCCCCTGCAGTCGCAGCTGTCTCTCCACAAAGGAGGATGGCAGCCATCCCATAAGTGACTCAAAGAAGGTATTAAAGGGATGTGTCCCTCTTGGGATAACCCACCTGGCACACAGGACCAGTGCTGTGAGATGAGGCTGAAACCCACCCACCCACAGATCACTGCAAAGACAAGCAAAACCTCCCCTAAAAGCAAAACTCACCCTCCAAGTCCCAACCTCTGCAGAGCTGGGCCTGGGGGCTGTGGGGTGTCTGTGGCTGAGGGGACAGGGCTGGGTGTCCCAAACTGATGGGGACAGCAGCAGATACTGCACAGTGGGGAGAGAGGATGCAGGTGCTGCCAGGGAACACCCTGCCCTGAGGAGCTGGGGTGTTTATGATCATTGCAAAGGCTGTGACAGACCCTCAGACGGATGCAGAGCCTGAGGAAAGCCCTCCTTTGCTGCACCAAGCACAGCTCGATCCATCACCAGCTCTCACTGATGCTCTGTAGCCCGTGCAGGACCAGCCCCTCATTGGCAGCTTTGGGCACCAACCCAAGCTGTGGCACAGCAGGAATTGTTCCAGCAGCACAGGGAGTCACAGGCAGCTCATCTGACCTCTGTCCAAGGGCTTTGTTGGGGCATTCCAGCAGAACAGGGACTCTGGCACATCACAGACTCTAATGAGCTACTGTTGCTTCACTGGAGACAAAAGCACCAGCCTGCAGTGGCTTATTATCACCTCCTTCTGGTTCTTCACTCCACCAAAGGATGTTACAACTCACATTCTGGCTAACATGGGACCTTTCCAGGCAGGGGGGAACACCTTTCCTCAGGCCCTGAGACAGACAGGGAATATTGGGAATTGCTGGGCCAGTTCTTACTGCATTGCCTTTAGAAGCACATCTGCAAATCTTCATCCTCACAGCCAGCAGGACGAAAGCAGGGACACGATGACTGCCAAGAAATATGGACCTCAAACACCCTCTATCTGTCGGTGTCTCTAACTTGTCAGAGTGACCCCAAGAAATGTTAAAAATTCTCTTTTCCCAGCCCAGTGCTCGAGGAACGAGTCAGGCCTCTTCATTTCTTGGTCTCAAGGTTGTTTATTGTTTCTTATCTATAAAATTCTTTGTCCTGCCCCACTGAGGTCCATCCAGCAGGACAGTTCCAGGCACTCTGCCTGCCCCAGGGCAGTGTTATGTCTTTATACTAAAAACTACATGTACAATGTTTACAATTACTTCCCAACACCTATCACCTATGTTAGACAGCGAGCTTCTACTCTAAACCAATCCAAAAGTGCCACCATCACAGCAGAAGATGGAGGCCAAGAAGAAGAAGGAGAAAGGCTGGACACACCCAGTTCCCTCCATCTTGCCCCCTGAACTCCCATTCCAGAAACCCCAAAATCTACTTTTCCACCCTGTGATAACTTCACTATTATTCTACTTAATTTGTCATGGCTTGCAGATCTTCATCTAAGGTTGGTAATGTGTTCCATGGGTCATAATCAAACCCACAGGTGTTTTGGGCTCTGTGCCAGGGTCTCTGAGCCCCCTGGCAGGGGTCTGGGCTGCTCAGGACAGCCAGAGGGATGTCCTGGCTCCTGACATCTATCCATCCTCTCTAAAGCTGGTAATTCCATGGTGATCCTGCTTCTTCTGCCATGGTTCTGCCTTCCCAGCTGGGACCCATCACTATGGGACACCCCGGAATTCTGCTGGGGCATCTCCAAGCTAATTAAATCCTGCTTGGAGAGTGCCTAGGAGCTAAAGCCCCAGTGTTGCAACATCAGCTGTGTCAATGTTATCTGTGTCAGGGTGGCTGCTTTGGGTGTGTTGTTCTGCTGTCATGCCAAGGAGCTGCTCTCTCATCCACATCCCATCTCCATCAGGATCTCCAAGCTTCTCTCCAGAGATTGCTCTGCTCTTCCCTCTTCAGTGGGGCAAAGCTGCTCCTGGAAGGATGTGCTCAGAGAGGGAGAGAAGGAGGAGTCATTATCTGCTTCTTGCAGCAGCTGGCAAGGATCAGGGGGGACAAAGGAGGAGTTCACAAGGCAAGGAGGGACAGTGGCTCTGTTGGAACTCTCAGCTGCATGGTGATGAACACACTGTGGGGATGCAGAAGCCAGGAGGGTGGCAGTGACCTTCCTGCACCTTCTGGATGAAGCCATGGCCTGTTGGCATTTTCCCCTCATTTCCAGAGAAAAGTTTTCACCTAAGGCAGTCTTGGCACCTCTGCTCACAGGGTGTCCGGCTGGCAGAGGGGCTCCCCTGGAATCTTGGCTGTCCAACACAGGTACCATTCAGGAGCAGGGTTCTTGGGAACAGAAGGTGGCCTGTGCATCAAGGCCTTCTTTCACAGCCATGGCAGGAATGGGAATCACTACTCTGATGGGTTATTGACAGGGTTTTGAGGGAAATCTTGGGAAATTGAGATGCCGCGGTTGAGGCTGGGAAGGTGAATGCCCTGCTGGGCATTTCTTTGTCAGGGAGACAATAGATCCAGGCAGTAGCAAGGAGTGGTCAGGGTTTTTAATTAATTTCTTTCTTTCTTTCCCCTTCACCCTTTATTTGGATCCTGTTTAACAAGGATCTGAAACAAAAGGAGGTTGATTAAGTGCTCAGAGGAGGGAGAGCTGAGCAAATCTGGATCACAGCTTGGCTCAGGTGCAGGGCAGATGCTGCCCAGGGGTTGAAGGGACCAGCACCCAAACCTGCCTGCTCCAGCTTTTGGCTCTCTGTGGCCTCACAGCTCAGAGTGTAAGCCCTGGAGACCTGGGACAGAACAGTGTGGGATGCTGTGACACCAAAGTGACACTGACCCACCCTGCAGCCCCGTAATTCATCAGCAATTACTGGTCCTGCCTCCCTACCTGTGAGAAGTACTATGCTCTCCAGTCACTGTTTTTGAGCATGGCCATGGCATCTCTTGCAATTCAAGCAACCTTGCAGCGTGGATAACCCTGGCTGACTTTCCCAGGGTTGACACAAAGCAAAGATGGACCCCAGGCTGTGCAAGCCTGTCCCCAGCCCCACCTGCATTCACTGTCTCAGAAATCAAGAGTCCTCTGCCCTTTTCCCAAGGTCTCCCTGATCAAACAGCTTCTTGCTGTGCAGAGCAGCCTGTGCCTTCCTCCTGCCTCCTTCCTCCATGATTTGATGGGCACTGTTTTATCCACTTCCAAAAGGCATCAGACACCTGAGGCGTGTCCTGGCAGGTCCATCTGACAACTGTGGTCTGGTTTTGTTGGGAGGCATCTGCTGAAGGATAACGATTAGTCTGGCAACATTTGCTGTCCTGGGAAGAAAAGAAGCGTGAATTGTGAGAACAGGTCACTGACAGCCCCATGCATTGGTGTAATGGCAAGGTTTTGATACTCCAGTGTGGCACCAGTTGCTGCTAACCTGTTCCTCCATCACGCTGATGGGAGCAGGTCAGCTGTCATAGATGGTTAAAAGCAGCTCAGTTATAAAAGGTGATTTTCTTGGTTGGTAGAACAGTGAGGAGAGCTTTCTAAAAGATGGGAATTTTTTTCAGGATTGCACTGTCCATTGATTCCTTACCATGGGAAAGCAGAGCTGGGAGCAAAGACAATAAACAGCAGAAGACACTTGTGGCAGTGGCAGCCCCAGGGAGATGGCACAAGAGTGACCACTGCCCTGTAAAGCTTTGCCCAAATCCCAAGGCTCCAGCAGGGCCTTTGGCAGGGATGCAGTGTGGTCAGTCCCCTGCCAGGGCACCAGCCCTCCCCTGGCTCCATGGACATGGCCATGGCATGAGTGAGCCCAAAGCCAGAGCCTAACAAATAGACCAAGAAATCCTCTCCTTCCCAAACCACCCTTTGCTAATTGTCTGCTCAGCATTTGCTGCCGAGACTGGGGGGTGTTGCTCTCATTTACCTCTCTTAATTTTCTCAAATAACAGACTTGTCAATAAGCTCAGCTGCATTCCTGTGGCTTGTGTGGACCGGCTGCTTTTTATTAGATTTGATTTCTTTTTAAATTCTAATGGTTTTTGAATTGGGAATGCTTGCACTAAATGCACACACCCCTTTCCATGTGCACACACCCCTTTCCATGCCTCCTCAGGCAGCTGCTGGCAGGCAAGCCCTGCTCCTGCTCCATGTTCTTCAATGGAAGTGGCTGGGAGGCTCTGCAGGGGATGCACAAGCCCATGGTGAGGAGGCAGGAGTGGGTGGGTGGCTCCTGGACCACGCACAGCCCGTGGCATGTGGAACATGTGGTGAAACACCCAAAGCTCTGCTCCACCCCACAGCACCCCTGGGCTCCCATGCTGCTCAAGAAGAGTCTTTTAGGGAAACTGTGTGTGTAATTTATGGATGCTTTTAGCTGTTAGATCTAGGAAATGTTGGGATAAAGGTCTAATGCTGCTCACCTGTGGGTATCAGGACAGAGAAACACACTCAATCCTCCTGAGAGCCCCTCACCTTTGTGCCTGGGAGTGAGGACACTCCCAGACTGCAAGAATGGCAGAGAACAGTTTGTTTGTGTCCTGTGAGCACAGTGCAGGGTCTGCTGGGTCTGTTCCCACCCATGTGTGTTTGGGGGCACCGTTCTGGCAGCTCCATTGGGTCTGTTCCCACCCATGTGTGTTTGGGGCACCATTCTGCCAGCTCCATTGGGTCTGTTCCCACCCATGTGTGTTTGGGGGCACCGTTCTGGCAGCTCCATTGGGTCTGTTCCCACCCAGGTGTGTTTGGGGCACCATTCTGGCAGCTCCATTGGGTCTGTTCCCACCCAGGTGTGTTTGGGGGCACCGTTCTGGCAGCTCCATTGGGTCTGTTCTCACCCATGTGTGTTTGGGGGCACCGTTCTGGCAGCTCCATTGGGTCTGTTCCCACCCAGGTGTGTTTGGGGGCACCATTCTGTCATCTCCGTTCTGCACGTCCTGGCACAGCCTGAGCCCCCATCCCTCGCGCCCAGTCTCCGTGCTGAGATCACCGGGCAGCAGGGAAGCAGGCAATGCCAAGAGCTGCTCCACTGAGGGCTTTTAAAGGGAGGCCTCAGCATTGTTTTTCAGCTGGAACAGGAAGCGAGGAGGGCTGGCGAGGCAGGGTGTGATGTGTGTGTGTGTCAGCACGCTGGGGCTGGGTGCGTGCGAGCCCCGCCAGCCTGGGCTGTGCAGGAGGCACGGACAGGCTGTGGCCAGCCAGGGAGGGATGGCAGGACGTGCATGTAACACCTCAGCCAGGGCAGGATTTGTGTTTTCAGGCTCGGCGTGACGGGTGCTGGTGGTAGCCACGCTGCCAGGGGAGGGAGAATCCATCACGCTGTGAGTGGGACCCCAGCCAGGGCTGCCCTTGCCAGAGCTGCTGGAGTGAACAGCAAGAGTCTCGTGGCTGCAGAACGCGGCACCAAGCCCAGGCAGATCAGCCAAGCTCAAGCCAAGCCCCACTGACTGGAGCATCATGTGGTTGCACCACTCTGGAAAGCTTGAGGCTGTGTTTTTGTGTGACACTGGGCTCTAGAGCAACACCTCTGCCCTGCCCTTCATTCACATGGGGTCTGTCCTTCCTCTGCCCTGTCCTTCATTCACATGGGCTCCTTATTGCTCTCCACACTTTCCTGAAGGGAGTGTGTAGACAGTTGGGGTTGGTTTCTTCCACTGGGCAGCACTGACACAACCAGAGGACGCAGTCTCCAGCTTGTCAGGGAAGGTGTATGTTGGATATTAGGAAGAAATTTTTCACCCAAAAAATAATAAAGTACTGGAATGCGCTTCCCAGAGTGGTGGTGGAATCACCATCTTTGGATGTGTTTAAAAAAAGACTGGATATTGGTGCTATAGTCTAGTTGAGGTGTTAGGGCATAGGATGGGCTCGATGATCTCAGAAGTCTCTTCCAACCTCATTATTCTGTGGTTCTGTGTGATGCTCTCAGAGCCTGGATTGTCCACACAGCCATTGCATGTCCCAGTAGACACATGCCTAATTAGCAAGGGGGTTGGCATCTGTGGGAGTACTAACTGAGCTCCTTATCAGAGCCTTACTCTGCACTCCATGTGCTACAGCATCTCACAGAGCAGCTGCACCAGCCCAAAGGCCTCAGGAAGAGCAGACAAGGCAGACCAGAAATGCCTGTGGTATCTCTGTAGGGTATAAAGAACTCAGCAGCCCAGCTAAGGAAGGTCAGGCTCAGAAGTCCTTATCTCGCTTCCCGCAAATGAGGATCATGAGTAAAGCACTCAAACGTCATGAGCATCATGAGAGGCAGTTAAGAAAACATGCTGTCTATAAATAAGTAACATGTTTTGAGCTTTCAGTCTCTGCCTTAAGAGTTTTATGCCTGTATAAATTTGTGGTTTTGGTTATTTTCTCTGCATTGAGAAAATATCCAAATAGAAAGGATAGAAGCATTCTTTTCTGGTATTTAAATCTCTTGAAATGCAATAGACAATCTCAACAGCCACTGGGTTCCAGGAACCAAAGCATTAACATCCCCCTCCTGCTTTCTCGTCCTCCCCAAGAGGCATCTTGAGCCTGGTGATAAAATCCAGCCTTCAGCCAACACGGGGTGGGGAATCTATGAGGAAGGTATTGACATTTCCTGAGGCAAATGTTGATTGGTTTCCATCTCTCCCTGAAAGTTCCTTCAGGTCCCAATAGATTTGAATTTAGAAGTAAACATTTAACCAGCATTACCTTATAGGACTTCATATGCTGTGATTTGCTGCATTTCCAGGCATGGAGGGCTGATCCCTGCCAAGAGCATGTGCGTTTGGACCTCTTTGAAACCTCTTCAGTTAAAATTCATTCTAGTATTTCTAAAAATACAAGTTTTTGTGTAGGATCTTACTGAAGGCACAGGTGAAGAAGAGAATCAGTTGTGAGACAGTAGCAGGGAGCCTGGAACTCCTTTGGAAAGCACAGGGAGAAGATGAGGAAATGTGGTGAGGAAAGTTTATCACTAAACAAAACATCTCTAGGGTATGAAGGAGCTTCTGCCAGATTGTAGCTACCATATGGCATTCCAGGTTGTCTGACTTGGCTTCATGCAATGACTGTAGGTCTGAGACCTTTTAGTTCCTGGCTTTGACTTCACCCCAGAGGTCTCGGAACCACTCTTTGGCCTCATATATTTACAAATTACCAGGGCTGGCCTATTCAAGTGCAGCTGTAACCTCATCTGTGGGGAGGATGCCTGGCTTGGTCTTGGCCCATAACTCTGTAATAAATTTGAGTGGGGCAGGAGGATCTCCATGGAGTGCTGCAAAATCCCACCTTGCCCTTGGCTTGGCTCCCTCCCTCAGTGTGAACATTTTGCCCATGGTTTGACATGTAGATGCAGAATCGTGGAATGGTTTGGGTTAGAAGGGACCTTGAAGCTCATCTCATTCCCACCCTCTACCATGGGCAGGGACACCTTCCACCATCCCAAGTTGCTCCAAGCCTTTTCCAAGATGGTCTTGAACACCTCCAGGCTTGTGGAGTCCACACCTGCTTTGGTAACCTCACCACCCTCATTGCAATGAATTTCTTCCTAATACCTTATCCAAACCCACCCTCCTTTATCTTAAAGCCACATCCCCATGCCCTGGTGGTCTCTCTGCCACTGGCCACCCCACTGGTGTCTCATTGGGTCCTTGCCTGCATCAGCTGAAGGTTTCCAGCAAGATGTGAATGCTGGGTTTGCACAGAGACACAGAGACAGACACAGGTCTTTGCAGTCCCTTCTCTTAATTGTCCATTTCCGGGAATAAAAGAACAAAACTAAACCCCAGCACTCTGCACAGTGCCATTAACTGGCCATAAAAGTGTTTTGCTGCAGAGGCTGGGTGGTCAAGTGGTTTGAGAGCAAGATTGGAAACCATCATCTCCCAAGTTTTCAAACTGTTCCTGTTACTGAGCCTCTCCGGGGCACGATGCTTCACCCCATATGTCTCTGTTTACTGTCGATAAAACAGAGCTATTAATACTGCTGTGCTTCAGGGTGATCTTTTGGACTGTAATTAATGTTAAAACCTTCTGAGGTCACAGGCTGGAAGGAGCTGGAGAGGTGCAGGGGCTGTGTGCTGCTGGCTGCCAGCCTCCAGCCCAGCTGGGGTGATTCCAAAACATGTCATTCACAAGGAAGGGAGATGAAAGAGTTTCCTCTAAGGTTCTTGAAAGAGGACTGGCTCCAGGTGAGGTAAAGCAGTTGGGTTTGTTCACAAAAAAGAATTTTTGACGAGATCAAAATCACTTTGATTCTGATGGTTTTCCATTTACATTGTTGTTTTTTTTCCCTTACATCATCATCAAAAAAAAAAAAAAAAAAAGATGAAATGAGGGTTTGTTTTTTGACATCTATTTTTTAACCCAGGCTTGACCAGGAGAGATGCTCTTGGCAGCTGAGTGACTTTGCTCCTGTGTGAGCTGGGCAGAGGGGAGGAGTGCAGTCAAAAGGCTCACACAGGTCCTCAGCGTCACCCAAAGGGGTGGATGTGCTTCAACATCCAACCAATCCTCCTGACCCCAGTGGTGATGGAATAGGTGAAATGGACACTGATTGCTGAATATTACAATTATGTTTTGATAAAAGTCTTCTGTTTTCCAAGGAAAGCGCTCTGCCACTGATTGCCTCAGAGCTAATGGAGCCAGCCTGAGCTGCTGCAGGCAGAGCAGAGGTTACACATTAGCTCTGCTCACCCTTTTCCCAAAGCAAATGTCGCAGACATTTTTTATGAAAAATTCTTTCCTTAGGATTTTTCCTCCTGAGAAGCTGAGAGGCCTCAGGAACAAAATGTAAACAATGGTTATCTGCTGCTGTGGAATGCAACAGGTGCATCTGTGATTGGCCCATGTTAGAGGATGAGAGGGTAAGAGAGTAAAAGCATACGAGAGTAAAAGGGGTAAGGGAGTAAAAGGAGAGTAAAAGGCAAGAGCTAAGAGCTAAAAGAACGAGGTTCCCATTACAATACAATAAATCTTCTTCTGTGTTGAATATTCTAATTCTCACTAACCAATCTAGTACAAGATACAAATCCTATAGCATTTACATACAGCCTATAAGAATCACTACATCACCACACTGTGTTACATTTTAAACCCTACAAACTCCTCTTTGGGCTCTTCTGCCAAGCTGTAGGGTCTGCTCTGAGCCTTGGGCCTGTCTGCAAGCAGAGGGTGTTGTTCCATCCAAAGGGGATCACCTTCAGATGGCCACACCATTGTTTTCCAGTTATTCAATAACTGAGGTATCTCAAAGCTTGCTTTCATTTCAATCTCGCCTATAGTTTCTATATTCTCAAAATCTTTTGCCAGGCAATCATATTTATAAGGCTTTCCTGTTTCATCTTCCCCAACACCCCTGCCCAAACCTGGGTACCCCTGTTGGTGTTGCTGAGACACAAACCTTCCCTGCCACCATCAGGAGACTCCTCACTCCCCTTGAAGGGAGGGAAAGGGCTGGTGGCACCTTCAGGATGGGGTGCAAAGCCCTGCACTCAGACTCCTGCATGGAATTGTGTGCTGCCCTGTTGCTCTGTGTGTCCCTCAGTGAGAGCAGCCTGTGTGTGGTGCTTGTGAAGTGGCACAGTGTGGATGGATGTCCTTCTTGAGAAACTCGCACTCTGAGCAATGCTCCTGGTAAATTAAGGAAAATGCTGTCATGCCAAAAGGATTAAACAGCGTCTCCTTGGGTGAGCTGAGCGTGTGCATCCCCTGTGTGCCCAGCTTTGTGAGAATGGGGGCTGTCCCTGCACACAAGTGAGGTCCTTGGCAGTCTGCTGGCATCCTTTCAGACTGCAAGCATTGTCAGGGAGCTAATGCTAATTGCTTGGAGGGAATCTGTCCTGTGCTGGGAATTGCTACTGTGCAGATGTCAGTTCTTATCAGCCACATGTAGGATGTGCAGGGCCTGCAGGGAGGAGAGAGGGGGCTGGCAGTGCTCCTGTGTGGGGTGGGAATGAGGGAGGCATTGCTCCTGTCACCCCCAAGGATGCTAAGGACTTAGTACCATTACTTAAATAAACAGATGTCAGGGTCTCAATCCCATTTAAGCTTCAGCTGCTTTTATAATACTCCTTACGCTTACTTGCAAGAGCTGGTCAGTTTTACCTTAGGCTAAGGAGGGGTGGCGTGTTATTTCTCAGGCTGAGAACCCCACCACCAGGCATCTCAGACCTCTGAGGGGTTCAAACCAGCCCCTGCACTTTGTCAAAGCCAGCGTGAGTTGGCATGCCCAACTCAGAGTGAATAAACATGAACTGATGCCCTTTGGGAGGGTGGACAGAGGATTGTCACCCCTGCTGCGAAGAAGCATTCTCATCCTGGAGCTTTGATGCCCTGAGCAGGACTCTGGGCTCAGCATCCCAGGACGTTCCATGCAGCCACAGCCTGTTTATTCAATGCTCCATCAGGCACAAAAGCCATATTTTACTGTCAGATGCTCTCCATTAGCTTCAAGTGTGAAATTATCATTCCCACCCTTTAGCCAGCCCCACCCTTGTGAGGAAACGAGGCAGCAAAAAACTCAAGGGCCGTTCACAGGATGAGTACGAGCTGTCACTTGTCAGCACAGAGCCCACTTACAGCAAGAATTACTGCCCTGCTCTCTGAAGGGCCAGAGAGGAGCCCGGATCACAAACAGCACCGTGTTGTAATGTAATGTTCACATCAGGGCATGGCAGAGCAGCCCTGAGGTGTTTGCATCCTTCTGCAGTCAGGAGGGCTCAGGGTGAAGCCCCACAGGGGTCTCTGGGATGAGGGGAGAGGAAATGGAGCCCCACAGATTCCAGAAAGGGACGAAGTGACCTGTTCCAGGGTTCTCCTCTGTTCCAAGAGATCATCTCACATCTCCTCAAGATGCCAAAACTGACTGATAGTGCCTGGACCACAATTTTCCTTTCTCTTCTGAAGGCTGGTTCCCTTAACAACCTGGTGGTGTGGGACTGAGGGATCAAGACATTGTTTTCCTTTTGTTTCCTGCCTTCCAGATTTACCCTGTATGCAGTGGATACACGAGGGAGACACTCAGAGCTGAGCACAGTCACCCTGAGGACAGCCTGCCCGCTGGTGGATGACAGCAAGGCTGAAGGTCAGTGTCCAGGTGCATTGTGTTCCACACCAGGAGACATTTCATGCTGGTTTTGATTTTCCTCTCTTCACTGTGCCCCCAAAAACCTGCCCAGGCCCTTCTCTCCCAGTGGGAAGGCTCCTTTAAATTCACCCATGGGCACAGGGATGTTCTTCTGGGGATGGATGACAAATTGCAGGAGTGTCCAGGGGCAAAGTCTCCTTGGCTGGGCAGTGGTGACTCCATGGCATCCTTGCCATGCCTGGCTGTGGGAGCTGGTGCTGTGTGTCTGACACAGGCCCCTGCAAGAAGAGCAATCCCACACACCTGAGAGAAGCAGCCCTGGCTGGGCCATGCAGGGCACCCTTGGGTGTTTGAAGGGATGCTGGGGGCAGCTGCATCAGTTTGGAAACAGAAATGTTGATAAAAGCCCAGCTACTTTTGCACATTTGCATTGTTCAGTTTTGAAACTGATCCCACTTGTCCTTACACCCAAACCAGAGCACCTGGTTGCTTTCAGGTTTAAAAGGATTCCTCTAAGTGACCATCATGTTACCTGTTCTCTTTCTCACTTGCTTTCCATTGGGAACATCACACAGAAAAATATTTTGATTAGTGCAAGGTTCAATAAGAAAAGCATTCCCACGGAAAAACAGCAAACAGGAGACTAAGGAGAAAGGAGGAGATGCAGTTTTGTGCATTTCTCATCTCCAAAAAGAGATTTTTTTTCTCTCTAGCTGAGAGTTAACTCTCTTGTTTAACACACCTGAGCTGCTCCAGCCAATGCCCACAATGATGAGGGGCTGCATTTCTGGCTGCAGGGCCTTCCTGGGATCAAGTGTTGATGTCTTCCTTCTCTTTAGCACCATATCTGCCAAGGGCTTTTGGTTTGGTGAAGCTGGGAAGAGCCTGACTGCCCTTCCTGGGAGGATAAGGCTGTCTGCCTGTCCTGGTGGCTTTTGCCTCTCCTTTTGCTCCTTCATGGAGTGTTGCTGGAGTGTTTGTGGGAGCTTTGCTCATGCAGGATCAGCCTGAGGAGTTGCTCTGCAGTCACTGACCCTCACTGCAGGCAGTCCCAAGGCATTGGCAGCCATTCCAGCCCAGCCAAGGGCTCTGCTCCTCCTCATCCCACGTTAGCACCTTCAGCTGGTCATTAATGCCATGCCCTGATCCTTTCCAGAGATAGCTGACAAAATCTACAACCTCTACAACGGCTACACGAGCGGGAAGGAGCAGCAGACAGCCTACAACACCCTGATGGAGGTCTCTGCTTCCATGCTCTTCCGAGTCCAGCACCACTACAACTCCCACTACGAGAAGTTTGGGGACTTCGTCTGGCGCAGCGAGGATGAGCTGGGGCCCAGGTACCTGTCCCTTCCCCGTGTCCTGCCCTGCCCCAGAGCACTCCTCTGCTTGGCCACTGGGGATGTGACCTCCTTGTAGCTAAGAGGAGACCCCTTTTGGTGTTCACCAAGCTGTCCTGCATCCCCTTGGAGCACCAGGTCCTGCTCAGTCCATGGGTGAATGCTGGTGGGACACCTGGCAGCTGGGTGCTCTTTGTATCACCCAGCCTGAACTGGGTGAGCTGGGGGCTTGGAAACACTGAGGAGTGGGGGGAAAAGTGTCTAATTGTAGGAGCATCAGGGGGTTGGACGGTCAGGATGGATGGAGATGAGAGATCTCTGCAGCCAGGTCTGGAGCTTGGGGTTTATTGCAAAGGGCCTGGGTGCAGGGCCCTGCTGGGAGCTGCCAAACACAGCTCAGAGCAGGAATGAGAGAAGAGAGGGGGAGAGAGGATGAGAGGGTAAGAGGGTAAAAGGGTAAGAGCTTTTTAAACCATAAAAACTCCTCTTTGGGCCCCTTCTGCCAAGCTGTAGGGTCTGCTCTGACCCTTGGGCCTGTCTGCAAGCAGAGGGTGTTGTTCCATCAAAAAGGGATCACCTTCAGCTGGCCACACCATTGTTTTCCTGTTGTTCAGTAACTGAGGTATCTCAAAGCTTACTTTCATTTCAATCTCACTTATAGTTTCCATATTCCCAAAATCTTTTGCCAGGCAATCATATTTATAAGGCTTTCCTGTTTCATCTTCCCCAACGTGTAATACAGGCCTGCAAAAGTTTTTCCTTCTCCCTTTGTTCCTATCTGCTTGTTGGATGTGGCTGAGGGTCTCTCCATAGTACCAGGATGACACCTCACAACTTTACACCTCTTCTGGACATAGATCCAAGCTGTCCTGGGGCTTTTCCTCCTCCACAGATGACCTTGGTCATAGTTTCTTTGGTAGTTCAGTGGCCTCTGGCAAAGAGCCACTCTCATCTTCCCCCTGCCTTCCCTCTGATGACACTGCAGGCTTGTTTGTCCTTTGCAATTGTTCCTTTTTTTCTGAATCCCTGGGAGCCATCAGCTTCTTCTTACACGTCTTTATTTCTCCCGTTACTTGAGATCCAAGCCCCTGAAGGATGCTGCCTAACCTGATACCTGCTCCAAGCTGTGGGACAGCAGGGTGACATTTAAGCTGCCAGTTCCAGGACCCGGCTACATCTGGAGCCCATGGTCAATCTGGCTGCTGTTTGCTGTCCCCACTGAGCCAGGGGAGTTCCTCCCAGCACTCCTCTGCCCTGAGAAATACATGATTTGCAGCCAAGGGGATGGATCTATAAAAGCCAAGGCAGCCAGTGACAAGAGAGAAGCTCTGCCATCCAGCCTGGCTTCTCAGGGAGCTTGGACAGAAGCAGAGTCACTGGCACAGCAGGAGGCAATGAGGAATTTTTAGGGTTTTTTTTAATTTTTTTTTGCCAAGGTAGGCCATCTCATAACAGGATTTTAATTGACAGGCTGCTCTCCTTCCCAGGGGGACAGGCATTTTTGTACCTTGAAATGTTTATCAGATGAGCCCGGGCTTCACAGTGGACGTTCACTCATAAAGCAGAGCGACAAGAGGGGAGCCAGCTGCCTCTGTGTAATAAATACATCACACCGAGGCCCTCGTGAGCCCAGTTTCCATGAAAGCCACAGGTTACTGCAAACAGCTGCTGGCAAGAAGGCACACTGACAGCCAGATGTCCCAACCAGACCGTTTACATTAAGGAGACATTAAAAACTTAGCTCATAGGTGGCCCTAAACCAGGATTTTCCGTGGTCAGCAGCATCTCAACACCTGGCTTGCCTCATCCTGCTCATCTCCTCTAGCAACCACAGCCCCTTTCCTGCTCCCCACATTCCTCTCACAGACACTGAGTGAATCTCACACAGTTAATCTGTTCCAACAAGACAGAAGAATCTGTCTAAATCAGTGAATTTTAATGCTACTGTGCATCTAGACCTCTGGATCCCTGCAGCCAGCCTGCTTCCTATCACAGCCACGGGGAGATTTCACCATTATTTTCTCTTGCTGTGTTTTCAGGATGATTCTTATGACCACTGCAAGCTGGGTACAGCTTTTAAGAGGAGGCAGAACAAATAATTAAATTAAAATCTTCTTTCCATGCTCCTATTTGTGGCTACCAGCAGCACTGGGGTCAGTGCATGGCACCAGCCCAGGGCTTACAACCTGTCCCCTGCCCCAGCCAGTCACCCAGGCAGGCAGCTGGGCTGGCCAAGGGACATGAAATGCATGTCCAGAGCAGCTGCCTTCTGGTACAAGGGGGAATGCAATGTTCTGATGGGAGGCTGTGATAAGAAGAGGCCATCGAGTCCTGGACTCACTGTCCTCACACACAAGGGTCTGAAAGACCCAGGTCAGTTCTCAGCAGAGTGGAAAATCTGAATTTATGACAAAACCACCTCACAGAGGAACACAGCAGCCAGGCAGCCACCCCTCCCTGCAGTCTCAGGAATCTCATTCTTCCTTCCAGCCCAGGTATCATTCCTTAGTGGCTCCTTCATGCTGCTTTCAGTACCTCCCTCCAAGGTGAGGCAGGGCAGGGCTTGGCTGGCTCTGGATATAGTTTCTTCCCCTATCAGCCCTCAAGGTGAGTGCTGGCTATCCCCTGTGCAGCTGGAGGGGACAAACACCCCATCAGGGACACCCCTGGCACGGGGCAGAACAGGGAGCTCCTGCTCTCTGGCAAATCCTTGCAGAGCTGGGGCTGTCCAGGGCCTCAGGGCCCTGTCTCTGTTGCTGCAGGAGCCCTTGGGAAGTGCCCTGGCAGCAGACACCCATCCCCTCCCATTTCCTCTCCCCCTCCATGCCACGAGGCACCGCAGGGGGAAGTGCCTGCTTAGAGCTGTCGCTATTTTTAAATCCCCCTCTTCATCATTTGTGACTGTGCTGCGACCTCCTAAATCCACACCACCTAAGTGCAGTCCAGAACCAATCCCTGGCTCCTCTGGTGGCAGAGAGGGCACTGCTGGCCCACACCAACACGGGGACATCCCCATCTGGGCTGTGGGGTCACTTCATCCCTTGGGGTCCAGCCACATGCAGCCAGGAGAGTGATTCCCCTCTCGCTGTCCCCTCCCAATCCATGCCCTTTAATGAGGCAATAAATTGCAATTTCTGGCAGGGATGAGGTTGGTCAGCATTTAGGAAGATTTCATTTCCAGTATTTGAAAAGGTGGTCGTTCTGACCCGACAGCCCTCCGTAGGGAGCACTTGGGTAATACCCAGGCCTTGATTTATGGTGTTAAATTGGCAGCCCAAGAGCTGCTCCTGTAATTTATTACCCAGTCTTCACCAGAAAGCCTCTCTCTCTTTCTCACCCCTCCCCTCACCCACTCTGTCTCTCTTCCTCCTTGTTTTTTTTTTAAGAGGGAACAGCTGACAGCCAAAAGCTAAATCTAACATTTACACATGACTTCATTACCCTGCTAAAATAAATGACTCAAAGCACTGAAACCCATCAAAACTGCAGCTTTGGCACTGGGCATCAAAAGTGAAGGGCCTGATTCCCTCTGCCCCATCACCCTGTCTCCTCTGTGACCACAGTTCAGTGTTTTCAGTCTCACAGAGCCAGCCCTTCATGTGCCTCATCCCATCCTTAAAAACGAGTTTTTTCCTGGGATTGACTGCACAGAGTGAGCTGTGGATGCAGCAGGTGTGTGGAGACAGCTCCAGGAGAATCCCAGCCTCTGGCACAGCAGGCATCAGCAGGTTGGGGTGGTTTGACCCCTGGATTTCTTGCCATCCTTGAAGGGCTCCCCATATGTAGGAATATTTGCCTGGATAAGAGGCCTGAGTATATACAAGGAAGCAAGGACAGCACGGTGAGTTCTAGCAATATCCAGGAGATCATTAAAGTGTAGTGGAGCGAGTAAGGAAATAGGAAAGTAGAGAAGGCCAAGGGAAATGGAGGCAAAGGCAGGTTGTGTGGGAGAAAAGTGAGAAATGGGTGAGGAGATCTGTGGAGGGTTGGATAGGGGAAGTGGTGAGAAGGGAATAGAGGAAGGGAAGAGTGGAATAGAGGAAAGGCTAGCAGAGAGCCACTGGCCAGCTGAGATATCTACTCCTTGTGTTGATGTTGGTTACCCACCATGAGGGTTTTCCTCAAGGGCTGGTCGTGGCCACTCCTCATTGCTCCCCTCTTGCTGTGCCTGGGAGAGGCCTTGTGGTGAGCTGGAATAGTAACCAGTTTGGGGGGAATACCCAATGATTGCTTGTTTGACCTTTGAATAAGCAATTTCCCTGTGTTGGCACAGCATTCAGGTCCATGGACACCAGCCCAAGAACAAGCTAAAGGGCTGGGGAAGGGCCAGCACCCCAATTTGGTAGTAGAGCAGCTTTGGGATAAATCAGGGTGATTATGGAGTTGTGGTCTTAGAGAGATGAGATTTCTCCTCTGTGAGGGTGCTCTGGCTGAGTGATCTTCTGGGCACGGCCAGCTGACATAAAAGTCCATCCCAGAGGTGATGTGGATCCTGTGCTTGTTCAGCCTTTCATGAAAGGGAGAACTAGTTCAGATGTTGAGAAAATTTCCCAGCATGAGGATGGGGAGCACTGGAAGGATCGTGACTCCTGACTCTAGGAACGGGTCAGAAGAAATTCATCCAGGCAGGTTGATCCCAGCAGGAAGTGGCACAGGTGATGGCAGTGACTGATTTGCTGAAGTTTGGCAGCTGTAGGGACAATCACCACAGGGTTTGCTTTGCTGCTGAGCTGAGCTTGAATCAATCAGCCTTCACCAAAAGCACCTAATGCCATCATGGAATTTGTGGCTCCAAGGGGCACACATCCAGCAGCACAGGACCTGTTCCTGGCAGAGTGTCAGCTCTTGGTGTGTGGTGGGAGCACCAGATGCTGTAGGTCAGGTGGCTGCTGTGGAGAGAGTAACATGAGTAGAGGTGTTGTGTCAGAGCTCAGCCCATGACATCATTATTATGGATGTGTGTAGCTAACAAGGCTCAAATTGCCCTCAAATTTTTATTATTATAAAAGTTTTATTTTTATTATTATAAAAATTTTATTTTTTATTATTATAAAATTAATTTTATTATTGTAAAAATTATTTTTATTATTATAAAAATATTTATACTTTATTTTTATTTTTATTCTTTGCCTTGTGTCTTCGTGGATAAAATCCATAAATGGATACCAGGGAATGTTGTCCAGGCAGGCCCAACTTCCTTTGTTCTTCCTTTGTCCTCAAAGCTGACCCAGAGCACATCACCCTGGGGAGGAGTGGGACAGTTTTCTGTGTGCAGCCCTGGAGGAGCAGTGGTTTCCTGCAGCCTTTGATCCAGTGTTCCCATTCTGGATGGAGAGTCTGATCTGGCTGGGGGTGCCAGGATGCCCTCTTGCCTCCTGCCACAGTCTCTGCCCTCTGTGGTGGCATTGAGGTGACCCTGACCAGCCCTTCCCTGGTGTCCCATCCCCAGACATCAGGCTCCCAATGCTCCCCCTGGGCTGGGAGCAGCTCATAGCCTGAGCTGCAACACCACTCAGCTTTCATAATCAAATAATCCCCATGTTTATGCCTTGCTGACTGACAGTGCTGCCCCTGACATATCATTATCAGGAATTTACATTCCTGCAGGAACTGTGAAATCCCCAACTCCTGAATCCAGAGATTTCCTGTGGCACCAGAGGGTGAGGAAATAATCTGTGATCTCGAAACTTTCAGACCACTGAAGTAAACCCTCTTCCCTCCCTTTGTTTGATTTAGCACTTTGCAGACTCCCACAAGGGGATTCTTGCTTTCTTACAGGTTTATTTTGTTTTGTCTTAATGTGTTGTGCTTTTTTTTCCTCACTCTTCCAGTGTCAGTCCTTTTGGGCTGTTTACCTCCTGCAGACTTGGGAAATCAGGAAAGAGAGGGCTGTGCTGGTCAGTCAGGGGCATGTCACAGACATCTTTTATGAAAAATCCTTTCCTCCTTTATGAAAAATCCAGGATTTTTCCTCCTGAGAAGCTGAGAGGCCTCAGGTACAAAATGTAAACAATGGTTATCTGCTGCTGTGGAATGCAACAGGTGCATCTGGGATTGGTCTCAGGTGGTTGTTTCCAATGAATGGCCAATCACAGTCAGCTGGCTCGGACTCTGTTCTAGCCACAAGCCTTTGTTATCATTCCTTCTTTTTCTATTCTTAGCTAGCCTTCTGAGGAAATCCTTTCTTCTCTTCTTTTAGTATAGTTTTAATATAATATATACCATAAAATAATAAATCAAGCCTTCTGAAACATGGAGTCAGATCCTCATCTCTTCCCTCATCCTGGGACCCCTGTGAACATGGTCATAGGGGCAGGAAGGTGCTGGGGGTCTCACTAGGGTGCCAGGTGGGGCCAGCACACGTGCTGGAGCTGGCCCAGATCATATGGTTGTGGTGACAATCTGGCTGGGCAAAGTGTCCCCAGGGCACACCAGCTGCTCCAGTCGGTCAAACCTGAATTCTTGATGCTGTGAAATGGTAGATATACCCAGAACTTTGGGAAAAACAGAGCTTCTCTCCCCTTGGATCAGGACAGACAACATCTTAGGCAATGGGTCTTGTCCATTCTTGCCACAAGACAGAGCCAGTGGCAGAATGCAGAAATCCTGACTCCCGTTCTCCCGTGTTCCTTGCCTGCCCTGCCCTGTTCCCATCTCTGTCCCCTGCAGGAAGGCTCACCTGATCCTGAGGAGGCTGGAGAAGGTGAGCAGCCACTGCTCGACGCTGCTGCGCAGCGCCTACATCCAGAGCCGCACCGAGACCATGCCCTACCTGTTCTGCCGCAGCGAGGAGGTGCGGCCGCCCGGCGTGGTCTGGTACAGCATCCTGAGGGACACCAAAGTCACCTGCGAGGAGAAGATGGTCTCCATGCTGCGCAACACCTACGGGGAGTCCAAGGGGCGGTGAGGGAAGGAGCGGGGCCTGGAGCTGTGGGAGGCAAAGGGACTCCGAGGAGTCGAGGACTTGTGATGTGCTGAGTGGCTGGTGGGGTTTGGGGTCGGGTGATGAAGGGGACAGCGAGGCCAAACAGGACTTTTTCTCACACAGACAGCAGAGAAGCAAGAAATGAGCAAGTTGGACTTTAATTTCTTTTCCTTTTTTTTTTTTTTTTTTTTTTAATTTTTCAAGAGCGAAAAGAAAAAAGGAAAAAAAAAAAAAAAAAGAAATCACCTAATTTGACTCAGCATAAAAAAAGCCTCTCCTTTTTAATCTTTTCTTACTGAATTTCCTGGACTACACGCTCCAAAACCCTGGGAGGAGGAGATACCCACTCGAGGCCAGGGCCAGGCAGAGGGGAGCTGATGGGTGCAGGGTGATCCCCTCCCTGCCCTGCCTGCCCTGCCAGTGGGCAGCAGCCGTGGGGCCCCGGTGCCATGGTGGCCGAGGACGCCCGAGGAGGTGGCGCGGGTGACACCAGCGAGGGTCCCGGGGCAGGGAGCCAGGCGGGTGCCCGGGACGCTGCAGGCAAGCTGGGCTTTTGTAGCACTCCGGGTGGACGGGGTGGCTCCGTGTGCAGCCTTCGTTGGAAAGGCTCCCGGCAGCTTGTTCTGTGCATTAAAGATTCATATCGAGTCCATCTTCGCTGCCTCACTGGTGTTTCTTCTCCTGATGTGGTGTCGCCTCTGCTTGGGCATCCATGGGGGATTCAGTTCTGGTGTGGCGCTCCTGGGATGTGGCTGAGGTGAGGGAGCTCAAGATGGATGCACAAAAAGGAGGGAAAGAGGGAAACGTGCAGCTTTTCTTACAGGGTCCTCCCCTCCTCAACACCCAGCGTAGTCACTGGTCCCAGTGGGAGCTGGAAGTGTGTGGGAAAGCCCAAGAAGAAAGCCAGGGGCTAAAAAGACATGGAGAATCTGGTTTGTTTTACTGTCAGATGTGGGTTAGGCTGGCCTGGGCTCCCTGTGGGTAATGGATTTCTCAGCCTGGTAGCCAAACCAAAAAGTGCGGGAGGGTGAGAGGGGAAAAAATACAAAAATCAGATCAGCTCAAAGCTATTGCTTTTTCCTTTTTAAAGCAGAACAACGAACCTGGAGAGGTAAGAGAGAGGAGTGTGGGTTGAATTAATCAGTTTAGTCAGCCCAAAGCAAATAGTTTTGTTTAGTTTTTCAGGTTATTTAACCCTTTAACATCAAATCAAACAAACAGGAGGTGAGTTTCAAAGCAAAAATGTTTTCAAACCAAACAACGGTGCAGAATTTGATGTCAACAAGGTTCAGACAGAGACCTTTTTCTTCTTGAGCTAAACCTATTTGCCTGATTTGCACTCAGTCAAATAATTCTGATTGTTGCTTCTGAACTTCTCTTTTTTTTTTTCCCTCTTTGGTTATGTCTCTTCATTTGAGCTACATTCATCTGCTTTGGGAAGGACTCCAGCAACTGGTCAAAATCTGCTGAAGTTCACAGAAAACTTTGCTGTGACATTGCAGCCTGTAAGACAAGCTCCAAAGCGTTGCAGGTTGCCTGAGGTCTTAATTTTTAAGCTAAATTCCTTTTTTGGTGGAGAGAGGGAGGACGATGACACTGAGGGCTCTGGGCCAAGGCCTGTGTGTCACTGACAGTCGTACTACACCAAAAACAAAGACCAAGGGGGGATCGTGGCACCACCATGTGTAAAAATCTGAGTGCCCAGCACTGCTGCTGCCTCTTCACCATCCCTTTGCCCTTTGGGGGTGAGTGGTGGCCTTGGAGTTTGGTTGTGGGGTGAAGGAGATGATTGTGATTTGTTGCAGTCAAATGAAGAGTTTGGTTTTCCTGGTTGGAGCTGCAACAACAAACAGCAAAAGCCTTGGAATGCCAATGTGGGGGTGCCTGGGCAGTGCCCAGAGTGGTGTCAGACCAAGCTGCCCATTTTATGTGCTGCCAGGACACAGGGTGTGCACTTTGGGTGAAAAACCCCCAAATCTCCCTTTGGAGCAACTGATGCAGAGTGACTGGGACTGATGTGCAGTTTTGAGTGCCATGGTATAAGAAAGATATAAAGGCATTGCAGAATGTCCAAAGCAGGGGCACAAAGATGGTGAGGAAGGGTGAAAGCCATACAAGTAGAGGCTATGGTCAAGTTTGTTTAGCCTAGAGGAGACTGAGGGGAAATGATATCACATTTTGCAGCTTCCTCACCAAGGCCAGTGGAGGTGCAGGCACTGATCTCTCCTCTCTGGTGACCAGTGACATTCCTGAGAGAATGGCATGAATATATGTCAGGGGATGGTCAGGCTGGAGCTGCCTCTGCTGCCTGCAGGACAGGTCCCCTGCACACTTGGCAGGACACAGCTCAGGCCAGGGCTGCCAGGGCCAGCAGCAGCCACAGGGAGCTGGGCTGGTCCATCCTGTCCCTGCTGCTCACCGGGTGCAGCTCCAGGTGCTTTGGAGCTGTCTTGTTTTCTCAAGGCTCTGGCCCGCAGCTGTGCCGTTCCCCTGTACTTTATAAACACAGGGGTTTATTTTGTTTTTGTTTGCTTGGCTCGGGGATGATTCATTTCTCTTGGAAGCCCCGTGATGGGGAGCAGCTCTGTGGCCTTGCTGCAGGCAGTGTTGTCCAACCTGAGGGACAAATTGCCTGTGTTTTCTGTGAGTGACTGGGCTGGAGGTGTGACAGGGATAACGCTGCCCCTGGGATCCCTCTCCATTGTGAGTGTGGTGCTAGGTGTTAGGAACAGGAGATGCCAGCCAGAATACAAGGCAGCTGGCTGGCTGGCTGCCCCTCAGCATGTTTTTCTCCTCTCTGACACTGCAAGCTCCCCCAGAGTGGTGTTGTTTGCACCTGGGATGTGCATCCCTCACAGAGCTCTGGGGAAAGGACAGAGCTGCAGCACGGGGATGTTTTGTTGCAGATGCTGATGGAAAGGAGACCTTCATCTCCAGTAGCCCTGACTGGGAATAGAGCAGGAGCACTGGCTGGTTGTCCCCTGGATCCACAGTGCAGCTGTGTCCATTGCAGAGGCTCAGTTTGCTTGTTTTGGAAGGCTGCTGAGCAGCTTTGCTTTGCATCCTTGGTGAGACTGGCTGCTCGTACGGGTACATGCACAGAGCGAGTTGTGTGTGAGCCTGTGTTAATGTGTACAGAGCAGGTGGAAGAGTCTAGACTCTGGGCTGCAGGGTTTGATGGCCATTAACCTGTCGTGAAGCACACCTAGCTCCCAGATCAAAGCCAGCAGAGCCTCTGGGCAGTGATGCTACCTGGCACAGTGCACCCAAGCCAAACAAAACGGAGGAATTCGGCGAGGTTACACATCCTCCAGCACACAGCTCAAAGGAAGGGTCTGTATTTTCTCCCTTGAAACTTTGGAGAATGTAACCCTCTGGCTTTCAAGATAAACACTTGTAGTCATAGCCCAGCAATGCTGACAGATGGACCTGTGCTTAATAGTGTACACACACGCACACACAGACCCCTGCCACTCCTCTAACTCCCTCAGGGAAAAGGGACCCCAGCTCCAAAGCAAATTGCTGCTGCCCCAAAAGCTGGTTGTTTTTGCCATCCAATACCCTGATTTTGCTGTGCCTGCGCTTTGGCAGACCAGGGGTGATGCTGTCCTGGGTGGGGGAGAGCACCAAAGGGTGGATGAAGCATGAAAAGCAAATGGAGAGAGGGGCAGAAAGATGCCATCCTCCATGTTTAATAGATGAACTACCCAGTTTATTTATTACCCTGAATTTATTTCCCTAATGGGGGAAATAAATATCCTGAAATATTTAAATAAAATACCCTGAAATTATTTCCCTAATGGCATTGCTGGGAAAGGTAACTTGGCTTCAATGGATAGAGTCATCAGCTTTAGGATGAGTTAAGGTCAAGAGGAGAAACCTTCTCCATGTGTCTTTGCAGTGAGTATATGTGCAGGTAACAGCATTGATGGAGCAGCCACGGGTGCATCCTGCACAGCCTGGCCCTGCTTCCCCCACCCATGCACCCCAGCTCAGCATGGGGAGAGGGTTTCCCTGCAGAGAAACCTTTAACCAGCATTCACTGCCACTTCCAGCATCCTGTGAGAGTCCCAGAGGGTACACACCCTTGTGGAGGGCACCCCAGATCTGCCCCGTGTCTGGCAGCTGGGAGCTGGTGACAGCTGCAGGTCCCTGCCAGGGCTGCGTGGGGCTGCTCCCTCGGGAGGAGCCTGAACAATCCCCATTGTCCCCACGGCCATTGTTCCCCCCTGGTCCCGGCCAGGCTGCAGCTGGCAGGGCACACAGAGGGGCTGATTGTTTGGGTTTCTGTGCTGCTGATGACACACCGCTTTGGGACAGCTTCTTCCCACGGCACAGGCCTCTGGAGTCAAGTGCTGCGTTTGCTTCTTTATTTATTTGTTTGGTTTCTGCTTTTCCTCTTTTCTTTCTTTAAAAAAGTTAAATGAAATAAAAATCTTTTCCTTGGTTGGATGGGACTCTGCTGAGGCTGGGGAAAGAGCCAAGGGAGTGCCAGTGGCTGTGCTGTGTGGGCAGCCCAGGTTCTCATCATCCCAGGGGGTTCCTGGGGGGACAAAGCCTTGCAGTGGCACCAGTACCCAGCCATGGCAGTGCCCTGTGGTGCCACAGATGACTCAGTAGCCTGCAAACTCATGCCTTGTTTCCCTGGGAGGATGTAAACCACACGTTGTACCTGCTGGGCCAGGGGCAGGATTAGCTGTCCAGAAGCTGAGCATCATGGCATGAATTGTGCACTGTGGGACACAAAGGAAAAGGCTTCTGGTTTATTTTCCTAAGCCTGCCTGCCTCCCCGAGTGTTGGTGGTCATGATGTTAAACCAGGTCCATGGCTCACAGTGCCACCACGGTGGGGTGCCATGCCCTGGGCAGCTCTGACCTTGTCAGTGCCCCTCACAGCCCTTGGCTGGGGCTGGAGGACACAAAAATCTACCAACAGAGTCTTGGGGCTGGGCACCAGGAGCTGCCAGGGCTCCAAGGGTTGGTTTGAACCACTGTGATGTGCTTCAGCTTGGACATTTCCTGTTGTGCCATGAGGACTGGGGGGCTTCAAGTGCTTGGGTGGAAATTTGAGCATTGCAGTAGTAATAAAGAGTGCAATAAAAAGAATTCCCATTCCCTTCCCTGCACCTGCCCACCCTCCCATCTCTCCAAGCCTGTTTAGCAGATACTGTGACATGGAGCCTTATGGAAACACAGCAGCACAGGGCTTAGGAAAATCCATGTTATTAGGGTGGTGTGTGGAAAAGAACAGGTCTGTGCTACACCGTGAGTGCCCAAAGACATAGGTGGATTTTGGCATTCACCCAGAACCATCCCCATATCTCAACTCTTTCATCAAAATTGCCAATGGACTTGAAGCATAAGTTGGTTCATACCTGTAGGCTGGATGAGGATAAAGGAGAGCAGCAGTGATCTTAGGTATGGGGCTCTTATGTTTCTTTAAAAAACATAACTGGGGAAGTAATTTTTAAATAAAAACGCTGGCAGATAACATCTTAAAAGCAGAACAAGGAAGGTGGCTACATGGGATGATGTTGCTCTTTGGATTAGTTCTTCATTCATCATAAGCAAAATGATCAAAAAGTTGTGAATAACCTTTCATCTGAAAAAAAAATAATGAAAATTGTTTTTAACCACTAACAACCCTCCCCAGGCCCGAGAGAAGTCAGCCAAAAGATTGTCAAGACCTTTAAAACTATTTTGACATAGTATTGCCTCACTTGTACTTTAAAAAAAAATGAAGACCCTGGCCCTTTGGCTGCATTCTATCAGAGAACTTAGGCCAGTTGTTGACTTGCATGATGTAGGCAGCTGTTACTCCAATTCAGGGCAGAGGCAAGAATCTGGGGCCATCACAGTGTTGTGGCAGTTAATGAGCAGCAAAAAGCAGAATTTCGGCCCCAGATCCACTCACTTTTCTTCACCTTACAGATGTGTGTGCCTTAGAAACTGAAAAACTGAGGAGGTGGAATAAACAAATCCAGGAAAAGGTAGTGCTGGACCAGAAAAGGTTTGCTGGGTTTGTGTGTCTATATGTGTGCAAGCAAGTGAACCCATGGGCACAAACCTGCCAGCCTGAACATTAATTTGATTTTCAGATGTCCTTGTTTACATGGAAAGGAGTTTTGTTTGTTTGTTTGTTTGTTTGTTTCATACTTGTGAGTAGTTTTCTTTATATTCCTGTCCTCCTACGGAAGTTTTTTAAGCCTCCGTGTCTTTTCGACATGAATTTTTTCTGCTGCTAACAGCTTCATTTCCCCATTTCAGGATGATCTTTAAGGTCCCTTCCAACCCAAGCCATTCTGAGATTGCCACAGTCACCGATGACATGCCTGTCTGAGAAGCTTTTGAGCTGGGAGAGGATTTTGCCACATGAATTCAGAGCAATTTAACCAGATTCCTTTAGTGATTGATCTCCAGACAAAACACATAACCTGGGCATAGAAAATGTTGTTCTGACTGTGCATTCCAATTGATCCTGGGGTGGTTTTGCACGTGCAGGAGGAGTGGAGCTGAGCAGAGCCCAGCAGGGGCGAGCTGCCTGCTGCTCCCTGCCTTCATGGCTGCTCCCACCTTCAGGTCTTTATTAATCCCTAATAGATAGCTCGACACACAGCCAATTGATTTGTGCATTGCTATAGACACAGCCCCTTTAATCCTTCATTCCTGAGCCTTTTTATCTACAGCATGTGCTATTGATAGGGCTGTGTGTGACGCACTTATACTCCATTAATAATGCATTGACCAAAGACAAGGATGGTATAGAAAACACAATGCATTCTTGCTCATGAGATTTCTGTCTCTCCCTGCTCAATATGTTACAGTGGTTTTTCACAGGTAAAATGCACAACACTTTTTTTTTTTTTTACTGAATTATTTATGCCAGAGTAAAGGGAAAAAAATATTTATTCTCAGAAAAAAAAATTATTTATTCTCATCCCTCAGTATATTGTCCTGATGACACACAAATTATTGGTGCACACCTCACAAGGCCTTGGTTTGGTGGGGACCAGAGGTGTCAGGGAACGGGTTGGACTCAATGATCTTGAAGGTCTCTTCCAACCTTGTGATTCTGTGAGACTGCAACCCTGGCTCTCTCTAGAACACTGGAGACTGATTTATCTTTATTTGTCTGTTTTTTCATGTGTCCAAAGGCTCTGTACATCAGCTCTCTGGCTGCACAAAACTTGCTTTCAGCCTTGATTCCCTTCTAGGTAATACCCCTGAGCCAAGGCAGGCTCCCACTGGGAGTGGTTTTATTGATGAACATGTTCTGCATGTGATGAAGGAGCTAAGAAGAATATGGACAATATGGATATTTTCAGGCTCTTTCACACCAAAACCTCCACCAGCCTGCCTGGAGAGAAGGGTACCTGAACCCCCTTGGCAGAGCCAAACTCACTGGAGGTGAAATGGCCTCACAGGGCCCTGGCCAGCGCTGCCTCCCTCCACCCTCTGCACCCTCCAACAAAACGCAGCGGTTTTCATCCCCCTGCCCCAAAAGCACAGAGATGGAGCAGGATGCTGAGCAGCTGTGCAGCCAGATGTGGGACCCCACAGCCACTCAGTGCCCACACTGGGCACCCCCATGGGCGTTGCTCAGGACTGGCTCGACCGAAAGCAAAGGAGACGTGGCAAGAGCGAGGGGTCCAGTTCAGAACTCTTTAATACAAGCTTATATTGTTTGTGTTTCTGATTCTCTGTTCTCCCAACATCTGGGGACATTAACCCTCATATGTGTGTGAGCATGTGTATGAAGATATATACAAAATCACACAGTTAAATATTTAAGCATACAAGGTATTATATATTTATATAATATAGAACTTTAGGGTATAGGAATCAACAATGGCAAAATATTTCTGATGAATCTGACATAACTTTTTTTTTTTTTTGAGTGAAACATGACCTGTTTTTGAAAGACCAGAGGAAGTTGTTGCTTATTCAAAGAAAGAGAAAAAGCTGTATAAAGAAATTCTGTGAAAATGATTTAAAAAACATCATGAACCAAAAAAGGACAACTGTTAAAAACTGTATTGAAAAAAAAATAAATTAGATGAACAATTGTGTAAATATAAATTAAAAAAGATGACAATCTTAATAAATAAGCTTTACTATTTACATCTTTATATATTGCTTGGAGACTTAAATTAGATCCGTTAAAAACAAACGAACGCAAAATAAAACCCAAAATTGGAGCAGCAAACGTACAGGCGTGAGGTACAGAATTAAGGGTTGAACTGTATTTTGCTTGTTTCTTTTTTTTTTTTTCTTTTCTCTTTTATACAGTAGACCAGTAGAATTCTTGTGAAAATAGATCCTCAGCACTTCATTGGAGTATTGGTTGACGTGGCTTCCAAAAGGTGCCAAGAAAGATTCCATAATAATAACAATAATAATAATAATAACCATAATAATCATAATAATTATAATAAAAAGATACAATATGATACATAAATATGGAAGAGCAGTTGGTAATATGAATACATTTTTCTCTAGACGAGATCACAGTTTTATTTGTAAATATTACACTGATATATATATAATATTACACATATAATATTATATATATATCACATATATATTTATATATATATTTATATATATAGTACGGCTCAATCCTGCTCCCAGTGAAGTCAACAGCAACAAAAACCTGTGTTGACTCGATGGGAGCAAAATTCAGCCTCTCATCTGCAGACAGGTACGTAATTACAGAGGCCGTACAATGCAAACTCCACAATGGTTCCAATTCCCTCTTGAATTGCTGGTGAAATGTTTTGTTAAAGCCCTGGTTCTTTGCACTCAGAAGATGGAAACTTGGTGGTTGAATGTGGCCTCACCAAAAGAAGGAAAAAACAAAGGACTAAAAACTAAGCCAGAATGGGAACCAAAGACAACTTGGACTCGTTAGCTCCGCATCTCGACCCAACAGGACTAAAACTACCAACAAGTAGCACCAAGACTCCTCACTCAACACCTGAAGCCAACCCAAGCTCTTGAGTGTGGCCTCAGAGGAAGTGATTCTCACTCTCAATGAATCTTGGGTGTGTAGATCCGGTGAAAAGGGGAAAACTCAGTTTGCCAAACGAAGACAGAAACAAAACATTAAGCCTCGCTTTGCTCCTGCTAAAAGGAACAGGGGGGTTTGAACCCCCCCCAGGTGGCAGGAACAGCCCAACACTAAATCCCTATTGCCCAAATTGACCTTAGCTCCAAGGAAATACATCTTGGGCCACCTGGACCTGCTCCTGCTGATGTTCTGCACATTGCTCCCACTGAACTCAGTGGTCAAGATCCTCCAGGGAAATGGGACTCTTCTTGGGGCTTCAGTATGCCCAGCACATAAGGTCACCTGGAGGCAGGAGTGCTGCTGCACCCTCAACAGGGAGATGGCCTTCACCAGAGGATGGGGTAACATGGAAAAAATCTAAAACTGATCAGCTCTGCTGCACCACTGAGACCAAAATGGGGCCCACAACCATAAAGATATCTAGAGCATATCTCTGCAAGGCATGTGGTCCTCTCCCAGTGAACATGCCCATCAACTTTCACTGGGGCCTCCAGGGATTGGGCAAGATGCTGCTGAAAGGCTGGGAGTTTCCATGGCATCCAGAAATAGTTCAAAGGCCAGACTTCCAACTCTGAAACCCCTTTGGGCATCCCAGCCTTGGCTGACTTCACCCCATCCCTTTTTTTGACTTCTAGTTCAGCCTTGAATGGGCACAATGGGCTGGAGTGAGGTAAGGGGGGGTCAGCACCCCGCTTCCCCAAAATAGGAATCACCTGTCTGCTCAGGTAGCAGCTTTCTCCTTCCCCCTTCACTCCCAGTCTCTCTCAGCTCTCCGGGATTCAGACTGTGCAGTGCTTCTGAGTGCAGTAATTAGAGCACAGTGAAATACTGATTAAATGCGTATGTACAGT
Organism: Melospiza georgiana; assembly: GCF_028018845.1. Lineage (NCBI taxonomy): Eukaryota > Metazoa > Chordata > Aves > Passeriformes > Passerellidae > Melospiza > Melospiza georgiana. The sequence continues at coordinate 5,110,773 of NC_080449.1, read as the reverse complement.
TGGATAACGTAAAAATAAGCACAAATACACACTTAAAAAAATAATCTGGAAAAAAAAAAATAACAAACTCCACCCCCTCCCTCCCCCCACAAACAACAATATACCAGGGGATCACCCCTTAGCCTTAGTTCCTGGACTTATCACAACACACGAGGAAAACAAAACCAGACAATGTTATAAAACCTCACGGTACTTCTAGGGAAATCTACACTTAGTATCTAGCTCTCTACTCAGCTGGCAGAATCGGTGTTTTCCTTTCAAACACACAAAAATAGGCTTTGCTCTTCTTGGATTTGGATTATGCGGGTTTTCTTTTCTTTTTCTTTTCTCCATTTTTTATGGATTTTGTTGTTTTCTTTTTTTCTCTCCTATTCCTCTCTGTAAAGCCACACACATTAGTTTTTTTTCCCCCACTTGAATCACTTGCAGCAAAAAACTTTTGTTGGCTATGGGGCTTTCTTTTTTTTTTCTATCTCTCTCTCTCTTTTTTATTTTCCCTTTTTTTTTTCTTTTTTTTTTTTTTTTTTTTCTTCTCTTAGACACAGGTAAAACCTAAAACAAACCGACAGTTACAACCAAGTGAAACTGAAACTAGTAGAAGGGAGGTAGCTGGAACCCGATTCCAAGAATCCTCTGGTGCCATCCTCCTTTCTCAGCCTGGGGGGGTGACAGCGGAAGATGCAAGAAAAGCAGGAGGACACCAGCTCAGCCCTGTCTGCGAGGTGGTGGGGAGGGAGAAGGGTAGCAGCTGATTGGAGTTTCCCACCCCACCGTGCACCATTCGCCGCTTTCTGCTCCAGCTTTCCCTCCTGCTGGCCATGGGCGTCCCCCGCTGCCTGGTGGCCCCACATAAGGCGCAGCCCCGGCTTACTATGACAGAGAAGATCTTGGCACTAATGTGAAATGGATTTCATGAGCAGCTAAATTTCACCAGCATCAGCACTCTCTTCTCTTCCCCCAGGCTTCTGGTTTGGTGTTGTCCTATGCTGCTGGCTCAGTGGGTGGAGGTGGGGGTTGATGTCCCTCTCACCTTCCACCCATTGCCCACCACAGTCAGGGAGGGTCTTTCCCAGGACTCCATTTGAGGCCCATACAGTGGTAGATGATGTGAGGATCCAGCTGGCCTTGCCCAAGGTTGGAAGCACAGGGGACAAGATCTGAGCATGTGTCCATTCCCCATGGCTCCCCTCCTGGCATCTATCTGGGTGCTTGGTGCAGCACCTGGAAATGCAGAGGGGATTTGCCTCAATGGAAAAAAACTAAAACCCGACAAACCATTGGATTTAACATCACTCAGAGCAGATCTTTTTTCCCACTCCTGATCCCATCAGCCCTACTGGAGGAGATGGACAGTGACAACATAGTATTTAAAAACAAAAATCAAATAGCAGCATGGAAAGCCTGCTGGTGGGAAAGGGAGTTGGGGCGCCCCAGGGCTGCAGGATGGAAGCTGAGGAGTGAGGCTGCTGTGCTGGTGAGAAGCCTCTCTCCCTTGAGCTGAGGTCTACAGCTCAGCAAGGGCTGGTTCTGGCTGGCCAGAGGGGCTCAGCTGCCCTTGAGCTCCTGTGAGCCCACAGCAGCAAGTGGCAATAATGTCTGTACAGACCTGTCTCTCCTGGGCACGGTCCAAGTGGGAAAAGCAGATGGGGAATCTCCTCCATGCTGAGCTCTGCCCTGGGAAGGGCATTTTCAGCATGCACCCAGGAGCTGATCTGAGCTGAGGCTCCCTGCTGGGGTGAAACCCAGGTGGGATGGACAGGGGAAACCATGCCAAGAGGCCTCAGGCATTGAGGACACGAAGTGCTGTCAGTCTGACAGGCTTTTGAGGGTGTGAGCTCTTCTGACAGGCTGGGTGGCACATGAACAAACTGCCAACAAAACAGGGGAGGGCAAAGGGACCAGAGGGAAGCAGCAACTTTTGCACAGTTATTTACTTCCCATATTAGTTAGAAGGTGAAGGGCAAAAGTGGAAGTTTATGCCACTGCTGTCTAAGCTGGGGGATGCTCAATCTAACTCCATGGCAGGAACCCTGATCCCATTGCACCTCCCTTTCCAGGACACCCCTGCACAGAGGGGGCAGAGCCATCCACATAGCTCCTACAGCCAGGCCTTCTCTAGGGATAGCTGGAGCTTCACAACAGAGAGCTCCTAATCCTCATAGTGACAATCCCCTCTCCAGGCCTCTACTTCAGTTCTTGAGATTCTTCTCTGGTTCATTCCAATAGAAACAACCCCAACAGTGGATGACAAGAACCTGGCTCCCCGCACTTATTATTCTAGATTTTTTTTTTTATTTCTAGTTCTCCAAATAATTTTTACTTCCATCTCTATGAGCTAAATGACTCCTGCCCTTACCCTTCTGCCTTGCTCCAGTGCCTAAAGCAGGAGTTAGAAAAAATCTTTTTCTCTTTACCCAGTAGATTATGCAAGTCATGACAGTTCCAAGGAACAAACAAACCTAACACTGGGAGGGATGCTCTTTTGGATGTGTGTTCTTCTTAGCAGGAGTTGGAGCACATGCCCAAGCCACGCTGGAAAGATCTCTGGGATTTCCCTGGGATGGGCTGCAGCAGCAGCAGCAGCATTGGATGCCCTGGGTATGTCAGTGACTCAGTGTAATGAACCCTGTAAGGAAGGGAATCACTGAGGGTCTGGCACATGTTGCTGAAGCAGGAGGATGACAGGGAAGTGTGAGGTCTGCTGCAGCTAATGCCCTTCTTTCTGGAAGATTACAAACAGCTATAGGCTCTTGGTCTATCCCAAATGTCCGACCCACTGGCCTGGCAGCTTAATACTGACAAATATGGCCAAAATTCTAATACTGTCTCCTATGGGCCTTTCCTCACGGCAGGTGTCTCCTCCTCCTCTTCCCCTCTCCCTGGACAACAGGAGCATGAAGCAGTTGTCAGAATCAGCTCACCCCAAGAGTGGGGTGGAGGAGGCTGGAGAGCCACTTGGCAGGGTGGAGACCAGAAAGCAGATTCCTTTGGCTGGCTGGTGTCCTGTTTTCTTGCCCCAGTGCTGAGGAAGAGACCAGAGGGTTTGAAAGGCAGGTTGTAGGTAAGCTTTAAGGCAGACTGTTTGGTTGCATGGGGTTGTTTTTCACCCTGTCCTGACACAGTAAGGAAACTATTTGTATGGGACATAGCAGCAGGAGTAGCAGCAGCAGACATGCTCAAATGACAAGTGCGGGTGCGAGTTCCCCTCTCTGTGCTCCTCAGAAGCAATCACCCATGTTCTTCCTCAATGCCAGCCCTTAGACTCCCCACTCCCTCACTCCACCACGGACCACCTGCCCAGCTCCACACAGGAACACCCCAGAAGCCCTGCAGGCTACAAGAGGGGGCTTTTTGTTGGCTCCTTGAGGGCAGGGGGAGAAGGAGGAGCTGTACAGAAAGGCCACTGCAGTCTGCTGAGCTGCCTGGCTGGGCGTAGCGTTCCTGTGAGGAGCAGATGCATCGCACACCTCGAGCTGGCCGGGTGCCTGGCAAGGCCCTTGCCAAGGGGCCCAGCCCTGTGGAGATCCCACCCCAACCACAGTGCCCCGAGCATGCGATACCTTGGCATTCAGCATCAGAAAAGGCTCAGCTTGGAGTCCTCCAAGAGCTCAGCCTCTTCCACCAACGGTCTGAGTTGTGAGTGCTGGGGAGGGGAAAGTGTTTTTTTTGCGTTGATCATAATCTCTCACTCTCTCTCTCTCTCTTTCTCTACTTATTTCTATAAATATGTGTACATAAATAGTCTGTTTCTTGCCTTGAATCTAGATATGAACTGTTCAAATTAGGTGGGCATAACATGCTGTTTTGATACATGAAAGTCATCTTGACTTGACTCTTGGTTGTTTTTTTTTTTTCTCATGATCACTATTTAAGATATAATTAATACATAAACCCCTACTTTTAGTTCTCCTTGGACAAAAATTAAAGGCAGACTGGTTGAATTCTAAGGGTCCCTGGTGCAGAAATGCCATCCAGTTGAGCAGCTAAATGTTAAAAACGATACCAAAAGGGATGTGGTGTCTCTCCTAGCCTGCCTTGAGCAGTGTGGTCCTCCTTTCCACGTCACTTGGCTTTACCCAAGACTGAAGCCACGGAGGTCTTTCTGGTTGTGCTCTTGGGCGTTGGGGTCCCGGCAAGCACACTCTCCTTGTAGGTCACAGGACATAGGAAATGGTGTCACCTGGGGAACAAGCCAAAAACACAAAAGCATGAAGGAAGGAACACACCTATAGCAGCCTGGACAACAAAGAAAGATCTCTGGGGTGAAATCTTCAGAGATCAGCTGCAATCTTCACTATTTTATTTTTTACAGTGATTTGTGTTAGTGCTGAGTGGGTGCTGCATGGAGGTTCCTAAGGGCCTCTGGTTTGGGTGCTGCTGCTTTATTTAAGTCCATTTGAGCGCTTAACTATGTTCTTGGGTTCAGTTAAGAATGTTTTCAAGAATGTTCTTGGGTTGAGCTCCTCAGGAGCAGAACCAATCACTGTCACACAAACCAGCGCAGCTGGAGTCCAGCAGAGACTTCTCGGAACACCTCTCGTGCTTGAGGACAGGAGATGCAGCTAACAGGCACTGAGGCACAGCACAGGAATGCAGTGGGAGACTGCTGCATTCGCCATCTGTCATCTCTCTGTGACCCCTCTGGAGAAGCGTGGGAAGGAGCTGAAACAACAGCCTGTGATGTTTGCCCACTGGAAGCTGATTTGGGCCTCTTGCATCACCGTATTTACCTGCAGAAAAGGCAGTGGGACAAGTGTCTCACTTGCCCTGAAGTGAATTCCCAAGAATTTCTCCCATCTGCACAGACTGAACAAATGACCTCATTCCCCTCCTTTACACTCCTTCCAAGGCAGTGCCACAACCTGTTCCAATGTTCCCAGTGAGGGCTGCACAGGCTCTGTCTGCTCCCCGTGGCTCTGCTGCCACACGTTCACTCTCCCTCTCACAAACACTTTTCTCCAGGCTACAATGCCTGAGTCTGCCTGTTCCCCATGCATCACCCACAGCCCATCTAGGAATGTGGACCCAGCATTGTGCTGTCATCTCCAGCTAGACCTTCCACACGAGTCCCTGCCTGTCCCTCTCCGGGATGCCTTTCTCCTGACGCACACCATTTGGGAAGGAGGGGTGTGGAGCTTCATTTCACAACTGGGTAGCCTAAGGCAGGGACATGCTGACAGAGACACTAAATAGCCAACGTTCATCACCAAATCAGGGCTTAGAGAGCCTCCTCCCCTTGCTTTTGATTCCATTCACAGAAGACCTGACCCTCCAGGTGGAATAGGGGGATGACTCTCCCTCAAGCCATGGCCTCGGTGACTTAGGAACTAAATAACCAGTGAATAATCTGAATCTACAATTGCACAAATGTGGAGATTGCAAAGAGAAGAAAGAGTCCAAAAAGTTAGAAGCTAATGAATCCAAATAACTGGCAACTGAATAACTTTATAAACTGCAGAAAACAATAGGAGCTTAAGGGTCACTTGATCCAACAGAAGCCAGCCCAAGCAGGACTGTCTCATATCACAGTGTTATGAATATTCTTAGATAGGAAAACAGAGAAATCTGTAAACAATGGGGTTTGGGGAGGAGGCTGAGGAGGGGTTGTTTTATGACTGAGTTAAAATACTGGAAAGGAAAAAGAAAAGATACATGCAAAAAAAAAAATTAAGGGTTTTTTTCTTTTCAGTGTAGAAGGAAACATTTTGGTTTAGATTATCTGCTACATTTCAGGTTTGACCTTTCCCTTCAAGACAAACAAATAAAAAGACTATTTCACAGCAAAAGTTATGTCTTGAAACAAAAACTTGTTTCACTTAGAAAATGCTCAAACAAAACATTTAAGTACGCCTGGAGTTTTCCACTATTTTCATTTTTTTTATCCTGAATCATTCAGTTCAATCTGGATTTGGCAATGATTTTGACTTAAAAATCCTCCCTGATGTACAATGAAGCTACTGGTTGGAGGCAAGACCTGGGAACCTGATTCTTTCATTTGTCTTGATCAAGCTTTTTCCTCTGCCTGGCCTGGATTCCCTGTGTTTGCCTGTAACAACCTGACAAAGGAGATTAAGTAGCCCCTTCATTCAGAGGAGAGACAGGGAAGATGGATCCACACTCTGCACTGAACACAGGTCAGCCACACACCCAATTCAGGCATTCCAGTAAAGCGGCTGAAATTAGCGGTGACAGCCTACTGCACTTTGTCTCTGCTGCTGTCCCGGCTTAAGCAGGATGTGCTGCAGGCACGGAGATCCCAAACATGCTCCCATTTCACCTGCAGGGACATCGGAGCCAGGAGAGAAAGCCATGCATGGCTCTGTCTCCAAACCACCAGCTCACATTCCCCTCACCTACTTTCTGCTGAAGCAGCAGCCTAAGACACCCAAACTGGCATGAGTTTGATATTGCCTGAAGTGCTCTACCTCCTTCATTCTCTCCTCCCATTTCTCCTCGTGAATCCCTTGTTTTCCTCTTTGCTTTCTCACAGGATGTGCTCAGCCCTGCGGCGACCTGAAAAGGTGCACGTACAAAACTGGATTGCTGCTGCATTACAGCCAATTCCTGGGGAGATGGAGCAACCAGAGAAGAAATGTCTGGCTGTTTATTGTCTCCCAATGGTGGTCATGGCTAGAAGAGCAGAAGCTTTCTCTGAGGCAGAGCTGTGGCCCCCAGAGCAGACAGCTTTGTGGCTCAGCAGCAGTTCCCAGCAGTGGGTAGCCTGATGGAGAAGGGTTTCTTCCTGCTCAGATCCGTCTTATTCACTTTATGTCCCTTATGGAGGCTTTTTATGCAATTTGATTTTTACAGTGCTATTGTCCAGATAGATGAATTGTTTTGTCTTATGGCAGTGAGCTCCAGAGATCAGCTTTCTATTATGTGAAAAGGCAGAGATTTCTATGGGTAATAAGCACAGTCACAGTCACATTAGACAGGACAAAATTCTCCAAAAAACTTAACAGTAATATAGGGTTTTCCAGTTTAAACAACATTTACAACAAATACACATTTGAGTTCCCCAAGGACCTGATTTCCATAGGTATTTAGGGAATTTAACCCACACACAGAATCTGCTGGGACTGTGTGAAGTACCCAGCTCAGGGAAACTGTGAAAGCCCTTAGAAGAAGAACTGTCTGTTGCCTTGGGCTCACACAGTGACAGCCTCTGGAGTGCACAGCCATGAAATAGAGCTGCTGGATGTGCTAGAAATAATAAATGCTGATCCTTTCACTGAATGATAGCCCATTTAGGTGTGGAGCCCAGATATACATACTCCAAGATTAACTACCTCTTTTCTTTTTAAATAGGTCTGTGAAAGCCCAACTCATTACCAGGATACACGACCTGCATTGAAATTTCCAGATTTCATTGTACCCATTGTAGAGCCAGGAGTAAGGAGTCGGCTCCTCTTCCTTCAAAACAAACCCTGCATTTCACCTATGTCCATCTCCCCATGTAGAAAACCCAGAAAATGTCTAGGAGGGTGAGAAGAAAAAGTTAAAATTAAAATTAGGGCTTGTCTTGGACATTTGATAAGGTAATGCAAGATACTGTATCCTCAGACCAGCTAAAGTAGATTGAAAAAGACATAAGTGAAGAACACAGCTCCACACACCTACACACACAGCTCTTGGAGATGGTCCAGAGCAGTCATGGCACTGGATCAACAATGCTCCAGGGAATGTGAGTCACACCACAACCACACTGGACCACAGACTATTCATCATCGAGAGAAAAGAGACACAATCCATCACTCCTGCCACCTGGAGTGTGCAGGACATGACACATCCTGCTCTGAACCTGGGGGAGCAAGGGCACCACGTGTGGGCTCACAGGTTGGGCAGGAGGCTGGCACAGACACCCAGGTGTAACTCGTGGGGCATCCAAAACACCTCGACCAACTCACCACCATTGCTGCACAGTGCATGACCTCAGACTGCAAGGCATGGGAGCCCTGAGCATCCTCTCCCACACGGAGTGAAGAGACTTTGGATAAACTCAAGCTGCCTCTTAGAAACAGGGCTAGATTTGTGCTGGATGCTGCGCTCCCAACTGTGGGAACAAGGGCAACAATGCAGAACTGGGATGCAGGTCATGGAATGAGTGAGAGGTCATAACTCCTCACCACATGCACCTATCTGAAGAGGCTGGTGACATCCCAAGGCTGATCCCTGCTGAGAAAGGCCAGTCTGTAGGGAACTGGTGGGAATGTTGACAGCAGAAATCGCAGATAGGTAGAGGGAGGGAGGGATGGAAAACAGCTCTGTGAAGGCTGCAAGTTTGGTCCTCACAGAGTCTGGTATCAGGCTGACCTGGCTGTGCCTTCTGCCCAAGCCTGGGGCTGGCTCAGAGCAGCACCAGGACAGGCAGGATTGGGCCCAGGGAGGGGGAAGCAGGGGAGGAGGGCTGCAGAGTGTTGGGAAACAGGCTGTTGTTAGATTTCAGCCCTGAAGTGTTTGCGAAATCTCCCAGACAGGCTCACTGCAGGCAGAGCCTCGGCGGGCAGTGTGGCCTGGGAGATAAGTGTGGCAGCCTGTGCTGAGTGTCACAGCCCTGCGCCTCCCCAGAGCCTCCCAGCTCAAACACCAGCGACTATTCTGTTCCCTGACAAGGCCCTTGAGGGATAAAAAAGCATCTTGGAAGGGTCTTCCCAGTGTTTTTCAGCATAGAGGTCACCAGCTTGAGATAACAGAGCAAGAGCGAGCCCCCTTTTAGCTCTGAGCGCTGGTATGTGGGTTCACACCTAGGGCACTGCTCCAGAGGGCCTGGGAAGACAAAGCTGGCAGGAAACCTCCTCTCCATGCAGCGCATGCACTTCTAAAAGCCTGAATTTTCATTAAGTACCCCACCATAAACTGAGCTTTCCCCCGGTGAAACCAGCAACCGCAGCGCATCTTGCTCAACTCATCGAGCAACCGCGAGCCGTAGCTCAGCCGCACCCAACAGATGCTCTGCTCTCTCCATCGTGTGCAAACTGGGAGCTGCCTCAGCAGAAGCAGTGGGAGCAGGATGGCCCAGAGCCAGCAGGGATTCCCGGGGAAGCCCAGCCCGCATGGATCCCGCATCCATCCCCGCCTGCCCGCGGAGCGGAGCAGAGCAGAGCGAGGGAGCCCCGCTTGCCAAACCGCACGGAGCTCAGTTGCTCAGCAATCAGCTGCGCTTCCTACTCTCGTGCTACTGATTGTGCAAACATGAATGTAATTAGTCTAAATAATCACCAAAGATTTAATAGGAGCCAGACCACCCAGAGGCCAAATAGCTGGCGGTGGAGCAGGGAAGGTTTGTTCGCTGTTTTTTGTAACACTTGCTAATGAAGTGAGGTCGGATAGCAAAGCAAACACCCTCCACCAGCACATCCCCTGGGAACGCCGTATGTTGTGGGAAGCCCCACGTCCCTTGAAGCCAAGAACAGTTCTCTCAGGATAGGCAACATGTGCTGCTACCATCACTGCTTTTAATTTATTGACGCCTGGAAAGCCTCCCTGAAGGATTATGAAACCAAGCTCTGAGCCCCAAAAATAAGGTTCCCATCCCAACCAACCCTGACTGGAAATGCTCCTCTCACATGGCAAACAGCTACAGCCACTGAGCCCGTGACTGAGGGCTGGTGGGGAAGTGAGTTCACCCACACTTTGGGGAGAACCCGCGTGCTTGGAGCGCTCAGCCGCTTCCAGAGGCATGAAGCAACACTCAGCATTGTATCCTGCCTTCTTCCCTACTCACCCACCATTCATTCTATCTGGCTAATTATAGAGCTGACAAACACACCCAGCTGGGGACAGGCCAGTAGTTAGGAGCAGCATCGTGGCAGGAGCATCAGTTCTTCTGGATAAACAGGATTTCCTCAGCTGGGGTGGTCACTTAAGCTTCTAATGGCACCAAACTGCCTCAAAAACATGTTGTGGCAATGGAAAGACAGGTCTGTGTTGCACTCAGAGAGCTGGGAGAAGGTGCTTATTTCTCCAAAACACCAAGAAGTGGCTATTTCTGTTGGCTTAGGGGTAGGAGTGCAGACTCATTCCCCTCCCTTCCCAGGGAGACAGGGCCAGGCTTTGGAAATCCCTGCTGGAGCCAGCAGCAGCCCCTCAGTTCAAAGCTCCTTTCTTTAGGCCTCGAATTCTCGGCCATAAAGTCTCTGAAGAGGTTTTGATAACTGGCCTATCTTTTAGATAAGCAAAGCTTTGGATGAATCCCACACAGCCCTCTATCTACCACAAGTCCTCATTTGTTTTCCGCCAAGGCACTTGCTGGTTTTCCTCTCTAAGGTGTTGGACAGAAATGTCAAGAGGCTGAAGGGACAGGACAATTTTTTCTCTTTTTTTACCAAGTGCTATGGGGCAAAGCAGTTGAAGGAAAACCTGAGTGATAATTGAGTGAGGCAGGTTTTTCTCATGGGAGCTGTAGGTTTATCCCTCATGCAACAAAAAGGAAAGGCAGAGAGGAAAGACAGATGAAAGTTCAACCTTACAAATGGTTGAAGTTGAGGGAATTTTAAAAAAGTAAATTTAGTGTGTTTAAATCTACAGAGATCAGACTGCAGGACCTTCAACCAGGCAAATCTGCCATCCCAGTCTGGAACAAAGTACATAAGCAGAGCCTAAAGAAAGAAATTCTGATTTCTGTAAGGCGTTTCTAGACAGTCCTGTCTAGGGAAAACTTATAAAAGGGAAAGGGAAGAAAAGAAGTTACTGGAGAGAAGATTTCCTGAAATGAATCAGAGGAAGCAACCAGAGCCTCTCCTAGCAATGCTGCACACCCCACAAGATCCTCACCGGTGGCCAAGAGCCCAGAGACAGCCAGTTATGCCCAGGTTATTTATTTCCCTCACGCTGGCAGTGTCACGTAGGTAATGTTTTAGAAAATAGCGTCTTCTTTTATCTGCAGCAGGATACAAAGCAAGAAGCAGCTTCCTAGAGCAGCCAGGCAGAAGGGAGCTGGCAACCTGTGCTGGGTCAGGAGGGGAGGAAGATTAAAAGGAGATGGGATTTTGCTTTGTCCTTCACGGAAGACTTTATCCCCTCCAGATACACAACAGAAGCTTTCTCTCCCTTGGAGGTTGGCCCGCAATGGCCTTCCTGTCTCTCAAAGCTGCTCCTGGGTCACAAACAGGGCAAGCTGTGAGCAGCAGGGCCCTGTCCCCTGCCCCAGCCACAGATCTGCCATCAGCCCCCTGCTCCCCACGCTGCCTGCCCGTGTCCCTGCTTCCTTGGGTGGCACTCTGTGCCAGCCCTGGCTGCTCGCCCGCTGCAGGGCGACGCTCATCAATTAGCGCACAACAAATAATTAAGCTGATGAATGTCTCTTTTTTTCTTCCTGCTTTCTGACTGCACTTGCCTCGAATTTATGCCCAGATTATGACTGAATTTATTCGTTGCCACTTGCAGCATTCAAAAGAGGCCGTTAATGATTTCTTTTAAGCTCTCCAGCCTGATTGTGAGCAGTGCAGGGCAAATACTCATTATTTCCTATCTAAGCAGCAGTGCTGATTAGTTGGTGCTCGGTCAGATAAGTCACACTGCTCCATTCCCCACTCGCTGACGGAATCCACAAGGTCATTCCCTGCTAATGCTCAAATGCAAAGGGAAAACATGGGATAAGCATGGAAGTCCCTTGAGCATTTTCAGGGCAACAAAACAGGAGCGTGCAAAGTCTCACATTAAGTAAGAGGGCTTGGTTTTAAAGTGAACTTGGCTTGAAGTGTTTTGCTTTCAGGCAGCACTGTGTGCAGCCCAAAGTGTGTTTGGGAGGGTAGTGGGACTGCAGTGAAACTTAAGTCTTGACAGTTTGCGGACACTAAAGATCTGAGGCCAGCTCTTACTCGACTGTTAACTCCTGAATCTTCGCATGGTACAATGTTAATCTTCAGCCCTTTCCCAAAATAATGTGTGGAGTTGCTATGTTCTCTTAAATGTGAACCATGTGTCACCTCAGCAATGGCTGCTGCGGGGAAAAGATGATAAATCTAAAGCTTTTAAAATGTCCTGTGACATTTTGGGAGAAAAACAGGTGTTGCATAAATGTTGGACATTTATGGGCAAACTTGCAGGGGCTTTAAAAGACTGACACATCTGCCACATAGTATGTAACCCTGAAAGAAAAGGAGCAAAGCAGTCTCTTTCATGTGTCTCACTCTCTCTACAACCGAATGAAAATACATCCTCATCTGGTATTGGAATTAACAGAGCTGGACTCGCCCCTCCCTATGTCTCCTCCAGGTTTTTGGCTTTTACACCCAATGTGTATTTTAAAACTGTGCCTTTTTAAGTAGGTGGCAAACTGTGCTGGAAGGATTTGGTATGCGGAGTATTTTTATTCAGCTCCTTTTTCTCTCACCTTTCATTGTTTTTCCCTTTGGAATATCTCCTGTAATGCTCCACTCATAAACCTCTTCAAAGGGAGGGCTGTATTTGAACAGCCTGGCCTGAAATCTGGTCTCAGTCAAAGGCCTCAGATGGGAAAATAACTAGGAGAGCCAAGCCCCACGGCCCCACGGCTGCTGCCGCAGGTGTCGGCAGCCGCTTTGCAGGAGCCAGGTTCTCCTGCTGCCTCCTTGACTCTGACCCCACAGCCCCCCTGGCTGGGTTATTATTCCCCCTTTTACCCTATAAATGTAATAAACTGGGACTTAGCATCTCGCTTTTAGTGTGGAAGATCCAAGCAGAAGGTGGTTTTCCTCACTTCTCCTGGGCGCCTCATTCGGCTCCCGGGATGTTGTTGGAGTTCTGGGAGACTTTGGATGCTGAATGCATGCCAGGCTTGTGATGGGCTGCATGGCTCAGCCCTCCACCTGTGTGATCTCGAGGATGGGGCATTCTAAACTGCCAGCTAGGACAAGTCTAATTCCCCAGTCACAACGATCCAGCTCCTAGGGGAGTCTGTGAAAGCAGACTTATCTCCAAAAAGCTACAAAACCTCCCCCTCCATGGAGAAAATCCATCAGACGTGTGACCAGCTGCCCGTCTCTGACCATTTGCCCTTTGCATCAGGCAGTTTTAGCACAGAGCACAGCAACCCACTGGGCTACAAAGTGCTTCCCCTCCTTGGGAGGTCACTTGGTTTCTGGGTGGCAGGGAAGCAGCAGATATTTTGAGCGTGAGTCGCCTGGCTGGTAAGTGTTCACAACTCTGTGCAGATCCCACTTGGTCTCAACTCCCTGCCCAGCAATAAATTCTGCTCCCAAACCTTAATCCTGTCCCTTCTCACCCCCCCTCATCTCAGCTCTCACACCCCCCTTGTTCCAGCTGTGCCCTCAGCTCCTGTCTTGATGGGGCTGGTTTGGGTCGGTCCCCTCCCAGGCACCTCGCTCTCGTTCCTCTGACACTGTTTGGGGTTTTTCATCGCCTGCTCTCCAGCCTGCAGGCAGTGAGATAAAGTTTCCCAGGCAGGCTGTTTTGGGAGGAGAAGACCTACACCATGCTGAGCTACCGGGCACTTCCAGCTCTGCCCTCCTGGCTGGTGGGAGGTCAGCGAGCAAGCTGTGCTGCTCTGGGGCTGCTCCTCCCAAGGAGGTGGAAAGGCATCCAGAGATAGGAATCTCTTCTTGCAGACAGCTGATGTCTGTCTGTCATCCTGCTCATCTCCTCAGTGGCTGTTTCACCAGGGAGCCCCTTTTGGGGTCTCCATGCCCTACTCCACCCGTGGGGAAATGAGGAGCTGCCCTGCCTGGGCTTCCCTGCATGTAGCTCCCAGGGATTTTTTCAAAAGGAACAATAAAGGGGAATGTTTGTCCAAAAAGAGCACAGCTAGGGAAACGACCTCTTCCCCTGCATTTTCCCCAAAGGAGAAATTAACTCCTTCCACTTGCCGGAGCATGCCCATCTCCTTTCCCCTTCCTCTCTGGTCCCAGATGGACCAGAGACAGCCCACAATGCTGAACCAAGGAAAAGAAGTCTCCAGACAAAGCTGGAGAGAGGACCTCATTCCTCAGCTGGTAACATGGATGGTGTCATATGCTGAGCCCAAGCTCCCTCAGGTTTTGTTATTTATTAATTATCAGATACTGAATGCAGCTGGATTTTTCATTCTGTTCTATACACAAATCTGGAACATAAGGTAAAATATTCACCTGGCAGATGATAAAATTTGCTTTATTTTTTTGGGAGGAACCTAGTTCCAAATCCCTGCTGGTTAGAAACATATAAAATGTTGTACTGCTCCAAGCCACAAGCTCTATCACCCCAGTCACTGTCTCTAAGAGTGCACAGAAATTTGTGTTAAAGAAGCAGAAAAAGGGGGAATGTGTGTGGAGGGACTCTTCCCCAGGCTCAAACAGCCAAGGGTTCAAATATTTCTCAGCCAGAAGCTGCATCCAGATCACAGTGTCTAACAGCCACTGAAGGAGCAAAGCTACACAAATAAGCCTGTTCCTTTTTTGACTTCAAATATATTTTTGTTTTAATAATGCTCTGTGGCAACTCATCCTATTACTCAAACACACACTGTGCCAACAAGGATGTTCTTTCGTCTGTTTGGATCCTGCTTCAAGGAAATTACCACTGCACCCCCTCACTGCTGAGTGATAAAAACCAGTGGATTTTACTTTCCTAAGCATCATGCCTACCTTAAGTAATGATTTTATAGATCTATGTCACTAGCCTTTCTCTTTTTGCAGGTTTATGTGGTCTCTGTGCAAAAAATATTTGACATCTCCACCCAGCCCTGCTGCCCTGCTCCACATCCTTCTCTGTCCCACTCTTGGATGGGACAGTCAGCAGCAAGCCAGGCACACGTGGGTACACATGGATCAAAGAACAGATCCACAATGAAGCTTTCCTTTTGCTCTCTCCTATTTTCCTAATGAAAACTATTTTCTAACCTTTAGTTTCCCTTTGGAGCCTTGAGGATGGATGATAAATGAACCAGCAAGAACTCAGTGCCTATGGTGAGCTGATGCCTGGGCTGAAGGTCCTTCTGAGACCTTGGATCTTTCTTTTTTGAGCAAAAATAATTTTTCCAGGCACAAAGCAGCACTCAGCAAGGAATTCCCATGGGAAGAGGAAGGGGCATCCCTACCTTTTTGGTCTTGACTGTTGAGGCGCAGCAGTCCCCACCATCATAGTTGCAGAAGGCTCTGTTGTTGATGGAATCACAGTAGTTGTCCCCCATGAAAGGCTGAAAAAAGAAAAAAAGCAGGAAAAGGCTGAGAGTGTGAACATGGATAAAATTAGCTCGTTCCTTATGGAGACAGAGTGAGAAAGTCGTGGCTGGAGAAGAGAAGGTTGTGTGAAGACCTCACAGCACCTTCCAGTGCCTGCAGGGGCTACGGGGGGACAGTTCATCAGGAACTGTGGGGACAGGACAAGGGGAAAGGCTTCACATTTGAAGAATGGAAATTTAGGTTAGATGCCCAGAAGAAATCCTTCCCTGTGAGGGCAGTGAGACCCTGGCACAGAGCAGCTGTAGCTGCCCCTGGATCCCTGGAAGTGTCCAAGGCCAGGCTGGACAGGGCTTGGAGCAGCCTGGGACAGTGGGAGGTGGATTGGAAGTGGTGGAAGTGGATGACCTTAAAGCCCTTTCCAACCCAAACCATTCTATGATTCTATAGTCCCGAAACCTTTAACAATATTTCAGAAGAAAACCACAAATATTTGAAGGAGCCATATAGTTTGTAACATACCAGCTGCCCTGAAAAGCAAGAGATAATTATTCCCCTTTCCCTTCTAAACAGACAGCAAAAAAAAGGACAGTAGATGGAAGGGAAATGAGCCCTTGTTGCCTCTTCACATCCCACATAAGAGGATGCTTCAGGAATATTAATTTGACTAGGCCCACAGACAGCATCCAGGCCTCTAAAATTGTGGCACCTTTGATAATTTTAAGCTAACCTTCCTAAACTGTGTGGGATAAGAAGAAGGTTATGTATTGCAGCAAAATGGGCTTGCTTTTAATAGCTGAGCTTTTCACCAGAGTTCTCCTGACTCCGCAACACGTGTCAGCAACGAGGGCACAAAACAAATCACCAGGAGGAATGGAAGGGTCTGAGCTCAGCACAGGGACCCTGTTCTGTTCTCTGAACAGCAGTGACTGTGTGGGACCTTGGCCATGGCACGTGATCTTCCTCCACTCCACAGCTCAGAGCTGGGATAATGGCAATTATTCAGAGGGACATTGTGGGGAGCTGTTAAGGGAAATTCATAAATCACCTTGAAAAAGAAAATGTGCTCATTAGGCTGGGCAATGTGATCACCAGTCCATGTGCTGCACAGGGCCTGAATAATAACCACCATTCTGAAGGAAAGGCCTGAATTCTTTCATTGAACATTGGAGCCCCTAGACTTCCTTGGAAGTCTAAGATATGCCTAACAGTTAAAAAGGTCCATACCACATGTGAGAATCCCAGGCAGCAATGAAAGCTCAGAAAAATGGATGATCAGCAGAGAGCACAGTCGTATCTCTGTAACTCTCCATGCACAGGCTCATGAGGCCATTCCCATTTTATCTGCTCATTGAAAAATTCACTTATTTTGCACTGAGAAAAACACACCAGGGACTCTCCTGCAAGAAGACATCACTGCAGAGCAGGCAGGATGTCTTGGGGAGGTTTCCTGGGAGGATTTTGCATCAGTTGCAGACCCAGAGTGTCCCAGATGATGGATACCTGACGAAGCAGCCATGAGAGATCACCGTGCTCTCCCCAGAGCTCACCATGGCCACACTCATCAGAATTGAAATGGACTCAATGGAGCGGGGCAAATGCACACTTTTACTGCTGATGTGCTGCAAATTTAAATATTTCTATCAGGTAGAGGAAACCCAGGCAATGATGGCAATATCAGACCACAGCAGGACTACCAGGAGGTGACAGACTCCCTCAGTGTCACTTGTTTAATTACGTGCAGATACTGCAAATGTTGGCAAGGAAATCAGAGTTACAGTGTGAGGCTCCTGCCCCTCTAAACTGTATTAACTCCACTGATTTCCACAGATATTGATTTATTTATACAGGCAAAGGCTTTGACTTGAAAGCCCCCTTCCAATTTAATTAATATTCCAAGAGTTAAAAGGGAATGATTTATAAATACATGAAGAGATATTTTGAGGCCAAGCTGGTCATATTTAAAACTGTGAACTTTGCTCAACCTCACAGGAAATTCTGCAGGCTTCTCCATGTTTCTCTTGTGTTGCCTGGCTCTGCCTGCTTGATGGGAAATCTTGACTTTAAATTTCCATCCCTATGCCTCTACCCTACACCTATGAATGCTGGAAAATCCATAAAGAGACTCGTGGAAGAATTTGCTCTGGCACAGAGTAGACAAGCCAATCCTTTGGAGGGGGAGAAGAATGGGACAAAAAGCATCTATTCTGATTTGGGACCAAAATCCTTGTTTGGGAGACCCTGGAGGGTGAGGTCTCTGTTGCTCTTCATGAACATCTCGGTGCTCTGATATTTTTGGAGGATGATACAGGAAGCCCAGAGGGACTCGTTCGCTACTGAAACATCCAAGTTAGGTGCAGGCAAGTACGAGGCTGACTCATAAGCCTCGGTTCCTGCCACTAGGGAGCGACAAAAAATCACATTGCAGCAGCTGCAGGGGTTCCCCCTGCGATCACCAAGAGCCAAATAATGTCCCACTTACAGCCTCCTGTTCAGGGAAGCCTCCCTAATGCTAAGGATGCTCATACATTAGGGGTTTTATCAGCTTAATGGCCCACCATTATTGGCTTATTAGTCTCTGTTTCCATAGTCATGGGGAAAATAAAAAAAAGCTTGGTGAAGATGGCATTTCTTCTGAAATCTTAATGCCAAGCTCTGGCCCATCCATGAATCCTGCTCTGAAAATGATGCTAGAGGCCATTATCAATTTTCTGGGCAAAGCCTTCCCAGATGATGGATTAGGATGCAGTGACACTGCTGAATGAATGTTGAAAAGAAGAAAGTTCCTGTTGATGCAGAGGGCTCTGGCAATTAGCAGTGATGGAAAGGAAGAAAATGCTGAGAAGAAGCATGTCAGTAATAATGGCTTCTGGTAAATTATTACATCATTGCAAAGTTTGTCTCTGTAACAGCTATCCTTAAACAGCAGGAGGATGGACACCCAGTGGTGCATCAGCACCTGAATGGCTGATTTTTTAATGGTGGCTGGATCTTATTTCAGCTCTCTTTGGAGAATGGGGGCACCCAGCCAGCCTGCATGAATGCGATGCGTGAGACAGCTTATGACATTCAGAGCCCTGACAGCAGAATGCGTTTCATTTAGGGAACAGCTAGACAGAAACTATTACATTGTTGGAGAGTTATTACCCTCCTGGGCCCAACATTTGTATGCGAAGGAAACCTGTCTTTCACTTCAAGACAAATCACATCCCGCAGCAGTGTGGTCTGGAGCTTTGTGTCATATTCAGGAATTCAGTCCCATGTTCTGACACTTTGGGCAAATAACTTCAGAGTGCTTGGGTGCTGAGAGCCTGGTCAGCGGGGCAGAAAGTCAGGACGTGGAGGGAAGACACAGCTCTGCCTCTGCCCTGAGCCAGCTCATTTCCAAAGTGCACATGGAGCTTCCCAGCCTTACAGAGGTGCCGCAAGGACTCGCTTCTTGCTGCGGGTGAGATACTCATGATGGAAACCACACGAGTGCCATGTCACAGGCTGAGGTGCTCCAGCCCTGTTTAACCACCAGAAGCATCTTCAGTCTTCTCAGACATTTCAAAAATTGCTGCTGGCAGAAGCAACGTCCTTCAAAATAATTACTTTTTTCCTCAAGTAACTTGAAAGACTCCAAAAGTCTATCACAGCTGAAATGTAACTGTGTGTTTCTGATTGTTTCTTTTCTGGTTTAGACAGAGGTGGCCAGTGGAGGGAGGCGTGATTTGCTCCATGTCCAGCTGTGCTGTCCACCCAGTGGTATCATCTCTGGCTGTCCTAAACTTTCTCTACCCACACCAATGCCCAAAGCTTAGCTGGCCTTGGAAAGAATTGTCCCTCAAATAAGTCAAGATCAAGGAAAAACAAGACAAGGCTTTTGCAACTTCCCAGAAACTCCCAGATTCTGGGAAATTCTTTTGGTCAACCAATGTTTTTGAGCCGTTTGATCATTTAACTCCTGTGAGAGTCACCAACCATCATCTCTGGGAAAACCACCAATTTCCCCACTGAGTGTCAGAACCAATGCAGGCAATCTGTCTGTGTGATAGGGTGGTCATTGAAAACCAGAATTTACAGCCCACGTGCCTGCAGTGATTGTTTCTGTAAGATTTAGGAGAGTCACCATGGACCACCTGAGCTAAAGCCAAACTCACCTCACAGCCTTTAACACAATGAATCAGGGAAGGGTGAGGGTACCACTTGAGTCCTGCCGTGCAGACAACACTCTGGAGGGAAGAAATAAAATAAAATAAAAAAAAAAGCAACAGGTTAAGACAAAGAAATCAGTGTACAGAAAGTCAGTGTGCTGGCTCCTATGGCTCTCCAGTACTTAACCAATGAAGTTCAGTTCCTAACACCTCTTGTGTTCTCAGGACCTGGCTGTCCTCCAGGTATTTACAAGAAGTGTTGGACTTGACACTTGCAATAACAGAGCATTTGAGATTAAAATAATATTTGAGGTTCTCCTAAAATGTCATGCCCAATATTTCACTCATGGTGGGGGAACGTGGCTGGGAAAGGCAGAGGCACAGGTCCACTTTTGCTCTTGGGTAGGGGGGAGGCATTCTAGGAATTAATTTAGGGATTTCTTTGGTGCTGCCAAGAATTGCTTTCTTTCACTGCCCATCATACCTTACCTTTGATTATTGAAGATGGAAGCAGCTGAAGGTGGATTTTCAGACACATTTTAGCACCATCTTAAATAAAAGCACCTCCCACCACACACCTTCAGAATAACCCCCAGACAGGACAGCATCCTTGGCTACTTTTTATGAGCTGTATAATAATTTCTCTTCCAACTTTGCCTATAGAAAATAAGTTGCACACTCAGTTTTGGGCAAAAATGATGACCATTCTCCTAGATAATGACACAGAGAGAGACACCTAAAGAGTGGATGAAAACTTTGGCTGGTCAGTGGAGATGGTGGTCCCACACCATGGGGATCCTGGAGATAGGGCTCTCCAATGTTCCTTTGGGGTTGTTGCCCATGGATGAAGCCCTACAGTGTCCAGTTGAGGAAGATGAACACACAGGGACTCACCTAAAGCGTGGGGTTGGGGTTGGATGGAGGCCTGGGGAAGGAAGGGATTAACATTTGGGAAGACCCAACGCACAACCCATCCCTTCCCCTGTTCATCCGAGGGCTAATTTATTCCATCTGCAGGGGGAACCTCAGCTTGTTTTTACAGTTCCTGTCATTGGAGGCTTACCTGGCGTGTGCTAGGAAAAAGGACTTTTATACTATCTGACTCGGGCTGTTTATCTTTCCGATGCTCTTGGATTTTCCACTATTAGTCAAGCCCAGCTTGCCCCACCTGCCTCTCAACAGGGCCTGTCTGTGTGAGCAGAGAAGTGGCAGGGGAGGGGAGGATGTTGTTTATCCCCAGGGAAGGAGGGAGGGAGGCTGCAAGGTGCGGGGGCCCCGCGGTGTCACACGTTCCCCCTTGACAGACAGCTGGAGATTTCCAGGCTGCTGCCTGCCACAAACGGTGAGGGCTTTTCTCTGCCCCCACCCCCTTCTGTTTGTTGCATTTCAGAGGGAAGAGAAAGGAAACTTTCCTAGGTTTGAAAATAAACAAGGCCAATTGACAGAGAGGGAGCGGGGAGAGCAAGGGAAGCGGTTCAAGAGCATTTGAACCCAAGAATTAGAACAAAGTGGAAAAAATTCAGGGGTCTGTCTCCTGTATCCAAGGCCAGCAGACAATAAGTGGAAGAAGTGTACTTCCAAAGAGCACCTCACATTGCCCTGGTAAGAAGCATCAATATTTACAAAACCTCACACTCTGTGAGTGTGTGAGCATGCAGAGGGAACAAAAGAAACCAAATAGCCCTGAACCAGGCTCTTCAGAGAGGAGCTTTCCACACGAGAGCAATCCCTCACAGAGGACGCACTGACTGTTTTCCTGACCCTTCAAGTATTAAAACACCAGCACATCCCTTAAAGGAATGGATGGGAGGTGAAGTTTCTCAGACAGTTCTCTCTGAGTGCTCACTCAAGGTCATCTTCAACCCCAAACACAGCCTTGGGCTGGGCATCCTCAGGGAATGGGAATGAGCCAATGCTCTCCACAGCACAGGAAAGCCTGGAGCCAGGTGAATCACTGAGTCCTTTGGACATTCCCATTCCTCTGGAGAGGAAATGCCAAAAGCTTCATAGTTCCATACCAGTTACTTTGTCCTCTCCTTGGATCATCCTTTGCTCGCAGAGACGACTAGAGCTGAATTCAATCCTGCTAACATTCCTGGAGCTGGAAGCAGAGGAAGGACCCTAGGCCATAGTCCTGACCCCTTTTTCTGGTTTTCCAAGCCCTCAGTTCCTACCACCCAGCCTGTTTGTACCCTCAGCTTGCTGCTGTGCTGTGTGCAGTGCACTGGGAGAGAGAATGTGAGTAGAGAGAGAGAGACTGGGCTGTAAAACCGAGAAATTGGGAATGATTTGGATTGCTGGGCATTGTTTCTGCCTATTGCAATTCAAACAGGCATACAGGCACCACAGGGTGCTGCATGGGGCACCTGAAATGAACAAATGTATAGAAAGCAAGCAAGGATGGGTGAAGGTGGGTACATGAGGATGACCTGATGGAGTTGGTGTGCACAGACAGGTAGACTCAGAATGCCAACAAAGGATGGCATGGTGCATGGAAGCACCACATCCACCACATGGTGCCTGGGGAATAAAACCCATCTGGCACTGTCTCCTGAGAGCTCTGTCCCTCCCCTGTGCTCCCCTGTGCCCCAGGCCCCCATGGTGACATCTGCTGCCCCCATGGTGACATGGGCTCCCCTCGTGCAGCACAGCTGTGCAGCCAGGTGGGGTGACTGGGGTCCTGTCCCCAGCCCAGGAACACCACCCTGCCACATCTGTGTGGGGGCCTGGGACTCCATCTGCTGTGGAGGGAGAGGGAGCCGGGCTGTGCTCCCACAGTAGGTGACAAAGAGCCAAGGAAGCAAATCAAGCTGTCATTTTCTCCTTGTGAAGGAAGACCCAGTGCCTCCGGTGCCGGCTTCCCTCCCGTGGTGGCACTAACACAATGATGTCAACCCTTTGTGGGCTGCAAGGGCATCAGGTTTCCCCCAGAGAGGCTGGTGGAGAGCTTTCCTCCACCTCAGATGGGTCAAGTGTCCCCCCAGGCTGGAGCCCAGGGACTGACATCTCCTGCTTTCAGTAACTCACTCCTCAGGCACTAAAGGAGCAGGACAATTAACCGTGGGCTTTATGAGTGAGAGGATCAGCCAGGAAAGGGGACTCCTCCTATAGCTGCAGATGGAATGGGATCTCCTGCCTTCCCAGGAGTGGAGCTGCTGCACCACAGTGGGTCACATCACTGTTCCGTGACTCAGTTTCCCTGCCACAAAATGAGCCTGAAACTCTCCAAAACCAAAAACAATTCAACAAACAAACAAACAAAAACCTACCAACCAACCAACCAACCAAACAAAAACCCCCAAAAAACCCAAACCTAAAAAGCCCCCACAAACAAACAAACAAACAAAACAGAACAAAAAATACTGGGAGGGGAAGGAAGGAGGAAAAGCACAAAGCTTTAGTGATTATGGGAGTATTTAAGGAGCATTCCCACTAACAAGTTCTGGACATTTTTAATCCCAGGCTTGCAGCCTGCATGGGAAGAGGGGCCATGGTCACGCTCAGCCCAGCAGAGCTGGGACGTGCAGACCCTTTGAAGACTCTCCCAGGCATGCACATGCCTGCACACTATTTAGCCTGTCCCTACTCAGCACTAAGGCAAGAACCCAAGTTCAGACAACCTAAGAAATGAGGTGTCTGCTCTGTTTCTCTGCAGTCAATGGGAAAGAGCTGTCAAGCTGTCTCTTGGAGATATTTCCCTTTTTTTTCTCCCCACTGCCTGCACAGTCAGTCTTGGCAGCTCTATCCATCGGTGTCTTCAGCAGCTCCTTGTGCCACACACAATGAAGGGAAAATTGTGGGGACAGCAATGCTGCTCTGAGCACACCCCACAGCAGAATAGAGGTACAGAACATTTCAGGTGATTTTTTTGTTTTTTTTTTCTTGCTGAAAATTCTGATTTGGAAGACACTGCCAGCTTATACTGATTTCAGCAAACTGTTTCAGACCCAATAAAGCAACTCAACCTAAATTAATTCTGAAAAATACAAAAATATTTACACATTTTGTGAAATGAAATATCTGTTGTTGTTTATTGTTTGAGAGGACATTTAATTTGTGTTTTTGTTTGTTTCCTTCATTTTCACTAAACAAAAAGTTTACAAAATCTTCTTGGAAATGAAATGCTACGTTATGTTCAAACCAACATGTTTTTTCTTCCAATTTTTTGGTTCACCAAAAATCACAATAACAAAAGGGTCTCTTTGATTAAGGATTTTTTTTTCAATTCAGGAGAACTTTGAGTGAACTGAAAAATCAAGTGATTTCCACAGCTCTGCTCTAAACAACCCTCAGAGAAGGGATAGTTCCTTCTTTCCACTTTGCTTCCATAACAGATGTTGCTTGAGCTGCTACAGACAAATTATTTATTTTTCCTTGTCAGCTCTCCCTGTGTTTTCTCCGTCCCCATCTCCTCAAAGGTAAGCACCACAGATCAGTCCTGCCTTTATCTTCTTCCCATCCTGCCCTCATTTGTACTTTACTTGTGCCTGAAATTAAAGCAACAAAAAAGTGTTTCCTTTGCGTCATTCAAGCGCTCCGAGGTGCACAAAGACTCACCGTGTAAATGCAACCAGCTGCTCCCTGTGCTCATATGGCACAACAGCAGAGCTGTCACTGGCCATAAACAGAGACACGGCTTATTAATGATATATAACACATTGCCATGGGGACCTTCCCCCAAGGCATCCCAGCCCCATCTCTCCAGGATGTCCCCACTCCCACCAGAGGCAGCGTTTCTCCTGGAGGTGCCCCAAGAGGCTCTGCTCCCCATGGGTGGCATCGCATTATCTGCAGAGTTGGATAAGATGGATGTTTTACAGCTACCAATTTTTTAATTAAGGATTTTTTAATCCCTTCCAACACGAGTTCTCCAGCCCAAACCTCACTCTCTAGTCACAAAGCGTTTGTGGAACTTGTATCTGCTCAGGACCTAAAGCTCTTGCAAGATCTTCACCATCAGGGGTGAAAAAAGGGGCTTATTTACTGCTGTGCTCTTGGAAACCATGATTTCTCCTCTATCCCTCACTCCCCTTGTCTCCCCCTTTACTACTCTATGTTTTCCCTGCTGCCTAATGAGCCCTCCAGAGACCTGCAGGTATAAAACTCGTTACAGCTCCCTCCACGTACCCGCATCAATAAGTGAAGGAGTGCAGAGAGAACAGGAGGGAAGCTGTCACTTTATTTCCCCATGAATTACAAACCACTTTAAAGTCTGGCACTCAGGAAAGGGCCAGTGAGAAATTGCCCCTCATACAGAGATAGGGGTTTTCTTTATGTTTCATGCCAGAAACTTGGCAAAGCCTTGGCTTATAAGGCGGTCACAGAACATCAGCGTCTGGAGCGAATGGGAAGCTGGGAAGGACATTATGAGCTTGTCATATTATCTGGACTTAAGTTTCCCACTCCTTTCCCAGATTTATTCTCTTACTCTGCATGAAACAGTGAAGTTCAAAGTGGTGGAGAGTTCTGGAGCAACTTGCTACCCACAGCCAAGGCCAGATTTCAAAAATCCCAAACCCTAGGCGTACATTTAGGCATGTAGAGAAGCAAATAGACTGTCAAAGCTGCTCAAGACATGCTGGGGCTGTGTTGGCTGCTCGTTCTCCTTCTTAATGGAGTTCAGGTGTGTAAAACAGACTCCCGCAAAGCCAGGCCCAAGTACGTAAAAGCCAGAGGTGTTTGCTCAAGCACCATCAGTAACTTGCACCCTGGTGACACCTGATGTGCCACCGTCTTCCACCACACGCTCGAGCGTGTGTCCAGTTAGACTTCCACACCTGCAGAAATGCCATAAAGCCACAAACACCTGGTTTGTTTGTAGGAACATGAGGGTTTCCAGGAAGAGCTAGGTGAGCGTGCCTCCCCCTGACACCCGAGCGTGGGCATGACACCCAGCAGCTGTTTGCTGCCAGCGGGGCTGAGTGTGTGTGTGTGTGTGTGCATGTGGTGTGCACGTCCCCATCAGGGCACGCTGGCACTGCTGTGTGCTGGAGGACGCTCAGGACTGTGAGCAGCTAGTGCTGGCTCTGCGTTTGCAGCAGGCAGGAGGGAGAAGTGGTGACCTCTGGAAGGGGCTGTGCTGAGCAGGCAGCTCTCGCATGCGGGCGGAGGGGCGGGGGGAGAGCTCAGCAAGCTCCGCGGGGTCGGGAAATGAAAAACCCTCTGTATCAGCTGCTTTTGTCATCCAGGAGCGGCGCAGAAAAATCCAGCCCTGCCACCCAAAGAATGCAAAAATACGGAACAGGAGGAAGAAAATAAAGCCTGGCCAGTGCCCTTTCTCTGGCTGTCCATCACGTCTTCCTGCTGGATTTCCAGATCCAACCCCACTGATGTGAGGCCTCTACCTTGAACTGACTTTCACTTGGTAAACACACACAGAAAGCAACTTGGAGAGAAAGCCACTTGCAAAGAAAGCCACTATGTTACTGGACACAAACACAAGAAAAATCTGGAATTCTTTCCTAAAGGTCCAAATTCCCCATTTTCCACAGGTAACACTGATCACTCACTGCTCACAAACATGCAATAAAGGATGTGGTTCAGACAGTCGCCAGGCACTGACCTTCACTCTCTGAGGGTTCATCCAGTGCTGGATGTCTTGCACGGTCTCGTTCACGCGCAGGAGGATGGGCTCGTGACTGTGATCCAGACAGGAGGTGGTACACTCCGTGCCTGCTCAAAACACAAAGGGGATAAAGCTAAAGGATAAAGCAGGCAGCTTCTGACCCTTCCAGCATCCTTCCAGCTGAAGGACAGGATTACGGCTCATTTTTCCTAAATTGCAATTAGCAGTCAACCATAACTATCACATATCTCCTAGCCACACGTGAAGTGCTGAGTACAACCCTGTACTGAGCAGGGGAGCGTGGGGGTGGCAGGTTTTCCAAGGCCTTTTTGAACAAGCTGCAAATCTAAGTGTTTCTCTGGCTATTAACTCCAAGAAGGGGGTCAGGTTTTGCGCTTTCAGATCAAGACAATGTGAAGGTTTTTTCCATTTCAACTATTCTTTCAAGCAGTGGGGCTGATTAGGGAGAGGCTGTCGAACTCATCTCACCTGTGACATGGCAGAAACCTATTGTTTGGTGGGTCAGATTTACAAACATCCAATAATAATCATCCAAAGGGTGACCAAACCTAATGATATTGGAGACCTGCTATCACCCAAGTCCCACAGTCAATGAGAAGTACGCAGAAAGGTAATGATGGCTTTGTTCACACATAAACCTGCTTTTTCTCTGATTAACTGTCATGCCCAGTGGGAATCCTGTCCTTTCTTTATTAAAACATGCTGTGATACTCTGCAGCAATATCCCAGAGCCCTGTGGTGACACAACCATAAGCCCTTGTGTGTTGGACCATTACCATTTCCCCCCTGGAAAATCACTCTTGAATGGCACAGCTGCTGCAAACATGTCATTAGGATTTCTGCACTCCAATCAGCGCTGAGGGAGGAATTAATCTCTGCACTGGTTTGGAGAGCTGAACCTTTGGCTCAACACACGCCTCAGCCTGGAAGGGCAGATTAGGTGTCTGAGGAATTACTGAAGGTGTGTGGGATTCATAGTGACCACGACTGGTTGCTATTATTTTTCCCACCTGCTTCTGCCTTCTCACATTCTCCACTTGGAGGAGTCAGTGGGACCAGCCAGATCTAGGCTGGAAAGATGGGGAGTGCTTGAGGTTTGTTTTGCTTTCCCAGGACACCTGGAAGTGGCTCCAAGGACCTACTGGATGAGGCCTATTGACACCACCCCCAGAGTGAATGACTGGCTCCTCTCCATGAGCGTGGTGGACACTTTTTCAAAAGGACTTTGGTCAGGCTTTAAAAAATGCAAAGAAGAGAGGAAAACCCCAACATCTCATCCCAAAAGTTGGTGCTGGGTGAGCCTACAAAGTGTGTGGTATGTCTCCATCTGCTGAGAACGAGAGCCAGCGGGGCCACTGTGCCCTCTCTGAGCTCCAAATCCCTCTCCAGAGAGAACCCCACTCCTGTGCGGGGTTTGCCCCATGCATCCCTCACCTCCATGATGCTGTGTGGTCCCATCCTAGGGTCAGACCCACCAGTCCCTGGGATTGGCACCTGCTGACAGTCACTGTGACAGGAGCCAGAGCTGGCAGGCACCCAGCACTGAGACGCTGCCCTCCAAACCAGGAACTGGGGTTTCTCTCCTTGCAAAAACCTATCTGGCCCTGGAGGTAACCTCGTCTCAAGGGTAAAACGCCTCTCCACATTAAGAGTCGCCGCAGCCGCTCGCTCTCCCGGGCTCCACCACGCTGGTGGAGAGGAGCGGGTCGGGATTGTTTTGATATATGATCTGTAATTGGCATCATTACAGAGCGGTGATCTCATCCAGGTCGTGTTCTCCTCCCCGGGGAGGGAACACAAGGAGGCTCGCAGTCCTGCGCATGGCTGCGATATAATGAGGGAGCCGCGCAAGGAGGAAATTTCTCCAAGTTCAAAGGGACAGGCGGAGGCAGGAGGGGGATGGCAGGGGCTGGGAGGGGGGCTGCAGGAAGGGGCCTCGCAAACCTGTGTGGGCTGCAGGCAGTGCAGCTCCTGTTGCAGCCCTTACAGCAGGGAGACCCCCAAAATGGGGGCTGGAAGTACAATATGGTGTGTACAGGTCAGAGTGTCTGTCCCTCCCTGCGCCTGGGTGACACAAAGCCAACGTGAGCACAGCAGTCATCACCCCTTGCACAGGGAACAGGTATCCCAGAAAGAAGAAGGAAAACAGACCCTTGAAAACAGCTCCTAAACAACTGCCATACCAAAGGGAATGCTCAGCTGGTCTCATACCGTTTCTGGGGAGACCTGAATTATCCTAGTGCTGCATTCTCCTGTCAGCTCCCTGCCTTTCAACTTCTAGAGCACAGGTTTGTGCATGTGGCTGAAGGAGTGGGGCATTACAAAAGCGTAAGAACAAAAGAGGGTACAATCCCTCCCTGGCACAGCCTGGCATGTTGCTGCCCCTGAAAACCAGCTGGCCAAGAAGGCACACCATGAAACTGGAAGCCCTGCAAGGAGCCTGCAATCAGAGCATGTTACATGACGCCTGGCCTCTCAGAGCTCCACTTTTCTTAAACGCATTTCCCTGAAAAGCCTCCCATAGCAGGCTCTTGGGCAAACAGGTTACTTGAAGGACTCCTTCCTCCCTCCCTCCCTCCCTTCCATCCCCATCCTCTCCCTGGTCTCCTGCTCCCACCTGGGGGCAGGTGTGGGTGTCACCCACCTATGCCGTAGCCGCCGGCGCACTGCAGCTTCAGATGGCTGTTGAGCTGGGTGGGCAGAGCACACTGCCCCTGCATCTCCCTGCACAGGTGGAAGGAGCCACTCCAGGTGCCATCCTTCCGGCAGTGGATCACGTTGCTGCCACGGCCCTGGGAATGAGGGAAGGCGATAGTGAGAATTAACAAAAAAATAGCAAGGAGAGGCTGAGAGATGAGGAGTGAGCACTGATGTGGTGTTGGACAAAGTTCTGTTGGAGCTGGAAAAGCCTCTGGTTGGGATTGCCAGTCCTAGGAGCGGCAAGAAGGAGTTTTCTTCCAAAGAATAAAGAAAAGGAAACCTACAGTGTTGATACACACACACACATCTCTTCTCTTCTGTGCAATTCAAGGTCTTTACAAGCCCCTTGCAAGGTCTACACCTTAGAACAGCCCCACTCCTGTTGCAATAGAGGTGCCTTCACCCTGTTTGCCTTCCTCCTTGTTACAGAGAGGTTGGTGTCGAATGCAGACAGCCTTTTTCCTCTTTGCATTTTCAAACCAGTTACATCATCTCTGTTGAAAAAGAAAGAATCCCCACTGGCCGTCTGAAGGAGGAAGGGAGAGTGGGACACGAGCTTAGCAGGGCAGAACGTGCTCTTCAGAGCTTGGCTGCCTTGAGTGACAGCAGGCGAAGGGGCTGAGATGGACACGCACAGAGGCAGGTGGGAAGGACGAAAAGATCCTCTGGTGTGGGAATGGGCAAGGAACAGAATATGACATTTCTCTTATAGAAGAGATTCTTGGTATGATACTGAAGAATGAATACCAAAGTCCGAGGGGAAATATCATGCCCTTTAAAGACAACAAAGGAGTGCGCAGGCAATCTTTTGTCAGATCTATCCATGCGGCGTTGGGGATTTCTGTGCAAACAAGCTGTTCTGTGGGATCTGCGGGCCCAGCTGCCATGGGGCAATGTGGGACATTCAACAGGAGGATGTCTGGTGTGGGTGGGCTCCAAAACTCCTGTGGGGGCCTTACTGGGTGGGAGAATCATGCAGGATCTCTGCTTCTCCTCACCCGGTTTTCACGCCAGACACGTTGTCTGCTGTCTACTCGCCCTGCTCTTGGACACTGTGCAGGATATCTTTGGGGATTCTTTAATGTGCTGTCCATGCTGGGATCCCTGCAGGACTGCTGAGCGTTTTGGAGGAGCTCTGCCCCACAACTCACACCCATTGTTGCACAGGGACCTGCAAAAGCCCCTGGTACCAGCATGGAAGAGGGTTCAGCTTTCAGTGGTACTCTTGTCCTTAATATCCTAATGCTTCCCTTTTTTTGCTCATCTTTGTTAATGAACACAGTGTTTAGTGAGATGTAAAGTGGTATTAGCAGCAGACTATGGTGTGGGACCTGCTTCCCCTTCTCTAGACATCTGGCCATTGCCAGAAGTAATAAGGAAATCGTATGAAAGGAATAATGGAGCAGATGGACTCAGGGTGAGATCCTGCTTGGTGATTCTCACCTAAGGGCCAGTTTGGCAGAGATTGATTAATTTAGATCTGACTGTTTATATGATTTGTGTACAATATGCAGAAATGGAAGACCCTTGCTCTGGTGCCAGGGGAGGTACCTGCTTAAATGACCATTACATTCCTGGTGATTAAGAGATGCTGTATGTGCAGCCAAGTAATGGTCTTCCAGCATGGTGACAGAGTCAGGAATAAATTGCTAAATTATAATTGAGCACAATTTGCTGTTTTAGCAAGTTGGTGCACTTCCCTTGCAATTTCCATGTCAGGGTTCAAATGTGATTCTCAAAGATGAGCCATGAAACCTGATTTATGTTCCTGGAGCTGGCTGTGCTTGAGGGTACTCCTGTATAGTTTCAGCAACATACTCAGAGATCCCAGGATATCCATTGCTATAGTAACATCCTGTCCATCATCCCTTGACCTGCAAAATCTCTTGTGAAAACCCCTGCTGGGTTTCTTGCTTGGATGCAACGTGTATTATCACCTTATATAGCTGAGAGAGACTTAGTGGGGTTTAATCCTTAAATAATTAACACCTCTCAAGTGGTTCTGGCTTGTGCCAGGAGCTCTTGCTCTTCTTCTGTAGCCTATTTTCTGAGATATCTGAAAATACTTTTCACTGTAAATACCTTTCTCAAGATTTTATCTGCTCCTTTGCCCAAGGTGCTTTCGCAGCTGAGCAGTCACTCCTCTCCCTCCCAGTGAATAGACAGAGTTGTATCTCTTCCTTCCCAGAGCTTACTTCATTACTGCTGTAACCCTGACTCCACTGCTTGCTCCTTTCTGTGTTCACCTCATTTAAAAGCAAACACAAGCCCATTCCACCAGCTGTCATTGCCCTGGATGTCCCAATTTCCCCACACTGGCAGTGCTGGAACACAGCACGGGCCATGCTGCCCCTCTGAGCAAGTGGTGGATGCACAAAGCCACAGCTGCTGTGTCCCAGAGCTCCCACCCCCTCTGCCTGCAACTTCTCATTTCACGCTGCTCAAAACCTCACTCCAAGTCTTAAACGAGGAAAACTTTCCCAGGTGCCCTGATGTGAAACGCTGGGGCTCTGTCTGTTGCCACCATGCAGAAGGCAGGCCAGAGGACAGGGAACAGGAGCTTTTAACATGTGGAGCAGGTACCAGAGGTGTCTTTCACGTGACTGCCCCTAGAGCAGGGTTGGTACCTTTTTAAAGGTTCTCAGGCTCTGATCTGATGATCTGAATTCTGATGATATGAAACAGTCCTTGTCAGAGCACACCCTGCTACAAGCAGTGCCTGCAGTTGCTGCAGCTTCCACATCCCCACTTTCTCTTCCCAAGCAGAGGGAGCAGCAGCAGCACTTCTGGGAGAAGTTACTTATCTCACAAACTATAATTACCTCTGGTGAGGAAAACTAGGCATTTTAAATAAGATAGTAGAGGCCAGACCTTCTCATATCAGTGAACACAGCTCCCAGGAAGCCAAAGGCAACATGCTGATTTGTGCCAGATGGGGATCTGACCTCTGATGCCAAATGACACCTTCACAGCCAGAAAAACATGGAAGTTTAGAGAGAATTCACCTGAATAGCTGTAATCCCTATGGTGCTAAATTATCACACAACACACAGAGATAAAATGGTAAGAACTGGAGAGAAAAGTGAGGTAAAACAGAATGAATATATGGGATAAGTGTAGATAACTCATATTCTACTTACTTTGATTTGTTGCTGCTGATTTTCTAGCCAGATAAAGCCACTGTGGCAGATTTTTCTGCCATTTACTGTCTAGAAATGGTAAGTCAGCCACTTCTAATCCTCTACAAGTAATAGTTAATACTGTTACTACTATCATAGAAAATAATCACTACTATCATAAAAAAATAATATTTCCACGCTCTCCCTCAACTTTAAACACGATTTTTCCTTTTGCATTTCCCTGGTTTTGGAAGAGCTCAATATCCCTTGGCCTCTCCAAGAGAGGGAAGGTATGAAAAACCAGACTTGTGTGGGCTGAGGTGGTTTGGGTGAGGCAGACTCACCGACTGGCTGTCATCGTCCTCGCACTTGATGCGGCACTCGCTGTTGAACTGGAAGCCGTTGGAGCACTGGTAGAGCCCGTGGAACTTGGAAGGTGGAGGGTCACAGGTGACGGGCACGCAGGCGCCTGGCAGCCACGTGCCGTCTTGCGTGCACTGGATCTTAAAGGCTCGCCTTTTTTGTGCAGAAAAAAAGCAACATTTAGTGAGTGGCTGAGTCAGCAGGGAGCCTCTAAAGGCTCCGAGCTCTGCTAGCAGGTTGCAGGAGATGGGTGTGCTCGAGCTTCTAACACTCGGGGAACAAGTTGTGAATCTGCGTCATGAGGTCTCTGAGCAAAAATAACAATTATTTGAAAAACCAACATTGAGCTGCCCAGCCTAAACTCCTCTTTTGGCCTTGGACACATCTCCCAAGAACTCAGCTTCCCAGGCTTGTGGGCTGTGGTTGGTTTGAAGTGGGTTTGTGCAGAGTCAGAAGTATACGACAGCACTAACCCTTTTCTTCAGGGTTTCAAAGGGGACTCCCCAGGCTGCATATCAAAGGGGTATTTCTAAGGTAAAGTCTGTTTTTTTGACCACTGGTCAGGATTTTTAAAGAAGCCTAAGTGAGCTGGGTGCCTAAACTGACCCTGCACAGCTATCTGCATGAAGGAATTGTTCCATGCTATTCCCTATGGCACACAGAGTCTGCGACAAACAACCCCTTCCCAAAATCATTGTAACTCATGGCTTTCTGAACCAGGCTGATGGCATAGCTTTAGTCTTTCACGTACTTCCTTGATTTTCTGGAGGATCCAGGGACGTGGTAGCCTGGTTTGCATTTGTACTTGCAGAAGGAGCCCACTTTGTGCTTGTCCTCTCGGCAGCGCGAGGTCTGGAGATCCGCATTGGGGACGATGGAGGGTGCTCGACACATCAGCTCACACAGGGCCTCAGGAAAGGACCACAGCCCATCCTCCATGCAGGTCAAGTTGCTGTTGTTTCCTGAGAAGAACAGTGAGCAAAGTTAACGACGTTCAGCAGGACTATTTTCTTTCGAAATGTTGTTACACCCATAAGATATCAAAAGCCCCCTCAGTCGATTTGACAAATTCAGCTGCATTGAACATTCATATGTCCTGTGCGTTCTCTCGCTCTAGATGATGTCATTAAATCATTTAGGACTCTGCTTTCAGGTGACAGGCAGGCAGTGCTTATTTCAGGAAATGCTATAGCATAGGGGAAGCCACACGGGCTTTGTCATCTTTTGTATTTCTCTTCCTTATTTTGTTCCTCTCTGAAAGGAAGCTTGTTTCATACATCAACCCCCTCCTCTCCAAAGCCATGGCTTTAACAGAGGGTTTGGTGCCATCACATTCTTCATTCTGCTTCTGTGTTATATCTTTTCCCTGAATCTGTCCCTTTTATTTCAATTTGGAACCTTTTGGAGCAGCATCTGTTAGTATTAGAGTCACTACTCCAACACAATGAGGAGCCATTCTCAGCTGGGGACTCTCAGTCCTTGGGGACTACTGTGATAAATATGATTCATAATACTCATTAGAGACTCATTTTCCTCAGGAAGCTTTCTTGGCCAACACCTCAAAGGTAAAAGGTACAATAGATCTATTTGCCTCTGCTATGACCTACTTGACTTCAGAAGGTTAAGCTAAAAGTAGCCCAGTCTCAGTGTATTTTACATTCTTTGTTATTCTATACCATATGTTGAAAAGGAATAAGCTTTTCCTAAGAAACAAAGCACAGCTATGAGCCACTAACCCTTCAAAAATCCCTAATATTCCATTGAAATCCCTGAGCATTGCTGCAGGAACTCTTCTCAACCCACAAGGCATATTTTCAACAGTGAGCCAACTTCGGAGTTATCCGAAATAATACTGACAAACTGCTAACCCCGGAGCAATGCCATCTCTCTGCGAGGGGAGGAAGAGAGCCGGGGCATGAGGCTGGAATTCAAAGAAGAAGAAAACAAAAGGCTCTGGAGGGCTCAGGAAGGTATGTGGAGGAGCCCTCCTGCCCTGGCCTCAAAGATAAGAGAAGCCACATTAAATCAGCCCCGGATTTCTCTCTCCCCTCCCCAACTGCAGATGATTGCAGAGGCATTTTGTGCAGGAGGGAGCTCTTTTCTGGAGCACCAGCATGTTCCTCTGCTCTGACTCATGCAGCAGCTCCCAGCCCAGCCGTGGTGATATCATACTTGCCACTGCAAAGCGATAAGCTGTGACATTACCAACAGTGGCTGTCATGACGTCAGTGATTGAATTAGGCATGACTCATTCCAACGCTGTTCTCCAGAAGCTTTGTGGCAACATTTATTAGTCATCAGTGATGGCTCTACACCAAACGGAGCCTTTACCTCACAGCTCAGTGTTTCTGGACAGAAGTGAAGTGATGCTACACACCAGAGCTGCAGCCCCTGATCTGGGGTTGGTTGTCATCCCTCCAGCTAACCCCTGCCTGAGTCATCGGCTCTTGTTGGTCATGATGACTATAATTATTTTCACCGCCCGCTCAAAAATATTTAAAGCACTTAAAATGAAATAACACCTTTTGTTGAAGATAGCCCTGTGAGTGTCTAAACAGAAAAAGGGAGGTTTTTGCTAAAAAGTAGTCTTATTTTCTCTTAACTATCCTTTGAGTAGTCATAACGTTGTGAAGTTTCTCTTAACCTTTTGAGTAGTCATAACTTTGACTTTTTGTTGGCTGGTTTTGGTTATCTCCCATCAGAATTAAAAATAATTAAGCAATTTGCTTATATATGAAGAAATCAACATAGCCTTTCCCTGAAATGAAGAATACTTCCCATGCCTTCCTTCTTGGGGTTTGCAATGAATCCCAGCAGAGAAGGAGATACCATGGGTACAAAAAAAAAAAAAAATTATACAGTGTTTGTACCTGAGTTGACAACAGCAGATAAGTTTATTTACAAGATGGACAAGTTCCTTCAAACTAACATTTTTCTTGTTTCCTGAGGACCAGATCAAAAAGGGAAATGTGCCAGTGAGCAGAAGAGTTGATGGTGATGAGAAGAGGATGGGGATGTTAGCAGAAAAGTAGCAGGGAAGAAGATCAAGGAGGAGAGGACAGAGGGTGGCAAGCTGTGTAATTTCTAGGGGAAAAAATAAAAGAAAAAAGGAAAGTGTAATGAGTGCCAAACAAGAAGAGGACAAGAAGGTCAGAGTAGAACAAAATGAGTGTGGAAAAGGAGAAGGGTGATGTTGAATTAGAAAAAAACAGTGATGGGGGTCTGTGTCATTGGGACATGGGGCTTTTCAGTCTTCTCTTGTCTTTCCAAATACATAGAGGAGGCATAGAAGGGAAACAGACAGTGGAAATAGACAAAGCATGGGAAAGAAGATGAGAGAGTTCAATCTGATTTATCCCCATGACTTTTCCATGTTTTGGTTGTATGGAAGCAATATTCCCTGTCATTACTGC
This sequence comes from Melospiza georgiana, assembly GCF_028018845.1. Classification (NCBI taxonomy): domain Eukaryota; kingdom Metazoa; phylum Chordata; class Aves; order Passeriformes; family Passerellidae; genus Melospiza; species Melospiza georgiana. Next base: position 5,075,361 of record NC_080449.1, on the reverse strand, counting down.
CTGGCCAGCCACGATCAAGGAAAGGTCAAAGCAAGGTAATAGAGAGATGCATAAGAACTTAACTTCTAATATAAATAAACCTTCCATAGAGTCCCATAATTCTTCCTACTTAAAATATCATGAATAACTCTAAACCAACAGCAAGAGCAACATGTATTCCTGAGAGCAGTCTGTGTTAGCTGTGTCTCTCAGGTCACTGCACAGACACCCCCCAATACCTTTCAGAAGAGCAGGAGGCCGGCAAGTGAAGGAGCATTTCTTGCCAAAGGTGGTCCCCTCGCTGCAGTTGAAGGTGGCAGGGTAGACATGGTACTGGTCTGGGACACCACAGTCCACGGGCTCACACGTCACCTGCTTGTTCCACTTCCCATCCATGCATGTCATGGTGACGCTGGACTCCGTCTGGAAAAAGACACATGGCTACAGCCACCACAGCCAGCAAGGGAGAGCTCAAAACAATTTCAATCCTAATAGCCGTAATTTTGGCTCACAAGTTAAGCACAGCCATGTCGGGCCCCTACCATCATCATTTGGACAGCAGCTACCAAACCCACCAAGGTTCATAAGGAACAGTGTCAGAAAAAGGATTTTCTGTCACGTCTGGGGTGAGACACCAAAGCACTTCCATAGAAAGAGTGCAGCTCTACAAATAATCCAAACTCCTGTCTGGCCTCCTGAGACAAGGAGAGAACCTGCTGCTCTCCCCTGCCATCAGAAAGCAGCACAAGCCTGAGCTGTTTGGAGCTGACAGCTGTCCCCCATCCCTGTCACCTCTGCAGTGACAAAGCCACTCCAAAGGGATCCCCCTGTGCTTCCAAGTAGTCAAACTTGTTTTTAGGTTTGAAATAAAAGCCAAACTGACATGAAGCCATTTGGGACTCTCACCCAGGCTCTCCCGAGAGGTGTCAGTCACCCTTGGACAGGGATCTCAGGGGAAGTGCCTGGGGCCACATCAGCATTGTGTGCAGACACTGACAGCTGCTGCTGTGGCTTCCCTGGCAGAGTGCCCCAAGGCTCCGCACAGAACCAGGGCCCTGCTGTCCTGACACCATGGACACGAATGCCTGAGGGACAGAACTCTTCTAGGAGAAATTTACCATGAGTGTCCAGAGTGTCCTGCCCATAACTGGCACCTGGAACTTGAGAGGATGTACACAGTGTCAGTGCCTGTGCTCTGACTTCCCCAAAGTCACTCTACCATCACAGCTACACAGAAACTAAACTTCTGTGGATCTGGGGAATAATCCAAACTGCACAGCACACTGGAATCCTGGAGTGCTAGGGGCAAAGAAGAAAAATAGGGGGGGGGAAGTAAAGAAGCCACCCATCTAAAGCTAAGATGAATTTACTGAGTGACTGAAGGACAAACAGATGTTGGCAGAGAGAACTGAGTAAACAACATATCCACTTTCTAATTAAAAATGGAAAATTATTAAAAGCTAGAAGAATCTAACTCTTCCCTTCACACCAGAATAAAGAGAGGGACAGAGGTTAAGAAATGTGAGAAACCCAAACATGAGAAGGGGAAGATGCTGGCAAGGAATCTGACCAAGCCATACAGCAGCACTCCTCTGCCTCCAGGGAATATTTTATTCAGGGCTGGTATGCTCACAGGAGATTTGCACCGCCGGCCATTGATCTGGGTTTATAAAAGGAAAGGGAATTTTTCTAGCACACATCAAAGGGACCTGGATTCCCTTTTTGCAAAAACACCCTAATGGTTTCAACAGAAGTTCAGACCTGTCTCCCTTTGATATATGGTTGCATTCAGAATGGAAAAAGCAGTCCCTGAGCTGGGAAACTGGACACTTCCCAAGTGGGCACAAAACCCCTTTTCTAGACCGTGGAGTTTATTTAAACAGGGAGCACTGCTGATGGAAAAAAATGTCTTTTCTACAAACTCAGAGTAGCACATTCTGGGATACTCAGAGCCATCAGGTGAAGTGATACTGTGTGTTCACATTCCCAATAATCTCTCTCCCCAATGGCTGTTAATTCTGCCTTTGTTGTTTATCAGAATATCTGTACCATTAAAAAGTGTATATAAACTGTAGGCAGTTGATGTCCTGAAGATTCCAGGGTGTTGCAGTGTGATGGCCACAGGAGAAGGGATCATACAGAATATTCCCATGTCTTGCAAACCATCAGCACTCCAGGATGAGCTGCTCCAGCACCCAACAAAGCCATCCATCCATTGCCCTTTAACAGATGCTATTATCAAATAACACAGCAGCAATGTGGCTGTTGGAACTTAAAACATAAACCCAAGCTATTGATGTCAATAAACTCAAGCTAATGATGTCAGGGGCTATCCAAATATTATGGAAAAGACATGGGCCTTGCATAGCTTCATGTTGGATACTGGATCCATGATGAGCAGAGAGAAGCTGTATCAATGATAAGCGATTCAGCTCCAGGAATAAAGTTATTGGTGTTGCTGTGATCTAGTTTAGGAATAAATTAATGTTTCTACTAGTTGTTACTGGCTGGTGAAACACAGTGTGGTGCATGAGGAAGTTTCTCTAACGACAGCGTCGCACATCAGATGTACCTCTGCAGAGCACCAAAGAAACAGAAACCAGAAAATAACACAACAATTCAAACAGAAGCAATATCTGTGCACGTCACTCACACCTTACAAGGATTGTTTTGCCCAGGCTACCACTTGTGAGAGTATTTCAGCTGCAGCCTGTGGCCTTTGTTAGCAGAGAGCAGCAGGACACCAGAGCATGCTGGAAGTGCCACAGGTTGGGATCTCTCTTTGGGAGAGATTCCTCTCCACAGCCACATTCTCACTGACCTTTGTGCCCTTGTTCTGGACCTTGATATCAAAATGTTAATAATTAGTGTCTCCATGTTTTCATCTCTGGGTTTTTCCCTGTGATATTTTCCCCACAAAGCCCCTAACCTAATCTGTAAGGGCTCTCAGACCCCTATGGATTTTCCTCTTCCTGGCACACTGGGAAGGCCATTCCCCAGCAGAGAAGCTGTGCACTTGGAGGTAAGACCCTGGCCACTCAGCTTTTCCCAGTAATTTGTTCCATGTTTGGTACGATAGAAGCTGAGGTTTTCAAGGTCAGACATAATAATGGCACATTTTAGAGCATGTCTATCATGTCATCACTCGAAGCACACGCAATTCTGCTGCAGGACACAGCAGAGAGCACTCCCTGCAATGGACACAAAGACCAGTGGCTCTGATTGGAAGCAAAGAGGACAAACCTCCCCCAGAAATTATTGCTGATGGCACCCACCAGCTTTTGATTTTCAGCGTCACACCTGAGGGTGGGATCACTGCAGCGCCCAGGGACAGCACCCCTGGCTGCTGAGCAGGATCCTGTCCCTCCCCAGCTCCATGCCTCACCCTGGAGGCATTCATGAACGACTCAGCCCTTGGATCTGGTGCTGGGTCTTATGGCAGCATCTGCCGGTGCCTGTGCAGCTCTCCCAGCCGGAGCTGAGCAGGCACGTGCCTGTTTCGCCTGTCTGATCTGACAAGGTCACCCAGCTCACAGCAGCCCACACGAAGCACTTGGCTTTCTCGTCTGGTTTATTAGCTGTCACTTTGGGCACTTTGCGCTGCTTTGACTGGCATCACAGCAACTGCTTCCCTTCATGTCCTGCCTTCCAAAAGAGGCTTGAGCAAGGAGGGAGGGTGGGCAAGGAGGAAAGAGGGGGGAGAGAAAAGGGGCCTCCAAAGATACAGTGAAGAGGATGCAAACTTAAACAAATCTGGTGCCAGAAAGATTTCTTTTTCGGGACTTTTAACAGCCTGGGAGAATTCATGTCTCCTTCCTGCTGCCCAAGATCCCAGCCAGCCCCTTCTTCAAGTGATGCTTCACGTGTGAAGTTTCCTCTCCTTAAAAATGAACAGCTGTGCCCTCCCCTCTAAGTATTCTTCCACTTCTGCCCACTACTGTGCCTCTAATTGAACCCACATGAGCCGTGCTTTCTTTTCCTGGCATGATTGATGATGCCTTTGCACAACATTAGGGAGCTGCTGGGTTTTAAATAACACCTCTTGACCAGAGCAGCAGTGGTGGTAGCTTCAAGGAGAGATGACAACAAGTCACTGAATGAGCAGGGCTTTCAGTGAAGGACAAGGGGGAGGGAAGCACTGAAAGACAAAGGGGGGAAAGAGGAAGAAGACAAGAAAGAGCGATGGAGTTGTCAAAGGGGGGTGGGAAGAAATCAGGGAGGGAGAATGAAAACATCCCCAAGATCTTCTTTGTGAGAAAGATACATGAAGGATTTTGCTCCATCACTATGCAAAGCCCTTTGTTGTTGTTGTTGAAGTCCCTAAATGAGGATGAGAGAGAGCCCAAGAGTCTGTAAACAGCTCAGCTTTCTTTTTCTTTTCAAGCAGCAAAGAGTTTCTGCTGCACAGAGTGCTGACAAGTTTTAGGGTTTGGTGATTTTACAGGGTTTTAACAGAATTTGGGAATGGGAGTTTCTCAGAGAGGGAATGAATGAATGTTTTGCCCTAAAACTGATTAAAATGGTTGCTTCAGAAGACACAGAGTCTAGAAAGTGCAGAAACTGTTAAGAAGATTTTTCAAAGACCCTTTAGATGTAAAAGATTGATTTGAAATATGACTTGTGCCCCTACATCACCAAGGTGCTTTTGAAAATGCCACTTTTTGTTGCTCTCTTTGCCATTTTTTTTTTCTGTCTTTCAATGAAAAAGGAAGACAAATATGGTTCAGATGCCAAACAAAGGTGTTTCCACTGGTCTGTGGATCACCTTCACCAGCATGTAGTGGTCATGAGCCACTGATGGTCAGTTTGCTCTTTGAGACATTGCACCTCACCCTCCTTCCTACCCATGAGTGTGAAACATCAACATGTGCAAAGCTGCTTCCTTCTTCCTCTTCCTCAGGCAGCTCCACACACTGACAGTCAAATGAGAAAAAAGGTATCTCTATACCCTCCAATTAGTCAAATAAGTGAAATAACCAATTAAATGACAAAAATGAAACAAGGAACAGCTTCGTGCAAGTCATGGCAGAAGGTCCCTCTGGCCATGGACAACCACCCATGTGCCTTTTGTCACCCCCAAATGCTTGTGACTGGAAGAGGAACTGAAGCTGGAAAGCAAGTAAGGAAGAAGCACAATGCCTTTTGATGTGAGAAATCCAGACCATGGATTCTGGACTTTCTCAGATAATTCATTTCTTGCCTACACGTTCCACAAGTTCTGTTTTGAAGCACCTGACGCCAAGAAATAAAACAAGATGATAGTGAAAGAAACTGTCTGTTCCTTTCCAGAGGATCTCTGAAGCACACTAACAAAACTTTAAAAGCACGTGTTTAATGTGCTTAGCTGGTCATGGGTATTTTTAAGATGCTCCACTCCTTCCCTGATTTGAACAGTGAATGCACAGCACTGAGCAAAACAAAGCCACTGGCCTCAGGGGGTTTTATTGGTGGAAAAGACAACGAAGTGCAAGAGCAGAGCAGGGTGAGAGGAAGCGTGTTGTAATAGGCAGTGAATCACATTAGTGAGGGGTGCTAAAATCCTCTGCTCCTGTCATATGAGTCTGATCGAGGCTCTGAAACCAAACTTCTCCCAGCAAAACCATGCCCAGCTGGCTGAGCCTACCCAAAAGGTAATGCCTGCATTTAAATAACACAGGGCTGGTGAAGCACACTCAGGCTGTTTTATTTGGTTTGTGATCCCTGTGTGCTTCATGTGCCCCATGTACAGATCCCTTCCAACAATTTCCTGGTTCAGCCACTCAAGCTTGTTTTGAGAACTGGTTTTCTGTTCTGTAAAAATGCTCAGCTGGAGCTGGGGTTCTGGTGCTGATGCCAATTAGGATGGAAGAGGCCCCAGCTCGCGGGGTCCTGTATTTGTTTTGTAATTGAGTTGAAAGGGTTGACTCATTCCCCTCCACTCTGTCTCCCCCCTCTGTGAGCTTATGAAGAACACAGTATTTCACAAGCACAGACAGGCTGCTGAGTGTGGCTGCCCCAGCCCCTGGCCCAGATGTGAGGCTGCCCCAGATGTGAGTGCTGCCCCCACAGCCAGGGAGAGAAGGTGCTGATGGGGGAAACCACCCCCATGTCTCACTCAGAGGATGTGGCAGTGGTAGAGATGAGGGCACAACGTGGGGTGTCAGCCTGCATCCCCCTGTCCCCAGCATCCTGCTCCCAGGGCCATGCTGCACGTGCACCTAATCCACCTGCCCCAGCACAAGGCATTGGATTTTTTTTTTGATGTTTAAACAAATTGCTAGCTTTCCTCAATACCGTCCTGACCGCATGAAAATGTGCTGCTTTTGTAGGACTGGATTATTAATGCATGGATTAGAGAGGATGGGGAGCATTGCCTGCCCTGCTGGGAGAGGTTTTTGGTGATTTGTCTGGAAGCAAAAAGGTTTGGGCTTTTCTGTGCCCTCCATGCTGCACATGTCAGGGCTGGGAACAGATGGACTGAAACACTGCAAAGGAGTTAATATGTTGTTAGCCTCAATCTGAGGACTCAATATTAGGAATTTTACCCAGAAATTCGTTGTGCAAAAACACGAGCATCCTACTCCCAAAACACCAACCCCTCTACGCTCTCTACTCAATGAAACCAAATGGTTTGGCTGAGTAGCGCCAGTGAGATCAAACAAGGACTGAACTCAAACATTTTGGTTTGAAAATTTCTAAATTCAGGGAATGTCTGAGCTTTGCTTATTGCCAGAAACTCTTCCTACAGAGTCAAAGAGCTCCTGTTCTGACGACAAGAATTTGGACAAGACCTTATCCCAGGGCTGGGCTGAGATTTTAGCGTCTACCCTGAGTTATCCCTCAATTTCTCCACAGCTGTTTGCTCACCCTGGTCTTGTGCATCACAAAAAAACCGCCGTGGCAGGACAAACCTGGCTCTTGACGAGATCATCGTCCCTGTGGATGTGCAGGATGTAGCCAGCCCTGCAGCTGACGTTGCACTGGGCGCCGCTGTCCCAGCCGCTGCCGCCGGTGCAGTTGAGCAGCGCGTTCTCGATCTCCAGCCGCTGGCAGTCGGTGGCTTCGCAGGAGTAGTGGACACAGCTGGGAGGGAGACAAGGAGTGGTGGTGGTGTTATTCGATAATTTCAATCCATTTCACAAGAGCAGTGGCTGATTGGCAGACTTTGGTCAGAGAGTCCTGAGCCCAGCTCAGGAAAGGGCTCCACAGCCTCTTGGTGCATGTCCTGAAGGACAGTGGGCACAGTGGTAACAAAGACAGCAAATTAAAGGGTTTGTAGCAAAAGGGAAGAGCCTACCAATTCTGTAGAAGCATCTTCTGTTCTGCAATATTCCACTGCACTATGACCTCCCTATTCTTGTATTAATGCCCATTTCTCCATCCATCCATCCATCCATCCATCCATCCATCCATCCATCCATCCATCCATCCATCCATCCATCCATCCATCCATCTCTCCTGTGAAAACACTCCCTCCAAGAGCAGTCCTCATTCCCCATCCAATTTTAAAGCTGCTCAATCCATGAGTGTTGATATTGGCAGTGATAAGTGGCCACATGTGAGGGGGGGTTTCTGTGATAGACACTCTTATCTTGGAGAAGCTTGATTGAAATCATCACATTCATTTTATTCCACTTCACGAGGAACACCAAACATCAACTGTGTAGCTGTGTTGATAAGCTCTTATCAAGCTCAGCAGCATGCTGTCATTTCAGATCTCTCCAGTTGCTCTCCTGCCATCCATAAAATCTTTCCCCCATGAAAACTGCTTGTTCTCCCTCTGGAAAATTATTGTAACATTTAGCACAACTTGCAAAAAGAGATTTTTGTTTAATTTTTATACACACAGAGATGTCTGATTGACACAAAATCTTTCCCCATCTCTGGTGACCTGACTCAAACATTATAGCACATCTTAAAATATGAGTATCGGGTAGCCCCTCAACAAAACAGCAATGAAAATGTTGAAGATCATAAAGCATGAGGAGAGATTAGCCTAGAGAGAGGGAAGAAATATTTTTACAATGAGGCTGGTAAAACACTGACACAGGTTGCCCAGAGATGCTCCATCCCTGGAAAAATTCATGGCCAGGTTGGACAGGACTCTGAGCAATCAGATCTAAAGATGTCTCTGTTTACTGCAGATGACCTTTAAAGTTCCCTTCAACACAAACCATTCCATGATTCTATGTGCAAAGTGCTTCTGGAATAGAGATGAAATTTCTGGGATAAGGACCCCTACAAGGTGGTATTTCGCTGATAAAATTAATAATTAATTTAAGTTTAACACAGTTAAATTAGTTCTGGGGAGGGAAAACATTAACTTATTTCACCATCTGATTGTTTAGGGAAGAAACTAAAAGAGAAAATTATAGAAAGAAGGGAAAGCAATGTATCAATATACATATTTTGAAATAGATGACAAGCAGTTATTTCTGTCCACTAGAAAAAAAGGGTTAACAGCCACTAAAGCCCTGTTCAGCTTAGTAAGCCCTGACTTAACATGTACATGGTGTTTTGCTGTGTTCAAAGCACTGTGCAGACATTATCTAATTAATTTTTGTGACACCCCTGCGAGACACCTGGGCTGGTATTGTTATCCCCATGTTACTGATAGAGAAGCACATCTGCACATGTCTCTACTGAGCTCTAGATCAGATTAAATGACAGTATTTATGTACCTGCACAACTCATTGCTCTGTCCCTGACTAGTGCTATATGGGAAGTGCCCACTGCTTGTAATTTAAGGTTGCTTGTTCAGTGTTGGTCCTTCCCTGGAGTGTGATGAGCTATAAGCAATTTCCACATTCAGAAATATTTTATTTCCTCATGGTGCACAAAGCATTGCTGCTGACAGAGCTGAGGAAGGAGAATTCCACCCCTGTGTTGGCCAATTCCATACCCTTGCATGCAACAAACCCCTGGCTATCAGCACAGCTATGATGTTCATCACCTCTGCAGGATGAATGATCCTGTGCCAGAGCTGGCCTGTCCAGGGTGATTCTGCTTTCAGGAGGATCCCCACCCACTAACCAAGGACTTCACACGGTTTCCAGTCACTGCATCTCACAGCCTGAGGTACAGATTTAAACTACTGTGGATTTCACTCTGAAAGGATTGACATGGCTGTGGATGGAGCGGCAGCAGGACAAGTGAGCAGCCCGTCCCTGTGCCCAGGTGGCCATCACCTGAGAAACAAGGTGAGGAGAACAGGTGCTATTGCCTGGCAAATGCCCAACACAGATCATCCAGAGGTGTGAACCACAGGCTTTACACACTCCTTACACACCGTGAGCCTCACACCCTGCAGGTCCCCAAGCAGAGCAGGACCCTACCAACCTCTCCCTAACCCTACCAACCTCAGGGTCCTGCTGTTTGAGTAAATCCTCAGCTGACATCAGTGATAACATCTGATACTGGATGTTGGGCGAGAGTGTAAATGATGCTTTGTGGAACCCTCCCTGCTACACATCCCAGTTAGTCTGGCCCACGAGAGCCAACTCTCACTTTGCTCCCCTCCATTTCTCAGATGGCGAGGCAGCGGCACGAGTGTGTCCTGTGCCAGGGCTGCAGTGCTGAGGAAGCTGACTCACTGGGGGGAAAAAAAGAAGAGCACTAATGCCAAGCCACTCTCAGAAGCACATACTGCAAACCTCGACTGCCCGTTGCAAAACTGCCCCAGAATCTGAAAGCCTTCTTCAAAGTTGAAAAAATAAACAACAACAAAAAAAAAAGCAGACATTTAATCTAATACTTATGTGAATTAGTGGAGCACTGAATTCAGACTTGAATGGCTTCAGAGGGAAGGATGGGCCCAAGAAAACCCTTGTAATTTGCACAGAGGGAATTCTGAAGCAACGTCACCGCAGCCAGTGGCATTGCTTTTCATTTCCATCAATGTAAAGGAGAAAAATAATCTGGTTTCTGGAGTTCAGATCAGGACACCAGATGAGCAAGCCTGGGCTTAGAAGTCCTACAGAACTGAAACGCCACAGACAAAGGCATTAAGAAACACTTATTGTGATGTTCTTCTTTCTGTTTACAAGTCCCCTTGTGGTCTTCTGAAATGGCCAGGGAACATTTTTAGCCACCCCCTCCAGGCTCCAGATTATGCCTTGGTTAGCAGATCATCTGGGCAGCTCTCTCTGTCTGTAACTCTATATGAATGACTTCAGTGACAAACAATACAACCATTCACTTTTTGTAAAAAAACAACCACTGCCACCAAATGTTTCTAATTTAAATATTTCTGGTTCTCTAGCTACTGGTTCCAATTTGGTATCAGCTACTGTCAGCCGTAAATCCCAATGAATTTTGAAGTCATGATCCTGAATTGAGCTCTGCAAATGCAGAATTAGGAAGGAGAAATTAATATCTCCAAGTAGGAAGTTGAGACAAAGAACCCATCACATACATTTGTGGATTACAGAAGCTCTTGCATGGGCACTGCCATTTAGCAGTGGTCAATCATCACATGTTCCAGAAAATGTGCATTCCTCAGGAAAGAAACAATATAATGGCATCTGAGAATGAAATTGCTTCAGCTTTAACTCAGGTTGACTCCTGGTATAGGACAGTTTATCCCATTTTCTTCCAGTCAAAATCATGTGACTTCATCAAAACTGCCAATTTCAAATCATCTCTGGTCTATTCTAATTCCCAAAAATCCTGACCAAAGTACAGAGCAGTCTGGAGCAAAGCCGCACAAAGGACCCAAGGACCATGCTGAGGGTTTACTCGAACAAGTGTTGGTGCCTCGGACATTCCCTGACACGTGTTTATTTTACTAAGTCCCCTTCAGGATTCACTTGCTCCTCTTTTTGCCCTGGCAGTGCTCGATTTTCTGAAACAACATCTTCACACTGAGGTGAGCGCAAGGAGCAGAGGATTTCTTGCACACATTCCATTGCGTGTTCAAAACAGATCAAGGAAGGCTGTTTCAATGATGCAAAAAGCCCTGGACTGAGTTAGCTTCCACATGAAGGCTGAAGTTCTGAGCCAGTTCTTACTTGATTCAAATCCATTCTGCCCATCCCAAATCTAAATGAGCTCAGTCATTAGGCTCTAAATCTGTGTTTCTCTGTGCCAATATTGGCCCCAGTTCAGCAAGGCACTTAAATATGTGCTTAACTTCAAAAGCACAGTTAAGTCCCACTGATAGATTTGACTACAGGGGGATGTAAGCAAATAGCTCAGGGCTTTGCTAAATTGGAGCTTTAGTGACACAATCCTCGAAACATTTGTATTTTAACATGTTTATAGAAAATTATAACAATTAAGTGGAGCTTCCTTCCTCACATAAAAACAATCCAGGACTTCCTCTTTTGTAAAGCTTGCAGCAGCCAAACTTTCTTTTCCTAACCCCGAGGTCAAGCACTTCTCCAAGAACTCATCTTAACATGGTGTCTTAATTATTTATTTCCTTCGTGATGGTTCTGACACGTATCTAAGCTCAGGTGAGCCTAAAAGCTCATGGTGGGCACATTTTAGGAGAAGGGCTACAAGATTATCTCTTGGACAGAGCAAATAACTCCCCTTTCCACATTCTGGACCAGCCTGGGCTGCAGATCTGAAGTGCAATTTGGATTTGTCCTATGCCACCATCCACACAACTCACACACATGTAGTCTTCTGAGGGTTTTTCTAACATATATATCCTTAAAGTGGGTTTGTGTTCTCCACTCTAGAGGTTACTCTAAAGGCAAGACCAGGTTCTTTCTCTCTACATATATGAAGAAGCTGCTGGCCATATTTCTTGCTGCAGAAATTAAAAAACAAAACAAAACAAAACAAAACAAAAAAAAAAAAAAAAAAAAAAACCAAAACCAAAAACCCAAAAAACCCCCAAAAAACCAAAAAAACCTCAAACCAACAAAATTGAAAAGGTGGCAATGACTTTGTCTTCTTCAGTCTTCAGTTAAAGCACATTGTCTCCTTGTATGAACACAAAATCTTGAATATCTGCCCAAATCCATGGGGCTGGATGGGGACTGGTGAACCTGTGCTGACTAGAAAAAGGATCAAGCCCTTTCTTAAAAAGGTGCCTTTAAACCCGATCCATGAGAGTGACAACACGAATGGTGTCACCCATGGTCCCTTCAGTGATGTCTCCCCAGTACTGCTGGGTTTGACTCTGACAGCAATCCCAGCAAACCCCTGTTTCAAACTGAAAGGGTCAAAATGAAACTAAACCCAGAAGTTTACAGAAAATCCTTGCTGAAAGGTTCGAAATGAAGCTAAACCCAGAGGTTTACAGAAAACCCTTGTTCCAATCCAAGGTAAGCCCAAGAGAAAGGAGAGGCACGAGCCAGCACGTCCCCCTCACTGTCCCCATCACTGGCAGGGCAAATTCTCCTTGGTCTGGGCTCTGCCTCCAGCCTGGCTGCACCCCGTGGTGTGAGCTGCCCCTGCCAGGGGGGTCCATATTGAACTGATAAAGCTCTCAAAGCCCCATCGCCCTGCCAGCTTGGAAGTGGGACCGTGTCCCTGGGCGTCAGCAGCCCCACAGGTCTCCCTGCCAGAGTCTGTCCAGGCAAACAAAGAAAACGCATTGCCTTCCACTTTAATAAAAGCCAAATGATGCCGCTTGCCAATTACCAAAACGGGGCGAAGGTTAAAAACCCATTGAATTATAACACATGTCACGGACCAAAGCTTCTATGATTAACAGTTCTGTGAGAAATTCATTAATTTCACCCGAAGCAAGCTGACAGAGATTGTGCTTAATGACAGAATGCAGGGCAGGGGAAAGGTGGCCGAACCGGGAAAGAGAAAGCTGCATTAATTCACAACAAAAAGAGACGAGGAAACCCTTTTTTCCTCCTTATGAAAAGGGGGAAAAAAGAAAATAAAAATAACCAGAGTTGTAAAGAGCGGTTGCATTTGTTCTGCTGCTGAAGATTTATCTTCATCATTTCTTGTTGGGGAAGCTGACAGCAGGCGAGAACAAGACAAAGAGAAGAGCTGGCGTGGGCTATGAATTCCTGGGGCTTGTTTGGGGCAGCAAAGGGTGCAGCTCCAAGGGAACCTCTCCACAGAGGCCAGAGCAGGTGATGGTGTGGTGGCCAGGGGTGGGTCTTGGTCTACAGCATCAAAAACCCAGATATGCACACTTACAGAGGAAGGAAAACCCAAAATCTCCCCTGCAGAAGCAATTTTGAAGCCATAGCAGCGAGGCTGTGCCAAGGTTTAACCAGAGAAAGCAAAGGAAAATGTTTTTGCTACACTCATTAGAAAGCATGGGGTGGTGGCAATGTGAGGCAAGAGGACTGGAGAGCTGTGGGCAGTCAGGGGGGACCTGTCTGAAGAAAGAACACAGAGGTGATGGTGGATTAGAAAGATGGAAACTCCTGAAAGGCACAGTTCTGACAGAGTTCCCCCAATTCTGGATTGGGTAAATTGGGCTTTCCTGCCTGCAGTTTGCAGAAGGGGTGGTGGAAGGGACAGGTCTGGTGACCATGGCAGGGAAGTGCCACCAAAGAAAAACAGCACTTCCCACAAACTGCTTTGCCAGGGATGGGTGACCCACAGCTGATGTTTCCTACCCAGTGACAAAGACAAAAATCTGATTTTTGAGGAACCACTGCCAAAGGCAGCCACAGCACGTCAGGCCTTCTGCTAGAGAGACTGCAGGGTGGGAAATTACACCTCTGCTTCTGCACACCCAATTTCACCGTCCACTGCACGAGGCTACATAGGAAATAGTAAAAGTATAATAATTCCAGCTATAAAGCACAAGAGAAGAACTAACCAGGCCATTATATCTGCTCTAAGGATGTAATGTGGAAATAAAGAGTGTCATTTTTACAGCACGTCTCCAGCAGTGAGGTAAACTTCTGCTGAAAACAAAAAAAGAGACTGCAGTCACTGACAGCAGGAAAAAAAACAACTGGATGAATAAAACCAGAAAGGACAGAGCAGGAATTTTCAAACTATAAATGTCTTCAGGAGTATGGAATGGATTTTCAAAACAACTAATGATGACTGAGGACAAGTACCTATAAAGTTCAATTGGACTTTAGATTTAAGCCCATTTTTCTCTAAAATATTAACTATAATACATATTTTAAGAAAGAAGACTAAGTGAATATTTTACTTTCAGTCATTAAGTTGTTGCTAACCCATGGGAAGGATCCATTCACCCTCAAAATAAAAACCGTGTTAACTTTTAAGGGACAATATATTTCTTTTCCCTCATAATTTTAAAATCTGCACCTTTGCCTAGAAATATCTGTATCTGGCTATAAATCCTCTCCAAGCAAAATAATTCTCCTTGAAAGAGAGAAATAATACCTCTTATGGAGAAAAGTCAAAAAGCAGGCAAAAATATCCATGTTGACCAAAGGAAAATGAAAGGGCTAAAATTGATGATCACTCATAGAAAGGCAAGTTCCTTTGAAAAAATCAATAAATACCTTAAAAATCATGTCAGGCAAATACAACCAGTGGGGAAAGGGAGAAGGGAAAGATGGGCAGTGTGGAACTGGCACCTCAAGGGAATCTGATGGGCAGACTGTGAGAAAGGGAGGCAGAAAACCCATGTCCAGCCTCTGAGCTGGTTAAGAAATCATTTTTAAAATCTAAATTTCTCTGTTCTTCCTGGATTAGGTAAAATAACCAAATAAAAAGACAGCAATGACAGTTAAGGTGCCACTTATTGCCTGGCTGCACAGCTTAATGCACAACTTTTTCTACACCTTGGGTACCTGACCTGCTTGGAGCTTTTTGCCCAGAAGGAAACAGATCTGGCCACCCCAAATGGTGCCAGCACAAGGCAAACTGGGGACTGACTCTCCACTGGAACACTGTCATCAGTGGAAATAATCCCACTGATTTCAATTGCCTTTGGACCAGGGCTTTGCTACGGAGAGTTTCTAGTTTCTTGTCAGACATGAGAAATTTTATGATCAATCCAGGGCTGGAAGCTGCAAGACCTAAAACATTACTGTGAAGGAGTGAGGCTCAGATGGGGGTTTGGGACAGCAGGGGGCTGAGAGGGTTCAGTGCATCCCCAAAACAAAATAACGCCAAAAAATCAAGAAGAAACATAAAAGGCAAAAGCAGGTGATTCTTCCTCAAGGGATTTCTGAAGGTTGGGCTGCTGGGCTGCAGAGGCTCACTGAAGCTTTGCCTAAGGGGGATGCATTTTTTATTAAGGAAATAACTTTCTAAACACAGACCACTTCTAGTTCAATAAGTGAACAAATGGTTCAATTCCTACTGAAAACTTGAGAGGGCAGTGGAATGTGGCCCCGTGTCTCATTCCCCCTGAGCTCCCTGTTGCTTCTCACCATCTCCTTCCAGTGGGGCTTTCTTGCCCTTTTTCTGTCCTGCTTCAGTGCTGGGATTTGGCCACATTTCCACCACCAGACTCCTCATCTGAAACTTGATCCTGCTGTCTTTGGGCCTCTGAATTTATACAACCTATTGCACACAACGATCAGACGCTTTGAATCTAGGTCAGAACACACTGACTGGATTGATTTAGCTATAGATATACTCCTTTTTTTTTTTAATTTTATTTTCCCTTCCCTCTCCCCCTTCTTACTCTCCCGCCTTTCCTGGAATAAAAGCAGGTCCTAAAAACAAGCCAGAGCATTATCAAAAAACCTGACAGCTTGCTTAGGAGGCTGAGCAGAGGTTTGCTGGGATATGCAACTTGTTTTACTATTGCTGCCTCTATGGTATGACAACTGCTCACAACTTTGAATTCACAAAGGAAGAGAAAAAAAATATTCTTTCAGGGGTTTTGCTAAATTCTCTCCTTTTCAGTGCCTCGCTGAAAGGATCCATGAAGCTGCTGCACCAGAGGCCATGAAAGGTCACAATCTCTGTGGGATGCTGTAAAGCAGAGACTGAGAGGGGTTGGTGGTGATCTATTGATGTGTCTGTAATAACAACAAGAATAAAACGGTAGCCATAAACCTTTCATCCTGGGGGGTCCCACAGAGCTTTTCAGAATGGGGGCCGGATCCAGAGAGGTGCTGAGGGCCTCACCCAGCCATGAAAGCACAGCAGATGCTGATGGCCAGGGCTGAGCACCTGGCAGGACCCGGCCCCTCCAGGGCACAGGCACCACTCTGCGTCCCTTCCCTGGGAGGTCCCTGGCACTGGGGCAGCACAAGGGGGTCAGATTGAGCTGCTGTGTGAGTGGCCAACACAGCACCAGGCTGGGGAATGTGTGCACAGCGAACCGGCCCCAATTCCAGGCTTGGCATAAAGGAGGGAGGAGAAAGGAAGAGGAAATAATTCACTAACAGCATCCCGTGCGGGTTAAATGTCCCATCCATCCTGATCAATGAGAACACTGCCGGTTTTTTACCCGTGACACAAAGGGGTCAGCAGGGTTCAGCTGCTGTGCCCCTCCTGCCTCCTCCCCAGCCCTGGCCCACGCTGGGGGTGGTGGGTGTGAGGCAGGGGGAAGCAGGGCTGACACGCTCACCTCTGCTCCGCGGGGCTGTAGGTCTGTCCTTGCTGGCAGCTGCTGATGGTGATGGGGTCGAAGTTGTGGAAGGAACGCAGGGCCACCCCGGAGATGGCCACAAACTGGGAGCTGAAGCTAATGAGGACAGCCTGGGTGTGATAAAAAGGGTGACTGAGGTCATGGATGACGGGGATAATCAGGGGATTGTTCCTGCAGCTCAGGACGTGGACACCTGCCAGAGGAGAGACAAGATCAGAGGAAGGGTCAGGCTTAACACAATTGCTTCCCCAAGCCGTGGGCACTTCAGAGGCATTTCACCCAGAGGAATGGCCCCATAGAGCTGAAAAGTTATGGTAAGCTGCCTGGAGGGGCTTCCCAAATGGCTGCAGAGAGCTTAGCAGAGAAGCAGATCCCTCCAGACAGCTGAAGAAAGGCTGCCATTCTCTGAGCGAGCGCGGAGCCGCTCCTTTAGACCACAGCTACGTTCCCATTGTGCTCTGGTAAATCAGGAGCAACCAGCACGGGGGAAGCAGAGTCACACCATTGTAAAACGGGTCCTGGAGGACACTTTGGAGCCTTTATGTGCAGGATCAAACGGTGCCGGCAGGCTGGGGGGCTTTGTGCACCAGCAGCTTGTTTGGAGCTGTGCATGTCATTAGCACTCAGGGTAATAAAACTTTTATTTTTTTTTTTTTTGCATGAGTTTTCCTCTAAATTTGCCCAGATTTGACTTTTTTTCTTCAATAGTTTGGAGACTTAGGGTGTCTTGCTCTTTGCAAGAAAAGGCAGATTTGGTCATGGAGATAGAAGTGAGGGGGATGGAGCCACTGAGGATTTTACAGGTGATGTCACTCCAGGAGAAAAGAATCGTGTTTTGGGGAAAAAAAAGCATCTCAAGGTTGTGGTGTACAGAGACACCAGAGAAGTGGCAAGGAGACTCCCGAGTCCCTTTTGTCCAGTGGATAAGGCACTCAGTGACAGCTGGGAAGAAATCCCCACCTTCAGGTAGAAGCAACCTGAATTCAAATGGGCCAAACCCACCTCAGGGGGAGGGCAGAGGACAGACAGCTGTCTGCTGCCCTCAAAATTCATTAATTGAGATTCATGGCCTGCTGGCTGCCTGCAAGGCTCTGCCTCCACAGCTCCATGGCATCACTCCGAGGATCAGCTTGGCTCCAGATCCATTTGCTTCACTGGAGCTCCCCCAGCAATGGCTTTGGCCCAGGCCCCTTGGCTACCCTGATACACTTACAAATTTGAAAATAAAATAAATTCTATTTGCATGTTTAACTGGCTCAGGGATTTCTGTTATTATTTTTTCCCCCCCAGTTCGGATTTCTTGACTGAAAAGGGAAGGAATAAAAAGGCTTTCATTTTTCTCCTTAGAAAGTGATTTCCTGTGAATTAAGACATGCTTTTTAAACATCTATCTCCCACCCTCTACTTAAAAAAATAATAAAAATCTTCCTGTAATAATAAAAAAAAATAATATAAAAAAGCAAACCTCTTTTTGTTTTGGTCTTCACCTGACCCTGAAATAACCTCCCTGTCTACTTGCCTCCCAGAAGTCTTTTGATATCAGCTCCTTGTGGAATGGTGCACGTTTCTCACTTACAAACAGGTGCAGTTAATACTCAAAATCCCGGGTTCCCAAATTCCTTGGAAGTTTCTGCCTTCTCTGATGGAAAGCCAAGACCTTATGGTATGAGGCTGTTTATTCACTTCTATTCCATTCCTTGCACTCAGGTGGTGTCCACAACAGAGCAGACCCTCAGAGCTGTGCTGCACTGATGGTTATTTCTTACCAGGAAAACAGTGGCTGGACAATTGAAGGTTTCTTAATTCCCCTGAAACACCCATGAAGATGGTGCAGGTGCCCACGGGGGCAGTCAGAGCTGTCTCAGGTTCCCCCCTCTGTTTCTGTGGCTCTGCACCCATCTATTCTGAACCCTGGTGTCTCTGATGGCTCTGAACCAACAGCACTGAGCTGTTTGGCATCCCAACCTCTCCATCTCCTACCAGCACTTAGAAGAAGCATCACATTATTTTCTGTGAATCCGCTTGCTCTGATCAAGGCAGGAAACTGCATGTCTGGATAGGCTATTCCTTGCTCGTGGCAGTGTCTTCAGCACACTGGGGACTGATTGAGATTTAAATTATTGCTGCTTCCTTTTGGATGTACTTTCAGCTTGCCATGAGCTTCTGCTTAAGGCTCATTGAGTGTCTCAGTCAGTCCTGCCCCCAGTGCATGCCAACATTTGCATCTCAGCCGCAGCTTCCAGCTTGCCATGGTGATAATTCAAACACATGAAACACAATATCCAGGAAAAGGACCTCATGTCCTTGTCAGAAGTCAGACAGAGCAGCAATGGGGAGCTCTGCCTGAGGGAGAGCTGCTGGGTAGCCCACCTACACCTCTGCTCTGCTCCAGGCAGCCTCTTCTGAAAGGTCAAAGGGGCTTTTCCATGATGAAAGCAGCATTTCAGCTGGGAGGACATCCAGACATCAGGCTGAGCCATGCCAAACTCATGTTGCAACTTCATTGAAGATTTCAAAACCTAACCCTCAGTTTCCTCTTTGCTCCTCTTTCTTGTTCTCTTTCTCTTCCAGCCTGCCTATCTGTCCCTATAAAATGTCACATTAAGTGCTGCTGGCATGCTCGTGTCTCCATCATTTATTTCTCAGAGGGATAGAGCTATGTGCCACTGTTTTGCAAAAGGAGGGTGAGATCCTCCTTTTCCAAGGGCTCTGGCAAACTGGGAGCCATCCTGACTCAACCTCCACAACTTGCTGCAAATTTCAGTTTGTTCTTGGACAACAGACACCACACATATTTCCTTTGTTCTCCTCCACAGCCCACCAAATTCTGTATTATCCTGGATGCTCATCCAACACCTGCCACTCTGTGCCCCTTCTTCTCATCACTGGTGAGAAGTTCATTTGAGTTTCAGCTTGTTAAAATGAAATGCTATGGTAAAACAGAAAGCTGAGGGATGGGAGCTTTGGTTCCTTAAAAACTGCTCTCAAGGTGACCTGGCCAGCTTTCTCCTCATTAAAAAAAAAAAAAAAAAAAAAAAAAAAAAAAAAAAAAAAAAAAAAAAGGCAAAGAACATCTGGAAAGGGATTATGCAAGTCCTACCCTGACACAGAGTTGGGAGCTAGGGAGAGCTCCTGGGTTCTGGAGCTTAAATGCAGCCTGCATCAATTCACCAGGCACAATGTCCCCAGTTTAGGGCCCTGTGCCAAGGACAGAGACAAAACCTGTCTGTGCCAGCACCTCAGAGCTGACAGGTCCTGCCTCTGTCGGGCACATCTGCTGGAGGCCATGCCAGGAGCCTGGCAGGGCTGCACCTTCACTACCTGAAATACTTCACCTGGGGAATGTTGGCCATTCAATGGCTCTGGAGACCTCCCTGCAGGCAGGACTGGAATCACCCAGCACTCCCTGTGAAACAGAAGCCTTTGGTGCAGGGCCCTCACTCCCTGTAGCACCATCAGTGTCTCTCCAGGGCAGTGCTGGTGTGAAGCATTGAGATAGTGCTGGTTTTAGTGACTGAAGAGGAGCTAATCACCTCTGCACAGATAGTGAACAGCTATGGAGCAATGTCTGTATAAAATAACACATCATTTTCAACAAACTCTAGTGAGACTCAGTGCTTGGAACATTGAGCAAGAACCTTTTTTGTCTAATTCTGAAAAAAAAATTGAGCAGGAGTACTGCTGAATGGGAGCATCACCAGATGAAGCAAGCAGTAAAGAGGGAGTTTAATACAACAGTCTTACCAAGGTCGTGGCTTTGCTCCTTGGTGTCAAACAGCTGCACACCAATGGTCTCCTGCTTCTGGTCCAGGTAGTAGGTGCCATCTGTGACCAAGTGAACAAGGACTGCTGCAGCCACCATAGGCTGGGAAAAATAAGCCTGGGAAAACACAAACCCCACAAAGCCTGAGGTGGAGAACTGTGGTGGGCTTTTAAAAATCCCCAGGAGCCCGTCCAGGACTTTTAAAAGAAGAATTCCCATCCCAGGTCACACAGAAGTCTTCTCTTCCAATCTCTCCTACACAAGCTAGATAAACTCAAGTCAAACAGCCCTGAAGCTGACCCCTCTCAGAAATTCAATAGCCTTGTCACACACGAGGGGACTTCACTACTGACTGTCTAGGGAGTGCTCAAAAACATTGTTTTGCTCTTTTGCTCTAAACACACTTCAGAAAGGAGCAGCTTGGCCCTGGGAAAGCTGGCCCATGATATTTTGCCTGCTGGAGAATCTTTGCAGAGGCAGGCAAAGAGGAAACTTCTGAGTGGTGTATGCACTGCCTACCTTGAGCCAGAAAATGGTCTGTGTCATGTGGGAGTACTGGAAGTTGGCTGTGCAGGGATACCAGGCATACTGGGACACACCATCGTTCAAGTCGATCACCTTGGTACGGCACATCTGCAGCAGGAAAAAGAGAAACACCAAAACTGACCTAGAGGACAGCAAGGAAGGGCTCTCACTGCTTGGAGTGGGGAAACAAAGCCCAGGTGCACTCCTAGGATAAAGCAATGCACAATAACTGTGATTCTAAATGCCATGAGATCATTCAAAATTAAGTTTACAGGTCTTCCACCCCCTGTAAGAAAAACTGAAACGTGAACAGGAGCTAAAGACTCACATCAGCAGGGTGGCAGCCAACAATCTCCTCTGAATTTGGTACCAGGTCTTTGACAGCATTTAGAACAACTCTGCTCCCACCCAAATGGACCAGGACTCTTCCCACTGGAGTCCAGGTGAGGATCACTTCTGAACACCCCAGCTCCAAGCACAGACACCATGGAGGTGCTTCCACTATGGCTCAGCACTGCTCTATTTAAATCTGATATTACTGTAACCCCAGAGGAGCCACACATGGCCCTGTAAACTTGGAACCAGCTGTAGCCAGGAAAGCCCTGTCTCTAGAACCCAATTTAAGCAAATTTATTTCCTCTTTCCCCAATCAGTTCTGCAAGTGGAATCACCTTCTTCCTGCACCTGCAGCCTTTCCATGGCAGGCAGCAGTGAGATTGGAGGCAAACTGCTCTTTTCAATGAAGTACATGATTCCCAAGACCTATCATGGATGAAAAGCTAAAAAAATGCCAGGATCTAAACACCAGAGAGCCTTGCAGTGCCACTAGTATGTCAGATGTGAAAATGAAACTGCAAGAAATGATCAGAATTACCCTGAAAATACTCAGTGAAGCTGCTTCAAAAATGAAGCATGAATGACCATAGTCTTCACCTCCACAGCAAGCAGAAAAAAAGAGAATGTTCACCATGGAAAAGGTTACTACTGCATTAGAAGGATACTAATAGCTGAGTCTCCTGGAGCATCTGAAAGGTACCTGTTGGATTCACAGCCCTTTGGTGAACTCACTGACTGTCATTACCATAGGAATAGATGGAATTCCTTGTGCTGGTGTGCTGTCAGTAAAGCTGTTTGGATCAGCAATTTAATTATTAAACCAAAAAGTGAACCCTGAAGTGAAAATAGAAAGTCAGCAGCCAACCAAAATCCTATGCCCAGTCGATCATTCTGCATAGAAATGCCCTCTTGGTCCCAGCAGGCAAAGTCTGGTCACTGCAAAGACAGCCTGGGATGCCTGGGAATGAGAAACCAGATTGGCTAAAAGTGAGGTAATCCCCTTTAAAATCTGAGTCCTTCAAGATCCAGCACAGAGGAATCTTACAGGCAAAACATAAATCAGCTTTAATGGGCTGGAAGAAGATTTTTAGTTTATTTATTTTTTGAAACAACTGGGACCAAGCTTCATTGAGGCTAGCCAGTGGATAGTGTTACATTTTACAGCAGAGCAAGGCTTTACATAAACTATCTTTGGCATTTGAAATCCAGGCCAGCAATTCGACATGTACCGTTTCGCAACTCTCCCTCCTTGCGTTTTCAGCAGCCTGTCTCGTGTTGGGAGCATGGTTTTTATTTTAATACCTCTCCAGCCAAGGAATTTATCTTACCCACATCTGCAGTATATATGGTCAGAGGGCTCTTTGACATGAACAAAGGTCTCATTACTTTTAAATGATTTTGTTCTTATTCTTACTTCTCCTCCTGCTCTGTTGGCCCAAAAAAGTGGCTGAAAGAAACACAAGCACTGACTTTTGGTGGTGCTTTTAAAGTGCCACTTAATGGATGAGTGAAAACTTGCATTAAGAAATCACCCAGACCTGCACCAAAAGTTTGATTCTAACCCAAAATAAACCCCTGCTGAGGTGGGCTGGAAATCTCTGATAACTTTTAAATGCCTTGTTTGATTTGTGTGTGTGTGTGAACCCTAGCACTTTCTGCTTCTGCTGGAGAATATTAGCAAAAATCTGAGCATTGCATAAAGAGCCTGTGTTCAGGCCACGTGGGCTGTCAGGCTGGCCTGGTTTGAGCAGGTTAGATAAGCTTCCCCCTGCTGAGGCTGATCCATTGCTACCCAGACAAGTGCTTCAAAGTGGTCCTGGGGTAAAAGGCTCCTTTGGAACAGTCTAATTGAGAATGTGGGAAAAGTCTGAGAGAGATGAATGGCTACAGGAGCCTCTTCTCCACTCTGTCCAGTACACTTAGCTAATGGCAAAAAAAATGTTCTTTAGATTTCTCTGGAAACAATTGGGCTGGATAAACAGCTCCTGTCACCTACAGACTCCACCATCTCACCAGGCTCCAACACACATGGTAAATCCATCCCAATTTCAATTCTGCCCAGCCAATGAATGTCACATCACACCTGCCAAGCCTGAGAATCATCTGCTGGAAGAGTCATTCACACCTCTGCTTTTAAGGCATCCCTAGACTGTGGCAGCAGCCAGAAGGTCCTTATTAATTAATTAGGTTAATAGTTGGACTAAATGACCTTAGAGATCTTTTCTAAATGTGATTACTTCAGTACCAACACTTCTAGAACTACAAGTTCCAATGGCCAGGAAGACAGAATATCATCTCTCATCATTGCTATTCCTAGGAATTCACACTTATGAAGAACAGACTATACCCTAACATCCTCCAGTTTGCTCCAGTGGTGCAAAGCAGCAGCTAAAACACCTGACAGCTGCAGAGGGAAGAACACATCGGTAGCCTTCTCATTTCAGGGTGTTACCAAACACTGAAGTATTTGCTTTGAAGAGTGACAGCATCGCGCAGCGTTCCAAACTCCACTCACTGGGGCTTATCCAGATCCTCAGCCCCACACAGCAAGTGGGATATCCACAGGAGATTAGTGTGTGCTCCAAAGTATGTGGCCACTATTTGTGTCTAGTTACTGGAAGCTCGTGTCGTCCCCCTCCCGAGGAAGCTGCTTTCAATTAGAAGAGCTGATGTCTGTTCCTCTCAGAGGTTCAGATCCAGCTCGTCTCCCACCCACACATTCTGTACACAAACATCGGCAGACAGAACGATCAAGGCCAGGGAGCACTGTGGGATCTTCCCACAAGAGGGAATGCCTGGAGGATTCCCTTTGACTGATTTATACAACCTCTTGTCAATCAAAGGCACAACATGTTCTTCAAACCGCCTCTCCTGTTTTCCTTCCCTTACTCAGGGGGACCGAGGAATGTGTCAGCAGAAAGGGAAAAGTGATATATTGGGAGCACTTAGCTTTTTGCCACATCAAAAACACATTTACTATTGCAATCAACTCCATTTCCTTCAAAGTAATATGGGAAAATTTGCTGAAGAGCAAATTTTGGAAGGCGCCCTCGTGAATGATTCCCAGCCATCCCGTGTCTGCAGGCAATGTGAATTTGCGTTGATGGGTTCCTGTTGCAGCTGAGCTACATGTTAAGGATCACAAATCCCCTGGACTGGGCACTGGACTAAATCCCAGCCCAACTGTGGCAGTGCATGGCCCCAGTACAACCTTCTGGGCAGCATTTGCCTTTTCCAGACCTGAGCTCCCTGAAGATGAGGATGATGTTCTCCCACACCACACAGGTGTGCTGAGGATGAAAGCTCTGAGCTATGAGCCACACAAAGATGCTCAGATGTCACTGAGAGCACACACACAGGTGTGAGGATACAGCTCCCCACGGGAGCGGGCTAAACACAGATCCAATCCCACTCTGACCTTCCCACCGAACAAGCACAGTCAGACACCACAGGCTTTGCACACACTGCTGGTTCCCAGCACTGTAACATCAAAATAATTCTAATTGCAGACAGAAAAGCTGCTATTTAAGCTCAGATGCTGCCCTGCTCAGCCCTGGCACCGTGGCTGGAGCGGACGTGCCTGTCTGCATGCCCAGGGGCGGCTGGAAGCAGAGCAAACCTCCAGAGCACAGATCTGTCTGCTCCCAAAATCCCATCTGCTGAACCATGGCAGGGCCTCCTCCAGACCGTGTCCTCGAGCTCTGTCTGGCTGCGAGGGGCATCGTGGGCACTTGGTCAGGCAGTGGAAAGCATCCTCCTTCTGGAGAGGAGGGTGGAAGGGGAGATTGGGCTCCAAAAGCTTCCTGTCCCCACTCCTTTATACCAGGGACTGATGCTTCTGCACCCAGACACACAACTCAGAGTGTTTCTGGGATGAAATGGGCTATACCCTGTACTGCAACCATGGAGCAGGCAGGAACAAGATCTCTTGGTAAAACCCACAGTACCAGCTATTTATTGAGCACAAAAGATCCTCAGTGAGGCTGCAGAAATGCACAGAAAAACTCACAGACTGATACAAAACCCATGGAGGCACAAACAGAACATATTCTCTTGTTTGAAGGTCCAGCTGAAGAACAGATTTCAGCTGTAATACTGAGATCTACAGTATTCTACAGTAATCTACAATATTTATCTGTTTGCTCCGCAGAATGTTACTTGTATTTAACTCAACACACACCAGAGGATCCCAACCATGACATAAGCAGCATTTTAACACATCCCTTACAGTTGAAAACTTTCTCTCTCCCTTGCCAGACCGGGGTGCTGGCAGTCACCCAGCCCTTTTATTCTTAAATATGTTATTGTTCTTGCTGAGCTAAGGTTAATCTCACCCAAGGATGAGAAGCTATGGTGCAGTTGCTAAATATCAGAAAGGTTCCTGCTTGTTTATTGCCCAATATTGTAAGGCAGCTTGACTGCCACATGGACACCACCCAGTTTGCCGACTGCAGCACAGACCTCCAATCTGTTCTCAAAGCTGTTGCACTGCTTTTCTCAATTAGGCTGGGAATTGGGTTGGAATTAGGGAAAAATGAAGTTGCCCACAAGTGAGCACCGAACCATTAAAAGGCCTCCAACAAACACCTCAAACCATAGCCAACTTCTCTGACCATTCCAAACCTCAGGAGCTCATATGGAAATTGTACACACAGCAGCACAGAATTTTTCTCTGGGTTTTCTCCTAGATTCTGGTCAGAAGTGCTTTCAGACAAGTGTCATTATCAGATGTCTTTGTCAGTGGATTTATTTCATCAGAAATATGAGTCCAAAGTTGCCTGCTCAACTATGAATGTCAGCCTTGGGTCATTTTAGAGGTTGGCCTTTAAAACTTAAGGAAAACATTCAAGGTTACTTTTCCCAAATTGGTACACATATTTAACTTTATGTGCACTACCAATGGGTTTCTGTTGCAGAAAATAAAATAAAAAGCTAAAACCAAATCTGAGATTCAGCAGCAGAGAGTCTAAGCAGAAAATGAGGGAAGAACCCTGAGTTTCCCTCTTTCAACAACCACCTTACCTTACAGTCTAGTGCTACTTCCACAGCATCAATTTCCCCTCATGTTTGATGCTCATCAACTGCATCTTCTTCCCCAAAATTCTCCTTGTCATCTGTGTCAGATAACACAGTTTTCCTGTTTCATGTTCTTTGCCGACTTTTACTAGTTTTCATTGGGGTCCCTAAAGGTCTGATGGCAAAAGATGAAAAACTGCAGCGTGTCCTGCTCCAGGACAAAGGCCTGTGGGCAGGTGATCCACAGAAAAGCTTTATCAACTGGAAGCTGATGAAACTGCTGGGGCAACACACTGATGCTATATTACTCCCAGATTCAGTTGGCTCAGAAGCCAGAGGAAACCTCATCTGTCAATTTTCCCTGTGTAATGAAGAACAGGATTTGGCTGTGGGATTGGGAAGCAGCTTACATCTCCTGCAGGATGAAATAAAGCCCTGCTGACCGTCCCTGTGTCCAGTCTCAGCACAGCCACGTCCACTTTGAACCCAGAGCAGCTGATGTGTCTGGACCTCACAGACTCAGTATCCCATTAGCATGATATTACAGCTTCCTCAGCACAGAGCCACGATTTTCAGCTGAAGATTTGGCTGGATTTTTCAGTAATTGGAAAGTGACCTTTCTCTGAAAACACCACGGACAGGGCACCAATAGTTTGCCTGCAATGTGACAAGATGATAAATTCCTCTACTTTACAACAATAGTGTTCATCTCCAAAGGGAAATTTCCTCAGAGTTTTGGATGTAACACAGGGCTGTGATTCAGAAATGAGTGGGAGATGCAAGGGCTATTTCATTTTGTCATATAAGTTGGTTTAGTTTGAGGCAAGCGAAAAGGAGCTACAGGGATTTCCATTAGATGATGGCCCAGATTGCATGTGTATTCAAGGTGTGTTATTAACTTTAGCTTTCTCAAAAATGCAGTTATTTCACTTCCAAAGAGCTCGTATGAACAATATATTTCCATTTTTAAATCGTGCAGACCTGCATTCTTTGAGCTTCCCTTTGAATTTCAGTTATCTCAAGATTCAAAGCAAACTTCATTTAAAACCAGTGAGTTCAAATCAAAATCACATCAAACCGTAAACTTCACATGGCATACCTGAAAAAACTGTAAATCAGTTCTGACTGGCCCTATCCCAAACTCACATGGGCTTTGACAGCCAGCCAGGTGTAATCAAATATCTAGGATGCTTGCTGGACTCAAGGAAAAAAAAAATAATATGGAGTTTTGATTTTCCAACAAAATCCTAACCAGATGATTTTTGCACGGTTCAAAGGATCATCAGGAGGACATTGGTTAAGCCAAGGCCAGAAACTACAGAAAAATAGATCAAGAAAAAGAAGAAATAATTGCACTAATGGGATTTAAAAATCAACTCATCTTTCATGGCAGCTCACAAGCAAACCCCATCATCTGGAGTTCCTGGGTACAATTTGCACATGCCCTTGCTTCTCTTGCCATTCAGAGATGCAAACTGAGGGGATGCAGAATCAAGAGGTAGTTCTGAGTGCACAACACAGCCTCCTGTGCAGCACATGAAAGTGCAATCCAGCAATCTGACATGTGCTCCTGTTTATTCCTGTCAGTCCTCTGCTGTTTCTTCAGCTTGGCAGTAGGACGTAAAGATGCTGCTCTCAAAAAACAGCATCTTCCACGCCAGCACTGCCGGGATCCCACCTCAGGATCAAGCAGCATCACCCAAACAAGAACTTGTGCCTTCAGTTCTGCAAGTATCAGCCTCATTAAAACTAAAAGACATTTTCAAGCTGCAGCACGAGCTCCTGTCTACAACTTCCACATTACTGCTCACAGAAGTGTGAAGGCATTATAGACTGATAAGTGCTTTAGCAGACTGTATATCCATCCACTGGAGAGCAAGGTTAAACAAATACAGGAGCCAGAACATTATTGTTGGCTGAGCGCTCGGGTTCCCGAGCTGCCCGTCTCTGCCTCCGGCGGGCCAGGTCCACTGCAGCACAGCTTCGAGGAGCTGCAGGCCAAGGCTGGCCGTGGGGTGCTGCAGCAAAGCAAAACAATCCCATCCCATCAGCTTTCATCACCGAGGAGCGGAGAAAAAGTGAATTTTTTTTGGATTTGTTTTTCCTTCGGCTGGAGCATTTCACTCGGGAGCAGCTGGCACCAGAAAATCAAACTGCCAAGGGCAGGATGTGTGCCACACTTTAGGAGGATCTTAAATATATTTTTGTTATTATATTCATAGCTCTGGCTCACTGGATTCATTGTACTTTTGCAGCTCCTGTAAGGCAAAGAGGGGTTGGTATAATCCATTGGTAACATCCCCTCCTTCTTTCCCAGAGTTGGTGCCATACATTTGTTTGGATGAAGCAGCTGGCACCAGAAAATCAAACTGTCAAAGGCAGAATGTTCCACACTTTAGGAGGATCTTACATATGTTTTTGTTATTATATTCATAGTTCTGGCTCACTGGATTCATTGTACTTTTGCAGTTCCTGTAAGGCAAAGTAGTGGTACAATCCACTTGGTAACATCCCCTCTTTCTTTCCCAGAGCTGGTGCCATACATTTGTTTGGATGAAGAAAACACAAAAGCAGAGAAAGAATTCTCTACCTAGAGAAAGTTTTCTCTAGGTAAAACAAAAGCAACAACAACAAATCCCTTAAGAGCTTGAGTTCTCCATCAGATAACACACTGGCTGAGGTGGACAGAGATGCTCAGAAGCACATGGACAATGACAGTAATAAAAAGAGAGATACATGAGAAAGAAATTAAGCCACAAATTTTTCAGCTCTCAAGCAGGAAAAAAAAAAAAAAAAACACTGCCTTAGTTTCCAGTATAGTAGGAGCAAGCCCTAAATAATACCATGCCTCACCTCAACTCCCTGCACCAGCCTGAGTGCTCAGGGGGCACAGGAGCCACTTCCCAGAGATGTGAGCCAAGGCAGGTGCCACCCTGAGCCCTGCAGAGCCCTCCCTGAGCCTCGCCTGTGCCTGAGGCAAACAGCCCTGCAGTGGTTAATGTCAGCCCCGACCACATGATCACACTCAGAAAAGGTCAAAAGAGTGATTTTTCATTTAAAAACATCTGTGTGTTTAAAGAACAAAACTTTCTCATGTGCAGAAAACCAGGGGTTTCCAGTGCTTTTATTTCCAGAGTTAAAGCCGTGCTTTTCAGCTTTGTTTAGGGTTATGGCCCGTGTAAACAGGCTGTGCAAACCACACACTGCACTCAGCACACAGCGTTTCCACAGGCAGGGATAATTGGGGGTGCAAATCTGGCAAATCTCCCCCTCCCTGGCTCCTTTTCCCTCTCCAGGCCGCTCAGCTTTCCCCACTGTGCTCCCAGGGAGCCAGCCAGACACCCTGTTGTTGTCCTTCCCTATATGAAGACATACACATGCCTCTAATCCTGAGGGTGTAAGCCTGCTCTGGGCTGTCAACAGGCCTTAATTGGATACATCCAGGGAGATGATGCATTGGGAAGAGGCCCTGGATTTAATAGGAAAAGGGAGGCTGCAGAGAGGCACCAGGGGAATGTGGAGGGGAGCTCAGAGGAGCTGCCCTGTGCTCCAGGGAGCAGTCACATCTCAGCTGGCAAAACCTTTCAGTTCCCACCCAGCTATCAGCCCTACATCAGTGGGTATGAATCGAGATTTAAACCCTCTGGCTTGTTTTTCAGTACCTGAGGACATGGCTTGCAGTATGCAAATCACAATGCTCCCCCTTGCTTCACTGGGCTTTTCCCACTGAAACTGCAGAGTAATGAAACCACCATGCTGCAAACAAACTCCTCTGAGTGAGCTGGACCATCCAGGCAGATCCACAGAGCAGCTGCTGCCTCCAATCCATGCACATCTCCACCCAAAAAAAAGCTTCTCTGGGATAGCCTGTCACTTCCCTCTCACCTTGGAGCAACGCTGGTTGCTCTGATAAACCCCAAACTCCAACAAATTAAGCCAAAATACTTGGAGCATTTAGTCCTTGATGTCCCAGGTTTGTAGGGGAGTTCAGAGGAACTCCCAGTAGAAGTTTCTGGAGAAATTAAAATGTTGTGTGAAAGAGGAACTCAGAATTTTCCACCTCAGTGCCTTCCAGGAGCAGGCTCTGAGAAGATGGACTGTTAGCAGAGGGGATGGAGCTGCCAAGGCTCAGCCTTTCTCACCAGGAGCAACCTCTGGGAAACAGGTAAATTTCCACAGAATGAGGCTTTCCCTCTCCAGCTGCTCCAGCTCACTGTGTATGCACACACAGTGGCAGCAGCTCTGCTGGAAGGCCAAATGATTCAAAGGGATTTGGATGGAGAAAGGTGTGAGGAAGGTCATCTCTACCCTGTGCTTCACCTTCCCTTCTCTGAAGAGTGACTTGTGTCCTCTGAGTGTGACGATACAAGGGTTAATTACCAAAAAAATGGAAAAATGACATTCACTGCCAGCAGTGCTAAGTGTAGGGATTTTGGCCCAGTTACCAAAATGGCTGAGCAGAACTTGATGTTCTCCTGAGCTGAGGGCTTTCACAGAGAGGAGGTCCATGTGGGGACAGATAATAGCACTGATCCTGCAAATAACCATTTCCTGGCACATGTGAGAGCTTGGAGCCAGACCCTGAGACGACAGTGGAAACCCAGTCCCCAGGAGACTCCTGCTGATAGCACAGGGGGAGCTGGGCCACTTACTTACCAGATGTGAATTTGAATTACCAGGGTGAATCATGTCTTCTTATCAGATTCCCCACTGAAATGACCTCAGAGGAAAGAGTAGTCCTCCAGCTTTGCAGGCAGCACTTCCAAAAGTGAGCACAGATGTAGGGTTCCTCCAGAGTTACAGCTGCAACTAAGGCAGCACAGCTCAGGAGAGGCTTGGAGCAGCTCAACAGGGCATCCAAATGGTCCCCACTTTCTTGTTTGCTGGTTTATTTTTTTTTTTCTCATATGTTTTATGAATAGTATTGTTATTGTTATTATTGCTGATTCTTATTTTCAGGTGGGGACAGAGGGATTGACTCAAGACACTTTCAGGACAAACACCATCCTCCAAAACCATGCCTTTTAGAGACATCTTAAGACGAACACCCTGAAATTCATTGGCATTCAAAATACGAGGTGTCTTATGACAATGTGGGCTAAAATGCCCACGGTACTCCAAACAAGTGGTGCAGACAATCCTTCATTTACAAGAAAAAAAAGAAATTCTTTGCTCCTGGCATGAGAAAGTTTACTTTCAGCTTAAAGAAATGACCGTGTGGTTTTGGGGATGGCATTCCGTTCTGCTGGAGAGCAGCACCCTGCCTGCCTGTACATCCGTGGTTTTGTAGCTACATTACAACCCTGGAGAGCTCTGTTTACATATTTGACATGTTTCCTTGTGCAGAACATGAAACCAAATTACAGTGTAAAAGCCATTATGGCTTTGCTCTTGCACCCTTTTCCATCCCATTGCTGGGTTTAGATCTATCTGGGTGTTTTTAACTGAGCCGCGTCTCCTGGCACTGCTTCAGGCAGGTTTATTTGCTGCTGCACAGGGAAATCAAGGAAAAGCTGGTGAAGCCACATGCCAGGGAGCAGGGAGAAGATGGGGGGGCGGGATGAGAAATGCCGAAAACCCTTCATGCATGAACAAAGCAGACGTGTTGGTGCATTTATGCAAAAATCATTCTGCTCTGAATGGAGAGGGACCCAAGACAAACAACCCGGATGGGATGCAGGGGAGCTATCCCACGCTCACGGCTGGACATGTTCTGCATCCCAAGGCTTGTGAGCAGCAGCAGCAGGCGGGGAGAGTGGCAGGTTGAGGGGCAAGGGCCGAGGAGGGGGGGTCTCCTTTCAGAGCAGTGCATGTTAATGAGCAGAGCCTCTGTCGGGGGGTCCGGCTGCCCAGCTCGCCAATGCCAGGGGGGTCCAAGCTGTTCTCTATTGATGCCTCTAATCTGGGTGGGTGGCTGGGTGTACAGCAGATATGATCATAAAATGGTAATTTACTTCCTAAAGGAGCACATAATCCCCATTGCTGCCCAGGACAATATTCCTTTCTTGCCTTTCTTCTTGCTTCTAGAAACAACAAATGGCATGGAATTCTGCTCTCGTTTCATTAGTGGTAAATCTCTCTTGGTTCTAGGAAGATGGGACCAATTTCCGGCACCTGAGGATTTTTGGTTTGACCTTCATCTCTGAAAAAGTCAGATTGAACCTCTCTTAGAGTACGGTTGGCTGCTTTGCTCTCTGCATCATTCTTTGTTTCTTTTATCTATTTTCTCTACAGTACACAAAGGGAACACAGTGTACCAGCCCCTGGTACTCACTGTTCTGTTTCCCTTAGATGACTTGCATATGTGCTCTTGAAAAATTATTCTAAAAACCAAGGGGGGGGAAGGGAGTGGAAAGAAAAAAAAAAAATATATCCCTTGAGTGTTTGTCAAAATTGCTTGGAATCTCCTCTGACATCTCATTGTGTTCTCTCCATCCTCCCCTTACACAAATCAGCCAGAGGCTACAACATCAGCCATGGGGTCTGAGCTTCACTCCAGCCAGGAGCAGAGGAGCCCTGGAAGCCACGGGGGTGGAGGGGATCCCTGTCTGTCCTGGCTGGGAGCAGGCAGCCAGGTGAGGGGCAGCATCCTGCAGCCAGCTCTGCGCTCACTTTCAGGGTAACGCTCTTCCTCAGCCAACTCTCTGCAAACGAGCCTTTCCCAAGCCAGCCTACCTAGAAATCCCATTTCTCATTTTCATTTAGCTCCCCAGAATGCTGAGATCATTCCTGAGTCATGGCACTGGTGGCATATGACACATCCTTGTAGCATCCCTCACCTCCGGCATGGACCACCTCCTCCAGTGAGGCAGAGCAGCAAAGCAAACGTGCAAATAAGGAGCAGTGGAGTTCCTTGGCAGAAAAGTTGCAGAATCCAGCTTTCCCAGCAAGTCAGGTGGGAAGCAATGATTCCAGCCATTAAAAGCGAGGAGATGGTGAGACAGTTTTCCAGTCCTTTTGAACAGCCAAACTGTGCTAGGATCAAGACTGATTAATTCCCAAACAGGATGATGTGAGGGGGCTGACAGAGCTAAAATGCAGATTTAATGACCTCAAACCCCTCCAGGGCTCTGCTCCCAGGCAGAAACTCTCAGCAAGCCCTGAGAGTTTTCTTTTTATCCAAGATAGGAACACTTCCCTTTCAAGACATCCTGAACTTCCTAGTCCTTGGGAGGTTTAGGCTCAGTAATGCCCAGTGCCTGCAACGTCTCTGAAGGATTTTGAGGTCTAATCCTCAAACAGTAGCTTTACCTTTCCGTGCTCCCATTTCCACCTCTATTAAACAGAACAGAAACCAAGCAATGTGGCTGTGATAAGGCTTAATTAATCACTGCACATGGAAAAAAAAAAGAAAAATATGAAAAGTATCATTACTTCATCCAAGGAAGGAGCATTCCAGCCTGATTTTGCTTGACAGTCAGGGCCAGGCTCATGACGCAGCTCTCCAGCCTCAGGCAAAAGACCAAATTGGCTGGTCTGTAGTTTCCAGGGGAAATGAAGACAAAATTTTGGACCCCTGGAACTAACTTTAGACTGGGAGACTGTGTAACCTAAGCTGAGGCCCTTTAGTGGATCAGCCAGTACTGGAAATGAGCTCAGCCACGCACAGCAAACCTACATTCCTCCTGTGACAGCCTGTGCACAGTGTCCAGTTCAGCTTTTTCCAGAACTGGTCTCTGATCACTCATGGTTCCTCCATTAATGGTTTTGCTTAGTGGGATTCTGCCCTCATCCTCCAGAGCTTAGTGGTTCAAAGTCTGGCTCGGCTATAAATAACAAAGACATTTGCAAAGCAAATCATCTTATTAAAAATGGGGATTTTTTTATCCCTCCAACCACAACAAAACTCTTACCGTTGAAGAGCAACAGGATTTGGCTGTGAATTGGGAAGTTCAAAAAGGGCCACTTGCAGAGCCGACAGACAGACACCCTCCCTCTTCTCAGCAAGATCTCCCCAAAGGAAAGGAATGGCTTCTCCATTAAAAGTTGCAGGTTTCCTCTCTTTCCACTCCTGTTCAAGATTACTCTATTTGCTGGCTCTGCTGGATCTTTGGGGAATTATCTTCAGCATTATATTTATTAGACAGAATAAAACTGCATGGCAGAGAACTTCATCATATTTCTCTTTAATTTTCTTATGGTATTTTCTTACCACTCTTGGAGCCCTCGCTCTACCACGTTATTTCTTTTAGTAGTCAGGATATTTTTGTGCTCCTGTCTTCTCCTTTTGTGGGCTATTCCAGACACAGTGCAATTCTAGACATCTTTGCTGCTGGTGGAAGGTTTGCTGCAGCAAGTCTGGAGGAGAGCAATTGTGGGAATGGTAATGGGGCAGGAGGGGGCCTCTGTTTGTGGGAAAGATGTAATAAGAATCCTCTTCCACAACTTCTTACTCCATAGAAGCCCCTGTGGGGTACCCAGAGGAGAACAGGGTGTGTTCTTTAGTCCGGGAATGAAAACGAATCCCAGGATCTGTCTGTGCCCAGCAGCCTTGGGAAAGAGTCCCCGCTCTGTTAACTGTGCCTGAGCTGGGTGGCTTTTTCCATACACTGGAAACCCAAGCTCAAACAATGGCATAGGGCAAAAAAAAGTTTTATATATATAGTATACACGTATGGATGCTTGGTCTAAACAATTTCTGCACAGCTGGGAGGAAATGCAACAAAAGGCAGTTCCTGGGGGATTGTCCCTCTAAATCACCAACCACACCAACAGCCAAGTCTTGAGCACACATGGCTGTGACAGGAGTAGCAGGGTCAGGAATCAGCCACCTAAAGACACTTTAGTCCTTTCCTATAATTCTCTTTTGTAAAGGCCCAAAGGAAAGCTGCAGATGAATCAGTTCTCCAAAAGCAGGAGTGCCACCAGCAAGAGGAAAGGAGAAATGTCATCTCCAGTGTCCTGTGATCAGCCTGCACTCATCTGCCTGTGCTCTGCTCACCCCAGCTGCAGCATCCCTCCTGGAACAGGCCTGTCAGAGGCTTCCCCCAGAGGCCTTAGCAAAATATCCAAATATCCTCCCTGCTCTGAGTCCAGCAAGAGAGACTAACAGCAGCTAATGCACTCGCCCTGTGCACAAACCTGGCAAAAGAAAACTGATGTGCATGGAGAGGCTGTTTGCAAACTCACAGCAGAAGAAAGAGGGGGAAAAATGCCAGCTCAAGAGTGAGCAAAATCCTTATTACTGAATTCCTTCTGCAGCTAACAACAGGTACTGAGCAGCATCTGCTTCCAGGTCTGTGCAAGACATGAGATTGAAATCAAACTGCAAAACTACCCTGCACTGGTGCTTACATTTCTGTGCTGGTGCAATGTTGCTGACTGGCCCTCTTTGGCTCTGAATATGATGCTGTCAGTACTGAGAATATTTCTTAATCAGCACTGAAGGGTGGCTGCCAGGAAAGTAGAAGTGGCTGTCTCTCAGTCTTGCTTCTGCTGAAAGGGTGATTGTTTAAAGGGGGGGGCTGTTTGACCTTTCCATTTCTCAAATCTGTATCTCTTCGCCAAGACTGTGTCATTCTTTGTAAGCGTTTTATTGTTCAAAACAAATCTTATACTGAGAACTTTCCTTTTTATCTCCCTTACTATGTTGCCAGTCGGCAGCCTCACACTAACAAGTGATGTAAGAGCCATCTCAAACTAATAACTGAGTATCTAAGGCAAAGCCAGCTGCAGACATGGGCAATGTCTGCAGTGAACTGAGCAAAGGGGTCACAGAAACAGCCCTGCAATAACAACAAAGTGCTCTCCAGCTTGTGCTTATCAGCAATCCCCCAGCAGGTAAACAAGGCACATGGGCAGATATTGCTGAGAGATACCACGACAACCAACCAACTTGGGATGCAAACTCCTCAGAAAAAGCCTTGACAGAACTATGACAGTCATGCAGAGAACCTGGCGTTGAGATATCTAAGGATGAGAAACATTTTAAGTCAGGACGTGCTTAAAATGTTTTAAAGCGCCTTGAGAACGCCGGGGCAGGGATGAGAGGCGGGGATGGCTGACAAACAGGCAGCTTATGTATTCTGTATATTGCTGGGCACTGCACTCAAACATATCTTTCATGGCATTCCTGATGGGAAGCCAACAGAAATACCACTCTGATTAATCAGGAAGCTACCCAGCAACAACACGAAAAGTTTGCACAAGACCAGCGAGCACACAACCTACTCTGAAAGGTATCTGGGTGAGGAAAGGTGCTCTTTTCATCAATACAGAAAACCCCTAAGGCTCAGTGCTTGTGCAGATAATGAAGCCAAACATGTTTACACACCAGTGATCATTACATGCAGCGATTAGAGGAGATCTTAGGTTAATTTTCATCTCCACAAGCTAACAGACTGATGACCTGCTGCCCCACCTCACCTCTCCAGAGCGACAAGTCAGGTGCTTTCCCAAGACAACTGTCTTGTTCCTGGGGGAAACAAAAACTTTCCCATCATCTATATGATTTAAAAGGTCAATGAACCCCATGCACTCAAACCGGTGTAATAGGACCAGCTGAGCTAAAGCAAAAATTCTTTTTGCTGGAAGTAAATAGCACACTGTTATCTCCCCAGGGGCCAGGCAATAACAGGAGGCATGTTCCCATTCACTCTGCCAGTGTGTGATATGCCACTGCTCTGCCTATAAATACAGCAGCTTTTTTTGCCTTTTTTTTTTTTAAACAAGGCTGTGACAACTTCATCTCATCTGGGTACAACAAACACGCCTGAGTTGTGGCTACACAGCAGGGCTTTGTGTTGTGTGAGTGCGTGGTGGTGGTTTTTCCACCACAGGACCATATGTTACCTACTGTGTGGTGTGGCTGAGCTCCTACCAGTGCTTCAGAGAAAACCAGGGCAGTTCTGGAGCAGCTGCAGGGGGACAGAATGCCTGGGGACATGGCCAAAAAGCAGCACCTGAGCTGGAGCCACTGGCCTTTGTTCTGCACAGGGAGCTTGAATGAGAAAGAAGTTGTGAAGGCACAAGCAAGGGTCCAGAGAAAAGTTCCTTTTACAGTGTGAAATAATAAACGAGACAATGACAAAAAGTCAATACTGGGCTTGGGATTCTGTCTTGATTCTCTGCCAGCTAACCACGCTTTGTGCATTTAGAACTGACCTGGTCATTAATTTGTTACAGACTTGTGCAATGTGAGCAAGGCCAAGTCTCTTGCATAAAGATGTTTTCTCTTGCAAGCCAACTGGAAATGCTTAACATTTACTATTCACAGAGAGATCTGTTTGTCATATCTGTGACACGGCACTCCTCTCTGCACTGCCCACTCAAGACACCTATTGGATAATTAGATTCTTAGAAAAACTTTTCTGCATCCAACCAAAAGTCAGCCAAAGTTGATTAGTGTGATAAGTTCTCTTTCTCTAGTTAGGGATAACAGTGAGGGCTGAAGGAGGAATAAACAAAGCAGCTCTTATATATGAAGAGCCTTTCCCTCTAAAAATCATCAACAAACAAAGTGGGCTTTCCCAAATCAGGTTGCATCTGAACTGCTGCATCTGCATCATGTACAGCTCTGTTTTCCAGACATCTATCTAATGTTTTTTTTTTGGTTTGTTTTTTTTTTTTTTTTTTTTTAACTCATTTGGATCTAATTCTCTCAAAGAGACAAAAGGTAAAGTTATGGTAACTGGAGCTATTTATGTTACAAAGGAGACATAGGAGAAGGGGGTTAAAGCTAATGAATGGCTTTGGGAATGGACAGGACCTTTCTCAGAATAGAACAATAGGGTGCTTTTATGGAACTGGGAGGCAGAAAACACAAAACTATTAAAAAAAGAAAGAACACTCTTTTGTATTATTCGGCATTAGCCTTCAGAATTCATTGCCACAAGCTCGTTCCCTGTGCTTGCTGTGAGGAGCCCGTCTATCTCTGAGGTGATGATGGTTGGGAGAGGTGACTCCTGCACAGCTCATTGAATCAACCCAGCCACAACTTCAGCCAGCTCCAGCTGGGTGACTGGCACTGAATTTCAACTCATCACTACCAATCAGGCTCAGAAAGAGAGAAGCTGCTGCCAGGGTTCCATCCTTGGTGAAGCAACAAGTGAGCAGGCAGGGGTGACGGCACCCCTGAACGCTGACCAGCAAGCTCCACCTGAGAGCATTGCTCCTCCCTGGACTTTCAGGAGAGGAGGAGGAAGATGCTGTCCTTACCTGGGTCGCTGCTGGCTGGCCAATGACCACCCAGCCTGGGCACTGCTGGTCACTGTGGTGTGAGACAGAGACGTTGGAAGCCCACTGGTCCAGGAAGCCTTTGGGAGTGTACACGCCGCAGTCCTTGATGCTGGTCATTTGCTCAAACTCCTCGCAGACTCCATCGCCGTCGTGGAAATAGCACCTGCTGGGCTCATCTGCATGAGGAAACAGAGAAAACAAACCACATGTGGCTGCAGGGTAGCTCCTAGGTCCTGATACCATCAGTGGTTGTGTATCTGCTGGGTCAGGTCGCCTTGAGTGGAAGCATTGGTCACTTCTGGGTCATACCAAGGTGATTTAAATAAAGCCAAGCAACAATAGCCAACTTTTGTATTGGGCAATTCCGTGAAGATATTTCCTAATGTTAGGGGGGTTCTGCTTATTTTCATCTATCTCCTTTTAAAAGAGATAGAAGAAAGCAGAGACAGAAAATACATAGAGAGGCAAATGTGGGTGTTGGCATAATTCCACCAGCTGGGGTGGAAAAATGCCAGTGGAGGGTTTGGTCTAAAATGTTTCCCTTTTTTTGTTTTTAAAAGATATCTGCAAATCAACAACAACAACAGCAACTGTGGCTGTAGAGATGGTGAAAACTGCCAAGTTCACAGTTGTAGTGACCAAAGGGCCAAACAGATCTGTTTATCCAAGGCAGATACAGTACACACAGTGTGAGGGTGAGTTTGCCACATAAACACACGGCTTCAACCAACATGACTCAGATTTGACCTGAAAGGATCAAAAGCAGCAGGAGACTTTATTATCCTTGCCCATTTATTCTGTGGCTTCTCTAATGAGACTGCCAACAAAGATGCCAAATTTTTGAGGTTGTTTCTGTAACACTGGCCCATTAAAAACTGAACTGAGATCCATCTACTCTTTTCAAACAGACTGCATAGCAATAATGACTTTCAGTCATTAGAGTACTCTGTGAAATGGAAACCTTTGACCTGTTGGTATCCTATTTTGTATTGTATTATCATTGCCAGTCCCCAGAGGTATCCAGTTCTGACAGCCTGTTGTATTTTTGTCTGGCAAATAAGCCTGTTGAAAAAAAACCGGTAGGAAATTAGCCAGAGCTGCTAGCTGGACTGATGGAAAGGATCCCTAAGGAGAATCCTGTCGGTAGCACTGGACTATCATGAGCTAGGTGTCAGAAAATCCAAGGGCTGCTCAATTTTGAGCTACTTCAAATCTACTAAATCCCCTGTTTATTTTTTTCTCCTGGTTTACACAGTGAAATACCATCATGAGACAGAAAACACCAGTTTATTGCTAGTCAATTATTTAATGACTTTCACTCCTTTTCCTCCTGTGCAAGATTCCAGGTCTTTAAGAGAGGGTGGCTTTGAAAGAATAGAGAAGTCTATCAGGGAAAAATGTCATTATGGTTTGATTTCATAACAGCCTCTGTGGACAACTTGTGTACATGTATAAATGTAGGCAAACTGCATATTTGACAGGCCAGAGCTCCGAGCTGGTGAAAAGGAGCACAAGCCTGGAAGTGTTTCAGCTGTATGAGTGCAGTCCTGAATGAATTTTCCCAGGGTGGCCAAACTTCTTGCCCTTACACGTCACATCTTAACACCATCATTTGTCTGGGAGCCACCAAACATACATCCCACCCCTCAAAGAGCTCAGAGGAGGGCCTGGGGGAGTTTTCCCAGACAAGAGATGACAATGACTCCTGGGGTGTCTGGGTGGATGTGCTGATGGGCCCTAAGGCAACCCAGCAGTGCCACCCCCATGGGGCTCATTCATCCCTGGGAGAGCCATGCCCTGTGTCTGGGCAGCTCAAGGGATGGGTGGAATGAGAATGTCACTGTCATGGCCATGGAGAAAAAAACTCTTGGTTCCTTCACCTTATCCTTCTGCATCTCCTGTTCTGCTCCTCTCCCATATCAAGGCATAAGTCAGGTGTCAGGACAGTAGGATACAATTAATTGGCTTACCCACTATGTCCCAGTTAGAGTGAGAGGCCCAACAGAAATCTCTGAGAAATATTCAGCCCCAAAAAGACTGAGATCAGCAATCAAAAATCCTCAAAACCAAACGCCAAACAGATGCAAATATGTATTTTTGGGAAAAAAGCGCATTTCTTTGTCATTTTATGAAAAGAGGCTTATTTCTGAAAAAAGCGGTGGGGGGAATGAAAGGAAAATACCTACCCTGTTAAAAAGACCTGACCTTCAGCCTATAAACATATGCAGAGTCAGATACGCACACGTACAGTGAAACATCACCAGGCTGCTGCACACCCACGCTGACAGAAACACTGACACACAAACGCACGGGCGCTCCCTTTGCACATCCCCGACTCAGCCACCCCCCATGCAAACACCCACTAACTCACAGCCTAATTTTAGGCACATGCCTTCAGACAGTGTTCCCCGGCCTTCCCAAAGCACT
The DNA here is from genome assembly GCF_028018845.1 of Melospiza georgiana. Classification (NCBI taxonomy): domain Eukaryota; kingdom Metazoa; phylum Chordata; class Aves; order Passeriformes; family Passerellidae; genus Melospiza; species Melospiza georgiana. The sequence continues at coordinate 5,034,697 of NC_080449.1, read as the reverse complement.
GACTTCTTTCCATGACAGGCGCTGAAGTAAGCACAGCATTTATAGAGCAACAAACTCCTGCTCTGGCTCCAAACGCTCCCTCCTAATGCGGTGATAAACGTAATGGGCTCCTGATAAGATCATGTGTTTGGGATAAAAGAATACTCAAGGCCTGCTTCAGCCCGATGACTTAATTCATACTCACATGGAGGGGAAAGCAGCCTTTGAATAGCTGTGATCCAGGACAGTGTGTGATCCTAACAGAGGCTAATTTGTTCCTGATTATGCCTAAGACCCCAATAAATCTGTCTGCTCAGAGTCTGCAAAACCCGAGGGAGGAACTGAACAGAGAGCCTGAGATGTCTGAATTAATGGGGGCTGCCTAAATGATTAACCAAGTCCTGCTGAGCTGCGCTGTCATGAGCTCTGGAGCTGTGCTGGCTCTGGAGAGCCACCACATCCATGGGACAGCATAGATGTCATGCACAGAAGCTGAGAGATGAGGCACCCACTCGCCTTGGTGTGCTCTGAAAAATGATGAGGGAAACTGGCTTTGCAACCCTGGTTACTTTTAAGGAAGATCTGTTGGTCTCACTACTGACTCGGTGTGCAGTGCTCTGCATTGAGGGGAGTGCTGGTGAGAAGAGGGGAAGGCCTTTCCTGCCAGTGGGCTTCCCAATTCTGACTGATGGCAAACAGGGGATTGTCATTAAATCCTTCCAAGACACGAAGGCACCAACCTTCAAGAGCCAAATGTGGTGCATCACTGTGTGGGCTGCCAAAATCTAGCAGAGGTTCTTCCTTCAGTTCTGACTCTGGATTCTGCTGGTGATCTTGGATGACTGGCAGGTTACAGGTTGAGCTTTACATTTTCATGAGAAAAGCAAAGAACAATCAGATTGTTTCTTCCTACAACTGCCCTCACCAAATAAAACTAACAGGCTTTTCCCCTTTTTACAATGGTGGGAACAGAGCTCAGTTACATTCATAGAGTCCTACAGGCTCAGAGTCAGAGAAGACAGTGTCAGGAGTGGTGTATTTCTAGGAATGAGTAGCTAATGGCTTTATTCCTATAATGATGCAAAATGCTTTTTCTGTTCTCTTTGTAACTACTGTGGTACTAAATGCATTTGTGGCCTTGGCAACATGAGCTGATTTTTGTCTCCACAGAGGTCCAGAGGCTCCCAAGACCTGGGGATGGTCAGGGATTGCACCACGACCTGCACCATGGGCTGTGCTCATCAACACCATGGACTTTGCTCTCCAAAGATGAATCTGATTTGCAGAAGATATGGAAGAAAGGAACATACAGGATATCTGATTTGTCCTCAAGGAAGAAATGACTTCAAAAAATTAAAAAGCAGTTGCCTGGAAATCCAACTGAAATCTAGAACAGTAAAATGTCTGCAGGCATAGCACCTGGCAGCAGGAGAGAGCATCTCTGGGGAATTAACAACAGATGCTGGAGGATGCTGAGCTGAACTCAGGGAACACGTTTTCATTCAGGCAGCCCAAGCTCCTTTTCCCTTAGAAAGTTCTTACTGAAGGCAGAAAAATATTAGGGCCAAACCGAAGCTCCTGACTTGCCCTTGTTTTGGGAAAAGGCATTCTCCAGTTCAGCAAAGATTTCTGTGACATCTGGGAAACCTTGAGGGAGGCTCTGTGGCAGCATCAACCTGGAGAAGTGTGACTTGAGGAAACAAATTGGCAAGACCTGTTTTGCTAACTCCTGAAGTCAGGCTTTAAGATCCAAAATAGTCTTGGGGCTCTTGTGTGCTGCACCAGAAAATTATGCAAACTCCATCTCTCCTTGCTTCCTAAACTGTCTGAGCACAGTGCAAGAGGCAGCTTTTTGTACTGAAGTACAGATCCCTCCTCTGGGATTCAGAATTGAAATAATGCCTGAGATAACACAGGTGGTTTAGTGAGCACTGGGAAGAACCTACAAGAGAGGGCCTGGATAAGCAGGTAGCTCCCCATCTTCTTTACCAGTTTGAGGAGAAGCTGGAAAATCATCAGCAAAACGAGTGAAGCCTTATAGAGACCAGCAAGCAGAACAGGCAGGATATACATTTATCTGTGAGAGGCAGCCTTCCACTTCATGAAATAAAGAAAAAAGAGAGATAAAGAGATCCAGTTCATAGCACAGGGCACATCCTCAAATGAGGCTTTGAATGTCCAAGCAGGGTCCTCAAAGTGCTGGGGACAGACACTGGGGGCACTTTCCTGTTTTCAGCCAGGACTCAGTGATTGGCATCGGCATAGTCTTCTTTTTGTGCAGTAACTACCATTTTTTTAAAAGGCCAGACAAAAAAAAGGAGTATTTTTAAGCTCAGCTGTTTACTTAGGGATGTTTCCAACTATAACAAGTCTCATGCCACATAACTATTTGTCCAGAAAAAAAAAAAAGGGAAAAAAAGGGGGGGGGACAAAAATGCAGAAGCATTGTCTCAGAGTAAGAAATTTTTGGAACAGAACAAGATTTGCGTTTTAACCCCTGAAAGGTCTGTCCTGAGGTGTGCAAGCTTTCAGACAAAGCAAAGGCCAAACCCCAGGCTCACCAAAGTCAGCAGCTTCTGCAGAAGCAGGGTTTTACCACCACGTCACTATATTGGCATCTCCAGCACTGGTGTTTATGTTCACACAGAGGAGGAGAAATGTATCCAGAGGTTTCTATCACAAAAAGGGAAATAATTCCACTGCAGATCACATGAACTCGGCAGCTGAGTGACCGCAGAACCTGCTCCATTTATTTCTATGGGAGTTTCACCTTTGGCTTCAGTGGGAAGAGAGTGAATAATATGGCCTGCTTCCAGGATATCTGCTAATCTCTTCTTTAATATTGAAGAAGGCAGAGACAGAGACATTTCCTGCTACAGTAAAATATTCAGGAGTTACTTTCCTTCCTGGATGTTCTGATTGAAAGGAGGAAAACCATTACATGGGGCTTGGGCAGACCTTTCAGAATAAAGTCACATATCAATAAACGGTGACGTGTTCCTCCAATGAAATAAAACAGACACCTTGGAAATGAAGGCAGCGTGGGTGTCGCAATCTACTGCGGAACATCCAGGGGCCTCGCAGGAGGCTTTCTTTCCGTGGAATATGACAATCATGTCTGAGCATCTCCTGAGCAGAGCAGGCAGGGATAGTGCCTTTGCAGAGTGAGGCTCCCTGGCAATTCAGCTGCTTGTGGAAATGCATTCCTGGGCGTGACTGGCTTTCTTTGTGTGGTGGGACTCGGCTCCTCGCTATGATATAGCAGTCGGAGCACCAGAATTATGCAATTGATCTGCCTGCTGCAGACAGATACAATTACAATTCCCTCGCAGAGCCCAGCACTGAAATTTGATATTTCACCTCCAAGAACATGAGTCTTTGTCACTTAAGAGAAAGGATATTTCCCATGGCTGGCAGTGGTAGCAAGACCTTGTCTGAGCTACCACTGCCAAAGTGGCCATCCCCAACCCTGGCAACCAGGCATGGCCAACAGGACCAACACAGACATCTCTACCTGGCAACTAGGAATGGCCTACAGGAGCCAACACAGCCCTCTCCAACCCTGGCAACCAGGCATGGCCAACAGGACCAACACAGCCCTCTCCAACCCCTGGTAACCAGGAATGGCCAACAGGAGCCAACACAGCCATCCCCAACCCTGGCAACCAGGCATGGCCAACAGGACCAACACAGACATCTCTACCTGCCAACCAGCAATGGCCAAATGGATGCAATACAACTCTCCCCAACCCTGGCAACCAGGAATGGCCAACAGGACCCAACACAGCCATCTCTACCTGGCAACCAGGAATAGTCAACAAGACCCAGCACAGCCATCTCCAACCCCTGGCAACCAGGTATTGTTGTAAGAGAACAAACACATATGTTCTTGTCTGACCTCACCTTGTTTCCCTCCCTGGATGGTTGGATAAGATGGTGCCAAGAAGATTTTGATATTACACAGATTTATCAGCTTAACTTGGAACCTGTTCAACTAAAAGTCTTGAGGTTTCTGTCACACAAAGGAGTAACCCTTATGACCAGGAGAAAGGTGGCCAGCATGGCCCTTTGAGACACTTGGCACACTTGTTTCAGAGGAGGAACACAAGAGTAAAAACCCAGAGGTGCCATTCCCCAGGGAAAAAAAACCTGCTTGTTTGTACATGTAGTTTGATGTTCCTGCAAAGAAAGGTCTTGTGCTCAGACAGATACAACAACTGTGCTCTGAGCACAGTTGTTGTTGAGTCACAAAAGATGCTCTCAGGATGGGAGCACGACCAGCTGTGGAAGCCTCTCAGATGCACAGAGAGTAATGTGAGGGATGCAACAAGCAGAGGAGTAGTTCTCCTGCTGGACTCTCATTGTAGCTGTGTCCTAAAAACTAAAGCTGGATTGAGCTGGGTTGGAGTCACTGGCCTAGGGAAAAATGCAGGCAAATACCACTCCAGCCCACATTCTCCCCCACAAAAAAGCATCTGTCCTTTGTATTTTGCTGCCTGAGATGTCTGCTCTCTCTGCTCTGTGGTTCAGCTGGCCTTCCTAGGATTGCACTATTAATGATGACAGTCTGAAAATCACTTTAAGAGACTTTACAAGGATGCTGTGATTACTAACTTGCCAAATGAGTGCTTAGACATTTCAGAACACGCAGCCACACTTCTGCAAGCTGCAGGAAACAGTCAGCTTCAAAGTATTTGCCTTAAGCTGAAGGAGTCACACAAATATCATCTGAATAACCCCGGCCAGTAAATTCATGACTATTTGCCATGAAATTCTGTTATAGAACCTCAGCTGCTTTAACAACAGCAACACTTTTTCCCAAGCTCCTTGGTCAATGCTTTCACCTTATTGATGCCCTGGGAGATGCTGAGTTTCTCTTGCAAGGTGGCTCTGTTTCTCCCATGCTGTTGTTCTACTGAAAGCCCTCGGCAGGGTCAGCCAAGGCCTATTTAATGCTGGTGAAAGAAGGCAAAATCACCATTAGCTGCTGCATGGGGCCACGGTTTGGGCAGCCAAAGCTGTGTTCCTGTGCAGTAGTATGAGGAAGGGAGGGGGAGAGGATGGGAGAGCTCTCAAAGCATGCCCACAATGAATATGGATGGTCATCCATCAATTTATTTTAAGCACATTACTTCTCTGTCAGAAAGGGAAAAAAGGAAAAAGAAAGAAAGGAAAGAAAAGACATATAAAATTAGGTTTGTGTCACTCATTTAACACTGCAATTTCCCCAGAGGATTATGCACCAAACAGAGATAGCAAGCTCATGAATATTAATCATTTCCCTGAATGCAATGCAGCCCGCCAAACAATAAGATTAGGGGAAAGTGCTATGCTTAATTTATGGATAATGGGAGAGGTAAAGGATAGAGCTCCCACAAAGGTAAGGCTCACAGCTGGAGGGAGAGGCCTCTGAGGAGGAGGAAGACAGATCCAGATTTGTAAGGTAGCAGAAAAACATTTGGGACCAAGCAGGAGCAAAAGAAAAGGTGTTTAAGGATCATTGTCAAATTAAAATCATACTTCTCCCAGAACAACCACTGGTGACTAATGTTTCAAGCATGCCAGAAATTGGTGGTAAATTCAAGAGCTAGATATATTTATTTTCTCTTTGCCTCTGCTCTGTGTCTTTTCTTTGTATTTTATATCCCTGAGGCCCTGATCCCACACACCACTGAGATGTGTGTCTAACCTGAAACATTCCCATTCTTCAGGGTGACCACTCCCATCTGGAATTCAGTGGAAGCTCTGCCCTGTTTTGCTGTAAAAAGGCTTTAGCCAAGAGTCCCTTATAAGCAAAGGAGATAAAGTATAGCAATAATAGCACCAATAAGATGTGGCTGAAACCCCTATAAATTACCTGGCAAACTTAAGGGGAGATAGAAGTTCTGGAGCTACTTCCCAGCTGTGTTTCAATGTGTCTATCAGTCTTTACTCATCTCTTTTCATATTACTTTCTCTCCCCCTCCCTCCCTTTTTTATTGATCTCTGCATCTTTTTTATTATATCCTTCTCTTTCTTCAGCACTGGTGAGCTAAATCAATGCATAATGCACATCCCACTCCACAAAAGGAATGCAAATGAAAGCCGGGCTCTTTTTCAATGTCCCACATCTATCTGGGTGTGCAGCGCTGGCGTGTGGGAGAGTGCACGCCAAGGACAAGGTGCTCAGCTGCGCCTCAGACACCCATTTCTCAGCACTCCCCTGGGAATGGATCAAGTGCTGAGCCCTGGGTTCCCACCACTGTGAATCATAACTCTCACAAATGGGGTCTGTTTCACACAGGACACGTGGGGTTGAACTTGGCCGAGATCCGCGGTAACCGCAAAAATCTGTTATCCCCCGAGTGATCAGGGCAAGGTGAAAGGAAAGCAGCCCAGGGGTGGGAGAGGGGTGCATCAGTCACACCGACACGGCTTGGAATCACCTGTCTCCTACCCATCAAAAGGCAAAGTGAAACTTTCCCCGCGGGACCAAATTTCTGTGTGGAAAAGATAAAAAATAGGCAAAATCCGCTACAGGAAGCGGCTGTGGGAGGGGGGAGAAAAGGTAGAGATGATAAATTTGACGATGGGGAAGGGCAAGAGTGCTGCAGAACTTAGAAAAAGGAGCACTGCCAGATGCTTCCATTAATTAATTAATTAATCTCACTGTCGCTCTTCAGCATGTTGCAGGAAGAAAATGCTATTAATCTTTTCTGTTTTCTGTTGCTTGGCTTTGTGCTTGGAGAAGGCCAGGACAGCCTGACAGTGAGACCACACAGTTTTCTTCCCTGCCTCCCTCCTTCCTTCCCCCGCGCCCCTCCTCCCTGGCAGAGCAGATTGATTCACTGTTATCTGATTAGAGAGGAAAGAAGGAGGAAAAACAAAAGCAAGACAAAAAAAAAAAATAAAAAGAAGTGTAATTTTATTACAGGCACTGGTGCAAAGTGTCTTGAGAGCCTTGTGCCATTTAGTCAAAGGAAAGTTGGGCCAATTAAAAAAGCCCATAAACCCCACAATCCTAAAAGGCAAAGGGAGTGAGAGAGGCAAAGGGACACCTGCAAACAGGCTGCCTCCATCCCTGGAAATATCCAGAACGCAGCTGAACATGACCCTGAGCAACATGCTCCAACTTTGAAGCTGGCTCTAACTTTGAAGTTGGCCCTCCTTGGACCAGAGACCTCCAGAGACTCCTCTGAACCTAAATTATTCTGTGATTCATGGCTCTGAATCTAAAGCCTGGTGGTGCTTGCGGGCTCTGTTGTATTTTTCCCCTACCAAGCGAGGTGCCTTGCGTGGTCTCTGCTTTAGGAGGCAGGAGCCCACTTGGGCTTTGCTATCAAACCTCCTCCTCTGGAACCCGCCCACGACGCCCCTTCAGCCCCGTCTTTGGCAAACAAAATGTTTAGCAGTTCTTTCCAGCCACGTGGGACCCAATCCTGCAGACAATTTGTGACAAGCATTGCATTCACTGTTGTGGTTAGATTTGCTGAAGTCTAAAGAATGCCTTGTGGTAGTTCAGAAACATGCCTGGAAGAAAGCATTTGCAAGATCAAACCCTGAGGCCCCCGATTCAACAAAGCCTCTGAACATGTGTTTGAGGCTCACTGAATTCTTTGGTGAAGGGGAGTGATTCCCGGGGCTCTGAAGAGCTACATAATACAACAAGAGCATCACTGAAAAAATAACACTCTCTGAAATAACTGCTTGTTGTTCTACAGGATTATAACATGTGTTAGCCTTGTAAACATGGAAATAAATTACACTTATTTTTCTGTGCTCCTGAAACACAGGAGAATTCTTGGGCACCCAAGAATTCTGTATTTCCCAGGAAAACACCCCACCAATATCAAAGAAGACTTTTTTTCAGCTTAAGGCAGAGGATTAGGTGTGATATTGTTAGATTGTGGAGAATGCTGAATTTCTGCTCTTTTTTACTATTATTTATTATGTAATATGCACAGCCAGTCACTTCCCCAACATCTTTATATTTTCTGGTGAGATTTTAATGCTTGATACACCAAGCAGAATATAAATCAGCAGTGTTCATTTGTCTGAAAGACAAACTGGTAGTGTCTCCTTAGCTCTTGGGGTCATAATTCATGGTGGTCCAGCTACCACAAGAGCCAACAGGATGACTTTCACAGGTATTACCTCCTCTGAACCTGTCCTATAGACCTGAAGGCAGTATTTGCCTGAAAATAGCAGTGGGGCTGCCCTCAGAGACCCTGCAGAAACACTGAGCCCATCACCACCACAGCACAACCATGAAGTCACACAACCAAACATTTTTAAGGTCTCTGTTCCTGCACCTTCCCTTTGATTCAGCTAATTTGATTCATCTGAGTCCCTATATTCAATATTTCACAAGGAATTTGATATCATTTGTTTTGTAATCCAGGATCTGTGCAAACCACAACCTTCCAAAGCCCGTGACAAACAAACAACTTTTTTTTTGCCCCTGGAATTCCCCTCTCCTTTCCAACACAAGCAAATCTGAAAACCCACTTCCTCTGTCATGGAGTAGAAAAATCTGTATGTTTTAGTTGCTTCATTTTCTAGTCAGACAGCTCTGTCCCACACTCTCAGGAAGCTCTGTTGCTGCTCCCGGAGTTGGATGGGGAATGAATGGTTGGATGATGGTGGGTGGATGACACAACTGGACTCCATTAAAGGTTTTCCCAACATAACCAATTCCATGATTTTATATAAAAAGGCATAAATCAGAGTGTTGCATACCCCTAGGACACCACTGTGTGGTCCAAGGCTTGGGACACCCCATTCTTACTGCTGTCCATGGACTAATTTGGAGCATTTGCAGCTCCCATCCAGCCCACATCACCTGGTTTCCTGGAAAACTGATGGGCACAGGGGATAACCTGCCTCATGTCCTAATGAAACACTGGGATGTGGTCAAAGTACAGACTTGGACCAAGGAATTGAGCCCTGCTGTGGAGCAGGGTGATACAGACACAACCACCCAGCACCAGCCCAAAGCCTTGCTGGAACCAGCCTCACACCACGCCTGATGTCTGGGGAACCCAAAACATTTGCGTAAGTGTTTATCCCACTTTCAAAATATTATGACTAAAATCTTGCAGTGCTTGGGGCTCTAAGGCAGCAAGTTACTTGAAACACAAATGTAACTTCAAGACCACCAGTTGTCGCAATTAGTCTCGACCATAAATATCCCTGATTTCAATACAACTATTTACATATGTAAATAAGTACATCACCAAATCAGGCCTCAAGTCTCACTCACAGTGTGGGAAGCTGAAGTAAAAATGTAGTTGTTGTGATGAGCCAAGCAGTCCCAGTTTACCACTCAAGGGAAACATGGCACCTGTGAGGTCCGTTCTACAGGCACAAGAGATGGTCAAATTGCCAAAAAGAGCAAATTTCAGACTTGCAAACGTTACAGTATCTGCTGAAGACTGATGCCCTGAGCTGAAGGCATGGGATCACTACATGGGCCAGGGTGTTTGCCTGGGCAGCCCAGATAAGGAATCTCATAAAATGCCTCGAGAAAAAGCCGACCCATTATAAACATTAACTTTGGTTCCTGAAGCTCTGTGTGTTTTGTTCTTTCCCAGACCTCACAGACCCCTGGGTGGAAAAAGCAACCCCACAACGTGGGGCTACTCCACAGAAGGTGCAGTGTAAATTGGTCTCCATTTCCCTTCTCCGTCCCCAGCATTCCTAGAGAGTTTAATAAATATGTAAAGCTCGAAACTGCAGCCCCGATAGCTCGAGCATCTTCCGGCCATTGTGCTTACAGGTTTTCCTAATCAGAGCAAACCAGGCTTGCAAATGAAATCTGATTAAGTAGTTTTCACCTCTGAAAAAGGGGATTAGCCAGACCTTTGATCCTCAGATACTGATTTGCAACTCAAAGGAGGTGTGACCTCAGCTGGACTTGCTTCTGGTCTCAGTCCCTTCCCCTTTCACTCCTCCTCCTGTTTACCAGAAAAAAATCAGTTCATGTCTTCTCACGTAGTCAGATCTAAAGCCTATTGAAGCCAGTGGAAAACCACCCACTGACTTCAATGGGCTTTGGATCAGTCCCACAATGGCTGACTTAGGGCTAAGTCCTGGGCTGTTTCAAAGCCAGCAGAACCAATTTCCCATCAAAATGACCAGAAGCTGGGAAGATATGTTCACCTTTCAAACCTACAAATTCCACCTTTTTTCTCTCTCCCATGACAACTCTTCAGCTGGAAATGCTGAGAGCACTGCTGGTTTTTCCCTTGCACTCTGCACTGGGTTGCTGCCCACCGTGGGTCTGAGGGCTCTGGGCCAGACTTACCGATGCAATTAAAGGACAGCTCCTGCAGGCAGAACAGGGAACAGCCATCGCCGTTTATCTTGTTCATGTCATCACATTCTTCCCCGAGCTCTCTGCAGGCAAAAAGCAGTCAGCTGGCAAAGTAGCATCAACCCAAGAGTCTGTGCAACCCCTGGAAAGAACTCCAAAACCCCAATATCTGTTACAGCAGCTTTGTGTGCCCACCCTTAAAATACCTCTCCCTTAAGGGAGCCTCCTGGCTTCCTCCTTTTCATCATTCCTGGTTCACAGGCTCGCCCTGCACATGTGGATACCACTTGCTGTCCTCTGATGAGGATATGAGCAACTTCCTTCATGGCTGGTGCGGCTGTAGCTCAGCAGGTGGGGAAAATCAGAACAGGAATCTCTTAAACTCTTTGTATTAAATCTGGAAGGGCCAGAACTGTGACCCCATCATGGGAATGACAAGGCATAAAGCCTGGAGTGTGGCTATTCCAGGTGGCAGCACTCAGAGGAGTCTGAGCACTCCCCAGCAGTCAACAGGGAGCAAGGGGTGTTGGGGATGGGGCCCTGCCTCGTGCCATCCCACATGGCTGGGGAGAAGAGTGGGAACCAGATGAGAAAGGGGCTGCCACAGCTGCAAGTGGGGCCACAACCAACCAAGCTGTGACACAGTCTGGTTCCTGCTCGCTCCTGAGGCAGCTCAGCTATTGTTTGACGCTTGCTGCAAAGCCACAAGTGATGTTTGAGGAATGTGCAAACATAACAGTAGCAGAAAAGTTATGTAAAGCAAAATTAATCTGTCTTTCTCCACCTCTCTTTCCAGGATTGCCCTGGATTCATTTGTTGTTTGATTGCTTTCTTTGCTTTCCTTGCCTGTTGGGCCTCTTCCTGCAAATATTTGCTGCCAGGTATATCATCTGACAGAGCTGTGCTGTGTGATTGCTGATCAGCATTATTTCAAGCAAATAATACTGGCTGGATTAAGCACTTGCTTGTTGTTACTTCCATAGTTTAAATAATTAAATTACCTAATGCCAGGAAGCTTTGAAGCATCAGCCTTAAGGGCCAACATAGTAAAGGAATAAACTCTAACATAGTCGAGAAGGATTGTTTTACATTTTCAGTGGCCTGGGGACTGGTGAGAGAGGGGAGCTGATTGAGAACATTCAATTCCCAGCACTCTCCCTCCCAAGCCAAATCTATCACTTCCAAATGCATCCCAGCTCTGGTGGTCAGTCAAACAAGGGGTAGCACCAGGACCTTGGCCCCAACACGTGGCAGGGTTTTACCCAGCTGCCACAAACATGGGACAGCACCGAAGGCTGTGTGAGTTTTGCCAGCTCCAGGAAATGTCACATCCATGTATAAAGATACAGATACACAAGCAAACAGCATAAACAGCACAGAGCGTCCTTGCCTATCGATCCTGCTGTCTGGACTCCATTATCTGTATCTCTGTCTGTATCTCCTGGTGCCAGGAGAGAAGGGCCCACGGTACAATTAAATGTCATCATCCCCGTAATCATCAAGCACGTGAGTCATTATCTACAGATGAGAGCCAGCCTAACCTAAGGAGACACCAGGGGTCATCAATTCCTTCCTAGCCTCAGACTCTGGCTGAGGAGATGTGCCCAGATTTATGTGTTTGCTCTCTCCAGACTTACATTTGGATAATCCCATCTCCACAGTATCCACTCCCAGAGATGTACACGAGGGCAGGGGACGGCTCGCTCTCCTCCATCCCGGACACCACGACCACCTGGTATCTGTACGTGCTCCCGTCGCTCAGCTCCCTGCCAGACAAAAGGAGAGGCAGTCACTCACACAACAAAGGCAGCAGCAAAGGGCAGAGAAAGAGGGACTGGAGAGGGGTTTGGCTGCCAAAAAAGCAAGGTGTAGTACAATCAGCTCCTCCCAGACGTCCTACCTTGGTTTGATGGGATTAATTTTTGGTTGGGTGTCTTTTTTTGTGAGCACGATCAGCACTACCTTTGTCTATTGTTGGTTGCTTGATTTACGCACGATTCTGAAATAGGTGCAGTTCTTGACCACCTGACAGCTAAACCATTTCCTGATGTAAACCACTATTTTGGTGAGGTGCTGCTTACATCTGCCCCTGCTGGAGAGATGGCATTGCAGTGACACCGTGGCAGTGCCAACCATCACCATGAACAGTGTGAAACACTGAGGACATCCCCAGCACTACTTCAACACCTGAGGAACCAGCCCTATGCCTCACTGTGTTCAGCCTTGGGCACTTCTGTTCCACATCAAGGACAGCACTACCAGCAAGTCTGTTCATTTAAAGATTTTAAAATACCCTGTTCTTCATTATTATTATAAATACTCATTATTTCCTGAGCAGCCTTGAGCTCAATCTAATGGCACCTGGAGCCTGGATTAGTGTAAGCTGAGGATGTTTCAGTGATGGACAAAAAAGTTATCCACATCACATATGAGCATTAAAACAGAAGAGTTAAATACTTGGTTTCTTCCAGAGCAAAAAATAGGATCCACACCACAGCACAGGATCAGGGTATTAGCACTGAAATATTCACAGAAAGAATTAGCAAATTGTTACATATTTATGCAAAGCCATAATTACCTAAAACCTGTGCATTTGTAAATGAGGAATAATATTTTTCATATGTAATATGGGAATAATATAATCCTAATAAAAATGTTTAGCTCTTTCACAATGTATTTTACACTACCAAAACTCAAAACCTTCCCCAAAGAAACTCATTTGTTGTCCTCATTGTGCAGATTTGTAAAGCCATGGAGTGGCCAAGGCAAAATGATTTGCTCAAAGTCATCAATCAGGTTAATTGCAAAGCAGGAAAGGCAACCCAGCTCTTCCCCAGGCCTGCCAGTCCTCTGCTCACTGAGCTCACATTGCCCCAATTACTGACAGCAATATACATGGCATTTTGTCACAGGAACTTGGTCAAAAAGCATCTACTAATGAAGTGTGTACTACGAGAAGATAAATCTACTACGCAGAGCAGCAAAGCCATTGAAGTGGATATCAATGAGTTACTGAAATCTTCAGGTTCATGAAATAAGCATCTCCTTACAACATTCATTAAATTAACAAGCATGACTTAAACTCCAATATCGCACATTATATTTTACAACAAAGCTGTTTCTCATGGGTACTGTGCCTCCAAAAGGAACTGGCATTGAATGAATTGCACGCCAAGAGCACTGGGATCTGACTCTTTGTTACTGCACATGGCAATGGAATGGGATTGCAACTCACTGGAAGGAAAACAGAACTGGCTTTCTCATTCCTTCTGCACCTGATTCCTGTCAGCGGCAGTCCGTGGCTCCTATTAGCTAAATTTGAGAGTTCGTGTAGCACAAACAGTATCTTAATTCACCTACAGGCTGGGGAGATGCCTACCCAGATATTGGTAAGACTGTTTATTCAATCAAAGTGAAAAGTTTCATACTTCTGCCCCTTGGGGCTTGTTTAAAGCAACTGTTTTTCTGCGGGGAAAAAAAATTATAGGAAGTGAATAAAGTGGCCAAACACACACTGTAGTAAAATAATGAGGGTTTTCCTCTAGATTTCACTCCCAGATAAATCCACTTACCAAGATGGGAGGTTTTCATATATACTGACAAAATCAAAGCAGAGCCAATCTTTGATTATTAAAGAGCAGTTGTTTCTCAAATTCTGTCTCAAAACCATTTGTAAAATATTTAAGATTAACAAGTACACTTGCAGAAATGTGGATTTTGTCACTGGGGATCTGCTAACCACAAAAAAAAGAAATTCAATTTTTGAAAATGGTAACAAATGAACAGTTAGGGCAGCTGCAAAATAAGGCCGCACTGCTTTCTGATGCACTGAAATTGTGGTCCTGAGTGCAAAATAGGAGTTTGCAGATTCTGATTTTTGGTGTGATTTCCACCAATACCTCCAGGTGATGAGGCAGGCTAAGAGCAGGGAGTGTGCCTTGCACATGGGTTTTACTGGAGGGAAGTATTGGTGTGCACATGTAAGCAAAGGAACAACAGGAGAAGCTCACATTTGTGTGCAAGTTTGCAGAATACAGCAGAGGAAAACCTAGAATCAAATCAAGCACAAAAGAGAACGTGGTGTTTATGAATTATGAGGTGGCTGGAGATGAATGTGTACATGGGTGAATAAGACAGAAAATTGGAAATGAAAGTTATTAGGTGGGGAGAACTCTGACCTATTTAATTGTATGGATTAAGCACGGAAAACTTTGTATGGAGTACATTGGCTGCTGGCTTTGTGGCACTGGGCTGTGCTCTAACCTTGTCACCTGCTGCACATCAGGGACGGGAGATATCCAACTGCAACCTGCTCAAAGATGGAATGCTCTTGGAACTTTGTGTTGGGACAGGCAAACGACCCTTCAAATTTAGTGACACAAAATATGTCTAACCAAATCCATTTATTCTCCAAAAAGAAGGTGAACAAAATTTCTTACACATTATTTGCACTGTCTGGCTCCCCTTATTCCTCTGAAATTTGGATAGAAAATAAGCGCTGTTAAGTTATTTATGCTCATGATACCTCAATATTGTTGTCTTAGGTTAAATTCAAAGAAAGGGAAGACAAATGCCTGAAGACATGTGGTGCCTATAGAGCAATGGCAGGTCTCCAGAGGGCTCAGTCCTCCACATCCCAAATCCCCTTCTGAGCACCCTGAAGTTTCACAGTCTTCCCTACCCTGGGGAACAGCAGGGTGTGACATCCAGGGCAGCATCAACAAACCAGCTGTGCCCAGAGGAGCTCACAAATGGGATGTCTGCTCCAGAGGGGCTCTTCAGCACCACACAGGCAGAGCTGGAGATGTGACTGGACTAGAACATCAAAAAAACACCTCAGAAACTCAAAAATGAAGCCATCATGCTTTCAGCTAACCCTGGCCCGACACAAGGTGTGACAAAAAGCTGACTGAGATGCGCGTGGCATTTCACGATTCAACAACTGGAACGTGAGGTACTTATATCCTCCTGAACTGCTAAATGTGTCATATTGGCAGCAACTGGGAGTTTCAGCATTCCTTCACAGTGCCCACGTTTTCGAGAAATAGAGCTGCTAAGAGATTATATGTGCAATACCCCAGGCAGTAATCCAGTCCCATAGTGAGGAAGGGAGTAATGCAAGAACCAGGGGTTTATTCCCTCTCTATAGCTATAGGACAGCAAGGCTGATAGTTTAGACTTGTTGTCTTATACATTACAAGAGCTCTATTATCATTATATGTTGTCTTATATATCAAGAGTTCTTTTATCATTATGGTGCAAGGGTTCCATGTCCTCAGAGTTTCATACCTTCTCATTGTTTCTCGCAGGCATCTCCTCTGAGCACTGACTGCTCCTGGTCCTTACAGCAGGTATCTGACTCCTCCAACTTCTCCAATCCACCCTTTTATGCCACTAGTTCTTATTGGCTCCAGGTGTTGCCTGTTATCATCCAGCCTGCTCCTAACCTTTAGTAATAGGGTCCAGCTGCAACTCGTTGGGGGATAAGATTACATTCCACATTATCTTCATTTACCCATACTGTGTCCCCCTACACAGACTGTATCTGGAGATGTCAGCAAGACAAGCTGTGCTCCAAGTGGTGATAAAAGTGTGCTATTTGACCATTTATTTCTTCTCCCACGTGCCCTGGGAGCTGGTGGCACAGTGACAGCAACAAGGGGCCCTTTCCACTTTGCTGCCGGGCAGGACTTGGTGCACAGTGGCTCTGTGAGATGCAACTTAAGGAAGTGAGAGAGAAGAAAAACATCTTTAACATCAAGGATGTGAACAAACACTCTTTAAATGTATATCCATGGTCTTTTTATGACCTCCTCCAGAACTGAGTAAGCCTCATTGATCGCTGCAGCTTCCGCCTGTGGGGAGGCAGCCTTATTAAAAAGCAATGACTCAAGCCCTCTGCTTAGAGGGGGAATTAAGATGTGCCGTGTGAAATACCACCAGGGCAACTTTCCTGTCTGTTGTGGCAAGTGATCCAGGGTCAGGAATATAGAACCCTCTAATTCTTTTCCTGTTTTTACTGGGGAGGCTGGGCAGTGGAGTTAATCTTGCTCTCTTTCTCTCCCCCAGGCGAGGGACCTCTGCTCTCAGTTTGGGTGTTCCTGGAAAACTTAATGGGAAAAGTTATACCTGTGGGAAGTTGTTTTTTACTCAGACCAAGGTGGGTTTAAAGGATTATTGAATTTACAGAAGAAACAATCATGCTCTTGGGTTCCTGCCCCAGCCACATCTGCCCCATGCATGCTGTAGGGTTTCAGCATCTGAGAACACACCTGAGATGCAGTTAGAGCATTGAGGGAAAGCAAACATCCTATGCCTCTTTTCCTACTACCATGGCATATGTTTTTCCTACTACAAATAACACCAGGAGGGTTTCTTATACAGCAAAGACTTGTTTCCAACAGAATTGAAAATATCCTTAAGTCTGAGCCCAGCTTCTGCCCTATGAAAAGACAAATGGTCAGACAGCAATGAAAGCAGACAGTGTTCCTCTTATTTAAAGACAAGATGACACAGACTTAAGCATCCCCAATTAAATTACAGCTGTCCCAGCCAGTGTTGTGTGAAACAGGCAAATTCTACACCTGAGGTGTCCTCATGGAGGACCCGTCTGTCTTTGACCTTAAACAGCCACCAAACACTTGAGACAAAAGATGACACTTCCTTGCCACTCTCTGCAGCCCAGAAAGAGCCCTGACCTGCTGGTGACAGCCCTGTTTCCCTCTAACACTGTCACCTTTGCTCTTCTCCTCTAGCAAGGAAGCCTTGCCGAGCAAAACAGGAAATCTGCTGGCAGCAAACAGCATCAACCCCACATCTTCCCTCCTTATAATGCTTTAGATCAGCTGCCAGGGTGGACTGGGTTACAACCACAAACAGAAGAGCTGAAGGTCTACACCATCCCTTGCCCTGGAGCTGTCCAGTCTGTCCCCACATGCTGCTCACAGCCTCCAGAAGTGCCAGTTCCAGAGGTCATGAATTACCCCAAATATCCACAAACACCATGGTGTTCACAAGTTTCACTATCCTCAGGTGCTCCAAAAGCAGCTGATAGAGTAAGCCAAGGGGTGAGGTCACTTTAGGACAACCCAAACAAATCAGGTCCCCAACTTCCATTCTTTCCCCCTCATTGCCATTGACTGCACAAATACAACTGTTTTCCTCTTCTTCTCTCCTCTCACACATATGCTCCCCCTTGCTCTGCCTTTTTTTAATAAAAATGGCATGAGAAGCACGGCAGAAGATAATGAAGAGAATTCCTGCCTGGCTCTGCAGTTGGAGAGAGGAGGGGTGGGATGCTGTAAACACAAGAAGGACGTCAAAAATCCCAAATTGCGCCGGGCTGTTATTTCAGCTGTGGCCCAAGCTCTCCCTGTTTGGATAAGCACAGCAACATGGCAGGTGCAAAGGCCTCAAAACAACTCTCTTGCCTCTCTCTCAGATACTGAGCTGACTCAGAAGACACAAATGCCAAGGAAACAGCCTTGTAGAGGCTTTTCTCTCTGTCTCTATGAGGAGAGAAGTGCCAACAGGGGCCACGGGTGTGCTCTGTGCCCTCCAGCTCTTTTATGATTTGTTTACAAGAACAGGATTTGTTTACAAAACAAGGTAGTTGGAGTACTAAAGGAACACTCAGGGGCTGGATGGGAGACTGGGGATTGTATGGTGAATTTCTGCTCCCAAACTCAAACCTGAACTGGGTGTTTCCAATGAAGGACCATGGAGCAGCAAACAGCCTGAACAGATAATCTGAGCTGGACACTGGGTGGGTACATTCTGTACCAGCAGGACTTTCTGCTTTCTGCTTTCTGCTTTCAACTTTTGCTTCTGGCTGCGTCAGAAAGTTTAACAAACACCTAAACCAGCCACCTTAGCCACTTATGTTATAACCCATGGGCTTGGCACTGAAGTCAGAGGTTAAAGGATCCAATGTATTAGAAAAGGAAAATATCCTTTGATCCTTAGAATATTTCTAGGAACCAAAGCCATCACCAACTCTCATAATCACCACAAATCCAGATCAGGCAACTAGTCTGCAGCTTTGCTCTCGTTTCCATTGGTGTAAAACTCAAGTAACTCAGCAAAACACTGCAGGTTCAAACCACTGTGATTCGGCTGCTCATCTGTCCCTCTGAGGTGCATTTGCTGCTCGGAGCAGCTCCATGCCTGCACAAGATGCCCTGGGGCAGGATTACATGTCTGCCTGTAGCACCTCTGCTCTGAAACCCAGGTCCTGTTTAGGACCTTAAACACACTTCATTTTGAACATTTTTTTTTACACATACTGCTCTGCTCTGTCTTTCATGCAAGGACTGTTAAGTTTTGTAAGTAGCAAACCTATAGATATGAATGCAACTGATTAACTCCTGCAGACTTTGATATAATCCTCCAAGCATTTGCCCTGCTATCAGTTGAAAACACAGTAGCATATTTAGTAAAAAAACAAAGTTTGCAGCCAAGGCCTTAAAGATAGTTCTTGAAAAAAAACCAAAAACCAAAAGAAACAATGTCAAGAGATGGTTTTCTCCTCTCATGTTTAACAACAACAAAAATATGAATTTTTAAGATGGCTGATATAAATGGACAATCTCACTGAGATTAGGTTACAAATCCTGGGATAAAGTAAATCCTCAAGGCCCTGGGCCTCACATGCGTGTTTGCACCAGACAGGCAATTTCACGGCAGCACACAGGTTAAGTGTCAGAGCACCTGGTTGCTATTAGAAGCAGGGAATGAAGGGAGGGGGAAAAAAAATCTGTTGTGTTTTCTTCTTCACTGCTGAACAAGATGGAACCACTTCTCAGCATGAGGCTCAGATGTGGCTGCCACAGGAGGGGAAGCTGGGGTGGTTTAGCTGAGGAAGGAAAGACTGAGGACATTAAATGCAGAAAAACCTATTTCCAAGCAGAAACCTGGACATGAAATGCAGAAAAATCTATTTCCAAGCAGAAACCTGGACATGAAATGCAGAAAGCTCTATTTCCAGGCAGAAGCTCTCTACTGTGAGATGTGACCAGGAATAGAGCAAAGCAGGCTCCAGCTTAGGAATAGAAGGAAAAAAAAAAAAAAAAAAAAAACTTTATTAACCTACAAAATATAAAAGAAACACACAGAACTCAGGATGAAAACCTTCCAAACATTCCTGCTCCCCCCAACCAAGTTCCCAATACATTACAGTAAGACAAAACCTTGGACTCTCAATTCAGTTGCCGTCTTTCAGATCACCAACTCTCAGTCCATCACCACCTTGCAGAAAACCCTATTTCCAGGCAGAAGGCTGGACATGAAATGCAGAAAACCCTATTTCCAGGCAGAAGCCAGCAGCTCTCCATTGATTTTGAGGGAATGGTGCCAGTATCCTCCACCTGAGGACACTGTTTGGTGTCCCAGTGCAGCAGAGAGAAAACAGAAACGCAGCCAGCAAGCAGGCTGGGACAGGATAACTGCTGTCAAGGCCATCACTGTCACTGATGAAGCTCTGCCTGTTGCATCATGCCTCTCTGAGCACTGCCTGGCTCCTGACACCCTTACCCATATCTCAGTTGTGACGTGGTGTCTGTAACAGCACCAGCCTGGTTGCACACACTGCAGGAGAATGCCTGATGCACACCCTGCCCTGCCCACCACACCCTGGGAGCCAACCTTTAGATCGCCAAAAAGAAGCCAAATTTTGGATGACCCCTCAAGTTTTGGATAACCACCTGGACTGGGAGAACTTCTGCTGCTGCCCTCATCCCTCTGCCATTCCATTGAGTTTGGGCAGAAATCTCTTCCAAAGTTTAGGGTGGTCAGCTTGGCGGAATAATCTTCTTCACCTTCTCTGAATCCAGACCTGAGTTCTTGGATTTATTTGCAACAGGCCTGAGCCAAGAGCTGATTTTCAGTACTCAATACCCTCCTGTTTCCCTGTAATCCCACCAAAATGGTGAACAGAGCCATGGGAGCAAACACTCACAGTGTCTGATCCGAAGGCTCCTGGAGCCAGTGGAGGTTATTTTGTGCATTTTCAGTGGAGCTGAGATTGGGCCCCAAGTGAACACAGATGTTTGCAGTGTTCTCTGGTTTCACATCCACCATCCCACCTCACCAGGACCTATTTTGGGGGTTCCAGGCAGGAGGGCTGTGGAGGAGGGAGGGATTACAGACAGGGATGTGCTTTCACACCAAGAGCAGAGCAGAGCACAGAAATGGGTGAGGAGATGAGGCAACTCTTCCAGAGGAACATTTTGTCATTTCCCTCCTCAGGGGTTCTGTGTTTTGCTGTAAACCACTGCAGATTATGAGAAATCCTACTGGCTGGTCTCCAGTGGGATCTCTAATGGTTTAATAACTGAACATTACTGAACATACTTCCACTAGCCTCTTCCTAAAATCCCATCATGAGCTAATTTCCTCTACTGTCATTACATCTGCAACTGGTCTTACAGTTTAAAAAAATGCTGTACCACTGTGAATAAATGATCTGGTTTACTGCACTGGGCTTTCAGGGACTGATAATTTGGGGTATCAAATTCCAGGCATCGTCTCTGAAGGACAATTTGAAAAGAAGAAGGAGATTTCTTCTCTTGCTCTTCCTATCACAAAAGCACCAGGAAATTGCTGGAATTGGGATATCAGCACAGATATGGCCAATGTCACCATTCATTTAAGGAGATCCTGACCAGAAAGACTGAGAGAAGTTTGGGTGAAACAATCACAAGATGGGTGCCCACCATGCAGAGATAGATCTAAAGTCATGGAATTCCAGAATTTGGGTTGGAAGGGACCTTAAAACTCATCTTATTTCAACCCTTCCACTAGACCAGGTTACCCAGGGTCCTGTCCAACATAGCCTGGACACACTTTTGTCTTGTGTGTCACCAGGTTCCACAAGATATAAAGGACAGCAGAGGTATTTCAATCTCACTGAAGCTTTCTTTCCAAACCCTTGCCTGCTTGAATGTAGATTCAAATTTAACCGAGACTTGGAATGCCTTTCCTACGAAAATATATTAAAATAAAATGCCCAGGAAATGATCAGGCCAATAGTTCAACAAAAGTAGCTGAGAAAAGCTATATTGGCTGGCTGATAAAAAGGTAGGTAACACATTTCTGCTACTTCTGCGGTATTCGAGGCTCACTCCAAGTTTTACAAGAGAGTTATTTTTAAATTGTTGCATAACACATGTCTGTCCAATATTTATTTCCTCAATCAAGCAAAGAAAATGCATTTGTTATTCCTGGGAGATTTCTAGTGCTTCTTATCTTATTTAGAGCCCAAAATAAAGATGCACACAAGAAGCCAAACATCAGAGAGAAGTTATTATCCATGAGATAATGCACAGCCTAATTTACCACATATCTGAGACTGTTGCACCTGCAATAAATTATTTTACCCAGCAGGAAAAGTCCTGTTTGACCTTCTATTTTTATTTTTTTTTTCTCCTGCAGCTGAAAACTCTGCTACTACTTCTAGGTCATGAGTTCAAATTCCACCCTGGCTGGGAGTGATTAAATATATCAATTTCTAATAGTATCTATTTGGATAATAATAGGACAGCTGTTAATGTTCATTTTTTTAGGGACACTTGCACATGGCTAAGTTGTAGTCTACAGGTTGATCTCTCTACAGCCTCTGTGTATTGCCCAAGAGGTACTTTGGAGATTTGGAATGCAATGGTACTTGAATCTTTGGTACTTTGGAATTCAGTGTAGCAGCGGTCCTTGGGGAGTCCCTGGCTGGAGCAGAGCTGGTGCCAAAGCCAAGTGTCACTCCCCACATGGGGCAGTCCCTCTTTCCTGAAGTAATTTATTTAGGAGTGGCGGCTGTGGGGCATTTAGGGCAATCCCGTCCTTCAAAAATAGACCCAGCCTGAAAAATTCCTCTGGGGTGCCCTGTCTTGGGATCACAAACCCATAAAGATATCAACCCACCCTTACTACCTTTATTCTTGCATCATGTGCAGCCGAGCCAGAACAGGAGCTCCGGGTTCTGTCAAGTGCCAGCTTCAGTTCCAGCGTTACATAAGAAACCGCAACAGCGAGGAACCACAAATCTATCACTACAGCTGGCACCAAACAGCCTCCCTGCACAGGCTCAGCGGAAAAGCTGCCTCCTGAATGGGCAAAGAGTGTCAAATTGTTCTTTCTCCTCTCCAGGGCATGGTTAAGGCAATTTGGCAGAGGGTGGTAAGGGAAAAAATTGCTCTATCTGCTCTGTGTGTGAGGTCAGGAAGTAGGTTTGCTTCTGTTGCAAAGATAACCTGGCACCTTTAATGAAGAAAGAAAGGGAAGAAGGAAAGCCATCAGAATGTGGCTTCCAGCTGTCAAATCACATCAGCCAAGTGGAGACGCATCACCCCTGAGAGCAGCAGCACCACTGGCCCCCAACACTTCATTGGGAGCTCTTTGGATGGAGACACTCTGTGAATTTCCTCTGCGAAACACCCAGCTATAAATAATAACAACCACCACCTCAGGATTTAACAGCACGACACCCGAAGGAGAGAAGCAGGAACGGGAGAGGGAATAGAGGCAGTTTTCATCTTTTTCCTCTTCCTGGCTCAGTGCAGAGCAGGGCTGTGTGCTCCTGCCTGGCACAGAGAGCAGCATCACTCACCCCTGTGCCTCCCTGTCCAGACCCGTGCAAGCCACAGGTGAGGAAACTGCTGGGAAAAGAAAGAATTTCCCCAGGGGGTGTTGGCAGTGCGTGGAGGAGTCTCCTTCCCACAGCACATCACCTCTGTTAGGGGCAGGTGAACCCATGAGCAGTTTCCTGGTGCTGGGAGGGAAGGGTGTGGGACAGGCAATTGTCCCGTATTGTTCTGTTCTTGCATCATGGGGGATTTCCAGGTTCATTAAGCAAGAACAGCAATCTGTACTGGCTGCTGATGACACAGCCAGGGCCAGGAATGGCCTCAGAGCAGGACAGGGACAATGCCAGCCCCTTGGTCATCAGAAAAAATGCTACACTGTCCTACACCAGCTGCATATCAAACATCACAACTTGGCCAAAACCGACCAATGTCAGATCCAACACACTCAAAACTCTTCACTGACAAGGCTTTTGTGCAGTTACAGCATGGTGACTATTCCTGCTAGGAAAGTAGGATCTGCAAGGGGAAAATGAAATATTTACTCCTTAACAAAAGGTCTCTGCATGAAAAACTAGGCAAGTTCTTGAACCTGAAACTGGAAATTGCAGGGATAAGAGAAACCTGGTGGGACAGAAAGGTGTTTGCTTCTTGGGAAAGCTCAAAATACCTTTTTCCATGGAAAGCTAGTGTGGAAATCTAATGATAGGGAAGCTTTTAGAAATGAGCAAGAAAGTGTGAATAAGAGTAAATCTGTTCCTGCTGAAGCTTGGTAAAAGTGTTTCTACTGGAGAGGAGCTGTAAAATGTCATATGGATATAGCCAGGGACCTCTAACCTATTACTAAAGAAAAAATAATATGGAGATATGGAGAAGTGTGCAATTATGGCAAAGAAACCTCCTAGTTGGAGACTAGTGAAAAATGCTTTCAGTAACAGCATTTCCCTGGTAGTGTGCAATGTGAGAGTGGGCATTAAATAGTCGGTGACTCAACAACAGACACAGTGTTTTGCATTTGCATCTAGTAGCAGCAATAGGTTGGATAGAAAAATTAATTTGAATGAAAATGGAAATTTTACATTCAGTTTATCACTTTGAGGCTGACTAACAAACATTTCCTGAAGAAAAAAAAAATCAGAAACCCAAAAGTTCAAATATCTAGAGACATACAGAATTGGTAAATAGGCTCAGTCAATGCAGAGAAAGATGGAGTTATAATGCAGAAATGAATAATTTACAGGTTTGGATGTCTTGAAATGGTCCATATGTTGGTATAAGACAATATTACACTTGTTAGGACCAGGAAAGTCAGAATAAACTGGAAACTCTTTATTGCAAGTGAGAGGTGAAGAGAGCAGTTAATTGGAAATCCAGGCTGGATGGAGCTCTGAGCAACCTGGTCTAGTGAAAGGTGTCCCTGCCCATGGCAGGGGTTGGAATGAGATGATCTTCGAGGTCCCTTTCAATACAAACCATTCCATGTTTCTATCATTCTATGATTTATTCAATTGCAAGGCAACTATGAACCATCAGGGGGGTGAAGAAGCATGGGAGGTCCTTGCACACATCAAGGCAAGGTTTTTCCAGGGTAGCTGGGTAAGTGTTCCTGCACAAGGTCAGCTGGAATGCCATCTACAATTCTAAAGCCAGCTGAGAATCCAGATGTGTGGCACACCAGCATCACATGGACAACCTTGCAGATAAATCTAGGCATTCAAAGTTTCTACTTTCTTAATATTTCAGTCCCATCTTAGATACTCCCCAGTATTTCCTGGCATATTGAGAGAGGTTTGGCAGAGTAACTGTGGAGGAAGGATGAGCAGAAGATGGGTGATAATATGGGCTTCAGCTTTTGGTGTTGGGAGAAAAAGCACCCATTGATCTGTATCTTGTTTGGGTGGAAATATGGTGTTAATTATCTTCATGACAGACAGATTTGGCAATTCATTTTAGCTGCTTTAGATCATGCATTCCTCTGGCTGGTAGACCTTCAGAAAAAAAAAGAGAAATAGATCTTTGAGGTGAAGGAAGGAATGCCATAATAAGGACAGATGTCGCTGTGACGTTTTAGTGTTGCATTCTGCAGGGACTTGGGTTTAGATATCATCAGTGTGATATTCATGATTTCCCAGTCCATTCAGCAGGGCCAGGGTCAGGTAAATGCACTCTTCTTCTTGAGTTCAGGGGATAAAAGGCACAGCCAGTAAGTGTCTGTAAGGAAATTACAGGGGTAAGAGAAACCTGGGACAGAAAGGTGTTTGCTTCTTAGGAAAGCTCAAAATAGCTTTGTCCATGGAAAAAGAAAATCCTTTGTCTTGCTCATTATGATTCTTCAGCCTCTCTGCTTGTTCATATTTGCAGGAGCCTTCAGACTAAAAAGTCACTTTCCATTTGTCTCAATTTTCCCATTTCACTGACTATATTCCCCTTCCAACTGGGGACCAGTAACAAATGGTATATGCATCAATAAGGCAAATTTGGAAACAATTTATTGTGTTGGATGAAGTAGAGGGCTAAAGCACATGAACTGCTGAGGACTCATGAGCAATGGAACACTAAGGACCCACAAAGAGCCACAGGAGCCCTCCAGCCCCCTGCCATCCTGAGGGTGGCAATTTCTCTGTCATTCTGCAAACACTCCAGGAAGCCAGAGTGAGATCTTAGTCCACCACCTTGAGGTGTTAAAACAGAGTTGAAACCCAAGAAATGACATGGATTTTACAAGTTCAGCACTGAATGGAAGCCCTGATTCTAACAGCATATTTTAAAATATTGTACTTACATGAACAAGAGCTGCTGTTTACACAGATGATGATCAGTCCCCTCCAACTATTATCAAGCAACAGAAAAGGTTTAGCCATAGAATGTCAGTGCAAAATAGCCAAAATTGAGAAGAAAGTGGAGAAGAAAAACCTATTCCCTGTACAAGAAAATGCAAGCTTCTTTCTCAGTGTTTCTTTTTTGAAGTCTGAATGCAGGATCTCAATGTGTCAGCTCAGTACCAAAGCTCTGGAAGGAATGGCTCAGAATAACATATCACAGGACTGCAAACTTGCCTCTCAGAGAAACTCAATTCTGCAAACCCAAACCTTGTACCAGGGCTTCGTGCTGAGATCCTTTCTCAGGTTATTTCAGTCAATGCCTTTGTCTTGAAAAAACCCTACTGGTTAACACCACAAAGACAACCTGATCCAGTGCTGTCCACCACACTTTGAGGCTTCTTACAAAGTTTTTGGAAGAAAACTTGGGAAAATTTCCAACTCTTTGAAAGTTTTTCAGTTAATCTGACAACTTTCCAAAACCAACCTCAGTGTGTCTTGGCTTGGTCTGCCAGAGGAGAGCACGTAGGTCTGGTAAGAGCACCCTGCTCCTCACTGCTCACAAACTGGGATACTGGGAGTGCCATGGGGAACACGGGATGGGAATGACACCATCCAGAGAGCTCTGGGCACTGCCTGCTCACTGAGCTCTTAAAAAAATTAAAAATCAAAAAAAGGTAAAAAAAAATAAATCACTGAGCTCTTCAAAAACTCTCCAACACAACAATGTGAGTGTAATGGTGAAAAGCCACTACCTCAATTGCCATTGTGACCATGTCACTCAGTATTTCCAGAGAACAGCCTCTGAGCATGTGCACAACCCACACATTGCATTAAATTGTGAGCTGAGACTTTGAGACTTGCAGATGAGGCTCCTTCCTTATCAGTTGCTGTGGTGTGAAGACTCAGCACTTCTCTGCTGCACCTGGCCTGACCTCTTTTTTTCCCCCCACTGATTTATTTAGGTTTCTTCTCTTCTCCTAGGCTCTGAGTCTCATTTTTTATCCCAGATACCAGCAATCCTGGCTGATCACACGCTGTGGAATTGAGCGTGTCTTGCCTGGTTTCTGTAAGGTCCAAGGATAAGGTCCTGGATAAGGCCCTGTCCCTCAGAAATTAATGTTTAAGCCTCAATTTGAGCCAAGAATTGAGATTAAAATTCCGCTTGAGAACAGAAGGTCTGGCATTATTTTGCATTTCTTAATAAAATGTTTCCACTGTTGTAGTTATTTACTCTCCTCTCTGGAGCACCCACTGCTGACTAGGCAAGGGCTATCCATTAAAGGCTGTCTCTCCTCTCAGCTTTAAAGGAAGTTTCCTCTCTTTGACAGGAAGAAGGTAAAAGAAATTAATTTTTCTTTCAGCATCGCCACACCTGGGGAAAGGATCTTGCTTACAGATAACAGTGCAAGGAAATATTTTCCTTGGGAGAAAAAGAGAAAGTAAAGATCAAGGTCAGAGGAGGCAAGTGTAAAGATATGTGACTGCCTTCAAAATAGCCTTCCACAGAACATGTGGGGGTGTTGTTTTATTTAATATGGAAAACATGCAAGGGCACCAAGGAGGGGCAACTGGCCTGGGGCTCACAGGGAGATAAAGGGGCTGCAAAGGCTGGCTGCACAAATATGCTGAATTCCAGTGGTGCAGAATGAGGTAAACAGGCAGATGTAGCAGGGGAGGGAGACAGCATTTACCTCTACATATATTCATAAGCAGGAGCATGGCCCAGTGCCACTGTCCCTGAATTCCCTTGTCCTTGTCTTCCTGCTAAGGGAATGCAGAGACTCTGGCTAGTCTTTGCACAGGGTTCCAATGGGAAATTCACATTGCTTTTGCCTCTACCAGAAAACCACAACCCCATGCAGAGTTTCAGGGAGTTTGTCGTGTCCCAAGGTATGGTCCAGCAGCAGCCCCTCGATCTCCCCATCACCAGGGGATACAGGTCAGTGCTGTGCCCGGATGATATGATAAAAATTTCATCTCACTTCTCAAAAGTTCAAACACATGCATAAGTCATGAATCACAGAATGGTTTAAAGATCATCTTGCTGCAAACCCTCTGCCATGGGCAGGGACACCTCCCACTGTCCCAGGCTGCTCCCAGCCCTGCCCAGCCTGGCCTTGGGCACTGCCAGGGATCCAGGGGCAGCCACAGCTGCTCTGGGCACCCTCATTCAGCCAAAACAGTCTCAAAGCCATCTATGAGTGCTTAAGAATCTGCATATCTCCTCACCCAGTGACTGAAACTTCACTTCCCAGAGCTCACTGGTGGGATTTTCCCTCTAGTCCCAGTAAGACACAGAGGAAGTGAGCCCAGACAGCCTGGAGGGTTTGGAGGGGATTTGGTTCTCAGGTTGGCTGTGCCAGCTTCCAGGGGCACCCATTTCTGTCCACTGATCACAGGTGGAGCCCAGAAAGACTAAATTAAATGTTCTGTCTGATTTTTAGCCGGCTGTGTCACTACCTGAGACATACAGACAGGGACAGTGCTGTTAGCCAATGTGATTTAATCAATGACTCTCAGGAAAACTGTCATTAATTCCTGGCTACTGATTTAATTCTTAGAGCATTCCTCCACTTGAGCTAGCTGTAAGCTACCCACAAAATCATAATAAAAGACAAAGAAACAGAATTCAGAATGCAAGTTATGTTTTGGGTTTCTCTTTTTTCTTTCACATTGTGTTAAGAAGTCAAAACTGGACCTGTTTCTGTGGGAACTTGTGCTAAGGTATGCAAATATTTCAAACCAAACCAGTCCCATTTTCCAATGAGAGTGGGCTAGGTTTCAGGCAAAGATGCTTTCACAGCAAAATCTTGGGAAAATTCACCACTTTCCACATTTCCAATATGCCAATATCCATCTCATGCTAAGTGCCAGCAATTGTTTTAACAAGGCTACAACCCAAGAAAGCACTTAAGCACATGCTTAACTTTCAGCACATGAGTAATCTTAGTGATGTCCTGGGTTTTGTTTTTAGAGTCGCTATTGTTAGTTACCTTAAATTTTTAAACCTGTAGGGACAATTTGCGTCTTCTGAGATGCATAATTGGGCTATGAAAAGGGATGGTAGCTTGTGATTACTGAATTGTTAATTAATCATTTTTATTCTATTTAAATATGCTTTAGAAGACCATAATGATGTATGCTTCCTTGATATTAGCTGTACTAATTAGATCATCTTTTCTAAATTAGAGTGCAGTTTTCTTAGCAGGTTTCCTTTTATCTGGTGTTCATTTTTCAAAAGAGCTTCATGTTGCTCCCACAGATGAGTGAATCATTTCCAGGGAATCATGTTATGCAAAAGATGTTTTTCTTTCTGGCAAATGCTTATGGGTAGATCATGGATCTCCTTGAAATTAGTAAATATTTTGAACTTTCCTTAACAGTAATGCATCCTTTTACTAGATGACTGTAACTGTATCTGGGATGACACACAGCTTCTACAACAAACTGGTGCATTTGCCATGTTTCCCATTTCAGAACAATCTCACACCAACACAACTATGTTTAGTGACCCATGAAAGCAGAAAATGGAGTGGGTGAAACACGTTTATACACATGAACATGCGCATGTATTTCTTTGCACACTTTCTTGAGCAGTTAATTGATGCTCCTGCACTGAAAGCCTTGCTCTCTCCTTCTCCACCAAAATATTACTTTCAAAAGATTGCCAAGGAAATTATGACCATGTTATTCCAGAGGTCCTCCTCTAGGTTAGCTTAAACATTTAATTAGTGATACCTAGTTAAAGAAAACCTGAATGACACATCTCTGTACAGCCAGCTCAGAAATTTCTCAAAGACCACCCATGAAATCTCAGGCTATCTCATTTGGGTTTAATGATCCTGGTTTCAGATACAAACTATGAGGACATCCTATCTTGGTAATTCTTGGCACATCTGTCTAGTTCAACACCTTAACCATCACTTGTAGTGCTGGACATTAGAAGGATCACAGAATCACACAGAATCATGATGTTGGAAGAGAACTCTAAGACCATCAAGTCCAACCTATGCCCTAACACCTCAGCCAGACTATAGCACCAAGTGCCATGTACAGTCTTTTATTAAATACATCCAGTGATGATGATTCTACCTCCCTGGGAAGAGCATTCCAGTACTTTATTATTCTTTTGGTGAAAAACTTTTTCCTAATGTCCAACCTATCCCTTCCCTGACATAGCTGGAGACTGTGTGCTCTCGTTCTGCCAGCGCTGCCTGGTGGGAGAGCCCAACCCCACCTGTCTGCAACCTCCCTTCAGGAAGGTGTAGAGAGCAATAAGGTCACCTCTAAGCCTCCTCTTCTCCAGGCTAAACATCCCCAGCTCCCTCAAACATTCCTCACAGGGTTTGTGTTCCAAGCCCCTCACCAGCCTTGTTGCCTCCTCTGGACACACTCAAGCATCTCAACATCCTTCCTAAAGATGAGAAGAACAGGGCATCGCTTTGACCTACCCAGCTCTCTGGAAAGCAGCTACTTACGTGTCAACAAATCTCCTGCTGAGGTTTGAGATGACCACTGGAGATCCAGACTGGAAAGGGGGGTCCCGGACCACTTTGTACTGGATGGGTTTGCAGCCTGAGCACAGGGTGCTGTGGGGGACAGAGCTCAGCATGGCAGCGTCGATCTCCAGGTGCTCATCCAAGGTGTAGATCTGGATCCCATACACCTCCTCTCCCACCTGCCCCACATCCAGCTTTATGGTCAGGGGGATGTCACAGAAGACGTTCTGCGGCCCCAGCGAAATGTTCTTGCCGCTGACGGTGAGCAGCTTGATGTCATTCACTGCTCCACTGGAGTCCCAGTCTGGGGAGACGAAGGTCACCCAGATGGTGAGGGACTCTGGAGTCAGGGGGTAGCGGAATTCCAGCTGCAGGTAGCAGCCCTGGGGCTCGGGGCAGGCTGGGGGCACCGTGTGTTGGTTGACGGCAGAATTGGGACTCCACGTCCTGACGCTGGATTTACAGGGCTGCTCAACGTCAGGGTGCCCTGGAAGGGAAGAAGGGATCAAAGAGAGGGCACAGAAGAAGAAGAAGTTAGAGAACATGAGTTTTCATTGGCATCAGTTTAAAGGCAGGCTGGTGGCAGGAGAGCATATCTGTCCAGGAAACCAATTATTTACTTCACCAGAACAGGCAGGGCCAGCACGGGCAGGAGGAACAGAACACCAGTGTCTGCTGGCCAGGTGGGAGACACAAACCCAGTTTAAGTGCCCAGCTGGACTGGACACCACACAACACACTCTGTGCCAGCGCAGCTGGGCCTGCATTTCCTATTTCTAGTGTTTTACTCTGTGCCAAACAATGCTATTTTCTACCTCTTCCACTCAGTAATTTACCTGATAAACAGAGTCACTTTGCCTCCAGTTCACCTCCTACTTATTCCCTTGCCTCTCATTCGAAAATACAATATTTTTGCCTTTAACAAAGACAAGAAAAGAGCCTTTGTTTGTTCCAAGAAGCAGTTGTGCTGCTCAGGGGCAACTCCTGTGGCATTTACAGGTTGATCTAGCATGTTGTGCAAGGCCCCTTTTTTGGAGGCACATGGAGCACAGGTCTGAGCTGTCTCTTTGCTCTCATTGTGATGGAACAACAGGCACTTGTGCTTTTACTCTTCTCACCATTGGCTGTGTTCAACTACATGGGAGGTAGTACTAAAAAATAATGAAAGCCACAATGCTTGCTGGGTTCCCAAATACTATGGTAACATTACAACTTGGCGTGGAGTCATGGACTGCAAGATCCAGAGGGGTCAGACGGGTGGAACAGTTGGTAACAGAATCCAGTGAGAGCTATAAATTCCCTTTTCCTTCCCAAATAATCACACAAAAAGGGAGGCGAGCATGACAGGGAGAAGGCAAAGTACAGAAAAGAAGATAAAGAAAGGTAATGAGAGGAGAGAAATGCAGAAGGCAGAGGGGAAAAAAAGGACAGCACAGTTGTTTGCAACTGAGGAAAAAAGCAAGATAAACTACTGGGCATACATGGACAAACAGGACATCACTACTAATTTAAAGAGAAAAGGGCAACGTGTGAAGGTTATTCTGATTGTCTGTGATTCAATGAAGTGTTAGAAATGTGTCTCTTTTGTCAAGGATAAACAGCTCAGGGAATTCTCCTGTTCATACCAAATGAACCCAGATGCAGACTAGATTTCCTGGCAACCTTCCTGCGATTCAATGTTATTGTCCTGCAGATGCCCAACTTTTCATGCCTCCCCCTCACCTCCCATATCCCAGAGCCCCTCTCTCCTCCTCACATGGCACAGAGCAGCAGGAATGCCACCAAGGCCAGCATCTGGAGGGACCACAGCAGCGATACATTTTGAAGAGAGCCAGAGGTCCATTTAACACGCTCGAGTTTCCCCCCTGGCAAGTGTGTGAGTGGATAATCACTGTGAGCAGCAATACCCCATTCAGCTCACGTTATCTCACCCTCATTGCCAGCTGGGTGTGCTTGGCTGAGCCCTCTGACGGCTTTCTCAGACCCACAGCAAACTCCTGACTGCAGCCCAAAGGTCTTTTTTAACTCCAGCATCTCAGAGGGCTTTGGAAAGATGTGTGAATTTTACCACTGCCCTCTTGCAGAATGGAAAATGGAGCTAATGGCTCAGAGCCCAGTGCGTCCCCACCTGGGATCCTGCAAATTCACCTCTGTCAGTTCAAGGCTCAGAAAGACTTAAATTCCAAACAAACCTGCACGTTTTGGTAGGTCAGTGTGTGATCCCTGGAGATGCATGAATTTGACTCAGCCTCCAGGGAGCTTAGCACACAGAACATTACCCCAAAACAGGTGGCAGATTGTAGTCATTCATAAAAACCTCAATGGAGTTGAGATAAAGAGACTCTTTTAAATATTATCCAACACCTAGACCTGGGTAAGAAAGATTGATTTAATTATGGAAGAGGACAAAAACCTTATTTCATATAACTGGATTTCTAGAGAGTGGTAAATACTCTGAAAATTACAAATATTTGTATGTAGAAAGAAAGGGTGTAGAAGCTATTCTTCCCTCTGCACTCGGATTTTGAAAATCCTTTGCCTTATGAGACAGATCAGACACAGAACAGCATCTCATGCAACATCACGTCTTGCCTAACACAAAACAGGAATGTGAGGTTTGTGAGGCAGAGCCAAAACCCATGTCCTGGTTGGAGAGCAGGGATGGCAGGTTTGGAGGGTGCCTTTCCCTGAAATTCTGTCCTACAGCCTGGTCTGTCAATCCCTCATTGTACAGTTAGGTGCAGTCCCTGGGATGAACTCCCCAGCACAAGGACAGAGCCTCAGAGCCCATCTGGCATCAGGAGTCTCTCAGAATTCCACCCCTCCTACAAGTGCAATTCACCTGCCAAATTTCCTAGGTGGTCAAGATAGAGGAACCACCCAATGGGACTCCAATGTCCAGCTGGGACAATTACGATACAGAAAGAATTGCTCTTGAGGGAAATATTAGACCCAGGAAAAGGCTGAGCTCTAGAGCAGTGCAAGGCAGCAACATTTTTATAATAATCTCACACTTCTCTCAGTCAGCAGTGAGCCAGGCAGGAGGAACAGACTGATATATGCATATATTGCACAGCAAGCAAAGGTACCCACTGGGCTTGAGCCAAAATCACCTTTCTTACATAAAACCCCCATTTGACAGAGTTATGGAGGTGCTGTAAGGTTTGTTGACCTAGCTGGTGCTGCTGGTGAGAATCCAGGTAGGTTAGAGCCTTCTGGCTCTACGGTGAAGATAAAGAGTAAATCAGAGCTGCCTGATCTCATGAGACTTCCAACAACCCCTGCCAAGGAATAAGCAGCCCCCCGTGCAGGGGCCACAACTGGGATGAGAAAGAACCATGAGATGCTTCAGCCCTCAGTGTTGGATCCCACCATGCTCAGGAATGAGAAGGGAATTAGGAAGGGCACTGCCCACAGCAAGGTTTTGCAATGGGCACAGCTCCCACATAGCCCAGACCACTGCTGGTGCAGCTGCCTGGGGTAGGAGACCTCAGGAAAATGAGATCAAACCCAAGCAGAGCTGCTCCAGAGACACGTGGGGAGTGTGTGGTTTTCTGCTCAGAAGCTGGATGAGTCCTACAGAACATTTTCCATGTGTGTCATCTCAGATTTTAAAACAAGTTCATTTTGGCTGTGCTTTTGCCTCCTTTGTCTTTGTTTTCCAAGGACATTCAAGCAGTGGAGATTTACACCCAAGAACCCCTGCAGAAAGTGAATTTAAAGCTTGAGTACTCACAGATAGACAATTAAAGAAGCCAAACAATGATCTAACTGCTATTTGTAACTCAGACCAAGTACAAATAGGCAGAGGAGTGGGGTGGTGGAGACAGAAAATCATGGAGACAGAAAATCATGGAGCAACAAACACCATACACTGGGTATATTTTCTATCCTAAAGTGGCAACAACTCATTAATCCTGAGGACATGATTACCAAACTTCTGTTCCATAGAAGTAGCACAGGAGCGACTAAATGAGACAGATAAGGATCAGACTGCACCCTTCACAGTTAAGAACATGCAGGCACACACAGCAAGAAGAGGAAATTAAATGCAAAATGCTGCTGAGTAATAAATCTTAGAGTAGCTTAGTTTCTCTAGGAATGATGCCTCTGGCAAGACGTGTGAGATCTAGAATAAAGCCAAAGCTTGGTGGAGAAATTTTGATGGAACTGCATATTTCAATGGAATACACAGTTCTTTCAAAATAAAAACACTTTGCAAAATTGGGTTTATTTGGCCAAAATTTTATCCTGGAAGAGAAAATGGCAAGAAATTTTTAACACTATGGGAACATTGTGTTTTGACATTTTTGTGAGAAACCTTTTCACTTTTGCACCTTGAAACACTTTCCATTTTGATATTCAAAGTTGCTTTTGCCCTAGATTCTATACTAAAAGTGTATATTTTCAAATGCGATAATTTAACCAAAGTTCATCCGAGCTAAACAAAACATTTTGGCCGGCCTCAAACACTTTTTTTTTTATTATTTTCCTTCATGTAGAGTTTCAAATGTTTCAAGTTTTGTTCCAAATGAAAACAGGTTTCAAAGTCTTGTAATCCTTGGCTAAGAGGAAATTCCACCTTCTACCCTGAGCTACTACTGCAAGTGATCCAAACTTTGCTAATGCTGTTTATTGGGTGATCCAATCACCCTCATACTCAGAGTGCTGCTTCCCAGGATGGAGCTTCCCCCCACAGGCCAGGTGTGCTTTGAGCTGTACCCAGCAGCCTTGCATGTCCTAAAATCATGGGATAGTTTGCTTTGGAAGGGACCTTAAAGCTCCACCCCTGCCATGGGCAGGGACACCTTCCACTATCCCAGGGTGCTCCATCCAACCTGACCTTGGGCACTTTCAGGAATGGGGAAGCCACAGCTGCTCTGGGCAACCTGTTCTAAATTTAGGGGGTGAGTTGGAGTGAAACACACCTGGGACACAGGTGTGTGGGGCAGAGGACACTGACCACTGTCCCATCAAGCAGCAGGGGCACAGCTCGTTGCACGTGTCCTGACCTTAGGACAAGGGAGGGCTCCTGTGCACCAGCCCAAATAATATTCCTTGCAGAATAACGCCCATGTGCTTTAGCTGCAGGACAAATAAACCCTTGACATAAGGAGGTATTTGTATAATGAGTTTGCAAAATCCAGGATTGTCCTTGGGGCTCAGTGACTAACCTGTGTGCTCACGGTGAAGTGTGGCTGCTCCGGAAGGAAAAGCTGGTGAGGGACAGGCTGAAATAATGCTCTGCTCTTTCCAAACTGTGATTTGGGATGGCTGACCTTTGCCTGGTACAATCTTAAATATGCTCCACCACACACACCCAGGGACATAGCGGAAGGGACGTGTGGAGGAGTTAATGATGGAGATCTAATGGCAGTGCTCAAGCAGCCCTGCAGACCATTGCCCCTCCGACAGGCTCCAAGAGAATGACTTGCAAAACACCCTGAACAAGAGGGCTTGACGTGGTCACCTGCATTCCTGCTGCAGGGCACTGGCCCAAAGGGCAGCCTCCTTCCAGCCCGCTGCTACTCACCACAAGTGAAGGCAGCACAAATCAGGCCCAAATAAAAAATGACTCCTCACTTTTGGAGCTGGAGTAGAGGGAGAAAACAGCTCCCCTGAGGAATTCGTCTGGCAGATGTGAATGGTCAGCATTTCTTGGCACTCTGCTGCTTTGTGAAATTCATGTTCAGCTGCTGGAATTCACTTAATTCATGGGCAGGGGCAGGGCTCAGGGGCCAAAACACAGGTATTGGAGCCAGTGGCATTCCTTTAGGGCACAGTGTTCCTATGCCTCATAGCTCTGTCCACGTTACATGCAGGTGTAACCAATCACTCCCAGATTTTCCCCCTCTCTTTGTGGCTCCCCCTTTGCTCTGTCCCACCCTCTGTCCCACCTTGTGTCTGCTCCCACCCCTGTGACTCACCTTCAGCCTCCCGTGGGCTCCAGTGCCCCGAGGGATCGCAGGGCATGGGAGAAGAGGCGCTGAAGGCGTACTGCACCAGGACTCTTCCCTCTGCGCACAGATCACACGCTGATCCCACTTCTCTAGGAGGCCAGGAAAACAGGAAAACACACCAACTTAGTAACAGCTGAATGAGCTGCTTATTCAACTATATTAAAAGCAATAAGACTTAGAATTCAGGTCCACTTAACCCCCTTTTCTCAAGGCACTGACAAAAGTGTTTTCCGATGCTGACCTTCTCTAGATTTAAGTCAAGAGCCAGTGTAGAAAAGCATTTTTGAGCCCTCTATCCAACACAAAATGACAGCAACCTGGGAAATCACATTCACCTATATTCTTTTCCCCTGGACCAAACCATGACAAAGGAAAACACGTGTTGCTTAGGGGTTAGAGCAGAGAAAATTGCCTCAGGAGTTTTCAGATCTATTTCTGCTCTCACCATGGATTTATTTATTGCTTGAACTTGCAGTATCTTTAGGATTGTTCTACCAGCAAGATTGGCTGAGCAGGGATATCCAGTTAAACACCAGTTCACAAATCCCAAACTGGTTTGGGTTGGAAAGCACTTAAAGCTCACCTCATTGCACCCTCTGCCATGGCAGGGACACCTCCCTCTGTCCCAGGCTGCTCCCAGCCCTGTCCAGCCTGGCCTTGGGCACTGCCAGGGATCCAGGGGCAGCCACAGCTGCTCTGGGCACCCTGTGCCAGGGCCTCACTGCTCCCACAGGGAGTAATTTCTTCCTAACATCCAATCCAAAACTACTCTCCATCAGTTTAAATAGTTTTTCGAATACATTCACGAGATCAGTGTTTAAGATGTAGACTGGAGTAACCCAAATATCCTCCATAAGGTTAAGGTGATTTCTATCAGCTGAGGATGCAATTCACACAGTTCAGCCCTATGTTCCTTGAGGTCACAAATCTGGAACTCTGTATGACCCAAAGTACATGGTTATTTACCCCAGTAAGCTGCTTACTATTCAGAATTAATTGTTCTGTGTTAAGGAACACTTTCTGCTGAAATGGAAAGTTAAAAATTAATTATCCTAATGATCAAATGCACCGGAAAGGACAGAAGTTTTAGGCAAACACTTTGTGTGTAACACAGTGTACTCGCTATGCTACTCTAGTAAGAACGGCTCCAGTCAATTATTAAATAATTTATATCAACTACTACAATCAGCTATGCAAATTTTAACCATCATAACCACCACTGCATGATTTATTTCAGCACTGATGTGAAGAGAGGACTGTGATCCTTAGAGAGAGGTTATTTGGGATCCTCAGTGGCTGAGCCACCCTGAGAGAGACAGTCACTGGCTGAATTGTGCAGTGCAGGAAAGGATGCACCTGCTAAAAACGCCTGAAAAATACAACGTGGCAATGGGGAAAATAAAGAAGAGGGAGACAAAGGTGGCCCTCTCTTCCTTTCATGGTCTGTAACACTGGTAATAAAAAAATGTGGGCAAGTTGTGAGTAACTTCACTTCGTGTCTCACTTCACCCACCTGCACCACTGGCATGATACTGCCTCCCTATTTCATTTCTCAGCTGCCTGTTTAGCAGAGGTTTAGGTGTCTGACTCAGCTTGCCTGAATAATACATGCAAAACCAAAATTTTTAAAAAATCAAGAAACCTGAATAAATGGTTCTGATAAATCAAAATGTAAAATTATTGTTGTGCAGTTGTTCTTCCACGACCAGTCGGGATAGAAGTCCCTGCAATAATAATCCTTCAGTTTCTCTACAAAGAGACTCCTGCATTAGCACTTGGTCCTGGATGAGGAGAGGGCTCTGGAAGCCAAGTTTCCACAATTAGGACTGCTTTTTACTCAAATTAGCAGCTATACTATTTCATCACAGGCTGCCATGGTGGAAAAAAACTGTAGGCTTATGGACAAACATTTCCTTTTACCAGTGAGGACTTGGAGGTAAGAGAGAAATCACAAGGAGCATCATGTGGGGAAGGCTATGAGCAAACTTTCTCTTTTTACTTTTCCAGTTTGGGAGCCAAGCTCAACCCTGATGTAACTCCACTGGCTGAAAGGACTTACACAGGGGATGACTCTTGGGTTAAAGTTTTGGTCTGCAGACTCTTGCACACAAATCCTATAAAGAGCCATGAATGTCAAACTTAATTATGGAACTGCATTTACAGGCTTATGAAAACCTAAGCCAGGTCCTTATACCTTATGAAGCCATAGACAACAAGAAAATAAATGAGCATAAATTCGTTCAAAAAACACTATTTATTAGGAATGATGGCCATACCTGCCACCTTATAGATGGTGGCACATGACTGCCCAAAGTGCAGGCTAATGGAAAATCTAGATTTCTCTGTTTTCTAATAAGCCAAGTACTGGGGAAAATCCAGCTTGTGAAGTTCAGAGCACAGGAGGAATTCATTCCTACAGCATGATATTTCAGTGAAGTGGGTTCAAAATTTAAAGATTACTAGTGAAAAGCAGACCATTTCCTTCAGGGCCAGCACCAGTTCAGTAGGCAACTCAAAACCACTAAAAATCTGTCATTCCTTTGGGTAAAGTGTGCCTGCTTACAGACTAAATTGGAGCTGCTGTACTTGAAATTCAGGATTGGTCCTCTCCCCTCTGAGGCACTGAAACTTTCCAGCAAGGTTTAACAGAGTCATTATCAAGCCCAGCCATCTCTGGGACACCACAGTGACCAAAATATTTGCTTGCTAAGAATGAGATAGAATCAGATTCATGGAAATTAATGCTGTCACCTCAATGAAAACTTGGAGAAAGATGCATTCAAAGATTTCTGCCCAAATTTGCTGCAGAGCCCCATGACAATAACTGTTCACATCTGCCCACGCATCTCAGACAGGAGGTGCATGAATGGATGTTCAGAGACAGCAGATGAACACATCCAATGGATGCAGTCAGGAAATGAAGAGACTTCTCTTTTTCTGCCTTGTTTTCACTTGTTTCTTTTGCTTTATCGTTATTTTATTATTACATGTTATTGTGTGGGCATTTTTTCATGCTTTTTTGAAAGGGAGGATGGAGAACAGGAAAGATTCCAATCCTGCGGATAGGAGCTACAAGAAGAAATGCTGGTTCTTGATATATTTGATTATTAGGGATGTCTGGGAGCCCAACCAGCTGCTGGAGCTTAGGGTCAAAACATCTTGACAAATTTACATGCAGGTAAGTGACTCTCTAGAGTGAGAGAGCAAATATCAGTGGAACACTCTGAAGAGGGTCCCTCAGGAAGAAGATTTTACTTCTGTGCACAACTCTTGTGTCTAGTTTTGTTAAATTGTGAGAACACAGGAGAGCTACCCCCAAATTTACAGGAACTAGGAGTTAATATTGCTCTCTGCCCCTAAATCCATGTAAGTAATCATGTGATTTGAAGACCTTATGAGGAAATCATCTAATTTACCTGTGACAGAGTTGCATCTAAGCAGGGAACAGACACACAGTCTTTAATTCCATGCCCCATCTCCCTTCAACCTGTCAGGACCTCCCACAGATGCAGCCAGCCCAGCGCTACGGTTTTAAACAGAAGGCTAAATTTTCCCTCCCTGACTTTCATTAAGCAGAGGTCACTGCCTGTGCACAGCTCTGGAGAATAAAAGAGACATAAAAGGAACTTGAGTTACGCCGAGCACGCCCACAGCAGCATTGTAATTGGGATCAGGAGTGAGCTCTGGGAGTGGAATTCCTCCTGTTCCCTGCTTCCAGCACTCGAAACAGTCCTGGAGCAGGGAGGCTGGGCCCAGTTTTTTCTCACCCAGAGTGGAGGTGTGCTGCAGGACCACACCTGATGTGCTCCTGTGGGAGCCCCCTGACGTCAGGTCTTCATTAACAACTGTTTTGCGCTGGAGATCTCCTTCTATTGGGCCACAACACTTGCTAATGTAGCCAGAGCCATTCATCCTTTGAAGGCCCTTTTACACTGTCAAAACAGCAAGGAAGGGGCCTCTGTGCATTAGAAACCAGGCCCAAGGCACTCAGCAGCTGAGTATCAGTCTTCTGTTTTTTACATGAATAGTCCCATTGAAGTGAATGAGTTTATTCATTCAAGTGAGGCAAGTAAAATTTGGGCCAATGGTGTGCACTTTGTGTAAAAATATCTGCAAAGATTTACAGTATTCCCACACACAGATAAGATTATACTTGGCCAATTTTACCTCCTACTTGTCTTGCACAGTGACCCAATTTCACAAATTGATACAGGCATGAGTCTCTGACCGAGCAGTGCTGGACGCGGCGGTTCTGGAAGCTCAGCACGTGGGCTTTTCCAGGATTAGTCACTAGAATAACACTATCATCCTTGTTTTGATTAGCAGATCAAAAATTTGGGCATGTTTTAGACAGGATCACTTATATGTTTCAGTGACATTTTTAAATGGTCACGGCAACATTGCTGTATCTGTTAGCAGTGGGAATCTCATTTTAACAAGGAATTGGACTCAAAGTATTTGAGGCTGTCTCTTTAAATCTCTTCAGTAATACTGAGCACACAGATTTGAAAACCCAAAGGAGTATTTTTTTCCTGGAAAATCACTCTTTATTTAACATATGATAACTCTGTTATGAAATTTTAGATTTAACAGGCTATCCACTGTGTGTTATTTAAGAAGCAAGTAACTAGAGGTTATTAAGAACATATTGATTGAGTTATAAGAAATATGTAATAAAGTCATATTTGGTTACATAACAATTAACTCCGCATCAATGTGTTTTTTAGAGGCAGATGGCATTTATTTAACGCACAATAAGCATCTTCTGAAATCTAAATTAAATTGGAGAAACTTAATTTACCTAAAAATGATTATGGGCTGAAAAATTCTGAATTAATTTTCAGAACTATATGAGACCTTTTTGCAGGTAGGGAATAAAAGGATTTGGTTACAAAACCATAATTAAAGAAAACACTGTTCAGAGCACAAGACCTCTCTTTATCAATTCCTAACAGGATTTGATTTCCCTCCCCATATTAATCTACAATAAGGGTGGAAAATCTCATCTGAGCAGAAAATAACAGCTCTCTGCCTAGTGGGATAAAGCAGAGGCTGGCCACTGAAATGGCCACGGTGTCCTAGCAGTGCTGGAAGGAGTTTCATCCCTGATGGAGGCAGTGGTTTCAAGGTGCTCTCCCAGCACAAAGCAGCAGTGCTGAGGCAGCTTTTTGGGTGCTAATACGCTTGTAAATTTGGCCTCCTGTGCTCTGAACTGCTGCGGTCCTGAAGGACACTCCAAGTTTGCTCTCTATAAAACAACAAAGCAAGAGGTGGAGAAGAAGTGCAAACGGGGATGTGAGTTAATGGTAATGCGAGAAGGTCACTGATTTGGGAAGTTCTCTGCCAGGACTCCCATAGCTCCTGCAGCTCATCCAAGAGCTGCATAAGAGCATTTAGATGTACTACCCACTTACTCAGGTCATACTGGGGCAGAATTGCTCTGAATGTGGTGTGCAGTGAGGTGCAACTCCTGCCCAGAGCCCTCCATTTTCCATTATTGATATCACATAGCTGCATGCCTGCCAGACAGGAATACACACCCCTACGCTGACCTGCAGGACAATATTCACATCATATCCAGGGGGCTGGGACTTTGACTCTGCCTTGCTCAATTCCCATCTCACATCTACAGCTCAGGGGAGGAGGCAGCATTTGTCCCTGTCCCCAGTCCAGCCACCTCCTTGCCCATGAGCTCTGTGTTGTAAAAGCAAGATCCACTTTGTCCTTGCAAAGGGAGGAGGGGGAACGTGCAGGCACAGCTGAAGCCCACAGGTATTCGTGAGCAGCAACAACAGCAGGAACCACAGGGCCAGAATCTTTGATTGAAAATTCCTCCCATAACATAGGGAGAAAGATTTGCCCTTTACATGGCAAATCAATGGCCTTCAACTGAGTGCTACAGGCTGAGAAAGGAAGAGCAGACAACAGATCAATAACCTCCTCAGTATGAACCAATTTAGGAAGGAGCCTTAAGCCAGGCTGAGCACAGCACACGACCAAGCTACACTCCTGGTTCATCCCCTTCCCATTTTTCCAGCGCCAAAGTACAGAGCAGAGCATGATCACCTTTCAAAGAAGTGTCCATCGATGGGTGGAAACCACTCGAGGGTGACAGAGGTGGAGGCCCGAGCCACAATCTGGGGGGCAATTGCCACGGGGGCCGGTTTCTTGGTGGGCTGCCAGCTCTGGTAGACCAGGTCCAGGTAGCAGTGCATCCTGGCCACCTGGTTGGGCGTGAAGGAGTCGGTGCAGTCATCGTCTGCAATTCAAACAGAAACCTCGTCAGCCAGCCACGTGGGAGCAAGGGGAAGAATTACAACCTGGTGAATGGCAGCTCCTTGGAAGGGCCGGGCTGGGATCCCACAGCACTCCAGAGTTAATGGTCTGTGAAGGAATTAGCGCAGCCATCACTTGTGGAGGCAGGTGAAAGGAAACAATGGTTAAAAAGGAAGGAAATAAATCAATAAACGTTCCCTCCCCCTGACCTGGGATACACCTGAAGCACCCAGAGATCATCTCTAAATGAGGCAGAGACACGGAGGGGGAAGAAACAGAAAGCTTCAGTGCAGCGCCTTCTGGGCCACCAGTGGAGCTCTGGGTTTAAAATAATTTCACATCTAAAATAATGTCTCTGGAAGGGTAAAGAATTTCACATTTAAGATAATATCTCTGGAAGGGTAAAGGATGGTAGTGTAAGGAAAAAGGACTGACTGGGAGTCATGCAAACTACGGGCAACAGACTGTCAGATCTCTCAGATTAAAACACAACAGAATTTAAAAATACATAACTTTTTAAAGTTCTTAAATTTTCTAATGAGGAAATAAAAATGTTCTGAAAGATCAATTCAAAATATCATTTCAAACATTGACAAAAACATACGTTTTTCGTGCAGAAAATAACTTTAGTTCTATAAAATTCTCCCCCATTACCACTATGATTCTAACCCCTTTCTGAACTTTTCACAATCATTTCTTGATACTTCTTATTTCTTTTTTCATTCAAAATAGAGGAATAATATGCTGGATGACTTCCCATAAATACCCATTTCTCATTTCATCTTGTTTTCCTCAAACATGATTTGGCAACAGGAACACATCCAGTGCCCTCTGAACACCATACAGCTTTACAACTACAATGCCCCAGAGAAGCAGAAAATTGCTGTTTCTCTATTGTGCAGATCCCAGAGGGGATAAATATATTGTGCAAAGTCACCCAGCAAAGCCATGCTGAGGAACTCGACGCTAAGCACTTCAACCATTTTTTCTGGTGCTCTTCCCATCAGATGAAAAGCTCTTGAAAACACAGAGTGTTTCTTCACATGTGCCTGCAGAGTTCCCAGCCCAGCAGAGCTCGGTCCCAGCTGGGATCCAAACAACAATGACAGTTCTGCACAGGTCAAGTGCTGCACTTCTCTGGGAAGATGCAGGTCACCCCAGGCTGCTCGTGTAAGTTCAATATTGTGTGACAGCGTTAGGAGGTGCTCTGATGTTTGCAAGTCTGTGCCCTCTGGTACTCCAGAGGAACAAGAAAATATGAATTTCTTCTAAAGACAAACGGGTATTTGCTGGCTAATTTAAAACCTGGCCACATCTTCCCAGAGATGCAGGCAAAAGGAGATGGCTCTGGTGAGGATCCTGCTCAGACTCCAGCCCTCCCACAGTAGGGACACGCCAGCTCACGTGTTGTCCTGTGTCTCTCCCAATCCCACTGAGCAGTGACACTCCTCTGATCAAACATGCATAGCAGAAATACACACACCACCC
The DNA here is from genome assembly GCF_028018845.1 of Melospiza georgiana. Taxonomy (NCBI): domain Eukaryota; kingdom Metazoa; phylum Chordata; class Aves; order Passeriformes; family Passerellidae; genus Melospiza; species Melospiza georgiana. The sequence goes on along the minus strand of NC_080449.1, from coordinate 4,990,807 downwards.
CCTTGATAATATCTACAAATCCCTGTGGGTATGCAAAAAGCTGCTTTAATGTGACATCTCTGGATTTCCTCAATAATTATTGATGGTCTACCCCTGAGCACGCTGTAAAAGCCATAAATATTCTTCACGGAAGCACAGAAGGAGACAAAGGCCCTTAATAGCCATCATAAAAGAACAATAAAATATATATAGGACAAAGCAGTGGGACAATGGCACAGGAGAAAGACGACCTGCATTCTCAATCTCAAACACCAACACCGCCTGTCTCCAGGGGGCGGGGAAGGGAGGAGAGGTGAGGGAGAAAGGTGTTTCACTCAATATCAAGAAAAGTTCAAGATCCTCAGATAAAGCAATAATTAGAGAAATTCTATATTTCACTGGGATGATCCAACAGAATTCAGAGGAAAAATTTGCAATGATTTCATGAAATGTCATCTAAAAGGCTAACTTATCTTTTATTTGGGAACACCACAGCTATTTGGACTTGTAAAAATAATTTACAAGTCCTATTTCTCACACCACTTAATCTTTTGGCCATTGTAACTTGTTATTCCAGGAAAAATAAAAATTATCATTTAAACTCTGTGCTTTGCTCAGGGCTGGGGGTAGCTGGACAGATGGATGGGACAGGAACGGACAGACAAATAAAATAGGATCAAGCTGTACACGAGCAGCAAAACAGAAATGAAAGAAAGGCAATTCCTAGAACTCCATGACCTCAACCTACATGTTTCAAAGGTATTTTGACAGCAATTTGATATCCTGCTATATTTTACTCCACTGGCAACAACAGAAAAGCAAACAGATTCATGCTTGAGCTCTAGAGATATCTATCACGTCACTTCACTTAATTTTTCAAGGAAAAAGAAGAGGTTTCAGCTCAGAACACCAGCACACATGTAGCTCCCAGGAGCAGATGGGTATCTCTGTGGTCTGCCTCTGCCTCAGCTCCCGAGTCAGCTGGCAAGGCAAGTTCTCTTTGGAAGATAAGAGCTCAGAGTTTTGAAACAGGCACGTTCCACCCCTCACCACATGCACACGAGCAGCCTTGGTGGGAGGATTTAGTCATCTGGAGTGGCACTGTCTTATCTGAGGGATGTTACCATGGGGCTGGACTTGGTGCTCAGGCTCCCTGCCCGACCACAGGCACCACAGCACTGAGCACTGAGGAGCTCACTCGGTGTGTTTGTCCCTGAAAGCACCCTCTAAACAAATAGAAAAATAGAGAGAAAACTCAGCATTGCTTTTAGCTAGTGCCACAAAGGGCATAAAAGCATTTTGGTTATAAATCATTTCAATCCATGCCCCAGATGACATTAAACACTTTGCTTCTCTACAGTTTTATTACAGAATAAGCACTCCTGTGACCTTTTGAGTGGGAAATCTGTGTTTTTGCCTGGAGTATAAAGGTGCCCTTCAGTGTCTGTTAGTATATTGGTTGCCTTTAAAATGTTGTTGATTCTGTCAGCTCACTGTCATAGCTTGTCACCACAGAGAGACCCTGCGGCTCAAAATAAGGGAAAATACAAGTCAAGGTATCCCTTGCTCCTTCTGAGAAATAACAGAGGAGCTCTCAGCTCCCCTTGAGCTTCCAGAGGTGCACCAAGGACCCCACTCCAGCCTCACCCAATGGGCAGGGTCTGGAGCAATTTCCCTCTTTGGGATATGCTCTGTTAGGAGAATGCACATCTGGGCAGCAAAGCTGTGCCTGCAGAGCTGGACACACATCAGCTTTTGCTTTGAGGGGTGGTTTTACCACACTGATATGGAGCCTCTGTTGCTGCACTCCCAGCACAAACCAGCACAGCACACTGGTAGCCCTTGGCCAGGCAGAATCCCACTATTCACATTTTGGGATGTGATTCCAAATCAAACTTAAATGTGGCATTTCAACGGACACCTGGAGGCACGGGCAGTGCCTCATTAGTTGTCCACTTGTCACAGGGTTATCTGACAGCCTTGATGGTATCAATACTCATATGACATTCTATATCTCCTTGGGAGAGTATAAACAATCTCTGGATTTGAGTTTTTCAAAGACCTCATAGATCAGGCATCCAGATCTCAGAGAAATAGGGTGTCAGGTTTGCTTAGAGCCTTTAGAAGCTGTTTTTTTAATGCTTATCTCATTTCTTCCATCCCCCAAACCTTCTGCCTGGTCTTCACATGAAGCCCTGTGAATTTGGGGAAAACTGGGATAAAAGAAAAGGAGAACTAGAAGGGACTTCTGATCTATTGGGTCTGATCCCTCATCAAGCCAGGATCTAGACCTTTATCAGCACAAAGAAATGGACTGAGAAATCAGGGGTTGTGGTATCCACATCCTCTGAACAGAGAGAGACATAATTCTCTCTCCCAGGATTTTTTCTGGGGAAGGCAGTGAGAAAACAATTCTTACCTCTATTTACTGCTGCTGCTGTTTGGCCCGTGAAATGTGCTATGGAGATTGTTTACCAAAGGTGATGGTTGTTTGGATTGATTGGCCAATTGGGTCAAAGCTGTGCATGGCTGTCTTGAGACAGTCACGGGGTTTTCTTGAGTATCTCTTTAGTATATTAGTATACTAATATATTTATTAGTATAATATACTATATTAGTATATTATACTAATATATATATTAGTATAATATAGTATAGCTTAATAAAGCAATTGTTCAGCCTTCTGAATGATGGAGTCAGAGCACATTATTCCCTGGCTGGGGGATCACCTGTCTCTATGATAAGGGGTAATACCACAATTCTTTGTTCCTGCTCACCCACAGACCTGTCCCCAAAAAGCCCAAGCAAATCTCAGTACCTGCATAGCTCATGAAGTTACTGAAGGGCGTGTTCAGGAAACTGTGGAAGCCACAGGTGTCATTGCCAGGCCCAGGGTCCCCACAAAGCTTGTGCTTGGGAGCAGGGTTGGTGTCACTGCACAGGTCCCCGGTCTCGAAGGAGGGCTCTGTCTCCATGCACGGGTCACTGCAGGACAGGATCTCAGAGATGCCCCTGAAGACGTGATAGAGCCCCAGGCTATGCCCAATCTCGTGGATCATGGTGTGTGTGTGGCCGGGGATTCCGTAGAAGGAGGGATTCAGCACGATGCCACCTGCAAGGGCAAAGAGAACAGCTTCTGGGTTGGCCTTGTGCTCCTCAGGACAGCAGGAGAAAGGAGAAAGAACACCTTCCTAAGGGGAACTCCTCTGGCCCTTTGTTGGATCATCTGTAGCAGAACCAGACACATTTCCTGCCCATGAAGTTTCATCTCACCCTTAATCTGGGGCTCCAAGGAGAAGGAACTGTGCAACAGAGCTCAACATCCCAAACCAAAAACACTGCAACAATCAGTCTTTCAACTGAATAAACTCAGTGTAGGTTTTTGTTAGCTTAAAGGAAAATCCTGCCCAGCAAAGTTTCATCTCGCACTTAATCTGGGGCTCCAAGGAGAAGGAACTGTGCGACAGAGCTCAACATCCCAAACCAAAAACACTGCAACAATCAGTCTTTCAACTGAATAAACTCAATGTAGGGTTTTTTTTAGCTTAGAGGAAAATCCTGCATGAAATTACTTCTTACCATGCTGTTTTAGATAATTTCATGTGCTTGAAGAGTGTGACTCTGCCCAGAAAGGTGTAAGCAACGTATTTGACACCAAGAGTCAAACAAAACACACCTGGAACACTCTGTGTATAATATTCCCCAGGGTAAAGGTGTGAGAAAAGCCTATTAACTTCTGAAATACCCTGAGAATTGCAGAAGACTCCACCAATACTTGCAAATTAAGAGCTGGGCAAAGTAAATTGTGCACACCCAAGGCTGGAGCAGTTATTTCAGGGTGTCCTGAGACAGCTTTGAAGCAACTGTCAGAAACACACTGTTCATGTACTCAGACAAGCCTGGCTTGATCTGAACTGCACAGTCCACTAATGAATATGCATTAAGTCTAAAGTGTCAAAAAAATATGAAATCCTGCAATGTGATAACCCTGAAAGAACTATGTGTTTATTAAATGTTTTTGCAAAGAAAACTAATGGTGTTTTCTGTTGCATGAATTAAGGGATGTGCAAAGAAGCAAATGGCAAATTAGTGAGGATTTACAGTACATTGATAATCATATGAACTATATTTTTATCTCAGCTAGATGTACCTTTGTATTTAAAATATGCTTGATATTTTCATTATTTAGCTTGTTGATATCAACTTTTCCAAGCCCTTTATTTAAAATCCATTTTGTGTCCTGCCTATTTGAGGAGACTGCTTTGTAAAAGTTATAGTGGGAATATAAATCTTGGACATGGTACTCTAATAATTTAGTGACAATGAGGAGAGAAAAGGTTTTGGCAGCAGGAGCTTTATCAGAGCCTGTAGCACAGGGAAGATGAGATCACCAGGTTCTGATGCACCATAGACCCTTCATCCTCATCTGCCTGGAGACTTGGTTGTAAAAAGCATGAAATTAGAGGAAAACGAGACCATGAAGTTCTTAAGAAGTCCTCTAAATTCCACTCTCAAAGCAATTATGTCTATACCATCCCTCACACGCTCTGGCCTGTTGCCTCTTCTCAACCCCTGATGACATGACTGCCCCAGCAATCAATGTCAGCACTCAGCATCCCTACAGCTGCAAGGATTTAACTCACATCTAATCTGAATTGATTTTTTGGCAATTTAAGTTCATGACTTCAAGTCCTTCCTCACACAGATATGAAGAGCAGAAGATTCTCCTCCCCTTTCATCAGCTTTTATGAGACTGTCATCATCCCCACTTCAGGCTCTTTTCCTTCAGCCTGAATCACTGTAATTCCTTCAGCCTTTCCTTGGAGCTCAACCCTTTTCCTAGACCTCCCTGTCTGTGGTTCTGCTTTGATTTTCCCCCATTACCTCAGGTTTTCCTCTAAGAACAATGTCCAAAACACAACATGCAGCACTTCAGTTGAAGCTGTGTCAGTGCTGAAGGAGCACTTTGAATGTCCCAAAGGGACACATGCACAAAACATCAGGAGAAAAAAGATCTTCCCTCTGAGCAGGGGCACATGTGAAAATGTGCACAGGGTGGAGAGGAGTCCCATGGGCAGGTACAAATACATAAAAACTATTCTACAAAATAGAAGAGAAAAATTAAATATGTACACAAAGAGTAAATAATGAGTATTTACAAGAGTAAATAAAATCTGCCTCAGTGCAGCATCTTCTCTCCTGTGCCACACATGGCATCTGCACCTCCTTTTCACAGCACTGAACTGTTCCTCACACCAGTTCTCCACATTCCCAATTAATTATATACAGACCTACCAGCATGCAGCTCAACAATAAACCCATGATTCCTTTCTCTCCCTCTCTATACAATACAAGCTCTGATTCCTCTGGTGCTTGGTTTCTACCCAGGTGGAGCCATTTATACACAGAGAGTACCCCTGACATATTTTTTGGGGTTCTCTATCCCAAAAATAATTCCAGATTTATTTTTTTTTTCCCATTGACAGAGATATTGGTGAAATTCCTCAGCAGGATGTGCCTCCAGTAAAGGCTGGTTAAATTGTTCTGGCATTGGAAAACCCTGAGGCAGCTGGAGAGGGAGATTTTATTTTTGCCTTTGTTGAAAATTTATATTTTTTATAGCTGTCAAGAATCTAAATCAATTGCAGTTTTACAGAAAAGATAAACTCCCTCACCCAGACAATCTCTATCCCAGCCTTTAGATCTGCACCACAGGACATATTTCATATTTTTTATTAAGTACATATTGGATTTATAGAAGAGAGTAAAAAAGATTAAAGATGAATTCTTACAAATCAAGCACAGGTCTGGGAGGGCTATTTTGACAGGAAATTATGAGCATTATTTATTTATTTTTTACTTTTTTTTCCCCCTAGCAAGTCAAATTTAATCTGCTGTCCAATGTCTATTTTTTTTTCCTTGCGAGATCTTTTTTTGGTCAATGAACTCTGTCAATGCTCTGTAGGAGCTGAATTTAAATTGTTTTTCTCAGGCATGATGCTGACAATTAGCTTAACGAAGTGACAGAAGAACTCATCAGGGCTTTGGGCGAGCCCCAGCCCTGTTGCAGAAGGTTCCTCTTGGCACTCTGGAGCTCTCCCCTTGTTCTCTGCTCCCTCCCATGGCAACGCCAAGGGAAGCTGTGAAAATCCTCATTTCGGGAAGGAGCAGCTCTGCTGCAGCCATATCCCACTTGCACAGCGACACGGGGGCTAATGTTTCACAGACTCCCTGAACCTTCTGGGCTGGGAAGGGACGCACAGGAATCATCCAGCCCAACTCTTCAGCAAATGGCTCACACAGGGATCAAACCCACCACCAGCAATCCACGCTGGTTGTCATCCCAAAGTGATGAAATCCCATCACTGTCGGTGCTGGGGTTAAAATCTTTGTTTTTGACAGATGGTGTCTTGGGGAATGGCCACTGGGCATTTACAGAACCTCCTGGTTTGGGTGCTCCCAGCAGGAGCCTGCAGAGATGAGGCTGCAGGCAAACCAGAGTGGTTTCAGCTCCAGCTGAGCTCAGCAGGAGTGTCAGTGTGTAAGTGCTGCTCCTCGGGAAGGGAAGTTTGCTCACACTCCTTCCAGAGCAGCTGCAGAGCTGGATGTTATAATAAAACATCTCATAAAATGAAGGAGGGCAGCCAGTGCCAACTGCTTGGCCTGACCACGGAGCCTCTCTCTGCTGCAGAGACAGGTGACCATAAAGGCATGGTAACTTCTTTTCTTTGCGGTATTTTCGACCTTGGAAAAACCCCCCTGACTGATGGCTATTCCATACAGCTCAGCTTGTTTTAGGGTAATAAACTCTGCTTGTTCTCCTCATGTAGGTTTATGGTCACCATATCTTTTTATTTAGCTCAACATGGAGTTGGGTAATATAAAAACTGGCTGAAACAGTCCGTCACAAAGATTTAACTTGGCTGAAACTGGACTTCACTCCCAGCCTAGCTGGTGAAATATCTGGAAAACCTATGTGACCTCCTGCTCAAGAAGAGATGACCAGACCAGGTTTGCAGCTCGAGGGAGGTTTGTGAAGTTAGGAGAAGCTCAGTCAGTGCCTTCTGAACCTTCTGAGGCTCCTCTGACGTTTTGCAGGGAGCACAGGTCCAGTGGCACTGCAGGTGGCAGCGAGTCATTTGGGAGCTGCAGAGCTTTGTCTGGATCCCCAGGTTCCAGCAGCAGCCGGGTTATGAAACACACCAGGCAAGCTGCAGGGCAGTGAACTCCTTCCAGTTCCACTCAAGTGAAGATTAGAAATACAATCCCTCAGCTGTTTGCTCTTTTGCACATTGCGAGAGAAAAATAGCAGCAGATTTTAGCTACAGTCTGTGAGCTAATTGAATGCTTGCTAATGAACTAAGGGTCAGAATGTAAGAGGCTAAGGTTAAAGATTCACCTCTGTCTCATCCCCACACCTATCCCCCAATCTTCTGCAAACTGCTCCCATGGAATGAATGCCCTGTGAAGTAGCTTCACTGAAAAGGTGAAATACTTTCAGCTTGACATCATCTACAAATACCATAATATGCTTTGGGTTTATAACCTAATATTTTCCTGGTTGTGAGCCAGTATCTGGGAATCGTGAAATACTTTTTTTTCCCCTGACTATATATTAGAGGAATGATAAGAAATCAGAACAGAGCTTAACGCATATTTGTCTTTCCTTCTTAGTGCCTCAAAAGAATGCTTTGCAAAGGAGAAACATCTTTATCACTCACCTAGATGCATCAAGGCTTCTTTGTCCCAGGGCCAAGTTGCCACTCCAGCCAGCTCTTCCTCAGAGGAATTGGCAAAAAAGATGTTGAGGTGTGTGGATCCATCCAGTTTGAGAATGTTCTTAAGTTCATTGACATCCAAGTATGCCCTGTAGAAAAAGAAAAGCATTTTTTTTCCTAAAGGTGACACAAAAGCAACAGAACACTGAAGAAGTGCTGCAATCCAGGCAAAGGTCTTATAATACCCTGCATATCAATCACCTGAAATGTTTTAATAACCCACTCCCAAACTTTGATTACTTTGCATTCATGTAGTGAATCTCATCTAAAACTTCAGACCATTGATTAACTAAGGCCACAAAATCCAAGGTAAATACATAAAGCTGTCCACATTCTCAAGATAAGTATAGGAATCTATTTATTATGAATGTAATTAACCAAGCATTATGGTCAGTAAATCTTTTTACACCAGCAGTTAGCTTGCACATTTCCTCTAAGCTGTTTGTTGTTGTTACCTCTAATTTTCCTTCACAATAAGAGGTTGGCACCACAACTGACTCCGGCTCACAGAGCCACTCCTTTAGCACCAGTGGCAGTCACTGGTGCTGAAATCCATGAGGCCTAACCCTGACATCCCATAGCTGGTTGGGAATTGCTGTTCCCAAAAGGAAAAATGGTGCCAAGAGGTTTCCTTGCATGAGCTCTCCCCAGGAGTGGTACCATAACATGACATAAATTCCTGAGTCTCCTCAGGTCCTCCCAGGGTGAGCAGCATTTCTCCTCAGCTTTTGGGATGCCTGGAAATCACAGAGCAATCTGTTTGCAGGCAAGCTAAGCCAATCCCTTAAGCTTGACGGCTGTTGGAGGTACTTTTTGCTCCTTTAAAGGAGTAGATTTTGTAATACTGGAATAGAGGAGCTACTTGCCAGTGCACATGCCATGGTGCCACACTGCTTGCACTGCTCCAACTCACAGTAAAGCTGGAGAAAACAAAATGTAAGATTAAACCCATTGGTTCTCTGTTTCCAGCTCACACTGGCTTTTGATATGAAGTGTTGTGATAAGAGAAAAGCCAGAAGGGGATCATGTTGTGGTGTCTTCCCTTGACAAGAGAGAGGGATCACACTGAGCCAAGCATGGTTCAAAGGGTGTAAGGAACAGACACCACCGTGGCCATGAGCAGGCTGATTCCTGCTGCCTACAGTCCCCCTTTGTGAGTGTGCATGGATGTGTGCAAGGCTCACACAGCTCTCCCAGGCCACACACCCCCACAAGCTCTGAGAAGGGTTCCCTGCATACTTTGCAAGGCTTTTGCTCCCAGAAGGGTGAAGAAAAAAAAGGGGGGAGCTGGCTCAGCACCAAGATCTTTTTGTCCTTCCCCGGAGGACTCCCAAATGGAAAACACATTCATATTTCCACAATAGCTTCCCCTGCCACTTGTTGAAGTCACTGCCTCCAAAATAGATCATGGCTGGGTGTCCCCAGGCCCTGGCTGACTCATGGAGGAAGATGTGCTCTTTGGGGACACCAGTGGAAGGGGATGTTTCCGTTCCATACGGCGTTTATCTTCCAATCAAATGGGGGTGACGTCCTGAAGGACAGGTCAGCACTGTGACCCTTTACACGTTTCTCATCTCTCCAGAGTTCTCAACACATCCATGGAAAGTACACAGAGCTTCTCCTTGGCTCCTCAAGCTTGTCCTGCCTGGATCTGCACAACTCTGAGGCTCTGCTCAATCTACTCCCAGGATCTTCTTTGTGCCCTAGAAAGCATCTTTTCCAAGCATGGGCTCCTACACAGACACATCTATGGAAAGTACACAGAGCTTCCCCTTAGCTCCTCAAGCTTGTCCTGCTGGATCTGGACAGTGCTCTGAGGCTCTGCTCAATCTAGTCCCAGGATCTTCTTTGTGCCCTAGAAGACATCTTTTCCAGCCATGGGCTCCTACACAGACACATCCATGAGCAGTAGCTTGAAATTACATGTGAGAACTGATGTGCACTTCCAAATATTCTCATTGTGAGAGCACTGGGGGAATGTGTGACAGGGGGTGTGACCATAGGGAGGGGACAGTGTGTGCCTGCATCCATGGCAGCATCACTGGCAGGGAGCAAAAGTGTAAGACACAATGTGGGAGTGATGTGATGCTTCATTCAAGAGAGAGGGGCAGAAACACAAGGCCCTAGTCTGATAAGAACAATGTTTATGTGTTTGTATCCCAATGGGAAGGAAGGTCCTGTTGCCTGGACTGACAGTGCTGTTGGCTCTGGATGCAGATGCTTTATGCACATGCAAATCCCCGTAGGAGTAACCATAATCCAACTCCCCTCCTGAGATTACCATTTTTATCCTGCCTCTTTCCCCATGGCTTCAAATAATCTAAACTAATATTTCTTTATTCTCAGCTGTCTCTTTGCTTATCGTTTACACAATCCAATCCCCATTTATCTCCTCAGTGCATGGCCACAGTTGCTCTTTCTCTTCCATACAGCCCATGTGCTCCAGCATCCAGGGCTACATGGATTATTGCTGCAAAAAACATCCAGAACAGACAGCATTTAACTAATTGGCCAGTGATGGCAATGCTTCACTGAGACTGGACTCATGCCTCATGTAAATCCATCCTACTAAGTCCTTTGGACTGGAGTTTCTGATATTTCTCTGACCACTTTTCTCTGCTGGCCAGGGGAAGGCTGTGAGTGAGCAGAATGCATTCAGTGGTGGAAGGTCAGCATGCCAAGAGGATTTTTAGCAAAGGATCTGCCCGGGTGTAGGTGTCAGTAGATCATGCTTGGAAGGCAATAAATGCAAACTCCTTCATGGAAGCAGCCAGCAACCCCCAGCACGTAAACATGCCCGAGCCCTGGGAACTGTGTGTGTCCCTGTGTGAGTGTGCAGGAGCAGAGATGTGAGCGTGGCAGTGAGGGCTTGGACCCTGCACACACGTGAGGCAGACAGGAGAATGTGAGGAACCAGTGTGTGCGTGTGTAAGAGATAAAAACACGAGCTGGAATTCCTTCCTCTCCTTCCTCCCCATGTTTCTAATAACCTCCCATCCCTATCCATCATCGCCACATTCCTACACTCAAGGAGGCATAAATTAACTACTTTTGCAGTTCATGTCCAACTCCGCAGCCGCAGGCAGCAGACCCAACAGTTACCAGGTCAAAACAGCTTTCAGTTATTGCTTTGGACTAGGCTGACTCCCCCCTGCTCCCTTATCAGCCCAGACTATCTGACCCAGTGCAATCTGTGAGCGCTGCTTACACTTCTCAAGGTTATGTGGGTCCCCTGACAGAGGACATTATGTCTGTCACATGGGCTCGTGCCAGAGAGAGCCAAAGAGCCCAGCCTTTCCTGCACTGCCAAACTCGCATTTCAAAGACATGAGTGCAGTCTTGGAAAGGGATCAAAGCCTTCCCAACTGTCATTAGAATATTTCCTTTATGCATCTCTCTGTCAGTGCCAGCAACATATTTAATAAAATTCATTGGCTCGAGATGGTACCTCCAATATAAACCTGAATGGGGGAACTGTCAGGACAAGTCTATGTGGAAAACAAAACAAAACCCAAAGCACAACAAAACACGTGTAATTCCTGTAATGGAAAAAACATACGATGCTGTGAGCATGCCTTGCTGGAGAAAGCCTAATGAGCCTATTAGTGCATCATAAAAGGTCTCCTTTGCTGGAATCTGTTTTGGACATAGAAATTCTATGGGCTGTTTAAAGCCATTTGGGACACCAAATCATATCAGGCAATGCTCACATTCCCACCCAGATCTTTTCATCGACTTATTTGTTCAATGCACAGTTTTTGTTTTCCTTTTCCCTCTACTGCAGTGCAAAGAGCCCTCTGAAACTGTTCTTTGCAGCAGCTCACTGTTATCAGTGAACCCCAGCCCTCAGTCAGGGATATGGATCCCATGCAGTGCTCCAGTTTCAGCCTAATGGAGGTTTTAGCTCACCCAGCCCTGCCCATCAGTCACCCAGCCATTATCCCCATGCCTGTCTCATCTGTCAGACCCATTTCCTGTCCATTTGGGCTGTGACTGTCCCCAGGCAATGAGGTGAGGCCCTTGGCCACCAGCCCCACCTGCCTTGGGAGCCACTGTGAGGAGCTCCCTTTGCTGGACCCGAGCTCCACATCCAAACCCAGCCACAAACCCCTCTGCTGAGCCACAAACACATTTGGCAGTGGCTCTTAAACTCAGCTGATACCAGGTTTGATCATATTAAATCTAGTTTTGGTGACTAGAATTGAGCTCAGTTTTGTTGAGGGTTGGCAGCTCTTCCTCCTTTTCTTCTAGGTCAGAGAGTGGTTTCCCCAAGTTTCCCAGATGTAGCTGAGCTGCAGTCTCTTGCACTCCTGGTTGTTTTTGCAAGGAACACAGAGTCTTCCAGACCTTATTGTTAGGAAATTTCCTACTGTTTGCTCCCAGTTATTCTCTATTTGCCTTTGTTTTGTTTTGTTTTGTTTCCTTCAAAGACAAGTGTCACTTTACAGCAAGAAAACAAACAGGGTACTTAGGAGATTATTTGTAAGATCCCATCCAAACACAGAGTAGAAACTTTGCTATCTGCTCACTGTGGAGTATGGTTTGCAACTGCCTGGTGAGCTTGTTAGGAACAGAAGGCACTACATTTCATCCTTAAAAAAATCCAACCAACAACAGTCAAAAACCAACAACACTTCCGGAATTGGGAAGTCAGCCTCAAATATCTCAGTTTTCAATATTGACACGCAGTGTCCTATCCTTTACCTACTGGGTTCAGCACATGGCAGGACAGGGTAAATCTGCTGGAATCACAGGGACCCAGGGAATCACTCTTCTTCCCAAGACTCCTAAGAACTGTCAGCCCAGGCCAAACCAGGGTGGATGGTTCAGACAAAGAGAAAGCTTTGTTTTGGACAGCCCTGGAACAGTCTCTCCATCAGCCTGTGACAGACCCTGGTGTGATTCCCAGCATGGTGTGGCTGACAGGCCCCAGTGGTGTTCCCTGTGTCCTTCCAGGTCCCATCCTGGCCCCAGGGTTCAGGGGAGCAGCAGTGACCACAGCAGTCAGTGTGTGCACAGGCACCCAGCACGTGCACACACTGACTGCTGTGCCCAAGGTTTCAAGGTGCAGTGCACACCTACAGGTTCTCAGTATCTGCAATGAAGAGCAAGAACAATTTTGAGATAAAGGATATTCTTCCTGAAGGTAGTGGCAAGAGCCACGACTGCAGCAGCACTGAGAGCTGACCTTGAAATGGGGCCATTTGGCAGATGTGCACAGCTGTAATTTATCTTTTCCTCTTGTGATTTCTCAGTGCTGGGTGGTTAGACAGCTGACTGCCCTTTTGGAGAGGCAGTGCTGATGCCAGCGTGAGAGCTGCCTTTGCCCTCTGTCGTAGGGTCACAGACAAGTGAGTCTGGAAAGGATGTCCAGAGACCACGGCTGCCAGCCCTTCACCCCCAAGCTAAGGCATCTTCCTGTGTCACCAAGCAAATTTTTATTTAGCTCACTTAAAGCCACACATGACAGGGACTATGTCACTGTCCCAGTAACCTGCAGCCCTTGTTTCAATTCCTTTATGGTCAGAAAGTTGGTGTTTTATCTAAAGGTCAGGCTAAATATTTTTTGCTCTATTAGAGGAGTATTTGTGCCATTCAACCACTGACAGGGAGGTTGGATTCCCTTCTGCTTTATCAAACCTATTACTTATTTGAAAGCCTATATCTCCTGTACATCATTTCATTTTTAGGCTAAAACCATCTTATTTCCTCAGCCTTTCTCACTGCTTTTAAGACCTCTGCTTGTTTCTGATGCTCTTATCTTCACTCTCCACATCTTTCCCAAAGGCAGGTCATCAAAAGGGAACACAGCCCTCAAGCTGAGAGTTTATCAGTGCCATGTAACTGCTACGTTTGTCCTGTCTGTCACCTCCAACCTGACACAAAGACACAGGAGAGATTTCAGACCTCCAAATATTTCTAACTTCTTTTTTATTTTTTTTTAAAAAGCCTGAAGTGTTACAGTCTATAAAAACCTGTATAAAAAAAGACAATCTACAAACTCTCTTTAGCAGTGGACGTGCAATAAAATTTGTGTCTGACCTGCTGTTAAAGATTCGCCTTTGCTGGCAAATTCAATTTTGCTCCTCATTTCAGACGGATTTCCATAAATCATGCGCAGCAGGAAGCGTGCCTCATCTACACTGAGTTTAGTGTTAATTTAAGACACTGGTGTAAGTGTAGTAAAAGTCATGATAATTTATTGATAAAGGTATAAATCTTTCAGTGATTGGGACAGAGCCTGAAACAGAGCAGAACCAGAATCCTCCAAGTGAGAGGCTTCAGGTGCCGGTTTAGATCCAGATCACTGCCCGTGTTCACACTGAAATCCAAGTGTGCAACTGTAATTCCAGCCACATCCAACCCAGGCAGTTGCTAGGTCATGTCCACAAGCATAAATTGCAAAGCACTGTCAGCACATGCAGGCTTGGCAGCTCTGAAAGAATTCTGGTTTATCTGCTGTAGCAAAATGTCCTCTGCAGGACCCAAATCTGATCTTCCGTTACAAGAGAGGAGAAATGTTTTGGCAAAAAAACATAATAACGATAAGGATCCAAGAAAAACCACTTAGGATAATTGTTCAAATGTAAATCCAGCTCCTTGGGAAGGTTTGTAGCCCCTGCTGGGCTCTGTGTCACCCTGTGACACTGTTCATGCATTCAGGTGAGCCTGCTAAACCTGGACCAGGGGTTTTTACATCACTGGTAGGTTTTACAGTTAACACTGACCCCTAAGCAAAAAATAATGCAAAATAAAAGCCAAAGTGGATATAAAACTCTGGGTGTTCATCGATCCCAGGTTTCCCTTTCCCAAACTGAAATAATTCTACCACTAGGATATGACTCAGGCTTTACTCACCCAATTAAACAAATATGTAAAAAAAATTATAGAAAGAAAATAGGAACCTTGCTGTACAAAATATGGGAATCCTTTGGGTCTGGTTTTTCTTTATCCTGCAACAGAGTCTGAGACCACTTCCTTGTTTGAAAGTAGAGAATTTTTACAACTGTAAGGTTATCAATTTCATTCCATTTGCTTTGAAACCTAAGCTTTCCAGCAGGACAGTCCTAGAAATACACAAATTTCTACTCTGACAACAAATCCATAGGACTGAGAGGAAAAGGAAAACACCTGATACATAAAGGAAATCATTTGCTGTTAAGTTCTAATCTAAAATCAGGATTATCATCCTAGAACACTAAGGGTGCATCCCTGCCCAGCCCTCCCTGACCTCAGAAAAGACTTTAAATAAATGGTACAGCTTTATTTCATGTAATCACTTAACTCCTGGAGGTTGTTCATGCAGGATATACTTAACAGGCTGAACCACAGCAACAGGCTGGAATAAATTTGGTGCCTTGACTACTCCAGACTTTGTGCTGGGTCCTCTCTTGGTTTGTTCATGTGAGCCTGCACTGAGCCAGCCTCTGGGCTGCACATAAATACCAGCACTGACTGTGATGTATTTGGTCCAGTGTAAATCTAGAATTAGAGCAAAATTTGATTCTCAAACTGCAGCTTCAGGTTCAAATCCAAAATCTCAAAGGAAACATCAGTTGAAACGACCAATTTTTGCCCAATTTCTGGCCAAGGCAACTTGCTTTTTCAGAGGAGGGAGGCGGGTTTCCTTAGATCTCCACACGGATTCTCTCAAAGGTTTGTAAATCCTTGCCAATTCCTTCACAAACCTGGGCTCAGATTCAGAAGTACAGTGAAAACAGATTTTTTTTTTTTCTTTTTTTCCCCCCCCCACCGGCACTTCTGCTGCTGGTTCTGGCCAGGATAAGAAAGAGCAGAGGCTCAGGGAAAAAGATGATACAAAAATTTTCAAATGTCTAACATGTTCTGTCTGAGCTCTGGGCAAAAACTTGGGATGGCTCTTCATGTATATAACATTATATGCTCCTTCTCTCTCTTTATCCTTCATCCTTCCAGGCTTTACTGCCCAGTTCTTACACCCCACCTTTAGATAACTTTTACATAAGTTTAGAAAGAGTTGCAGTGCTACAGACCATAAATATCTGATCACTGAGCCTTCAGATTTTGCAGGGTCTACATCCAAGAGTGGAGCAACTTTTGAGTTCCCTCAAGCAGCAAGAATTGAAAAGCCCCGTTCCCTTGCATGACCATAACAAATTACCAAGCTAAACACAACTCCAGAATATACTACAGAGAATAACCAACTGCACAGAACTAGGAAAAGATACTCTGGCTGGCCAACTTGCAGGGAGAAAAAAAAATAGAAAACAAAGGGAAAGCCTTGGCAGAGAGAATTGTGATCTTACTGTACAATTAACTTCTGAGACAGTGAGTAGGATTAAAGGATGGAACATTTCATTTAAAACAGCAGAGCATTCTGAAGCATATATGCACATTTCACAGGCCTTTGAAATCAGCAAAACTGGCAGGTTTATTTGTTTTGATTGTCTCTTTTTCTTTCTTTTACAACTTTGGGATTTTTTTCTCTTCTTTTCAAGACTAGAGCCAAATGACCCATGAGAAATGTACTGTAATTTGCCTCTTATCTATCCCTCATCTCCATCTGATATTCCCTCTGCCCTGGTTACCCTGATGTTTTTCCAGACTCTCCAGCCTGAACCATTGTAACAAGGAGAAAAGTCAAACCATAAAGAGGGAAGTAGCATAAGGATATTTTCAAGAACCTGCTCTGTTAAAACAGATTTCCTTTGCCACTTCATGAAAACCTCTTTTGGCTGCAGCCAGCCTCATTCACATACACAGGAGAATTTAAACCCATAGAGGAAGGTGTATAGATTTCAGGCTAGTTTAACTCTCACTTGTGCTGCTTGGCACTTGCACCCTGCTTCTCCCCTCTGGGCCTCAGAAAGCTTCCTAAACATGAAGAGAGAAATTCCATTCTGGTCAAAGCCCTGACACCAGCCCTGCGCTGCTCCAAGCCCCATCCACCCACTGAAGTGATGCTGAAGCAGGACAAAACCCCTTCTGCTGGGCCTCCCCTCAGGACATTTTACCATGAGTGAAGAAGTCATGAAATAGGCAAACAGAATATTTTTCCTTGTCTTCTGAATGGGAAAACTGACAGCAAGGATTAGCTCCTCTATCCCTTGAGCCTGCGTTCTCTGATAATATGGATCATCTTTCTTTTAAATAAGTGGTGTTCTGTGTTGCAGATACTTGAAGTTTTCTTCTGGTGGCCACTAATCATACTTTACGAGCCTTCACTCATATTTTACAATCTTTGGCTTGTACTTTACAATCTCCAAAAAAGTTCTGAAGGTCTGGTGCTCCACAGATGGAACAGCAGCGCTCCCTACAACGAGCTGGTCCTTCCCAAATCCCTCAATTTCACCATTCCTGAGGACAAAGCAGCACATTAACTTCATTCTTGTGGAATGAAGGCTCTGCTTTCAATGAGGGAGCTGCCACTGTTCTAATATTTGGCATCTACCACCTCTCAACCCAAAGCTTTCAAGAACAACCAACAGATATGGGCACAACACTGCAAAACAGCTCAAGTAAGGGACATTTTGGTTTCAGTCAACCTGATTTTTTTATGAAAACACCAGAGATCAGGAATGCAGCCTGTCATAACACCATTGAACAGGGCAAGAGTTAGGTAGAGCCTCTGTAAATTAGAGATATAGAAGAAACTTGTGATTTAAGACAGAATTTTCTTTAACTATGAGACTAACTCAGAGCAACTTCTATATTAATGTTTTCCTAAAAATTTATAATGCTAACACTCAACTCCAGCCCGTCTTCCTCATCTCCATCCTAGGTCAGGCTTGAGATCACTTTTGCAGCCTGCCCAAACATCTGCCTTGCTGATGTGGGAGCCACAGCTGGAGTGACTTTGGTTTGGCACTTCTGGAACACTGGGAATGCTTTGTGTCCCCTCTGTAGAGTGCAGGAAAGAATGGAATTACCCCACAGACACAGCCCTGTCCTGGGCTCGCTGTGCCCTCTGCCCTTGCAGTAGCAGCCTTTTGTGGGTGGGACGGGTCAGGATCCTGGGTAGGCTCCGTGGGTGACATATGTGGGAATATTTGGGATTTTTGGGATTTTTTTCACATATTTGAATATTTGGGATTTTTAGAAAGCAGCACAAAGGTCTGGGTTGGGAGCACTGTGGCCATGGGGTGCTCACGGTGCAATTACTGCTCCTGCAGGAGGGGACAGTGGCACTGTCCCTGCCAGTGCTGCTGGCACTTTAAGGGGCTGCTCCTTCAGCATCTTCCCTAATTACCACACAGCAAAAAATGCAGGGTGAAAAAAGAACAAGACCAAATTCTTCGCTCCCTTCATACCAGTTTTTGACACTAATCCTCCCTGCACATAAACCCTGTGCCACAAAGGCAGATATACATTGAGATTGGAATGAAGAGCGACTTGGAATCAGGCCGACATCAACATAAAAAAATAAAATAAAATCACATAAAATCACAAAGGACCTAGCATGTTTATTGCAGATCCTTCTGGAGTTGATGGGCCAAAATAACCACTCCAAATATGCAGCTTGCAAAACATTCCTTTTGCTTTGGAGATGCCGCTTCTTTTCTGTTTTCATTTTTACAACTCCAAACCTCCTTTCTTAACCTCCTGGCAGGATTGTGCATGAAGCGGGTCCTGCTGCAGTGGGAAGACCATCAATGGTCTAAGCCAAATCTTCCTCTTTCGTGAGAAAGAAATGAAAATCTGATTCAAATGAGGCTGGCTGAAATTTCCTCTTATTTCATCTTATGCAGAAAAGTGTAGGAGACACGCAAGTGAGATCACAAAAAACATGGTCTGCTGATGGAAACTTCAGTTCAAGGAAACCAAGTGTCCTGCAAGAGAAGCCTCACATTTTCAAGGTTCAGGAGATTTTTTATCTCTGTCACAACAAAGGAATTATATTTCTCTCTATTTGGTTTCTAGGGAGTTTTTTTCAGGGGATATTGATGGATCATAACAATAAATCTTTATCTTCAGCTGTGAAGCCTTGAACACACTTTCTAAGGAAAAGAAAAAATTGAATAGTGAGATGCAAAGGACTACTAAATATTATGAGATTTACAAAAGCTGGTTACTCTTGTTCTTTCCCAGCCATGATGAGATTACAAGGAAATAGAAAATGTCAGTCGTTGAAACAGAAATTTTACATGAGAACATTTACCTTTGAAGTTCCCAGAATCCACAGTCAATTGCCAGGTGATCTGGCAGAAACAACAACACACCTGCAGTGAAAATAGTTCAGAGTTGCAAAAAGAAAATATTGCGGACAGTGTATTTCCTAAAGCCAACTTTTTTTTTTTTTTTTTTTTTTTTTTTAATTTCTACTCTTGCTCTCTAGGAAAACAGAAAGAAATGAATAAAAGAGCAGGAGAGAGATGTAGTAGATCATACCTTTGTCAAGGAGACTGCTGGGAAGCAAAACATGCCAACAGCGTCTGTAACAGACACCACAAACATAATGAACTCCTTGACATTGAATTCCTGCCCCTCATTTCTCTCTGCTGAGCAGGAGGAAAGATGTAAATGAGCATTTTCCAAACACTCCAGAACTTTCAGAATTTCTGGGTTTTAAACCTGTGCAGGGCCCACAGCTCCTGCACAGATCCCTGGTGTTCATTTGTGCTTCCCAGAGTGGACAGTTCCTGAACTGAAGGAAGTAGCCAGCAGAAAATCAGCAGTGGGCAGCAGCCTGAGCCAGTGCACAGGTCAGGAGTTGGATGGAAGGACGTTTGGATTTCCTCACATATGGATCTGCTAACGTGTGTACCAGAAAACAGGCACTATCAGCCCAAAACACAGGGCTGATTGTAAGCGTTCCCTGGGGGACACATTTCCCCAGACCCTGCTAAATTGGACTGGCAGCTTATGAAACACACAGCTCTGATCCAGCATGTAACTGTAAACTATAGGAAATCATACCCATATATTTGGCCTTCAGACACAAGTGCAGAAATTGCCTGTTTTGGCACCACAAGCCTGTGGATCCACGTGAATCAAACCCAGACCTCTTGCAGAGGGCTGTAAGAATGCAAAGATCTGTTCTCCACTGCCAAATGATATCACAAGAGGGGGAAAACTCTAATTCTCCTTAATGGCAAACTTCTTGAGCAACTTTTGTCCTGATCCTGACTGCTGTAGACAGGCCATGCAGTTTAATTTCCCCTAAATTTTCACTGTATTTGCTCATTCAGCCACACATCAGCTTTTGCTCTGGTTTGCTCCTGTAATTTATTGGTGATGTGTCACTAATCACTTCTACAGCACTTAAGATCTCAATGGCTACAAAACCAACTCTGCAAAGGGACCAGCAAAAATTGCAGATTGTCATTTTTGCCCCTGCACACAGACCCCAAATTACACAAACCCATACTTACAAAACCTTTGTTAGCATGAGATGTCTTACACCTCCCTGTGATGGTCAGAGGGAACTGTTATGAATTCCCTCACTTCCACAACTCTGTGCCAGCCCAAGCACTTTGCAAAACCTGACATCCTGCCTTATTCAGTTATGGGGGAAGAGAAGGCATCCTGCAAGCACTACTGGACTATCTCCTCATGATGGTTTTATAAATCAAAAACTAGAAATTCTTCAGTTATTGTTCCCAGCAGGATATAAAAAGAACTTTGTGTCTGATCAAGATGAGAATAGTTGAAGGTTTGAGCCTGAATTAAGACATAATCACAGAGTCAATTAAGTTGAAAAAGACCTCTGACGTCTTTAAGTCCAACCTACGACCGAACACCACCTTGTCAAAAACACCATGGCCCTAAATTCCACCTTCAGTCTTTCCTTAAACACCACCAGGCACAGTGACTCCACCACCTCCCTGGGCAGCCCATTCTAGTGTCTAATCACCCTTAATAAATAGGACATTTTATAGCACAAAGACGAGAATAAATCTATCCCCAAAAGTAAATCTGTCAGACGAATTCTGAGCGTATGAAGAGGGAGCCAGGAACTTGCAGCCCTTTTCTGAATCAAATTGGATGCAGGGAGGGAAATCAAACGGCACAGATTTCTCCAGGCAAACTGGGAGAAACACTCTGATGTGTCTGAAGGAAGTATTTTACTCTGTGTTTGGAAGTTTATCATGACCGATCAATTCTGGAGGAATTAGTGAGTGTGTTCTGGGTTTTGGCACTGACACAGTCGTGGTAAAAAATGCTGGAGGCAAAAGGGAAGTGATTTTTATAATGCTGTGAACTGTTGCCATCAATCCTTTACCCAGAACATTTCTCCTGCTCACTCCAGTGCAGTTCTGTTCTGTAGGAGCTTTGCTCTGAGCTATCACCCTTCGTCTCAGGGAGGCTCCCAGCCTCTCATGTTCTCTGGATGGGGAGATCCAAGCCAAAGACCAAGGTCTTTGGGAGTTCAGTCTTTCTGTGGACTTCAAAGAGCTCGGGATATGCAGCTTAGTCCAGGCAGAAAGCACAACATCCATTTGGAACAACATTATGTACTTAAAAATAGGAAATGTGGAATGGTTGTTAAGGAACACAGCGTGATGGGGGAGCCTGATGTGAACTGTGAATGAATTTGGATTCCTGTTTTTGGGCTCTAAACTTGGTGCTCTAAATCCTAGTGGAAGGATCTACCTTTTCCCAGCAATTATAAAGACTTTTAAGATTTAATTCTCTCAATCATGTCTATACCTGCAGTGAACAGATGGCAGGAACAGTTCCCTAAGGAACTGAGAAACAACTACAAATAGCCAATGCTCATCCTCAGCTCTCAGTGCAGTAAGAGTGACACCTCACAATTTGGGAGGAATCAGCATGAAGGCAAAATAAAACCCCTTAACCAGAAATGCCAAGCCCAAACTTATTCAGGTGTTTTGAATAATATAAGTTTATGCAATTATGACTATTCCTCAGGCATGCCTGTGTTTGCCTCCAGATCCATTTTCAGGGATTGAGGACAGGAATAGAGCATCATCAAGCTCATGGGAAACAGGAGATCACAGAAAAATGTTGTTTTGTAATTGTTCTCAGCCAGTTGTGCAAACCTAAGCAGTTCAGATAGTTTGGAAATATTTCCATTCTCTCTCACACTCACGTGAATCAAACTAAGCTCTGGCTTTTCTGGTGTCTACCCACATTCCCTAAATGAGTGTAGCACTCTTTATTTACTTGAAATTAGTCACCAGTTAATCTCTCCCTGTCTCTTTTTCAATTTAAAAAATCAAATTAAGTAATTAGGGAACACAAAGCAATTTAAAGCAAAGCTTTTCACAGTGTAAAGGGGATTTTGATACCCAGACTCTCCCAATATTCAGTGGATCTTTTCTTGGCTTGGGATGTAACTCCCCATTGTGCCTTTGGAAGGTGCACAAAAAATGTGCAGATGATTACAGTGATGGGTCTATTAATTGAAATCATCTGGATTTTATGATATTAAATCAATGTCTGAGTTCTGACTTCAAAAGCAGCTTTAATTGTCTCACTCCTCTCTGCTCCATGCTCCCAAACCTGTCGTCTTTGATACACAAATATAATTTGTGAGTCTGACAGGGCCACCAGTCTCATTACATTGTATCATGGAAATTAGAAATGAATCAATAAACAGAGAGGCAAAGTCCTGATCAGCTCCCTCCATCCACACATGTGGAATTCTTCACATTTTACCCCTAATCCCATGCCTGATCAAAATGAAATGTCTCCAGGGTCAGGAATGCCTCCGCTTCCTTTTGGTATTTAATCACATCTCAGAAAAGCTGATATTTCATGTCTATGTGTCTTATCTTCATCCTCAGTACACTTTGTGCTGTTTAATGCTGAAGAAATAATTCAGCAACATGTTTCATGTGATGGGGCAGATCCTTAATGGAGGAGAAATGCTGGCATGGCCCAAAGTTACAGATTAAATCCCCTTCTTGGCATATTCATTTTTACTGTGTCTTCCAGCATAATTTCAACATGGAATTTTCCTGACATAAATCCCACAGGTTTCCCTCTTCCCCTCCACACCACACTGCGTAGCTCTGTGTTTTGGTAAATCTCATCTATTAATAGTTGCCCTCTGTGGCTATAAAAAAATACCTCAGTAGTCAAAAGGCAGCCCTTGGTAGGGAGCAGCTGTGGATGCCTGAACACACACAGGACCCAGCATCACACAGCAAAGCCCTTTCTTGGCTGCGTGTCAGAGCAAACCCATTAAATATGGCCATGGAAAGCTAATGGAAAAGGAGCCCCTTCCCTGCAAGAGGGAGAGAGAGACTGGCTCCAGCACTAGGCTGGAGAGCATCAGGGTATTTCCATTTTCTCACTGACATTTTCTTTTTTCCTTTTTTAACTCAGCAAACCCCCTCCCGTGTCTTCCTCACTTCGCCCTTCTGCCAAGTCCCAATAAAATCCTGCACTTAAAGAAACAGGACAAAGACGTCATCGCAGCGAGTAGCAAAGGTTGCAGGGTAAATTTTAAGGTCTACTCTATCTTTTTTTTTTTTTTTTTTTTTTTTTTTGATTGATTTAACTGATTAAAGCATTTCTGCTCTTCCTGTGCTTTCAGCAGCATCCTGGGTAACTCAGGGGAAATTCAAACCAACCAGCTGTGATCTGTATTACAAAGTCGAGGCTGGAAATACAACACAAGGATGTTGATGGGGCCATACTGGAGAGGGTGAAAGGAGAGGAATATCGTCTCCTGCTGAAGTGACAAAGTGCTTTTATGTGCTGGAATAAGAAATACTCAGCTTAGCAAAAGATACAGGGAATTGCTCCTCCTCGCTGGTGCTGCAGGGTACCAGTCCCAGCATGGAGCTGCTGGTGGGTGATAAAGGAGCCTGTGGCAGGACTTGTCCCCAGATTTCAACTTGAATTTTCATTTGCATGAACTAAAGTTGTTGAAAATCCTCAATAAGTTCTGAATTTCAGGGTTATCCATGAAAAATGTACAATATGACAGTGATGGAAGGGAAGGGAAGGGAAGGGAAGGGAAGGGAAGGGAAGGGAAGGGAAGGGAAGGGAAGGGAAGGGAAGGGAAGGGAAGGGAAGGGAAGGGAAGGGAAGGGAAGGGAAGGGAAGGGAAGGGAAGGGAAGGGAAGGGAAGGGAAGGGAAGGGAAGGGAAGGGAAGGGAAGGGAAGGGAAGGGAAGGGAAGGGAAGGGAAGGGAAGGGAAGGGAAGGGAAGGGAAGGGAAGGGAAGGGAAGGGAAGGGAAGGGAAGGGAAGGGAAGGGAAGGGAAGGGAAGGGAAGGGAAGGGAAGGGAAGGGAAGGGAAGGGAAGGGAAGGGAAGGGAAGGGAAGGGAAGGGAAGGGAAGGGAAGGGAAGGGAAGGGAAGGGAAGGGAAGGGAAGGGAAGGGAAGGGAAGGGAAGGGAAGGGAAGGGAAGGGAAGGGAAGGGAAGGGAAGGGAAGGGAAACCAGGCTGGGGCTCTCCACACTCCCAGCACACCCGGCCTGAGGCTGAAGGAACTCACAAGCCCAATGCCACATAAATTCAGTATTTTGCCAATTTCTCTGTAGACATCTCACTAAGATAAATTCTCCTTGCAAAACTGATGGGAGTGATTTGAAAAACCAAGAGAATCTTGAGCTGGGAAAGTTGACTGCCACAGCTTCTCAGTGAAGCCCACAATTTATTGACACAACAAGGTTATAGAATGAGAAGCAAATTTATTCTGTATTATCTACTGGCAATGTAGCTCCAAAGATGCATTTTGAGGCAGCAGAAGGAATTTTACTCTCCAAAGCCTTGTAACTCAAGCCTGCTGAAGCTGCCCTCACACAAATCAGTGATGACACATCTTTTCAACATCTAGGGCCAAAATTATTTTTAAAAGCATTGCAGGTAATTGCCCACTGCTCTCATTCCAAACCACTGCTGTTTCCACTCTTTTACCATCACTGATGTAACCAACAAGTGTCAACAGCAAACATGGGCTGCTTCTGCAATGACTGAATTAATGGAAATAGTGCATTTCACAGCAAGCAGCTCACCACTGTCAATGGCCATGGCCAGATCTTTAACTGCAATTTACAGGATATGTTCTATATTTCCAAAGTTTCTTATATACTACTCAAACATCTGGGTACCTTCTAAAATAATTGGTCTGCAAGGTGTGGATTTTATTGATCTTTTTCACTGGGGTTGATTGGCCACAAGAGTCTTTAAAACAATGGTAGAAAAAAAAGCTGGTGCTTCTGAAGAATTTCAGAAAGATCAAATTAGGCCAAACCCTCTAATTTCAGTTTCAGTGGGGTCCCTTTTTAGTAGGGGTCCTTTTAGCAGGGTCCCTCCTTTAAAAGAGAAAGGAAATTAAAAATGAAAAACAGCACTGGGGAGAAGTTAAGCATGTGCTTCAAACTCACACATGCCAGGAAATTTAGAGTTAAAGGTGAAACTCCACCCTAAAGAGTTCCATATTGGAGATATTTCAGTGAACAAACGTAACATGTTCTGAAATACAAAGACCCAGTAGGGTGCACTAGGTATGGAGTTTCAGCCTTCACTCCAAATTTCCTGGCTTTTTGGAGGTTTATTAGAGTTTCATACCCCAAGCATTTAAGTACTCCAAGAAGTTTCCTCAGTGCAGCTCACCCTGATCCTTTTGGAAGCTGAGAGCAAGCACTCTGATGGTGTAGCCACCCATCCATTATTAATGAACCCAAAAACAACTTCTTGCAAATTTATGGTAATTTGGAGTGCTGAAATTACATGCAAACTAGGTAGTCTCACTTGAGTTACCCTGAGAAACTTCAAAATTGCAAATCTACTCTGAACCAAACAGAAGGACAGGATTTCATTGACCCCAGCAGAGCACATGCTCCTAATCTTCCTCCACAGTATGTGGGTGCTGGAGCTCTGCTCCAACTACAATGGAGCAATCTCAAAATTGCTTCTGGCAGCAGTGGCTTGTACGCCTGGTCTAAACCCTCTGCTGTGCTATGGGGTGGGGATGTGTCCATCCTATTTAATGAATCTGCCTCTAAGGGAGGAAATGTGACAGTGGCTATCAGCATCACATTTTTTTACAGTACAGGTTTCACGAACACCTTGAAAATATTGAAGGGGTTCCTGTATATCTCTGTAGCCCTGACAGGTCTGTTTGAGGCTCTGTGTCACCGCATGCCCTTAGAGAAATTATGGTCAGCATCTCTCTGAAGCCCCTCCATCCTTCTCAAATCACCCACAAACAAAGTTTTAGGAGTATAAGATGATTCCAGTGGGTGTCTTGACCTACATCTAATGGAGAAGGCATCACATATAGTGTGAAATTTGCCCCATCACTCTGCACAAGCATGCCTCATGGTGGGCAGGTACAAAAGTGATGGGACAGCTCCACACTGTCCTGATCTTGGGGTGTTTGAGGGACAATTAATTCACTTCAATTGAGAGAAGATAAACCAAAACATCCACTCAGTTTCCCCAGCCCTGTTCAAAAAAAGCCCAACTGAAATACTCTTTGCCTAGGTCTAGCAATCCATGAGAGAAGCAAAGTCAAATGCACCCAGTTTGTGGGTGCTGTAAATGGAGCACAGTGGAGGTGGCTGCTCTGCATTTCCCCAAGGGACAGCTATTGCTTGCAACAATTGTGCTTAAATCCTTATCAGAAAAGAAGTCTGAGGGATAGAATAGGAATTGCAAATGTAAGCATTGCACCTGGTTAAGCTTGCCACAGAACTATACCGTGCATCTTTTTCAGTGTGAAGGCTGCGTCCTCCTGAATTTACACAGGAGGTTCAGCTATGTTAATTAAAAACCCAAAGGTCACCCCACAACCAGAGCTGAATAGAAGTTGTACACCAATGGCTATGGGAGAAAACCAGGAGGAGGAATACAAGGCCCCACAGCACTGAAAGAGGCCTGTTGGACATGATCAGACTGTGGGTTTGTGTGAGATGCTACAATTTGAATTGACCAGCAAACAGAATAAACCAGCTCATACCCATGGCCACATTGCACATTGTGGATGAGCTCCACCTCATTTGCTCAACCAGAGGCTGGTAAGGTGTTGCTGGAAAGCATCCATGGGGCAGCTGATCCTAGAGGATGTGGTGCCGCCCAGCAGCAAGGGGCAAATTCAAACCCTGTCAAATCTGCAGACTCTGCACTTGCAAATCTTCCACGTGAGGGTTCAGAGACAAACGGGTCTGCATCAGCACTGGGGGTATAATAATACTTTAATCTGTTGTCTCCCACAAGGAGTCTTAATGATCTCTGGTAGTTTACTCCATAGATTTTATAGGCCCCCTTCATCCCAAGCATCCTGCAGTTTGACCAGACAGTGATCTTTTTCCTTAATGGATAACATCCATGAAAGAAACCATGAGTTCTATGAGTCTTGGCGAAAAAATGTTTCTTGAAAAAAAAGCTGTTGGAAAAGTTGACTGTGGGTCAAGCTAAACTGAGCAAACTCCTACTGTTCCTAGGGTGTGGAATCGTATAGAAATAGTTTCTTTAGCACTGCAGTCCTGCCTGTATCAGAATTCAATACTAGACTTATAAATGTCAGTTGCTAGCATGGGAACAGATGCAACTCCTCCCAGCTGATTAACATCCCTGACATCTGGAACAGAGGACAGAATAAACAGAGGGAACAGAGGATTTCCTGTTGGGACTTGGCTTTTGGGTGACAACTACCAAGATGCAGCAGTTCTCTCCTTGACAGAATTACTCTTCGCCTCCTAAACAGCCCTGGAGCTGCTAATTAAAGAACTGAGCATTTAACACTGAATCCCTAGACAAAAACTCAGGTATTTGCTATATGTCTGTCTGATACCTATGTGAATGCAGGCATCCTTGATGTCGAGAGCTGCACAATGGTCTCTTCGAGGCAGGGGATTAAGTTCTCAAGCTCCCAGAACTGAAGAGCTTTGAAGAATTTCTTCTGTTCTTTTTAGTGTTTAGGATTAAGTGGAAATTAGTGCTTTATTGGGAATCAAGGAGTGTTTCTTACAACTTCAGCTCCTGGAAAAGGGCATTCAGCGTGCCTCCCTCCTCCAGAGTAAGCTGACCATAATTTTCAAGTACATCTCATGAAGAGATTTCCAGCAGAAGAGAAGGAAAAGAGGTTGAGCTGGTACTCCATGGAAGAGCCCTCAAGTGCAGCTCAGTCACCTGTCTGAGACTGCCCTGGGCTATGGATTAGCCACCACCTCCTCCTCCTGATGCCCTAGCCCAGTGTGCCCACACACAGCTCTGTCACACCCACTGCTGCTCAAAACCACTCTGGAAATTCCTACAAATGGGTCAGGCATGTCTTTCAAATCTAATTTATGTATGCCTGGGACGTGGTGTGACACGATGTGAACAGAGCTGAACTGTCCAATACAAGTGCTAGAAAAGGACACAGAGGCTCCAGCTCTCCGGGAGGGCTGGAACTGGATGATCTTTAAGGTTCCTTCCAACCCAAATCATTCTGTGGTTCTGTGATTCCTTGGTTTGGTGCCAACCTGAGTTTGCTGCAAAAGGACCAGAGCTTGTACAGCTCGTCCTGCCCCTCTTTTAGGCAGAATTGAAAGGCTCTGAGCCTTTGGGGCACACATGTGGATGTTGAGAAAGCCTGTTCCCAGGACATTTATTCTGGGGTGATTTCCAGCAAGTATTTGGTAGGCCATATGGATCGAGGGAGCTTGAAGAGACTCCAGTACTTTTACTGCTTCAGGAATTTCATCAACGTTTTCCTAAGAAGGCACCGAGGGGAATGCTTCCTTATCTGTCCATGGAATCCTGTGGTGAAGCCTGATGTGCAAGTCCAATATTACATAAAAGGAACGTCTCAGTTAACCATAGGATGGTGCAAGAACTCACCACATCAAATGGCATTTACCGAGCATGGTTTCCTATGATCCCTTGCTGCTTCTTTCAAGTTCTTTGAAAAGCAGCCATGGTAGGTGTCATAGGCTCAAAGTCTTCCCTGTTTTGTAACCAGCAATATACCAAATAACACAAAGAATGAGTCTTTCTGGCAAGGGTGCTTGTTCTTGCTCCTTCCCTTTTGTATTGGGCCAAACTGTATGATCTTAGCATGTTCTAATTTCCCGGAATTGCAGAAAAGCAGAACAATATTTGTAAACCTTCTGCTGGGACAAAATACATTTTGTCCCACTCTCATGAAATTAATGAAAAGAAGTGAGGCAGATATTCTTGGATAAAGCCTGCTGTGTGGCTAATGATAACCAGTCCTTTGTTTTTTCCCTGCAGGCTATTAAAAAAGAGGAGAGATGATCTAGTTGGTACCACAATGTTTACAGCTTTTCTGCTGAGCAGCTCTGAGAGCAGAATTCCCATTCTTACTGCTGTCCCACTGACAAACTTAAATCTCTGCCACCTCACTGTGGCATGGAACATCAGCTTTTTGGAGTTAAATATTTTTGGAGAGGTGCCACAACGACAGGCAGGAAGCAGAAAAGAAACCAACCAGCTGTGCTGCTGGGATCAGCTCTGAAGTCACCACAGTTTCACCACCACAGTGACTGAGTGACACCATCAAAGTACCTGAGCCCTTTGTCCCAGGTGCCCAAAAGGATCACAAGAAAATCGTAACACAGATCAGAGGTGTCTTGGAATTGTTCCAGTGGTATCACTTAGTCACAAAGCACCCACAGTGGTTTTTGTATCAAGGCTCAGAGCAACTCTGTCCCAGGATGGAGCTTCATGGACTGGGACTCATAATCAGAAGAAGGAAAGTGGCTGGGAACGGATAAATCATCTTTTGGGGATTGGGGATAAAGAGGCACTGAGGAGGGTTCCTGTTTATTACAGCATTAATCAAGCATTAGCACTTTTTGGTTGGTTCCAGAGGACAGAAGTATTTCATGAATAAGCTCTGCTTGGCGAACAGCTGGCTGCAACTGCTGACACTGAGGGTATGAAGGAACAAAGCCCAGTACCAAGGAAGACTCTGAAAAGTCTTTAGAAATAAAGTTCAGGAAACTTTTATTGTTACCATTTCATCTTTCTTCCCTCTGTTTCCTCACCAGATTGAAGGATCTTTGTCCTTTCTTCTTCTATTATTGGACTGAACTTTGGTGGAAGAAATACCTGAACTGAGATGTGAGCTCTCCATGGCTGCAACATCTTCACTGCTGCGGTGCAAGGTCTGCACCAGAGGGGACTGAGGACTCTTGGCCAATGAAAGCGATGACAAGAGGGGTTGGGGATGCAAAACGGGCCCAGATGGTGCCAACCAGATTTTTACTTTGTCACTAATTGACATGGAAATCTCTCTCTCAGGGGATGAGGCTGACAGCAATACCAAAGCCAAACACAGGGTTTGAATCTTCACCCTTGTACTCAGTAAAGGCTTTGCTGCCAAAATCACTGCCCTAAACCTGTATTTGTTAACCTAAATTCCCAAAACAGTGTGAGTCAGGCTTACAAACTTCAGTGATAAATCCACAGGCCTAACTGCTCTATTTTGCCTTACTGAGTACAAATTCTTGCCACAGCAGTGAATTTGGGCTCTGCCAAAGCACATCAGCCACCAAATAAAGGCTCCAGAGACATGGAATTTCTCCTACTGCCCTCTGTGGTTTCATTGCCAACGATCAATGCTGCAATACAATGCCTGTGCAAAGATAGACAAATTAAATCTGTCACAAAAAAAAAAAAAAAAAAAAAAAAATCTTTGGAGCATCTCTGGATTTTCTGAGGCTCTAGGCTGTGGAAGAGGATCTTCAGGCCTCCCCTACTCTTTGAGGTCAAGAGGAGGTTGTTCTCAAGTCAAAATGAACTTATAGACGATCTGTGAGATCAAGGCCATGAGATCTAAGTCCTCCAGACAAGCTCAGCCAGGTGGTTGTCTCCAAATTGTAATATGCTGGTCACAGAATAAGTGATAAAAGGGTACTGTCAGATTAAAAATAATGTATTTTTTTTCCTAAAAATTGTATTAGTTGCTACAGCTAACACCTTGAATTCTCAGAACTACAGTGTTAAAGCAATCCAATTTGCATTATGCCTTTGATGATATTTGCTTAGTTGAGTTCCTCTCCATTTGAACAGTATTAAAAATTGGTATTTTTCCTTTCAATGTTTTCAAGCATTAATATTTAAAGAATTTCCTCATTTGAGCTTTGTTCACTGGTAAGTGACTGAAGTCAAACTGAGCTAGAAGGAGTTTTTAAAAAACAACCTTGCTGGAGTAAAAAAAAAAAAATTGGCTTTTCTTTCCAACTTAATTATGTGTATTTAAAGCTCCAGTAGAGCTGATAATGTTGTTTAAAAATTTCTCTCTATTAAGCAAGCTATAAATATAGCCTGAATTGCTGCAATGGAAAACACTCCTGAAGAGTTTGTACTTTCCTTCTTTACCTGAACTTTAGTGTTGGGTATTTTGACCATTTAGAAGTTTACCCTCTATGGCTCCATGAATTGCCCTAAAAAAGCTGTAACATGGAATGCAGACAACAGAATGTCAGCTTTAATCTTCATCTTTTCTGTGCTTAGACTTCTAACTCATTCAGAAGAAACACAATATTACTTAAACATACTAACTTGTCTGAATTTGGAGTAATTGTAGGTATGTGGTACACACCTGATGCAAGTTATTTGACTGTGCCACTCCTCAGACTGCAGCCCAAGGAAGCCTGAGCTGAGAAGCTGAGGATTTTATGAGCTCACATCCACCCACAGAAAGCTGCTCTGCAATGAAGTGGCATTACCCCTGTTCTTATTTATATTTAGAAAGGGGCAGAGAAGAGTTTCATTACCCACACAGAGTGTGCAACAGGAACCTGGTACCCACCTCCCTCCTCACAGCCCCCAGACTCAGCTGTGCCTCCACAGCTGTGCCCACAGAGAGCTGTACACAGCACTAAGAGTATGGAGTTGCCTACCTACCTTCACAGAAGTGCTACAGAATTAAAGTCTACCTAAGAGTATTCATGTTCTGTTTGATGCCTGAGGGCCTTTTCCCTCTCCAAATACACATGAGCTTTCTGTGACATCTAATCCCCACTCCTCAGAGTCTGGAGTTAAAATAAACTGTGCACTGTTACAATATGCTGCTCATAGCCAACAACTAATGGGTCTCTCAAAATTGGCTGCTTCAGTCTTTAGCACAGATTTTTCTTAGCCAGGCTGGAGAATACCAATTCAGGGGTAAGACACTGCTGAGACCATTACTGAGATTGCATTTGGAGAACTGCAATGTGAGCCAAATACTGAGGAAAAAAAAATAAATTCATTAAACTCCAAAACCCATAATAGCAACGATGAAAGCCTTCAACAGCCAGCAGGAGGATCAATACCCAGACAGATATTCATCAATATGACCATAAAAAGAAATTGCCTACCTGTAAGGAGAATATGGGTCAAAGCAGGTCTTGGTGACTTCTGTTATCTCTGGGTTGCAGCACTCCCCCCCATCGAAGTTGTACCTCTCGTAATTACAATCCATGTCACACACCCCGTTCTGCTTCTTCTTGTTGAAGAGCGCGTGGCGCACGTGCCGGCAGTCACCGCCGTCGTAGCCCGTCAGGGTGTGGTTGCACTCGGGGTCACAGTTCTCGTCCCCAATCTTGCTGATGTCGCAGTTGGCCAGGATGAGCCGGTGGCGAAGGGAAGAGTTCTTCACCTCCAGCACCTCCAGCTCCCAGGTGATGTTGTAACGGCTGAAAGCCTCGTTCAGGTGCTGGTGCTGGAACTCGATCTGCTGCTGGCTGACGGTGGGGTTCTGGTGTTGGTCGTCGTACAGGTTCACCACGCGGTAGCGCACGGTTTTGTTGCGGCGGAACCTGGGCAGTTTGTTGTAGCTGGCGATGACGTCCGTGTTGTCGCACACCGTCTGCCCGCAGAGAGGAGGCTCCAGGCTGGTGTCCAGCAAATAGCCATGGTGGTAGCTGAACTTGGTCTGAGGGCTGCTGCCGTCCTTCATGGGAGACCAGGAGCTTTTCACATTCAGTAAACTGTCTTGAAGAACGAGCTGAGGTAGGGGCATGTCTTGCCTGTGGACCGCCTGCTCCATGTCCAACAAGATCTCCTTTTGAGACCGGGCTGTCCTCCAGAGGCTGAAGTGCTCCACGTAACCCCGATAGTTCTGGTTCAGGGCGTTTCCTCCCAGCATGAGCACCTTGCATTTCAAGGTCAGCAGGCTGAAGATGCTGCCCACTTGCTCTCCGCTCGTGGCCACCTGGGCGCCATTGACGTAGAGTCTCATCAGGCGCCCGTCGTAGGTGGCAGCCAGGTGCACCCACTGGTTGGGGAGGTAGCTGCGGTGTGCTGCAATGGTGGTGACTTTGCGAGCACGGTCCGTCTTCAGCGAGAAGAAATAGCGGGGGTCTCTGTTCCCCTGGTCACTGACGGTGTTAATCCCCAGGACCCAGCCTCGGTCACGGGAGGTGTAAGAACATTTGTCATACAGTCCTATGTGCCCCCAAAAGAGAAATAGGAATAAATAAGGATGACAGAATGAAGGCGTTAGTCTTTAAATTGTGTAAATATATCTCTCTAAATGTATATACACACACTCACCTACATCTGTTAGATAGTTAGTGCACAAGGAAGACTTTAAATCATCTAGTGCACCACTGTGGGAGGTCATGTCAAGAATTCCTATTAAAGGTAAAGATTTGCCAGTGGCGTGTACAAATGGGATTCCCTTTTCCTGACCAAAGTCCAAAACTTTCCTGCAAATACCTATCAGCAAAATGTTGGACTGTGCATTTGGTTCTTCCCTTCCCTCAAGCCATTCATCAGTGGTTGAAAACAAAAACAGTCTTGAGAACCAATCCCTGCTGATGTCACTCATCCCTCATACCCCTGAACCGTGTGTCTAATAAGGTCCAGAAGGAAAATAAATACAAAATCTAAATTCTGTACACTTTGAGAAGCACTGAGCAGCTGCAGTCACCTTGTTAAGTTCAACCATGCAAATCCTGCAGAGAGTGAATGGGATGTGTTCAGGCTGCCTTCAAAGTCATACCCAACAAAAGCCAGTGGGCACATGGCATACACTGGTATATACCACGCTGGGAAAAGGACAAGAAATCCACACAGATGGACATCCCCAGAAAGATGGACATTCAGAAAGGTTCCTGCCCCCTCACAGGAACACTTCCTAACACCTCAATGCACCGTGAAAAGACTTCTCTCCCAAAGAGTAGATCCATATTTGGAGCTCTCTCACCCAGCCCTCAGACAGCTCCAAGCAGTGGACAGAGCCCATTCCTCCCCAGTTTGGGACACAAGGCTCAGCCAGTTAAAGACAGACATTTCCATCCTTCAGTCCTCAAAGGCCAAGGGCTGCAGGGACACCCCTCACCAAAAACAAAATCATTGGAGCTTTCAGCACCAAATGGCCTTTCTACTATCAGCACATAGAAAACAATCCTTCCCCAGAGCCTCCACTTCCAAAAGCCTAAAGGAAAACCATAAATCTCTGACAGTTCAGTCCTCGCGAAAAGACTAAATATCCCCTTACCTCACCCCTGCACCCTCACCCTCCCCTCACTACAACCAAATAACATCTTCTGCTTCTGACTAAGTTGCTCAAGAGCCATCTGTTAACAATCACTCATTAACAGTGCAGTCTTGTCTAGTATCAACAGAGCAAAGGTTACAGGAGCATTCACTGTATTTTTCCTCCCCTCTCCCAGCACCCACCTTCCCCCCTTCTCCTCACACCCTGCCCCTCTCCACCTCCTCCCCCTGTAAAAAAACTCTTCTGATGGGAAAGTTAAAAACATTTAAACGGCCCTTTTTTCTGCACGCTGGTATTTTGCTAGGGATTCTGAGCTCCCCCTTTTCCTGTTTCCTTTGGAAGAGAGATCCCAGAGTTCGGAAGGTAATGTGTTTATTCATCTGTAGGGTGCACTCAGTTCAAAACCTTTTCAAGACCAGCTTCTGGTTTATACTGCTACTTCTGATCATGAGAAAGGAGAGGAGGAGAACCAGGCAAGGAAAAAACAAATGTGCTAAAAAAAAAATTAAATTTGCTGGGATGGGTATTTACCCGAGGAACTTGTGATACGAGAGCCAAAGCTACCAATAACCTTCTGGAATCTGTTTTTGAAGCATTTTTAAGTTTTTCTTTAGGAAATAAATGCTTTTACATAGCATTCATTTTCAGTTGGATGAGAGCCCATAAAAGTCTGTATTTTTATGCATCTCAAATGAAGGTATTGTCCAGTGATGGTGGGTAGATAATACTGCAATGAATAAGAATACAGCTGGCAAGACAAGTCCCTCTCCCAAATAAGTCATAAAAATCTCAGCTTATTGTAATAAGACTATTAGAGCTGATCAGGCATTTTGTAAGAGAGTTTTTGCCTGCCAGGAAATGCCAGCATGGTGAGAGAAGAAAAAGTGATGCAGAAATGGGCTTGTCCCAACAAATCCCTCTGAGAATCTGCATGTCTTCAGCACAGCCAGGGGAACCCCAGGGACTCCCTGGGCTGTTTTGACTGAGGCACAGGAGGACAACTCAACCCTGCCTCAATCCCCACCATCTCCAGCCTCATTTGCCACCTCCAGTGACCAAATCCTCCAGGTGTGTGGATCACAAAGCAGCTGCACACACACGTAAGCTGCTCCACCCGTTTCTTCAGGCATCCAAGATCCCCACGGTTGGATGGACAGCTGGAAGTCCTGGAACAGGTCTCCAGTTCCAGGAAAGCCCACCATACAGTTTTTAAGGGTCAAGAGTTCTTGCTCTTTACACTGACCAGGGCTAGAAATATTCCCCCAAAGAACTGAAATTATTGCAGAATGGAAATCCAGTTTCCCAGGCAGCATTTAAAGAATATCTTCCTCTCTCTGAAGCGCTGCCTGATGCTGGTGATTGACCTCAGCTGAGCATGAGGAGCTGCTGGAGGAATACTACAGAATAGTAGCAATCCTCCCTTGCCTTTGAGCCTTTAAACCCTGATGTGATGCAACGTGTCTTGAGTTGGGCTCAAACAGCTGCCATCAATTCAAGATTTACAGGGAGCCAAAGAAGGACAGGAAAAGAAAAAATCCAGTGACAAAAGGGACACCACTGAACACACCAGTATGAAAGCTGATGAACTAAAACACTCTACTATTCCAGTTCCTTGCATTTTCTACTTTAAGGCAAAGGTCATTGCTGAATCCTTATGCCACGTACAGTATTATTTTCTCAAACTTTTACTATTGCAGACTCCAACTCTTGATGAAAAGATGGATTGAGCACAAGCCTTTCAGCAGCAAGAGTTTGTTTTATTCTTAAGAGAAATGAAAAAAAATTTAGAAAAAGGGACGAGAAACCCACATCCCCTTGTGCTGGGATAAGAAACCCAACTCCCTTGCAAGTTGTACCAGTTCCTCATGACCCTCTTTTGCTTGAATGCTTCACCTATTTTCCCAATCCTTCCCTTTACTTTTGGCTTTGGACTGAGGATCCTCCGGCTAAGGGAGTGTCACTTTTCCGTTTTGTCCCCAGCACAATGAAACTAATTTCAGCTGGGACACTGGATGTCATAATAAAAGAATTTATTACTTCTTCTATGACAACTAATAAGGGCAAAGCCATTGGAAGAGGGACATGTGAAATAATTGCCAGAACTTCTGAAAACTGAATAATTTTATGTTTTCACAATTTATTTCAATTTAGTAAAAGGTTCCATAGCCGTGAGTTATTTCTCAGACATAATTAAGAACATTTTAAACAAGAAGAGGCCTCTTTTACCCCAAACAAGGCTGGTTTTGAGCAAAATCACCCCACATAATGGTTGACACTCCAAATTTTAAGTCAGCTGTGACCACAATCAACATTTACATAGAAATGTACAGAGTTTAAATTCTCATTTACACTGAGAAATCTTTACAATAATGCAGTGAAGGACATTTTTAGCTACTTAATATCTCTTTACCAACCAAAGAGGCCTCATGGTAAATGAGACACAGCCAATGACTGAAAAACCACAATTTGGCGAATGTGCCTGAACTTTCTGAGCCAAGAAATGGTGTGAAATAAAACTGATGTTTGTTTTCCCCACAGAAATTAGATTAAAAAAATATGTACAAGTTTCATACGGCAGCAAACAGTTTTCTTCACTTCTGCTTGCCCTGAGTTGCTAGAAAGGGATGGAGCTCCAGCTGAGGAGAACACTGACAGCCCTTCCTACTCCTTAGTCTGAATGATTTTTTCCTTCTAAAGCTCTTGTTCCTGAAGCCCAAGGGATTGAAATGGAATTTTGTGTTTAATTAAAAAAGAAAAAAAAAAAAAAAAAAAAAAACCAAAGAAGAGGTGGTAGTTCAGCTTTTCAGCAAGAGGCTCTGGAAGCCTCCCTTCCCCACAAAGGAGTGAGTCACTTCTTGGAGGACTTTGGAGAAGTTCACAAACAGAGGAAGATGCCACATTCCTTTATGCTTGGCCAGAGTCAGACTTCAATGGCCCACAAGGCTTCTTCCAGTCCTATGATGTTTGTCCCTTATAGGAAAAGTAAATTCCTAGGCATCAAAAGAGTGGGGAAAGCTGGATAATTCAACTCCAGCAGCTCAAAGCCAAAAGCCAAACATGGAAAATGAGAAAGACAGTCTCCTTTTCTTTTACAAGCAATATCTCAGTTCTTTGGCTACTGACCCACAATAGCTCCACCATCACTGTCCATCTGACCTCTTCCAGCACCCCCTAACCAACACCATCATTTATGACCCACTTTGTTTTCAGGACTTTTCTGGAGATTTAAATAAAGCCACATCTTTATGTGGTCTCTGTGCACTGGGCAGGGTTTGGCAGCATGAGCACAGCACGGAACACCAGCTGCTGAACTTGTGGGAGACAGCCCTGGGTGAGGACAGGAGGCATTGCTATAACTGGGATGGGAGCAGAGGAACAGGAACTCACAGCTGGAGGCTGCTGGAGCCAGAGCAGCCCTCTGTGGGCAGAGTTTGACACAAGAGAGGCTGGAGTAGCCCATCCAAGCTGCTGTAGCCCACTGTCATGCTATAAATAACATCCTCCAGGGCCTCCTTCTCTCACTTCAGTGCCATTTCTTATGTCTGGATAACAGCAATCTTAGCAGCAACCAACCCAGCCATAGAACGAACGAAGAATTTCATTCTCCACGCAGGAAAAGTTTCCTCTCTTTGCTGAGCAATGGGAAGTGGGGGGAGAGGGAGAGGGGGAAAGGCAAAAGTAAAAGTAAAAAAAAAAAAACCAAAAAACTTGTTATGGTTTCATTTCCAGGAGGGTGAGGTGGGGGAAGGAGAAGAGGGAGCAGATTTGACTTTGAACACATCAGGTGCTGCGGAGCCGTCAGAGCCGCGCAAGGCAGAACAGAAAACAGTGCCCTGCACTTCTGAAAGTTGGCCGTGCCTGTTTTGCTGGGAGACTCCAACCAGAGGTGACAGGACTCAGTTATGAAAGGGGAATTTAGGTCAACAATCAAAGCTGCAGTCAGGGGGCCCAAGAACAGGGAGCTAAAGGTTGGGGCTGTTTTTTTCTTTAGCATGCTTTAATCGTTCAGTATCAAAGCGCAGAAGAACGCTTGAAAGAGCAAATATTCTACAGGAACCTATAGAAAGCTTTTATCTGTCCAGAGGAAAATAATTAAAACCGACAGATTTGGGTTAAGTATCCCCATGTTCCATGCAATTGGATAAGTCAGTGAAGATCCACTGGAGCAGTTCTTGAGTTCTGCACTGGATATTTCATGGTGTGACGTTGAACCCAATATAGTTTTACAAAGGGGAGAAATAATCACTCCTTCCCTTTGCTGTGCTTCCCCCAGCCCCACTTCCTTCCACAACAGTTAAATAATTCAAAGTCCAGAGTACTTAAGGCAACATCTCTGTCTATACCATTTCCAACACAGCTAAGAGGCCTCCTGAGGTCACCCCCTGAGACAAGGAGCGGTTCAAGAAAACCACCTAAGGCTTGCTCAGGTGGCAATGTACTACTTAAAGAGCAAAAAGGGGATGTTTGCTGCTGCTATCAATCTAGCTGAATTCACACCAGGCTTTATCCTTTACAAGCTACGCCAGAGGATTCAGACCTGAGAGAGGACGGAGTTCTTTTTGTTCTGCTGTGAAAGACAAGAACTTCATCGTGTAGAAACACAGAGTCTAATACAGCCATGCCTAATTAACATTGAGAATTTAGCCCCAGGCTCTTTAAAATCAAAATCTTTATATCAGTGTAATTTAGCATCAAATTAGGCGTACATTGTGTACTGTTTCTCAAATTCCCAGTCACTCATTTGCTCAATGAGATACCTTGAAGTCTGAAAACAGGGAGGTGAGAGCAACTACAGCAGAAAGACATGAATTTATAGTGGCTGGTTAGTTATGAACATTACATAAATCCTTCCCTGTTGATAACGAAATCATGTGGGCTGCAAGAGAGCAGCCACTGGCATGGACAATCATATTAGTGACACTCCAGTGAGCCTATTGTGGGAATACACCCGCTAACAGTATAGAAGAGCTTACTGCAAATACATCTGGTAGGCTGGGCTTAGTGAGAAATTACAGATTGTGAGGGTTTTGAGGTGTAAGGAAACACACAGCACAGGGCAGAGGAGGAGCTGAGTTCTTGCAGTGTTATAACAGGGCCAGTCCAGGGCTGGGTATGGCTTTTCCTTTTTCTCCTTCATCTACAGCCTCAGCGTAAACAAGGGTTAGTGGGAAGGTTTGCTCCTTATCTAGATCTCCTTAAGCATTTCACAATAAAGCTGCAGGACCAGTGGAGACTGGTGCTTGGTGAATAAACTGTTTATGATCTAATAACCAGCTTTAGGCAGACTTTTAGATGGACAGAAAAATGCACATCCTTCACAAGGGTCAAACTTCAGTCCTCCCTACAAAGTCTGGGATCACAGGAACATTCCAGACAAGGGTAAAGATATTGTAATATGAGCAAAACTATTTATTTCCCCTGCCTTGTTCTGAGAAACAACTGGATATTTTTGGATGAAGCTTGGAAAATCAGTATGTGTCCATGTTATTAGAGATGATTTTAACACACACAGGCATAGGAACAGCGAAGATGGTAGAGACAGGCTTCCCTTGGATCCTGCTTGAAGTCAAACTCTGATATTCCATCAGGAAATCACTGGTGTATGTCACAAATATGGGAGACTTTGCATCCAGCTTGATTCAGACAAGAATTCAGGGTTTTGGCTGCCAATTTAGACACTCTAGTGTTGCCTTATTAAAAAGTTGAGTTTAGTGTTTATGAAAACCCAGATAACCTTCAAATATCAGAATGGAAAGCACTCAGTATGTTTGTTAGTTTGGCTGAAAGGGATCATCACACACCTCTGAACTCCCAAGTTTATCTCTGCTCACTTCTCAGCAGAACCAGATTACAAATTAACCCTCCCATTGTACTCAGGCATCTGATTCACCTCCAGAGAAACCCAGCATTAGCACCATTCCCACTTGAAAAGCAGGTGTTGCAAAACACAGGGATACACATCAGGAGGAATGCATGGAAACCATTCATCTTTCACAGACACATGCACACCACACACAAACCTGAGAAAAAGGACACGAAGATAAAGGCACAGCAGCACAAGGGTCACTGGACTCACACAGATTAAGGAACCCAGGAATGTTTGGTGGAACACAAGTCACCTCTGCTTCCACATCTCCTCTTCCTCCCTGTGCTGTTTGCCAAACAATGATTAGCTATCAAAGCTCTACACAGAAATTTACTCTTGCTCACACTGAGTGGCTTTCCTCCCCTTTGTAAGAGTTAATGCTTGAGAGCAACCACAGAGTATCTTCTGTGGAAAGAACAGACACGTAATATCATAACTTCCAGGCAATCTAAATGATAAAGAGATGTTCCTGGGCTCCTTTTAGAAAACAGCAGAGAGAATTGATCATAAACTGGGTCAAGATAGGTCAGCATACCTCAGAGCAGATCAGATGGCCAGAGCATCCCAGGAGGAAATATCCTCCTGGAAGGATTATTAGGGGCACATCTGTGCCATCAGATGACCGTGCACAATACCCATCAGCTCACGGGGAGTTCAATATGGCATTTCCTTTCAAAATGTGCTTTGTGTCTGACAAGCAGTGCAAGTCAATCAGCTGCGGCAGCGCCCGAGCCCGGAGCGGGGCTGGAAACGCGCCCGACACGCTGCCCTGGACGGCCACAAACACGGGGCTGGGAGAGCTGGAGCCCTGCACACGGGTGCCTTGTGGCGCTGATCAAAACACACAGCCAGGATTAAAGCGGGGGACAACAACATGGCTTGTTTTGCCTTTTAGAATTCCCTTGTCTCTGACCTTTACGGCAGCTTTAGGGCAGCGCTGGAACCAGCTGAGCAGTTACTACTCCCAGCTGCAGCCAGGAGAGCTTTTACACCATTGCACAATGCTTGTGTGTGTGTGTGTGTGTGTGTGTGTGTGTGTGTTTGCAGGGGGGAGGTTAGGGCTGGAGAACAAAGGAGGAAATCTAGTGGCACCTAAATCAAACATTATGATCAATGAGGCAGTGGGAAGAGAACCTGGGGAGCAGGGACAACCTTACAACCTTTCCAGGATCAGACAGATGGCCAACATCCACATTATTACAGAAA
This sequence comes from Melospiza georgiana, assembly GCF_028018845.1. Classification (NCBI taxonomy): domain Eukaryota; kingdom Metazoa; phylum Chordata; class Aves; order Passeriformes; family Passerellidae; genus Melospiza; species Melospiza georgiana. Next base: position 4,949,639 of record NC_080449.1, on the reverse strand, counting down.
CAAAACAAAAACAAAAAATTCCATGAATGCAAAACTAGGGCACCCTGCGAGGAGACTGTAAAAATCACATCATGATAGCTTAGACTTGTCTTTGTAATTGAGGGGCATTTCCACATGAAACAGTTCTAGTTATTTAATTGGATTTTGAGAACATTCTTGGGCAGACACTTTGTGAGTGCAAAACTGAGTAGTTCCAGTGCATTTGAGCTGATTTATACCCTGCAAGGACTTTGCCTTGTGAAAATTAAATATCTTATTGTAAAAAATATCTCAGATCTTATCCAGACCCAAATATCTTATTGCATCTGGCTTTCCCATATGACTGCATCTTTCCTGTACTAATAGAAACAACTGAGGCATTTATCAACCTTCAAAGAACTGACTCCAAAACAATCCACAGAGGAGGAGGCTGCAACAGCAGTGGGGAGAAGGGAGCTGATCCTGCCTGTTCTCTGCTGTTGCTCATGAAAGGGATCTGGGCCTTCACTAATCCTGACTATTTCATGCCTCAAATTCCCTGCTCCATACTTGCACACAAGTTCCAAACCCATACACAAACCACAGAGATATTTCTGCTTTCTAGGAAACGTCCTACTGAAAAAAAACCCTGCCTCTCTAACATGATATAACTATTATAGTATGCATTCCAGATAGGCTGGAGTCACCACATACTAACCTAAGTATAGAATTTTAGAGCTTTATTATTCTGCTCGGTTTGAATCCAATTTCATTTGTTTTGGTATGATTTTCCTCCTGGAAATACCTGAGCCTGTATTTCTGCTCTACAAATACCAGTGATCACTTGATCTGTGAGCACAAATAAATAGACATCTAAAAGCAAATTCTCACACAGATACTCATGATGTCTTAGAAGTGCACGGAAACAAATTCACACCTATTAAACCGAAGACTGTAGCTGTGAAAATTCAAACTTTAGTTCTTAAAGGACAAGATGGGACAGCGATGGGCAAACCTCCAAAAGGTCACAATTCTGCTTCGCTTTCCATAAGTGTTGCCAAAGCTAAATCCTTCTCGAAAGTAATTGACCTTCTCAAGTCTGCAGAACTGGGAGAAAAATGTAAAAGAAACAAGCTACCTTGGAAGATTTTTGGCAATTCTTGTATTTAGCTGAGCAGCAGGAAATATCATATGTCCAACCTTTCTTATGTTATTTCAGCCCTTCTACTTCTGGTTAAATTTGGAAGCAGAGCAATGAAGACTAACAAAATACCATGTACAGGCACGATTTTCTCTGTGCAGGGGCCTATATATACATGTGCACATGGCTTGGAGGGAGCAGACTGGGGCATTTGGAGCACTTGGCTTAAATTTGAGTTTTGAGGAACAGTCTCCAGCTGGGGATGGCTCAGATGAAATTAAATCCTGTCTCTGAACACTAATTAGCTTCAACAGGGTTTTGGTTAATGTTTGCAACTCAGCTAAAGCCACAGGAATAGGTCATTCCAGTATCCTGCATCCCCTGGACAGGGGTTCTGCCCTGAGAGTGAGGCAGACCACCCAGCAAGGGGATGAAAACTTAAAGTCACCCCCAAGTTATTCTCTGCTTTCTCATCCACTTTGTTTTTAAGGGTTTGCTGTGTTGGCTTCACATTCTTGGCATTGTCAATGGTCCCACTTCCAGAGGGAAACTTTAATTTTTGCTCCCCCAAGTCTGTTCTGGAGGTAAACTCTTGGCATCATTGAGGTCAACAATAAAGCTCTTACAACCTTCAATGAGAAGATTTCAGTCTTGTTTTTCAGGTGGTTTTCAGACAGTGCACTGGACTGTTTATAGGGGAGAAGTCAAGTCATTGCTCAGCACATCATTCTGGAAAAAGGTGACAATATCTAAACAGGATTTAAAATACCATATGAAACAGAGCCTTACAATTCAACTGCAGTGATGGTGAGGAAACACCACAATCAGCTGGAATTATCGTGGTGATCAGAAATATTCTACCAGTGTCAAGGAGAGTCCATAGAAATTAAAGATATAAAGTAAAATATTTGAAATTAGTATCTTAGTGCTGCTTGTACTTTACTGTTGGCTTCAACCATTTTTCCAGTAACAGCAAAAAAACCCTCAGAATACTCTGACATTAGAAGTTCTTAGACACAATATAAGTGATCACTGAATTAATTCCTCTTTAAAGACCTTGCAGTTTGGAAAAACAATTAGTTCTCTATTGAAAGCTATGGTGACAGATATTCCACCACTCTGCTCAGAAAGGTTTTTCAATTACTGACTACTTTCAAGGCTAAAACACTGCTAAAATATTCTGTTCTGAAGTTGCTTAGTCTCCACTGGATCCACTGGATTTACTTATGTCCTCTAGTATTCATTTCCAACCCACAATTATGAGTTTAATATTCCCAAAACACTCATTTAAAGATCATGGTGATCAAGTCACCTCCTAATCTTCTTGAGTCCAACACTTCAAGACTTGTTAGAAATCATATAATTATTGTCATTGCTAATTGTTTTCTCTCTAAATCCTCTCCCATACAACATCCTTCTAAAACAGTAGACACCAAAATGGGACAAAGTGCTTTGGCAACAGCCACTCCAGTGTCATTACAGGGGTAACACAACCTCCCCAGTCCTGCTCAATATCTCCTTGTTTACCCAGCCAACAATGACTCCAAACCTTTGGCCACAGCCCCGCATTGGCAGCTCACATTTGCATGCTTTATCTATTCCAACAGGCAGTTGCTGCTCCACATTCAGCTTCCAGGTGAAAGATCCTTTCCTCCCATCCATCCTTTGTGTGTGACCTGCTGCCCCTCTCTCTATATGAATGACTTCACATTTGGCTTTACTCTAATGCATAGTTTTCATGTTCTCAGCTTTTGAAAACACCCAACTGAGAGTCCTGTTTTGGTCATTGTTTACCACTCCCTGCACTCTGCAACATCTGCAAATTTTATCAGCACTGATTTTGTTTCCTTGCAGGTTGTTGACAGAAAATATTAACTAGTAAAGAGCCAAGATTGCATTGTGCTGAATAGGAGGGAATGTGGCCAGAGTCACACTGTTCAGGCAATGGCTCTGTTTTTCAGCAGGGGAAAATAAATACCTGCGATACTCAGGAATACGAGCTTACACAAGTCAAGAGAAAAAAAGATGGGACAAATAGATAAGTAGGAGATTGGCAAGATGTCTTTCTGTCTTTCTGTCTCTTTGGCGTTCCACAACCTCAGTCTTCCCTCTACAGCAGCACAGGAGCCCAGCACGACCCTGGCCAGCAAGGCTTCTTGGCTGGGCATTCCAACCTGTTGGTGCAAACGAGTGGCATTTGTCATTCACTGCTTCATTCATGAAGCATTAATGACATTTTCTCTCCCTTACAACAGCATCTCTCTGCAGGCTGCTGAGAGCCATTATCCCACCTTTGGAGATGGAAAGGACAGAGCTTAGGGTACCTTGCAGCAATCGCAGAGCTGCAACTAAAACCCCAAAGCAACTCCTGTGCACTTCCACTCTGCCACAGAACCAGCAGCTGGAATTATCAGGAGAGGGAGTCTGCTTCTCTCACAGAGGACTTGCATCACTGCTGAAACAAACACCCTTTCTTTCTCCCCAAGCATCTAATTTATCGCTGAAGGAAATCTCTGTTCTCTTTCCGAAAGCACCAGCCAAGAAGGAACCTCTACCCTTTTCAACAGCCTCTGTTTTCTCCTCTGCCAACTGGTCTCTGTCCCTCCTTCCCTTATAGAGCATCTTGTTGTAATGCCCTGCTAGAATAATGTTCACATAAACCTCTGTGCCTGTTCCGGCTTGTCCTGTCACCAGTGTGTGACAAGTGTCAGAGAAACCCATAAAAGCCAGGCTGTTGGCTCAACAGGGCAAAGGACACCATGTGTTGAACACATTGACAGCTCTCAATAAGTAACAGCCCTGCTGAACAGCTGGTTGGATTGCTGGGGTTTGGAAGAATGTTGGCCACATTGCCTACTTGCGTGCGTCCTCCTCAGTGAGGCACAGAAAATCCTGGTGTGGGGAGAGGAAATACATCACTCCCAGATTATACCAAAGAGGAATAAAAAAAGAAAGTATCTGAACAGAAGTTAAAATGTCTACTCAAGTTTTGTGGCCAATTTTGGACATACAGAAGTGCAATAGGTTGTTGGTTTGTTGATGTAGGTGCAAAAGATGTTCCTCCTGAGGGAGTGGAGAGTTGGGCGGTGGTAGGAAGAGCTGTCCTAATCTCATTTCCTTCTTCCCTCTCCCATGGAATACATAACTCCCATTTCATTCAGGCTGAGCACTCTCAAGTCTGAGAGCACAGAAACTGTTCACAGAACAGTTTGGCCTTCACAGCATGAGGCAAAACACAAGGTTTTGGCAAAAAGAATTTTGCTTCTCTGCCTCTACCATCAGTGTTTGAGGCTCAGAGAAGAGTTTGGACCAACATTCAGCCTCCTCCTGCTGCAAGGTCTCTTCCTCCAGGAGTGCAAGTGCTCCCAGCCCACCTTTGCTGCCAAATCCCAGCCCTGCAGAAACCTCTGGAGAAGAAACACGGCCCCCTTTCTGTCTCATTTTGCCTCTGTGAGACACAGCTGCTGTTGCTTCCCTCTCTGGCCTGTTCCATGGAGCCTGCAGGTGTTTGCAGATGGCCATTTCCCTGTAAAACTGGTGGTATGCTGATGTTTAAAACAAAATAAAATAAACCCACCATGCTACAGTGTCCAGTTGAAGACCACTGCTGTTTGAGCATTGCCTCTGCTGAGATACAGAATGTAAACAGTCTGTTTGATTAAACCATCCCCAGCAAGAGGACTGCGGGGAATTCCAGCCCTTCCCAGCAGAAGATCCTCTGCTCTTCAATAATTCAGAACTCCTCAAAGGACAAGAATGAATTGCTCAACTTTCCTGCGAGGAGAAACTGTTGATAGTTATGCTGGAATTCTTGGAGGAAGCTCACCAGTATAAACCAGGTCCATTTCCACCACTGCTCCACCCTGCTCCTTTATTTAACCTGCTGGCAGGCAAAGGGATTGTGCAACAATGGATAAACTCTGTCCATGCTGCAATGCAAAATGCTCACTTCTGATTTTCTTCCCCTCATTGAGATGGGAGGTGGAGGGGCCACACTGGGGTAGCCTTACAGATAAGACTTGACAGAAAATTGTTCAGAAAGAGAAACTACTCTTTCAAAAAAAAGGCAATAGATAAGACTATTTTAAACCATCCCATTTTAAGGTTTGGAGATTCTGCCAGCACTGGACATCTTTTATAGTACACTTCTAAAACTTCGAGGCTCTTAGAAATAGAAGTGGGACCACAGCTTCTACATCTATTATATCTGTAAAAGCTCCCTTAGCCCCAAATTCCAAACACACTCCTTATGGAAGAGAGGGAGCCTGGAATGGTGACACGAGCCCTGCATTAACACCCTACCTCTGCCCAAGTGAAGAACCATGGCCCTGACCAGGCTGCTTCCCTTACTGACAGTCTTTCTATATCTGATGATCTTCTGTGCATTTTGAGTGGCCAGAAAGATTTATTAGAGGATCCATCCAATTATCTCCTGGAAGGAAACAAACATCTAATCCACTCACCTGGTACCTGAGACCAAGGTGCAGTGCTAAAGACAAACCAGGAGCAGCTACAAGAAAACTGACTATTTATTCAGAGATTTGTGGGACCTCTGGAACAAGTCAAAAAACATCCTGTGTTTTCCAGCTGCTGGCACCATTACCGTGCTTTGCTCATGCCCAGGATGACCCCAGTCCCGTGTTACCCACTCCCCTGGGTCCTGCTCACTCCTGCCTCCTGAAGGGGTGGTTCTGTGAGAATGGTGTGCAACACCAGATGTACCATCAGCCCTGTGCTCAGACTATAGTGGACAATTATCCTTTGGGCTATTTTAGTCCTTTTACAGCCTTTGCGCAACTCAAGAGCAACAGTTTTGCCAGGAGCCAGAATCTAGATTTTGATGTTAAAACAACAACAACAACAACAAAAAAACAGACAGAATCAGTGGATTTACCAAGAAGAAAATCTACAGGGTTACTGAAGTCAACCTTCCTGCTTGGGGTTCCCAAATGCTGTCCGTGCTGATTTCAAAGCAAATTTAGACCACAGTTTTTCCCCACTTCTTTTACATTTTCCATAACGATGGGAAAAGATGAGGAAGACACAGAGTTAGACAGGCAAACATCTCATCAAAGAAACTCCTACAAGCAGATGGAGGGTAGGAAACATCCAGCAACCCTGCTGGCTCCAACCCACAGCCGGGCTTGGGTGCGTGGTTGATTTTCACTAACTAACTTTTCTTCCCGTGAACTTCCTCTGAGGGTGTTTGTTTATAAACAGAGGAGGGAATATTATTGCTGGAGATGGGACAGTACGGGCGGGGGTGAAGGAGCTGAGGCCACAAGCCTGGAGAGCAGAGTTCAGGAGTGTTTGTTGCCGGAAACACAAAGGGCTCACTGTAACACTGGTATATGGCCCAGTGCCACAGCCTGCAGGGATTACGATATAGGTATATGCAGAAAATACTTCAAAAAGCAAAAAACAACGCCACATTGTACAAATGTTTCCCACTGCATCACCATAACCATTACACACCCAAATAAAACCACCGACAGTGGTGACGGTGGCTGGAGGTTGCTCTCCACAACATTCTTCTCTCAGCTGGGTCAGTTTCCCCATTGCATGCCCTCTGTCTGTGCCCCAAGTTCTACACACTCACAGGTCTGGAGCAGCCCCCCTCCCTGGTTTCCTTTCCAAAGGAGTTACTCTAGGTTTACATTGGTGTGTTCAACAGCAGAATCTGGCTTGTATTGCTCGGCCTTCCCTCTGCCAAGTATGTTTCAAAACTGTGTGTGTAATCCATTTAGTTAACATTTGCTTTTTCTCCCAGTACTCCTTTTCTCCCTGAACATCTCCATTCACGAGCTACAGCACAGGAGGCTTCCAATTCTTGTCTAGTTTACGCTGAAAATAATTCTCATTAAATTATCACTGGTGAAAGGTGCTGTTTTGACCTCCGAGAGGCTGCTCTGTTTATCCACAAGACAGATGACATGTAAGACAGTAGTAATGCGAGCTCCAGATTTCAACTTTAGCACCTCAGACTTTACAAGCACAGATGCTGCTGCATTCAGAACAAACTCCCATGGACTGGATGTGCAGCCTCCCTGGTGATGCTCCTGACAGAAACACTGGCTGTTCAGCCATGAGGGTGTGCACTGGGTGGGGATCTCTCCCCAAAAATCCTTTGGGGCCCCTTCTGCAGCCTCTCACCTGGCCTGGATTTAACTATGGGGTAAGATTTATGAAGTTGCTTTTGTCTCTAATTTAATATACAGAGGCAGATTTTCAGCATTTCCTACGATAAGCAGTTACAACTTCAATGTTTTACAAGCCATTTCAGCAAGTCAATACAATAATCAATGTGCAGACGGATAAAAAATATCAAAGTATTCCAATTTAAATTGGAGTACTCTGAACTAAGGGGCTTTGCTGATATTTGTTTTTCTCTCCCATTGGGGGCTGCACTCACTGTTCCATCTGAGAAATACAATAATTTGTGTGGATTCAACCATCACCAGTGTGTCTGGCTCAGAGATATGAACTCCAGACCATCTGATGTTCTGCCATCTCCAAAGAGCTCGTGTCACAAATTCCAAGCGCCTTCTTCCCCCAGCCCCTGTGTTGTCACCAGCAGGATGTCACCTGGCAGGTGACAGACTCCATCATCACCACGGGCTCAGTACTGCCATCATCCACTGAAGAACCATCAACAGCTCCAAGGAAACATCCTACAGGAGTTAGGGCATGTGACTCCACATGGAGAACAATCTCAGCTGAGCAATAACCACCATCATCCCTAAAAAGCAATAATAAAAAGTAACAAAAGGGCTGCTGGTGCGTTTGATCACTGACTTTGCCACCAGCACACTGCCACATCCAGGACAAATCAGAGCATCTCTCCATTCCTCAGTTTCCCTGATTTTAAGGGATATGTTCTCCCACACCTGAGATTTATCATCATCAGCATCAGAACTTTTAGTGGCAAGTTCAAGACTATAAAACCATAACCTTGCTGAAAAGATAAAGCAAAACAACAGCACTAGGATACATTAGTACAGGAGAAAAAAACTCCATTCAAAACTAAGTAACAGTGGTAACAGCAAAGGCCTTTCCTCTCTATTTCATTCCCTGCCTTAAATAAAACAAACAAAATAATGGTGATAAAATCTGTTTCCTCAATCCAGTGGATGATCTTTGTGAATATGTTTCCAACACTAACAGCAGAGAACAGACAAGGAAGAGAACGAAGGAGGGAAGGAGCCTGCAGCTGATGCTCAGTGTCGGGAGCAGGGCTGCTCTTCTCCCAATTCCATGACGACAGAAGACTCCTGGGAATCAGATGAGGGAGGGGGAAGATGGGTCAGAAGAGAGAAATCCATATGGGAAAGTGATTTAAAGCAAACAGAGAGACAATAAATTAGATAAGGAAAAGGAGGAAAAACACGACAGAGAGGAGGAAGGAGAAGAGATAAAAAAACCCCTTAAATATCACCCAAAAGGAAGAGTCGAGAGCCCACCAGGCCCCAGGAGGTGCCCAGCACAGAACAGAGTGGTTTGTTTCTCTAACACAGCAATCCTTTTGCTTTCATGAGCTGGTATCATATCTCTCAGCTGCTGCTTCACCAGGCCAACTCCAGATGCTTCTCAGTTTCGCTTCCCCCTCGCTCCCTCTCTGCGCTCGCGAGCGCTCGCTCCTTGTTTGCGCACGGCGAGGATGGATATTAAACAGAACAATATCAATAATTCCCAGAAAAGAGGCGAGCCCGTGAGCCTGGCTGAGCACACAGCACACTGCCTGCTTACCCTGCGTTCCCACAGCGCTTCCAACAGCAGCTGGACAAAGCCACCAAGCTGTGGCCACCTCGGAGGGGACACCACACCCTGCCGCAGCACAGGCGATGGGAGAGGAGCAGGAAAGCAGAGACAGCGCAGAGAGGGAAGGAAGGAAGGAAAACAGGGGAATCAAGGACACCAGATAGTAGGGGAAAAACTGAGGCTTGGATGGTGATAAGAGAGGGTGGAGGGATTGGACAGGGAAGTCACACAATTACATCACCCTGCAGATCAGAAGATGGGAGAGTGGGTTTGGAATAGGGGAGATTTTAATGTTAAAAGAAAAAAAAAAGGGAAAAAATAGAGGGGAAGAAAAAGAAGAAAGGTTGAAAGAGAGGCCAGTTTGAGATTTGGAGTATAGCAAAACAAAATAAACATGTCTCCTTCCTCTGATGTTAGGGCTTCACAGTTTTGCTTCTCTCGTGTCCAAAGCAAAAAAAAGTCTGCAAAATAAAGGATACTGAAGCAAGGACCACAGACACGTCCAGGCTGTAGAGAAGTGCTGTGGAAAACTCTCTGAAATCACAGTCTTTGCCAGATTCAGACAAGCTCAGTGGTATTTATCATGATCTTGACCAGGTTTAGGATCAAGTCCATGCTTCCTGTGTAATCCAGCCCCATTCTGCCAAGGGATAATTGACCTCTATTCATATTTGTTCACTTTTAACTCTGATACACACTTTTAACTCTGATACACAATGTACCCTCACTTGGTGCTGCCAAGCTTATGGATGCTCAACAGTCCTCAAATGGTTCTGATCACTGTCAATGAGGATAGCAGAAAGCAAATTTCTGTTGTAAGAGATTTCATTCCTGTCCTCTTTTTACCTTGCCTTTTTGAGTTCTGCTCTGCTCCTGCTCAGAGTAAGAGTACTTTAACTTCATGGATGGCTTTGGGGAGAGTAAACTTTATAATAGGCACTAACATCAAATCAAAGCAGTTTACAAGATGTGCCACTTGTGTCAGGATATGTGGGGAAATAAACAAGCTGCTCCTCCTTGATCATTGGAGTTTAAATGCTCTATTGATCTGGGAAGAAAATCAAAGGGGCTTTGGAAATGGTGTGCGTGTGTGCATGCATGCTCACAGCAGAGAAAATGAAGAGAAATGTGGAGAGACAGAGAAAACAGCACAACAATCAAGTATTCCTTCTCCACAGAAAGGTGAAATAAAGTCAAGAATCATATACAGATATCAACAACCCCCATGTTGGGAAATGGGCACAGAGCAATTGAAGGGTGAGGTCAGGGAAAAGGTACACCTTCATCTTCAGAAACCTCTTTATTGGGAAAACAAAGAACCAAAATGCACAGCACAGCAACTGTGCCCAGAACAATGCATGAAGCAAATACCCAGAACCCAGGCAATAGAAGAGTCCAGTATATTTTGCATTTATGAAATATGAAGATTAATCTATACTGCCCATGTAAACAGTACTAGATGGAAAAATTGGTAGCATCGAGAGAGGAGGGTAAATGAAGAAAAAGATTGTATTAGACTTGCTGTTGCACTTGAGAGAAAAAAACATAGATGATTTTGATCAAACAAGTATTTTCTGATGCATTTTCTCAATCATGTGGAATATAAGATGTGAAGAAGTAAAAACACAATCAAGCATTCATTCCTACTACAACTGTAGGGATGTAGGAACTGCCACACAGGCTAAGAGCAGAGAAGGGTGGGAAATGTTTGATAAAATATTTTTCTCAGGAAAAGGGGAAATTAATCAAAACAGACTATCTGTGGGAAAGGATCAGTTTTGGCAAATATTCCAACTTAAAATTTCAATAGAAGTTTCGTAACTGTCAAAACACCTGATTCATTTTAACTCTCTGAAAATAACAAAGCTGATACCTTTTACCAGCCAATGTTTTTCTTTCTCATACTTAACAGTTTTCTCAACCAATGTTTTGGATTTTAGGTACTTAAGATGTTGTCGATCTGTCCTTCTCTTTTCCTGTCTTGCATTAAAATGGTGACTCCCAGTCTTAGCTAAAGAGCTTTGGTTTATAGTAGAGCACTGGGAAATCTTCTGTGGCCTGGGCTATATCAGAACCTACAAAGTGGATTTTCTGTGAATGTTTGGACTAATTATCTGCTGTTATATCCCTGACACTGCAGGGGACTGAATTTGGCAACCCAGGTGGTCCCTCCTCTGCTTCTGCTCCTGTAATTTCTACTGGGGAAAAGAAAAGAGGAGCTGAAAAAGCAACAGATAAAATTAGAAGCAAAACTATTATATGGGAGCATTTCAGTTGACCCCAGTCATGGAAGGGTTTATTTTTGTTTTTTCAATATGTCTTTTTGAAAAAAGACACTATACTTTGGCTCTTTTTTTTTCTTCTGGCTCAGGCCAGCATGAAAACTCAATGTGAAAGCATTTGGTTAATCCTGTTGCCTTGAGAGCACCTAAACCCTGTTGGTTCTGCAACATTTTTCCATAAAATGTTTTGGGTTGGAAGGGACTTTTAAAAGTCGTCCCATCCCACCCCAGCCATGGCAGGGACACCTCCCACTGTCCCAGGCTGCTCCCAGCCCTGTCCAGCCTGGCCTTGGGCACTGCCAGGGATCCAGGGGCAGCCACAGCTGCTCTGGGCACCCTGTGCCAGGGCCTGCCCACCCTCACAGGGGAGAATTCCTTCCTAAGATCTGATCCAAACATATTCTCTTTCAGAGTGAAGACATTCCCTCCTGTCCTGGCACTCCAGCTTTTTGTCAGAAGTCCCTGTCCAGCTCTCTTGGCTCCCCCGGGCCCTGCCAGGCCACCCTGAGGCCCCCCCAAAGCTTCTCCTCTCCAGGTGCACAATCCCAGCTGTCCCAGCCTCTCCTCCCAGCAGAGCTGCTCCATCCTCTGATCCCCCTGGAGCCTCCTCTGGGTCTCTGCAGCAGCTCCAGCTCCTCCCTGTGCTGGGCCAGGGCTGGGGCAGCTCTGCAGGTGGGGTCTCACCTGGGCACAGGCACAGGGGCACAATCCCCCCTGCCCTGCTGTCCAGACTCCCCCTGACACACTCCAGGACAAAATTGGCTTTCTGGGCTGCCAGGACACAAGACCCTTTTGAGCTAAAGGTGCTCCTGGATGCATTGTGGCTTCACCTTTTTTATGACTGACCCCTGTCCTGGCAGAGTCAGATCCAGGCTCCAAGGAAGGCATTTCTGCACCAAACCTCGCTGCTCCCCTCAGCTGGCTGCCCACAAGCTGAGTCAGGCCCCAGTGACCAGTGAGGTGTCCACTGGCACTTGGACCCGTGCTGGGCAATGTGCTCAGCCAAGGGCCTCTCCCACCTTTGGCAAAGGTGAGTGCACTCAAAGACCATGGAGCTGCCTCAGCAAACACCTGGGTCAGCTGTGCAAGCTGAGACCTGTCCTGTTCGGTCCTGGAAAGTGGCTCCTACCTGTGTGGAGGGTCTGGGTTAGCGTTCCCGGGGAGCCAGTGTCACAGACATCTTCTACGAAAAATCCTTTCCTTAGGATTTTTCCTCCTGAGAAGCTGGGAGGCCTCAGGAACAAAATGTAAACAATGGTTATCTGCTGCTGTGGAATGCAACAGGTGAATCTGGGATTGGTCTCATGTTGGTTGTTTCTAATTAATGGCCAATCACAGTCAGCTAGTTCAGACTCTCTGTCTGGGCCACAAGCCTTTGTTATCATTCTTTCTTTTTCTATTCTTAGCCAGCCTTCTGATGAAATCCTTTCTTCTATTCTTTTAGTACAGTTTTAATATAATATATATCATAAAATAATAAATCAGCCTTCTGAAACATGGAGTCAGATCCTCATCTCTTCCCTCATCCTCAGACCCCTGTGAGCACCGTCACAGAGCCAGCATCAGTGAACCCCTCTGGCATTTGGGGTTTCAGCTCATCCCTCCCCGTGCCACGAGTGCCTGGGGCTGACAGGGGCCACCTGTGCCCCGAGCAGCCCCAGCCCCAGCACCCCTTGGCCACCTCCAACCCCTCCTGGCACGGTGGGGTGGGAGTGGGGCCTGCAGAGCAGCTCCAGCCCGATTCCCAGGCTGCCCCAACCCCGCCCAGGGCTGGCTGTGGCCATGGCTTCGCGTGCCAAGGCTCTCCAAGGGCTTCCCCTCGCCCTGAGCAGCGAGCCCGCCCTGCACAGCTCTGCTCTGTGCTCCTCCAGACATCCCCAGCAGTCCCTGAGGACAGCCCTGCTCCTGCTCTCTCTCCAAACACCACCCTCGCCTCTTGCTTGCTGCCTCACGCGAGTTGTTCCGACTGAAACAGCCTGGCTTGAAATAAATCAGGCTGAAATGAAGCTCGGAGAGGCAAACTCAGCCCGGGACACAACCCTGCGCCTACAGGAGACGGCCATACGTCATTTAGGAATCTAAATTTGCCACCCTTCACACACAGAGTCAAATTGTCTTCACTGTTTTATTACCATTTAATTAATTAGAGCAGCCTATGTGTAAGTGCTTTAAGGGAAAAAAAAAACCCCAGCTTTCTTCTAACTGAGCTGTTCTGAGTCTAGAGTGTAGCTGGTCAAAAGAATGAGACCAGATTAAATTGGAAATGTTATAGAAAGAAAAACCAGTTTCTGATTTTTGTCTCAGCTTCCACAGGCTGAAGGAAATATGCTGTTCAAATGCAAATATTTAGCAAATGACAAGCTGTGAGAGTATTTTGTTCAGCGACCTATGAGTCAAGCCATGTCCAGATCCATAGTCATGAAGTGGATAATCATTTGAACCCATCCATGGGGAAGCCAGACCCACACAGCTTCCCCCACCCTTCAGGATGGTGTTTTAGAGATTTGTCACCTTGCAGGAACATCTGTGCAGGTGTTCCAGCTCCTGTCACTCCACTCTCCCCACCATGGCCAGCACCCTGGGACCTTGCACATGCCAGCACTCATTAAACAACAGAACAACAAGTTTTATATTTGACTGCTCCTTCATTGCAGTTCTTCATTACAGAACACAACTAGAAAGTTCCTACAATTGAGAGACAGGCTGTTGAAAATGCCACATGATCTACCTGCCTAATGTTTTAATTGTGAAACTCTGAATAAAATCTCTTTGAAAACATCCTCAAGTTCCCAGCACACCCAGCACGAGGATCAGCTCTGGAGATAGGACCCAGCTCACCAATTCTACCTGAAGTGCATCAAACCAGTATCATACTCCAAAACTTCAGAAAGAAACAACTCTCCAAAACAAACATGTATTCTTTAACTCTGTAGAGAGACTAGACCTATGCAATATCAATTACATATCTTTATAATTGCTTAATTATCGGACCTGACATGGATGTTTCTCAGTCCTTTACATGCAAAAGCTGTGGCATTTAGTGAGCTCCACCATGCTGATTTTGGCTCTTCTTTCCCTTTGGATTCTGCTGCAGTTTTATGTTCGTCAAGGACTGAAGTTGGGAAAACACAGGCACTCCCTTACATATGAAGCCTTATTAAGTTGGGATCATGCTCCCTGTTGGCAGGCTGAGGAATAGGGAGACAGAGGGGAATGGAACCAAGAAGTGGGGGAAATAAACAACAAAACAAAACAAAAAACAAACAAACAAAAAAAAAAAAAAAAAAAAAAAAAACTTTCACTCTTCAGAGTAGGCACGCCTTCTTACTCTGACCATTCATCCCGCTCCTCTCAGCTCCCAGCCAGTAAAGAAAGAGTCAACATCTCTCTCCTGTGAAAACACGAACCACCCCAGAGCCCAGAAAACACCCTAAAACACCCTGACAGGGACTCGGGAGCATCCCCTTCCTTAGGCTGGGCTTGAGTTTCCACAGTGCAACCCAAACACCTCTGATTCCAACAGCAGCAAGGTCAGCAGCGCTTTGAAGCCCCCTCATTCCTTATGGTGTGTGTGTGCATTACCCAAGCCAGCACAGCCCCTCCTTAACCCTTTCGTGCCCCAGCGGGGGAAGGTGCCGGGAGCCGCGGAGTGGCTCCGTGCGCACATGGGAGTGTTTACAGAGGGATGCGCTGGGTGCGCACAACCCGGCGGGGTTTGTGCGAGAACTCTGTGACCCGGGAGGGATGGAGGGATGGAAGGAAGGATGGAGGGATGGAGGGTGAGTACGCAGGAGCCGGGAGCCGCTCCGGGAGCCGCTTCGAGGAGCACAGCCCAGCCCCGACAGGGCTCCTGAGCTTTTGCGTAACGCAGATCAATGGGTCACACTTGCAGTTTCCCAACAGCTTTGCCTCTGACAAATGCCAGAGCAGATAGCAGCGGAGTCAAGCAGGGCGGCAATAACATCGCTGCCAAGCAGCGTGAAAATTGGCAGAGCCTGGCACCAGGGCTGCCTCTCATCAGACACAGGGCATGGCCCGGCACAATGACGAACCCACTTAACAGCGCTGTAAAATTAGCCATTTATGAAAACAAATTGAATGCTGCAGCAGAGGGTGACGTAAGGAGAGTTGGCTCCAGACAGAAACTCCTGTAGCCTGGATTAGCAGAAGAACTCCGTTATGTCAGGGCTCAGGCACAGGAGCTGATAACAACTCGGGTCCTGCATGGGATTTTTAACAGGCACCACAGGTTTCCCCTATAGGCTCCTGTACCATTTGTAGTAATTTCTTACATGCCAGCAGAGAGTGGTGCAAGGGGAGCAGAGCAGAAAGTAGGGGGCAGAAACTAGGGGAAAACACAAGAGCAACTCCAAAAAAGAGGTGTATTCCAGTCAATCCCACCCCTCCCCTCAGATCTGTACAGCCACACAGCTCCCCACTTTGCCACTGGGACAAAAGTTGGGGAGAAATTCACTTCTGGCACTGCCAGCAAATGTGCCCCAGTCCCTTCCCCTCCAAACACCCAGATGGGCTCTTGATTTCAGTGGGGTCCTACAGATGCAAATGCAACAGCAGAACTGAGCTCCTCAGTCTGTCACATCCCAAAACAGTGAGAATGTGAAAGCCAAGAGTTTTGGCAGCCAGAACCCTTGATTTCCTCATTGAGGGAAGCGTAATCTCTCCCTAAGCTTGCTGCAGGTCTGGGAGGCTGTGGTGTGCAGAGGATACTCCAAGTGAGTTCCTCTTGGACCTCTTCCAGGTGTTTACACACAGAGCCAAACCTGGCTCCTCTTCAAGAGTGCGTGCGAGGGGGGCAGGGGGAGCTTAAAAATAAAATAAAAAATCACAAAGTCCTCCCGAGCTGAGCTGAAGCTCCACGGTGCAAAACTGGGGCATTTCTCTTCATTTTTCACAGTGGAATGTTATTTCCATGCATAAAATGGGTCAAGTGTTTTATACAGGCAACAACCTAACCTCCCCCATCCAATTAAAGTATTTTACTACAAACGATCTTTGTGTGTGTTTGTCTAGGTTCCCTGTCGTGAGAATTAGAGATACTTGCACCAAAGACAGACACGGGGTCCTAGGTGTTGGATTAAGCACGTTAAAAAATACCCTGACCCTGTTTGAGATCTGTGTAAACCCCAGTTCTGCTTTTCCTAACTTGAAAGGGAAGCACTTTGAGCCCTGGGGTTTAAGTTAGGGTTGGGAACCAGAAGAGCAGAGTGTGAGAAAGCCAGGGGGGAATAAATCAAGGAATAACGTGGTTCACCTATGAAATCACTGCTCTGGAGGCACACGGGACCAGCCCATGCCCGGCACCTCCTGCCCACCCCGGCAGCCCCGCACAAGCGGCGTCTCCCTCCTCGCGAGCGAGCGGAGAAAGTTAAGGAAAAGCACGGCTGACTTCATCTTGGTTTTTTTTTTTTTTTTTTTGTTTGTTTTTTGTTTTGTTTTTGTTTTCTTTAGGACAAAGCAACTTTCCTGCGAGGCGGCAGCGGCGGCGGTCGGGGATGGTGGCAGGGGACAGCAGCGGGGACAGCGAGCGGGGCTGGCGGGGCAGCGGCACAGGCAGCGCTGCCTCCTGCGAGCAGCCGGCTCCGCTTAAAGGGAAAGGGGAAATCCTCGCTGTCTCTTTAAGGCATCCTAGGACATGGAAACCTTGTGCTTTCAGGGAATCTCCTTGCCAGAAGAACTGTAAAACATGTCTTCCCCCCCCCCCGCCCCCCCAGTACCCGTTTCTCTTTCTGACTTGTTTCCTTTTTTTTTTTTTTTTTTTTTTTTTAAGGGCATTTCCATTTTCTATTACTTCCTTCAGAGCAAAGATGGATGTGGCGACATTTATAAGGGTTTGTAACCCTCCGAAAAGTATCCGATTTCACGACAACTTCGCTGCACTTTATCACTAAAGCGAGGAAAGGGCGGGAGGTAGAGGGAGGGAGGGGGAGAGGGAGCGAACGCGGGGAGAGGGACCCAAATTCAGGATGGGCTCATAAAATTTAAATAAGAAAAGTGCAATGCTCCTTGTTATTGTCCAGCTCAGACGGCTTAGACTGGTAGCTGCTTTGAGTACTAAATGATTTTATAGGGCTGTTTGACCTTAGAATCATTGATGTTACACTTGCCATTTCTAAGGGGAGACAAAAATACTCCACACATCCTCTAGCTGCAGTGCGAGTCCCAGCCGTAGCTGAGTGTCGAGGGGTTGGGAACTTTATAAACTCATTTGATTCATTTGAGGTTTCACAATAGCCAAAAAGTTCCTTTATAGCTTTTTGGAAACCACACGCTAACACTGCATCTAAAGAGCGAACAGCGGAGTACACTAAAAAGCCAATAAAACCAAGGAAATCGTAGGGGGACCTTAGATATGCGTTTCTTTGCAGCCACACACCAGTCACATACATTTCTTCCCATACCTACAAACAAGCCACTTTCAAACGCTCTACTTCCAGTTTTCCAACCTGAAAAATCAGACAAAACCCCACCGTGAGAGCTGCCTCTTCTACCTGCACCTCACTCCGCGCACCCAGCGAGACAGAAACCACCCCGGGGCACTGCCATTTCCCCTATGCAAAAGTTTACATAACTTTTCCTGCGAGCCTATACTTCCAGCCGGTCCGCAGAGCTCCGGGATCTCCCGGAATATGTGGCGGGGCGAAGGCGAGCCCGGCGCGCTGGCAGAGGCGCTGCCATCCATCCATCCATCCATCCATCCATGCATCCATCCATGCACGCATCCATCCATCCCCCGTGTGCCGCGGGGCACTCCCGCGGGGCTGGGTGTGCACAGCCCGCTCCCGGACACACGCACGCCTCCAGCCGGCTCCCGGCACCGAGCGGGGATGCTGCAGCCACAGGCACGGCCAGACCTACCTGCAATGACAGCCGGAGATCTCTGTCCGCCCTCGGCTTTCAGCCACACTTGCAAAGTGAAGGCATCTCGGGGCAGCTCCACGTCTGCCTTGAGCCGCAGCTGATCACCTTGGCCACTGAAATAGAGCGCCCTGCTCGGGGTAAGGGACTCCTCGTCGTCCTTTACCTCCCGCTGTTGCCTCCTGCGGGGGACATGCCCGGGCTCCAGCCCAGCAGTGGAGCGCCTTCCTCGGGCTAACCTGGTGGCACAGGTGCCCGGGGCAGTGTGGAGGAGCTGGCGGCTGTGCCTGGTGTCCCTTCGTGCCCTGCGGGAGCGCTCGTCCATCCCACATTCGGGTCCACTGGCTAGGGCTGTACAGAGAAGCGCAAGAGGCAGCAGCAAACTCCAGAGCTGCATTTCCAATCTTCCCCCCCCTTCTCCCCTGCAAATCCTCCCGATCTGCCAGCTTTGGGCTCCTCCTTGCCTTGACTTTCTTCTCTTGTTCACCCTTCTTGGTATTTGCTCTTTTTATAACCCTTCTCAGTTGCTTTTTCTTTTCTTTTTTTCTTTTTTTCTTTCTTTCTTTTTCCTGCTTATAGATTTTTTTTTCTCCTTAAAACAAATAAAAATCAAATAAATCAAAACTCCTTCTTGGTTGAAATGTATTTCTCTGTTCTTCCTTCTCTATCTGTCTTCTTCTCCTCTATTCCTCCACAGCTGGAACTCCTCTCTCTCTTCTTTTCTCTGCTGAATTTTCTTCCCTTTATTTTTTTTTCTTCTTAAAAAAAAACACATACACACACACTCACACACACTCAAAACAAAACAAAAAACCAAAACAACCCCCCAGCTTTCTCCAAGACTCAGACCCACTGATTTCCCTCCCCCCAAAAGATGCTCTAATCTATTTATTTTTTTGGCCTCCTTTATAACATAAGCCACAACCCCCTCCTTTCCCCCAACCTCCCCCCCTCCCTTCTTCTCCACAAAATGAAAGAAAAGAGAAAAAGCCCCTCAGAAGATGAGTAAACAAGAATATGCTAATCTACTCTAGGGTGCTCCACCTTCCCAATTGAATGATTCCCATTAAAACTGCAGGGATCATGACTAATCAATCAGCTTGAAGGAGCAGATAGCTCCAGAGGTTCAAACACTTTTGCTGTTTTCCTTTTTCCCCCTTCTTTTCCTCTCTTCCTCTCTTTCCCCCTATCACTTCCCCCCCCTTATTTATTTTTTAAAGAAGACAATCAAGATGAATGGATCAATGTGACAAAAATCCTGCACCCCCCTTTTTGCAATCTCCCCAGCTTTCTTTCTCAGTCCAGTCCAAAACACACATTCCTATTTTTTTTTTCTTGGCAAAGGAGAAAGCTATTTCTCCTCTCAGACTCCCCGTTGCACTTTGCTGGTAAACCTTATGCTCCTCTGCAGCACATAAAGAGTCTTGAAACTTGAGTCTCAGATATTTTTTTTTTAATTGCTTTCTTTCTTTCTCTCTTTTCCACTCTCTCTCTCTCTCTCTCTCTTTTTTTTTCTAATTCCTTCTTTTCCTCTTATTATTTTCTCAAAGTTATGCAATCAGCCAGGCTCCCCCTTTTGTGGTCCCCCTCAGTGCAGTTGTGTGCAGCTAATCCAAATGTTGCATCAAAGGTCCCCATCGAATCATCAGGAGCTAAAAGGAGAGAAGCTTTTTGAAGAGCATTTGCCTTCCAGAAGCTGTAGCAACAGAGCAGGACTTGGCTTTTGAGTGCTCCAAAGACTCCTGGGTTATTTTTTTGGAAATAATAATTTAAAAAAAAATCAATTATTCATTTTATTGGTGGATTGAATCAAAAAATCCTCTTTGAATATTGCTAATTTTCAGCCTAAGGAATTCAGCTTCCCTGGTTTCCTTGGCTTGGTTGTAGCCACAGGTAAGCTCCTGGCTGCTTGCTGGTTTGTAGATCTCTGTTTCTGAGCTGGGACGTTTCTTTTTTTTTTTCCTCTTTTCTTTTTTTTTTTTTTTTTTAATAATTTTTTTCACTCTTGAAAGATCTCAAAAGCTCCCCCTGATGGCAACAAAAAGGATTTTTCTAAGTCCTTAGTCAGTGGAAATGACTTGGCAGTGGCGCTCACAGAGCGTCGGGGCCAGTGCTCTCCTCTGAAGAAATCCAGTAAAACCAAGTTAAAAAATCACACCAAACCCGGCCACAAACCACTCACATCATCCTCTTCTCCCCTCTTTAAATTGATGATTGTCACATCTTACTTTCCCTATATATTTTCAACAGGAATCATTAAACAGTTTTCCTGGAACTGGCATCTCTCTGCTTCTGCAGGCAACCCTGTTAGCATTGCTTAGTTCTGACAACTTCCAGTTAAAATATACATTATAACGGTAGTGAAAATCAATTTTTCCAATGGAAAGGGTTGTTGCATGATCACAAGCCTTCCAAAAAAAAGTTCTTTTTAAGTTTCTTGCTAATTTGAGCACTCCATGATACACAATTGGCATTTTCAGTGGTGCTGGGTTTATCCACAAAGTCCCACCAGAAGTCAAACACAAGCACAACCTTAGAGCCCCTCTCTATTCTCCTGCCCATCCCTCCACCACAGCTCTTCCTACAAAAAAAGACAAAATACTGAGAGCATCTACAAAGTTTATAATACAAGACCTCCAAGCCATTAAGCCTCTCAACAGCTGAGAGGAAATGTTTAACTGGGAAATAAACGGTACAAACTCCTATAAATGTCCTGAAGAACTCTCAGGGATATGAAAAAGGCACTTCTCTCTCTGTGCCTGTTTGGCAGAAACAATTTAAGATCTGAGCTAAGTGCTGCACTGCACTGCTCTAACTTAGCTCATAGAGGACACTGCAAATCAACCAAAAAAAATCCAAAAAAGTTTAAAGTGAACCTGTTCAACTTCAGCAAGAGCTAAAGCAGGAGGAATCCTGCTGCCAGGACACTGCTTCCTCCACATGACAACTCCTCTGAGGGCCCTGGGAACTCTGCACGTGTCCAGGCTGGGAGGGCAGGCTCTTAAAATAATGCTGGTTCCACTTTTTCCAGGAGAAAAAGCTAATTCTGTGAAATCGTGGTGTTCATTAGGGACATCACGATTTGGCTGAAATCATCAAGGAAATTTACTGAAACACTTCAATTTGATAGCACTGCATCATTTAATTTTGGACATACTTGACCTTCTGTCTCTTACAAAAGGGTTTCACTGTGACCAAATCACACTTCAATGCATCAGCCTGCAGCTCCAGTGACAAATTCTGGGATATTCTTGCTGCAGAGGAAAAGCCCAGAGCTCTGCTTCCTGTACTTATGGAAGAGAGAAAAAAAGTATGGAAAGATGGGATTTACCTCTAGCCCACAGATTACATCTTCAATCAGTTTTATTCCAAAGACATAGTGAAAGCATAGAGAAAATGTAATATATAAACTCTAAATGTGATAGAAAATGAAGTGGAAGAGATTTGATTTTAGGAATAGTGAGTAAATCTTGGATTCCTTAAGTGTGTGGGTCAGATCTAACTTCCCTGACCAGATGAAATTCTCCCCTGCACAGATGGACATTTATTCTCTGCTTAAGCCAGAGCTTAAATGATGTACAGACCTGGCAGAGAGGTTCCTGCCCAAGGAGAATAATCTTACTGCTGCACTTGAGTGCAATATCCTCCTCAGGAAAGGGAGAGGGAGATTGTCTTGCATCTAGAGGTATTTTCATGAGAAAAAGGCAAAAAAAAAAAAAAAAGCATCTAACCCTAGTTACACACATAGAGAGAAGTATTAGAATAGATATTTATGACACTATGCCAAAAAATAGCATTGAGCTAAATGCTGTATGCAGTCATTATAAGGAGAAATACTCAGCAGGAATCTTAGCTGAAGCTGCCAATAACTCCCAGGTTCAAGACTGGAGCTGAGTGAATAAATCATAACAAATAATGGTTTTGTCAAATTTCGACTTTTTTTCCCTCCTATTTGCAAGTAGACTGCGAAACCTCTCAAATATGTTTGAAATTACATGGCCATTTCTTCCTTGTCGTTAGTATTTCTCCAAGGCCAATTAGCACACAATTTGCTGTAATGTACACATTTTCACATTTGTTCTGTGTTAATTGGGCAAGGAAGTCACACAGCATTATTTTTGGCTCCCCGGGGGGTCAGGTTTAATCACTCATGATACAGTAAAATTACTAATTTTACATACGATGGGAGTTTCCATGCTTGAAACTCTCCTTGCGAAAAGCGGCGCTGGCTCTTCAAATTACTCACACGAAGGTCAATTAAAAACAATATTTCTTGAAAGTTGAGCTGAAAAGTCTGCCAGATACAACTGAATTGAGGCCCTACTATTCTGGGTAAGTATTTGTGCATATTTGTCCTCTCCATGCACAACTCCATCAATCACAGCAGAGGTTTCACAGTCTTTACCCCTCACCGATATCCCAATCAAGTCTCTCCCAACTTGGCTTGGGTTAAGGATGGCTGGAACACAATCCAACAGCTACTCTGCTCAGAATCAGACAGGGCCCAGACACCAGATTTTAACACAACGTGTTGGATTCAGGGCATATTTTATGCAATCAGCAATGGTATGATCGGAATCACGCTGCCTCCACAGAGCAGCGCGGAATGAAACCCAAAGAGCTGAGAATAGCTTCAAAGAAAAGGGGATTTGGGCACCCTGGTTTGTGAATCCCATGAAGTGCAGCACCTTTTAGGAGAAACAGAGCGACTTGGTTGGTGACATGGTTGTGGAATGCGGTTGCATTGGGTGGAGTGAGGCCACAGCTCCTCGTGAGCCTGAGGAAACATTAATGAATGAAATGCTAATAATTAAAAAAAAAAAAACAACAGTGAAAACATGTGAAGCATGTTCTGTCTTGGAAAAGACTGAACAGAAGACATAATGTGGACTCAGTGTAAATCCAGCAGATTTTTCATTGTTTTCTCTATCTGTCATTCCTCCTCTTATTTTAAACAGAGTGATTAAAAGTCTGTGTTCTGCCTCCGCTGTCGCACTCCATACTGATAACAATCCTGATTCCAAGGATTTATAACTATTGCCTGCACACTCATCATCCCACACAACTCCACTCACTTGAAATCACAACACCAGCTCTGGGTTGCCTTTATTAGTGGATAAGAGACTCTTCTGCTGCTGGTCCCTCAGCTGCCCCTTATGTAAAATACTCTGTTAATTTACATCAATAAAACAGCCCCCATGTCAATTTGAATCACACCCTTTAATCCAGAAAAGTTTACTGAACAATTAAGAAGTGCAATAAATGACAATCAAGACTAAAGGCATAATTGATGACTTTATGAAGGTTTCAGTAATTTTATAAGGTAATTTGCAGTCAGCGGCTATAAATTCCTATTTAAACCTAGCATACCACTCTTTTTTGCCCTGCAGAGAGCTGTATTTCCTAACAATACTGATGCCTGTTTGCCTGGAATTCAGTTACTTTATCCTTCAAATTTCCCTCATGAAATATTGTATTTCCAGAAGAAGTTACATACTCCTTGTATTTTTTTCACCACATTCTTGAAATACATTCTGGGGGGTGGGGCAGAAATCTCTGTTCTACATTGTGGTGAGAGTGATAAACCATGGTAGATGATGGAAGCAAAGGGGCACAATCTTCAATTAAACCATGTAAATGCTGTTTAAATTAGTGGACCTATTTTGAGTTGGACTGATACTCTAATTCTGGGTGCTCAGGATGGGCTGTCCAGGTGAAATCCTAGCACTGAAATCCTGCCCTGACTGAAATCCTTGCTCAGGGATGAAGAGAGAACAACCGTGACCTCAGCTGCATGGTGTCACTCCAAGGACATGTCCCTGTGACCCAAAACATGCTCATGGGGATGCTCCAGATTTATGGGATCAGCCCCAGTGAGTCCCACAGGGTGAGTTTAGGACCAGACCCTTCACATCCCACTTCTCCAGGGCCACATCTGGATGCGGGAGAGCACCAGGCAGGTTCAAAACCAGCAGACTGTTGGGGGCAGCAAAATCACAGCCTAAAGCAAAAGGTGCTGGGAGGAGGGAGGACCTCGTGGGTCTCAGCAAGTGCCCACAGCACCCAGCCCAGCCAGCCCCACAGCCCCCAGCCCAGGGCATCCCTGTGTGCCCTTGGCAGGCACCAGCTCTCAGCACCCTCCCCAGGCCTTCCTGGCATTGTCCCTCCATCAAAAGCACTGCCTGGAGCCACCTGCCCCTCTCACAAAAGTTTAAAATCCCAACAAGAACACAAAACATTTTTGCTCCCCCTCCTCAGTTAAGAAGCCTAAAATGATGCCTCTTTTAAAAGTCTGCTCACCCAGAGATTTAAGTTTCCCTGATGAAATCATGATGGTGAGAGCCCGAAGTGCAGAATGTTGTGTTTATCTCTTCTGCACTGTTTGCCCCATGAGGAATTCTGGACATGCCATGATAAAAAACAGGGAAAACCCTGTGGAGTGCATGAGGAGATGCCTTGGTTTTCCATCATGCAAGATGTGCTATGTGGTTCCCAAACCATCTCACTTAAAAGCAACACATTCTCCAGTACTTCTGGAGAGAAAGTACTGGAAAGCTGGAAGAGAACAGGACCTGGCTGGGATTGAATAGGGAACAAGACAAGCAGTCAACTGCCCAGGAAGGAAACAACTCCTGGTAATCTCTGTCTCCTGGTGATTTGCTGGTAGCTGGTTCAAGGCTGGCAGGAAAGGGACAGAGCCATTTCTTTATGAGCACTGTCACTGAGTTTGGGCTTCCTTGAGAGAGCTGTGCCCATGACAGGACCCACAACCCCACCCTGACTCTGCTGGGGCCACCCCAAATCCACCTCTGGAATGCACAGCAGTAGCCAGGCTCCCACAGCAGCCAAGACCAAATTGTGAGGACTGGCCAGAGAAAAGATCGTTTCACTGAACCAAAGGTGTATCTGACAGCACCAGACAGCCAAGTAACCCTGCAACTGAAAAAACTGGTTTTGCTTTTTACCCAGGGCTTCCCTGGCTCTGTAAGCACAGAGTGCATCAGCAGATGTTCCACCTCTGCATCCACACACAGCCCACACCACTGCAGTCACTGGGCATCAGTCACCTCCCCACAGCCCAGAGGTCAAGGACTGGCCGGGCTCTGGAGCCTAAACTCTTCTCCTGGAGCTGCCAATGTCTTCCCCACAAGATAAACAGCTTGCAGGGGTGCAGAGAGAGGAGGGGGCTGCCTTGGGAAGGCACAGGGGGGCTCTGCTGTCTGGCTACCTGTGCAGAAGACACATGGGAGGTCATCACTCTTCCAGGGCTCTGCTGTCACACCTTCCTTGAGCCATACATCACTTGAACAACATTAATGAGAGCGAGGTCAGCAGCAGCTCTCCTGGAGGAGGAGCCCAGGAGAAGCAAGGGGGTGGCTCTCCAGGCCCTCACATAGGGTGGGCTCCCTCGGGCAGAGTGGGGACCAGGAGATGGGGATGGAGAAGAAGGTTCTGCTTGTGCAGTTCTCTCGGAAGAGCCATGTCGCAGACATCTTTTTATGAAAATCCTTTTCTTGGGATTTTTTCTTCCTGAGAAGCTGAGAGGCTTCAGGAACAAAATGTAAACAATGGTTATCTGCTGCTGTGGAATGCAACAGGCGCATCTGTGATTGGTCTCATGTGGTTGTTTTTAATTAATGGCCAATTAGAGCAGAGCTGGCTCGGACAGAGTCTGAGGCAGCTGCCTTTGTTATCATTCTCATCCTTTCTATTCTTAGCTTAGCTAGCCTTCTGAGATGAAACATTTTCTTTTATTCTTTTTAGTATAGGTTTAATGTAATGTATGTCATAAAATAATAAACCAAGCCTTCTGAACACAGAGTCAACATTCTCGTCTCTTCCTTCACCTGAAAACCCCTGTGAACACTGTCACAGAGCCACACAAGCTGCTCTGAAAGCCAGAAGGGAAGTTTGGTGCTGGCATGTGTGTACACACAGGGAGAGATGAGGAGCAGGACCCAAACAGATGGAAATGCAAGGCTCAGGAACAATCTAGACAATTCAAATATATCAGGTCATGCATGATTTGGTATTCACAGGCAACATCTTCAAGAAAGTTTAACATACCCAAATGTTTTTCCTAAACCAGATTTCTGCTTCAAAGCCAGTACTAACAGGATTAACACAAGAGACCTGCCATGTCTTGCTATTGGAGATGAAAATCAAGCAAACGATAAACAAATTGATCAAGAGAAAGACACCACGTGTCAGTCTGCAGCAAAGAAGCCAAAAGACAGAATTCAGAGGAAAAGCTGCTCGGTATTTGAGAGCTATTCCCAGTGAACCGGGATTTCCCCTCTCTGCTTTCATTTGAATGGCATTTGAAAAACACAGCTGCAGAGTCCCATGCACACCAGGGATGGAGCCAAGAGGGGAACCCTCCCAGTCCTCAGCAGCAGATCTGAAGGGAGCACTTTGTCCTGAATTCACAGCACCCAGCGCAGTTTGTCCTGAATTCACAGCATCCAGAGCACGAGTGAAGCCTTTCCCTCAAATCTTCCCAGACCTCCACAGGCACCTGATCCCCACCAACACCTGGCACCCCAAGAGGCCCCATAGATCAGCAAAGGGCTGATTTGGGGCTTCTGCCCCAAGCTGGCACAGGAGGCTCCCTCAGACCAAAGTGTCACTGTAGGACACGAGAAAACACAAGCTCACACCGCTGTTCTCAAGGTGAAGGAAAAAGGGAAGTTTATTTTCTGACTCCAACATTTATAGTTTTCCAAGAGTGGCAGTGGATTGGAGGGCGACAGTGCCACCTCTCCAATGACACTGGACAAACCAACAGTCTATCAACTTTCTCCTCTTCCATAAAGGCATGCAAAACAAAGAGTTATTTACAGAAAGTGTGCGAGAAAGTTCACTACAAAATTGTCAACATCAGAAGGCTTAGAAAATCTTAAAAAACCAAAGTGACACCAAACAGCTCTCCTGGCATCAGAACCGACCTCTGCCAGCTGTGGATCATCCTTGAGGCCTGGAGCGCAGAGCAAGGCAGCACCTGGCACTGCAGAGAGAGGAGGTTGCCTGCCTGGAAGGTATAGCCAGTCTCTGCAGTCATGTGCTCAGCTCCAGAATTTGAAAAATCTCATAATTTTCTGTGTCATCCCCTTGCACCTGAAGGAACCCCTCCCCAGCCCTCCCTTCCTGATCCCAGCCAAGCTTCCCCAGCCTCATTCCAGCCCTGCATCCCAGGTGCTTCATCTTCCTGTGCCCCCCAATGCTCTGCCCCCAGAGCCCACAGATATTAATTGATTTGTCAAAAGAGAGTTCAGGCAAGGATGTATTAAATCTGAGCATTCCACTCATACCTCCCAGGCTTCCCAGTGCAACTGAGATTCCTCAAACATGGTAAAAAAAACAAAACAAGACAAAACAAAACGGAGGAGGGAAGAACAGAAAGAGTGGAAATAGAAACCAGACAGATGAAAAGCAGAAGGGAAAAGAAAACCAACAACAAAACACAAATAAATTGGAGGACAGCCCTCACTAAAAGCTGCAGGTTGGGGTTTTTTTTTGGCTAAAAGTTTGGCATCTGTGGCCTCCTGTGATATGTCAGGGGATGACATAAATACGGTATAGCAAGCTTTATAGGAAACAATTGCCATATGTGAGGGTGGTGGCAGCCTGTGCTCTCCCCACCACCCCCTATTGCTTTCGTCTGCACTAAAGCTGAGTTTAAACAAGTGAAGCCCGTGTCTATCTGTCTGAATGCATAAATACATTTTCAGCCAAGACCCACCACTGGCTGCACTTGTATGGCAGCTCTCAGTCGAGATGTTTAAGCAGGGTTCTGACTTTGTCCCCAGCTCATTGTTAATGCATTTAACAGCAGCTTCAGAAATTCCCTTTGCTCTCAGAGGTGACACCTGGGTCTCCAGCAGATCCCTCTGATGCAGCACAGCTCACCAGTGGGTGTCAGCTCCCGTTTGCCCACGAGCATAGAAAACCAGAAAGCATCATATGGACAGCTATAAAAGCTGCAGAGAACGGGATCTGAGAGAGCTACAACCTTGTTTGTGTTGGAGGAGATCTCCTCTATCCTTCTTTTAAAGCTGATGGTTATGGCTCGAGCACATCTGTGCGCAGAATTGGACACGCTGCATGGGCTGAGCTGCTGAAAAGGCAGCTCAGCTCCTCTGCTCAGGCAGGTAATTAAACCCATCAGTGAGTGAATGACCTGGTTAAGAATCTCAAGAAAATAGAAAATTCCTCAGGAGGCAAAAACTGGAATTGAAATATCAAAATTTATCCTGGAGCGAAAAATAGCCTCCTTTCATTCTTTTGCCACCAGTTCTTTAAAAAAGGATGAGGAAAATGAAAAGTGCACCAAATAATACATGAAAACATTCTCCCCAACTAAATAGACATAGAGGCACAAAGCCCTGTATATATTCAGTCATATTTTTAGAAAACATTTAAACCTACAGACTTCAAAATTAATTCTCCAAAGTACATTTCTATAGTGCAATCCAAATCTCATTAAATTCCATAGTTCATAATATTTATACAAGAAGGTACCCTTTGTTATTAAATGCTATAGGACCTGCCCAGAAAGGTTAGCAACTCTTTCTAGGATACCAAAACCTTTTCAGATCAGTTCATCTCTAAAAAAAGCCAGGGCTGATTTTAATTTGATCAGCCTTGAGTTGTTGTCAGAATAGTTTACTGAGCAGCTCCTATGAAAAACAGTGAGGCTTTTTATTGACAAATGAAATCAATTTTGTTAGGAGTATTCACAATATTTCAGCCCTTAAAATGTCATGTGCTCCAATTCAGCACAGCTTTGTGGCAAGGAGTGCATTGCCAGCTTTTAATAGGAAAAGCTGCCTGTGGAATTTACAGCAATGACTTCATGGGGAATGTGGGGAACTTTCTCACTCAAGGTGAGTGGGGTGATGAGCCCTGCTGCACAGGTTGGGACAAATCAAGCAAAATCAAGGTATGCTGGTGCCTACTTTTCCAGTTATTTCAGTGGAAGTGAAGAATTTAAATGGGAGGTGAATATTTACATATTCTGTATCATTTTCTAGTAGGTCACAGTGAGAGCTGGTCTTTGCTAACCATGGCTGTTCTTGACAAGGGGATGGAGCTGATCTGATCCTTTTTGATTGCCTCCTGTGACCCCATGTGTTGGAAAGCACCAAGAGCCTTCACTCCTCCAAACACCACCTGGAATCCACCTGAACATGGGAAGGAGCTGGAGCTGCTGCAGAGACCCAGAGGAGGCTCCAGGGGGATCAGGGGATGGAGCAGCTCTGCTGGGAGGAGAGGCTGGGACAGCTGGGATTGTGCACCTGGAGAGGAGAAGCTTTGAGGTGACCAAATGACCAAATTGTGGCTTTCCAGGGCCTGAAGGAGCCAAAAAGGGACAGAGAGACTTTTGACGTGGGCTTGGAGTGACAGAACAAGGGGGAATGGCTTCACACTGAGAGAGAATAGGGTTAGACCAGATATTAGGAAGAAATTATTTATTTAGAGAGTAATGAAGCCTTGGCACAGGGTGCCCAGAGCAGCTGTGGCTGCCCCTGGATCCCTGGAAGTGCCCAAGGCCAGGCTGGACAGGGTTTGGAGAAATCTGGGACAGTGGAAGGTGCCCATGCCCATGGCAGAAGAGTTGGAGTAGACAGTCTCTAAGGTCTCTCCCAACCCAAACCATTCTGCAGTTCAGAGGGACCAGGGCAGAGATGCAGCAGACAAAAACCTGTGCTGACATTTATGACACAATTTCAAGCCTCCATCCCACGTGTAGCATCTTCTGCCAACACAAAATTGACCAAGGCTGCCATCAGAGAAACGCCATGGAAAACTGAGAAAGATTAGCAGGCCCAAGAACCATTTCTTTAAACTGCATCCTATATTGGGGTTTTGTTTCCTCATTCCACCAGCTCACTTCTACTGAGGCTGACTGTAACAACAGCATGAAATTAAGAGAGGGAGAGGGGGGAAAAAGGGGGGGAAAGGAAGAAAAAGCACTCTGTCTATTTAGATTGGGTCACATTGTGAATTTAGGTTTCATTTTTCTCTTAATTTTTTGCAAAGATTGGCCTTAAGAAGAAACACATTTCTGGAATTGGGAACCTACAGCATGGTACAGCTTTCAAGACACCATGCCAAAGTGTCTCTTTAATTATTTTTTAGATGAATTTTCCTTGTTCTGAGCTAATGGGTAACAGACCATGTCACAAAAATATTCCACATCCCTATTTGTTCAGCAGAGGAGAGCTTTTCCTTGGAGTTTTCAAGGAGTCTAAAAAATATAGGCAGAGACTCCTTGGAACAATTGCCTACAGGCTGTAGGCACCTACTTCAGGTTCACTGGAGCCCCATTTAGCCCAGGACTTTTCATTTCAGCTGCAATTTAAGATTAAACTCAGGATGCTCATGAGGCAACAGACCTGTTTGTGTTCCTGTCCCCTGAGTAAAACCATAAGAGAGCTCACAGAAACTACAGGTACAGCCCCAACAGCCCTTTAAAATGCACAGAATAAGCCTGCTCGAGCTATTAAGATGTTTTTGATGTTGAAGATCACTGAGAACATGAAAGTTAACAGATAGCCCTGAGTTGTCTTCAGCCAGAACAGCCACAAGAACCCCTGGAGCAAGGCATTTTTGGCTTTCAGAGGCGCCAAGGTCCATGGCAGCAGGGACTGTGGGAAGCTGGCTGAGAAAAGGGAAGCTCTCAGCTCCTCCACGATCAGCCCTACCCTTCAGGAAGCACTGCCAGAGCACTGTGCTGGTTTGGGGCACCCCAAACAAGAGGGATGCCCCAAAATGGTGTGGGATGCTGATGCTGGAAAGAGGGAGGTGCAAAGCCCCACCCTGAGGGACAGGGTGGGATCCTCTTTCCACAGGAAACACAACTTTTCTCCAACAGGAGCCCTTCCCAAAAGGGCTGCAGAAGCCAGGCTGCTTTTTGTTCTCAGTAATCACTTTACCAATATTTCAAAGGCATTATGTAACTGAAACAGTGTAAAGTTATTGCTACCGACATTGTCAATAAATCATTAACATTTCTTAACAGGAACAGCACGACTGTTCATGTCATGGCTGTCTCATTCACTTTCAAATCAAAGCTTTCAAATTAAATATTCATTTAATATTAAAATATTAATGCAGACCCACTGTTTCTGTAATATTAATTTCTTATGGCATTTCCAGGCAAATGCATATATTATAAACTTCATCTCCCACAGGAGGTCCCTCAGCCTTCCCTTTCCTTCTTTTTCAGCATTATCCTGATCCTGGGCCAGGAAGGGACTTGGAGAGAAGGAGGGGCTGCCTGATGAAGGGGAAGCAAGGTGGATAATTTAACTTCAAGTATCCCATTCCTCCCCTCCCACACAAGCTCCCCACCCTTAGATCAGGATATCGAAGGCTGCCATTATATCTCCCGCCTCCAGAATGAGTCATTCATACATTCAGCAATTCCTGTTAGAAAAACAGTGAATGCCTCTGTCACCAGAGCCCATTACAGAAATTAAACTTTGCAAATCATCAGGGAGGGGCAAGATTTGAGGCATTTCAAGGCACACTCCTGGTCTCCCAGTGCTCGGTAGGAGCAGAATTGATTTGACAATGAGCTTTTACAGCCTTAATGCCTATGGTAGCAGGAGGCACATACCCAGGTGGGAAGCAGGGCAGAGGAATACAGTGCTGCCCTCCTGGATAGTTTTAGTTTCTTCCCTTTTTTTAATGTTGTTTATGGTTTTTTTAATTTTTTTGTTTATGTTTTTGTTTTTGCTTCTATTTTGGGCGGCTTTTTTGGGGGTTGTTTTTTGATTTTGTTTTGGGGTTTTTTTGTGTTGTTGTTTTGTTTGGTTTTGCAGGGTTTTCTTTGTTGTTTTGTTTTTTGGTGGTGTTGTTGTTGGTTGGTTGTTTTTTATTTTCGTTTGTTTTTTTTCCTTTAATTTTCTTTCCCAGTGGTTCATCTCAGGCAAAATGACACTGAATGGAATTCCAGAGAGGCTCTTCCATGGCTGTACCATGGCTCAGCCCCCCGTCCATTTGGCCCCTACTGAGGCTCCCCACAGGCACCAACCTAGAGGGAGCCTGTGGCACCCCAAGGAAAGCTTGGGGCTGTCAAAGGTTTCACCCAATAATAATAATTCTGCTTGGGAGGATCCAAAGGAAAAGTTAAGAATATTCACCAACAATTTCTCAAAACAAAACCCCTCTCAGAACTGCTGATTTTCTGCACAGTTGTGCTGGTTTGGACTGAAGGGGGGAGTTAATTTTCATCATAGTGCCTGGTAGGGGGCTGTGTTTTGGATTTGTGCTGAAAACAGTGTCAAGAACTAAAGAAAATTTTTATTTGGTATGGCTGAGCAGCAATTACCCAGCAAGGCCTTTTTACACTCTCTTTTCCACAGAGCCTTTTCTGCCTTTCACCCTAACAGCGGAAAGGCTGGGGATGCCCAGGGAATTGGGGGGACATCCCCCAGCACAGGGCATCATGCTCAGCACACAAAGCTGGGCAGAAAGAGGAACAGGGGAATACTCAGAGGATGGAGTTTGTCTTCACCTTATACACACTGGGGAATGCCTGAACCTCTGCTGGGATGGGAATGAATTCCTCAGTTTGCTGTGCTTGTCTGCATGGCTTTTGCTCTACCCATTAACTGTCTGTATCTCAGCCCATGGGTTCCTCTCCAGGCCTGGCAATCAAGGACACCTCACTGCCTCAGGCCCTGAGAAATGTAAACAAAAGTGAGTTTGGGGTTGGGGGAGCAAACTTGGGGTGAATGACGTCATTACCTGAAGCTGTAATTGGCAGATTAACCCCCAATATGCAAATGGACCAAACTTTTATAAGTGTGAAACCTGTGATCTATTTCTGGGTGTAGCCCCTGGGGGGCCTAATCTGCCGAAATGCTCATGAAGGCCCTTCAATAAATATTCCTGCTTTTTATTCTCCTAATTTTGTCTGGCCTCTGTTTTTAGGTAGCCTGAAAAAGGCAGTGCTCTCACTTTTCCTCTTCCCATTCTCCCCCTCATCCCCACATGGGGCTGGCAGGGAGTGCCTGTGTGGGGCCGAGTTGCTGGCTGGGGTTAAACCACAACAGTTTACTATAATTACTTCTGCTGCCTGGAGCTTCCTTATCCCTCCTCCTGAGACCATTAAACCTACGCTGCTCCTCTTCAGAGCAAGGAAGAAAAGCTCTTCAGCCTTTAGTCTCCTTGGTGTTTTCTCTTGCTCTTTCCTTCCCCACTCATGAGACATCCTGGGGTTTGTTTGGGGATTTGGGCTGGTTGGTTGAGGGGGTTGTGTTGCTCTTTTAAACTGAGTATATAAAATTTGCATAAAATTAATTCACTTGCATTCTTCAGGGGAAGGGAAATTATTTCCTGTCTCAATTGGCCAATGGCTCCAGACCTTTCCATCCATGCATTTTCTCAAGGCCTGTGGGGTCTCCAAGACAGGAGCAGCACTATCAACATCAACTTCTAACAGGAATGGACACAGGTTGCAGCTGACATATTCCAGTGCTGGATTCCAGATTAGCTGTTGGTTGCTGATTTTAAAATGATGGGAGATTCACAGAATCCTAAAATGGTTTAGGTTGGAAGGGATCTTAAAAACCATCTCATTCCAACCCCTCTGCCATGGCAGGGACACCTCCCACTGTCCCAGGCTGCTCCCAGCCCTGCCCAGCCTGGCCTTGGGCACTGCCAGGGATCCAGGGGCAGCCACAGCTGCTCTGGGCACCCTGTGCCAGGGCCTGCCCACCCTCACAGGAGAGAAAATATTTCTTATCCAATAAAAAGAGCAGGAGATGCCAAGATGGAGATAGCACATCTCTGTGTCCTTCTAGTCCTGCTCCATGCCAAGACTTTGTGTCTGGATATCCCTGGCTTGAGTGCTCAGTGGGATTACAAGAGCCACTTTCTCATTTATTCTGGATACAAGAAAATTTGTTTGCTCAAAAGCAGTCTTGCCTTTCTTTGAGGTTTGTCATCACAAGACACATTGCAGAAGCCATTTCATCACTTGTGATTAAACCTACAAAGGACTATCTTTGAGAGGGCTAACTTTTGGTATTATCTCTGAGAGAAGAGAAGTTGGTCTACCTGAAGGTTCTTCTGCTTATCAATCTTTCTTTCCATGTAAATCTCATACTGAGATCATCCTTGGAAACTGCATTCCTGGTACAGAACTAGTAGTATGACCAATAAACTTAATATTGGAATTGTGTATTCTTAAATTCCCATGAATCACATACCAGACATCACCTCAGAAGAAGAAGAGAAACCCACCAGTTTTGTCAGCAAAATCTCTCTCCCAGCCACCCTCCCTTCTCTCCCAGCCCTGCCCCTCTCCCTCCCCTCCCACTACCCCATCCTTCTCCACTCCTGCCAAAAACTGTTCTTCCATCTAACCCCAAATCTAACATTCACCTCTCCTCTTGTTTCCCGTTCTCTAATTGCATCCTTCAAGTTTTGTATTGTCCAGCTCCTCTACATCCATCTTCCTCCTTCCATTACTCTCACTTTCCATTCTACTCCCCTCGTCCTCCCTACCTGTAAATGGTATCTGTCCTTCAGATACCACTTTGCCCTTTCTCGCTCCAAATCACCATCCAGCCCTTGGAAGCACTCCTTGCCTATTTTACCTTCTCCCTGTAAAATTTTTCCTAACTTTTCTTATTTTCTTCCTTCCTTTTTTTTTTTTTTCTTTTTCTTTTTTTTTTTTTTTTTTTTTTTTAAGGATGCTCCATAAAAATAAACTATCTCCTTTTTTGAAAGTCCCTGTGACCATTAAACCACCACACTCAGCAGTGAGTTTTTACGGCTCCTCATAAAGCCTCCTGCAGTCCCATTATAGTTGACTGAGGGAATAAAACATGGTTCAAAAATAATCCCAACTGTCTCCCATTACTGATTTCCTCCTGTGCCTCTTAACCAGTTAAAAAAAAATAAAAAAATCAACATATAAGAAGCACTCTGTCCCCAAATTTCAGAGCAGTGTCCAAAGGGAGAAAAGAGCTTCCAGGACAACTCCTGAATCCATCTTGATGGTTACCAGTCCTTGCCCAACATAGGGAGCAGATAAAACCCTCCCAACCTCTCCCCTTGTCCTGCACCACAGAGGTGACCAGTCAAACCCCTGCCTCCCACCAGAACACCTTGGAGGGGCAGTCATTCAGTTTTTTGGACAGAAATCATGGAGGGGAAGGAACTCAAGAAACTGAGAAAAGGAAGGTATGAAGTGGGGAAAAAGGGAAGGGAAGGGAAGGGAAGGGAAGGGAAGGGAAGGGAAGGGAAGGGAAGGGAAGGGAAGGGAAGGGAAGGGAAGGGAAGGGAAGGGAAGGGAAGGGAAGGGAAGGGAAGGGAAGGGAAGGGAAGGGAAGGGAAGGGAAGGGAAGGGAAGGGAAGGGAAGGGAAGGGAAGGGAAGGGAAGGGAAGGGAAGGGAAGGGAAGGGAAGGGAAGGGAAGGGAAGGGAAGGGAAGGGAAGGGAAGGGAAGGGAAGGGAAGGGAAGGGAAGGGAAGGGAAGGGAAGGGAAGGGAAGGGAAGGGAAGGGAAGGGAAGGGAAGGGAAGGGAAGGGAAGGGAAGGGAAGGGAAGGGAAGGGAAGGGAAGGGAAGGGAAGGGAAGGGAAGGGAAGGGAAGAAGCCCAGGAGCAGCTTCAGGCACAGAGGACAATTCTGGAAGAGGCCCCAGGCTTGCCTTCAGCAGCAGGTGGCAAAGGCACCACTCCATGGACGTGTTTTGGGATAG
Organism: Melospiza georgiana; assembly: GCF_028018845.1. Taxonomy (NCBI): domain Eukaryota; kingdom Metazoa; phylum Chordata; class Aves; order Passeriformes; family Passerellidae; genus Melospiza; species Melospiza georgiana. The sequence continues at coordinate 4,913,905 of NC_080449.1, read as the reverse complement.
GGGAGCAGGAGGAAGTGACACAAACACCAAGGGTGAGTCAGAGCCACACCTCACCAGGGGCTGTCCCCAGCCCCTCCGGCTGCTGTGCACAGGCTCTGCCTCAGCAAGAGTTTTCTGGGTTGTGGCCAAGGAAGGGATTGCTGTGAAGGGTATTAGGTGTAACAGGATGTTTTCCCAGAAAGGGCTAAGGCAGAAGTTATGTCATTGCTTTGACTTCCTTTCTTCCACACCTCCACCAGGGATGAAAATGGATCCCAAGGTGGGAAAAAACTTTGAACATGCAGTCAGCCACTGACTCTCCCTCTTTTTGAATGAGTTATTTAGAAGTACTAATAATTGAATTAGGGATGAGCACATTTTCTGGCTGTCCAAGCTTTCTCTCCTTCCCTCATGCTGACGTTCCAAACAGACTGTTAGACAGTTATACCATTACTAGATTAAAAGGATGTCACAGGCAGCTTTGATGATAAATTCAAGTGATCGTATTAACTGAAAAAAAAAAACCTCTTTAAAATAATGATGTTGGCTTTATAACATTATTCTCTGCAGCTGTGGCAGAGAGCAGGAGAGTGATAGATCCATATCAGAAGATGGGTAACGTCAGCCTAAAGTTTCTCTTGGAATCACAGAATCATTAAAGTTGGAGAAGATCTCAAGTCCAACCTTTGACCAAACAATCCCTTGCCCACTAAACCACATCCCAAAGTGCCACATCCACTCATAGTTTGAACACTTCCAAAGATGGAGACTCCACCACTTCCTGGGCAGCCTTTTCCAATGTTTCACCATTCTTTCAATGAAGAAAATTTTCCTAACATCCAACCTGAACCTCCCTGGTGCAACTTGAGACCCTTGTCCTATTAGTAGTTGCCTGAGAGAAGATTGATTAATGCTAAGAAAAAGTGTAATCTTTAATTAATTTGTCATTGCTCAGCAATTGCTCTACAAAGTTAAAATGCAAAGTGTATTTTAATGATAATTATGACAAGGAGATGTCATTTGGGGTAGGAACATTTCTTCCCAACACTTGGGAGTGAGGTGTTGCTTCCAACCTTTGTTCCCTAGTTTTCTCCAGTTTGCTTGTCTCTATATGAGAATAAGGACATTTTCCATAGATCATTTACAACTCCCCAGAAGTTCAGAATTTTGTTTGAAGGACCATCCCCAAAATTCAGATATTTTGCTGCCTCTGCTATAAGCTCTCCACATTCCTTCAAAATTCAAAGGAGGGCAGGAAACTTTCCCTAGGATTCATGCATTGCCTCTGGTTAATTCTGACATCATCCAAAACTCCCTGATGTTTTGACATTCCTGGTGCTGAGAATCCAGGAATTGCACTTTTTTATGGAAGCTGAAGCTTTCTGCAAAGATAACGTGAATCTCTTCTAAAACACAAAGTAAATTAAAGCAAAGATTAGGGGGAAAAGACACATTTCCTTCCTCCAAACTTGCACCAGCTATCCTTAGCTGGCAGCCTGCAAGAAAGACAAGTTTAGACCTTCCTCCTATGCTCTGTGTCAGCTCAGTGTAGGTTGAGGATGATGATGATCCACGTGAAGCTGCCATGGCAGAGCTGCAAGAGTTAATGCAGCAATGAGCAACACTACTTAAGAGAAATAAGTGAACTGTAAGCTGTCCACAAATATCAGCAGAGTTTTTGACAATAATGATTAAGAAGATTTCATTTTACAGCCAGGTAATGCCAAATGTATTGTTTGCACCAGAGCCTGACACTTCCCACAGTGCATAACGTGACAGTCCCCAAGACTCTCCATTTTTCCCTCTTTCAGTTTTTTTGCCTCATCATGTTTTAAAAGCCCAGCCATCTGTTGCAATTACAGCACTGAATTACACCACCACAGATGGGAGAAAATTCATAAGGCTGCAGAGTCAAGATTTCAGTGATTGGGAAATCTCTGAATTATGCTCGAGCAGAAATTGATCCCCACACTACAGCAACATCACCAACGCTACAACCACGAGCTCTGATATCACATCAGCCTCAGGGCTGCCCCTCTCCCTGCACAGATCCCTCATCCAGGAGAGCACTGCACAGCAAATAAAGCTGATTTTGGCACATGAACATGGACAGGAGGCTCTTCCTCTGCCATGCACTGATAATTCAGGAGCAGGGGCTCCAAAACCAGGCAGCAATGCACAGTTGGAGGATTAGCTGAAGATACAGGATGAGAGAAATGCACGTCACAAGAGTGAGAGGCCCCCACAAGCTATTAACAAATGTCAAGTATTTTTGTGTGGATGTTTGAGAGTTCCACATTCAAACAGCTGTGAGCATGTTTGGGTTTTTTTTTTTTTTTTTTTTTAATGGGTAATACAAAATAATTTCCTCCCAATTTGTTCCTGGAAAGAGAAGATGACTTTGGCTCAAACGTTTTAAGAGATGAACCAGAAGGAAAAATTTCAGTCTGCATGAGTAACTGAAAAAAAAAAATCATAGTTTTATATTGACAGCACTAGAAAATCATAACCTTGGCCATTGTCCTGCACCTGGCTCATGCTCAGAAGCAGCTACACCTGAAGGCATTTGTTTTAATGTAGGTTTGGGGTTTTGCTTTGGTTTTGTTGGGAGTTTTAAGCTGCAAGTGGAATTCTGGATCATTCACAACTCCTCTTGAAACTATATAATATTAAACTAATAGTTCTGGCCAAAAGAGATGAAAATTAAGAGAAAACAAAAGCTTTTGAAAGAGTCCAAATATTTCAGTTCCAACTTTTTACAGTGATGGGAATCAGTTTTTTACTCCATATGAAGTTTGGAGACCAAATTTACCTCCATTTATGTTTATAGCACTGAACATTCAATGCTTTATTTGGAACTACACAAAAATTGTTGCCCAACCAGATGCCCTCCATGTCTTGAGGGAGAGGCACTTCACAAGGTGGCAAAGACAAGAGGCCATTGCATCAAATATCAGCAGAACTCTTCTGCAGGCTGAAATCTTTTCAAGATCTGCAGGAGCCTCTTTCCAGGACTTTTTGCATACATCTTAGGGAGACAGAAATATTTCCAAGACTCTGGTTATCTGAGGCTCTGCTTTCCCTCTTTGGGTGTGGTTTGGGAGATGCTTTCCAGAGGCATCCTCCTCAATCCTGCAGGCACTGCTGTCTGCATTAACACCTCCATATTTGGCTGAATTGCTGGCCCAAGGTACTTTCTGGAAGTTAGTTTTCCACTCCTGACTTCCACACTGGAAGGTGTCTCTGCCCATGGCAGGGGCTGGAATGAGATGATCTTTAGGGCCCCTTCCAACCCAAACCATTCCACGACTTGCAGCACTGACTGTTCTCTGCAAGGGCATTTTGGTTCATCTCTGGGAAGCTTCCAGGAGACTGTGGAAAAGATATTCATTAAAAACATGTCAATGTGGTGTTTGGCCTGTCCTTGGAGCAGCCCAGAAGTCTCTTCTTTCAGGGGTAGTCTCTTGTCTTCCAAAAGCTACATCAGAAGTTATTTCATTTTTTTGTCTCTGGGAGGGGACAAATTTCCCTAATTCATTGAATCATTCCGATTCTAATTTGAGCTATTTATTAACAAAGGAATCTGTCACCTTGGAGGAGAGAGCTCAGCTCCAGACTGAGGGAGGATGCTTCTTCTCTTTGCCATGCAGGAAGCACTGGCCAGATTGTGCTCCACTATCAATGCACTCAGTCTCTTTTTCAGGACAAACTATAAATTTTTCCAGCAAGTGCACTTATTATAAGTTTGTTTGCCAAGTGGAGTGGTGATGCCTCCCTCCTTGATTATGGTGATATAAAAGTGTTTTTGTTTCAAATGAAAAACAAATGGAATAGATTCCCCGGCCTTCCAACCCTCACAGGCACCTTTGGTAGGAAGTTAATCACTCAGCAAGGGTGAGGGGGAGGAAATAACTTTTTTGGATGCCCCTTCTTATGCTATGGACAGCTGATCATGCTACAAGGTAATCCACAATGAATTATTTCTGACAATGTTTTACAAAAGTGACACAATGGTGTGCAAGTCAAAAAAGAGCTCTAGGCCAAATCTCTAGAAAACATAAATTGATTTATACAGGAGAAAATGCCCCTTTGTCTGTAGCTCACATATTTATTCATGCCAAATCAGTTAATGGAGAAGTTTGGGGTTTTTTTTCCACATTGTTGGACAATCTGCTTTGGGATAGTTTTGCTGGTTCCTGCATAAGAGGAACCTCATGATCAGAGCCAGTCTCCACCCATATCCAGCTGTGCCCAGCACAAGGACCAGAATCTTCATCCACATGACAGAACAACAGGTGAGACCAAAGTTAAAACAAAGCTTTTTATCCCAAAGGAAAAATGAGCCAAAAATGACCTGCAACACAATGTGGTTTTCGGGGTTGCAGCCCCAAGGGACTGGATTCCATGTTTCCCCACCAACTTTCCTTCAGCTGTTACACATCCATTCCTAACTATCACTTTCTGCTAGATCCATGCCCAAAAAATCAGTGTGTGTACCCATGGAATGCCACGGGCCCTCACTTCTGGGAGCTTAGATGGAGCAACCGTATTTCACTGGCAGAGTTAAAAGAAAGCATTACCCACTCCTCTCATCCGAGACTGCAAGGAACACTCAGAGAGGGATTTCTTATCTCCCAAACATTCCGAGGCCTGGCCTGAAGGACACGGGCTCCGTCTCCTTGAAATAGCACACGGCGTATTACATCAGGCTCGCGCCTGTCCCAGGCTGAACTACAGAGTAACTGGAGAATGGAAAAATGCTGCCAGCGCCCAAGTTGCCTGTTGCCACCTCCCACTGTAAGCTCCTTATCTGGGAAAATGCCTCGTGAACAGCATGGCAGATTTTCAACTGACGAGCCACTGCCCCTTCTCGTGCCCATCCTGCCCAAAACTGCCCCCGTGGCATCAGAGCTGACCCCAAGCAGGACAGTCCTGACCCCAAAACCCCACAGGAGGAAGGTTAGGGTGAAGGGACAGCTCTGTGGAAGAGGATTGCCCTTTCTGGGCTTTCGTAGCTTTACGTGTAACACACCAGAATTCTGATAAGGAGGGAGGGGCAATGGCTATTTTGCCATCAGCTGGAATAAAATTAGCTTAGGTGAGTAAGGGTGTCTGGCTGGCAGGAAGCCTATTTCAAATACAGCCCAGTGAGCTCAGCTCCACGGCCAAGAAAACAGTGGGATTTGTATTTTAAAGTGCTTCACTAGATCAAGTGCTCGTAGCCAAAGCCGAGAGAAGTCGGAGGGGGAGGAATGGGGTGGTGGCAGCTGGGAGTCTGGCAGCTGTGTGATCTCTGGGGGCTACAAATGAACATGTAAATTTCTATATTAAGCAGCAAAAGCATCTATTAGAGTAAAATTGCTCCAGCTTAATTGTTAGATAGGCATGTTTGTTAAAATACAATTTAGGCAAGATCGTATCATTCTTCCTCACTCAGGAGCGTATTCTCGATAACGTCGTTTGTCAGCAACTGCCTATTATGTTAAATAGCTGAGGAATTGCTGGATAACTTTCTGCTTAGATAATAACATTAAAGTTTCTCGAAGCATTTTAGAAGTCTGACTAATCTCGCTGTCTCTCTATTTTATTTTTCTAAAGTGAATTTAGTGCTGGTGAAAGGTTCCAGATTGACAGCCCTGGAGACAGGAGCTGATTGCTTATCCACATAATAGGTATGGTCCAGACAGCTGCAGTGCACACATGGCTCCCTCCCAGCCACAGGCTCTGGTTCCTGCACCTTGCAGAGTCATCTTGAGCACTGGAGAGTGGCTTCAAGGTACATGGATGGTGATGGTGAAGGGAGCTCACACAGGGCATCCATGGTGTTGTCAGGTTAATCCTCTTGGGTTTCCTTTACAGCCAGTTATTTATATATGTATGTATATTTATATATATGTATATATTTATATAATGATTCACCCTCCAGAAAAGCCAGCAGGAGCCCACCTTTGTCTTATCCATCTCCTTTTGACCACTGAGGGAGCCTTGGGGCTTCAAGCTCACAAAGCTGAAGCCATCTACGTGGCTCACTCAGACCTACAGAGAGTCACTGTGGCTCACTGACCATCTGGGGACTGACAGCTTTTGTGCCTTTCACCACTGGCAAGCAAACAGCCACAGCCTCAAACCAGTCTTGAAGCCCAGGCCTTGAGAAACACCTGCAGCTGAGAATGGGCAGAGGCATGGAAAACAGTCTTTGGTCACAACTGCCTAAAAGTTGGGAAAGAGACTTTGGTCAAAGCTGCCTAAAAGTGCAACAACCGCAGCCAGACAAATGACAGGGGGTTTGTTTGCTTCTGACACATCCAGAACTGAAACCACCTGGGTGCCTGGACAATCATCTGCTGGCAGCAACGTCCAGACAGCAACAACCCAAGATGCCTTTGAATGACAAACTGGTTACAGGAAACCTAATGGCATGTATTGCTAAAGCTCTCCAAGTCCCTGACTCACAGCCTCACTCCCCATTCAGCTCTCATTCCTGGGCATTCCCACATACTGAAAGATGGATGCATTCATGAGAACAATATCACCTTGCAGGAGACATGACAGCTTGTGAGAAAGCACTTGGTTAAGGGTGAAAGGTGGAAAAGGCATTTCTGGAAAATGCATTGAGCCAGAAAAGTCCCCTTTACGAATTGCCCCAACACGTTCTCTCCTGCTGACAGCACTGGAAGGTCTGCTTCGGCAAATCCTACTCCAAAATTCAATCAGTTAGGTTGAATCCATGCACAGCATGCAGCAAACAGGCTAAGAAAGCAGCACATCTAAGCAAATTGGGTAGATCTGGATGATATTCCACCTAAATGAGGAGGATTTTTCATTTTGCTGTCGTTTCTGTTCTCATTTGGAGAAATGTTTTCTCTCTTTGGATACTGACATGACAAGCAAAGAGGTGATGAACTGAACCAGGCTATGGCTTCTTCACAGAGGAGAAGGCCTTTTCTCTCTCCAGCCAGCTGCCTCCAAACATCCACATCCAAGCTCAGTGCTAGCAAGTCATTCCTGTAATGAATTAGGGCATTTTCTGGCATCAAACCCTTGTGACAGCCAGGGTGAAAAGCAATCCTAGGGAAAGCCATGCTAGATAAATGACCTTTACTCAACAATTCTTAGGTTGCTCTTGAGAAACTGTAATTGTTGGAGGAGGGAGGAGGAAAAACCACAAGCCTCAACAAGGAGAAAGGGTTTATGCAATAGTTCCTTGTTTTCCAGCATTCCCCCAAACAAACATCGCAATGGCAAAGTCTGGACTTTCATTTCATACTCTTTTGGCTCTCAGAGGGGGAATATCTACATCCCCAGTCTTGCAAAGGTGTATGTACATTCTTAAATATGTATCTTATGATTGCTGCTTCTTGCAGCTACTCCCAGGGTGCAGAGCTTTGTTTACACACAAAAGCCTTTCCAGAATTGGGGGTTTGTGTTCTTCTGTGCTTATTCAAATGCAATCAGACATTATCAGTTTCATTTCCTACCACTGGAGCATTACAATTGCAAATAATTTCTCTTTCATCCCAAATATTGACTATTTCAAGCCACAGAGTGAAATCGCAAACATTGGAGTTATCGCTCTAAAGAACACACACAGCATAAGAGCTGAGCTCAATCCAGTCCCAAAATTGATTTGGCCTCCACACTTTTGCAAATTAAGTTACGTATTTCCATGCTCAAGTGAAAAAACCAACATGTAAATTTAATGCTTAATATTTAAACAAAGTGCTCAATGTTTACACACTAAGTTCTTTTTTTTTCTAAATTTAGGCTTTTGCCTAAGTTAGACAGAAAATAGTAAGAGGTGAACCTCAAACCATTGGAAGGTTGGGCCCAATTCAGAAGCTTATCCAAACGACTTCTGTGTTTGAAAAACATTGGCTTGAAAACTTGCAAGAACATGAGTCATCTGGATGTCACTCTGACTTATTATAGACCATCAAACTTTGAGAGATGGTCCTCAAGTTCTTTCTGATCACCTGTTTGGCCATTGCTTTCAAGTTTAATGATGCTGAGTCACACCAATGATAAAATCTTCTAGAAAACCACTTTTGTCTGTCTGTGGCAGAGCCACAGCCAAATGAGGTCTGTCTGAGCCATGCCCCGGTTTGCTCCCATCTCAGCCTGTTCCAGTCCACCCTGGAACATTCCCCAAGGCTGTGGCTGATGCAGAGGTGATACAAAATTAATAGATCTGCATTGGACTCCCCAGTCCTGCTGTCACCAGGGGTATTGCAGAAAGGCCCTAAGATTTCACCCGCAGCACCTCTCTGTCAGTTCAGTTTATGTTAAAAGCCACAGAAAAAAAATATCAAATCAAACCTTGTGGCTGATGCAAGATGTGGATGTGAGAGAGTTATATAAAGTGATGAACAATGACATTCACCCCAACTACACCCCAGGGCTGGGCAGTGCACCATGAGAAGAACAGTTTTTCTCCAAACTAAATGTGTATCCACTCTGAGGAGAAACCTTCATGGCCTTATCTCTAGAGACTGTCCAAAAACATCACGTGGATCTCTTGTTCTGTTAAAACTCACCAGTAACCCACCACGTTGGGGCTCCCATCTCTCTTTATCTGTTTATTGTACAATGATGTGATCCACCACGAAAATCACAGCAGCCCTCAAAGACCAATAAACAATTGAAATATTCTTAGCTCAACAGTCCAGGAATAATAACCATTCTTATCACTGAGAGATAAAGGGAGACAAGAAAAGATAATAAGAGGATAACCAGGGTTTCTGGAGCCTAAGCAAAGCTTGATACCACTCAGAGTTTCAGTTAAGTAATGTTTTTTTCTGCTTTAGTCTAAGAGAAAATAAACCTGAGTGCCACTGAGTTAATAAAAACCAAAACCATCGGAGCAGAATATGTTTTGCAGAGAACAGTAAAGCCTGATTTTTAAAGAAAAAACAACCAAAACAAAAACAAACAAAAAACAAACAAAAAAAATTCCTGTTTATGCTCCTTAAATACTGCATTCAAGTCCATCGATGTTAACAGAACCTTCACTGACTTTATCATCCTTTCCTTCAAAATTGCTTTTCCTTCGTGGAATTACCTAAGTGGCACCCATCCTGCTGTTGTTCAATGTTAGGGTAGAAGATTCTTTCCACTGGCAGACCATTGGGTTGCTCTGACATGGGGAATGACCTGGGGATGAAGACCACCAGGTGGGTGGGAATTTGCCCTTAGGTATTTCTGCCTGCAGTTATATCATTCCAAACTGAGACAGAAAAGACCAACAGAGAGAGCCAGAATGTCAAATAATAAATAAATAAGTGCCTTTAAGTAATGGCAGTAACTTAAACCAAAATTAGCCATCACCTATGATGCTCCTCCAGGAATTTCTGGACTCATTCCTCTAACAACTTCAGAGAAGAAACCCAGGCTATGAAAGGACCAAAGCTGTGTCCTCTGATGGCGACATCACAGAGATCAAACCCAATTAAGGAAACCTAAAAAAAAACTCCTATTTTTATTCCTGCAACCTCTGGTAAATTTTATTTCTGTGTCTTGAGGTGATTATTTTTCCCTTTTGATACCATTTTCAGTGCATGCCCTTCATCTCCCCTGCGGAGTCAGCCCAAATGTCAGTGAGACTATTAATGGTGTGTACTTAACACACATACTTACAGTATGTTCATTCTCTGGGAGACTAAACATTATTGAAAGGTTACAGCATTTATTTTGATGTGTGTCTGTTTAACCAATTCTAGCAAATGTTACACAAACACAAAATGGGTTTTCCTTCTCTCTTACTCACAAGCCACCCTGCACCAAAGGTTTTCAAGCAGAAATCCTCCCTCAAATCAATGAGGAATTAGAGAAACCCTGATGCCACGCTATGGCATATGGAGATATTTTGAATATACAGCAAAGAGATGTGTAAAGGAGAAAGGAACATTTCATCCTTACTCCCTGGAGCCCTACTAAAGTCCAGATTCAAGTCCATCAGTTTCTATCAACTTCTGGCTGATTTCAGGGACCACCTCTCCGGCAGCCATGTGATATTAGGAAGAATACCTAAAAGAATCAGGTAGGTTTGTTCCTCACTATCTTGATTCCCATTTAAAGGAGATTTGGATGGATTTCTTGTGATTCCTCAATATTTTCTGTTTCCATTGGGACTGGACACAACAGTTGGTAAGCATCATCCTTTGTGTGGCCAAGTCCTAGCAAGAAACAAAACCATGGAGAAAACACCAAAACCACTGCAAATCACTATTAAGAATTTAAGTTTTTTATTATCTCAGCTGCAGTTTAGAGAAGATTCAGCCACGCACCCATTCTTAACAGTTGCCACTACTTTGCAAAAGTGGGATTAATAATCCCCACTACAGCCACTAACAACTCTATTGACTCTTACGTGCTATTTCAAGAGAGACCTTTAGAAAGAAAAACCAAAAAACCACAAACAAACCCAACCAAGCAGTTTCCCCCTTCTTACCTCAAACTCTGCATAAGGACACAAAGATTTAGTGCAAGGGAAACCCCACCTCACACCTCATCTGACTGCACAGAGAGGCGAGGGCATGCGAGGCCAGAGCAGAGTCAGGTGTTGTGTTTATCATGTGCTTGTTCCACCTTGTTTCACTGCACCTCGGGGGCTGCTCCTGGGGAATACATCCAGTGCCATCAAAGCAGAGAGCTGACATAAACACTGCTCACACGAAACCAGAATCAGAGAGCAGCAGCAGCAGCAGCTAGTGGGCAGAATATTAGGGGAGCTGATGAATAGGTTCCCTCAGTGTACAACCCCAGCCCAAAAATGTGACTTTCCACTGCCAGTCATCAATTAAATTCAGCGTCTTTTCTTTATGCTGGAACGGATTGGACTGACTGGGTTCCTTAACCAAAAGGTCAAATGTGAAAATAAACTAAGGAAAACCAGGCTGTCCTTTCCTCAAGCATCCCAGTCCTCTGACACCTTCTTCTTGGACTCCAAACTGCTCTGTTTCTCAGCTACTCTTCTCCCACCAACCCTCGGCTCAGCCCCTGGTTCTTACCTTCCTTCCAGCTGCCAGCCAGCACAGACAGCTGCCCAGGCACTCTGAGACCTGGAGCAGCTGGAGCAGCAAGGAGATTTGCGGCTGCAGGCAATTGGGAAGGGTGTCAGAGACCTCTAATTGCTCCCAGAGAGCCCTGCAATCCTTCCTGTGCCTTCTCCAAGGGGATTGTAGATGTGTCCTGGGTGATGATATGGAGCAGAGGAGGAGCTTGGAGTTGAAGTAGTAGGAAAGAGCAGCTGGTTCTCCATCTCAGCCATGCTTCCAGCTCCTCGAAGGGTTCTTTAGTTCATATCCATCATGTCCCAGCTCTACCAGTAAGCCAGACTGGGAAGCTCTCAGTGCTCTGCCTCCAGCCAAGCAGCCTTGGAGGAGGGAAGAGAAGAAATTGTCCTTGTGTGAACACAGGAATCCTTGGTCCTCAGGAGATGGCCTTGGACGAAATGCTCTTCCCAGGGCAGACAGCCTAGAGATCATCTGGAAGGGAGCTCAGCAGCTCCTGCACAAACAGCCACTGGCATTTTCCTATCACCAGGGCTGCAGCCTGACAAATCAGTAAATAAAATAGAAACCTGAGAATGGCCATATCTCCATTCCTTGGCCAGCCCTCAGAGTAACAGAGAAGGTTCCACACTGTAGAAGAGGGTCCCTGGGGCAGCAATTTCCAGATGTTTTGCCATTGGCTTCACTTCCACCTGGAAGCATCATTTCATGTGAACTTGTCCCAGATTTATGAGCACCCATTGTGCCAGATCTGCTGAGAACATATCAGCCTCCCCTGGCACCAGTGCACAGTGAGTTCAGTGATCCTTTCTTATCATGGCATCCCATTCCCTGCTCACAAAGGACATAGGGGGCTGGACTTCTGGGGACACCCAGAGCATAAAGGAATGCCCTTCTCTCACCTGGAAAGAGAAATGACTCAGAAAAGCACAAAAACTTCAGCCCAGCTGGGATAAACCAGGAACTATTCCCAAACACGACACCGAAGCTCCCACTGAAAGTTTAAAAGCAAATATTTTCAGAATTCATTTTTCAATTTCATGCCACCTCTCCACTAATTGCTTGTGGCCAGGATCCTGCCTGCCAAGACCTTACAAAACGCTACCAACCGATGCTAGGAGAGGAATCTTCAGGGGGAATTCTCACACAACAGCCCCACAGCCACAAGGAACAATGCACACAGACACACTTTGAAGGAGCCACCCACTCCTCGGACACCTCTCCAAAGCAGTTCCCCAGTTTCTGGAGTGCCCTCCCTCTCCTGTGCCCCTGCTTGCAGCAGGATGGGCCCTGCAGAGGCTGCATTGCACGGTCTGTAGGGCCCTTGGGGTGTCAGAGCAGCTCAGGCAGAGCAACCAAACAGCTGCAGAGTTTCCGACCATCTCAGCATAACAACCCCAAGTCAATGAGCGGGGAGGAATGCGGAGACCTCGACGGTGCCTCTCGACACCCATCTGTTTTTTAGAGTCAACTGGCCTGAACTCCTCTGCAAGCTATTAGCTCTGAATGTCCAGTCGAGGGCTGTGTTCTCTGGGTGTGCTTTAATTCCAAAGTAAACTCTTTTGCCTCGAGAAACATGCGACACAATAAACTAATTTGAGTTGAGCTTAGCGTAATCTTTCTGGGCTTTTTGTTGTTTTGATCTGATCCCAGAAGTGGAAGTCTGGTTTAGGTATCGTGTTTTTGTTTTGTTTTGGGGTTGAGGGGTTTGGGTTTTTTTCACTCTTTCTGGGATCTGCTCTCCACAAGCCAGATTCCTGGATTTGACAAGTTCTGTTTTATTCTACTCACACTGCCACCTGCACAGCAAAGAGATTTAAAAGGCTGACTTCTCTGTTGGTAAAAGCAACAACAAGTAAACACAGAGCTGTGTTCAGGACAGGCTGAAAGGAATTCCAGCTTCCTTTCTTCATATTAATTTACAGCCTGTCCCTCCCCATTTTCCTGTGCCCTATCCTTGTACCTGGCCAATGCTTTTCCTCCATACAGTGCACTTAAGTTGTTTTTCTCACACGAGATTTGTTTAATAATCCTTTTTTCTGCACTTTGTAATTTTCCCCCTGCCTGCAGACAACACGACGAGGAGCACACAGTACACAGACTGCCTCAGGGCCACTGCTGTGCTGAGCAGTGTCACCTCCACGTCCTCTCACCAGGCCAGCAACACCCAGAGACTGCAGCAATCCCATCAAGAGCCTGGTGATGTCATCTGATGCAATTTGCCCAAAATCCAGACAAAATGAGGCCAAACCTTGCTGATGGTGAAGTGACTCATGTTGTACAGAGAGTCCTGCACAGGGTCAAAGGGAGGTCCAGAAGCCCTGATTCAAGATCTCTTGTGTGGCTGACCAGACCACAGCTCAAACAGGAAGGGTGGGGAGCAGAAAAGAAGGAGTTTCACTGCAGCCCAGACCCAGCAGCACCAGCCTGGGTTTTCAGGCGATAAGCCCAAGGTACACACTTCTGCTGCAAACTTTAATTTTGGAAACCCAAAGGTCAGGGGATTGGAAGTTTTGCTCGGCTCCTGCTGAGGTCTGCCAAGCACTGCTGTAACAACGCTGCTTTCTGAGGATGTTGCAGGCACGGTAACGCAAAAGGGAAACCAAGATTAATAAAACAGAAACAAGGAATCCCTTCATATAAAAATAACAGCAAATAATGCACTGTAGAAGCTGTTTGGTGAGGTGAGATCTGATGTTATAACTCAGTGGGATCCTCCAGCCCAGTGCAGAGCTCACAAAACTTCTAAGGACAACCATGGTTTTTCTGGACTTTTCATCAATTCACAATAATATCACTATTTAAAATAAGTCCATGAAGTAAGAATCTAAAAAGGTAAAGTCCAACTGTTTCTAAACATAAGCAGGTCTTTCCCTTCAATCTGTGTACCCTTCCCACTCCCTCCAGGTTCCCTCCCTCCCTATTCAGATAAACCAAAGTGAATAAGCACACCAGGATGCAAGAGCAGAACAAAATGACTAAGACTCTGATGTGTAATAATATGTCTGTACTGTAAGTAGACATAAACCTTTTAAAAATTCAAAATAGGTGACTCAAAGCTATAGAGAATTTTCCAAACACCAGATGGAACAAAGAACCTCACATTAAGATATTTTCAGTTAAGGCAATTACACTTAAATAAAGCTGCTTATTATTGTAATTGCAGAAAAGCTCTACAATGCAGCTTGGCTTTGATGAAGAGGCTCTGCCTGAGAAGCATTCAGGGCGCACTGCCATGATTTGACATCTGTCTTGCTCCCAGTCACTCATCTTCACTCACTGGAGAACAGAATCATAAAATGGTTTGGGTTGGAAAAGACCTTAAAGATTATCCAGTGCCACCCCTGCCATGGCAGGGACACCTCCCACTGTCCCAGGGTGCTCCCAGCCCTGCCCAGCCTGGCCTTGGGCACTGCCAGGGATCCAGGGGCAGCCACAGCTGCTCTGGGCACCCTGTGCCAGGGCCTGCCCACCCTGCCAGGGGAGAATTCCTTCCTAATATCTACCATCAATTTCCCCTCTTCCCATTTGAGCTCATTACTCCTTGTCCTGTCAACGCAATTCCTGATGCAGAATCCCTCTCCAGCTTCCTTGTCGCCCCTTCACAAGAAGAACAAGACTGCTTGTTTCTAGACTGCTTGTTTCAAGACTGATAATTTCAAGCAACTGCAAATTAGATGCTGTTGCAAAAGAGCTTCGGTTTTGGACAAAAATCACACCTCATTGTGAATATTATAGTGCCCCTTGGTCTGCAGAGAGGGAGTCAGTGCCAACAGGTAGGAGGGGATAAGGACACTGTTGTGCTGCAGATAATGGGTAAACCAGGGACTAAAAGCTTGACTTGTTAGTCTGAGCTCAGTGCAGGACTGAGACTCAGAACTTAAGTGCCAGACATGAGCAGAATGCTGCACAGCTTGTACTGTATACACACCAAATCCCTCAGCCCCTTAGCAAGGCAGCTTCACAAACCAAATTCAACAATGATCAACTTTCAGCTACAGAACTCATAGGATGACCCAAATCCACAAAATGCATAGCAGAGAATAACTGTATTCAGTACCAGTTGATCAGATAGGCCCTAAAATACCTTTTAAAAACAGGAGTAGTGTAATTGAATATTCAATCTACAGTTAACAAAAGATAACTCCACATCAAGGTACTTCTGGAACGCAAGAATGCCAAATATTCTGCTCCAGGCCCAATCCTGATTAGGTGCCTTGGGCTAAAAGGAAATACTTTTTATTTCTGTTACAAAACATGTATAAACAGAAGTGCTGGGTAATGCAATGTGAAAACCCCTGAGCAGGGATTCCAAGATTTACCCCATTAATCATAAATTACTAAGAAAAACAAAATATAGAATAGCTCGCTTTGTTTCCTTTGCCTTCCGAAAGAAGCGGCAGCCACAAACACGTAGGTAGGGATGATAAACCCGCAGTGATGGTGTAGAAACCACATCCAGTGTGTTTGCAGGGCTGATTGTTCATGAGGGTGGCTCACTTCCGAAGGGGAGGGCTGGGTTTTGCAATGATTCCTCACCCAGGGGAGAATTCCCAGCACAGCCGTGTCCCCTCGGCAGGGCTGGGGACCCCGCCAAGAGCGTGGGGAGCTCTGGGTCTGCCCCAGCTCCGGCCCCTCCTGGAGCTGGACAAGAATCCAGCTCGCTTCCCTGCCAGCGCAGGTTTGTCTTTAAGGACGTTTTCTAGGATTTTGTCCAGCTGCTCCAAAGGCCCAAACAATTGGATTCCGCCAGTGCGCTGCAGTGATGGCTTCATAGCCCAGCACCCTTTGCTTCTAAACATTTCCCAATAAACAAAATTGGGTTTCTCCCCTGTTTTGCTCCTTTCTTGATTTCCCTTTCTGGCAAGGGCATGGCACAGAATGAAAATCCTTCAGGAGTCACCTGGTTGGGATAGCAGTGTTTTATCCCGTCTCCTTACTTTCAAAGGATAACAGTAATCCAATGGTCTTAGGAGCCACTCATCTTGGTGCAAGTCCAAGTGAAAGTAATGGAACTCTCACTAGTCCTAAATACATTCTAACCATAGTAACCCTCTCCACCCCCATCCTATTTCCACTTCTATCCAAAGACAAAATTTCTCTTAAGGAAATAAATACGGGATTTTTCTGCAGAAAAGCAGATATCCCCTGAACCTTTATGATCTTAGGGGAGCTTGGTCATCAGCTGAACAGGGGTCTGGAAAAGGTTGCTGCAATTGCTTTTTTCAGGTCTACCCAACACCTTGCCCTCTTGATCTTAAGAATGGTTGGGAGCTTTCCCCTCTCTTCCCTATATATCCATATCCCTCAGGGACATTACTCTCTCACCTTGGATTTCTTGCTGTCTACTTTACAAAGCCTCCTTTGGCCATGTAATTCCCAAACTATTATTATTAATATTTTTATTTTTATTATTATTATTATTATTATTATTATTAGTAGTAGTAGTAGTAGTAGTAGTAGTAGTAGTAGTAGTAGTAGTAGTATTTTGCTCTGGATTTTGAGTTCACACCCAAAAGACCAGTGCACACAGTGCAGCTTCCTCAGGCACTTTATCAAGCAGTTCCCACCACAAGGCTCTATGAATCCTCAAACTCTGACTGATAAATAATGCATTCCAGCAAAATATAAATCCATTTCCTCCTATTAGCTACAATTACAGCCTAAAATAGTAATGGAGGGATCGGGTTACTAAAGCAGCCACGCTTTCATTAAGAGCATTCACCATTCACGTCGCACTTGGAGTCCAAATAGGATAATTTCACATTCACCTTTCCTTTGGTCATCGTCTCCCTCCACTTATTGGCACTGAGAGGTTTTGCCCGGTTTTCTCCTGCACCACTTCCAGATCCTTGTGGGGGCTAATGACTGAATCAAGCCTTCCTTTGCCTGGGTTATTTAATCCCACCTGGGCATAATAAATGGGAAATCCCCAGCTCTCTTTACAATATTTGTAGCACTGGGACGCTTTTACGACATTATTACAACTGGAGCATTGTTGTACCTTGAGATATTTTTTTAGAGAGGTTTCACTACAAGGAATTTTCTCTTGATATTTGGCCTGAGTTTCACTTATTTTCCTTCCGCTGCCTACAGATTTGCTTCTGTTGGCTCAAATGAGACATTTCTGTTTCTCTCTAGTATTTATGTGTTTGAAGATAGTTATCATATACCTACTTAGTCATTTTAAACCAAATTTAACAATATTTAACTCTTTTTAATCTCCTACTCATAAATCATCTCTCCCTGGTCTCCTTTACCAATGTCAGGAATGTTTTCCTACAGTTCCAGGAGAGAAATATGTCCCTGTTACAAAACAGCTTATATCTGATTGCAGCAAGAAAAAAAATCAATTCAGAAATTACAAGAAAAGGAAAGCCGAATATCCTCTGGCAGGTAAAATTCCCAGGAGCCCAGAGCTTCATGCCTTATGTTCCCTGCTTCAAAATCCTTAAAGAACCTCAGAACTAAGCACCGGCATCTCAAAATACCCAATAAGGCACCTAATCATTCATGTCACTTCTGACCCTTGCCACTTGAGATCAGGGCACTTCCTTCCTTGCACTTTGTTAAATGTGTTTTTAATCTGCTTAAATTGCATGAAAACATGGCACAGTGTGAATGGGCGCCCGGCCCAGGGGGTTTTTTAAAGGCCTTATTACAAAGGTGGCTCTTTCCCTCTGGGTCAGTGAGATGGATTGGGCCACATCTTGCCTCAGCCTTGTTTAGGGTCTGAGTGAGGGAAGGAAAGCAAAGTCCCCAAATCCTTTGTTCACGTTGCTGACCATGTGCTGCCTCCACCTACCCTGGGATTTGCTGCAGGGTCTGGCTCTGTCCTGCCCCTGGAGCAAGGCCAGTGCTGCCCCAGGACTCTGTCCCTTCCAGCAGTGTCCGCAACACTTCTGGGAGGCAGAAATGCTTCTGTATTGCTCTGCCTGATCCCAAACCCGGGGATCCACACACCCCACACCACACTTGTGTCCCACTGCTGCTTGGGTCCCTTCCCACTTTTCATCCTCACTTCTCTCCTGGGGTGGCAGGTAGGGAGCTGAGTTCCCAAGGTAATTATTCAGTAAAACAAACCATCTATCCTTCTTTCCTCCCCACCTCCTCCCTTTTTAAAGAGTTAAGTCATTGGATTTCCATCTGCCCTCAGTCAAACATTGCAGTACAACTCTAAAGACAAAACAAGGAGGTTTTTTTCTTAATACATTTCTCCCACTGTTCACTTGTTTATAGGTTTCAGTCATTCTCATCGAGCCAAACCTGGCACGACTAACTCTGATCCCACGTTCAACAAAATCTCTGCTGTGTTTATATATCCAGGGGGACTTTTCAGAGGGGGGAGAAAAGCACCTCTAGTATGTTAATTCCCAAGGACTCAACGATTAATGAACTAATCTTATTACACGTGCCGGGGGCGGAATCCTGGTAGATGAAACCTGAGCTAATGAATTAAAGCCCAAAAACTCCTTTGGCTGCATAAACGTGCTTTTAATTTCAGCTAACCTTTCAATAATAATCCTTCAGGATTTTTTTTCCATGATGCTTATACTTTCTGAAGATATGTGACTCCTCTTGGATACAAGCTCCTTTGTTATTTTATTTCTTGGAAATATTTAGCAACGTCCCAATAACTTTCTTGTTAAAAGTGTATTTGTCTTTCCTGTCCTGAAGGTTGTAGCTGAGTTTTCCTCTCTCTATGGAAGGCCCTTGGCTTTTTACTGAATTTTTACTGCTGGGAGTAAACACAGAATAGGAGAAATGTTTGCCATATGTTGATATAATGGTCACATTGTGGGAGGGGAGCAGAGAGGAAGGCTGGGCCCCTGACATCATGGTAGAAGTGCCCTTTTTCACAGTTAAAAGTAGGTAAATAAATTATGGTAAATAAAAACCAACCTGAACTTTCACTGAGGACTTCAAAGGAAACCTAAATACCATGTGATTACAGAGGTTGAAAAAAAGCTCAGTTAACATTCCACAAGTTTAGAGACCTTGGTCAGAAAGACATTCACATTTAGAGCAACTGATGTTCACACAAGGACACCTAAAAAACAGTCACTTTTTCCTGTGAATACTTTAGATGTCATATTGGACAGCAGCAGAGGAAACACAGAGGGAGAGATCTTCAAATATCATTCCCATCTCTCTATTTCTGTTCAGTTTAGATCCTTAGCAATCTCCTTTGATTCATTGCCTGGTTGTTGTCCCTCAGAAAGCACACAATACTCTCTTAATCCTTCTGTATATTCCCATCATAAATCATGATTGATCTAAGAACCTGTACCAGAACATATTGATTAACCTGCTGCCTTGGTTCTATTTGAAACAGTTTGAAAGTTTGCTCTGGGAGGATCGAAGAAATTTTATTTTCTTACTACGCAATATAAGAGGTCAGTGAATAATAAACAAACACGAACAACCCTCTTCCTCAACTTCATCCATCAAACCGACTGCCAAAGGTTCGGTAATTTTACCTTGATTTTTCCTTCCCTTGCTATTTTACACCAAGACATGAGTCCCTGTTGATGTGCCAGAAGCCAAAGCTGTGCTCTCTGTCTCGGGTAGTGCAGTGGTGGGGAGGTTCTGCATCCTGAACACAGCAAACTGCCCCACACAGAGCAGCTCAGCTGCCCCAAGCCCAGCAGCTCCAGCAGCACTGAGGAAACCCCCTCACTCAACATTCTCTGCCCTGCCATGCACACATTTCCAGGCACACCATTACAAAACATCACTTCAAACGATATTCCCCTGCTACAGAAGGTTACAAATCATTCTTTCAGGTGGGACAGTGGCCACCCCAAACTCTTCTCACAGGCACTGCATGGGCAAACAGTGGTTTTTGTTGGCAGCCCTGAGGTCTGAGCCCCTTATGCTGGGAGGAGGATGGAGGGAGAAGTCAAAAGCCAGTGCAGGCTTTGGCAGGCTCATAGCAATTGACCTTCCTCATGAGACCTACTCACACATGGGTTTATTCCACATGCTGCCATTGGCTATTTTGGCTATTTTTTTCCCCTAGACTCCCCCTCTGTCACCTCCATGAAGTAATACATGACTATGCGATACCCCAGAATTTGGATGGGGAGATCGCAAGGCAGAGAAAACTCGTTATTTTAAATTCTGTGGAAAAACAGGTTAGAGATTCTATGTTTAAATAAAGGTTAGAACAATAAAACGGCCGGGTTTTTCCACAGTAACTCTCACCTCAGACAGCAAATGCTGAGTAACCGCTCAGCCCTCCTCGCCTGCTCCCTCCCGCGCCCCGGCCGTGAGGCTCTGACTTCCCTTGTGTTTACTGAACGTCTGCAGCCATGGCGGGGCAAAGCCACAAGGCCTCTCTCTCTTGGAGCCCGTTCCACCTTGTCACCACCTTAGAAAAAACACAAAAAGGGGGAGGGAGGCAGGAGCAGCCAGCCAGAGCTCAGCCCTTCCACACGCCTCCAGCCGCGATGGGGCACGGCGGCACTGCCAGCCAGGAGCGCGGATCCCTGTGGACACAAGAGGGGCACTGCCTATTTTTAGGCAGCTGGAGTTTCCACGAGGATTCCTAAATCTCTAGTTTCATTAGGCTGTGTGGGGCTTTTTTAAGAACAGGTCGTTTAAAGTTGTGGTTGCACCGTTCTACTTCTTTCCCTTCCACAGCGCAAGGCTCGGAATAGAAATAACAAACTGATGAAATCAATGTGTGAGCACAGCATAGAGCAGGGATAAGGCCCGGCCTAAAGGCAAAACCAGGGTGAAGAATGAGGATAACAGTGGGGTATGGCCTGGCACAGGGACATGGTGGCAGTGCCTGATGATGAGTGGCATGTGCAGTCCCTGGCCATGGCCAGTTGGTTCAGTGATGGACCTTCCCCTGCTCTGGCCTGTTTATTCCAGGCCACAACAAAGTCAGATTTACCCACTCAAGCCACTCACGGTCCAAACCTGACTGTTTCCCATATGCACACGATTTCTGTACACTTTGAAATAAACAATGTACATCAGGCCCAAGCTCTCACGCCAAGAATTGCAGAGTTCTCACTGGGATCTTCCAGTTTTGAGGCTCACACAGCACTTACAACTGTGCAGTGATTTGGCTTGTCAGCTCACTGGCATAGCCACTTGTGCACATTACCCTCCCGACCCCAAAATAACAATTCCCCCCCTTTTATTTTTAATTCCCCCCTTCCTTGACGAGGCTAAACTGTCTACTTACCGTTCCCCACACAGCAGCAGCAGCTGGGAGCATCTGGCATGGGACATATGGAATTTAATTTCCCGATATTTACATAGATTGAAACAATTCCGACTCCAGACTTCAGAAGGCCCATTGCAGCAGACCTCAAGGCAAAAGCTTTCTGTTCATTTCATTTTCCTCTTCTTCTTTTGGCAAATGAGCTGGGAATACCAGTTTAAAGTCTGCACGGGCCTTAGGATGTTGAAAGATACTCAAGTCCTTGATCTATAAGGCTTACAGGGTAAATGCTGCTTTTTTGCTTCTGGGGAATCCAAAAGGACTTTTAAGAGCCCTAGCCACTTTAAAAATATCTTTTTTCGGTGACCTTGAGTAGATTTGAAACAGTCCATTTCAGAGTTTTGCACATGTGGCTACAGATAAAAGTTTCTTTAGGAAAAATAAAATAACTGAAGGCAAGTATTCGGTCATAGAAAGGAGAATGAAAAGGGACACATCTAGTGCTGAGTGCAGGGCCAGCACTGCTGCTATGCTGCTGTTGAGCAGAGAGTTAAATGAGGACTTGCTCCTGAGCAAGACAGATTCTGTATGAAAATGGCAAAGCAAAAATGTGGCTGAAGCACCACACTCCTCCAAAACAGTTGGTTGTCTTTACTTTGTCTGTCAGTTGCCATCCATGACATTTCCAATAATTGCAGAAACAGAGACTTTAGAGGTGGCGGAGTCCATTATCAACAAAGAATTGCCAGGGATGGCTGCACACCAGTCCAGCTTTGCAAAATCCCTCTAAAATCCCTCTTGTAACAACATTTGAATAGAATGGTTTAAAATTCCCACCTTATTTTAAGGACGTCCACAACAGATTCAACAGCTAGAAGAGCTGAGAAGATGGCTCGCTTTCTTTATGGCTATAAGAGACCAAATTCCTCAGATGGCAGCGGTGCAAATACAAATAGCAGCAGTATCAGCCATGGAGCTCCTCCAACGTGCAGCATCTGAGGACCTCACACATTGAGTCACATTTTGCCAGTAAAACCCCAGTGGCTGAGCTAGGAAGATACTATGGTTTCCTGGGAGAGTTCATCCAACAGAAAATATGTCTTGCTGTATATGCATTTTTTAAGACCATGGCAATTTTTTTGAGTGCGTCAGGATGAGGCCAAAATAGGACTTGGATCTTCAGATTTAGATTCTGAATTTGGATCTCTATGTGCAAAACATTTCTGCCAGCCCTAAGGGCACCTTACTCACTTTCTTTTGAACTCCCCAAGTTCCTCTTGGTTTTGCTTCTTTACTTGCTCAGCTGTGCCATGGGAAATGCTTTAGCAACCTTGGAATTACAGCTGGAACTCAGGTCTCCTGTCATTAGCAAAGACAATTTTACAAGGCATCAGGTTTTGGGTTTTTCCCCTCCTCCTTATCCAATGACCCCTGCATTCTGATTCAGGGACCAGTAAAACCCACTGCCATACTGGAAAACTCACCCAGTGCAGAGGAACCAGCTCTCTGGTCTAAGATCTTTCTAGAAAAAAGGAGATTTAGGTCTGAATTCTCCCAGGCAGAAGAGAAAGCTGAATGGGGGTCTCCAACATCCTGGGTAAGCTCTGAGACACAAGGGTGGTATGGAAGGAAGGGTCACTTTGGGGAATCTGACACACCACGAGAATCAGGTCTTCTCTTTTTTTGTAAAAATACAATCTCTGGTAACCCTTCAGGTACAGTCATCACCAGTAAAAGTTTGCAAAACACAAGGCAGATTTCCACTTGTGCTGAATTAGAGCAACTGAGACTGGAAAGGAGTTTAAAATCCCCACTCCTAATTGCTTATTTAACTTGCTTGTTAAATTTGATTTTGTACTTGTGTGCCAAAGGATCTCCTTGTTATGGACTTCTAAAAAAAATCTAATAATATATAGGGTTTTAATACTGTGTTTGTTCAACTTTTGTTGCTCTATTTAGAAGACCTTATTATACTTTTATTGCCATTAAAGAACTGTATACTCCTTATGATTATTTTACAGGGCTCAAGACAGTTGATCTGGATGCTGTCTTATTAACTGTACCAGGTGGTAGAAACACCATTTAATCCTCTTTAATATCAGTAATTCAGACTACATGGCAAGACTGACCTCAGCATCTCTCATAGCCCTGGAGGAACTATATTATATCACTGCATAAGGGTCAGAGATGAGAGTGCTTTTGGCAAGGGACTTTCACTTTGTAGATGAAACATCCTGATTAAAAATGATGCTTCCTGCATAACACTGCTGTTCTCAGCTCACAGTTTCCAAACCCACAAAAGCTGCTTTCTAAAGATGGGTAAAACGATCCCTCTATGGTTTATGTAATATATTTGCTGTGTAGTTTTAGGGTTTTCAGGATGAAAGTTACTGGAGTACAGTCAGCCTTTTTTGGATAGGTCATTTAGCACCCAAAAGTAGTTGGCACTGAGGAGGAATAAAAAGCTGGAGATGCCCCATGGCTGCTCTAAAGTGGATGCATGGGATTTACACTCTCTATTAGCTTAGTTCCCAAACACCATTTATAGCATTCATGCATTTGCCCTCACAAATCCATCGGAGGCAAGAATTTTAGAAGGCAAATGAACACCCCAAGAAATCAGAACAAACCAACGGAGAAGTGACTGAGAAATGCCCGCGTGCCTTCACTCCCCCACCTCATTTGAGAGATACATCCAAGAGCAGAAATAGGTGTCAAAGACATATCCTTGCAGAGCATCTTACTTTTAGGACTCAAAAGCTGCATTTGACCCTCAAACATCCCTTGAGCAGCCTGAAACTCCCAGCCAAAGACCCTGAAAGCAGAGCAGGGAAGGAAATGCCCATCTCCCATATTGGAGGCCCCTCACCACTTCCTCCCACAGCATCCCACAGGATGCCACACCAGCCCCACCACTCGCCCTGGATGGCGTCACAACGGTGGAAACCCCACAACCAACAGGCAGAACCAACCCTGAGGTATCCCCAAACATTCCTGTTTGTCCAAGAACAAGAAATTTGAGGCCAGTTTTCTGCGAGCCTTGAGCCCCAGAGTAGACATGAAATGTAGACTCTATTTTCACAAGTGTTCAGCACGCAATCTGTGGAGCTCTTCTGAAAATCTGGACCTTATTTAGACGAGTAAATGAGAGCCAAGCTCTTTTTAAAAAAGAGGGTTTAATAGAAATGTCTGCCGCCTCCTATTCTTAGGCCCCTAAGTAAGTGGTGCTGGCTGTGGTGGGAGCTGCTGGTGCATGACTGGTGACTGGCTTTGTCATCCCAGGAGCTCTCCTGGGTTGCTGAAACGTTCATGAAAAGAAAAAAAAAAAAAAAAAACAACAAAAATGTGAAAATGTGCACGGATGGAGCAGACAGGGGGAAAAAATCAGCTTCACGCTACAGCAAATGCTCAGTGAAAATGTTTGCACAGGTCTAATGAGAACTGGTTAAAAGTCAAACCCAAGTACTGCTCTCCTGGCAGCTGAACGCGGATTACAAAATCCCATTGCCTCAGTTCACTTCAGTATTGTCTCAGCTACTCATTCCTGTATCAGTGGGAAATTTGGAAGTGACTTTGGATTTGCAGTTTCCTTTTGATAAATGTATTAAAAATACCAATATAACAGCTTTTTATATCATAATAAAAATACATGGAGTATTAAATCCTGCCTAACTCTTGCTGACTTGGAAGCAAGTTTGCATGCTTTCCTCACATCCAGATTCGATTACACTAACTTTTAATGCACAGCTTTGCCAGAAATGTTTTTATTAGAAGAAATTGCACTTGGTCCAGAATGTGGCAGCAGGAATGATCTCTGGCATGCATGGTAACAGGCTTTTTTCACCAATCTGAAATCTCTACATGGGTTTCTAATTTCACTCAGAATTGAGTTGAAAAATTGACTTTTGGATCAGCAAGAGATTGGACATGATTATAGGTAATGCTGGACTTTGGAAGTCTTGGACAAAAAACTTTTGGCCAATAGGCTTTTTGCATTATATTCCTCAGCTCTCTGCCAGAGTGTACTCACATTCACTCTGGACTTGCCTCCTCTAGTTACTAGTGTGTATTTTATTCCTTAAAACATCTTTTTTAAACCCTTTCTTTCCCAAAATAATTTAGTTGCATCTGGAATTGTGCTATCTATCCCTAACAGCTCTTAGAAATATTGATAACTCGGTGAAGGGCTTTGAAGTAGCAGCTGTGAAAGATATTGCAGAGATGAAAAGAGATTGTATGATTGACTGTCTTGCCTTTTTTTTTTTTATAGGCCCACTTTGTACTTAATTTAGTCAATCAACCAGACATCTTTCCACAGGGCTTTTTGTCCAAACACCTTTGGCATCATCCACAGATGATATAAAGTGACCCAATGATTGGTTTGAAGAGTGAATGATGATTATTGCATTCATCTTTCCATCAGATGAATAATTTTAAATAAAAAAGTACTAGAATCATTCCCATCGCATTGCTGGAAGTGAGTGAAAGCCAAGGGAATGTATCTCCATGCATTTGGCACAGTGATTCTTCAAATCTCCCTTGGACAGCAGTCTACTACCACTAAAATGAGGCAGTTGCAAAGCAAGACTGGAATTAACACAGAGCAGACTGAGCTCCATCTAAATCTGGCTAAATTCTGCGTGGTTGTAGACTCTGAGGAGGTGCAAGACCTGCAAGTAACTGCAAGAATCACGTTGGGAGTTAAGATTAAAATGAAGGACAGATTGAGGTTTCTGAAACCAGACAAGGAAGCCTGGGTCTCAATCTTGCTGGATTCCTGAGTTGGGCAGAAGACACTTTAATTACATGATCAATAGAGTTTCAAAGTAAGCACAGAAGCCACAATGACTCTGAGGGCACAAACATTATTTGAAGGGTAAAGCGCAATCCCGTTGAAGGAAAATGAGAGATCTCTGCCTCACAGAAACCAATCAATGCCTTCTCAGTCTCCTATGTGTTAAGTTTAGAAACATTTGAAGACATCTGAAATGGAAGTGCAAAGACAATTTTGCCAAAGCTCAGCAATTTCCCAGATCCCTGAGAGACTGTGCAGTGGAACAGTCGATCAACAGCAACAAATTCATCTTCCTGAGGAAAAGCAGGTGCCTGAAACATGGCTTTGCTTGTTGAGAAATCATGGGACTCCTCTCATGCACAACAAGGCTTGAGAGTGGCTTGTCCCCTTCTGTGCAGCCTGTTGCTTCCTTGGACAAATTAATGAAGATTTCCTTTTTCACTGAGAAAACTCTGGAGCCAATATCCCAAGAGAGAAATTAGACTGAGATGCTGCAGCAGTGAATTCATAACCTATCCTGTCTCTACTAATTAAGCTGATATTCCATAATTACAACATCTACAGCAGAGAAGATAAAGGAAGAATATTAATGATTCTTGTTGACATGTATTTGTTTTTTAGAGGAATTTTTTATTTCTTGAAACAAACACTGTAGTGATAAGTTTCAGCTACACTATTGTTCTAAAAGAAGATCAAGATGGAATTCATAAATCTATTCCAGAATGCCCTCTAATGGGATTAAGGTACCCACCTAGATTTGACTCAAGGCCCAGATAAAGAAAAGGAAGACTCTGAATTTGAGTCATCTCAATCCAAGCCACTGGACAGTGATGGTTTTGGATGGATGTAATTGGATCCTTCCATCTCCCCCAACCTGAAAAATGTTGAAAGATTTAAATCTGAGAAAAAATGAAAACAAACATTAGAAAGTCAAAAAATGTTTTTTGTTGAACTGAGTTCTCATTTTTGGGCCAATTGTAACAAAAACATGAGCAAAGCCCAGGCTTTTCAGGCTGGAACACAGCACTGGTCCTGATCGAATCTAGGACATCTGAGTCTGGTCTCTCCTGAAACACCTGCATCATTTATCCACCTGCAGAAATCTGTCCTTCTCCAAACAAGAGCCACTGTGATTGTCAGCAGCCGAGTGATGCCATCACAGTGAAATGCAGAGCAGAGGTGTCAGAAGGAATGACTGCAAAGCTCAAGAATTAGAGAAATTTAGTTGATAAGGAAAAAAAAAAAAGGCAAGCTGGTAAAGAAGAGCTTTTTCCAATATGCAACACACACTGAGTTTGCATTCCCTCTTCCAATCTTTTTTGGGTTCTTGAGAAATAAAGTCTTTGTGGCAGGGGCAGTATCAGACCATATATCTGGAGCAAAGAGCTCCATCCAACTCAGCACTCCAAGTCTGTCCCAAGAAGTGTTTATATGCTCAAAAAATATACACACATCCTTGGTAATGCCCCACGAGGTTTTGCTGAGGCTTTGAACAGAGACAGTGGAACTTCCTCTAAAATTCAATAGGATCTAAGTTCCAACTTCTTTAAGCTCCTCAAAATGCCCCCTCTAAGTATAAAAAATTCAATTTACTTTTTCCTGCACTGTTAATTTCTCTTATCCAAAATTAGTCCAGAGTTAAATTTTATGGACTTAGATTTAAGGGCAAACACATCAACAGAATGATAACACACGTCCCTCCCAAGGTGTCCCTAATTCCCTGCGATTACAGAATGAGGACACTGCAGGTTTTTATTGCTGATGCACTCCAAGAGCAAGAAATTTTCTCTGTACTTATTGAGAATGATAAAGATGCAGGAGTGATTATTAACGTGCATCTCATGCATTTGCAATTATGCAAATACACATGCAAATGAAACACAACCTTTGGGCTCCTGTCATGTTGCCAATGCTTCCCTCTGTGGCGCAAATTTTGGATACACTCCTTGCTTTAATATCAGGAATTACACACAGGGCTCGGATGCCGTAGCATTCTGAGCATCTTCCCGCCAGCCCTTAATGGCATGGGGCACCCTGTGACTTCACCAGGTGCTCAAGGCTCTTCTTACCATCCCCAAATCTCAAAACTCCTCCTGGGCAGGTTAGGAGGACTCAGAACTCCCCACCCACAGGGGGCTTTGTGAGGCAAATTGCTGCTGTGTGAGGAGAGGCAGAGAGCAGTGGCCCAGTTTGCTGACTCTGACATCATTCAGATTAGTTAATGCTGTGGTTCCCAGTGAAGCTGGAGCATATGCCCACCTTTCTGCTTAATTAAGGCACAAAATGTAATTGGTAATTTATTTGAGGGTTCTGCTGGGATGCTGAAGAGCAGAGCTGCTAAGGAAGCCAAGGCTTTGCAGTGCTGAGGTGAAGCTCATCAGAATGCACCTCACAGGGAGCGGCCCTGGGTGTGCAGGAACAGCTCTCCTGCTTTCCCCCAGCCCAGGAACTGCTGAGGCAACATTAACCCACATCCTAAAGGAATCAATGTGTTGGATTTATCCCTCTCAGCCACATACAGATAGGAAATCTCGATAAATGAACATGTTGTAAACTTCCTGCAAGAACTGCTGCCTATACATCAAAGTTACTGGACTTCCATCACCCCAGGGTGGGGGAGCCACTGCTGATGATCCTCTACATCCAAAAGCCAGGAGGGGATGGAACTAAGTGCAAAGCAGGTTTTTCTGAGGGTGAGGGGCTGATGAAGTGACTTGGGCTGAGCCTGAAGTGGCACAATGTCCTCTCTTCCATTCTTCAGCCAAAAGCACAGGAGGTACTTTGCTCCACAAAGGTGGACTTGACGCACAAATCTTGAGCTACAGTTTATTCCAAAAGTTGTGCAAGGCATAAGAAAACAGAAGCAAAAGGCTTCTTGTTACACCAAAGCAAGAACTCTGACTTTTAGTCACTGCTCTGGTTCAGTGATGTTACTCCTGAAAAGGAGCAGAGTCCTTTGACTCAAGAAGCAGTAAAAACAAAGTGAGGAGCAAGCAGTGAGGAGGCACATGACCTGCTGGGATTTTTCCCTGCAATGCAGTCAGCGCCGTGCCTCCCCTCTCTTTGAGAGGTGTTGAAATCCAACCTGATTTGATTCCCATCAAGAAGTGCTAAATAGAACTCCCAGATCACAAATGTGCACAGAGAAAAGCACTGCCTGTGAGTACTTGCAAGGTGACAACTGCTAAGGCAGTCTCTGTACAAGTCTCCCACACATCCAATGCCTAAGGATCATCCCCCCAGAAGGGAAATTTTCTTAAGGGACAAAGCAAATCAATAATCAAAACAGGGGTTAAATACCAAAAGGCCTAAAGATATTAACTGAGAAAACACTTGGCAGAATATTTTAAAACTTTCTTTGGTGTCTCTGGGACTGCAAGTGTGGGTGGAGGTGGAGAATAAGCCCTAAAGAAATCCTTTCCCAGCCAGTTATCTGAGAGGCAATGTCAGTGCACAAAGTTTTCTACTGTGCTCAGGACAGCAAGGGACTTCAAGCCCTAAGCCAGGGCCAGGAAGGATTGTGCAAGAGTCCTCTGGACCGTGCTCACTTTGTCCCCTCATCACAGCACTGGTGGACCAGCCCCTTATTTCTCTGGGGTCAGAAATACGCTATAAGTTTCTTTTTAAAGCGACCTGGATCTGGGAAGAGCTCTGCTCTCATAATATCCCCCACAGTTATGCCTGATTCTTAATTCCTGCATATCTGGAAATCTTCCCTTGCTTCTTTAAAGCCTGTAATGCCATTGCTTTCCCTCACAGTGCTGGAGTGACTAAGAAGGCTTCCACACTCCCCCCATCCCATCAGCTCAGGTAAAAACAGATCAATAAAATCAATGCCAAACTGAAAAAAGTAACCCACATCCTTTTTCATAACTTTCCCAACCATTCACCTTTTAATGCTATTAACAGTGAGGGCTGTTGAACCACAACTCCTTTCTCTTGCTTTCCCCTGGGACTGCCACGGTGCCTCTTGCTCCTCCAAGAGCGTCCCCACCAGTGAGTGCCCCATCATCTATCAGCAATGCACAAACACACGGGGGAAGGAGGGAAAAAATGCAGAAAAATAAGCCAAGGAGCCAAGAAACCCTTCTCACACAAAGACCAGACACGCTGCTGCCAACTGCACTTAGTCAGGATGGTGTCTTCCTCAGCTATGCAAAACAGCTGAAAGGAGAACACCGTGCACCGGCCAAAATTCCTCATGTAACGGGATGTCATCAGTAAGGCCAGAGACATCACAAACGTGCCAGATGACACCAGGATCTGACCTCTGAGGCACTGGCAGGCACCCGTCAAGACAGTCCCTTGGATCAACGTGGCTCAGCGTGTGCTGAGAAAGTTGTCATAGGTTGAAATTCAGAAGAAACTGGTTCTGTCTGCTGATATCCTTTGTTGAGTCTGCACTTCACAAACTATGCAGTGGCACCATTCAAAGCACGAGCAGAATAGTCCATCATCAGCATATGCTCGAGTAAAGGAGACGATTTTGCCCCCACAAACCCAGGTGCAGCAGAGGCACACGCTTGCCCAAAACAGTCAGAAATGTACTCCCAGCTATAAATCAGGGCTTGAAGTGCTAGATAGGAAAATATCCCACTCTTGCACTGAGCATCTAAGAACCTCTGTCTATTAAAACTCCTGTTTCGCCTGTGTCCCTTAAAAATATACCAAGATCAGAAGAGAAAAAACAGGGCACAAACCAAGATTTTTAAAACTCTTCCAGATATAATTCAAGAAGTTATAACTCATTGTTTGCTTTTTCAAAAGATCTCAGAAACGGAAACAACCAGACAAATTTTTTTTTGGTCCCATGCACCAACTCCATCAGTCAACCATTTTTCTTGTCCCAGCAAACAGTGTAGAGTGCTGAAACCATGAAAACACACAGATGGTTTCAGAACGTAGGGTTGGGAAACGCCAAACTTATTTTCATCAAAGCAGTTGAACTTTTATAATTTTCCCTTTAAAAAATAAAGAAATAATCAGAATTTAAACGGAAGCCCCCCATCTTCCTTCCCTTTCAGAAGTGTTTGATCCGGTCCAAATCGGCTGGCTCGGCTCCTACCACCTCCTGTTGAGACACGACCTCACGTTCACAAAGAGCCTCAAACATGCAATGCCACACCAACTTTGCTGGGGGAAAAAAATAAAACTTCGGGAACCAGAACAATGCCAACTTCAGCCTTGCAGCTCTTTCACGTTCACTTTCAAAAAGGAAAAGTAACAAGCCTGGGAAGCTGCATTACCGCAGGCACGGGTCCCTCAATATGCATGTGAACTCAAGTAACCTCCTATTCATCCAGGCCCTAAAATAGGAAGGCACAGTTCTGGACAAGCATATTGATCTGGATTCCTGTAACTATCCCTTTGAAACACAAATAAACTATTGTTAAAAAACCCCAACAGATCTCAGTGTGTGCTCTGGTTCCTTTGCAATGTGTACTATCTGACTACAATCCATCTTGGCAGTGGAGCAGCTACGCAGACGTTCTTCTGAGCCAGCTCTAATGTAAAGGGATGCCAAGTATGTCTTCCTTTTGTATTTACAGTAATAGTCTCAGCTTTCCCCACCGCTGGGAGTGCTGTTGGGGATCAGCTGGCAAAAGTACACTGATCTAAAAGGACCACTGTAATTCCACTTGAAGCTGAGCTGTTTTGCAGGGGTTGTCGGCAAAGACCTTCTCCCACATTAATCTACAACAAGTAACATCGTGGTGCTGTCACTGGCATGGAGCTGACAGCAAATCCTGTTCCTGCCTCCTCCCAAGCTGGACTATCTGTTGACAGACCCCTGGCCTCAGTCTGGCTCTCCTACACTGGTCTATATTTGGAGTGAGGCTCTCTGGCATGTCTGAACTGTGCCGTCTGCTCTGGAAATGGAAAAACAAGGGTGATCCATCACAGAAACGGGTGCTTCAGAGGGGCAGGTACACAGAAGTTGGAATCAAAGAGTGCTGGAAAGCAGCTGGGGTATTCTGGCCTCCAGGAACCATCAAGGAATGGGGAGGGATGCAGGATGTGCACCCCATCACTGAGAAACCTGCAAATAGGGCTGGTTTGTGGTGGAAAATTCACCAGTTTTGGGCTGCTTCACTCTGCAAAGCCTCTAGCTGGCCTCCAGCTGCCCTGACAACACAGCTGGCAGGTCACCTCAAGGCAGCCTGTGCTGCCAGGGACAGCAGCACTGACAGACAGACAGGCCACTGACTCATATGAAGTTTTAGAATATCTGGGAATAAGAGAAAGGTTTGCTGCTGATCACAGAATCCCAGGATGGGACAGGCTGGAAGGGACCCTAATGGGTCATCTGGCCCAAAAACCCATCGCAGGCAGGGTCATCCCAGAGCACAGGGCACAGGGTTGAGTCCACATGGTTCTGGAATATCTCCAGTGAGGGAGAATCCACACCCTGTCTGGGCAGCCTGTCCAGGGCTCTGCAGAGGGAGGTTCTGCCGCTTGCTCAGGTGGAACTTCCTAAACATAGTTTCCTGCTGATTCCTCTTGTCCTCCTGCAGGGTTCCACAGACCAGAGCTGAGTCCCTGCTCTGAGCCCTCCCTGCAGACACTGACAGACATTGATGAGGTCCCCTCTCAGTCATCCCTTCTTGATCACCTCCTTTAGGACCTTAACTACACTAAAAACAAGAGCTGGAGACCAGTTTTTCTTGAACTATGGGTGGGCCCACGGGTGTCAGCACTGCCCCAAGCAAAGCACCTGACAGACTCTGGGCTTGCCTGCAGGACACCAAACTGCTGGTGGGGGCTCAGATTTGGCAGACTGTGGAACAGGATTAGGATTATCATTTTTCACACAACATAAATGAGCAAATCTGCTCTAGATCTTTGGGGACTTGCTGCAGCTCTCTTGCACACCTCTGCCCAGCTGAGCATTGCATTCTCTCTTAATAAAACAGATGGAAGATTACTCTGCATAGGAGCCTGAAGGAGGGAGAATTTATTTTATGTTTCCAGGATATATTCCTGGGTGCCAAAGCTCTGCCCAAGGCACTGCTGAAGACAAAGCAATGACTCAAGTCTGTGAAAAAGAATTGCAAGAAGTGATTTCCCACTGCTAACAGCAAACTCAGCTTAGAGAAGTTTGGAGTACAGGAAGTCTGAAACCATCACAGAATCACAGAATGGTTTGGGTTGGAAGGGGGTCTTAAAACTCATCCCATCCCACCCCTGCCATGGCAGGGACACCTCCCACTGTCCCAGGGTGCTCCCAGCCCTGCCCAGCCTGGCCTTGGGCACTGCCAGGGATCCAGGGGCAGCCACAGCTGCTCTGGGCACCCTGTGCCAGGGCCTGCCCACTCTCACAGGGAAGGATCTATTCTTGATATCCAATCTAAACCTGACCTCTGTCAATTTGAAGGCATTCCTCCTTGTCCCATCACTCCATGTCCTTGTTAAACACCTCTTTCAGGCTCTCCTGTTGCCCTTTTAAGTACTGAAAAGTGCTTCAAGGTATAAGAAACCAGCCCATAACTTCTTCCTTAAAACAGGGCACAACCTCTGTAAGACTGTGCTGTCTTCTCAATATTGTAGAATAATGAACAGGTTTTGCCACAAAGCTACAACTCCCACCAGGATTTCAGAAGGACTTTGTTTGTTTTTTTTTAATGTGATAATTCATGTAAATAAACCACCCCTCATGACCATTTAACATTTAACTTATTATACCATTATCCTAATTTATATTTTGTTAAGCCTTAGGGGATTTAGCTGAGAGCACAAATCCATTGCAGCAAGTGCTATAAAGACACAGTAGAAAGCAGTCCTTGCTTCAATGAATTTACAGTCTGAATAGACAAAAGGCAGGAGAAAAGCAAAATTATCCTCCAGGCCCCACCAAAACAGCCAATAAACTTACCCTCACTTCCTGCTGACTTGTGCTCCAGAACGTCAGCTTTCATTAAAAAAAGCAACAACAACAAAAGCCATTTCTGGCTCCCGTGGTTGTAAAAAGACTCATGAAGACACATTAAATCAGTGCAATCTCATTCACCCAACTATGCAAATGACTTCAGAGAGAGGCACAGCCATTCATCTCTGACAGGGAGCAAATAATTACACATTTCTACAGCCCCAGAATTCTCCACCGCAATCCAGAAACTCTTAGTCCGTATCTCCCTGTTTTACTCCATCCAATGTGAAGTGGTGACTTATTCTCCAGTTTCCCCACCCCCAGTCCACAGGAATATGCATATTTTCATCACATTGCATGCAATCAGAGACTCAAAGCTCTGTCTGTCACAGCTGGTGTCCTCCTTACCTTCTGTAGTGGAAGCACAGCACAGTTGGAAGAGGAGCTGGAAATGAACCAGAACCAAGGTCCAGTGGGAATGTGCAGAGAGGGGAAAAAACCCCCAAGGAAAACCTCCACCTTCCACAGCAATATCCCCATCCTGAGAGTATGAAACTTCCAGTCTTGGGGACAAAGGGATTACATGGAAAGGAAACAAAGCATTACCATGTTCCTGGAATCACAGAATGGTTTGGGTTGGAAGGAACCTTAAAGATCATCTGGTTCCAATGCCTGCCATGGGCAGGGACACCTTCCACCAGATCAGGCTGCTCTGGGCAACCTCTGCCAGGGCCTCACCACTCCTATTTCTTCCTAATATCCCATCTAACCCTGCCCTCCATCAGCTGGAGGCCCTTCCCCCTCATCCTGGTCCTTTTGTGTCCTTGTACACTGCTCAGGTTTGTACTTCACAGCAAGGAAAGCACCTTTGAGCATCCCCACATCCAGACAGATCTTTTGTCACTTCAGTGTCAGCTCTGCTGCCAAAACTTGATCTTCCTGAGTGAAACCAGTGGTGTCCCACTACCTCATCCTCTTTCCCAGCAGCACATGCTGAGCATTAACAAATTCCCATGAGAGCACAGAACAGATCTTCAAACAGAACCAAACCCAGCCCTGTCTTCTCATCTTGAAAGGACATGGCCAGCCAAGGTGATGTTGGGAACACTGGAGGTTTGGGAGCAGACTGGTTCTTCCCCCACCTGCTGGCATGCTCCAGGCAGATCCAGCTCCGAGAACTTCACCTCCCCTGCCAGCAGGAAATAAATCTTGTGGTTTTAGAGTTGGAGAGTGAATCCATATTCAGTTAGGAATTTATGGTGACTTTATGGATCCCACAAATGCTTCACTACCACCATTTTCTGGAAACTGTACAATTCCTGCAGTTCATTCACTGTGTTCAATTGCCTTTTATTTTAAGGGAAGCACTTCTAATTGCGTTTTTACAGATATGGGTTTCTGTAACAAACAGAACATGCTCATATTGTATAAAATGTTACGATTGCCTTTTCAACTATATATAGGTTTAATAGCTAGTTTTAATTGCCCAGAGTATTCATCCCTAAGGGTCAAATCTGTCCCTCCTGTGACTCAAGGGATGAGCACCAAAGTGTATTTGACACAATAATCATGTTGCTACAATTCAACCAAAATTTTCCCATACAATTCCTGCCATCTCACAAGGGTCCTTTCTCTCAGCTGCAGTGAAATGTAGCACTAAGCACAAATACCTGTGCAGCCTGCTCTGATTTACAGCCCTGCAAACAACTGTTACCAGCCCCTGTGTCCCCATGGCTGTTTGTTTGTTGTTGGGTGGGTATTTTTTGGCTTTAATATTGCATCTGATTGTTTCACTCTTTCCCTGGGAAGCATTTGTACACGTTTCTGCACCACAAACACTGCAAAGCCAGTATCAATTTTCTTCCCCTCTATTAGCCCCTCTGGTACCTTTACATTAACCCAGAATGAATCACTGGCCTCCCAGTCATTTCTAGCTCTATCCAGCATTTGAGAAATGGTGCAACTCACATTTTGGAGCAGGCCTGGTTCCTGCAGACGAGTGTGATGGCTCACACTTCCTCTGAGGACTCAACCCCTCCACACAACCCCTGGAAGCTCTTTCCATTTTTTCTCCCAGCTCTGCATCCAGTGTGCTGCCAAAAAATCCCCACTGCAGCCAGTGCCATGCACACAAGGAAGGGTGAGGTGACTCCAGTCCTCCCAGCAGCATTATTTGTTTCCACTAAACAGGCGTAGCTTGGAGTGCCAGCTTTCAGGGACAGCTTGGGGTCCTTTTTCTATCCAAATTGCTCATCTTTATCAACAGCTCACTTACAGAGGGAGACACGTGTACACTGTGATGGGGACAAAACCAGACAAAAGGCTCAGCATACACGAGCTGAGCCAAAGTTTAACAAGCTGTCCATCCATGGCAGACTCTGTGCAAGCTAGAAACAAAAAAGAACCCTAAAATACCTGTATTGGAGCAGTAAAACGTGAGTTTTGTTTAGATTATAGTACACTCAATGCCTGTTTCCTAGTGGTGGAAGGAATGTGGGAATACACAGGATGTATCAGTGACATGAGGATTCAGATTCTGCTTGATCCTGTCCTGCCTGGCCAGCAGAAAACAAAAACCCAGCAGTGTCTGCTCCTCTCACAGGGCCCAGAGCAGACAAAAAGCCTTGACAGCAAAGACTGAATATTTGTTGTCTTCCTCTGCATCACCACCAGGTAACTGCAGAAAGACTCACGTCATACTTAAATTCAGCATACTTAAATTCAGCATCTCCTCTTGGCCCCAGAAGTGTCACCCTCAACCCCCAACAAACCCTGTCCCAGGTGACATTTTCCCTCAGTATGGGAAAGTAGCATCAACACAGAGAGCCACTAAACAACCCACAAAGCTGGAGGTTGTCTACTAGGTGTGTGCATACCAGAACACAACTGAAAGGAAATTCAGTCACTATTTCAGGAGCAATGAAAACAGCAAAAAGGAACAAATTCATTTAAACAAAATAACAGGGCCTAGGAGAGAAAATACAATTTTTTCCATCTTCCTGGGCAGAAGGCTCCTTATTTCATCGGCCTTACTCACTCCACTCTCAGAAATGTTGTTATCCCCACTTAACTCGTGAGAAACTGGGGCGTAATAGAAGTGAGTTGTTTTTGAAAGGCCATGCAAGGTTTGTATGGCAGAGCAAGAATAAAATATTTACGGTGTTAAACGCCCAGGCCTTTATTCCTTCAGGCACTGGCGTGCTGAGGTATTGACTTCTACAGCAAATCAGCCCTGACAACTCCAGTAAATCTGTCTCACGACAAGGGTATTAGGATCAGCCCACTACAAAACATGGCATAAATCTGTCCCGTACAGTCTGAGGAGAAGGTGTGCATTTGGGTATTAAAACCATTGAAATCTCCCATTAGAGACCCCCAAGCCTCATGAAACCCATCTGTTCCTCTCAGGGCCTGACTTTCAGATCGCTGAGGTCCACACAAAACTTAATTTGAGTTAATACATTTGGAAAATACAAGACTGAGATTCAAGAAACGCGGCTTGGGTCCACGGTTTTTGGCATGAATCTTGTGTTGCTTTTGGCCAAGTGAGCCCCCTCTCCTGCCAGGCTGGAATAGCTGCTGTCTTGTCTCCTTAGCTCCTAAGTTCTTCATGGAGAGGTTCATCCCTACAGGAATACACAGGCACCGGAGCTCGAGCCCTGAACGGGAGGATCTGGGAGGCAGGTCACTTAAAATACAGCTTGAAATGACCTCAGACACATTCTGATATCCCACAGAATTCCAGTGTTAGCTAAGGTTTGGATCAGGGTTTTTTTTTTTGGTGAAAATTCTGGCTGGAGCCTCACGGAAAATGCCTGAGGGCTCCCCACGATGAGGAGTCAGTGTGAAGTGAAAAAACATCATCCCTGAGCCCACACTGGGGCCTCAGCCCCTCCAAAGGCACCATGCTGGTGCCTCCCTGAGCCCTCTCACCTGCACAGCACACCCAGAGCCATGGGCAGCATCTTTCCAGGGGGGTCCAAGGAAAAAAAACCCAGTACATTTCAGATTAATGTGTTCCTAGCAATGTAAACTGCATTAAAGAGCCCAGTGAGCACTCCACTGGTCACACACTGCTCACCTTTGTCAACCCAACACAAACCCATTCGAGTGGAGCTCCTGTGGCCTTTTATTTATGAAGGGAAAGTCTTCCCCATTCTCTGGGCTGCTGAGAGCCTCTGCTTTCCTTTCTAATCTCCACTGCCTATTATTAGCAGCCCCATTTATAGAATACCCCTTTGCCTCATATATCCCAAGTACCCCAGTTTTCCATGGGCACGTGGCAAGGGAAGACACAGAGCACTCAATTAGTGGCATTTCAATGTGCCTTTTGCAGCACACTCCTACACTTGGGATAATCTAATTACACAGGGCAGAAACCTCACACAACCATGTATTTTCCTTAGACCCTGTTGCCACCAGCTACTTTTACTCCTCATTGAAACAGTCCCCCTCTTTTTTTCTTTTATTTCTTCCTCCTTTTTTTTTTTTTCCACATCGTTAAAAATTTATTATTTAGACTGATGATTACATCATCTGGAAAGGGACTCAGGCTGTGGTCATCAGGGCCTTTTTCTGCATTACAGAGAAGCAGTTTCTCCTCTCTCCCTTGCAGATCATTAATTTTTAAAATAGGGCTTTGCTTTAAATATATACAGCTCATTTTGCTTTCAGCATGATGAGTCAGAGGAGCTGTCTTTCAACCAGGTCAGGTGCCCCCTGTGCCATGCTTAGTGCCCAAACCAGCACACACAGACCCCAGTGAAGCTCTGCCTTCAGGGCCCTGCAATGAACAGGAGGGAGTTTCTGTGTAAATAAACAAATAATTGTATTTACAGGCTGCCCAGCTTTGCTCTGCCGTTCATCCCAAAGTGGTTTGGAGAGCACAAGCCTGGCCCTGCAGGTTCTCCTCGGGGATGGGATCTCACCAGCTTTGCCTGCAGATATTTTGTCTACGGAAGGCTCTGAAATACAGCTCTTCCACAAGGAATGTGAGCAGGTTTCAGCCCACTATG
The DNA here is from genome assembly GCF_028018845.1 of Melospiza georgiana. Taxonomy (NCBI): domain Eukaryota; kingdom Metazoa; phylum Chordata; class Aves; order Passeriformes; family Passerellidae; genus Melospiza; species Melospiza georgiana. Next base: position 4,875,060 of record NC_080449.1, on the reverse strand, counting down.
GGTGTATTTCAGCACAGCACACTGATCTTTCTTGGAGAATCGTCCATGAATGCTCACACTGCCCTTTTCAGCACTGTGGTTTCCTTACCCCTGCAGGCACCAAGCAAGGTCTCTGCACTATCTGGAGGATTACACCCGGGGCTTAAAAAGCAGATGTTAATTGTGGGATGCAGTGCTGGCATCCTAAACCTCATCCTTCCAACCAGCTGGAGCAGGCAGACAGGCAGGGGAGCCCCTCTGCTCTGCAGGCTGGCTGGGAGCAGCAGCAGCAGCATCACACAGAGCCCTCCAGGAGATGATGGATAATCTGACATGGGCACCTCACAGTGGGACCAAGGATGGGGCAGGTGGAGCCTGGAAGTGGAGAAGCTGCAGAGAGAGATGGGACTCGATGATGAACATTTATTTCAGCCTAAATGGTTCTGTGATTCTGTGAGCTGTATGTCTGTAGTGCCCTTGTTTGCAGGGAAACACCTCTGTCCCTGCAGAGCCCATCATCCAGATCTTGGCTTGATGGAAGCAGGAGCTCTGGGCAGCATTCATCCACCTAAACTTTAATTCAGCCCTAAATCTACAGGTGCTGGTTGTTCCTTGTATTACCTGGGGGGAATCCACAATTTTTCTCAACTGCAGCTATTTCTTCACCTCTTATAGACACAAATCCCTGCAAGCATTTCTCTATTTCAGGCAGTATTTTCCTGCTCCTTCAGATAAAACAGATTTTATCACCCCCATGCACAACCAGGTATTCACAGAAGCACACGGAATCAGGATGGATGTGCAGCCACCTTGGAAACACTTTAACAAGGCACAGCAATTGAGGAGGAAGGGACAAGATGTATCTTATCTGAATGAGGATGCAGGACACAATTAGATACCGGGGTGTAAACACCACTTACATTTAGACACCTACCTTAGCCTCCATTGTGAGACTCTTGTACGCTAAGTGATCAGAGAAAAGAAAACAAAAACAAAGAAACAAACCAACTTCCAGGAGAGAAGTGAGAAAAGAAGCTTAATTTAGATGTACTCTGCCTTCATAGACTCAATGGAGAAAGAAAGTGATGGAGAGAGCCTCCTGAATAAGGTGTTATAAATAGCTGCCATCAACACATAGGAGAGACTCACTTGAATATGTGTCTGACCAGGGCAAGGTTTGCTCATCCAGCACAGTGAAAGCAGCCACGAGCTCTTTAATGAGTGCAAGTGGCTTCAGCTTTGGTTTTAGGTTTACTCCAAGCACAACAGCAGCCCTCAAGCTGTGCTGGTGCACGGGTTCAGGACAGGTCCGTGAAGAACAGTGCTCCCCATTCAATCCTGTCCAGCTATTACCTTCTTTAATGCCTTGTTTTTCACTGAATTTTCCACATCTTAGGACAGGCCCATCCCTTAACTTATGAGCCCTCAGAAGCTTTGAAACCCAAGCATGGAATGCATGGGTTTTGGTTTAAGGAAAAGGGTTTGATAGTCCTTTATTACGTTATTGTATTATTTTCCATAACTCTCCAGTAGACAAGGGAGGCTGTCAGAGCGCATACATAGAAACCAGTGTCACACTCCTCTTCTGAGAAGCAAATGAAAAGGTCAGAAGCATGAACTGGCTGTTACACTGACATGTGTTGTAATATTTTCTTGGCCTCAGTGATCCAGTAACACAGTTCAACAAACTCTGTCAGAACAATCCACAATGCGTTGCTTGCTCTCCAAATCCTGCTTTCCCCTCTAGCATCTCCACCTGACTGCTTGCAGGTCCTCCCCACCCTCTGAGCTTCCCAGGGATGAGCTACAGAGCATGCAACAGCCCTTCCTTTTGGGCTGAAACAAAGCAAAACGGATGGGAGATGGAGATGAAACAAAGAGCAAAAGGAGATAGCGCAGTCAAATGTGTTTCACTGCACTTAAAAACTACAAGAAGTATTCTCCAAACACAATTCCTCCAGGGAATAGAAAGGGCAGTGAAAGGAGGGTAAAATGCCATATGGAAAGGAGCAGCCTCTATCAGGGTGCAGGCAGGCTCTATAGTATGGGCATTTAAAGGAAAAGAAAACAAAATTTCTATTTCAAATTATAGCACTGCACCCCTTTGAAAGCCCAGCATTTTATCTTTACCTCCTGGTTCTTGATTCTCCTATGACTCCTCAAACTTTGAGTCCCTTTTTCCTAGATGTCCTGCTACCTTCCACAGAGGACCTTTGCCACCTCTACCAACACCCCTCTGCCCTCGCCCAGGGCCTGCTGTTCAAACCCTCTCAGCCCCACTGTGCAGGAACCCTCCCATTATCTGCCACAAGCCTGTGAATTGGGTCCTAATTGTGCTGCTGGACGAGAGAGGAAGGTTTTATATGCAGCAGAAAGAAGTTAAAATGAATTAGATTATGGTCATATTAATTCAGGGCACCCACCCAATCCTTTCATTAGCTTGATTCTCCTGCTGCTGTAGCAATCTATAAATGTTACAAGCTTTAAATGCTCTATGTACTTTAAGCTTTACAGGAGACTACTACTATTAACAGTTCCACAAGTTGGGAGGAAAGGGAGATGCTATTCAGGGTTATATACGAGCCTGTCAAGGCCATGAATGTACAATCTTATGCTAAACATTCCCAGAACTTGGGATGAGCCTTCCAGATACTTCATCTCAAACAGCTCCCAAGGTGACATCTAAAGCAATGTTTCCAAGAGTAGTCATGTCCCACCAGCAGCGTGTGTGTGTCACTTTCCACCTTTTTGGCCATTGCTTGCCTGGAATGAGGACATCACATGAGTGTGACCACGTCCCCAGCACAGCACCGAGCGATTCAGCCCAGCTCTGCCGCCTGCAGCCCAGACAACCACAAGCGTGTGGTTTTCAGGAGAGCTCCTTGAACTTCTGAACTCTACTTCTTTTCTTTTTTTTTTTTTTTTTTTTTTTTTTTTTTTCTCTTAGTGGGGGAATTAAGTGGACTTAGTCACACAGAGCTTCAGTCAGGGGTCTTTGAAGAGAAGAGCTGGCAGTGATAACACTCAGGGTGGATGTGTGGGGAGGCATTTTTTCCTCTTAGTCCTTAATGCCATGTTCGGCTTCTCAATGAGAAATAAAACAGGGATGAGGGCAGTAGCCTTGCCATGGAGATGAAATCACTTCTTCCTAATCACCATTGGAGCCTCAGCAGCAGGAGACCATCAGGTCACAACCTAATACCTTTTCCAGTCATAAATTTCTAGATATGTCTAATAATGGGATATCTCAGTTTACCGGAGCTGGGCTTTTGTCTGTTAGGTTTTTTTCAGAACAGTGTTATGGAAAAACAACTTCTTCACAAGCAGACCAAGAGTTTAGGGGAACTTTATCTCAGTCACTGACCAACCATAAATTCCATATTTACAACTATATCCAGATGGGTAAACAAGTAAGTGCAGTCATTTGAAAAGTCAAATCTTCATTAAGTTTTCTGTAAGTGAAGATGAGATGGAAGTACATCAGCATCAAGTCTCAGCACACTTTCCAGGAACACAACTGTGCTGCTTTTTGTTACCTTCCATAAACAAATCAGGACAAAGATTAATCGGCAATAGTTTCTCTCCCATTTTATAAATGGAGAGCATTTCCCCAAGCCAATGCTTTCTGTCATAACCAGTGCCTGCATTATAATCAGATGCCCATTCTCAAAACCTTCCACCTCAACAAGAGAAAGTCTCAAAACACCCGTTTCAGGGTAGGGTACGTTTCGTAACCAAAACACACAACTGCAATAGGGGAAAAAAACCAGAAGCACTTGCTCACAGTAATAACTATTTTCCTTTCCTCTTAAAGCAACACAATGAAGCAATTACTGTACTCTGGGCTTCCAAGGGCTTCTGCAGCCAAAGCAATTGGCTGGGAGGCTCGGAGGGGGCTGGAGCTGTGGCACAAGGAAAAGAAACAACTCCTACCAGATATGATTCACTGACAACAAAAACATCCCCATGGTACCTCTTGCTTTTCATGGGATGAGGGCAGGTTTTCCACCAGCGGGGTTTTTCAGATTAGAGGAATTTTTCTGTAATGGGAGTGATGACATAGGTGTCGGTTTGAAAATAGGAAGGACCTCAAACGTTACAGCTAAGCTGGGAGTCTCCTTGTACCTGAACCATCACGAACCCTCAGAAAACTCCTTGTGGTCCCAGGAGGACACCCTGCATGGGAAACCCTTTAATTTACTTGGGAAAGGAGAATACAGTCATGGGTAATTATCTCTCTGGAATTACGGAGAACGTAACGGAGAATATATGAATAAACATAGACTGGTCCTTGTTAGGAGTGTATTGCTGGACATTCGGCACAGGGAACCAACCCATTAGACCAAGGAACATCATATAAATTAGAAATAGATTAAAGAACATCGTGTAAATGTATTCTGTCTCCAGGCAACAAATTATGTGACTCATCAGACCCACTTTATATGTATATATTCTAAAACATGTCTTCAGTTCCGATGGCCTTTGGCACACAGCTTTGCTATGAGTGTGCCTCTAAATCTGTATTTGTTTTAAAAGTATTAAAAAGGCAGAATTGGCAGCAACTTCTCCATTTAGCTTGCTTGGCACTTTCTTTTAGAAAAGGTTCATTAAGTCTTTTTTTTTGGAAACTTCGAAAAATTATGAGACAACCGCTATAAAATTAAATTGAAGGACAGGCAGGTGGGAGAGAAATACTATTACCATTTTTCTCCATGTCAGCAGGCACTAATAGTTCAGTGTTTTATATTATAACACATGAGCTTTCGTAATTGTCTCCCAGAGATGAAAGTCTGATGAGACAGAGCCGAGGCTGGGGGTGTTTGAGGTTTCTGCCTGTCATCCTGTGGAAGTTTTCTTAATATCCAGGTTGTTGTATCTCAGTGGGGAGTCTGATTCCGCAACACTGGATGCAGTTAAAGGTTGTGTTGGTCTGACAAATTATTCAATTATTGTATAATACATTTGAAGCAGGATTTCAACATGAGGTTATGCGTTTTTTGTGAGTTTGACTCACACATGGTGCTCCCAGCTCACGATGAGTTCAACCAGAGATGTGAGTGGTTGGTGTGTCTCGGAGCCAGACTTTTTTTAAGCCGTCACTCAGTGGGTGCTATTCTTATGAACAACAGCAGATCATTTCTTCTACCCCCCAGACATGCCAACACAATAAATGGAACGGTCATTTTATACCCAAAATGTGCTTTGGAAGAGTAAACAAAGACAAGCATGAAACTAAGATACAAAATGTTAATATTGCCTGACTTTTTTTTTTACTTTTTTTTTAACAGACAACAGAACAATGTCAAAAAGTATAAACACTAGTTTAACTGCCATTTCAAATTAATGAACCAATAAAAAATAGTAGGTTTAGATTAGGTAATAGGAAAAGAATATTCCCTACGAGGGTGGGCAGGCCCAGAGCAGCTGTGGCTGCCCCTGGATCCCTGGCAGTGCCCAAGGCCAGGTTGGATGGTGCTTGGAACAGCCTGGGACAGTGGAAGGTGTCCCTGCCACAGCAGGGGCGGGATAAGGGGAGTTTTAATGTCCCTTCCAACCCAAACCCCTCTAGGATTCTATATTTCTACGAATCTGCCATGGAACAAAGGTCTATTGACCCCAAATTTCTAGCACCGGATAAAATCAGACCTGGACAGAACAATTCATTAAAGAGGAACCCATGACATTGGCAGGAATAGTACAGGCTGTTGAAAAAGGGCAGGAAAATGCATACAAGCTATGTTATTGCAGCAGTTTTAAAGACTGTTATCTTATAAAAATACAAGGAAATATAAGAAATTACAACAGCATACAAAAGTTAAAGCTAAAAAATTCCATTGCACGCCAGCATTTTCTATCCCATCTGACACTGCTCACAAATTTTGTACACTGAGGAGTAGGAAAGCGGAGAAAATGGAAAAATATCTCCTTACTTTTTTTCTTTTCTCCAGATCTCATCATTTTGATGGTATTTAGAAGAATGAGAAATTTCTATCACCTCAGCTCATCAGCTAAACAACAGTCAGTGTAGCCTAAACTTGACATTTTTCATCTGTGGATGTTTCCCCCTCCTAAAACAGATGTGAAGGACCTAAAAGATTCTCATGCAAATGACTGGGACTTAACCCAGTCTTTCTTTTATACACTTAATTTTGAAAACGGTACCTTGACTGAGCAGCAAAAATCCCACCTGTCTGTCACCAACGCATCACCTGCTAATGCCAGATTGAAGTGGAGCAATACACAGCACTGTCTTAAAAGATTTTCTGATTCATTAATGCTTAAGCTTTCCCTTCAATAGCAAATATCTCCTTTTGTCTCAAATAAACACATGGAAATAAAGCCACCCTTAATGTCAATAAATTACATTTTGTGTACTTCATTCTCATGCCGATGGGAAAGATGTTGTGAGAAGAGTAGTTTGAGAATGGTCAAAGAGAATTACAATTAATCTGCCAGAAAGAGTTATGGTAAATATTATTATTATGGTTATTAATGAGTTGTAAAGCACTGTAAATCTCCATGACAGTAATTATGATGTTTTGTATATATAAATTTGGCATTCTGCATATACAAGCACTTGGGCTTGAACTCTTCCTAGATCATTAGGAAATTAGAGGTCATATCATCGGTCACTTGAAAAGCAATTTCCTGTAGATTTTCAGGCCATTCTCAGATTTATCCTCGCTGTAAAAAGGTATCAATGATTTCTCCCCAGGCAAGGGAGCTCCCACAGAGGCTGTGGTTGACAACCCTTGTAGTTAACAACACTGGGCTCTGGATCCCCTCTGGGCCAGCCACGAGGAAAAACAGGGTGGGTACAGCCTGCCAGGGGTGAGGGGGTGGCACGCTGAGGGGCCATGCTCATCTTGCTAGAGTTTCCCAAAACAAACTGAATCTGTGCAAAGCATTCATTTCCAGGGGCCTGCTCTAGGCTGTGTGCCACTTGATGCATTGAGAGGAGCAGATTGCAACAATCTGCTGTTCTCATGCCAATCCTCCACATGAGAAAACTCTCCAAAAGAGGGTTCTGCTGCTTCCCAGCTCCATTTCTCAAGGTTTGGACTGAGATCTCTGGAAATCCGTGATTCCAAGTCAGGGATTCCCATAAAGCATGACCTGCTGTTCAAAGGGGTGCCCAGAGCAGCTGTGGCTGCCCCTGGATCCCTGGCAGTGCCCAAGGCCAGGCTGGGCAGGGCTGGGAGCAGTCCTTGCCATGGCAGGGGCGGGATGGGATGAGTTTTAAGACCCCCTTCCAACCCAAACCATGCTGTGATTCTATGAAAGCAGCTTCCTCTCTGCTCCTGCAGGGAATCAATAACCTTTCTGCTGGCAGTGCCTCAGCTCAGTTTGGTGCTCTGCCCTCTTTTTTAGTAGATTCCTCCTCTGGTGATAAGTAAAAAGGACATTACAAGTCAATTCCATTGCAGATTAAACCCAATCACCCTCAGCTCAGCTAAATCAGCAGTTTCTTCAGTCTAAATGCCAGCCAGAAGTAATTTCTCTATTCCATCTCCTCCCCTAGAACACCCTACCTTTCATCCCAGCCAGGAGTGCTGCTCCCTGCACTCCTGGGAGCTGCCATGGGGTGTGCAGGGGGATTGAGAGTTTGCAAACACTCAACAAAATACAGCTTCTATCAAGGAATGTTCACTTGGTGGTTCAACCCCTGGCAGCAACTTAGAAGCCAAGCAATAATTCTGATGTTGTATCTCACTGTACAGTGACAGGGAATGCCCGAGCAAGCTGGGATCTGACAAGACATTATATTGTCTATCAAAAAATAAAAATATAATAAAATCAAAACCACAGGGAGCACTTTACCCACTCTATTATGACCGAGTTCAATAGCTCTGTGATTCCAAGCTCTGGAGTGATGGCTTTATGAGGACATCAAAAGCACTGAGCCTGACCAAGCCTCCTGGATACACACAGCCTTCTCCTACAAGGAGCCACGGGAGGCTGCAGGCAGTGTCCACTGGGATCTTCCCAAAAGAGAACCCTTCCTGAATTATGAGGGCCCACACACACGCACACACACACTCAACTTCACAGCCCATTGCTTTCCCAGGAGCGGAGTCTGTGCTGTCTGCACCAAGGCAATATATCTCTTTATGGCCTGCCAGTGACTTTACAGAGAGATAAACAAAGCTTTTAAATCAAAAGGAGACGGAGCAGAAGAAAAAGTTTGGCACCCCAGGACATAATGCTGCTGTTTGTGCTTTAACCCTTCATGAAAAACAGGGGAGCAGGGAGTTTCTTGGGCAGGATCTCCCAAGGGAATGACCACAGGAGAAATGGGAAACCCTAGGGTGTAAATTCATGGAATCCATCTAAATGGCAACAATTACTGTGTTAATATCTGTGTTCAGCGAAGGGAAAGACCTGCATTCATTTAAAATACTCTGAGAAATGGATATGGCATCAAGCTGAGCTGCAGGATGTGGCAATGGTTTGAGCTGTAGGATAAATCGCCTCAGAGCAGAACAGCTGGAATTTTCTATTAACCAAGGACATGTAATAAATTTGCCTTACCTGTATTGACTGTAAGTTTGTGGAGCAAGGAGGAACATCAGCTTCATGTGCAGAGCATCAAGAATGAGACTGCCATCAAGGTAAAGTCTGTGGGGGTTCTGTGAAGTAAAAAACAGCAAAATAATATTAAATCACCACATACTGTCCTGATCTGCTTTCCAGCTGTGGAGCCTTTGGGATGGGCAACGTCACATAGATCCTCCAGTAGTCCCATAAATGTTTAATCATTTCAGAATTGAATAGAAAGTTGAAAATTTTAAAGGAATAGAAATCCAGAGCTACTACAAGGAAAGAATCAAGAGGACCCAAAGTATTCTAGTGGCTCATTTCTTTAAAACTTTCACCATTTCTATGGCACACAACTTGTTTCATGGATCTGGGCCATAATTTGTACATTTGGTACTTGGAGAAGGTTTAAATCCATTAAAAAACACCTCTCCCTCTTCACCCACAGTATCTGAAAATATCTTCCCCATTTCACTGAAAGTCAATGTGCTTGAGGTTTCCTTTCATTCCCACCTAGAAAATGTCTGTAAAGACAAAGTATTCTCCTTTTTATCCCAAAAAGAACTAGTCCAAATATTGCTCAGCAGCTTCTGCTGTACAGAAATGCAAAGAAAGTTTGTGTGGACAGATTTCACAGGACCAGCTCCCTCAACTTCAGGAAAAAAACCAAGAAAAAGGGTGAGAGTTTGTCACTCAAATAAGTCAGAGTCTGCTTTTTTCTACCAACTACATCATGCCAGATGCTTTGAGAGGTGTGCACAAAGTGTTTGAAAAGCCACATACTTGTGCATGAAAAATGTTATTTATGCTGTTATTTCTTCACTTTCAACCTGTGTTAGCAGGGAAAAAGCCTTCAATGTACAAGAGAATATTTTCTAAGAAGGCAGGAGCTTTCAATAAAATTCTAATCCATGTGAACCTATCCTTCATCCACCTTCCCAACTCCCAGCCCAGGCCATGCTGCTGCATTAAAAATCTTGTTTCAGACCACATTCCTGCTTAAGATGATTTGCAAAATTCAGAGCTAGAATGGGAATGAAGCTGCAAATCCTTCCCCACCTGCTGGGATGCTCAGAGCATTCCCTCACTCCAATGCACAGCAGCTGAACCCCACCAGCTTCAGCGGGGACAGATCCTGATTCTACCCAGGTAAATTAAAACAGACTTTCTCCTCTGGCTCTGACCACAAATCTCTCCAGAGCAACCCCATCACCTCAGCACAAAAAGCTGCCTTTCAGTATTTCTACCTGTTTTCACAAGTCTTTTCATCCCATACTTGAAATGCATAAAAGCAATTCCATATTCTTCTGTGTTTTCTTGCTTTTTAAATTATTATTTGCAGAATTTTGGGGTGGTTTCTTTCTCTGTGATTGCAGCTGAACTTCCTACTGCCCCAGGGGGACTGGAGAGCAATAACTTTAAATGGCCTCATAGATGCAGCCATGGCCTCAAGCCAGCACTAATTTCCAATCTTGTTATGCTGAAGAAAGAGGGTGAAGGGGGGGAAAAAAAAGGAAAAAAGGTAAAGAGTAAGAATGCAAACCAGAAAAACCAGAAATATCCCATAATGTTAGTGAGAATTGGAAAGCCCTGTTGGTGGTTTCAGTGACAGGTTTAGGTTTCTACTAAAAAAAAAAAAAAAAAAAAAAAAAGAAAAGCAGAGGAATTTGGAGTGTTTAAAATGAAAGTGAATATTTTTCCTCAGACACAGAACATCCTTGTGACATTCAGGTCTTTGCGTACTGCAGGCAGGATGGAATTTTACTGACCAAATACAGCATCGTCACTACATGAGTACAACAAACATTTGTGAAAACACATTAAACATGTCATAAATTAACTGAATTTGGGAGCTGTAAACACTCACTTGAACTTACAGCTCTTTGATTTCACCAGCATAGCCAGATACATGGCTACCCAAATTCACCCTTTAACTTGGAAAAGGAGTGGCTTTTTAACTCCTTTTGCATTTTCTAAACTCCACTGGGCCCCTTTAGTCTGCTCCCCAACCCCTTCCCTGACCGTGGATGAAAATTAAACACATTGGGAACAAGGAAATGTTCTGCAGCACTTTCCCCAAAACCTCCAACTTTCCAAACTCAGGCTTTTACAACAGTGAGGAAAAAAACATGGATTTTCAGCAGGTGCTATTTAAGACTAACTAAAACTTCATATCACAGAGGAGCAGACACAAATCAAAACAAAACTCCAAGAGGAATTTAGCAAGGAAGTATGGAGTTACCCATATGTATATTTGGCCAAGAAAATGGAGATGCTCTTGTCACAGAGAGCAGCGTGACCGCAGTGCTGGGCCGGCAGCACCGTGGGCTCTGCTCTTCTCCTGCCAAAGGAGATGGGGGCTCAAGGCTGATGGTGCTCAAGGAGGAGCCACATTTCTGCCCAACAGGTCTCTGCCACAGCCAGGTGGTGGGAGAATGGCTGGATTGCTCATAGTAAAAGAGTAGAAGATGTTGGCATCATCTCCCCGTTTGTTTTTCCCCATTGTGCTGCCTCCCCTCACCTGCAGGGCACATCCAGCACCACGGGCCAGGAGGAGCCAGCACTGCTCACCTCAAGGTTGCATGGGTGGACTCACAGAATCCCAGAGTCACTGAGGCTGGAAAAGCCCTCCCAGAGCATCAAACCCAACCTGTGACTGATCCCTACCCTGTCCCCATCCCCAAGCACTGAGTGCCACATCCAGCCCTTCTTGGGACACCTCCAGGGATGGGGACTCCAAACCTCCCTGGGCACACTGTCTCAATGCTTAACAGTGGAAAAAAATAGGCAAAAATAGGGCTGAAGCAAAACAAAAGTTAGAGTTCAGCTTAAGGCTATAAACACAACACAGAGTTAAAGCTAAACTGAGGAGGTCTGGCAGGTAATTCAGATTTGGTCCAAGGGGAGCTACAGAAAGCAGCATAATATGCCCAAAGGTGTGAGGAAATGCAGAGTATAAAAATTAACAACTCTTTCTATAGTATCAAACAAGGGGCAAGGAAAAGAGATACCCTGTTCTTGCACTTTGCTCTCTTTCTGTCCTGCCTTCAAGCTTTCCAAATTCACTAGAGAGAGACTCTGACAATAAATCATGTTTTGGTTTGAGGTTGCATGGCTTGCATCCCCTGGAAAAGGCAGCAAGCCACATTGTCTCCTTTTAATCTCAACAATTAGTCTTCCAGGCCTTTTATTGCCTTAGGTGGCTCAAAGCTGAGTCTAGATTCCTAAATCCAGGGCCATCAGATCCAAAGTTTAACTGCAGATGAAACAACCCATGTTAGATCCCCCAAAGGCTGCCACTAAAGGAAAGGAAATTACTGCTACTGCTTTTAGCTCAAAGTTCTTCCTGTCTGCCTTGGACAACGCTTGTCAGGCCTAGAAAGAGACCCAGAACAGCAAAGCAGTGAAATGTGGTTGGAAACAACCATACCAGGAGCTCTCTGGAACAGGGCTGTAGGGCTGATGGGACAATTAATGCTGAGTGACAAAGTGCTCCTGCATTGTCAGTGGCACACCAGTCACTTCAAGCCCTCAGCAGGAGAGCAATTTCCAGGCAGCTCACCCCTATTGATTTCTCACTGATCTGAATTGGAATCAGAGCCCAGGGAGCAGTCAAAGAGTCCCTCCAGCTTCAAGTGCATAATGAACATTTCAAACATGGGGACAGGAAAATCTCAGGTGCCCAGTTCCCTGCCCAAACTGCATTTTGTTCGCCTGCCTCCTTTCTTTTTGACTTATTTCACAGAGAATAACAACTAAAATCTGGGTGGGGGTACCTAAACTTCCCCAGAGACCCCACCCCAAATGCAGGAGGACAGTGCAGAGGCAGCATTTCTCCTCTGTGGCAGGAACATGTGGCTCTAGGACCAGATGTTGCCTCCTAATGTGCACATGCATCTTTTCCCTCCAAATGCCGATTGCTCCTGTTGGTCTGATGCCAAAAACCCCCTCAGGAGACACACACACACACACACACATCCCTCTCTGCCCTGCTTTTCACTCCCCTGCACTGGGGTAAGCTGGGAGTAATTTTTTAAACATCATAATTGCCCGGGTACAACTGCGAGTAAATCCAGCTTGGTATGCCAAAATGAACTGCAGGTTTAGGAAAATATATAAATAAATTAAATCAAAACACCCAAACAACAAAAATAGTCATAATTTCTCAGCATTTTATATCAGCTGTGGGCCCATGCAGCAACTAAGGCAATTTGGTCAAAAAAACAGATGTTAACTGAGGAGACTCATCCTGCACTGCAGGTCCTTGGCAGTAATGAACAAGCTGTGCTAAGAGTCTTGTGCATCTAAATTGCCTTTAGAGGAAAATTATCCCTGAGAGTGAAGACTGGAAGATATTTGGGGCAGGGACTGACTCAATTGCTCTTTGTATAAGGATGCTGATGTCCAGGCATTCATTCCTAATTGCAAACAAACAAATAAACAAATTGGTATCAGAAAAAAATCCCATTGTAGAGACATTCTGTGAAGGAGGGTTGGGGGTTTGGAGGTGCCATTCCCAGTCCTGCAAGAACCCTTTAAAAATCATGTGAACACTCTGAAGAGGATGTTTTTGTGCAGTCTCATCAGATGGCCTCACTTCACTGGAAATCTTGGGAGATTTTTGCTCCCAATGTGCTCAGAGTGCACAAACAAACAAGAGGGTAAATTACTGCTCACCAGCTTTAACTTTCTGCTTGTAAACCAGCCCTGGGGAGCACAGGAGATGCTGCCATGTGAGGGAGGAGGAAGGAGCAGAGGCACATCCACCACAAAGCCCTGTTAACCAGGAGCTCCCCTGAGAGCAGAGATGTTCCTGGGGGAACATCCACCTCCACCTCTCTGGTTTTTGGAAAGTGCCTTTCCAGGTCCTTACTTTGCCAGGCTGATCTGAGGGCAATGAGGAACATGGTAATTGTTCTTTTTATATTTCATCTCTTCCATACATCTCCTCCCTAACAACCTTGGCTGCAGCCACATTCTATTTTTTCCCCCTTACAATTGTTTCAATAGATTCTTTATGGTTTATGGGTTGGTTTTTGGTGTTGTTTCCCCCCCCCCCTCCGTTTAAACTGAAGCCTGAAATATGCTCTGAATTAAGAAAAAGCTCCATGTCACTGGGGATTGGACGGCTGCTGAACTGTTCCGTGTGTGAGTGTGTGTGTGCACACAACCTCCCGGCCAAAAATGCCTCAGGGGCTCTCCCTAACTGTTGGGGTCCTAAAAAGGGTCCATTTCTCCCGATTGGCCACCCCCTGAACAGGCTGGGAGGGGACAGAGCTCTCTCCCCCTCTAGCACATCTGTCCAAGCTTGCTCACTGCTGGCCCTTCCCTTCCCCATGTGCTATAGGCGTTTTTGGCCTGCCTGAATCCTCAGTGCATTAAGCAGGAGGCCCCTGGTTCAAGAAATCTCCCCCACTCACAATGTGAAGTGCAGCAGAAGTGATGTGTGCAGCAGCGGGGTGAGAAGGAGGGATCAGCAGGGAGAAATGAAATAAAAATAAAAATCATAAAAATTAAAAATTAAAAATAAAAATTAAAAATAAGAATAAAATTAAAATAATAAAAAATTAAAATTAAAGTTAAAATTAAAAATAAAAATAAGAATAAAATTAAAAAAAGAATAAAAATAAGAAAAAATAAAAATAAGTATAAAAATAAATGAAAATAAATAATTAAAAATAAAAATAAAATAATAAAAATTAAAATTAAAAAAACCCCTCCAAACTAGGAGCATGCTGGATATTGCTGGTCCCAGGTTTAAAGCTGGAATTTGGGAACTGGTCAGCACAGCTGGACTGTCCTACTCCAGCCCTAGCAAGGGTCATGCTGGGGCAGCCAGAAATGCTGTACCACCTCCCTCCAAACCACCATGAGCTACCTAAGGCTGCATCCCAGGGACAAAACCAGCAATCCCAAGGCTAAACACACACATCCTGGCTGAGCAGCCAGCTCTTGCCCGTCAGACACACAAATAACACCACCAAGGGGTGACAGGGTGCTGTGGAAGCAGAGGACCTGCAAACCTCTGCTGCTTCTCCCAAATTGTCCTTAGGGTGATCTCTTAATAAAAAAATTAATTAGCTACAACATCCAGGTATCCAGCACCCTCCCAGTGCTGTGCCAGGCATTTTGCAATATAAATAATTTATATATAAATAATATAATAATAATAAAAATAATTTCTTCCCAAGCTCAGACTGAGGTCCCTGGGGCAAGGCAGTTTGGAGTGGGATAACAGTGCCAGCCTGCCAGCCCTGCCTGGCTCCACCTCACCTGGAGATCCTCCCCAGCACGGCAGCACAGGCCTGAGGAAACACCACACCAACACGTCATGCTGAAAGGTCACAACTGTGTTTTCTTGTTTGTTTTCTCAACAGCATCGTGGAATTTCAAATGCTGATGGTTTTAGGTATCTGACCTTTCTAGAGGCAGCTCCTGTGGTTTGACTCAAAACCATGTGCAACGACTGCCCACGTCTCCTTTGTGCCTGTTTTAGACTTTGGGGCATGAACAACAAATCCCATCCCATAACATATATATTCTAGTCACAGTCCTACAGTTCTAAAACACATCCTAAATTATCCTCCCTTCAGCAATGAGCTGTTCATCCATCTCCAGAAGTTGTAGCTCTCTGTTTATGTATCACTGCACCCCTTCCACTCTCCATGGTTATCTCACAGTCAACTTTAAATAACAAATTAAGCTATTTAAAAACATAAGCATGTTAATTACCAATCACAGCAACATGAAAAAGTAAAACAAAGGTGGAGAAGCATAAGGAAACTACAAATGTAAAGGAAGACTATGAACATAGTGAACAACTATTCCCAACTATCTACTGTCCAAATAACCAGAGATAAAGAGCAGAACTCTTCTCCCAGACCTGAGGATATGTAGATCAAAAGGCACGTGGCTGGCCTACACAAACCAGTGAGATGACATAATACAGATTAACCTTGATGAAACCACTTACTCTGCCTTGTTCCTCACCTGCTGTGAGAAGTGCAGAATTCCCCTTGCACAGATGCTGCTTGAATAAAACCTTTCATGATCGTATGAACTCAGCTGCAACTACAGCATCATGTCCCTGGAAAGCAGAATGGCCAAACAATCAACCCTCCAGCTACCTGTCAGTTACTAATTTTACATTCAGCCTGAGCTTTAAATGCATTTACAAACTAAGATATAGGAGCCAGCAGATAGCCAAAGCTGCAGCCTGTTCCCTCATACAGAGGGCAACACCAAATCCTCCCAGGCCATCCCTGACAGATGAGTAACTTGTTTTTAAAGACCTCCAAGGAAGCAGCTCCAGTAACCTTCTCACACAGCTTATTTTAGTGCTGAAATGGCCTTGAAGCTGGGAAGCTTTTTCTAATATCTGAACTAAATCTTTTCTGCTGAAAATCATGTGAATTCTCTCCTCACTGCTGCTCTGAAGACACAATTTATCACCATTCTCTTTCTAGCAATGTTTTACATATTGGAGGAATGTTCTCACATCCTGTCAGTCTTCCCTTCTCTAGACTAAACAAATCCAATTCCTTCAATCTTTCCTCATAGGTTGCATTTTCCAAACCTCTTATCATTCCTATGGCTCTCCTTTAGTCCCTCTCCAATTTGTCAAGATTTTTCTTGAACTGCACAACCAAAGGAGAGCATAGCCAAGGCTGTATGAAGGTTGCCTGAAAAGTAAAATTTACCTCTTTTCTTTAACCCACAAGCCCCACTTGAACTCTCTGTTGCATTAATTGTCATTTCTGAAGCAGTTCAGCATTTTCCAATACTCTGCACTGTCTTCCAATTCTCTGCTTCTCTTGCGAAGTATTTTCTGGTTTGCATTCTATCCTGCACTTGCATTTATTTCACTAGCTACTACTATTTGGTTTTATCCCATTTCAGGTTGCAAATTTTATATAACCAGGCATAAAAATTATTCACAGCTCTGCTTCTCTTTTCCAAAATGCTGAAATGCCACCCAGCATGACCTCAGGTAATTTTATTAATGTGCGCTTTGTAATGCCACTAAAACCCTGAGCTCTTCCCAGGCCAGGGCAGACCCCTGAGGGACCCCCTTTGCTGTGCCCTCCCACCTTGACAGGAAACAATCACAACTACTTTTTGAGCCTTAATTTACACCTGGCTGTGCTCTCAGTTTGAAACAGAGAAAATACCTCCATTTAGACTGTGAGGATGCCACAAATTCAAACTCTGACTAAAATACCAAGAAACATCATATGCACCTCTTGTTTTTTATTTACCAGTTCATCTCCCCTGCACAGAAATTGTACTGGTTTGACGTGATTTGCTCTTGACAAATCTGTATTTGCTGTTTCTTATTAACTTCTAATTCTCTGAGTGCTTGTAACAGCTAATTCTAGAAACTTTTTTGGGCATTGAAGTCAGTTTTACTGTTCCATAATCCCCCTGGTTCTCATTTTCCCCCTATTTAAAAATAGACCTTGTGATTACCCTTCTCTGGGCCTCTGGCTCTACCTTGGTCATCCTGAACTCTGAAAGATAATCTCTAATCACTCTGGGATTGTTGCAGCTAGAGCCTGAAGTACCCCAGGGTCGATTTCATCAGGTCCTGCTGAATTGCAGAACATCTAAATTACCCAAATTTTAGCCAGCATAGTCTTTAGCTATTTCAGATGACCCCCTTGTTAAAACTTAATGCATTAGTACACAGCCACAATCAACCTTTTTTTTTTTTTTATTTCTGGGAGAAGCAACCAAAAATGGCATTGAATACTTCATTCTCTGCATTTGTTATTTCCTCTCCTTCCTTTTTAAGTCACAGGCTAACTTTCTTAACTCTCATTGTTTTTATATTTGCATTTATGTTTTTAAGGGGTTTTGACTCAGAGACAGATTTATGGGGGGTAATGTAATGTGAGAGCAGGATGTGTATTATCTTGAAACTCAGATACTGTGAGCAGATGAGTTTATGCTCGATTTTTGGCTTCAAAATTAACTCAGAGCCATTTAAATAAAAAAAAGTACAACATTTCCTTAGAAATTAACAAAAGTTTAAATAATATAAATACAAAAGCAAAAGCTTTTGCTGTTCTTTAAGAAAGTTTATCGTGCTGTTTTAACCAGTGTACACAAGCCAATGCGTGTGTTTGCATCTCTGTAGGAGCTGATGACCCAAAGCATTTGGAAACCCAAATTTACACGCTAATGTACTCAATATATAATTTCTCATCTGACTGACCAAATCATCTCCAAACACATTTTGTCCACAGATGTCACAAAAAGTAAAGGAAGATGAGGAAAAAAGTACACAGTGCACTTGGAAAGCAAAATAACTTAAAGTACTTTTCTTTTCTTCCAAGCGTGGCCATTAGCAAGAGATCCTTGGAAACCTTGAGGGTTTTATGAGGTTTGATGAGCTCTTAATTAGAAATGGCTGAAATTTGAACTAAGGACTTCTGAACACTGTGTCTGGCTGGAAACAGAAGGTTTGTTTCTGCCTGATTTCCTACTTTAAACAGGCTTGTGTGCAAATTTGAATAAAGCTGGCTAAGAATGATGATGGTGAAGTGGTCTGGTAGCACAGGGCCACGTGTTTCTGATACAGACTGACTAAAAATAATTTCCTCCCAAACTCAGACTGAAATATTCTTTGATCAGAAAAACAGGTAAATGGTTCAAGAAGCAGGTTAGAGGCACCGAGAAAGGAAAGAAGGATGAGGCTGGGTCAGAGGAGGCCAAGGGGGAAAACGTGGAATTTGAGAAATGGAAAAGAGTCAGGCAATCACAAAAAGCTCTGAAAAACATCTGGGAAAAAATTCCAGATTCTCAAAACAAGCGAGGTTCCTCACTTTGGAGGTCTTCAGGCTGAACTCCTCCAAAGTGGTGCCTGGAAGGGAGGCAAGAGAGACCCTGCTGATTTCCAAGGCAGCCCTGCTAATTCCTTCAGACAGCCTGTATCCTAGGCACGGAGGAAATCTGGCAACTGAACTTTGCTGGCCTGCAGCAGGGTGATGGAACATCCTCTATCTCCTCTGTATTAACTCACAGACCCCAGATTGAGGAACCAAGCTGAGGAGCCCCTGAAATGGCTGCAGCTCTCACAGAGCTGCTACAGCAGCTCTGAGAAAATTCCCTCACGGATCTTATTATTTTTTTCCAATTTTTACCTGAAATCAATACATTTATCCCCTGCATGAGCATCTTAACTGTTCTCCTCTTCTTTGAATTTCTGGTTGTATTTGATTAACTCTGCAAAATATTTTGGGATGTAGTGTGTCTGGAAAAACACACAGAGAATAAATGATGATTATGCAGGGTGAACTGAACATGGGCCAGATTAGCAGCTCCACCAGACAGCCAATCTATTTAAGTCCTCTGCATTTCATTGTGATTTAATTTAATTAAAATATGGTGGGGTTTTTCCAGACTATTATCTAAAAATAGGATTTCTTATTTGTCTGGAAGATTTGCCTTATTAAAGGGTCCTGAACAAAAGCACTTAATATTTTTGTTTAAAATTCTACATTTTCAAGTAATTTAATCTTCTAAAAATTACACCTCTGATGAGGAGGATTCTTGTTCTCCCTCCTAAGCTGAAACACAAAAGAGTCTTAGATACTCAAGGTTAAAGTGATAGTTAGTGAACAACTTCTTGCAAAAATTACAGGCCTAGAAAGGAGATATTGTTATCTCGAGTAGAAATATTAATGAAAACTATTTCCTAATTTTACACAGCCCTTTGGTGCTGTAGAGCTGCATTTGATGATTTTCAGAGACATATGTATTTTACAAACTTCTCCATTGCTCTCTCATTCTTAAGGGAACCTTAAGGGAAAGAATCCCAGATCGGTGTTTCAATGATAATGTTCCCAGATCTCCTAAGGACAGAATTGTCCTGTTATGGCCTTTCCAAACACCTTTTCTCCCTTCTTCAGGGCACTTAATCCCATTGCAAACTGCTGGAGATGGTTTAGGGAGACCCATTGTGGAGCAAGTTGGGGGATTGCACAGCCAGCAGAAGCGCCCTCCTGTATTTCTGGATTTCAAACTTTTCCTTCAGAAAATTGAAGATAAGCACCAGCAGCTGGGCCCTGAGTAAATCGCAGCCACGGAGCTGTGTAAATACTGAGGTTTCTGGAGGGTGAGCTCATGCCAAGGAGGTTTGTGCTGGGAAGGGAGCAGGAAAAATCCGCGTTCAGAGAGAAACTCCCTCTTCTCGAATGGTCAGCGGACATGTCCAGACAGGCCCGAGCTCGCCGGGCCCAAAGCCAAACAAATCTCTGCCCTTTCAGAGTGGCCCCTGTGCTTAAATCGGAGTGGTGAGATCACAGGGATGAGGGCTTGGGATGGGGAGAAGGAGGGAGCTGCACTGCAGCACTCAGCAGCTCTCACACACCAAATACTTTGGCTTTCACTCCAGCGCAGGCTGGCAAGAAATCCAGCGCTCAAACCGTGGCCGGAACAGAAAAGCGATTTGATTAATGAGCAGAGACACCAATGTGAGGGGATAGGAGATGAGAAAGTGTGCTCTGGAGGCTTGGGATTAATTAAGGACTGCTCTCCAAAGAAATACCCACCTACAGAACCCAGTGCCTCCCGTAACACTGTCAGCATCTCCTGCTGCAGTTCTGCACACTGAGGCAGCCAAACCTTCATGGCAGCACCTCTGCCCCTGGGCCATGAGGTCACACAATCATCACATGCAGCTCTTCAGCTGTGTGAAATTAGCAAATAGCTTTAATTAATATTTCTACTAGAAATAACAATATCTCCTTTCTAGGCCTACAATTTTATTTTTAAGATGTTGTTCACTAACTATCACTCTGACTTGAATATCTGAGGTTCTTTTGTGTTTCAGCTTAGCAGAGAGAACAAGAATCCTCCTCATCTGAGGTGTAATTTTTAGAATATTAAATTACTGGAGAATGTAGAGTTTTAGCAGGGAACAGGACAGCCCACAGGGGACACTGCAGGGATTTTAGGGAAGAGGAGCAGTTACAGTCACTGCAAACCTAGGGCCAACAATCAAAGGCAAATGGGAGTCAGGCTCCCAGTAAAGATCAATGAGAACTGTGGCATGGGCTTTGTTGTCCTTAAATGTGCCCTCTGCAGCACAGGGACTGACCTATGGAAGGCTTGTCCACTATAAGATAAACCCAGTTATACAACCTACAGGTTTATTAGGTTTTTCCTCACTCTGGAAAATCTTTAAGGCTCCCTTGGCATATTTGGGTACACACCTGCACCTGGCTGGACCTCCTCTCTGAAAACCAGAGGAATCCTTATGAGAACAGGGTCTCCCAAACAGATCCTGTTTCAGGTCTTCCTTGGCCCAATGTCAAAAAAGATTATTCAGTTGTTGGAATTTCATAAAATTTCATTTTACCAGAGTTTCCAGCATCCCCTATGATCATGGTAGGATTAAGCTTTACCTGTCTTGTAACATTTGCTCTGCTATTTCGCAACAAGCTGAGCATTAATTACAATATGAAAGGAACTAAGCCGGCTCCTTTTTTCTACTTTTTTTAAAAATTATTTTTTGTTTCTTATATACAGACAACAGACAAAATCTGCTTTAAAGGACTGCAAGACAAGTCCTACCCTTTCATGTAGAATACAGTCCCTGAGAAAGTTGCTCTGTCCTGAAAAGGTCACTTTTTGTGTAACATTATTCTAACTCAAGAGCTTTATCCTAATTGTTTTGATCAGTAATAATTTCTTCTGCATTGCCATTTTATGGATATTATGTAAAATAAAAGGACAATGAAGTAAAATGGATTTTGTCAAAGCCACCAAACCATTACAAAAGATTCATTGCATAATAGATGCCCTTTTCCCCATAGGGAAAGAAAAATACCCTGGCTTCAACTTAATTTTTTTGTTTTGTCTGTTTGATATCTGATGCCTACCAGAAGGATTTGTAAAGAAACCTAAGGCATTTAGCCTCCAATTTAATGGGATTTAAGCATTTACTTCTGCTGGAAATGTTTGAAAACAATATGCTAAGGACCAAATGAACTATTGAGTTTTAGTCACCTTCAAACTCTGATACCTTCAACAATAACACATTGAAAAGAGTAGAAAATTATGGGGCTGAAGGTAGCAGAATGCAGCTCATGCCCTGACTTTCTAAAACAATTCAGGCTATTTAGTCTCAATAATTTCAACTGGAGCTGCAATTACTAAAGACTTCTGAAAGTCAGCTGTGAGTTTTTAAAGTGTTTTGTGGCGTTTTTTCCCCCAGTAACAGCAGATGGTTTTGAGACACAGTGGCTTTAAATGCTCACTTGAGGGGAACCTGAAAATTCCAGAAGCAGGAGATTTTTAAAGCTGACAGTCAATTGATAAGATTTGAGACTATTGTGTGGAGCTGAGAAAAGGCAAAAAGATCAGGAGGAGACAGCGAAAGAGAAAATATGGACAGGCTCTCTCAAAATAACCAGAGCTCTGTGGCAGTAACAGGAGAATAACAAAACCTGCTCGGTGCCTGCCTCGGCTCCTTCTGCCCTCAGTCTTGTTGAGTAGCAGCATTAGTTTCACTGAAATCAATCAGGCTGCCCCTGGAGCTGGCTGTTATTTAATTTCACTGGAGAGAAAAGGGCAGAATCAAGCCGGTAAATACTATCACGTTTATAGATATGTTTTGTTATGTTACATGAGAAATAGTAGCATGGGACTGCTGGGAGTTTTCAGACTGATAAAGCTGTTATCGGATTTCCATTTTTCACTGGGGAGCTGCAGCACCAAGAGATCAAGGTCACGTTTAGTAGAAGGAGCTTAACGGGTATTTTACATATGAAGAACTTTAAGCGTTTGTTAAAGTGTTTGTCTGAAGCAGAGTCTCTGCAAAGGGACTGAGACAATAGAGACCAGGCAAAGTCCACAGCACAGAGCCCCAGGTTGCTGTTCAGGGCTGTAATTGCAAATCCATAAACTCTTAAGCAACCCCATAACTCTTATGCAAACCCCTAAGTTCTATTAATGCCACCATCTTCTTGCCCCTAAAGAACATTTCTGCCCCTCATAGCCCACTCGGCAAAGGAAAATAAGGAGACACCAGCTCCCAGTTGCTCTCCATTTCTTATCTAAATGCAGCCTCTCAGTTCATCAAGAGCATCACACTGTCCTAAGCCTCTCATTTAACAAGACATGAGCTTTACCTGGAGTGCTTCAGCGACTCTCTTAGACAAGTCTGAAGCTCTTGAGACTAGTATTAAATGCACTAGGTGTTCCTTGTGCATTACTCAGATCCTTCAAGGAGTCAGAGGGAGAAATGAATATGTATTCTATATGTCAGCTGGTTATATCACAGCCTATCTGTGCCTAATTATGGAAAACAATCTGCCTATGGGAAGTTAACGGGGAAAGCTCTAAACAGATGTTGATTAAAGAGTGCCTCTGTAGAGTACTTTTTGAGAGGTCATTTTGCTGAGTTTAGATTGAGATGGATGAAGGTGAGGCATTTGGCAGGGAATTGCATCTTTGAAGTGAGTGACGAGATCAGGTTTGGGGGTGGCAGCACAGAGGTTGCGGTGACATTCAAGTGGAATATTATGGGAATGAACAAACTAATTCAGGTGAGTGAAAAACCTCTCTGCAGTTTGTTGTTGCTTTTCCTTTAAAGCTACATATGGATACAAAGGTCAGTCTGAGTTCTGGGGGAGAAAATTAAGGAATTTTGTACTGGATATTCAGTTTGAAAGTCTCTTCAACAGCAAGCCTTTAATTCAGAATTAATTCTTCCTTACCCTGTCCAACATGAGGGGGAATACATTCCATTAACACCACAGCTCTGAAGGCACTCTCGAAGGCCAATCAGCTTACTCAACAAAAGTATGATATTTTAGTACCCTAAACCACTGAAAATAAAGAATGGTATAATCCTAAACAGTTTGCAGAGAAATGGTGCCAGAAAATGGTAAATCTGCTGGGAAGAGATTTGGTTTGTGTATTCAAGCCTTCGTGAAGATGATGCCCGAGATGGAACAAAAGAAATTCCCACAAGTTCCCCTCTCTCAAGTGATGTTGGCACTCCTTGTGACTATCCCAGCAAATTTATTACTTCTCTGAAAACATCCTCCTGTGCTTTATACCTCCTTGTGGAATTGCCACCATTTACTGGTAGCCAGAAGCCATTAGGTGGAGATGTTCCTTTCTCCTTCCCTTTGGTTTCCACAAACAGAAATCCAATGTACAACAAAGAGCCGTGGATAGGAACTCCACTGAATGTTTGACTGTAAATGAAACCCTCAGTAGCTCATTGCTTGGAAGTAAGAGCAGAGGTTGAAAAGTAAATGCACTTTGTTCAGGGCAGAGCATTGCTAAAATAATTTCTGACAGCCTGTGCCAAAAAAACTGAAGTCAACAGACTTGGCTAATCCACCCTGATAAATGCAACAGTTACAAAAATAAATATCTTCAAAAAGCAGCTGGGAGCTGGCCAACATGAACAATCAGCCAGCCATACTTGACACCCCCAAACCCTGAAATGGGAGACAGGGAAAATCACCTTTGCAGTGACATTCCTGTCAGGCATGGGCACCTCACTTGTGAGTCTCCTATTTCTGTTCCACAGCACTTTCTGTGGGTACCAGCTGTACAGTCAGGGTTTATTTCCATGAGTTCCTGCATCCAAACAATCAGCAGCTCTAAAATAGACCCAGTATTCCAATTGCTCCACAGGACCTCCTGCCTGCTTTGCTGCTTCTTCGGTGTTGTTGTCACCTCATAACTTACAGAGATGGGCAAAACAATTTGAGGTGACTTCTGAAGCCACTGCAACAACACTGGAAAAAACATGATGCTCATATTTACTAATTCTTGCTGTATTATTTCATACAGAATGGAGAACGAAAATATAACTTTTTTCTGGCAGTAAATCCTACTTTTTTGGCAATGCAACTTACTTCAAAGCATATTTGACTAAGTACAGTTGCCATGGGGAGAAGTGTATAAAGAAGAAGAGTGAAAGAGATAATGCATTTAAGAACTATCTTTCCCTTTGGCCCACTTCCCATGGAGTCTCTCTACCTAATTTATGTGGCACTATGAATCTCCAAAAAGTCAATGGACCTCTTTGCAGCTTCCAGAAGAAGCCAGGAAAGAAAGATGCAAGTACTTGTAAGGAAATCCTTGAATTTCCAATAGCTTTCTATGCAATGGCTTAACGTCTAGACTCTCTTGGAATGAAGGCTGTGGATGATTTTCCTTTTTTTCTCCCCTGCATGATGACCCAGCCTCTCTCAAACTGTACTCAGTGCTTTCAGTAAACTTCTGTCTCACTTTCAAATTTTATGAAGTGGGTTCTGTGACAAAAAGATAAATGGAAAGCCAGAAGGATATTTTAATAACCACAGATTTTAGACTTCTGATTCTACATTAAAAAAAAACTTTGAGAATATCACCATTCAGCAACTGGCTACCCTCTCACATGAATGATTTTGTATCTTTTCATATAGGATTAAGATGTAACTCTCCACATAGTGCTGTTAATCTCAAATTCATTGTTTTAGAGCTTGCCCCTGACAATCACTTCAGCTGAAGTGGTTGGTATTGGTGTCAGTCTCCCTGAGTCCTGCTGACACAAGGCTCTGGATTTGCAGCTCCACCTCTACACCTCAGAGAGGATGAGAATGTGCCACAGTTTTGCTCAGACATCACTTTTTTCATCAAGTGCTAACAATTCCTGCTTTAATACTTCAGAGACAAGCACTCAACCCACTCCAGCTCAGGTTAGCCCTGGACAAAAAGCACTCTGGTTGTCACCAACAGTTACCTCACCACCATTAATCCCCACCCTGACCCTCAACTCCTGCCTCCAAGTATGAAACCAGAATATATGGGCATGGTAGTAGCAGGACACACCATTTCTCAGTAACATTCATATGTAGAAAAAGCCAAAAAAATCAGATCCAAACTCCCATCTCCTAAACCTCAGCAATGCTACCTCAGCACATCCCTGCTGCACTCACAGAACTGGGTCCCACCAGAATATCCGAGTCCTGTAAAGCAGTTTAATAGACATTGGCAATCGTGGTGTCACTGTGCATCCCCAGTAGGAGCTTGAGATGATTTAACAACCAGACGTTCCAAACTATTATTTATTTTTCATGGTTTTCAAATCTGAAGTGTAGAACAAAGTCATGGTGGCAATGGGAGAACATGATTTGTCAGGCAGCCCTAAATCTGGGATGCATTAATGGTGGTTGGAGACAGACTATTTATGAATTCATACTGGAAGTTCACAGAGTTGTTGTCTGCTAATCTGTCAGTTCAGGGAGATGCTGCTCTGAACTTGAAAGAGTGTGGGATCATCTGGAGAGTGATTCCT
Organism: Melospiza georgiana; assembly: GCF_028018845.1. NCBI lineage: Eukaryota > Metazoa > Chordata > Aves > Passeriformes > Passerellidae > Melospiza > Melospiza georgiana. The sequence goes on along the minus strand of NC_080449.1, from coordinate 4,849,235 downwards.
CTGACTAAAGCAGTGATGAAAATGAGAGGCCTAAATCTAGACAAAACCTGTGTCAGCTGTGATGGAGGTGCCCATACTTTGGCAGTCCTGCCTTATTCTCTCTTTATGACTCCAGCCGCAAAACTTTGCAGAGATTTCTCAGCCATCGCCTCCCTTTAGTCACAAACCCTTATCTGGGGTATTCAACCTGAAATAGGATAATCAACTTATGAAAGGCCAAGTCCAAATTATCTCCTGCCCATAATGCACTCCTTGGGATGAGCCAGAGTGCCAGGACAGAGTCCTGGAACACAACAGGATCATTTCTTGCCTCTCAGGCACTGCATTCTGACATCACTCCTTCGAAGGAGGCAGGAGAGAGGCACTAATATATGCATGTCTTAGCACAGTGTGTAATGCATTGAAGGCCTGACCTTGTTCAAAGTTACTAAGTGCTATTAATATATATAATGGAAATAAATATTAGCCTTGCTTTGCAGAAGGAACAACCTGAGACACAAGGCCCCCGAGTGGTTTGTCAGGACAGACAGAGGAGCCAGGTATCCTGACAATTCCCTTCACTCTGAGCACCTGACAAAGTTCATTCCCATCCATCCCAGGGCTCCTGCAGAGGGGGAAAAAAGTCACCTCTAAAAATGTTCCTGCTTTATCAGCAAAATGAGGGTGATAACAAAAACAGCTCAGGCCAGACAAAAGCTAATTGAAGCACACGGGCTCGTGCAGATCCATAGAAGCCTGGCCTTAAAATAGCCCAGCCAGCCTGGGATGAATCTTCCTCGAGCTCTGACAAGGAAGCAGAAGTCAGCAGTAAGGCTGGAAATGAACCACAAGAAAGCATATAGGCAGGTCAAGCACCTGCCTCTGATTTGGGGAAAGGCAAACAGGGCCCAGGGCTCTGAAGGAGCAGTGACAGAGGGCAAGGGATGTCCTTAGGGTAGCCCACACCTCCCTGGAGGGCAGAGCAGGAGCTGCTGATCCCCACTCTGGGAGCCAGCAAGAGGACATGAGGAAAGGGAATGGGACTGCCTCTAGGGAAAAAGTTCAGAGCAGACATTAGGGAAAGACTGGTTGATCCCTGGAACAGGCTCCCCATAGCACTCTGTCCAAGGATCCTCTGTCCAAGGATCAAGGAGCATCTTGGATGGTGCTCTTATCTAAGGAGGCCAACAAGAAAGGTGGAGAAAGACTATTGATGAGAGCATGTAGTGACAGAACAGAGGGAATGGCTTCAAAACTGACAGAGGGGAGGTTTAGATTAGAGATCAGGAAGAAATTCTTTCCTGTGAGGGTGGTGAGGCCCTGGTACAGGTTACTCAGAGAAGCTGTGGCTGCCCCATAGCCAGACATGTCCAAGGGCAGGTTGGTGCAGCCTGAGATAGCGGAAGGTGTTCCTGACCATGACAGAGAGTGTAACCAGATGATCATTGAGGTTCCTTCCAACCCAAACCATTCCATGATTCCCCTAGGCAGTCCTGGGAGGAGCAGAGAGTTGAACTGAATGATCCTTATGGGTCCTTCCAACTCCACATATTCTATTATTCCTCCTTGAAACAGCTGCCTAAACTTCCTGCTGGATACTCTGAGTCCTATCACACTCCTGCCTTAGAACCAGCCTCCAACCCATGTATGGGATCACAGGTATGGAGATGCTACTGGTGCTCCACTGGAATAACCTCCCCTAGAACCTTGAATATAAATGTAAAACACCAGAGGTGACCAGAGAAAAATCTGTCCCATTGCCTGGAGAGAGAACAGACTGTTTCAATGCTTGGAGCAGGAATGCTGCATGGCAGTGAGCAGCATCCATTAGGCAGGATCTCTTCGGACACAGATCTGGGGGATAAGTTTTCAGTGTGACATTGAATTCTTCAGACACTGTAGCAGGCTTAGCTTCTTTAAAGGAAATTTGCTCAGTGGAATATAAGCCATTTCCAAGCATGAACAGAGTACATTAAAGCACTGACTCAGGCTTTGATTCAGAAAAGCACTTAAGCACCCTTCTTGTAAAGGGATACTGCCTGGTGCTCGGACCTTGGAAAGGAAGGTGGATTGTGGTCTCTTTGGCTCAGCGCCACATTTCAAGCATAAAATAAACCTCAAACTAATGCAATTAAGGAAGAATCTTTCACAGTGGACATATTTAATCCATTACTGCCCACTGCAGCAGTTCTTGCACCTAGAACTGGCCATGGCCAGGAGCACACGCTGATTAGACAGAAGAATGACCCATTTTGATAAAAGCATTGTCTGAAATATTTAAGGAAAAAACCCAACATATTGCTTTGCAGTGTGAATTTGAAAGGAATTACTTGGCTCCTCAGCTGTGACAGTTTTGCATAACACAAATAGTTTTTTATGATGTGACACACACAAAAATGGAGCTTCCATGGGCAAAGGACCTTCATGCCAAGGGAATTGATGGGTAAGAGTCCCAGGGGTCTGTAGAATTTTGTCCATGAGAGGTGGGGTGTGGGAGGAAGAAGCAGAGGTAGAAAAAGGTTGACTTCATAAAAATCATTAGATCTAGAAGAAGGAAAATAAGCAAGGATGAAAAAAAGAACAAAGCCATTCTTATTTCATAGCTAGCTGAACTTTTTGGGAAAAGGATTAATAAGAATCTCACCAAAACTTACTTTCTAAAAATTGTGCCAACACTCCCAAAGTAGAAGGAAAATCTGACAACTGCAGTCCTTTTTACCATGAAAGCATCAGTGCTATTGATGTCAAAGCTTCTAAATCACAGACTCATTCATCTTAAGAGCAAAATTCATTTGTAATTCCCCAGCATTTTATTTTGTGATGCACTCGTAAGTGTTCAATAGCGCATTTTGCAATAATAATAAACTAAAAGCAACATGAGATGTGTGCTCTGGCTTGGCTGTTAAATCTTTCCTTGAAAGTGCTATGAGCTTGCCAGAATACTCAGTAAGAGATGTCAGGGTTGCAAATTCACACAAAGAATGGACCAGGTTCTACTGTTCACTACAGATTTTCTTTGAGATGTTTCTGTTGTGATTAATCTCCCAAATCCTTGTAGGTGTTTTCTATTACAAACATCATTGTTGAAATTAATATTCTTAGTGTAGGACACTTCTAGTATTAGCAGAAATCCCAGTTTGTGATCCTCACAAGTGGTGCCATAGACACAACTTCCTTACAGCTCTGTCCCTTCAAAATATAATTGACACAGCAACATTATGCAATAAAATAAAATTAATAAGGTAGGAGGAAAATTCCTTTCAGATGAGAAAACTGATCTTCAGTGTCATAACCAGGGTTCCATGAAGAGTTAAGAGCAGAATTAGTTATTCCTGTTCCAGTGGCTTAATGATGCAATCATCCTTCCCTGGCAGTTTAGCTCTCCTCGTAATTACCGTGTGCAGTGACGCATGTTCTGAGAGGACAGACAAGCACTGAGCTAAGATCAGGGTAAGTGGGCTCTCAAGGAACTGCATCAGCTCTCTCCAAGTCTGTGCAGCCAGGGAAGCTCTCACAAGAGTGTGACCAGGGCAGCTGTGGATGAAGTCAAAGTCTTTGCAGCCTAATTCAGCTCCTTTCCGTAGTTCCCAAGGAAACAGAGAGGGCTGTCTCCAAAGTGTGAGGAGGGCAGTGTACTGCTTCCCCTCAGAGCACTGGTGCAAAGTCAACTGATGCTTTTTCATGGAAAAGAACTCAGATTTAACCATGCCCTGGGAAGTGAACGGGCTGAGCTCACCCATCTGTCACCAGCCGCTCAACCCTCTCCAGCTTGTTTCACATTTCTACTTTTGGCCCTGGCTGCTGCTCAAGAAGGGCAGTTTGGCTTTGAATTCCTGAGGATCTGTCCCCTATTTTTAAGTTTTCATGACAAGACAGGGCAGTGCAGCTGAAGGTAATGTCCTGTTCCACGAGCAGGAGGATCCTCTTTCACCAGCAAACACTCCTGGGCACAACCTACCTGCTGGTGAGAAGTGCCAGCTTAACACTTCCTCCAAAGTCATGAACCCACATGAACCTTCCTGCCTGCACTGACTTTCAGCCTCTTGAAATACTCTGCAAAATTATTAGCATTTCTCTTTTAGATGCTGCTTTAGGGCAAGGCTTTGCTGGACAGTATCTTCCCTTCCATGCCAGCCTGCCAGGACCATGAGCTGCAAGTAAAGCACCAGCTCTCACCCACACTGGCCTTGGTGATCCTCCTTCAGCTTCTGGACACAGACTCCTTGCAATTTAAATTTGCAGCTTCCTGCCCTGTTCATCTTATCCAAAGATAACACATTTTTTCTTGCATGTACAAGGCTTTTATGCATTTGAAGGCTTGTCATATTCTTTCTTCCTTTTTTTTTTTGCCCTTAGCTAAAACAAGCCTAATTTTTCAGGATTTCCTCAGAAATCAACGTTCTGTCTGACCACCCAGCTGACTAAACCAGATTAACTGGGGAAATGGGATAGGAAACCATTCACATCTTTGCTGTGTTATTAAGGATTTTTAATGTCTTTGCTGCCACTCAGGCTCTTGCTAAAGGTCTCTGCAGAACAGTTTTTTTTCTAATTGAACTTTTAATAAACTCTTCATGCTTCTGACTTGGTCCCCTGATCATTAATGGCCATTTGTCTACTTCTGTAAGCCCAATGAACAAACATTAATAGAAACTACTTGATCTGCACAAAATGAGATTTTACTGCTATAATAAATGGATACCATAATAAAGGCTGAACCAAGTTATATTAAGTGCTGTAGAAATACATGGAAAGGAGAGCTCCTTCTAAAAGATTTAAACTAAGTCAGAAAACACAGGAGATTTAAATATCATCATCACTAGAATTTAGCAGGTGAAGAACAATGGAACATTTAAAAGGCTTGTAGGCAGTCAGGATAATAGGTAATTTCCTAATTGGACCCTAGCTTTAACAAGTTGCTTTGGTGATCTACTCAGTCTCAGATCAACACTTCAGTCACACGTTATCCAATCCTCTGCAGTTTCAAGGGAAAAGGTTTGTTTGATTCTTCATGAAAACAGCTCCATTTTCAAAGCCCAAGAGGCTGTGAAGGCCATAAACTCTGTGAGGACCACACTGAGGAAAGGAACACTCTGCTGAAGCAATGAAAGGTATGAAGATCTTCTTGTGAAAGGCTGAACTAAGATCATGCCCCGTATGTCAAAGAAAACTCTCTCAATTTATCTGTCAGTTTTTATATCCCATTTCTTCGGGCTTTCCGAAGCTCTGCAAACCAAGTCCAGAGTTTCATTATTTATTTGGGATGCTGTGTGTCACAGTGACACATTGAGAAACTGGCATCTGCAATTTTCACATGTCAGAAAGACTGTAACTTGAACTGACAAAATAAATTGCTGTTCACACACTCCCACTGACTTTGTTATGTCCCTGAAGCCCCAGGCCTATTTTTTCAATTAAGATCCCCCCTTCTTTCATCCCCCCTCTTCCTACTGCAAAAGCACAATGAGTGGCTGGCAGGAGGGAATGTGCCTTCTACAGCTGGCAGTATTTGACTGGGAAAGGCAATGGCATTGCTGATAGAGAGAGCAAATAATTCTCCTTAGCTTTTCAGGAAAAGCCACACGTCCTTCCTCCATCAGTAAATGCCACCAAACCCCTCCGAGAAGACAACAGATCTGTGTCAGGTTTGCTGGAGCTTTTTGGCTCACAAAATAAGTGGAGCAGGACAGAGCAATTCCCAATTAAAACCAGTGGAAGTTTTCCTCATCAGAAGATTAAATTGATTTCTAGATCACAGGAATGTCAGAGATGTGAGTGAGTTCAGGGAGAAACTACATCCATCTCCCTGGGAGACATGGAAATAAAACCTCACATATGGGGACATCTCATTGAATGTATGGTCCAGCATGAGGAAATAATCCTAAATATCTTAAAGAGCTGAGAGCCCCCCAAGCCTGGCTTAGTGAAGGCTCAAGGTGAACATGAATCCTCTGTCTGATTTCCTTTTAGTGAGCCTGAGCCATGACCTCACTTCCAACTCCTACCTTTATCCTCCTTGTCCTGTCACAGCACGGAAAACATTTCCTTCTCTGCAGCAGCACAGGCCAAAGAAAGCAAGGAGAAACTAATTTCAAGCACTAGAACTAGCAAAGCTCATGAAACAACTTACTTAGGCCTGTGTAGGTTAAACCTCACCTGAGCCCCTGACTTAGACTCCACACTGTCTTCTCTCTTTGGCAAAATGCACCACACACTCCTGGATGCTACTGGAGGAAAACATATTTTGTTTAACACTCCAGGTTGACCCAAGTTGTTCCCTCATTTTGTAATCCTTTCCATTTATTTGAGCTGAATTTGGAGCAGCAAAACCACATGTGGCTGGCGTGACATTTAATTGCAAGTAATTCACACACTCCTAAATTCCTTCCTTTTGTGTGCAAGCACAACATATTTAGTCAAGGACACGTTGGGGAAGGTCAGTGGGAGGGGGGAGAGAGGAGAGGGGATCTTCTGATGCACTGGCCATCCCAAAAAGAGCCTTGCTCACCACAAGAGCAGTCACCCATATGAACAATCCCGTATTCCTACAGGCAGAGCCATGAGGGTGAACTCAGCTATCCAACAGCAGCCACTGGCTGGGCAGTCATCAGCTCAGGGATGTATCTGGGTGTCTTGTGGCCTGGGAAGTTCTGAGAACATCCCTGGATTACAAATGGGGTCACTCAGAGGCCTCAAGGTTTGCGGTCATGACTAGCTCCCAAAAAATCCTGCTCTGGGGCCCTGGGACTACAAACAACAACACGGCTCTGCCTGTCCCAGATGAGCCATGAGCACTGGAAAGAGCCAGGGAAGCAAAGAGGGAGAGAGCCCAAAGTCTCCACTCCAAAGTTGTGGAGTATCAAATACAGGAGAAATGGGTGATATTGAGCTAATGGCAATCATTCAGTGAAGTGTGCAAGAACAGTTATTGTGTTTCCTAATTGTAATTCTAAAATTATGTGGGCAAAACCAAGGGGAAAATCAAAGAAAAGATTTCGTGCCCCCTGCACAGCTAAGCCCATGCCTCAGCTCAGATTGCTAAGCTCAGGAGTAAATGATTTAGTCTCTGGTTCAGCTGTCACCCCACAATTTCCATGCTGTCAGCTCCTCCACAGGTTCTTAAGGACCAGCCAGGAGCTTCCCAGCTTGTTTCCATTTCACTACAATATTTAAACACATGGGGAGGAGGAAGTAAAATGGGAGCAATCGTCTTCCATGAAAAATTTCAGATTTCTATAGTTTTGGTCCAAAGTAGATGCAGGTTTTCCTTCCCTCAAGGCTTTCCTACCTAAGAGTTATTAACCTCAGAGTAACTCTTGTCCATCTGAGATTCCTGAGCTGAACCTGCCACTACCCAAAGAGAGCTGCTTCCCCCTGCTCCTCCCAGCCAGTCCCAGCCAGCCGGGTGTGCACAGACAGATCTCCTCTGGCCTGGTTCTGCCCTGATTTCCACCACATTAAATGGGAATAAACAGCATTTTTAGTCAACTGAAGCTTGCACAGGAAGATGAGATGAGGAGATGAGCTATGAACAATGTGTTCTGCTCACCAAAGTGCCTGAGCAGGAGCTCAGTAACAGCAGCTGAGCAGGTGCCTGAGAGAGAGAGGAGAGTTCATGGGCAGAGACATCTCAAATGCCAGCAGGAGCTTCATTTCACACCATGGGAATGAAACTTTCTTCTCAAGAGGGCATCAGCAGGGCCTTGGAGACTTCTGGTTTCTTGCTAAGGAAGAAAGTTTTCTCTGCCTGCAAACTTGAAGTGAATCTAGCAAGACCAGAAATTGCCAATTTAAGAGAGGATGAGAGTCTATTCCTCTGCACCTACACAGCAGGCAGGACAAAACCAACAATGGTAGGAAGTTCTATCAACTCTCCTCTAACTATCAACTCTCCTCTGTTCATCACTGACCTTCAAAATACCTGTGGGTTTTTACTGTGCAGGCTTGTCTGTGTTCCCAAACCCCCACAGGGATGGTGGATCAGAGGGACCTGCACACAGGGGAACCAGAGGAACAAGCCCAGAGTGGAGCAAGCCCACAAAACCCCCTCCTGCAGGCAGGCCAAGGCTCTAGAAAATTCCCTGAGAGCTTCTGAGGTCAATGTGTCACTGTTCCCTTACTCACCCCCTCTCTGATGCACATGAAAAAATTGTTCCCATATGAAAGCATGAACAGCAGATGCACAATAGAAACTTAAACAAAATTCCTCTGCAGGAGGACTGACCAAGGAAGAATGGTCTGATTCATGCAACTTAATGATGACTAAAGCCACTGTTTGTGCTTTGAAAATCTGCTGAGGTATTGGCAGCCATCTCAGGCCTTTGTAGTGTGTCAGCAGGTTATGGATTTGAAGACCAACATAAATCTTTCAAACTTCCATTCCAGAGGAAGGCCTTAACATTTGAACTCTGCAACATTCACTAGAAATATTTGAAAGAAAATACCAATTTGTCAAAACCAAAGCTATTTTCCTGAGGTTCTGCAGAAGCAGAGAGATGTTCCTTCCTGCCCCCACATTCACATTAAGCAACAGTAGCTGAGCAATTACAATACTCAGATTTGGGCAGGTTGAAGATCTGTCAGGTTTGCAAAAAACACCTGAATTCAAGTGTTCACCATGATATGTCAATGTCCTGACAGCCACCACAGAGCTTATTGAGCTGGGGAGTGGGGGGAAAGAGAAAAGATCCTCTTTGGAAATGAAAGGATGGAAAAGAAAAAAGCAATCTGGTTTGCGATCTCATTCTGCAGCAGAACACGTCTGAACCTCTGTGACACCCAGCAAGACCAAGTGTTGTTCAACAATCCCCTGGAGCAGAGGCACAACTTTCCCATTAAGAGGGCAGTCCCTGGGAATTCAGCAAGGCTGAGACTGCCCCGAGGTTCTCCTAGGCACACAAGAGATCCCAGCATTACTGGACAACTTCTACCAAACACATTCACATCATTTTCTCCAGGATGCAGCAAATCTTGTTTTCCTACTGCAATGTAAGTTACACACAGATGGTAGTTTAAACAGCATCTCTTCTCCACAGAAAACATTCATCCTGTCCCACATTTTCCTTGACCACCTCCTCTGGAATGCAAACACTGTAATAAAGGTCTCTGATCCAGGAGAGCTGGGCTTGCATCTGTTCATCTCCAGAGATCCTGCTAAATCTCATTACTGCTTCCCCCCTCTCCTTCCAGAACAGAGCTGATTGAAGAACAAAAGAGAACTTCAAGGTGAATAAAAGCCCTGTGTTAAGCATGAGGTTATACACAGGGGTTGCAGTATCACAGCAGCCTTGGAAATGTCCATGAATCCCCAAAGCTTTGATTTCAGCATTAAGTAATGCTGGCCTGAACATCCATCCGGAAATGTGCGCTGCACAGAATTTTTTATGAATAAACTTTTCTTTTTCAAAAGGTTCACTTCTCCCTTCAGGTTGGGAGAGTTTAAAAAAAAAGCCAAGAACATCGGATTCACTATTGGGGTCAGTCCAGCAATACATCTCCTTCGGCTCCCTGCCTGACAGATGAGGTGAGCCAGCACCAGCTGCTCCAGTGGTAAATGTGAAACTCTGCAGTAGGCAGTTATGAAATAACCTTGGTGAGAGGAGCTTTCTTGCTAGCCTCATCCTAACCCCTATCATTTAGGAGTTGGCTTGCACCCAGAAGTCCTCAGCATGCAGAAGGAGCATAGACACCTTTTGAAATTATCCTAAAAGAATTGGATGTTCTCTCATTAGCCTCATGCATTTCGATCGTGGTCGATCATCCTAGAAATCAAAATGCCAACTACTTATTTACATTTTGGGGCAGAACATTCACAATATTTAATAAACATCAAGTGTTTATATTCCATCAGGCCTGCCAGTCCAAGTCTGGCCATGCTTTGCACAGAGTGGGAGACAGTGTCTGCTCAGGCAGGAATAAACTGTCCTGCCCGAACAGCCGAGCAGCATCACCCCTGTCCAGAAAGGAGGCACAGGAACATTCTGGGCAGGATTTGCTCTTCACACAGCAAGAAACTGGTCAAGAGGAGCATTTCCCACGCCATCTAAACCAACAGCATTTTTGCACACTTTTTGTGGCCACCTCACCACAGTCTCTGGGAGCTGTTTCCCAGTCTGGGGACAGCTGGAGTGTGCAAGAGCCTTCCCACCCTGTGCAGTAACCCTGAGGCAGACAGGCAGGGAAAACTGGGATGAAATTATGGACAATTTAGCAAAGCAAACAAGGTTTAATACACCAGGAATATTTTTCAGAAACGGTTCTGATAAAAGCTGGTCACAAAATGGAATCAGACTTGTCAAATATATCCAGAAACTCCTATGCACACACGTGTGTGCATGTGTATATCCGAATCTATATGTATTTATGTGCCCTGGCTTTCTCAACCAGGTGAAAACTGTCCAAGCAAAACTTCATGGTGTTTTTCTCTGCTGTCATGTGCATGTTGATGAAAAATTTTTGCTGCTTCCCTCCTTCTTAGAAAAAAGTTAGAACTGGGTATTTCTCTTGCCTTGACAGTTAAACACTGTCAATTACCCTCCATTTGTCTGCAAAACTCCTAACAAACACTTATAGTGGGTTTTGAGCAAGCTTTTTTTTATTTCCTCTGCCTTTCGCTTCTTCTCCAAAGCAGAGGTAAAAATAAAATTATTTTCACTGTCTTTCCAAAACAGGTAAGATTTTCCTTTGCTGGCTGGGTGCTCCCCCACTCCATTTAGCACTTTTTTCCACTGCTGGGAAGATCCATCTTCCAGCAGAACTACTTTTCCTAGTTTACATGGAAAGTATATACAGACAAAGACAACAAGCACTGATAAGAAGAGTTGGCACCAGAAAGAATCTATCAGAAATTCAGCATGAATATTAGATTTATATTATATTATTTATATAATATTATAGTATTTATATTATATTATTTATATTCCTCCATCCATAGAGGGTATGGAGGAAAAAAACAGAAAATTCCTGGGACAGGAATTTGTAATAAAAAGAGACAGGGAAATAAACCAGTGAAGCCCATTCTCATTGTAAGAAGTATTTCCAGAGTGAAAAACTTGGTATAATTTTTTTGGGGGCAGAACAGGCTTCCTAAGGATTCACTCAGATCTCCTAAATGCCTTATTATTTCATCCTGACTCAGAGGAGCAAAAATCTTTGAATATCCTGCTCTGAGTCTTCTTGCCCTGAACATAAAAGGCTGAGTCCTGGATCACAGAAAAACCTGGAAAGTACAGAGAGGGTCCAGCTACAGCAAGCTCAGTTCACCTTCCTCTCTGTAAGAAAACAAATAAATAGCCCTTAAAGCTTTGTTGAGATTCTACCATTGTTAGAGGGTTTAACTTCACTCTCTAGAGTGGGTCAATCCTTCCAGAGAAGCCCGGTTTGAGCAAAAATTGTGCATGCATGGAAACCAAGGGAAATGTGACTGGAGGAGGGGGAGCAGGAGGATGGGGAAGAAAGAAATGAGTTTTCTTCAGGATTTAAACACACAAACTGAAACAAAAGAGGCTGCGAGGTGCCACCATCACCCTTGTCACAGCTCTGAAGCTGCATCAGCTCCCAAGGCAGGGCAGGAACTGCTCTGAACAGCTCCGAGGTACTTGCAGATGCAGAATCAGCTGAAACACCCCACGACCATAACACAGCAAACATCCCACTCGCTGCCATCCAAACTGCAGCCCTGGGAGCTGAGAGCAGAACTCTTCCTTGCATCTCTCCAAGACCTAGAAGGAATTTCAACCTGGCTGTATGGGTATTTTTTATTTTTTTCCAAGTCTCCCGCGTCCCTGCACAACAAGAGCTGTTTTCCCTTTAATCTGCAATGCCACCTTGTGGCTCTAAACAACGAGAACACGGAGACGACGGCACCAACGCTTAAAACAAAATTCTAGGTCACTTTGACCACAGATTCCAGCACTGTATCTGCAAAGAGAAGCCCCTGATGGAGGGGAGCAGAAGCCATCTCAGAATGGCTGTGTTCTATCGAAGCTGGTGTTTGTGGGTTTTGCAATGACCCAAATTCACAGCAGAATGTGGAAAAGCAGCTTCTAACATGAATCCTGGGATAGCTGATTGCATTGCATGGAATGATGGGGTCCCAGAATGGACTGGATTGGAAGGGACCTTAAAGGTCATCTCATTCCAACCCCAGTGCCAATGGCAGGGACACCTCCCACTGTCCCAGGCTGCTCCCAGCCCTGTCCAGCCTGGCCTTGGGCACTGCCAGGGATCCAGGGGCAGCCACAGCTGCTCTGGGCACCCTGTGCCAGGGCCTCACACCCTCACAGGGGAAATGTCCTTCCTAATCTCCATTCTAAACCCATTCTCTTTCAGCGTGAAGCCATTCCCCCTTGTCCTGGCACTCCAGGCCATTGTGAACAGCCTCTCTCCATCTTTCCTGTCGGCTCCTTCAGGCCCTGCCAGGCCACCCTGAGGTCCCCCCAAAGCTTCTCCTCTCCAGGTGCACAATCCCAGCTGTCCCAGCCTCTCCTCCCAGCAGAGCTGCTCCATCCCCTGATCCCCCTGGAGCCTCCTCTGGATCTCTGCAGCAGCTCCAGCTCCTCCCTGTGCTGGGCCAGGGCTGGGGCAGCTCTGCAGGTGGGGTCTCACCTGGGCACAGGCACAGGGCACAATCCTCCCTCCCCCAGGATGTTCCCCCTGTAAAATCAACAATGACAGACACAGTTTTTAGTTGTGTGCTGCATAAAGCTCCAGCCCTCCCCAACCCTCCTGGACGAAGGCTGTGCCATCAGCCAAGCCAGACCTTTCCTTCCTCCATCTTCTCTGAAAACATCTCTCTCTTTCCATCCTCTCTGAAAACAGCCTAATTTTTAAAGCATTTGTGCCTTCATTAATGGTTCCTTCAATCCCATAAGGAGTAAAACACCCCCAATCCTTGTTCTGCTCTGCTGGGAGAGGCCCTGGGTCCCTCTGGACTCAAAGGCCTGGCTTAATCCCAGTTGGACACTGCTAACCTGTTGCAGGGTCTAGTATCTAAAAATCTGAGTACAATTCAGCACTTTTCTTTTGAAGGCCTCAGAGGCATATTTTGAAATAATTCAGCATGTCTCTGAGTTGCCTCTTGAGCAGACAAGTATTCTTCCCCTCTCACGGCTGGCAGGCCAAGGCACACAAATACTAAACCCTTCTGGGTAGGGAGTAGCTGCCCTGCTATGCACAAAAATTATTGTATTTTTAAGCTTTAAAATATGATTCTCTCAGGAAAATTAGGAGCAGCTGTCCCTCCCTGGGACAAGCTGGCTTCTCACAAATATTTGGCATTTGGAATACTCTTGTCCTTTGACCACTGGGCCTGGTTTTCAATTAAGGCCTGATTTTAAGAGTGAATAACCAAGCTATTGCTTAGGGTTGCTGGGGCACAAGAGGCAGCACAAGGCTAAATTCAGCAAGAGTGCAAATCAGGGCATTTATACAAACTGGAGCTCACACCTCAATGTCACTGCAGATCCCTAATCCAACAGGGCCTTCATTCCCTGCTCCCTGAGGAGCAGTTGGCATCTAGGGAGAAGCTGGTACAGATTATTTCCATTCACACTTCAATATCTACTCAAGGAAGGTGCCTTCAGCCCCTGGCAGCAGGGCAAACACCCACAGAGGGGGTTCATCTCTCCTGGGGAGCATCCAGCACACTCTATACAGGATGGAACATGAGGAAATCTCCACTCATGGTTCTGCTGGGACCTCCTTTTAAGTGACAGCACTAAATACTGGCCTAGATTTATCCCTTTTTACTTTATACACTTCCTGAAGCCTTTAAGTGGAAGGTCCATGAGGCAAAGCCTGGGGTAAGCCTCCTAGATCCCCACTCTAATCAATAAAGAGACAATAGCCCTCCTGAAAGTAATTAAGATCTTAGGCAGACTAAGACAATGTTTCTGTAACTTATGATGTCACTGAGAGGCTGCCAAAGCCCTCACTGAAATCTCAATACACAAATCTACTGCTGCTCCTCCATGCAAAGAACCGAGTGCTGCCCTGCACAAGGAAGTTGGATGGCTTTGATGAGATTTTTGGCATTTTAAAAAGGTTGCTGGAGTACTTGTTCATGTACTTTTTCAGAAACAGATGTTAAGTTGGTGGCTTTCTAGCTCCCCAACTCCTCCTCTTTCTTCTCTTTTAGGAACACTCACTGTGCTGGTCTTTTCACAGGCTTTTGATTCTCTCCTTTGCAAGTTAACCCCACTTGCAAGACTGAAATATCTTTTCTTCTTTCTTTTTTTTTTTTAAGTATTCTAAAATTAAATTCACAATTCCAGCCCATTTGAAAACACCTAAATCATCCAGGTTGGCCCTAACCCATTTTCCCACACCTAGGTTGGGACCTTACTGCTTTATAACTAGTCCTAATTACAGAAATCATCTAATTAGTGTTGAACCTCGAATGAAGAGAAGACATTAAACAATTATCTGCAGTGCTGATGTGTTGATATCTCCTTTTCCTGACTGTAGAGCAGAACAGCCTCCTGTAACAGTGATACAGAGCTGGATCTCCTTACTGCCAATGGCTCTTGAATGCTGTATCTTTATTTAGTTCTTTGGCCTTTCTGCTTCTGTCTATGCCCCTGCTCCACTTCTGTTCTCATTCTGGGAGCCTGACCTAGTTTCTCCTTATTGCATAGTTTTTTCTTTCAGCTGAGGTCAGCGGATGAGCTCATGATTAAACCTCTCTGGTCACCTGCAAGAGCTTCTGAATGGGATAACTTGAATTTGGGGCCTTCAGGCTCCCTAAGGCTCTGCCAGTTTTCCTTATCTAATTTTTCCCTTAGCTCACCCTCTCAGGAGATATTTTTTCCCAATTCTTACAGTGTGTTCCAGTTACTCTTTGCTGCTGAAAGCTGTTTTAAGTTCTGCTGTGATTTTTCACCATATAATTACACCTGTTTTGCCTTTACTGTCCCTATAAATGGCAAACAATCAATAAACCTTTATTGACATGTAATACATGCTTAACAAAATGCAGCAAGGAGGAGTGAAAAACAATGGTAAAGAGCAGTAAGAGGTGATACTGTGAAAACACCTGAGCACTTCAGCTCACCAATAAATGACATTGTAAAAGTGCAGCACTGTTTGCCAGAGCCATTTGTTAGGCACACACAGAGAACAGCTTCAGACTGGCAGCTTGCAGTGCTCTGGCCAGAGGAGAAATCCCCAGAGAAGGAATCAGTCACAGCCCTAACTCAGGCAGTGTCACTCTGAACTGATTTTGGAAGCAAACTGTGCAAGAGCAGAGGGGGGGGGAAACCCCACTGAAGTAATTGATGTAATTAATCAATTTACCAATGTTATTCTTGCTGAGCACCTGAAGAACTGGAGGTGAAGTGAATTTTAACAATGCACATGGTGCATATTTAAATCACAGAATGGTTTGGATTGGAAGGGACCTTAAAGCTCCTCTCATCCCACCCCTGCCATGGCAGGGACACCTCCCACTGTCCCAGGCTGCTCCCAGCCCTGTCCAGCCTGGCCTTGGGCACTGCCAGGGATCCAGGGGCAGCCACAGCTGCTCTGGGCACCCTGTGCCAGGGCCTGCTCACCCTCACAGGGGAGGATTTCATCCCAATATATCCAACCTCAATTTCCCCTCTTTCAGTTGGAACCCATCACTCCTTGTCCTGTCACTGCAGTTAATGATGTGAAGCCACTCCTTGGTTTCCCTGTAGCCCCATTCAGATACTAAAAGGAAATTTGCCCACATTTAGGGTACACTGGATACACAGATCTACAGAAAAGGAAAAGGCCAAGAGTAGGAATGGAAGGAATCTGAATTAAAAAGAGTACATGGTCTTTGTCAAGCTATTCTGCATCAATCCAGAACTGAAACATGAGGAGTCACCCTACTCTTTGAAGGCTTATTCCACTTGACCTCCTCAGATGCAAATAATCTCACTGGCTGTAGTGGAACCAGCAATCCCCTGTATCACCTGGAACTGCCACAAGGCTGTCAAGAAAGAAAAGGAAAGCTGGGTAAATTCCAGCTTCTTTTGACGAGACTCCTGTGGTCCCAAGGTGGCCCCTCTGCCCCACTGATTCTCTTTGCAGCCACCCCTGCATTCATCTCACTGGTGCTGCAGCAATTTTCCTCTCCAAGAGAGCAACATCTCGTCTCTAATTAAAAATCAGTAAGGTATTCAGCTCAGCTCACCCATTTACTGTGATTTTATGCCCTAGACATGAGTAAAGCTCCTGCTTTCCAGGTCTCTGACCGAGATGGCACCAGCCCTTCCTTCCTCCACCACCTACTCCTCACTCTGACCCTTATGGCTTTAACAAGAGGGTTGATTGCCATATAATTTAAAGTTCACAAATTAAAAACCACCTTCAGCTGCTGTTTTTATTGTTTCCTTCCTTTCTAAAAGAACCCCCTCATATTTTACTCCTTATCTTCACCTCCTGCCAGGTTGCTCAAGCTCTCTTTTTCCTCAGGGATGGGGTAGCCAGTGCTCAGCCCCAGGTTTGGTGGAACCCTGAATGAGAATCTAGCTTCCCAATTCAGGTGATCTGTGCACCAAACTGCAAAATTTACCAATTTCATGTGCACCACCAAACAGCAAAATTTACCAACTTCCTCCAACCTCCTTCAATAGCTTCATCTTTCAGAGGGATCACAGAAGCAGCAAGAGCAACTGCTTTTTCTCACTTATTTTGTGATTAGGCATAGATGCCAAATCCTAGACAAACACATGAGTTATTTGGATAAGGAAAACTCGAGAGCCACTCAAACTGGCTCAATTACAGCTGTTGTCAATGAAGCATCGAAAAAGTGCATCTGGGGCTATACACAAAAGTCTCTGCACTTTACAGTCACTGAACGTCCTTTAGCCTCCCCAAAGAGGTCAAGATGAGATCGACAAATAAAGGCCAGTCCAGCAAATGAGCCTATTTACTTTTTCCCAATGTGTTTTTTTTTAAGTGCTGGATCAGCCTTGTAAACTCTCTCATGCCGAGTGCACTTATTTATGCAAAGTTTGATTGGTCTCAGCCTCCCAGAGACACCTGAAGGGGATGCTGAGATAAGCCAGCCCTGGCGTTCTGCTGCATCCCTTATAGCAAAACACGGAGCAAAATGAAGCATTACTTCTGAAAGCTTCAGGAGAATGCAGCAGGATAGATTCACTTGTCAGTAATGTCCATACTGATTAATATAAATGCACATGGCAGCCAATATCAGAGTGTGCTATGTGGATTTATTTACATAATTATTTGAGAATTCACCCTCCCCTCCTTGACTTTGATGCTTGGTACATATTTATTTACACAACACTGCACTGCCAAACAAGCCAAATGTTTCCCAGAAAGACATCAGAAGAATTGCAATTGTTTGAGCAGTGGTTATTTCAGGATGAAAAAAAACAAACTCAACTCAAATCCATTTAGCAACTGAAGTGCTTTCCCCAGATGACAAACAATGCTGCTGCTGTCCTTGCATGGTCACTGACCTTGAGTGGCTCTGAAGGCACCAAGGCAGCTGAGGAAGGAGCTGTTGTAGGTGCAGCTCAGGCAGAAAACAACTCTGGTGTTCAGCAAGGTGGGAACAAAGCTCCAGTGCCCAGAGATGGTTTGGACAGGGAGGGAATTTTGGGATGTTCCATCGTATTACAGGGAATAGAGAGACGAGAGCTGAGCAGTTTGTATGAACCTGTGTCTTTACCACAGGTGATCTGCAGATCTCCTGGACCCTGACAGCTGATTCAGAGACTAATTTCCATCAGTTTCCAGACAGACAGTGGCAGAAATAAATACAGACAGAGATAATACCTCACCAGCTACCAGTGGGCTCCCATTACATCAGCAGAGTTCACTGCTTATCTCTGGTTCTTGACACCTTATCACATCAGACCCTGCTGATAAGGGGGCATGCTGTCTAATGCCCTTTCTGCACCCTCATCACTGACAGGGTGGCAGAAACCCACTCTGATGGGCACAGCCCCACATTTACAGCACACATCAAGCCTAAAGCCACCTTTGCCCAACAAAAATCCAACTAAACTTGAAGGGCTTAGTCCTGAGCAGTGTGAACACAACCCTGGTGCATTCCTGCCATGACACTGAGAGGGTCACCCAGTCAGCACTCACTTGATATTCTATTATTTTTATAATGCGTCTCATTCATTTACTGAAATTAGGAAAAAAAAAACAAAAAACAACAAAACAAAACAAAAAAAAACAACATCAAATCTCAGAAGTCAAATCAAACATAGGGAAACAAGTTAAGTAATCTTTACAGAACTTCCCAAGGTATCTGTTGGGGCTTTTGGCAGGGGAGGCTCTGTTTTACATTCATCTGGACACAATATGTTTTTTTTCCAGATCCTAACAGATCACTAGAGTTACTCAGCACACAAACAATGCCTGTTGTTTTGGAGCTGATTTCTCAACCTATTATGTGTATTCCTGTTTACAAACAGTGGCTGAAGCATGCAGAAAATCTGCAGGCAACTTCACTGCACCCACTTAACTCTTCTGCCTGCATTTGGGCAAGCCTCAAGTAATTTTCCATGGTCACACTGATCTCAGAATCCCAGGATGGGTCAGTGTGGAAGGGACCATAATGGGTCATCTGGTCCAAGCTCCCCACTCAGGCAGAGTCATCCCAGAGCACAGGGGTGAGTCCAGCTGGTTCTGGAATATCTCCAGTGAGGGCAACTCCACACCCTGTCTGGGCAGCCTGTCCAGGGCTTGGGCACTGCACAGGGAAGAAGTTCTGCCTCTTGTTCAGGTGGAACTTCCTGGGCATCAGTTCTTGCCCATTGTCTCTTGTCCTACAGAGCAGAGTTTGGTTAAGCCTGTGACACCCTCAAAAAACCAAACACTGGGCTTACAAACCTCAAATGGTGGAAGGAGCTATGAGGAGTAGAGGAAGAAACATTGCAAAGCTTTTAATAATTATAACAATTGTCATAATTACATGAGACGGTGGCACATGCTTCAAACACATCAGACAATTTATATTGTGGAGCACTGTGGGCTCCTGTGGGGAAAAGGCAATCAAGACATCTAACCTAGAGCTGGAGACAAACAGGGAACAAAGCTGTGTCCATTTGCTGGAAGTTTTGGGTTGTTCAGGATTGCAGGCCCAGAGTTTCATCCTCAGCTCAAATGAGAACAGAAGTGCTCAAAAGCCGAGTGTGAAAAATCAGCCAGAATCATGAAGTTTTGCCTGGCTCAGGAGAGGGATCAGATTCACGTAAAATTATAGTTCAAATTGGTTTCCACCCAACATCATAAATCCACCTAGGTTTGCCAATAGGATTCGGACTGTCAGCAAATCCTTTCTTTTGGCAACTCTGGATAATTTCAAGAGCTTCAGAGGAAAACTCTGAGGGTTTGCCTGAGCCATTGGTCTTTGAGGGAGAAAAGGGGAGAGGACCAAGGACATCCCTGGGGACAAACACCCCAATAGGCTCCCCACACTGCTCCTATAGTCTCTGGGGCATCTTTACTTCTGGGCAGCTGCCAGAGAGGACATCTGACATTTATCCTGAGCTTCTCCTCTCTCTGCTTTGCCACTGGCATCTCCCCTTAGGAGGCTGTACAGGTAAATCAACACCCGACTCCCAGGGGAATTTAAAAGCCATTTTAACCTCTCTGAGGTCCTGTGGATATAAATGATAGGATTATTTAGGTTGGAAAAGAACTCCAAGACCATCAAGTCCAATGGTGAATCAAGTACTGTTGTAATCATCACTAAATGGTGTCCCCAGGGGCCACATCTTCACAGATTTTGGACCCTTCCTGGGACAGCCACTTCCCTGTTGCCCTGAGCAGCCTGTCCCAGCCATTCATGGAAGTGGGGGACTCAAATCCCATCTCTTATATTCCACCAAGAGACTTCCATCCTCAGAAAAATCCATCCCGTGCAATCATTCCAACACAGACCTGATGCATTTGGCCAGTGACATAGGCCAGCCCTCAGCAAGAGAAATACAGATTGGGCCAGTGGGGAGAAATTGGGGTTTTGAAATGAAGGGATGATTAAACAAGATAAAAAAAAATCACTTCTCAGAGCTGCAGGGATTTACTATTTTGCCTGTAGCTTTGGAGGCTCAGGGAAGAAGCATTCACAGTAGTATTCTCTCTTGATAAGTGCAAAGGGCCCTCTCATATTTCTCCTCCTTTCTGCAGTTTAATACACGGGGGCTGAGGCTGTGACCATGACCTCAGCTGTCTTACAATGCTCCCCCTCCCTGGGGAAGCCCCACACTTATCCTTTAACCAAGAATTAAGTCTGCACGCAGCTCTGTGCGCTCAGGAAAATCCCAGCACACATTTCTCCTCTTCCACCCAATGCAAAACAAGGATTGATTTTGCTCCAAGCAAGGAGGAGCATTTGGAATATAATGAGGCTGGAAAGGGTGGAGTGGGAGTACAAAGAGATGAGTCCAAGCTCAGCATGACAAATGGTACACAGGACCACTTGGTTTTATTATACACTATCAAATATCCCTAATTTAAACAGCAGAGCTAATAAGCATGCCAATGTATATATTTACATTGCCTGAAATGTGCACAACCCTGTACAAAAATTAGAGTGCAACTGTTATGATCAAGCCATTAGAGAAAAAAAAAATCAATCCAAAGCATAGGCCAGCCTTGCTAACGAGCTCCCTGCTTTGCTGCCTCCCCTTTCCTCAGAAACTTTGCAGCAGAGTGAAGATTTTCTGACCTCAGAATGAAGGAACTTGCACAGGAAAGCTGAAGAACTAATTGTGATGCTACTTCATCGAGCTAAAATGAAAATAAAACTGCAGTGCTGGAAATGCAGTCCATGAACCAGCAGCAAGGGCTAGAGGGAAGTTAATCCTCTTTGCCATTCCGTAGACAAGACTTTATGGAGTATTTTGGGCAGTGGACACATCCTACCTGTCTCCTCTCTATAAGCCAAAGTGATTTTTCTCTTTCTCTTAGATCCGGACAGAAGAGAGTTTCAGCATCTCCATGCCCCCATGCCCAAAAAAATTGAAATTCCAGAAAGTTTCTATGGAAAAAAAAAGCTGATGAGGAAAGGGAGAAAATGGAGTTTGGCTAAAGTAAAATGCTCTCCTTTTAAAGTTTAAAGATATCCTGTTTTGCTTTAGATCACTTTTACTTCATGTCTCTTTCTCTATATTTAGCTTAATTTCAGCTATTATATAATTTAGAGTTCTTTGTTGTTGGATAAAAGAATATCTATAAAAAAACCAGAGCCCTTCTCATGAGAAATTTGGAAAAATCCAGATTATTCCTGCCCATGAAGATACTAATATTTTTACTGAAAATTTTCCAAACCAGTCCTGCCTCTCTAGTCAGAGGGAGAGCTCTTCATAAGCCCAGTTTTGCAAGCCTACATGGCCTTTCAGTTCTTCAGGCTTTTATTTGCAGTCAGTTATTTAAACAGTGCAAACCTGTCAATAAAACCCTCTCCAAAGGGGCTGAGGGGCCTGAATGTTTTACAGGTTCACCTGCAGCTCTGGAGGACTTGGGGAACTCCAGGCAACCAGGACTTGCCTGGATGGTGCTCTGGAGAGTGAAACATGTGAGGAGAGGCTGAGGCAGCTGGGAAGGAGCTGTGCCTGGAGAAAAGGGGGATCAGGGGGACCTTGTGGCTCTGCATAGCTCCTGACAGGAGGGGACAGCCAGGGAACAGACAGGAGGAGAGAGATCAGCTTCAGGAGAGGCTCAGGTTGGACATCAGCAGGAATTTCCCCATGAAAAAGGTGCTCAGGGATCAGAAGGGGCTGGATTCCCCATCCCAGGAGGTGTCCAAGGATCAACTGGATACAGCGCTGAGTGCCATCACAGAATATCCTGATCTGGAAGGGACCCACAAGGATCATCAAAGCCCAACTCCTGGCCCTACACGGCACCCCCAGCAACCCCACTCTGTGCCTGAGGGCATCATGCTAACACTTGTTGTCTTGTATATATATATTTATATCAAGAGATCTATTACCATTATAGTGCAAAGGTTCCATAGTGTCACCTTATACATTACAACAGTTCTCTTATCATTATAGTGCAAGGGTTCCATAGCACCAGAGTTTCATACTGCCTCGATGTTTCCCATAGGCAGCTCCTCTGAGCAGTGCCTATTCCTGACCCATGCAACAGCCCTCTAACTTCTCTCACTTCAGTTCCCACCAATCCACTCTTTTATGCCACTGTTCTTATTGGCTACAGATGTTGTTGCCTGTTAGCATCCAGCCTGCTCCTAATCTTTAGTAATAGGGTCCAGCTGCAACTCATTGGGGGATAAGATTACATTCTACATTACCCATACTGTGTGCCCCTACAAACACTTCCTGAGCTCTGCCAGGTTGGTGCTGTGGTCCCATGGTCTGGTTGGCCAAAGGCTGGACTCAGTCTTGGAGGTCTTTTCCAACCTGGATGAGTGTGTGATTCTCATTTCTCCTGCTGCTGCCATGGGAGGCTGATAACCTGCCTTGCTCTAGGACATTGCCAGGCTGTCTCCTGACATGAGGATGTTGCAGCCTCCACACAACAGAGTCCACTCCGTACCCGCCACAACACCCAGGGGACAGCAACACCACACAAGGGGAAAATGGAGAGCAATGAGCAATTTTAAAGGTAACTGTCTCTTAGGCCAGCCAAGAAAACCTCCTCTGGACTCAGAAGATGGTTCAAATGAAAAAGCAAGTGCTTGACAATGAAGCTGGAGACATGTCCCTGCCTGCTTACACCTTGAGCACTGCCATTGAAGAGATTCTAGAGGGACTCCGGGCAGATAGACATGGGCATTTACTAACTTCCATCTCATGAGGAGCCACTTCTCTGCTATCATGTCAGCTGGGATATATAGAAATCTAATGTAAAGAATACATTTCCATGGTATTTTTATCTGCAAGGACCCCCATGGAACATATTTAGCATTTTTCCATCAAAACATAGTTGCCACAAAGGCCCAAGTGCAGCAGCTTCTCAGGTACAACATGATGGGTCAAGTCCATCATCTCCACTGGAAACTGCACCAAGGAAACATAGCAAAAACATAGTTTGTACCTTCTGGGACTCAGCAGGTACCCTGGGACTAAATCCTTGACATTTGGAAAGACCCCTCTGCAACCTAGAGGTCAAATTTTGATTTTACAGATTTCTAAGGTAACTCCTACTACCAGATCTATTGATGGAGCATCCAACCATGAAGGAAAATAGTTTTGCTGCTCAGTAACTTGTGCTCCCCTCATCCCATCCATAGCTCATGCTGCAAACATCCCCTGTCCCAGTCCTGCACTGGCCCTGGTTCAGGCTCATGTGCAAGCTAGGCAAAACAAAACACATTTTCTCCTGGCTCCAGCCATATGCCAGCAGATGTTTGAGCTGAGATTTTCAAGATGCATACGGACTTTTGGGTACGTAATCCCTCATGCTCCAAATCCCTTGCTTCCTAAAGCAAGCCTTTGAGCCCTGGAATCACACAGTGTCCACAAAGAGGCATCCAATGCATTTTAAGGACAAGGTGTTTTTATCTGAAGCACTAAATCATCTTTTCACAGCAGTAAATTACTGACACTGCTATTGAGCAGTTCCTGAAATGAAACAGAGTTCTGACCTCTACAACGTCTCCAGCAAACGTGAATTCAGGCCAATGAGGTCGACCAAGAATCACTTGCACCCTTTGCATTCTCCCAGCTCATCAGGAAATGCTGCTAAAAGAACCCTACAGCAGGCTAGTAACTGATAGAGGAATTCAGGGGAAAAGAGAATATCAGGTAATTTCATCTGATTCTTATCCTCAAGGAGTGCAGCTCCCAGAACAGGCCCTTGGCTCTGAATTCAGAGGTGCAGTGAGAAGGGCTGCAGGGCTCCCAGAGCCCTCAGAAGCATTTTCCATCGGTCACTTTAAAAAGCTTCCACTGGTTACTTTTCTTTAACTTCCTGGGTCATTCCCATCTATTACCCAAATTGATCTAACTTGCTATAATCCCTATTTTTGATATATCAATATAGAATCACAGAATCATGATGTTGGAAGAGACCTCTAAGATCATCGAGTCCAACCCATGCCCTAACACCTCAACCAGACTATAGCACCAAGTGCCATGGCCAGTCTTTTTTAAACACATCCAGTGATGGTGATTCTACCACCTCCCTGGGAAAAGCATTCCAGTACTTTATTATTCTTTTGGTGAAAAATTTCTTCTTAATATCCAACCTATACATAAAACCATAATATCAAAATCAAGCAAAAGTGTTTGCTGTAACAATGAACAGCAGAAATAAAAAGAGGTGGTGATCTTTACTTGACTCTTAGTGTTCCTATAGAAGAGTTTAAGGCCTATGTTTCTACAGATTGAAAAAAATCACTGCCTGCAAATCCAGTTGGAATTCTGTTTTCAGGGGATTCATAAACCTAAACAACACTGGGCAATGTTTGACTCACATTTTTTGGCATTTCGTTTGGGTTTTTCATGGCATTAAAGGTGAGAAGTAAATTAGCCATTAAACCATCCATTCTGAGCAGATGTCATTTATCTCTTCCATCAGATCTTGGCCACAAAGAATTTCTTGAGCGCTGGGTTAAGGCAGACAGAAAATATCCTGATATAACCTTAGTGCAGAAATAATTTAGATAACTGCAGCAGAAGTAGCTTGAAAATTCAACTTTTTCACAAATATCTGAAAGTCTGGCATTGCAAGGACCTTCCTGCAAGATACAGGGTTGAGATATTTCAAATATGATTTCCTAAATGATATTTTCACACCAATCTGAGTCCTGGTGATACATCTAACTCAAAAGAAGTGGCACTAATAGCCCACACTTTGATCCAGCTTTGCCCTTATTATGGCTTTTTTATCTATAAAGTATTTATAGAGTTAAGTTCTAATAAATGTTTAATTACTGCTTAAAATTAAGCTAAACCAGCTATTTAACAGCTCTCAGCTGCTATTAATATTAATACCAGAGCTCTGTGATTAATGCATACAGGGTTTTTATGACCTTTAATTCAAATTCTGAATCACTGTTTGATTTGGCCATTGTTAACATACTTTTTGTTGGCTACTCACAGCTTGTTTTACAGTTTTGAAAGCATTTGAGAAACACTGTTTCTCTGTGCAGAACAACTCAATTTAATTTGCCCTCTTTTAAGAATGTAGTCTGCTTAAAATTTGAAGTGTCTGAAAGGCAACAAGGGACAATGATTGTTATTGCACAACATTTCTTTCACCCCAGTCCTAGAAATCAATCTGATCAGGATTTTCACAATGCTAAGAGCTGTATAAATACATAATAAATGCAATCCCACCTTGCAAAGAACACATCTTCTGGAAAGAACACAAATACAGAACGTCTGCTGAGACAGCTCTGCCTTGGGCTGGGCTTGGCAGAGGCAAAGGACTGGTATTAAATGTGACTCCAAACAGAAGTGGTGTCTTAGAACACACACTGGCTTATAAATATGCTAATACCTTAAATTGTGCTGCTATCGGAGCAGGGACTTGACGGTTTACAGAGGATAAATGGAACAAACTGCCTTTTCTGATGAAAGAAGAATGGCTGGGCCATCACCCCTGATTGCATTTAGGAGTGAGCAAAGAATACACTGGGCTAAGCCAGCACAGCATCTGCAGGATCAATATATTGAGTGCTGCATATTTCACATACAAATATACATATAAATCTGTAATTGTGCATAAATACTGGTTTCTTATAGATGCCTCTTTGGCCTCAAGAGGTCTAAGGCCCCTCTTCAAGGATCCACCAGTTTGTGGACAAGGTTCCTGCGGCCCCAGGGTCTGTTCCTGAGGAGAAAGGATCCCATCTGTGGAGCTCTGAGAGTCTGTGCTGTGGGACACCCACGGGATTGGCTTCACAACAAGCACTCCTGGAAAAACAAGCCTGGAAAAAAGGTGGGTTTGGGGTCACCTAACTATGGCCATCCAGAACGTGGAGGGAGCCTAAAGAAAAATGATGGGCTGTTTAAAAGGGCCTGGAGTGACAGGATGGCTTTACAGAGGGCAGGGCTGGATGGGATATTGGGAATTAGGAATTGTTCCCTGTGAGGATGGGCAGGCCCTGGCACAGGGTGCCCAGAGCAGCTGTGGTTGCCCCTGGATCCCTGGCAATGTCCAAGTTCAAGCTGGACAGGGCTTGGAACACCCTGGGATGGTAGAAGGTGTCCTTGACATGGCAGAGCCTTGGAATGACATGAGCTTTAAGGTCCCTTCTCACCCAAACCATGCTGTGAGATTCTGTGACTTTTGGAGGTTTGATCCTTGCCTCTCTATACTCCATTACAACCTGCAAGTTATGTAAGGAAATAAGTAAGTAATCCTTTCCAGATATTTTTTTTTTCCAAGAAAGAATGCAGATGTCAATATCTATACAAAAAATAAGTTACTGAAACACAAAGCAGTGCACTTGTAGGAACAGCGTAGGAGGAACTGTGAGAAACTATGTCACCACATTGCTCTCTGGTTTTGGGCAGTTCCAAGTTCCCCTCCCAATTTTTGTTTCAATTCTAAGCATTTTAAGACTCTCAGCATTAGATGAAAACAATACTCAGCATGCCAAAGGCCAGATTCCCATCTGGGACTCAATGATATTGTAATAATCATCTCAATACTGAGTGATATTATAACACAGAAACCCAGCACGATGGATCTTTTCCCATCCCTGGAGGTGCCCAGGCTTACAGATAAGAGAAACGTGGGAATTCAACTCTTCAAACTTCATGTGTCTCATTAAAGAAGTAATTTATAGTCTCTCATTAGAGAAAGTGATTTTGTTTTAAATTGTTGTGCATGAGAAAAAGCCAACAATGAGCGAGGGAATTACTGAAGGTTATGCTTGCTCCTTTATCCACCAACTCCGAGTGGGATTAAATTGCCTTGATACAGATTCAAATTTAATTTCAGAAGAATGCAGCATATTTCTCTGTGCAATACCAATCTGAAAAAAAATAAATTATAATAAGCAAAAAGGATATAAAAAATATGATATCAGATACGACTTGTCTCCACTTCAGCTGAATGACTTTATTGTTGGTCAAAAAAAGAAGTTGAGTTATTTCTCTGTCCACTGAACTTCTGACTCTGATGCAAAGGGATGGAGCTCTGGGTGAGTCCATCTGCCTCCCTTCCTGGAAAATGTTGAGGTTTTGATGAGGACTATAATGACAGCAAGTTTGCTGGTGCTATTTATTCAATCATCAAGTCAAATTTTCCCTCCATAGCCATAAATCTGAGCAGATTCTGTGAAAAGGCTTGACTAGTTTAGCAAATGATTGGCACTTTTCACCACCACAAGAAGTGATTTAAGAAAAAAAAAAATGTATTGCCACAGTAATTATACTATTTGTGTGCTACTATTGGAGTGAATAATAATACTTCTTCATGTTTAGAAATATTCATATTATTCCTTCTCAGTTCAGACTTTGATTTAATTCATGATACAGTTCAACAGCCTCAAAGAACTGCAACTAAAACAATTTACATTTGGAATTGCCATGTTTGAAGTATCTACAGTGTGTCCTTGGTCCTGCTTCTTCAAGTTAAAGATGACACTGGAGATTGATTTTAGTGCTTTTTAGTTCACTTAAGGACAGGATTATTCCTGAATCCTAAATCCTGATTATTCCTACCTCAAACACCTTTGCTCCAGGAACTACCTGAGTGAAACTTGCCTATCCCACAGAAAATGCAATTCCATTCCTGTTCCCTGCTAAAGGGTATTAGTTTAAGCCAAGTAATTCATGGTTTTAGTTTCTCCTTCACAGTTATGGCCTCAAGCTTTTGGATAGAGTTTCAATTTCTACTAACAGCTCAAATTGTGTCCATCACAAGTGTGGCTGTTGCAGAAAGAGAATTGCTGTGGAATTCAGTAAATTAGGATTAATTTCTTTTGCCTAAGAGAAGCAATAATTCCAGTGTCTGTAAAATATTTTCTCCCACCCCCACAAACCATGTGCCATGGAAAATCTCAGTCAGTCATAACAGCTAGAGTCACCTCCTAAATCAGGATGCAAAGACACAAATTTTGATCCCAAATCCCACTATTCACAAGCAACATTTGCACATCACCAATGGCTTTTCCATTTGATTCTCACATCACCAGTGGTTTTGTTCATACAGGATAAACAGCAAGGGTCTAAAACAGATAAAAACTAACACTACACCAATGTTTCAGGATTCAAACCCCTCCCTGCTGCTGGGTTGCACAGAGATTCTGTCCTGGTTGTCTGCACTCTGTAATTAATTGCTGTTTCTTTTAAAACAAACATGCAGTAGTCTCAGAGAAGGGATAATAGGAATTTTTAGTTTCCAATAAACTCAGTGTTTTAGGTTGCAAATGCAAGATGTGACTGTGGGTGTGTGTTCTATCCCCACCTGTCAGAGCTGGGGCAGCTCTCTGCTGTCCATGGGGCAGTTGTTTCTTTCTCTCTCCCACAGCCAACCCTCCCTCCAGGAGATCTCTGCTGTCCATGGCCACTGAGTGTCCCTGCAGGGCTGATCCAACCCCAGCATCCCATGGGCAGATGCTGCGCCCAGGGGAGGAGCCAAGCATTCCTGCCTGGATCCAATCTGAGCCTGGCACAGCACAGCAGCCTTTGCCCCCTGCACTGCCAGAGGAGCAGCTTTCTGCTGCCCTGCATGGCCAGAGGGAGCCCAGGCCCATCTGCAGCAGCCCTGGAGCTGCAGAGGAAAACTCCCCCCTTGTGCAGGATCCCTGCTGCAGCAGAGCCACAGCTGGCACTGCAGGAGGGCTGAGCCCCCCTGGGATGGGGCTGGGACACCGCCCTGACACACAGGGGGCAGGGACTGCTCTGACTCTGGCCATGTATTTTGCATTACTTTTCTTTTTCCTAGTAAAGAACTGTTATTCCTATTCTCATACCTTTGCCTGAGAGCCCCTTAATTTCAAAATGATAATAATTCAGAGGGAGGGGGTTTACATTTTCCATTTCAAGAGAGGCTCCTACCTTCCTTAGCAGACTCTTGTCTTTTCAAACCAGGACACTCAGGTTATTGCAGGATGAGGTTTGTATAATACCAGAGATAGCTGAAATAATTTCTCAGATTAAACAATTTTCTTATGGCTGGTAGTGCTAGGTTAGACTTGATTAACTTAAACTTAATGATTCTGTGATTCTAAATGCTTTTCCAAATACAAATATTTTATTTTGTAAAAAATTAACACTGTTAAATGTTTTCATTGGGAAGAAGAATTTCAGCTTCAACTCTGAAATCAAAGTGCAAAGCTCTGTAGAAGTTTCCCTCTGCTCATTTTGGACTGTTTTGCTTTTAACTGCTTGGACTCCACGTTGGGTTTTGTGGCAAGTGTGATGGAAGATCCACACCCAAGCTGTGGCCACTGCTGGGAAGTATCTGAAGAAGTGAGGAAAACTAATCTCTAAGAAAAGGTATGAATATGCACATATGTGTACAAAAGGCTCCATATCCAGCTCTCACCCACCTCTGGAGTGGTCTGGTGGGTC
Organism: Melospiza georgiana; assembly: GCF_028018845.1. NCBI lineage: Eukaryota > Metazoa > Chordata > Aves > Passeriformes > Passerellidae > Melospiza > Melospiza georgiana. The sequence continues at coordinate 4,819,806 of NC_080449.1, read as the reverse complement.
AAGACACTATAAGTTATGGCTTTACATGAGAGGCAGAACCATAGAATGGTCTGGGCTGGAAGGGTCCTTAAAGATGAACCAGTCCCAGCCTCACCTCCCACTGTCCCAGGTGCTCCCAGCCCTGCCCAGCCTGGCCTTGGGCACTGCCAGGGATCCAGGGGCAGCCACAGCTGCTCTGGGCACCCTGTGCCAGGGCCTGCCCACCTCACAGGGAAGGATTTCTTAGTTTTCCTGATATCCAATCTAAAGTTCCCCTCTGACACCATGAAGCCATTCCTCCTTGTCCTGTCACTTCAGGATAGTTTTTTCTATACAGTTTTTCTCTCTGCCTTTCCTGCAGACTCCCATCAGGCATGATTAGATCTCTCCAAAGCCCTCTCTTCTCCCAGTTGAACAATGCCAATTCTTCCAGCCTTTCCTCATAGCACAGGGTGCTCCATCTCTCTGATCACCCTGGTGTCCCCCCCTGAAGCCACTGGGTGGTGGGCAGGAGCCCCATAGATGACCAAAGCATACATTAAAAAGTAAAAATGTTCCAGGCTCTCTTCCAGAAGGAGCAGGAGCCTCAGAGTAAGACTCCCCAGAACAGAGTTGGAGATCACAATAAACTGTGCAGCTCTCAGCACTAGAAATCTAAATTTTGGTGCATTTTACTGAGGCATGTGAAGAAAAAGTTGCTGTTAGGGCTGCTGCTTGGGTCACAAAGCCCCTGGGGCACAGGAGGAACAGGGTGGCAGGAGCCAAGAGCTCTTGCACATCTCTGGATAACCAGCATGCCCAGCCTCACAGCTCCCAGCCCCTCCACAGGGCAATTGCTGAGGAAATCAAGGCACATCTCCTGAGGGAAACAGGAATATTTTCATTCACAACACCCTGAACTGCTGTGAAACCAGCCTGGGTTTAACCAGCCCAGGCAAGGCTGCCTGGCCATCACTGCCCTGACCCTGGGGATGCTTCAGTCTCTGGGCCACCACTCATGTGTTGAAGATGCAGTTCAGGCACCAGAGAGGGAAAAGCCCCAAGGAGCTGAGGAAAAGAACCTAACAGGACACAGAAAGTCTGTCTGGCTCTTTCCAACAAAGCAGGAAACTGCCCCCTGAAGCTTTGCCTCATGCACAAACTCTCAGAAATGCAGGGATTGGGATTAGCAGCCCCCAAAAAGTGGCTGGCAGCTCACAGGCAGGGCTGCAACTTCCCTCAGCTCCACACTCTTTGGCTCAGAGAGAATTCTTTGTGCACAGAACATCCAAAAGGAATAAACCCTCCTGGTGCTCAGAACAGGACTTCTCCCCCTCTTGCTGCTTTGTGCTCTCTTCCTCCCTTTCATACTTTCAGAAATAGAGAATATGTATTTTTAATAATACAGATTTCTAAAGAACTGAGTATGCAACATTTCCTTTTCCCCCAGGAACACAGCAACCCCTGCACTAACACCGACAACGGAGGAGAACGCGTTGGAAATCCATCTGCCAGGAGAGGCAAATCAGAATTACATTGACCATAAACGCTGCAATTATGCCTTGGGGCTGAGCATTAGTGCTCACCTGAACAGTCTGTGCACGCCAGGGATGGCGTGACTGCAGAAAATCCTCCGGCTCTGCAGCGAGCTGGGCCACGGAGCCATGAATGTTTCATCTCCCTGCGGCCCTGGAGAGGAGGAACCGCGGGAGCTGCGGCTGGAACCGCGCGGAGCAGCTGTTAATGAGCATCGCCTTCAAAAACCCTTCTGCTGCTCCAAGGGGGCCTGCAGGGACCCAGAGAGAGCCCCAAAACAGGGGGGAGATGTGCTGGGGCTGAGCCCCCAAGCTTAGGAGATGGCTGCACGCTGTGGAGAGCGATGCCAAAGAATTAAGCTCCGTCTTACAAGGCTAAGGCTTGACCTGAAGCTTATTAAGGTCAGTGGAAAACTTTCCACTGATGTCTCTGAGTTTTGGTCCAGGTACACAATGTGCTAAATCTCAGCTACCATCACTATAATTTATTTTTGCCATTGTGATTTCATGCATTTAATTCAAGTTGTAGTTGTTGGGTTCTCGTGACCTTCCTAAGCTAAAATTCCAAGTTGTTTAGGTAGGAAAAAATGGCTTCCAGATTTTCAAAGGCATTCTGGTTGTAAGGAAAACAAAGAGCTGAAACTTTTACCCAGGATAGAAACAAGAAAACTAAGGGAAAAAATAGACATTAATCCTAAAAATCTCTCCTCTGTGACAAAGAAAACAGAGAAAAAAAAAAACCAAACCAAGAAACCCAAAGAAAATAAACCAATTATTTTCTCTGGTATTTGGCTAAGGAATTGGTTGCAAAGGTTCTTCTAAAGTATTTTTGTGCTTTTACACTTCATACTATAGATAGTATTGGCTCAGTGCTTCCATACCAGAAACATAGACAAAAACACCTTTTAGCACATCATCAATCCCGATCAGAAAAGGACAAATTAGACAAGTTGCTGGGGAAGACTCCAGTAAACAAACTGGAAAACTTCACTCAGCTGAGATTTCAACCCAGCCACCTGGGTACCAGTGCAGAACATGTAGCACTTGTGTGGCTTAAAAGTAAATGTATATTTTTTTCTTTGGGAAAGAAAAATCAGACAAATTGATACAGTCTGTGCAAAATTAAACCCTAAATTTGAAAAGACAGGAAGAGGGAAATGGATGGGAAGAGATAGATAATTCTATACAAACACAAATATATGTCAAGTAGCCAGAAAAGAGTTCTGAGCTCGGAGAGGAGCATGGGGCCAGATCCTCAGCAGAGATAAATCAGCTCAATTCCATCAAAATCAAGGCAGACACAGCTCATTGCACCAGCTGCCAATCTCATCCACCAACCAGACTCTCCACCAACTTGCATTTTGGGTCCTGCAAAAAAATTTCCTCTTGGAGTATAAAGCCTGTATTTATCCATTGGCCTTAGAAAGTATGCACAGCTGTGACATAAGTAACCCCTGCTCTGTTTTTAAATGTATGCAAACATAAAACGAAGAAGAAAAACGACATTAAAATAATGTTAAGGATTTGGCCGGGGGCCATCAAAGCTAGGACATTCCAAGTTAAAGCTGAAACGACATCCTTAACCTTAAGTCACCCCATTGTGCCTGGGTATTGCAGCTGCTGAAAGGGGAAAATCAGAGCGGTTACGGTCTGGCGTGTGAATGAGAGCTGAGGGACTCTTAAATCCAGGATTATTTGGCTGCCGCACACCATGCACTGCAGCCACGTGCTAGCAATCCTTATGCAATCTTCTCTGGGAGAGGGGGAAAATGAAATATCCCTCAGGCTGCGTGTGCACACGGAGGGGATTCTGGAGAAAACAGAAAGGGCAGTTTTTTAATTAAGGAAAAAGCTGTAGCTGGGTTTGGGGAGCGTGTGAGGAGCAGCAAGGACCTGAACCACCAGCTCAGTTACCTGAGACTGACAGAATCACTCCTGCACCCAGTGATTCTGTGGAACCAGCAGGTGAATCCCTCACCATCCAGGAACTTTTCAGAAGAGGATCTTTCTGACAAAAAAAAAATAAATTCCACTTCCCAGAATTATTTTTTTTTTATTCATGGTTTCGACACACCAACGTCAAATTTCCTGAAAATCAGAACTGCTTTTTGTTTCCAAAAGGAACACATTGAGACATTGGACACCCTGAGGAATTGGTTGGATTGGATTTTTTCTTCTAGGCATTTACTAATTTGGGCATAGTTTACTTCTCTTTTCTCCCATTTTCTTTTTATACCAATGCATCTCTTCCTTCTTTCTCCACCCCTAAAATGGCAGAAATAAAGACAGGGAACAGAAAAAGCAAAACTAGAAGAAATCATCAAGGAAATCCTCCCAGTCCAAACTTGGTGAGTGTCTCAAGAGTGCTGGAAGCTGTAGGTAAAACCAATTGTAAAAACTACTTGTACATGCACATCTGCACGCAAATAAAGAGCATAATACATAAATATTTGTAGTTTAGACTAATATTTGCTCGACTTGAGCAATAAACAACTGGAGCAAAGCTGGTTAATATAGACTTTATATTTTCTTGAAGCAGTCCAGATAGTCCTCAAGTTAAAATAGTGGGTGAACTGTCAAGCTCAAAGGCTCCCAAAGCCCTCTCTAGCCCTGGTTTTCTGCAGTTCTCTGGCCCATGGGTTTAGCACATCCAAAAGCACTCAGGTTATTGAGGACAGTCATTAAGAGCTGTGGCTGAAGTGCAAACTACTGTGACAGTCTCCAGGAACTTGTTTCTACATCCAGTTTGCCTTTGTTTCAAGCAGCTGCCAGCACCCACCAAGGGCAGGATCCTTGGCCCTGAACTCTTTATTTTTTGCCTTGAGATACAAGGGAGATGCTTTCCAACAACTGTGTTTTCCAACTCAGTGTTTCATCTTTCAGGAGAAAGCACAATAAAAGGTAAAAATGTTATTTTTATAGAACATGTTACTATGTCTGAGTGCATCTGCTCCACGGAGATAAGAAAACAACCAAATGGGTACAATAAACTCTCTCTATATTCCTCTGCTTGCCCAGTATCAGTACATTTCTGCCCATGTGAACTCAGCCCTGATCTCAGGATGGACAAGAGACAAGGAGGAATGGAAAGACCTGAGGGTTCTGATATTTTGTTTTGCCACAGCCTCCAGCAGTATTGTGTCCCTTTGAATGCTGTGGAATTGGGATTGTTCAGCCTGGAGAAGAGCAGGTTTTGGGGTGACCTGATTGTGACCGTGTAGGACACGAAGGGAGGTGACAAGATGGAATGAGACAATTTACAAGGGCCAGGGGGAATGGCTTTGCACTGACAGAGAGGAGAGTTTGATGGGATATCAGAGGAAATTTGCTGAGTCCCTGGCACAGGGTGCCCAGAGCAGCTGTGGCTGCCCCTGGATCCCTGGCAGTGCCCAAGGCCAGGGCTTGGAACCACCTGGGATGGTGGAAGGTGTCCCTGCCATGGCAGGAGTGGAACAAGATGATCTTTAAGATCTCTGCCAACCCAAATAATTCTGGAATTCCATAAAATTGGAGTCACCTCCATGACACCTACACCCTGTTGGGTGACACATTTACAAGGACTGGTTCATTCATTTGAAAGATTTGTGCAGAGTCTCCACCATCTCCTCACTATTCTCCCTCCCTAGTCTCTGCTGCTGCTGCTGAGAACACTTCATTTCAATAGGAAGGTAGGGGAATGGCACAAGGATGGATTGCAGTAATAATTTAATCATGAAAAATAAGCTCCACAGGAAAATACTGATGAGTGGTCATATTTAAAAGTCTGGCGATTATGTTTGATTAAAGTAGAGTGCAAAAATATTAATTAATTGGGCTAGTTACATAGACAGCTTTATGTCCTGCAGCAATTCACATAATAACAAATTGATTTTTAGCTAAGCAAGCTGTAGGAAAGGAGGAACTGAAAACACTGCCTGAATGCATTAAAGTACCTGAGTGAGAAGTTATAATGTATGTGTGGCATAAAAGGCTGGGGAAAAACACAGAGAACAGTTCCTTCTGTGAGAGAATGAAAGTTAATTAATTTAGTGTCCTTTGCCTGTTTAAATTCCTCCATTTCACATTCATGTCATTTTATTCTTGCTAATATTCCATACTGGGCACACTGTGATATTAAAAACCCCAAAATAAATTTGGAATTCAGCGACAAGTTAAAGAAGTTCTCTGAGGAAATGCCTCCAGCTGGAGTAAGGGACAGCTGTATTTCAGCTCTGCACAACCAAAGTCACTTCCAAAAATAACAGTACCTTCCACCACTCTTGACAAGCAGAGCCAGAAATAAAGGTTATATAGATAGAAATTTGGTCCAGGTCCCTAAATCGAGTTTAATGGGTTTGTACCATGATTTCAGTGGGATCCTGTGTGACTCCCATGGTGGGGCTGCTGTGCAGAGACCCCAAAAGAGGCTGATGCCTGCACACAGGAATCCCATGCCAGGTTAGGTAAAGCTGGGGCAGGAGAGCACACCCACAAATCTGGATTTTACTGCATTTATACCCTGATCCAAGTCCCTGATCTGCTCTTGAGCTTGGTTTCAGCCTCTGTCCTCCAACCCTTGAGAGCACCTGAGGGAAAACCCCACTGTTATCCAGAGGGTGGGAGATGGATGGGGACCAGTGAGAAAAGCTGCAGGATACTGCAGAACTAGTAATTTACAGGGAGAAGGAAGATGAGAACAGATAAACATGGCCAGGGCAGAAGGCAGCTGCCTCACTGAGACATTCCCCCAGCCATGCCTCTGCTCCTCTGCTTTCTACCAGGATAGAAGTTTTTGGTCTTTTCTTGGGGTTTTTTGGTTTTTTTTTTTTTTTTTTTTGTTTTTTTTTTTTTTTTTTGAGCGAAAACAAAGAGCACTGAGAGGCCAAAGAGAAAAGTGAGGGGTTTCAGAAGAAAGAGAGCACTCATGTGAAAAGTGTCACAGCTACTTAGGAAATTGAAAATATTTTCCATCCTTGCCTGAATGATCATTTCCAGATTTTAATTATTTCCCGATTGTCTCCGAGAAGGATACATGGCCACTGACCTCATTTGGGCCTGAGGAAATAAGACTGTCAACATTTTAGGATAGATCTGATCAGATTAAGAGATATTTCAGATATTGAACATAAGAATTTGACAAGCAAGCTAGAACAGTGGATGTGTTTGGATACGTGCAAAACCCCAGAGTATTTCTGCAAGCTCATGCCTACTTCCCTGGGCTGCTTGCACTGAGTTATGAGAACAAACAGTTTGAACACATTTTCCTCTATATTTGATTCTTTTCTCTGTTTCTACTCCCAGCAACAGCCGGTTTCAAACAATCTGAGCAGAGCTGAGCATTAGCAAAACGAAAGGATGAGAGAAAGAATTTATACTCAGCTAGAAATGGGTCTAAGGCATAGACATGGAAAAAGAGGGAAAACCAAGGTCAGTTAATTGAGGCTGAGATCAGAGGAGAGGTTCTAGGATGGCAACAGAGATATTAGATATAAATATTAGAAGCAATTATTAGAAGAAACTTGTCCCTGTTGAGGCCCTGGCCCAGGGTGCCCAGAGCAGCTGTGGCTGCCCCTGGATCCCTGGAAGTGTCCAAGGCCAGGTTGGATGGGGTTTGGAGCACCCTGGGACAGTGGAAGCTGTCCCTGCCATGAAAGGAGTGGAACAAGATGATCTTTAAGATTTCTGCTAGCCCAAATAATTCTGGAATTCTGTGAAATCAGAGTCACCTCCCTGACAAGAAGTACAAAGAGCAGTGGGTTTGCCCTGTTGATGCTAAAGCTGCAATCTGCAAGCACTAAACAGGGCAGAAATAAAGAGAAACTGAGTCAAACTCTTCCTAGAGATGCACCAAGAGCAAGAGGAAACACACAGGTTGCAGCAAGAGAAAGTTCAGCTGGAAAAGGTGGGGGGAAACAGCTCTAAGAGCAAGCACTGGAACAAATCTGCCCAGAGAGACTGCAACCTTCATCCCTAAAGATAACCCAGCCCCAGCTGCACAAAGCCCTGAGAGCCCACAGAGCCTCAAGGGGTCCTGCTGGGAGCAGGACCAAACTCCCCCCTCACACCCAACCTAGTTACACTCTGTTTCATCTTCTATTGAGACAGTGCTTTTCCTAAAAGAAGAGGGAGTCGGTCTTTTAGCAAGAGAAATGAATTTTGAAAATGCCTTGACTCGAATGCAACACAATTGAGTGCAGCCCTCCCAAGGCCTCTGATGTTGCTCAGCGAACAGCAGTGCCCCTGACTGTGAGTACACTGAACAGAGCCTCCTGTGAAATCAGGATTCTCTTTCTAGTGCAATTTGATGCCTTTGGTTTGGTGATACAGACAGGACGAACAAAAGCAATTTGAGGAGGGATTGGCAGAGCAGCTCAGCTCTCACATGTGCCTCACAATGGCTCAGTGGTTAGTTCAGATCCTCTCTGAACAGCGAGAGCACAAAGTCCAAAACTGCCTGGGCAGGCACTGGCTCCACTTCAACAGCAGCCAGCACAAAGGGAGGACATTTAGGGAGTAAATGAACATTTCTGGGGGCTCAGCATCCGATGAGTTTGATCAGAAAGCAAACGGTAAAGATTCCATCCTTAAGGCTGGCCCACAGCAAGCTTTCCCAGGGAGCTCTGATGTTATATATAAAGTCCTGTGCAGGGAGGAATGTGGTGCTGGGGGTGCATTGCACAACCCCTGCTCCCTGCACCCTCCTCCTCCTCCTCACACAAGCCCTTCATTCCCCTGAGGAATTTTCCAGTCTAAGGAGCAAAACAAGCCAAGAATGTGTTAAAACAGGTGTTCCAATCAGCTCTGGGTGCAATCTTAGCACAACCGAGGTTAAAAATATTTGGGAATGATGTCATATGAAGATAATCAGTCGTTACTGTATATTCCCCTCCACCCACCTGGAAGGAAGGTCTGTGTGGAGGTTGTCTCTCCTTTCCCAAAGCCTGAGCTCAGGTTCAAGGGCCAGCACCAGCTCTGAATTTTGCCATATTAGGCCAAACCAGCCAAGGCTGGTGAGGAACCAGCAACAGCAAGCCCAGACTTGGAAGGAAGGAGGAACTCTGTGAGAGCCCAGCACTGTAAGTGCCCTCCTGTGCTGGCTGATCACACCAGCAGCAGCAAGGATAACCAAGTAAGCATTAGAGCTGGAAAGCTGTTTCATCAGCAAGGAATAGGGAGACACCCAAACACACCATGCCATGAATTCCAGCCCCTGTGTGCTTCAGTTTCAGCAGCCAGCCATGGCCCTTAGGGAAAACGTGATGCTCCTTCTCCAGTCCCACTTATTATGCTGCAGGAGAGAGGTGCTGCTGGCTGGCCTGGTTAACATGCAAGTGTGCTGCTGCTCACATCACTGTGGCTGCTACAGAAACCCTGGCAGTGCCTCAGGGATGATCTCTGTGCATGCAACTCAGGCAGAATAACAGCTCTTCATATTCCCCCCCTGTCTGTCACAGGAGATGAAATCCTTGCAGTCAGTTTTCCTGGGGTGGGAAATTTGCAAGTCACAGTGTACCCCTAAACCAGACTGAGGGGTTGTGTGTATTATTACTGCTCCATTTGTTGCCCCCATAGCTGAGCTATTGTGTGTTTTGTCGTGGCAAAGTGCTTGGGGAGACTCTCAGCACAAAAGGCACAATAACAAGGCCAGTTCCAGCTAAAATGAAGGCTGTTAAGAGACAGATCATTTCCACCCTGTATCCTGATTTCATGAAAGATCAGACTGCTTCACTTGGAAAATATCACATCACTTTACATTCCACTCTCCCCAGCTATAAATCATTGGTTAAGACCTACCTGATTTAAATTTGGAAAGCATCCATCTGTCAAGCTCCACATCACCAGCACCTTTTGTGCCAAACACCCCCAGGTGCTCTTATCAAATACTCACATTAACAGCTCAATTAATTATGAGTTAGCCAGATCAAACAGGCCAGTCTCAGGCTTGACAGGCATCTGATGTTCAGATATCCTACCTATGCAAACTTCACAAAGTCAAGCAAATTCAAATTCCACAGGGCTCAGATCAATACCACATTAAGATGCTGAGCTTATCTGTTCACTTGAAAAACTCATGAGAGAGTGTGGAGAATCTGTTTTTCGATTCATCTGTGGAATTAAAATGGAAAAACAACCCACTAGATCTTAACAGTTTGATGTGGTAGTAAAGGACACAAAGCAGGAGGCAGAGAAGTACAAAACTCCGTGAAGCAAACAGAAAGCAGCAAGAGGTGCCTGCAGAATGGGAGATGAGAGCTGTTCTCAGAGACATGGAGCAGCTGGACAGGCACAGGATCTGCAATGAAGGCTGCCCACCCAGCTCTGCTCCCCTCAGCAAATCTCAGCCTAGAGAGAGGGAAAAGCTCCATAGAAAAGTTCTTTACTGAGCACCTTCATCTGCCTTCCCCACCTAAAACACCCACCTGGGGGCATTTCTCTCCCTGCTCACCAAAGCTTCAGGAATCAAATAAAATCATCTCCTTCTGAGCCCGTCCCACTCCCCCTCCAGGCTGGAGATTCTGGGAAGGGGTTCAACACAACACTGCTCCAAATTTGACCTCTCTACATGAAAAACAAACATACAGGCTCCTGCAGATATCTACTGCTTATGGCTCTGGGATCCTTAGAAACCCTCAATGCTCACAGAGTTTGGGATATCCCTTTGTTTGGATAAGAAACCAGATAAAAGCCAAACTATTAATCCTGGCTGCAGAGAAATGGTAGGAAAAACATACATTGAGATAGAAAGCTCAAAGTCCTCAGCATTGCAGAGCTCCAGGTCTCAGACCTATTCAGACATTTGAGGATCTTTTTCCAGCTCATGCTTTTAATTACTTAAGCTTTGTCAATTCAAATTTGTCAGCTACAGATCCGTAGCTGAGTAAGCCTTTACGCATTTATTTTGTTGTTGTTAATGACATGGGCTTTTATTTATTTAAAACGAAGGAACTGAGTCACAGATGCCACAGTAAGAGCTGTACTTGGCATTTATGGCAAATAACGTTTCCCAGTTTCCCAGAATTTTACAGGCAAAGATCAATCTTCCCAGCATACATATGAGATAAGGAAGTATTATCTTGATAATGTATTATTGGTCAGATCTCACACACTTAAGGGTACTGAGCAATGTTCCTTCATTTCAGTCACTCTATCGAATTGCACTGAGGAAAACCTCAGGGGAAATCACAAGTGTTTACACATTTCCATAATCTGTTACACTGTTTGTGTTCTGCCTCCCAGCTGCCACAAACTAAAGGTGGGACTTGAGCAGGAACTTAAGAAGGGGAGAAAGACCTGATGCCTCAGGTTTTAGCTGTTATATTTTCACATTATGTGCTGCTTTAGTGTGTGGGTCTGGGTTCATATCAGGGGATGGTGAGCTCTGTGCACAGAGCAGGGAGACAAAACAATTCCTGCTCCAGCTGGGCACCAAGGACAAATGATCCAAATCTCATCCCCAAGAGCACAAACACCGTGGGCTGGAGCGAGAAAAACAAGCAGGGTGGGACTGCAGGGGCTAAAGCTGGAATGGGACAATGAACTGCAAGGTGCAAATGGAGCAGAACTGATCACAGTGTCAGACCCCGTGCCCGGCCGTGCATTTTGGGGCCATTTTGGTTCATCTTGGGTGCAGCCCTGGCTGGGCTCTTGTGCTGCCCAAGGTGCATCCACTGAGGCCTTTGAATAAATCCCTGCTTTATTCTTTAGCTCTGTCCAGCCTCTGTTCTAGGGCAGCCTGCACAAGGCATGAGAGCCTGCCTGTGGCTGTGGGTGGTGGGCAGACACAGCAGCAGAGGGGCTGAACCCTGTGGGGACTGCGATTCCCTCCTCAGCCTCACACCTGGCACAGCCCTCAGCAGGTGGCTGGATCCAGCCCAGCCTGCTCCAGTGTTTCCCAAAGAGCACACCTGCACTGACCTCAGGTGAGACCTCTACCTGCAGCTCATCCTGCCACACACCTGTGCTCCTGCTGAGGGAGTTCCAGCTGCACAGTTCCAGCTTCCTCTGTCTGCCTGGATTTTATGGTAGAGACCAACCTCTAATCTGCCCAGAAAACTGAAGGAGTTGAGGAAGCACAGAATGTTTTGGGTTGATAGGGACCTTAAACAAAATCTGTTTCCACCCCCTGCCATGGCAGGGACACCTCCCACTGTCCCAGGCTGCTCCCAGCCCTGCCCAGCCTGGCCTTGGGCACTGCCAGGGATCCAGGGGCAGCCACAGCTGCTCTGGGCACCCTGTGCCAGGGCCTGCCCACCCTCACAGGGAACAATTCCCAATTCCCAATATCCCATCCAGCCCTGCCCTATGGAAGAAGCCATATATAGAGAAGCCATTCCCCTTGTCCTGGCACTCCAGGCCCTTTGTCAATTGTCTCTCTCCATCTTTCCTGTCAGCCCCTTCAGGCACTGCAAGGCCACAGTTAGATCACCTCTGGTCTCTTCCCCAGGCTGAACAATCCCAGCCTCTCCTCCCAGCAGAGCTGCCCCATCCTCTGATCCCCCTGGAGCCTCCTCTGGATCTCTGCAGCAGCTCCAGCTCCTCCCTGTGCTGGGCCCGGGCTGGGGCAGCTCTGCAGGTGGGGTCTCACCTGGGCACAGGCACAGGGGCACAATCCCCCTGCCCTGCTGCCCACGCTGGGCTCAGCCCAGGGCTCAGGGGGGTTCTGGGTGGCAGCAGACACTCCAAAATCTTTATTTTGGGTGCTTTATTGCAGTTACAAACACCTAATTTAATAGAACTCACTCAATACTTGGGTTTGAATCCCTCACAAACAGAGATGCAGAGAAAGCAGTGATCAACAGCTGAGCACAGCATTGTTGGGACTTCTTCAAGGTCACCCAGGGATTCTATAGCAGACCCTCCATCCATTCCCAAGGCACTGGTGTCCATTGCTTTGATCAACATCATCCCTTCTCCTAATTCCTAGGATTTGATGCCACTGCTTTTCACTATTTAAATGCAATCAAATGCCAGAGCACTTTGCTGGATCTGGGTCTCCTGACTGACCCTTGCCATTGGCAGCTGCGTGCTGAGATAACAGAGAATGAAACACACAAAGGCTGGAAACATCAAATGGGGCTAAGGTATTTTTATGGCCAATTTTTGCCAAAAAAATGTGGAATCCCCACTGGGCCTCTTGAAAATTTCAGCTCAAAGATTGCACAGCAGGGCACAACAGAGGCATCAAACCAGCCTGGACCAGAGAAAGTTTCTGCATTACAGTCAATAGAGAAAGAGAAAAGATTGTCCACAGGGTGATTCAGAGCTCTGGTGGGCCCTTAAATCTCTTTTAAAAAGTACCTTTACGACAGCAAAAGATAGTCACAAACATGCTAATTCCACCAGAGACATCAATTTCAACTGCCACGGGAAAGTAAGTCAAGTGAAATGAAAATAAAAGGAAATAATTTTCTGTTAAGTTTAGCTTTTCCTCATTCTTGGTTGTTTGTTTTATGATGCATTGTCTGTTATGATCCTCCACTAAGAACCTCGACTTCATCCACCAGGGCTTTCCTCGAGGCTGAAAGCACCATGGTAATTGTTTTCCTCTTCCATTATCATTTATCTTTTATAAAGAGGTGTTAACTATGACACTTGCCTATGAAGGGCAGTTTTTCTTGCTGAAAGCCGAGCTTCAGAATAATGGGAAAGATTAGCATACCTTTAAGTTGTCTCATTTCTTTACAAAGCCATGACAGATAAATGATACTTCACAGAGCCGATTCCCTCATTTTAAGTGCTGCATTTAATTAAATGAAGGAGCACAACTGTATTTCTTAAAGGAAGCTTTTGAGCTTCCCAACTACAGGTTACTCTCAAGAGTCTCCATCTTCAGTTTGCTGGTCTCTAAGACACAGTTCTGGAAGAGAGAGCTTTTTTTTGCAAACGTCAGGAGTAAAAAAAGAAATTATCTATGCTTCTGTGAAAAATACAAAAGGCCAAAAACCTTTTTGAAATGGAACAAGCAGAATATCTGTTTCTTCCCTACAGAAGATTGTGATGACCAGACGTGAGTCTTTTGACACACGCTCCTTTAGGTCTGTCTTTTAATCAAAACCATCTAAGATGAAATCTTCCTCAAATTACCTTTTTTCTTTTCGATTTGGGGTTGTTTGTTTCTGTCTCAGGAGTGGAAAATTGAGGTTGTACCACTTGAGGAGTAGCAGCTTTGTAACTAGATACATCAGACTTGCAGGAAATAAAGAAATGGGAATGTGATTTACCCATGCACCTTCTCCAAGGCAACTAAGCAGGACATTTCCTTTAGCAAATCTGAAATCCTCATGTCTACTCAACCCAAAAAAACATGCAGAACTATTTGTCACAACAATTCCTAAACATACAGAAAATAATGATAACAAGGAAAAAAGCGATGAATTGGAAATTTTACTTGTGATTCTTATGGAAACACAAAGAATCAGATTTGAGACACTCAAGAGAAGAAGGAGTCACAGTTTACACAAAATCAGGATAGGAAAGATGTATTATGAATTGAAGCTCACTGCTAAGAAATTTCTTTGATGGACATCACGAGGGTGGGAAGCCAAGAGCTCGGATATTAAACTGATTCCAGAGACAGAACAAGAGCAAACTAAAAAGGCAAAACCCCTTTTCCCTCCAAACCCTGACCCATGGCAGCACCTCTGAAGGTCATTTGTGTAACATTTGCAGACCAAAGTGTTCCTGACAGATGTGAGATTTCCAAGTGGGCTCTGTGTCTCTCAGTGCATCTTTGTCTCTGCCCATGAACATTGTGTTACAGTTCTAAGGCACGAGGCATTGTGACTTTTAACAATGGGATTAAAAATCACTGGGATCGTAAAAACTCTGGAGCAGGGGGCATCTCTTTGGCATTTGTGCCAAGGACAATGTAGGGGTCTTGTCCGTGGCCAAAATCCCTCAGAGTGACAGCGCAAATGGAAGTTAAAGTCCCAGAAATGTCCAGGTTTCAGCAACATCAAGCCACCTGCAGCTCCAATTAGCACAATGAGGCGGTGTGGTACTAATTACTGTCATGCTTGGAATGCTTTGGTTGCCCAATGGGGGAGCAAAAAGGATCCCACGTCAGGGAGGGGAATAGGAAACACACTGGGGCCCCGAGCAGGAATGGGACCCCTCGGAGCTGCCTCCAGCAACTGCACAACCAATGCTCTGCAACCAAAGCAGCCCTGATGTGAAGCCTCTTAACGACAAGAAAAAGTTGTTAATCCTGGTTGTAATGAGGGGTTTGGCCCATTCTGGGCTTGAGCATTCAGGGCTCTTGCAAACAGCTCGGTGATCCCTGCCAAGCTGCAGCACTGCTAATTTCTTCCTTACATCCCTACCTCCCAATTCCATTATTTGTAGTAAGTCAAATGCTGAGCTGGAATAAGCCAGACCAGATCCATTCGTTTATGGAAATACACTAATTTTTACCAGCTGAAGCCTCTGCTCTCTGTGATAGATGGTAACTACATGAAAAATGACTTAAATTAAGAGAACCAGTGCTGGCTTTTTTAAAATGTAAAATATTCATCACTTCTTCTATTCTGCGCTTCCAGAAAATCTGAAGCATTTTCACTGAGCTAAAGCTCACGTCTCACTTATTTTTTCTTTTTTTTTTTTTTTTTTCCCCTGGATATCCTTATTCACAACCCAGTGGAGCTGGCACATGTGCTGTGCTCACCTCAGAGGTGACTTGGAACCACAGAGGCTGAAAGAAACTCGCTGTGTGATGGAGCTCTCACTTCTGCACGGGGTATCAGTTTTCATCCTGCTTCAGCTGAAGCCAGCAGAACAGCAGACCCCAGAGTTTCTGTGGCTCTGAGTTGTTAGGCAAGCCACAGGGCCAGGTAAATAATGCCATTAAAAGGAATTAGAAAGAGCAGGCAAGAATAAAATGAATAGGAAGAAAGGCCTGGATGGGCAGGAGAGGAAGTGGGAATCATACATTTGACTGCAGAGATTTCATGGTAATTCTTTATTGATTTTTTTTTCCTTTTGTTAAGCACTCAAAATTATCTATTTCAGTATGGGGCTCTTTTGGCAAGCTTCTTTGTTTTAGATCTTTCTGGAAATTTCCTTGCAATTTCTGTATAATGTAGAATTAGTAAAAAAAAAAAAATTAGAATGCAGAATTAGTAAAAAAAATATTCTTTGAGCAGTGCTAAGATGCTTCTCATAGCAGAGAATTGTGTACCAGCACAAGGGCCACCCTTTACGGCTTTCAGTTTTATGTTATTTCAGAGCTTTATATGTCTAAATTTCAGTGTAGAGAGGGGCTCAATATCCACCCAAAACCTGTAACATCACATATTAAACACAGCTAAGGGAAAGGGAAAAACGTTCCAGAGCTCTGATTATGCAACTGAACACAAAAGAATCAGGAATTTTCTGGTAGGGCTGAGATCTAGGGAGAAATTCCCCTTTTCTCCTGGCAGACACAGCTAGGCTGCTCTGCCCAGGGCTGCTGGAGCTGCTCTAGCACAGGAGTGACTCCAGCATCTGCTCTGTCACCGAGTGCTGCTGGCCCAGCACTTCTGCCTCTGCAGCTCCAACTGGAGCTCGTGTGAAGAAATGAAGGTGAGTGTGAGGATTCTGCTCAGCTATGAGCAATGTGAGCTGTCTAAAGGCCTCCTGGCACATTCCAGACCAAGTTAAAGCAGCAATAAATAAGAAAAGTACAGCCAAAGCTATAAGGTACAGACAGTAATACAAAAACAAACAATCCCACTCTACCACTTGGCAACACTGCTGTCCCTACCACACTCAGTGTATTCCTGCTTTAAAGAGACCATCTCCACAACTCAACACACCTTTTTTACTATTATTATGAATGCCATTTTTGTTTTAGAGCACCAAAGCATTTCAGGGAACAAATAAAGCCTTTGCTAAGGTTTCATTAGTGATCCATGATCACTAATCGTCAGTCTCACAGAATTAAAACACCTGAATATTCACCCAACCTTTATGCCATCCCTGTCTGCCACCTTGGTCTGCAAAGATTTTGACAAAAATCTTTTCAAAGCTGCCATTTACTGCCTGTCTCCCATTCCCAGGAAATTGAAAAGCTACAGAGAAAAATAAAGCAGAGAAATAATCAAACAGTCCAAATAGAAGGAGAGGAAGTGATCCCCATTCTGGAGTAGTCCAACTCCGTATTTCTTATATCCATGATAATTCTTTCTTAAGGTCTATCAGATTCTGGGAGCCCATTACATGGCAAAGTTGAGAAATGTGCCCAGCATAATTTAACTTCTGGATGAGGGAACAGGAGAATTCCTCAGCTCCAGAGGAAAAATGTGAACCCTCACCCATGAAGAGGAGTTCCCCTTAATGTACAGTCTGCAGGGAGAGTTCCCCACACGTTTCTGGATCCTGGCAAGAGGCTGAGGGTCATGTTCTTGCCCTGCCATAGCCTTTGCATGGCCAATGTGGGAAATGAGTAATGGAAACCATTTTTGGCTTCTCTCAAAACCAGCTAAAAATAACAAATAGCTTCATCAACTGACTAGAGGGAGAACCCCCCTCCCAGAGGATATGAAAACATGAAAACTATGGGGACAAATCAAGTGGATTCCCCCAATGACATCCCTGCTGCTCCCTGGAAACTCTTCCATTTTCAGAAACAAGAGTCACAGGGTAAACACGACACTTGCTACAGTGGCACCTCTCCTCATTGAAAACTGACATTCCTGGGAGTCCCTGAAGAAAATGGGGGAAAAAATAAACACATGTAAGACGTCAGCACTCAGGGGTAAAGGCAACATAACCAGAATAGGATATTTATAAAGAAAAATATATAGGGAAAAGGACTTTCCCTCTGACCTACAGCATCCCATAAAGAGAGATGCCTGGAAAAGCTCCCCAGTCTTCCTATAACGGAGTTACAATATAAAGGATAAAATAAAATAGGAGGTTTTAGAAAAAAAATCTTGGAGAAAAGATGCTAAAATAACCCCATGGTGCCTGGAGGAAGCCCCAGGTTTTGACCCATTCTCTGCAGAGAGGTGCACAATTGAGTATACACAGAAAAATCATTATATCATTGCATCCAGCTGCCATCCTGGTGATGATGCCCAGATCCTGAGGGCTTGAAAGAGCTGCTCCAAGCCACATCCATACCTGAGGGCAAGGAAGAGGAAAGAACTAATCTCTGCCCTCCCAAACCAGGGAGAACCTCACAGTGATTTGCTTGTGGCAGTGTTGGTACAACTCCTCTGGAGTCTCAAAAAGCACATTCTGGGCAGGACAGATCACCCAGGTGTGTCACATAGTGGGACAGGCTCCTGACACCCTGCACCACACCGCTCCTCCCTCTGCCCATCTGTCTGGGTTTGAAAAGACAGGTATCTGCTGAGGAAGCAGGAACCTCTCTTGAAATGGAAAATGTAAACCCCCTCCCTACAAATCCTTATGAATTTGAAATTAAGGGGCTCTCAGGCAAAGATAGGGGAATAGGAATAACAGTTCTTTACTAGGAAAAATAAAAATTGAAAAAAAGAAGTAATACAAAAACCACTGCCAGAGTCAGACCATGCCCTGTCCCCCTGTGTGTCAGGGGGTGTCCCAGCCCCATCCCAGGGGGGCTCAGCCCTCCTGCAGTGCCAGCTGTGGCTCTGCTGCAGCAGGGATCCTGCACAAGGGGGGAGTTTTCCTCTGCAGCTCCAGGGCTGCTGCAGATGGGCCTGGGCTCCCTCTGGCCATGCAGGGCAGCAGAAAGCTGCTCCTCTGGCAATGCAGGGGGCAAAGGCTGCTGTGCTGTGCCAGGCCCAGATTGGATCCAGGCAGGAATGCTTGGCTCCTGCCCTGGGCGCAGCATCTCCCCATGGGATGCTGGGGTTGGATCAGCCCTGCAGGGACACTCAGTGGCCATGGACAGCAGAGATCTCCTGCAGGGAGGGTTGGCTGTGGGAGAGAGAAAGAAACAACTGCCCCATGGACAGCAGAGAGCTGCCCCAGCTCTGACAGATGGGGATAGAACACACAGCCCAGGCAAATTTTGTAACCTGAGACACATCATACCGAGGGCTCTGTGGACATCACCATGAGGACACCATCAGGCCCCAGCACACAGGAGCCTGCCTTGTGCAGATGAGTATTTTAGCAAAGTAAATAAAAGGAGTGTGTATGAAAGATGCAAGATAATCCCCTGCAGCAGCTCCAGTGTAGGAAATTGAAAAGCTGGAGTGGGAGCTGTTCCTGAGCCAGCAGCAATGCCACAGAGCATCACTCACCCTGCAGTGAAGCTTCCCCTCCTTGTGCTGGGGGTTCTCCTGCCTTGGGACTATTTTAATTATTTTCAGCTTGGTCAAAACCATTAGAATACTCCAACTCCAAATACATGCAATCATTTCTCACAATGATTTTCCCTTTATTCTGTTGGGGGGGGGGGAGAGGGATATTCTTATATTTATTGTTTAAATTCAGGCTTTTTCCACCACAGAAAGCTTGTTTTTTGTTTTCCTTTTGGTAAATTTCCTACTACACAGACAACCAAGCTTATCTGCTTTACAAAGATGAGTAGCTGAGTCAACTCTGCAGGGATTCAACCCTCTAGGCTCAAACATCATGAGTGCTTCCTCTCCCTCATTATCTAAAACAATTAGCAGGGAGGAGAGAAAGCTGCATTAGAGCTGGCATTTCCTGTGCTCATCCCCTGGTAAGACATCTCTCAGCAATGCCTGTATTTATGTGAGCTGATCTTAAGCCCCAGATATTGGATCCAGACAGGGATTCAGATTGCCATCAATCCCCTGAGCTGGAGGCTGGGCAGGAGAAGTGATGCAGTTCAGGAACATCAATAAAGGAGGCCAGAAATTCAGATTTGCTCCAAAGCTGGCTGGCTTTTTTGGGAGACGGGCTTTCTCACCCTCTGTTGTGTTCATCTCTAATGAATCTCCCATTAGCACACATTGTCAGACTACTAAAATTCAGTATATTCAAACTCCAAAAGCATTCCAGGGAGAGAAAGCATACTTACAGCTCTGGACCCAGGAAAACACTACAGTCATGTGTTTTCAAGGCTTTTGCCCTTTGGGCTTAGCACACACCAGGTTCACTTAAACTCCTTTCTGAAGTTAGCAATAGAACAGCTTGGGCTACAGGTAATATTCTTGATGAGGTATATGTTGAGGATGCTTAGAGACGTCACTTCTCTGATAAAAAGTGAATTTTAGTCCCATTTAGAGCAATAAAACCACTTAAGCAGTATCTTTCTTGGAAGGCTGAATCATTGCTCAAGCTAAGCCTGATAAGTGTATTGCTTAAAACTGCCTCTTTCTGCATTTAGAGTTGGTAAGCAGAAAATAGAGCCTTCATTTCTCACTGAAGGCTTAATGTCCAGCCCTAATTTACTGCCTTGGAAACTATTGTCAGGAGAGCATCAAAGGGAGGCAATGAGGGCTGTCATAGGCTGTCAATCTTCAGAACATCTCATTAACTGCCCTGCTAGGACAGGAACGGTACAATTTATTCTCAGGCTTTAAGGAAGGGGATCTCCAGGCAGATCTTTAGCTGAAAGGTAGCAGGTTTTGAGGTCTCTATAGTGGACTTGGGAAGACTGGACAGAGTTACCTTTCCTTCAGAAAAGGGCTGATGGGGCAGGGAGCAGGATATGTAGTTGGCCTGTGGTTTGTTAATTATCTGCAGATTCCCCAAACTCTTTTTATTACCAGGACTTAAAACCTGCAAACCCAGAGCCAAAGGAGGTTTGAAGTTCACTCAGCAAACCAGCTGACTTTGATGGGAATTAAAGTTCACATAAGGGCTGCAGGACTGGACAGAGAGAGGGGGAAGCGTGGAGGAGGATATTACACTCTTGGATGTGAGTTCTGGCTGAGGAACACATGAGAGGTGAATAGGCACTAAAGAGCACAATTCGGGCTGCTGAGATTTCTCCCGAGTCCCTTTGCCTCTTGGCTGGCTTCAAATTCAGGTCTTCAGATCTTCCTTTGGATCTCCTGAGGATTTCAGTAGTGCCTGGATTTTGATAGAGCTTAAGCAGAGAGATGGAGGTGAAATTTAAACTCTGAATAAGCCTGTATGTATCATTATTTTAACCTCCCCATGAAGGGCTTTTTGCTCTTGAGGGAATGCTTAAGAGCAGAGCCTTTGCACATTTAGCAGCTTCACGTGCTTAGCAAAAAGGTGAACTTTTTGCTGGTCTATGCAGACTCTACTGTTTTGGGAGAAACTTTGTTATGGCCATTCCTACAATATTTTTCACACCTCGGCTGCATGTTAGTGTATTCCCTAGAAAAACAGCAAAAATATAGCTCATATTACCCATAAGAAGGGTAGAAATAAAGCAGAATACAGTCAGATTATGAATAAAATAAATAAAATAATACACTAACCAGAGGAGTTTATGCACAGCCTCTGTGCAAGCCTTGCCTGCAGCCTCAGACTTCACACACAGGCACAGACCCTTGGCCTGTGGGGGCCAGGGGCAGCAGTGAAGCACAAGACAAGGGAAACTCAACATTCCTGACTGTCCCAGGTTGGAAATGGGGCTGTGTGTTCTATCCCCACCTGTCAGAGCTGGGGCAGTTCTCTGCTGTCCATGGGGCAGTTGTTTCTTTATCTCTCCCACAGCCAACCCTCCCTCCAGGAGATCTCTGCTGTCCATGGCCACTGAGTGTCCCTGCAGGGCTGATCCAACCCCAGCATCCCATGGGGAGATGCTGCGCCCAGGGCAGGAGCCAAGCATTCCTGCCTGGATCCAATCTGAGCCTGGCACAGCACAGCAGCCTTTGCCCCCTGCATTGCCAGAGGAGCAGCTTTCTGCTGCCCTGCATGGCCAGAGGGAGCCCAGGCCCATCTGCAGCAGCCCTGGAGCTGCAGAGGAAAACTCCCCCCTTGTGCAGGATCCCTGCTGCAGCAGAGCCACAGCTGGCACTGCAGGAGGGCTGAGCCACCCTGGGATGGGGCTGGGACACCACCTGACACACAGGGGACAGGCTGGATTCAGTGGTTTGTTTTCTTTTTTTGCACTATTGCATTTGTATTTTTAATATTCCTAGTAAAGAACTGTTATTTCTACTCCCATATCTTTGCCTGAGAGCCCCTTAATTTCAAAATGATAATAATTCAGAGGGAGGGTGTCTACATTTTGCATTTCAGGAGAGGTTCCTGCCTTCCTTAGCAGACACCTGGCTTTTTAAATGAGACACTGGCCAGCTCTAGCACTCCCAGGGCTTTGCAGGGAACAGGAGGTTTGAGAGCCACGAGTTCAGGGCCACTGTGCTGGAATTGAGGAAGAAAATATGATTTAGAAAGCTTTATTTTGCCTGGCTTTGATTCCCATCCTGAGTAGCAAGCACTGAAAGAGCAGCAGTCTCACCCAGGTGGGGTTTATCTCTGTCTGTACACACTTTGCATCCATGATTTGGCTGATGTTTTCCAGGAATTCAAGGAGATTAAACCCGGCTCTAAGAAATTCACAGTTGAACAACATAAAGGGATATGTCAGACACAAGAGAAAGAAAAGGTGGCAGTGTTTGCTTCACAGTAATCACCACGGTAAGTCTGCATGAAAGTGTATCTGTTACAAGGAGGGGGAAAGTGTTGGAGCAGAGACACACACGGTATCCTTAATCTGGTTTGCTGGAATACTGGGAGCAGCGAAGCAGGAGCTGCCAAAATTAATCCTGCACATGCACAAAGCCTCTCAGATCCACTCTGTGCACCTGGCACTGGAGCCTGGACCACTGAGGCACGGATTTATCAGCCCTTGAGCTGTCTGGACTAAAGACACTCTGTGTGTTTGATTCCAGACCTGAGTCCCTTTCACCACAGCTGGAAAAGAGGACTTGCAGTAACTGTGCTGAATACATTTTGCAGTTTAGTTAACCTTCCATTCACTTATTTTAATGTCTAAATTTCTCTATCCCAAACTCAGGCTGCTTTTTACTAACCATCCTGACACACAGGGAGCCTCCACCAGCAAATACTGCCCAGCACATGGGTTGGACACCTAAAAGAGAAAGAAAGGGTTTTCCCCTCTGGTGCTGGATGTGATGGAGGCCTCTGCCCAATGGCAGGTTCAGAAGCAGCTCTTCTTGGACCCTGAAATTATCCTTGTCACCAAGAGAAGGGCTGCTGAGAAGAGCTGTGCTGGCACTTTTTGACAATTGATGCCACAATAAAACATTTGGCCTGGTTGCTGGGGAAGGCTCTGCACTGCATGCAGGTACCATGGAATTCTTTAGGTGCTCATGCTCTTTGGATCTTTCCTGGCATCTTTTATGGGGGCTCTACACACAGGCACACATCTTCCCCAGAGTGTCGGAACTCAGCACATCCCTCTGGGTGTCCAGAGTTGCTGGGGAGCTCAGAGACCCTGGCACACAGCCCAGAACACCTGGGGATTTGATCTTGACCCCTGGAGCAAGTTACCAGCTTTGTATGGGGACCTGAAAGTCACACAGGTTTGAATGGTGTAATAACAAAATAATCACAGGGTGAAAATGTAGATTTTAGGATTTTTGGTATGGGGACAAGATGGAGGAACTTGGGTCTGTCCAGCCTTTCTTTCTCCTTCTTCTTGTTCTCCATTTTCTGCAGTGATGTTGGCACTTTGGGATTGGTTTAGAGTAGAAGCTCACTGTCTAACACAGGTGATGGGTATTGGGAATTAAGTGTAAATGTGTTATACGTAGTTTGTAGTATTAGAGGACAACACAGAGTGCCTGTGGCTGCCCTGCTGAGCAGATCTCGGCTGGGCAGAAAGAAAATTTTATAGATAAGAATTAATAAACAACCTCAAGACTGAAAAGTGAAGAGTCCAGACTCGTTCTTCAGCTGTGCGGGCTGAAGCAGAGACACCCTGCACATCTCGGGGCAGCGATTATCAACAGCAACCTGAGACCAGAGGTTTAAGACAGTGCCATCACTAATATTATTTCTTCAGCCTCTTACACAGTAGGCAGCTTTAAAGGAGCCACATGTGATAAAAGTGACCCTCTGCAGACGTCCTCACCTGTGTTTCTGACTCTTCTCAAACAGTTCCAACTTCACTGGATCTCCAGTGTGGACCCTGTCACCATTCCCAGTGGGAGAGCTTTCACTGCTGTGTGTTTATTCAGGCAAATCAGGAGGAATAGCCCCAAAACCAGGTTATAGAGGTGTACATGCTGTTTATGTTTGTTTTACTGCAGAGAGCAGTTTCCTGCTTACCCTTTTGCCTCACAAAACATTTTCTTGTGTGCTGAGTTGGCTTAGAAAAGCTGATCTGCAATATGTGTGCAATGGAAGGTACCTCTATCACTCATAAAGGGAATCACTGCCATGCCAGGATCATGCCAGGCATGTGAAGGGGTTAAATACACCCTGCTCACGCCATCCCCACACAGCTCCCTCAAGCTCAGACAGAAAATAAGTAAATTTTCTTCACTGAATTTTCCCTGTCCTCGCTGTTCTGAGGAAGAGGAAGGCACAATCCTGATTTTTTTTTTCCCTCCAAACATCCAAATCATAAACACACTCTCTAGGAGACAGAACATTTCCCTGCAAGAACAACTGACAAATCTACAGTCTTGTTAACCCCGCAGATGCCATCAAAGGTGCCATTAGGACAGGAGCTGACCAGCCTTGAGCAAAGGAAGGGCAGAGTGAGGGACAGGCCACTGTCAGGGTCTCCAGTAATTCAATCTGTGCCATAGCTTGATAGAAGCCAGATATGAAAGACTTCATAACCTGGTTCAAATTTAGGGAAAATCTGAGCAAGGAGCTGACTAAAATTTTGGTCCAAACAAGTTTTGATGCCTCAGTTTTAGAAGAAGGGATCTTTGCAGTCTGTTTATGGATTTTATAAGTCAAGCTGGGGCATGAATCATTTCAACTGTGTTTTGTAATGCAGTAATACTTAAAGCTGAAAGGAAGAGTTTGCATTTCAAATACTGCACTTCAATGAAAACCCCCCATATTTTCACTTTTAAGTCTCCTTACTTTCCATTTTCAAAATCCAATAAATGAATAGACACTAAATGGGGCTGATAGTGGGGAGCTATTGATTCTAAGCAACATCTGCCTGTGAAAGAGAGCTAAAATGGGCTAGAAAAGAAGAGAAAATTGCTGTCTGAGGCTTCAGACAGGCATATTTCCAGAGAAATGTAAGCCAGGCAGGTAATGCTGGGCCAGCAAGAGAAGAACATGTGTATTTTCTGTCTACCTGACCTGCCCTTAACACAAGGGGAACAACATTTAGCTCTGCCTCACACTCCAGCTGCAGGCTCAGCTTTTTCAGCCCAGCCCTGCTCACACGTGCAGGGACCAGCAGGATGAATCCATGGGACAATCACAGCCAGGGCTCTCACAGTGCCTGCCTGGTTTGCACTCTGAGCCAGCCTGTCAGGGAGTGTAAATCAGCAAAGCTTCCCCAAAATTGGAGCTGGGGTTTTGTCCCAGCAGCAGTTTGAGGCCTTTGGTCCCATACAGGTAACAGAACCCATTCTGGCCACAGACCTTTTTAAGGGCTTCGTTTAGGTCTCACTAGCTCATAGTGAGGCAGAACTGCCTCAAAGCTCATTGCACAAATTTTCAGCTCATATTCAAAAGCCATGGAATCTATGCTTAATTGTCCCAAAGTGAAGAAAAGCTGTGAAAGATCCACTGGTGTTTGACATGCACACAAATGGATGGGTACCACTTGAGATGCTGCAGAATTGTTTGATTTTTATTTTTTAAGAAGCCTAAAGTACAATACAGCTCCTTTTAACTACACAAATTGTGCCCACGGAGCAGCACAAGCGTGTCAAGGCAAGCATTTGAGTTCCTGCCTCAAAAAAAAAGTCAGTGTATCCCTCTGTCATTGTGGATTTGAAGGCTGGGGAAGAACATCTGCACTGCCTCAATGCCTGCTCTTCAAAAACTTCTCTGACAAAACCATCAGGTAGCCAAGAAAACTTTCAAGCTCCTTAAATTGCTTTCAGCCCTGGGTTTGATACTTGTTGTTACAGAGGTCTCAGTGCAGAGAGCTGTTCCCACTTTGTTTCTCAGTGCACAGAGTTGTTCCAGTTGTTTTTAATCAAACTGCTTAATTACAAAACACTGGGGAACTCACTGCTTGCTTTTCAAGTTTGCTCATTAATCTGTGTTAGATTCTACCCAAATGACTGTGGCACCAAGCCAGCCTCTGCCTCACAAACCCAACATTTAAGGAAGTAAATAACCGAAAATGGCTAAAAGGCATAATTATTTTTGTAATGCAACATCTAATTAATCCGTGAAGCTCACTGAAACAAGTGCTAATTGACGAGAATACCTTAACAAGCTTTTCAAAAAGAATGATTAGGCATGGTTAGGCATAGCAGAAATCAAGCTGCAAAGTCACTTTCCCATTTCTATATTTAAGCTGAGTGCAGGCAGGGCTGGGGAAGGCTCCTGTCTCCTTGCATGAGCAGCCTGATGCAGCACTTGGCTCTTTGCATCCGTCTGAGGCGTGACACGTTCACCATTATCACAGACAAGGTCCATCTCATCTGCTATCATTCATCTGCCCCTGCTCGTGGCAGCTCCAGTATTGCTGTGTAACATCCCAGGAATGTGATAATGAAGAACTGACTCATGATGAAGCCATCATCTCCCAAAAACCTCCTATGCAGCTAAATGAATCAGGGCTTGCTCTGAGCAGTATCTTGATGTGACTAAGCTCCCACGGATAACTCAACCATTCAGCCATTAGGAAGCAAAGTGGAACAGTCCAGAATGAGATTTCTGGCAGAGCACCTTCAAGGTAATTTCCCCATGGCAGGCGTGACGAGCATGCCCTCAAGAGATGTGATCCTCCAGGAGAAGCATCACAGAGAGGACAGGAATTATTGAAAATACAGCTGAAATGCCTGATCTGCCAAAGCCCCAGGAGCTCTGCCATTTCCTAAAATCCTGTTCTCTGCCCTGCAGCTTGGGAAGATCCAATGGATCTTTTTTAGGACGTTTATGTGCAGGAAAAGATCACCTCAAGCACAAGCACCAGGCTAGGATGGGGTTTCTTTGTCCTGTGTTGGGGCTCTGCCCTTTCAGGGTGTCACAGCTCTGGGTGCCACTGCAGGGACAGGGATGTCACCAGGCTGTGCCCACCTGCTGCTCCCATGACTGCACAAAACCAGGGCCAGCTCACACTTTCCTGGGAGAAGAGAAATCTTTGAAAAACCCTGATCATTTGAAAGCAAAATAACTGCTACTGCCTGCAAGTATTCCTTTGTATTTTTTTTCCCTCAGGAGATTTTCCTCTTATCTTCAATTTCAACCAAGCAGTCTTTTTTTCCTTTTTTTTTTTTTTTTTTTTTTTTTTTTTTTGTAGTAACAACTGACGTACAAGATCAAACCAGCCTCTGGTACATGGTTCTGATTTCAGCCACAACCCACTGATTACTGCACTTTGCTGCTACAAGCCAACTATTATGACACAGGAAGAAATATTGAAGTGAGTTCAAAAAATCTTACAATGCACACCCAAAGTATTAGCTGTTTTCCAAATGAGTAAACATAATAAAACAAATTTTGTTTATGCAGTACTGGAAATAAGGAGCTCATGGAATCTATGCTTAATTGTCCCAAAGTGAAGAAAAGCTGTGACAGATCCACTGGTGTTTGACATGCTCACAAATGGATGAGTATCACTCGAGATGCTGCAGAATTGTTTGGGTTTTTGTTTTTTTAAGCAGCCTAAAGCACAATACAACATCTGAATGTCTCATTTTTTTTGTTGGATTTTTAAGGTATTCTTTTGTCCACATTTCTAAGAAATGCTTTCCTCAGGAGTGCCCTCTCTCAACTGATTCTGCCCGATGGCGAGGATTGAAATAAATGTTTTTGCAGATACAGCTGCTCCCTTCCAATCTCTCTTATCACAGATTATTGGCCATGAGGGCCCTCTCCTTGCCCTGCTCTGTGTGGGCCCTTGGCCAAGGCTGCCTTAGGTTTAGCCAAGGCTCCACATCCTCCAAGGATGGCGCTTCCACAGCCTGTCTAGACAGCCCATCCCAGGCCTGGCCTTCCTTTCTAGGGAAAATTCCCTTCCTAATATTCAACTCTGAGTTTCCAAGCAGCTCTTTTACAGCCCCTGCACTCTTGTTTTACTATCTGGCACTGCAGCATCATCCCCAGCTGGCTAACAGCCCTCCAAGGAGCTGTGGGTGCTCGTGGGGATCTGCTCCATCCCCTCCCTGCCCAGCCGGATGCCTTAGGATTCAGCTTTTCTGTTTTTCACATCCTGTGCTGCTTTAGTGTATAACTCTAAAACTCAATAGCCTGTCAGCTACTGTTCTTCCATTTTATTCAGACAAAACAATTTCTCACTAGGCCTGAAACTCAAGGGCTCCTCACTGTCTCAGGCCCTGAAAATGTAAACAACAGTGAACTGGGGGGGATAATTTGGGAGTAAATTACTTCATTACTGAAGCTGTAATTGGAGGATTAACTCCTGATATGTAAATGGATCAAATTTATAATTGTGTGAAAAACTCATGACCATTTTCCAGTTTGGGTGCGGCCTCTGGGAGCCTTTAACTGCCCAAGGTGTATCTATTGAAGGCCTTTAATAAATACCCACTTTTATTCTCTTCATCTTGTCTAGCCTCTGTTCTAGGCAGCCATCCTGAGGCATCAAGCCCAGTCCTTTTGTCTCTGATAACCTCAATGGTTTTGTCCTGGATCCTCTCCCTACACCTGGAGAAGAGCAGCTCCCTGTTTTCAAGGGCAGGAAAAACAGAAGAGGAAGGAAAAAACTTGAAGAGGAAGGAAACAGCACTTTCACTTGAAGAGGAAGGAAGCAGCATTTTCACTTTCACAGCCCTCCCCCCCTCCCCAAAACTGGGTCTCACTAACAAATTTCCCACTTTTTAATTTGGGCAAAGGCAGGATGCCAGCAGCCAGTCCTCCAGCTGGCTGTACCTGACAGTTTGCTAATTGTGCATTATCATTTTACAATTGGAATTATGTTGCCATTGGATCACCATGTACCCAGTCCATTCAGGAATAAAACAATGCAATAGAGCTGAAGTGGAATAAATGAGTCTTTATCCCAGTTTGCTCATATGGGCCTTTTACAGCTGTTACAGTAACATCCATCTGTCTGTCGTATTTCTGATGCCATTTCTCGGCTGTGATTTTTGCAGCCACAGTCTCCTTTCATCCAAATGAAGGATTTGTGTGGGAACAGCTGGACTGCTGCTCACAGCTCCCAGTCCATCACTCCCTTATTACTGTGGAGCAAGGAGAAGGGAGCATAACTTTGTGTGCTGCTTCACAGGACTTCAAAGAGAAACCTGGCCTTCCTCCAAAATGAATTTATTGTGGTTTTACCAAACCAAAAAGCTGAAAAAACCTCGCAAATAAAGCCAGGCCCAAACCATGAGATTGATTTATTTCGATGCTTCATTCAGCAGCTTTAAAATAGGAAAAAGATGCTGGAATTCTTCAAGGGTCTGGATGCAAATACCTCACAAATGATACTGAAATCACCCTCTGCCAGCATTTAGGGATGTTTTTTTAGTCTCAGTTTATGGATTAAGGGTTAAATGAGAAATGTCAACAAGGTCTGACAACGCTGGGGAAGCCAAACCTGTGCTCCCCTTGATCTCTGTGCATCAGTTCAGATCCACACGTGACCCTTCCTCCTCACTGCTCCACCAGCTGGAGCTCTGTGCCAGAGACACCCCAGGAGCACCAAACAGCAGGAGAAATGCCCAGGCTCCAAACACCTTTGTGTTCTCAGAGGTGATGCCATTTGAGGAGGATGCTGAGAACAAAAACTGGAGAGGGCACTCACCTTGACCCACCTACACCAACCAAAGAGTCTCTGTCCAAAATAATGACATAATCCCACAAAATTTGAGTGCCACTGCCTGATTCCGTGGGGTGATCTCAGGTAGAACTCCCCAGGATTCCTTGCCATCCTCTTCACCCTGCCATAAACCCAAAACCTACACCAAAGAACAATTATTTTCTACTAAATAGGTATATTAATATATATTCTATACCTATTTTTATAGACTAAACTACTTTTAAGGAATATTATTAAAGAACTAGAACAGGTATAGCTCAGCTTCATGCTTAGGGGAAACCATTAAAAACCAGTTCAGCACTGGTTTGAGTGGTCCCACACACAGCACTTAATGCTGCTTTCACCAGTCAACACACAGGATGTTTCCCTGGAAAGTTCTCAGCATGTAAAAGTTGGCTTGCAGTTATCAGCTCAGTCTTGTGGCCCAAGGAGGGAACAGAGAGGAATCAAGTATTTTCTATTATTATTTTAAAAGGAATCCTCAATTTTGGGGCCGTCTCCAACACTTCCTTTGAGTTCCTTATTTCCCTTTGAGTGGAGCTAAAATTATGTACTGCTCTTGGACCAGGATTCATGAGATGTTAGGGAAACAAATTCCTGCACAAAGCCAGGCCAGAGGTCTGATATGGGATCCTGAAAGACTGAGAAATTCAACAACCATTCCAAGAAAAATAAAAACCACAAGGTGTCCAAGCTTTTACCCACAAAAAGAGCAAATATCCCTTTACCTCCTACTTCCACAATTTATAGTCCAGCCCAAGGATCCAGGCACACCTTGCAGCCCCAGCAGAGCCCCCAGCAGCAGGGGCAGTGCTAATACACAGCTTTTCCAAGAGCACTGGGCACAACTAATGCCGCATTAATTACTGTGTGAGAGCCCTCGTTAAATCAATAAAGATTAGAGCACAAATCTGAAAACTGCAGTAACCAAAAACCTGCTCAATGTGCGCTAAGTGATGCATTTACCCAGCATGGCTCAGCCTCTCTTACCCTCCCCTGACCTCTCCTACACTCTCCCCATACATATCGTTCTGTAAAACACAAATTAAAATTCAGTTAACGTTCCTGAAGACTTCAATCACAGGGCTCCAAACCCCTACATCTCTCAGCAAATGCACTCATCTCCCAGTTCTGAGATGAGCACAATTTTTATTTTTATTATTTTAAATGTTCTTGCCAGTTTCCATTGCAAATTGTGCAGTGTCTGGTGAGCAAAATGAAAGGGTAGAATGTTCTCATGCTTTGGGGGAGATATTCAGTGTGGGAGAAAAAGTTTCTTAAAAGAAGTTGAACTCTTTCTAAAAAGAAAAATACAGTACATGCTTGGAATGGAATGAAGAGGACAGAAAAGATGACATTAAGACAGGGGTGCAGGGAATATTTTGATGGTAGCCACAAGAGCTGAAGACGTTTCTATGTTACACTGGTAACTGAGAAACATCTGGATGGGGAAGGAATCAGAGAAAGGAGCCTTTATTACAAACCTTGGCATGAAATGAGAGTGTTTACTTGCTGAAGAGAATACAGCGAGTTTTTATGCCCTGTTCATACAGAAAATCATGATTGCCATCCTCACATCATGGCTGCCCCAGGCTGATACACTCAGGCTCCAAACTAAACTGAGCTGACAGAAATAAATTTCACTTTTCATGTGTGGCTTTGCACTGGGCTTCCTTCAGCTGTTGCCTCAGCACTTTGTGCTTCAGGATCAGGGAACAGCAGCAGCTGGCAGTGGGCAGCAGGAGGGATTGGGAGGGTAGGGGCTAACAAAACTCCTGTTTTCTTAGGATTATGGAATGGTTTGGGTGAGAAAGACCTTTAAGTTCATTCCATCCCACCCCAGCCATGGCAGGGACACCTCCCACTGTCCCAGGTGCTCCCAGCCCTGCCCAGCCTGGCCTTGGGCACTGCCAGGGATCCAGGGGCAGCCACAGCTGCTCTGGGCACCCTGTGCCAGGGCCTGCCCACCCTCACAGGGAACAATTCCTAATTCCCAATATCCCATCCATCCCTTCCCTCTGGCAGTTTGAAGCTGTTCTCCCTTGTGCCATCACTCCAGGCCACTGTAAATTGTCTCTCTCCATCTTGTAGCTCCCTCCAGGCCCTGCAAGGCCACACTGAGGTCGTCCCAAAGCTTCTCCTCTCCAGGTGCACAATCCCAGCTGTCCCAGCCTTTCCTCCTATCCCTCTGATCATCTTGGTCTTTTGACTGCTTAATGTACATATCCTAAATTAGGCACCATTTCTGGATTTTACTAATGAGCTTTTACCCTTCTTCTTGATACTCCCTGACTGCTGAGTCTGGGATTGTAGGAGTTTGTATGAGGATCTGCTCTGTGGGGCTGATTCTCCCTAATGTTTATAAGGAGTGTAAGTGACACATCTTCACCCTGGGAGCTGCAGCACAGTCATTTACATTAAAGTGAGTTTAATTATCTACAGTCAAATTTAGAAACATTTCTGCTTTGATGGATGCAACTACTGCATTCAGTGCAGCAGAAACTCATGGCTGGAGCATGGTTAGGCATTCAGAGAACAGAACAGCAGGGTCCAGGTTTAATTATAATTGCACAGTCATCTCTAGGACTTCCTTTTCAGCCCCTCGTTATTTATAACCAATGTATATAACCTATATCAAGAGCAATAGCCTCAAAAATATTTAAAAGTAGAAGAGTTGGGCTCTGTAGAAGGTTCAGATTGGCATCTCCCAGCAGAAAGAGTGAATGAAACAAGTCATGTTTTAGAGCAGAAGCAGGGGTTGGGGATGTAGGCTTTTTCCTATTCAAACACTGTGATCAGCTTTGGGAGCTAAGCACAGGCTTAGAGCAATTTCACATAAATACAGGAAGAACTGATGACAACACTTGGGAATAATCACAATGAGTCAAATCTGCAGAAGTCTTCCCAATGCTGCAGGATCACTTGGAAAAACAATCTCTCATTTTCCAAGGACAGTAAGTGATGATAAATGAGGACTCATTTATTAAGAGGGAACTTTGCATCCAATTTTCTTCTCTGAAATCACAGCAGAGGATGGGGCTCTCTGGATGCTGATCACCTTTCCTAATGAAATAATCCAAAGTTGTTCATGGAACCAAGATGAGAGTAAATCTTACTGATAGCTTTGTTTAACACCTTGAAGGGCTCTGCAGCTCCAGAAGAGACAGCAAGAAGAAGGACACTTATTTTGAACACAACTCATCTTCTCATTTGACCTCACTTTCCCGAGGTTCAAACAGAAGAATAAGCACATCTCAAGGGAAACCCTTAAACTCAAAAAATGTGTAATTAAAACTGGAACATATGTGAGTGCTGAAGGCTGTCCATTGCCTCTGCCAGGATGGCCATGAGCTTTAGCCAACCAAAGGATTTATTTTCTCCCCCTACAACGCAGTTAAAGTACAAACCAACCCAAAATCAAGTAGGCAGCTGAGAAGACATCTCCCTCCTGCCATGGGCTGCCACCGAATTCATGCACAGCCTTCATCCCTCTCCCTCCTATTTTTCCTCACTTACAGGACATAATCACACTCGGTTCCCCACACAGGACTGGTGTGAATTGAAATTCCTCCAGGCTGGTGCAGAGATGATGGGGAATGCAAAGCATCCCCCAGCCCTGTGCTCAGGAGGAGAATTACAGACGGGTGGTGGCACAGGGGAAATTATGAAAGCAATTCAGAAGCATTGTAATAAAGTACAATGCACTGTAGTGCTGCTCAAATTCAAACCAGGAATGAATTCTTTCATATGTTAAGTGCTCCCTGAAGCACAGCCCTGCCTGAAACGCGAGGCCCTGGCTGGGGGCACGGTGGTACAAGCTGGAGCTGGGGCTGGGTGCCTGACACAGGGCTTGCAGCTCAAATTCAAACTGACATGCCCACAGCTCCTTAGCTGTCTGAGCCGCAAAAGCCAAATTAAACATTGCTTCAGCTGCAGCTTAGCCTTTGTACCTTGCAAGGCATTATATTAAAGAGCAGTGTCGTTTATGAGCTGGCCGTGGGGAAGGGCAGGTGTCTAACACTGAGAAATCATTGTAGCTAGGGGTGATAAATCCACTCTATAAACTGCAAGCAACAGCAATGAGCTCCACATTCCATCCCACCCCTTCCCTTTCTTTTTGCCTTTGCTGGGATAGATGCTGAGCTCCAAACCTGAGCAGCCTCCTTTGGTGGCAGTGGCACAGCTGCAACCTGAGGTCACACCAGCATGATCCTGGCAGCTCGCTCCAATACCTGCTGAATTCAATGGAAACCTTTCAATGGGCTTCAGCAAGCTTTGGTTTACTCCCCAGGTGACACTGCATGTCTTTTTTCCCCCTTCCTTTTAAGCTTCACAGTATCAGGCAGTTAAAAGTGTTATTTAATCTCTAGCCAGCTTGAGTTGTCTTCTCAGCAGGAAGCTCCATCTCACCAACAGACCTTGGAGCCTTCCTCTGTGAAGCAGCAGAGAGGAACATGTGTCACTTGGGGGCTGCTTTAGTCATCCCTTCCTTGGGGGTGCTTCAAATAGATCCTGATATCCAAACAACACAAGTTCAGCAGGGCACAGGAGGCACCTCCTCACCTCCCACAGCCCCACCGAGAAGGAGGATCAATAAAACACTCCTGGCTGTTGTCTCAGCACTGGGGCTTGTCCACACTCCTCCCTGGGTATTTAGGGGGTGGGAGGGCCACCTCAGAGGCACCACAGAGGCTCTGAGCCTTTTACCTTCAGAAAATACAGCAGTGATACAGCTGATAGCAACAACAAGAGGTGCCCTCAGCCCTCAAGTAGCTCAGCCAGTCAAGGTGCTCTGTTCATCCATCCTCAAGCATTCCCAAATTAAACCATGCTTCCAACTTAGGAGGTGGGAGGGCCACCTCAGAGCCACCACAGAGCCTCTGAGCACTTTACCTTCAGAAAATGCAGCACTGATACTGCTGATAACAATAACAAGAGGTGCCCTCAGCCCCTCAAGCAGTTCAGCCAGTGTTCTTTTCATCCATCCTCAAGCGTTCCCAAATTAAACCTTGCTTCCAAAGGCCACATGTGGCACGTGTGTTCCTCATGAATATCCAAGTGCACTCCTGCTGCAGGGAGGATATGAACATACAGAGCTTGCAGAAGCAGAATACAAATTCTCTTTCCTAAGAACCTAAAGCTTACATGGAAACTGGGTGAAGAAGCAAACCTCACCAATGTTGTTTATTTTTTTCCTATCTAGCAAGCCAGAGGAGGGATCTGCTTCCAAAGCTGGTAGCAGGTCAGCAGCAAAGCCAGCCATGCTTCAGAGGAGTGATTTTCAGACCAGTTCCTGAGGGGACACCTCCCCAGCAGCCTCGTGTTCCTCTTTCCATAGTGCTAAATTGGGGAAGATGAACTTGGCTGCCTGGTGCACCCTGAGTGCCCCTGTCCTGCCACTGCAGCAGCTGTGACACTGCTGTCCCTGAACACACCCCATCACTGTTTCCTGAACACAGGGCAGGCTTCATTACTCACAGATTTCTAGGTCCTTCATTCCTTGGGAGACAACTCTCCTCTGCAGTGATCAGTATGGAAAAAAACATCCAGGTTACTCATAGCAAACTACATTTACACCTCAAAACAGATCAAGATTTGTCTGCTGCTCCAAGAATGTGGTGTTGGTCACTCGCATCTTCCCAGGATCATGAAATCAACAGAACCACAAAATTGGGAGTGGATTTACTTTGCTGCTTGTCCCTTACGTTGTTATTTGTGGTGCCAGGCTGTCATAAGCCAAGTGCAGAATTTTCTCCAACCTCTCCTATCCCCCCTTGCATGACAGCTCTTTCTCAGAAAGGTGTTTGGGCTCAGTTTAAAATATGCTTTGCTGTGCACAGCCTTCCTGCAGAGTGCTTGCAGAATAGTCCCACTGCCTGAAAATGGTCTGTAAAACACAAACTGTGTGTCAAACCACACACTTACAGGGGACTGCTGCCCACTGCTTTGAGTCTCAGGGTGTGTAATTACTGAGTAGCATTTTTAGGTGTCACACCAGGCATACATTATGCCCATCTGCATGAGTGGTCTCATTTCCTTACATTTACAACCTGCAAAAACCATGAATAAACTTGGACTTTATGATTTTTCTTTTTCTTTTTTAATTTTTTTTTAAATTTTTTTTTTTTTTACTTTCCAGTAAATTTCAGGTTTGTAACTTGGCAGAGGGAGCCATTGTATTTAACCACCTGTGCAGACATTAACTAAACACTTGAGCTTTATGACCAAGAAAACACAAAGTGCTAACACTGCTCACTGAGGTGTTTGGGCACCTTCCAGCTCTTAGCAGGACAAGGCTGGGAATGTGCAGCACCTCTGTGCTCTCCCACTCTGTGCAAGGGGTGGGAGTGCTGCCTCGTGCAGGAGGATTTATGGGGTTAGAGCCATTCCCAGGCAAAATCTGGTGCAAGGAAAGGTGCAGGCAGGGCTTTGGGGAGGTCACAGCCTCTCTGTTTTCTGGGTTTGACAAAGGTTGCTCATGAGCTGGAAGCCAAAGAGGCTTCCCAGCTCCCTCCAGAAGGAGTTTCCACTTGTGTTATTGGTGATATTTTATTGAAAAGCATCCCCAGGCCTGGACAAAGCAACAGTCTTGATTTTGTGATGGGCTTCAAATGCATCAGGTCATGAGTGGCCTCATACCTGAGTTGAAAACAGGCAAAGCAAAGCCCACTGACCACATTTCCTAGGGGGAGAGTTGAAATCCCCAGGGAATAAATGACTTTACTGATGGCAGCCCAGGGTCTGAATTGTTGTACACCAATTCCAAGATTCACTTCTTAACTCCAGCACTCTCCTTGGCCACTGCTGGAGCAACAAAGGCCACAAGAGCTGGTGCAGAAAAACATCACATTCTTCCAAGCTAGAGACATAAGACAGAGGGAAGCTTTAGAACTGCAGCAAAGGCAAAGTAAAGAAAACTAGAAGTCACAAGACAAGAAGACAGGTTATTTCTCTAAACTTATTTTTCTTCTAAAAGTCAAGTGCAATATTGTGAGGTTTGGGTCTAATAGAGACCCCAAATCTTTGCGGATAGGGTGGATGACTTTCCTGGAGCTGAATCTGTTGGAAACCCATTTATTTTTGAGTATTTCAGCCAAGTCTCCATCTCCTGCAGCACTTGTACTGTACAGAACCCTTTTGCAACTGCTCCTTTGAAAACAAACAAAACTGGAATCATTTCTCAGCGCAGGAGCTGTCAGGTTTCAATTAATTCTCTGTATTTTGCTGGGCTCTGGCCTGCCCCATTTCTCTTGTAGAGCCCAGGGCAGGATGTGCTGTGCCCACCTCTGGAGGGCACATGAGCAGCACAATCTTTCCACCCAAGCTGATTTAACAGGGACAGCTCTGAGGCTTCAACCAGAGCCCTTTCAACCTCCCCATCCCAGAGTCCTGGGCCTGTTGTCCATAAAATCTGTGTCATTCCAAGGCTCTTCCCTCGCACAGCAGAGCCCAGAAGCCCCTGTGAAATGGTCAGTTCAGAGTCAGTACAAATAAACTGACATTGCTCCAAAGTGAGATCATTGGCAATTTATTCCTGCCCGAGCCCTACCAGAAAGAAAACAGTGTTTCATGTTGGGGCTTTTTTCCTCCTCTCTCCCTCTCTCATTTCTCATCTCTCTGCTATTTCCATGTGCTTCCCACCACACTGTGATTAATCTTTTCTAAGGCCTAAGGGACTGGAGGAAAGAGGTAAGTCAGACTCTATCAAAGACCCTACACAGAGGCAGCCAGGATCTGCCCCAGCCTTTGTGGGGCTTACAGGATTCCAAGAAACATTTTCCATCCTTAGAAGTTATAGAGAGTCAGAACTTTTACAACTCATTAGTAAATTATTAATGAGATATTCCCTTTACCTCTCAACAAGCTCCTTGCTGCCCTCCCCCAAACAAATCCTAAAAATCCCTCCTGTGAAAAGGAGCATTTTGTTTTCAAGGAGGCCCTGTAAATGCCCAGCTCCTCCTTTTCTTCCACTCCCCAGCACAACATTTTCCAAGAGCAGAATTCAAAGCCACCAAAGCTCCTCCAGGGAGGTGCAGAGCTAGAGCCAACCTGCTTGGCACAGGGACTGCCACACATGATCATACCATGCCCTAATTCTGGCTTTCTAGGAAAAAAACCAAATAAACAAACACCAAAAAGAGCTGAGACCATGGTGGAAGTCTCGGAAACACCTGA
This sequence comes from Melospiza georgiana, assembly GCF_028018845.1. Classification (NCBI taxonomy): domain Eukaryota; kingdom Metazoa; phylum Chordata; class Aves; order Passeriformes; family Passerellidae; genus Melospiza; species Melospiza georgiana. The sequence continues at coordinate 4,782,396 of NC_080449.1, read as the reverse complement.
CTCCAGCATAGATCCTAAATCCACACAGGGAATTTTCCAGCCTGGCCATCAATGAGGAACAGGAGCAGCTTTTGTGGTGTTTGTCAGTGAAAGCTCCTCCAACGCAGCCGTAGAAAAGCAAATTTCTCAGCACTTCTCATACACTGGGTGGTTATCAAGTAACATCAGCAAAAGCAGTTTCTGTCAGTATAAATTATGCCGATTCCATGAGGATCATGGAAGCACAGGTGTTTAGAGGAACAGGTGTAAAACAGGTCTGGAGCTCCTGCACTGATAAATAATTCCAGTGTTTTCAAAGGAGCAGTTGCAAAAGGGTTCTGTACAGCACAAGTGCTGCAGGAGATGGAGGCTTGCCTGAAGTACTCAAAAATAAATGGGTTTCCAACAGATATTCAGCTCCAAGAAAGTCATCCACCCTATCTGCAAAGATTTGGGGTCGCTATTAGATCCAAACCTCACAATATTGCACTTGACTTTTAGAAAAAAGAAATAAGTTTAGAGAAATAACTTATCTTCTTGTCTTGTGGCTTCTAGTTTTCTTTACTTTTTATTAAATAAAAGCATGTCCCATATGTACCTCATGGCATGTTAAGACTTATTCCTGTGCTTGCCATGGAGTATCTGCAACCATTTACAGTGTTTTGGTGTGGTCATTCTTGCAAAATTATCAATAATCTCACACTACTTGACTGTATCCCTGAAGTCTGAGCTGCTGACACCTTCTGATTGAAACCAGAATTCCCTGATAAAGAAAAAAGGCTGTCCCTGGTTTGAGAGAGGGAAGTCAGAAAGTATTAGGTTGCTGAAAGATTGGAAGGAAAAGCAAAGAACTCCAAGTATGTTCTATATTTCAATATCACAGGGAATATGGTACTTGGCTGTAAAGTTTTAACATATCACTGATAATAACGGGACACGTAAGAGCTAAGCCCAAGTCAGAAAGCATCAGGGCCTAGAAGATGATTAGAAATTCAGAGCTCAACTCAGTTTTGTGTTTTAAATGTAAATCCAAACCAACTCTATTCCACATAGGTTTGCCTGAACAATTTTAACAGAGATATTGTCAACACCAGAATATTTCACTCAGGACAGGGTCTCCCATGCCATGACCCCTCTCCAGCTCTTCCCCTGTGCCTGTGAGTTGGGGAAAACAAGCCCAGATCTCACCCAGGACAGAGTTAATTTTTGTGTGGGGCAGGAAGCACAGCTTTGGCTGCTCAGGGTACACAGACCACTATTGTCACAGCAGCGCAGTGACCAAACGCCACATGAACGCTCACTAAATCCCATTTTACGTCTGAGGGAGGAAAGAAGTCAGTGTGAAGACTAAATGTTGCCCTACAGTGTCTCAGGAAGGAGGGTCTGGTGCTGAACTGGTCTCAGGTTGGCTGTTGGTAATTGCTGCCCTGAGATGTGCAGGGTGTCTCTGTTTCAGCCCGCGTGACTGAAGAACGAGGCTGGACTCTTCACTTTTTGGTCTTGAGGTTGTTTATTAATCCTTGTCTATAAAATTTTCTTTCTGCCCATCTGAGATCTGCTCAGCAGGGCACCCACAGGCACTCTGTGTTGTCCTTTTATACTACAAACTACCTATAACATATTTATACTTAATTCCCAATACCCATCACCTATGTTAGTGCACTTCTACTATAAACCAATCCCAAAGTGCCAACATCACTGCAGAAAATAGAGAACAAGAAGAAGAAGGAGAAAGGCTGGACATGCCCAAGTCCCCCCATCTTGTCCCCATAACCCCCACACCAAAAATCCTAAAATCTACATTTTCACCCTGTGATAATTTTATTATTACATTATTCAGACCTCTGTGACTTTCAGGTCCTCATACAAAGCTGGCAGCTTGCTCCAAGGGTCAAAATCAAATCCCCAGGTGCTCTGGGCTGTGTGCCAGGGTCTCTGAGCCCCCAGCGGGGTCCTCAGCAGCTCTGGACATCTGGAGGGATGCGCTGAGTTCCAACAAACTCGGACCACAGCTCAGTGCCATCACATCACCTTTCTCCAGCTGCTCCTTCTGCAGTCCAACCCACGCCCCACAGCAGGAATTTTTCCATTTTCTCCAACATCAGGTTATCATCTTTACAGGAATTAAGAGCTGGAGTCCAACCCCAGCAAGGCAAGTTCTTGTGAATCCTGGTAAAGTGTCCAGCACCCAATCTACTCAACATTTAATTAGAGACTAAATTCTACAGAGTCCCACCTTAAATGAACACAGCAGCTGCAAATCAGAAGAGGCAGAAAATAAGGTTTGTGATGCTTCACTTTGAGGACATTAAGACAGCAGCTGGCAGCCTTTTCTTTTTAAGATACTACTGAGATGCCCCAGTTATTCAATGGAAAATACACAGAAAAGCAAAATATTTCTTTACTTGCCAAAGTGCAAAGAGGGAAACCAGATGAGATTGAAATCAGCAATTTTACCCTGACAGTGTTATCAAATCTTTCCTAATGGAACCACATGGAAGATAAAAGTGATCTATTGTCAGGACAAGTGTTCTGGTAGGCTTCAAATCAAGCTAATTCCAAAACCAAAGCACAACTGGTGGAGCTCTTGTTCATGTGTGGCAAGAATTAAATCCAGAACCACTCTCTGTTGGAAACTTCATACTTACTCTTGCCATCAATGCTTTTTGGGGCTTTCCTTGCTTTAGTCTTGCTGGCTTTTAACATGGACTGGGTTCTCTGGTGAAGGTGCACTTAAACACTGCTGTGCCACAAGCGCTAACGCAAGGATGGACTCAGCCCCAACAGTCCTGATGGAGACCAAAATGAACTTTTTTTTTGTGTAAGTGGCAAGGTCCAATGTTGGGGAAGATGAAACAGGAAAGCCTTATAAATATGATTGCCTGGCAAAAGATTTTGAGAATATGGAAACTGTAAGTGAGATTGAAATGAAAGCAAGCTTTGAGATACCTCAGTTACTGAACAATGGGAAAACAATGCTGTAGCCAGCTGAAGGTAATTCTCTTTTGATGGAACAACACCCTCTGCTTGCAGACAGGCCCAAGGCTCAGAGCAGACCCTACAGCTTGGCAGAAGGGGCCCAAAGAGGAGTTTTTAGTGTTTATAATGTAACACAGTGTGGTGATGTAATGATTCTTATAGGCTGTATGGAAATGCTGTAGGATTTCTATCTTGTACTAGATTGGTTAGTGAGAATCAGAATATTCAACACAGAAGAAGATTTATGGTATTGTAATGGGAGCCTCGCTCTCTCACCCTCTCATCCTCTCTCCCCCTCGGGCCTGCTCTGAGCTGTGTTTGGCAGCTCCCAGCAGGGCCCTGCACCCAGGCCCTTTGCAATGAACCCCAAGTTCCAAGACCAGAAGAAGATTTATTGTATTGTAACAGGAACCTTGTGCTCTGATCCTCTCTTTTACTCTCTCATCCTCTTTAACACGCTCTTGCCTTCACTCTCTTTACCTCTCTCTCCCTCTTTGGGGCCTGCTCTGAGCTGTGTTTGGCAGCTCCCAGCAGGGCCCTGCACCCAGGCCCTTTGCAATGAACCACAAGTTCCACGACCTGGCTCCAGAGATCTCTCGTCTCCATCCATACTGACTGTCCTGACACTCCTACAGTCCAAGCCCATGATCCCTGGTCATGGTGCCCAAGTTTCCAGGACATAAACCCACAGGCCCCTGTGTTCCTCCATCACTCCTTTTGGGCACGGTGTTGTCGCCTCATCCACTCTCTGTGTCCCTTGTCCTTACAGGGACAGCACCTCCATGAAGGGATGTGGTTTGGTGGTGGATTGGCAGTGTCAGTTTGGGTTGGATTGGTGATCTTGGAGACCTTTTCCAACCTAAATCATTCTGTAACAGAGAGGAGGGGACAGCAAGGGGACAAGCTGCAGGGAGGATGGAGCTCTGAGCATCCTGGTACATGGAGAATGTCCATGGGAGGGGAGTTGGAATGAGAAGGTTTTTAAGGTCTCTTCCAACCCAACCCATCCAGTGATAGCAGAAACAAAGAGGTACATGAGGAATAAATAGTTTTGAATTAGGCCATGTTTATGCAAACCAAATGAAGCAAGAACAGCTACAACTATTTAACAGCCAAGCAAAACCTGCCCATTAAGAGATATTTGCATTTTAAAAGGGCCCAAAGGGACCTATTTTTCTATTTTATTTCTTCAAACATCTTTTTTTGAGTGAAAGGGTAATTTAGCTCAAATTTTCCTTAGGTTTTTCTTTACTGAACACAGTCTGGTTTTTATTGGGAAGAGAATCATCTTTTCAGGAAAGTTATTAAAAAAGGCAAGCCATATACGCTCTATTAAAATTTTAAATAATATATGAATTCATTTGCAAAATGTGAAGCACCAATAACCTCAGCATATTTTTGCCAGATGCACTTTAAGAACAATTCTTTTTCCTCTACAAAAAGCATTTTCTATGAACAACTTAAATCAGCTCTATTAGCAGTTTTAGAAACAAGAATGTGGCTAGGAAGACAATTCCAGGCAGAAAAGAGCAGACATTTGTTGGGGAAAATTAAGGGAATGTAAATCATTTTCCAATAAATATTCCATACAGAATATTCTGTTCTGTGATATACAATACTGTCTTTTTCCAGAGATATTGCATTCTCTCCCTGTGGATGCTGAAAGGGATTGCAGTATTAAGTTTCAATTGATTGTTAACAAAACCCCAAGCCTGTTCCTACTTTTGATTCAATCCACTTAGAATGGCAGGCTGAGCTCTCCTAATCTCATTTTAATTTTCCATGGGGGACTAAGTGTCCAAAATCCTTGTGAGGGGGTTGGAAATTTCAGCTGTAGGATGCAACAACCTGATTCAAAGTCAACGGAGAAAGGCACTTGTTTGGATTAGGTCTCTGATGGCCTTGGAGAATGCCCTGAATTACCATTTTCTCCTAAAGCAGGATATCATTCTGCCCATATCAGGCCTCCAAATACAGTTAATGCTCAGCCTTTGGAAGGAAAAGGAAGGAATAGCCCCATGTTACAGTTCCCTGGACTGGTTTTCCTCAGTTTGCCATTCCTGATGCCAGCTTGGATTCTCCAGTGCCACATAACCTGTCCAGATTTTGAATATCTAAATATCTGCCTAAACCCTGCCCCATGCTTCCTGTGCATGCAAGGACTGCAGGGAAAACACAACAATTATTCCCCAAAATTTTATTCTTGGCCTGCCCTGCTCTACCTGTAACATATCATTCTTCTCTACCTGTATCATCCCATTCTTCTTCCCCTTTTTTATCCCCTGCCCACCCCATAACCTGGCAAGCTTACAGGGAGTTTCCTGCCTGAGCAGATTCTCTCTCCTTTCTCTGCATTTCACCTTCAAGAAAAAACAAACAAAACAAAAACAGCCACAAAAGCAAAGCAAATAAGTAAACAAGTCATCCCAAGCACTTTGGCTTCTCAAGTCTCTCCACTCACCCTGTGATTCCCATCCTGGCTGTTTCACACAATCTCTGTGGTCCCACCCATCTCAAAAGTGCCAGGCTGGTGTTGAAGGAGGGGCAGACATTTGGGAGACAGCCTCAAAGGCCTTGTTTCAATAGCCCACATCCATGACCTCAAAGGCCTTGTTTCAATAGCCCACATCCATGATTAAATATCAAGTCCTTAACCTGCCATTTCACCGTCCTGCCCCACCTCCTCTCCCTCCCTCCTGTTCCCTACGTTTTCAACATTAGTGCCATAAATCCAGGAAATTCCTGCTGTGTGTTCAGATGAAGAGGTTGCACAGTAATGGTTCAGACCATCATATCAAACTAAGGATAAATATATTTTACAGGTCAGTGCTTGATCTTGTACCCAACAAGACACACAACAACCCCAGAAATCAGTCAACAACTCCAGAACCAACAATTCCAGAAACCCAGTCCCCAACCCCACACCCAAACCCCGCTCAGTCCCTCTCCTCAGCAGCTTTATTCTTCAAACTTAATGAGACAGATGCAAACAGCAGGCACTTATTCTCTAATTAACCAATTTGGCTGCCACTTTATGATCATTAACCCAATGTTGCTGGGTCAAGATTGCACACAAAGTATTCCTTCCTTCTCTCTCTTGCATTCCTCATCTGTGCCAGGCTTGGAAATCAGTCTCTTCCCTCCATTCCCCAGTCTGAGTACAAACCATCTTTGCTCACTCACTGCAGCATCTCTTACAAGATGCATTCCTGAGATCTAAAAATAAGCTTGTTAGATTATTTGACAGTCAAAAATTAAATAAAATTGGAAGTAGTAATTATTTTCTTGATTATTTAATGTGGGCCAGACTTTTATCAAAATATTTTGACATGAGAAGATTTGTGAAAATAAATAGGCAATCAGCAAGTCATTGCTAACGGAAAAGGCTTTTATTTTTCCCTGGGAAAGAAGTATATATTACCTGTCAGAGCCATGGGAGACTCTCATGCTTTAAAAGATGATGTGTTAACAGCACTTTATCTAGAAGACAGCCTAACAGACAGCTCAGCATCACCAGGTGACAGATTCATGCAGTGCCACACTGAACATGGCAGGAACACTGCACTGCTCAGATATCAGTGAATTTTAAGAGTTTAGGAGCTCCTGAGGGGCAAAGCCTGGACTATGGGTCTGAGCTCTGACTGATGAGAACCCAAATCATCAGGGAAAAAATTAAAATAAAATCGCCATCATCCATCCTCCTCCTTTCTTATCCTAAAAACTCTCCACAGGGGAGCCACAGAAGTATCTGTGCCAGGTGTGAAGGAGGGAGCTTTGCCAGCCTTGTGCCACCCACCAGTTCAGTCCTTTGCCTAAACTTGTGGAGTTCCATCTCCAGGCCCTCTCCAAGATGGGACATCTCCTGCTCAAGCCAGATCTCTGTCCTAGCTGGTTTGCCCATCTCTGCTTGCCATTTGTGCTCCCAGTGAGTGAGTGCCAGTGTTAGTGAAGCATTTTTTGTTCCCTATCCAGGCAAACCTGACTGTGGAGATGATCTTCAGGAGAGCCCTGGGATCTGCAGCAGCTCTGCTGTTCAGTGTTAACCAGGAATAAACAGCGCCAGGTTTTTATAGCACAAACAGCTGCTAGAATTATTCACTTCTCCTTTCTTAAAAAGAAGAGTAATAACATATGAAATGGATTTTATCTGCATTAGGGATAGAATTAATATCATTTTCCTATGCTTGTCTCTTTTTTGGAACTGCTTTACATAACATTTCCTAGAAACACTCTCCATATGCACACCCAGCTCTCCACACCAGTAAGACATCTCAGCTGGGCTGACTGGGATGCAGGGGGAGGAGGGACCCATCCCCACACATTTGTTAGCACCAACACACACCAGGATGGGCCAGGTGAATCCCTCCAAAGCAGCAGGACAGCTCCCATCAGATTTCCTTGCACAGAGATCACCTTCAGCACACACAACACACACACACACCTCAGTTTGGAAAGGCCTCATTGAGCATCTGGTGTGGTGTGTCAGATTCCATTTGAGATACTGGGCTCCAGAGAGCAGTGGGAGAAAACAACACACTCCAGAGTCCGCGTGTAACATGAGGAGTTAATCCCACACAGGCATTCATCTTTTCAAAGCACATATTCCTGACAGTTTTGGAAAGCACGCTTACAATTTCCATAATGTTTGAAAACACACAGACACTTTCTCTCAGTGTCACAACGTCTTGAACTTCTGAGACCCTTTTCGTGACACCATAAACTTCTCCTTGGAAGCACAGTATGATGTCAGAGGATGTAACAGTACAAGAGGTGAAGAGGAAAGCTGTGGGAGCATTCAAATAACTTTTTCTGGCCTAAAAAAGAAATAAAATAAAAAACTGGAGTTTGATCCAAGAACATTTTGTTCATTTGCTATACAGGGGTGCCTTTTGTATGAGCACAGACTGTTTTGTGGTCTCTGGTCCTCTGTAGTCACCATGAAACAGAAAATATACAATGAAGCTAGTGATGTGTTATCATCTGAGATTTCTATGAATGCTATATCTGTCTTATGTTCACAGAGAACTGCTGGTCAAATGTTCATCCACTACAACTTGATAAAAACAGGGATTTAAAGAATTATCACAGATATTTATAGCTTATTTTCTTTTCTCTCTTTTATCTCATCTGCACTGTTGGCACAATAACGATCATTAGTGTTCAGGTTTAAGTGAATCATCCAAAATAGCTTTTTAATTTTTTTTAAAAAAAGCTGCTTGTTTCTCACACATTCATCAGGGTTAAAAATATCCATATTTTTAATAAATACATACCCTTTGATATCATCCAGGTGAGCCAAACAAGTTTTACACAAGCACAACTGAGCTGCTGTATCTGTCACCTTCAGGTTTGACTTGTGCCATGGTTCCAACAGAGATTTAATGAACAAGTCAAATTTGATGCAAACTTTCAGAAGTTTCGCAGCTCTAATCAGCAAAATAGAAGTGTGCTAAGATAATTACTGGAGTGTTATGCTGATATTTCTCTCTGTAATCCCCCAGATGAAAGAACCAGATTTCACAAGAACAGTCTTTATTTTTAATACCACATGCAAAAATAGACGTTATAGCTGCTGATGTTAATGAACACTGGACTGTTCACACCTCCAGCCCTGCTCACCCCTGTGAAATGCTTCTCTCACATGACCACAGTGGCTGTCACCAGGATCAGGCTCAGGGCCAACAATATTCACATCTTCCTCTGCCCTCCTTCAGATCTCCACTCTCTCCCTTCCGTTTATCTATTCCACACCCATCAGCCTCCATCCTCTGTTTCATCCCAGCCTTTTCTGCTGGAAATCATCAGTTTAGAGGTCAACAGCTCACAAATTGCGCCTCAGAAAAGGACTGCTACCCACTCAGAGAGGGCACTGAGAAAGAAAATCATACCCATCACTGGGAGTAGCCTCCATTAAATTAAATTGGAAGAAGAAATTGTGTAGGGCTGGGATTGGCTTCAGACCTGCTCTGGTGAGGCTGAAGCTGTGAATGTTTGTACATCTGCAGGATGGAGCCTGTCACCAGTTGTCAGGGCCTTCTGCTTGTTTCTATTACTGCAAGCCCCAAAGTTAAAAATATAATTTTAAATTTGGGGCAAAACCACTTCTCTCTGTCCATGTGACAAATAGAAGAGCTGCCTAAAGACTGCTAAAAAATATCCTCCAAATGACTGCCACTTCAGTATATTTATTGGCCTCCAGACACAAGGTACCACTGGTAACAGTATTGAACAACCTTAAAAAGAGCTGATGTTTATTTTTTTACTCCGTTTAACCTTGAAGTTTCTCACAGACTCACCAAAAACAAAGCCCCAGAGGCAGAAAAAACATTTTGGACACTTTAGCATGAGGTTTTCAAAAAAGACTGTGCACAACAGCTCCACCAACCATTGTGTCACTGCATTGATATTCACACCTACACAACCACACAAACACTGCTGATTAAAAAATTAAGTATAACTGAAACAAAAACAAACATCTCAGGGGGAATGTGTGGACTTCAGCATTAAAAAAATGCCTCCATATGCCCAAGGAAGAAAAGGAGAGAACAGATGGCTTTCTTGCTTTGTCTTCGAGCTGCTTTCATACTTCTACAACTTCATGCTTTGGGTTAATATTTTAATCCAAACTCAGTGATTAACAATGGAGACAGACGGGGGATTGTGTTTCACTCTATAATTAGGCAGACACAATGAGGTGACTTCTCAGCAAGGTACAGAGGGATATAAAGTGCCTGTAGCTCCATTAGTGATATTCCCAATGCACAAGGGAATAACTTTTATTCCACTACAGGCAATAGAGATGAGATTTTAAAAACCCTCAGACAGACAGAACCCAGGGTTTGCAGGGTTATTAGTGAAACAAAATACACAAGGGCTCCTTTCTAGGCAAGGCTTAACTCTTCCCTAACTTCAAGCAGGAGCTGGGCCCGTAGAACAGAACATGTCAGGAGAGCCAGTGACTGACTCCTAGGGAATCCCACATGGAAAACCAGTGAAACAGCTCTGGAAATGGCACCAGGATCTGCAAACAGGGCTCACCCCAGGGGCTGACCTGCTGAGATCCCTGGGCTGTGCACAGCTGCTCTGGCCACCAGCACCATGAGAACATTTTACTGCTATGGCTTTGTTCATGACTGAGGTGCTAACACATGACTGGGTCCAGAAAGACCAATTTGTGGCAAAACACTTCAGACTAAATACATAAACAGGAGTGAGAAAAAAAAAACAAACAAAAAACCAAAACAACCAACATTTGCTATTTGTGGTTTCAGACCTGAAGGTAAAGCTCAAACACCTGTACGACCTGGTTCAAGACACTTGGAACACTCAAAGGCTGCACAAGAGTGACCACCCTCATCACCTGAACTCAGTTTAAAAATTGATGTGAAACCAAGACATAGAAAAACTATCTGTGAAAGGGTCTACAAGACTCTGGTCCCATTAGAGTGCCCACAGTGATGCTGGGGCAGTGTTTTGGGAAGCCAGGCATGCATCTCATCTGCTCCCCATGACAAGAGCTTTGCTCCCCAAGAGCTTTACTCTTTAACAGCTCGTGCTTATGAATGACAGGGAAATGATGGGGAGTTTATTATTGCCAAGACAAAAAAAAAACACAAAGGAGGTGCCAAAAATAACACGAGATATGTTGTGTGCAATGGAAGTAGCAGGAGCCACAGCCTGGACAAGGGTGGATTTGAGGAGCAGGACCAGATCTGATGATTCAACTCTTCCAGAAAAACTCTCTCTGCTCTATTTACAGCAGGACAGAGACCTCTCACATCCTGTCCTCTCCCCTCCTGGAAGCCCAGGGATTGCCACAGTGGCTGACTGGTGGCCAATATGTTTAATGACCTGCTGTCATCAGGAGCTGCTGCTCAGGGCTACACAGGCCAAGCACAGCAGCTCCATGCAGGAGGAAAGGCTCCCCCATGCCATCTCTTGCCATTTGGGATTGGTTTATTGTCACAGACATCTTTTCATTAAAAAAATCTTTCCTTAGGTTTTTATCTTTCTGAGAAGCTGTGAGGCCTCAGGAACAAAATGTAAACAATGGTTATCTGCTGCTGTGGAATGCAACAGGTGCATCTGGGATTGGTCTCATGTGGATGTTTGGAATTAATGGCCAATCACAGTCAGCTGGCTCAGACTCTCTGTCCAAACCACAAACCTTTGTTATCATTCTTTTCTATTCTTAGCTTAGCTAGCCTTCTGAGATGAAACTTTTCCTTCTATTCTTTTAGTACAGTTTTAATATAATATATATCATAAAATAATAAATCAAGCCTTCTATAACATGGAGTCAGATCCTCATCTCTTCCCTCAACCTGAGACCCCTGTGACCACTGTCACAGTTTATGGCTTCAGGAGCTGCAGGTTTAGAGCCTGCCCAAGGAAGGGTTTGAAGACAAACACAACATTAAACAACATTAAACATGGGCTCCATGGGCATGTGCTCACATCCAAGAGACTGCAGGGAACAGAGCATTTCCCTGTCCTGAACCACAGCCCTGGGGCTCAGGGCACGAGGGCTGGGTGCTTCCCTGCCAGAAACACAACTCCTGTGTGCAGAACTCCCATTCCTGGCCCATATTGACAGCACAGAGGCAAAGGCAGCTCTAGGTCTGACTCAGACACACAAATCTGCTCTGCAGAGATCCACAGGCTGCCTGGGAGCTGCCCAGTGCAGCAGCTGGACATCCCTGCACATTCAATCCTTGCAGGACGAGGTGACCCACAAAAAGATATTTCAACTGGAGTGGTCTGGGGGTAGAATTTTAGGTGGTTATCACTGGATTTAGACAGATTTCAAGGGCTCACACTGTGCCCTCAGCTGAGGCACGTTCTCCATAGGCTTCAATTCACCAGAAATCTGATCTGGAAACCTGGAATTGTGTGTCCATGCCAGCACCAAAGTGACAAACAGCACTGGCCCAGGCAGACACAAGAGGCACCCAACCCTTACAAAACTATTCTGGACCAAAACTCCTTTTCCAGTGGTGATGGAGAACTCTCTAAGTCAAATAAAGCAGCATATGGAAAACCCCCAGCACTGCATGTTCTCATAATTTTTGGAACACTGTAAATATTTGAGTCAGTAGATCTTAATCCATAAACACAGCTGGACTCAAGAAACAATGATGGTAACTTATTATAATTTAAACAATTGTGTAACAAAACAAACCAATGATAATCACTTTGGTTTCCTAAGGACAATAGGCACAACCTTTGCACAAAGTTAACATGATGGTACATGTAATTACATAAAAAATAAACTTACATATGCTAAGATAAATTATTCTCAGCTTTTAAAGAGCACTGTGGAGGGACAACAGTGGAAGAGCAAAGCTGTGTGGTGCAAAGCCAGCATTTCATATAATGTACAGAGCTGGGATGGTAACTGCCAAAGGACATCCCCCTTCCCTTCCATCCTCTTCCAGGCCACATTAGTTTAATTGCTTTATGAGCAGGAACATCATTCCCCCAAGTTCACCCTCAATGTAAGCCCTGGTGCACAAAGTTTACACACAAAGCACCAGTGGCTGATCTCTGCTGTGATTAAGGAGAGGAACATTTATCCAAACTGCATCAGGACAGAGCTGGGCACTCATCTCACGTTTTATATAAGTTAAATGGGGCTTAAGCTCTTTCCTGAAAAGTTCAAATAAGTTCACTTCCTTCTTATTTCTGCTTTGCATTTTCACAAGTGTTTGCATTCAACAATAAAACCTAGAGACAGAAGTAAACACAATATGGTTCAAATCCATTTCAGAATTGTTCTAGGCAGGGTGCTGTTCTCAAGTTTTTACTAGACATGTAAAGTGGATTTGTCTACCACCAAAACACGTAGTCAAGACAAAAAGTACTCAAAAACAAAATAGGATTTAAAAGCACACACGTTTTATAAGCAAGATCGTGATTATGGCCATAAATTCTTTATGACTTGGCTACATCAACACACATACAAAAAAAAAAATCCAGCTTTCATATTTTACACCCAATAATCAAGAGATAAGATTCCTGCCCAAACCTTTAAAATCCAGAGTTCAAGTGAAAACTTCAAGTAAGGCTGAAGTTCTTTAGTCAAGCATGATAAAAATTTCATATTCTATAACAGCAGCAGCCACACCAGAATTTGGCCCCCTCAGAAACCAGCTAAGCCTCTACACCAATAATGTAGAAATACTCTGAGCCACAGCTTCCAGCTCCTGAAGTCACCAGTGCCATGTAAAATGAGAAAGCTGACATCTGAATTAATTCCTTATACCAGGAAAATCCCTACTTCTAAAATTGCCAGTTCAAAAACGACCACATGAACAGCACAGGGTATTTTCCAGCTCCCTCCCTTGCAAGGAGACAGATGAGCCATATTAACTACAGCTTACCAAAAAAAAAAAAAAAAAAAAAAAAAAAATCAAGTATGGAAAACGTCAGCTCCTCAGAACAAGTCTGGCAAAGTTATAATCAACTAAAATCAGGTTCTTATAATAGGAACTGACAGGGAAATTCTAGCTACTTGTGCTGGTTAGAAAGCTTCACATTGTCTGGCAAAGGGATCTCAGCTGTAAAGCTGAGATGAAATTCTGGGCTAGAACTTCCCCAGCTTTTCATGGTATTTTGATAAAGGTGGTCAGTTTGGTCAAGGTCAAAGTGTACAAAAGCCTCAGAGAAATAAATAAATGAAATATTGTCTGTGCTTGACTTGATTATAGAGGAACATTCCTTTAAAAAAGGGAACAGCAAATCTAGAACAATGACCACGTGGATCCAGAGCCTGTTTTCAGGGCACTAACTGGAATTTGTGCAAGTTCCTAAATGGAAAAACATTCATTGGTGATGCCACCCTTCAAATGATGGGATATCTTTTGCCTTTTTGGCTTTGCCATCCTATTTCCTCAGGTGTGCCAGGCAGGTAAACTGAATTCCAACTTCAACTCCCTGCAGCTTAAAAAGTTAACCAAAAATAACCTAAAGCATGTCCATTGAGATTTTGAGATGAGTGTTCAACATTAGCCACCTAAATCCCAGTTTAGGAACTGTAATATGGAACCTGGTTTTTAGAAGTCTTTCAATCAGTATTTTATGCTCCACTGTGTTCTTTAGTAAGGCACTAGAGGAGAGGGCAGAGAAGGGGGACAAGGGGCAATGGACATTTATTGTCCCCCAGGATTCAGCCACTTCCACGGCAGCAGGACTGGCTAGAGAACAGCAATTCTGCTCTCCTAAATCCTCCAAGATTTTGAAATTTATCTTCACATCACTGGTGCTGGAGCAGGGGAATAGTTCTGCAGGAGATTTAGGGAGAGGCGAGGGTGATTGCAATGGTTGAGAATAGAGACTTCAGTCTGCTTAATTCAGATAAGGAACTTCCTCCTGCCCACCTTCCCAAGCCAACAACTGCCACAGAGCTGCCCCAAACCTGAGGAAACCCCTCCTGGAGAGGATTTCAAGAAAACTTACTCCTCCAACTGGCTGAATGCTTTCCAAACCCAGGAGACTTCAAACATCAAATGATGTTCTAATTAAAGCATTCTTGGCCATCTCTATTTAAGGGACACAAGCAGATTTCCCAGTTAGGAAGCTCACAGATGCAAGGTGGGACCTTAGAGGAAGCCAGCACATCTCCAGCACTGCCACCACCACCACCAAGAACTTGGATGCAGCAACATTTTCTCATCATTTTCTTTACAGCAGATCTGTGGTGAGGGCTCCAGGGAAAAGAAAGGAAGTTGCTGGAATGTTGAGAGTGGGAATGTCAGAAGCACTCACCCTACACCCACTGGGGTCAGAGGCAGGAGAGTGGGCCAAAACTTGCAAAAAATGCAGTCAAGAGGCTGGGGAGTGATCAAAGGATGTCTCATCAGCAGGCAAACATGGCTCTGGTGGAAATCCTATCCCTGGGAAATCCCATTCAGGGCAGGGATGGCTCCAGATCACCTTGGCACAGGTCTGTATTCCATGCCCCACCTTAGACCCCTTCACTGGTCAGTGCAGGGACAAAATCTCTTCCCAAAGGATTTCCCCCAGGGTCAGGATGCACACACCTACCCCATGCCTCTTATCTCTCCCAGAACCCCAACACTACCAGCACCAGCAGCAGTAAAATGCCAAAATTCCATATCTGCATTAATTCAGTTTAATTCCTCCTTCTGCCACGCAAAAAAAATAAACATTTTTCTGAATCTATACCATCAGCACTGACCCAGCTTTAAGTGCCCAAGCATAAAGCAGTGGGGATGTTGCTGCTGTCTTCAGTAGGATCAGATTTAGGCCAAGACTAGAATTCAAACAAGAGTTAATTGGGCTACATCAGGCTCAGAGTACTCTCGAGTCAGTTGTTCATCACTCTGTGGTTTAAATGTTTAGTTGCCTAAACCCATAAGACATTGCAAATACTTCCAGCTGACCCTAACTTTTGGCTTCTTCCTTTTCATGTCTTGTACTTCTCCTTATTTAGTCTTCCCTCATTATTATTTCTGTAAATTATTCACATCAGGAGTAGCGAGCCACAAAAAAAAAATAGTATTTAAATAGCTGCTTATGTTACAGGCCAGAATCCCTCAGAATTTTCAAATCTGTTAAATGACTGATTGCTGGGTCTCTTATTTGTTATTTCCAGCAGCCCAGGCAAACCAAGCTTGGGAAGTAGGAGGGCATTGGTTTTTTACTGAAAATAATCCAAAGCAAAAGCTAGCAAAAAGAAACATGGGAAGTTGAAAATCTGTAATGGTGCATTGTCTCACGTCAGTCAGATAATCAGATGCCATTAAGAAATAAAGTGAGAAGGAAACAATGCAGGAAAAATCTGAAAATCCCAGGCTGGGTAGCTGAGAAGAAGCACATTTCCAACTCACACTCAGCATTGTGTGTGCAACAATTTCTCCACATTTCTGTGTTTAAATGGATCAGTAAAACAGAGTGAGGAGTGTGGTGATCTACAACTTCGGAACCCAAAATCCTGCTTTGGGATTTCACCTCTGCTTAGCCGAGCTTTGATTTCACATGCAGCTTTTGTTTGCAGCAAATCTTAACGAGGCTGAAGCTGACCATGGATTTAGGAATTCATTTGTATTTTATGCTCTGAATTCCTACAGGTACTTTGAATTCAGGGTGCTTTGACCCTGATTTCCACCAGAGCAGGTTTGGGAAGGCTGTTCCCAACAGGATGGTCCAACATAAGGAGGGCACATCTGGAATCCCAAATGGGAATTTCATCTCCTGCATATCTGGAGACACGGGGACCTGACAAATGTCAGCCAGTCAGGCCCCTCTGTGGCTGGAGTGGCATCAGCTGCCAGGATGTGGCCACCACAGCAGCCACACAACCTCCCCACTGAATTCTGAGGATATTTCATTGACTAGGACTGCTGGGCTAAAATCAAAGGGATGCCCAGTCCCCCAGAGGCAATGATGGGATGTGATGGGATAACAGTGCAGTGGAAGCTCCAATACCCAGCAGGATTGTGCTCTGACTTTGAGGGGCTCCCTCCCCTTAATGCTTATTCCAAAATGATTTGCAGATTTTTATGGATGTGCATTGGGGAGGAAAAATTAAGCATTACCAAAGGAGAGGGGAAAAAAAAGAAGTGAAAATACATTTTCAGTTAAATTTTGAAAAGTCATTGAGACAACAAAATATGGGAAAGTTGTTCCAGATGGCAAGAACATACTTGAGGAATTTCATTTAATCACATTCGTGCAAGATGTTTTGATTTGGATGACATATATCAATTGCATACTTAAATTAACAGCCCTTCCTACTGCAGCAAATGGAAAGCTCCCAGGAGCAGGAAGGGGTCTCAGTGCTTTCAGTTCAAGTGCAAGCACAGCCTGGATGGGGCTGAGAGCCTTTTTGTTGTTTTCTTGAGGAAAAAAATCAATGGTTCCTCTTGACACAGCAAGGAAGTGTCCACTCAGAGCAGCCTTGGGGCCACCTGGGTCCTCAGTTCTTGGTTCAATGAGGTGTCCCAAGATAATTCCCATGCACCAGAGACGTGGGATGGCCAGCTCCCAATGCCTTGGAAAGAATTTGGTGGGGTGAGAGCAAGAGGGAATCCCAGACAAGTATGGAAGTTTCACTTCCTATAATCTGATTTACCTTGAACCAGCCCTCAGTGCTCCATCTCAAAGGAATTCTCCAGAGGTGGCACCATCTCTCCCCAAACAGACAGGGAGGGTACACAGGGCCCCTCCAGACCTCTTGGAAAGCTCAAACAAAACACTGAGGTTCCACTTGAAAAGTAAATTTCATTCTTCACACAAGTTTTCCTCATCCTGCTGTTATTTAACCCATTTTTCAGAAAAAAACTGATGGTTCCAAGAGCCCATTTCAACACACACACATATATTAACAGATATAGATGATATATGCACGCATACACACCAGTGAAGCTTCAAAGGTCCCACTTGCCTTAATAATTAATATAAGGCAAGGAAGGAACACAGGTAAGACAACCCAACATATGAACAGAATCAAAATCCTAGCACAGGTTTTCTACAGTTATTAAAAAATAAAAAAAAAATCTATCTTTCAGGCTATAGCACCCCTCAAACAGAGAATCAAACACAGATTAATTATTTACCAGGGATTTTTCATCAGGAGTTGAAATTCAGTTTACACCTAAAGCGCACATCAAAGTTTTTTGGGATGTGGAGAATTTCAGTCCTATCCCAAGCACTGCAGATACAAAACTGTCTTTTTTTTTTTTTTTTTTTTTTTTTTTTTGCACAGCTTCTTCCTGCAGCTGTGCTCTGGAGGGAGCCATACATACACATACAGGTATGTATATTAGTTATTGCTAAAATAACTGCACTAAGGCCCTTTGTTTGGCGACTGTCTGCTTCTGAGGAGTGAAACATGAGGAGCTGGAGCTTGCCAGCTGCACATTTCACTTTCTCATCTCCCCAAACAGAGATTGAGAATAGCCTGTTTATCAGATGTGTATCTAACTCCTATTCCACCGTGGGGTCTAAAAAGGAATTTCCAGCCTCACAAATGTGCCCCTGGTGGGGCATTACAGTCTGCTCTGATCACTGCAAAGGGTCCCTTCTCCCTCTCCAGTCCCAAACCCACTGAGGCAGCTCTTTAATGACTATAAAACCAAAGGCAAGAGGCTTTCTTGACTTAATTTATACCCAAATATATTACCAATTAAAAGGTAACTGTGAAAAATAAAGCTGATAATTGAAAGCCTTCTGCAACTTGAACTGTAGCATTGCTACCATGACATTACAATAATTAGTTAATCTACCCCCTAATTTGTCTCAATTTGCATTGGCAGGCTGGAAGCTGCTGTCTGTATGATTTCTCATTGAAAACTGTGGTAGAAAAGAAAAGAAGGGGGAGTTTCTTCCCACAACCCACCCACTCTGTGCATAATCTTTTCCCTCTTCTCTCCAGCACCACTGTAAATCTGGAATCGCTCTCCATTAAGACAAGAGGAATTGTAGTCCAGATCGACCAGGAGAGGAGAATTTGCCTTAATACCCCCTGAAATACACCAAACTCATGCACTGAAAAGTGCCCTTTCATTGCCCCAGCCTGCTGCCCATGGTCCTGCCGCACTGCCAGGTCTGGCACAGAAAATTTGCAGAAAACTCCTTCACTTCTGCAGCTCCATCCCTGCTTGCAGAGGGTCTGATCAGTCCATAAATTCCATGATTTCTTTCCTCTTGCCACTCAAAGCAGCAGAGGCAGATCCCCACTGGATGGAACATTTGTGCATCCCAAACACAGGGGGTAAAGAGGAACTCAAGGCAGGATTCTGCACTTTGGGAACACCCTCCTTGGATTTATTTCCATGTACATCTCCTTTCTCCAGAAGTCAAATACTCTGTCCCCTCACCACTCCAGTCAGATGTTGGACAGCAGCAATTCAAGCCATTAGAATGTCATTTCTAAAGTCTATTTGCTTCAAAATAAGGCAGGAAGGCAAAAATTGGTAAAGATAATAATTTCCAACTAGCTCAAGACTTTGACAAACTACATCTTGCCTTTCCAGGAATTATATTTACTTATCTGCACAAGACTTGCAATACCCCCTATTTTTCAAATCAAGCTCCGTTTTGCTTCCTTCCACAAGCTGAAACCCACCATTATCTAAAAAAACAAGGACAAATTGTACAACTCACAGCAAGCTTCTGCCAAAATGTTAGCCCTCAGCACTTCTTTTTAAACAAACATGAGGAAATAAGATGACCTTTAAATCGCTCCTTGACATGTACTAAATCTACAGAAATTAGGAGGATTCTCTGGAAAGAGCTGTATAATTTTAGCACTCAGTGTATTTTTAGCTAGGAATATTTTGTATACAAAAGAATGTTGCGTGCAGCAACACTTGAGGGATTTTAGGGAGCTTTGAAAGGCTGGAGTTTAGGTTAAAGGCAGTAGAAGTGGAAGGTGGATGGCCTGAAGAAAGCAGAAAACACCCACCATGAGCTGATCTAAACTTGCATCACCTAGTCAGTACATTTTTATCGCCCTATCATCTTATCCTTTAAAAGCAGAGCTTGGGGACTGCATTAGTAAATAAATTCCTTTTCCACCCACCCCTTCTGCTACTGAGACAGCGAAAATGCAGGGCAGGTGAGCAGAGTCTGAGCTGCAGCTGCACAGGTGGATTGGAGAAGAATCAGAGCCCATAACTGGGATGAGCTCAGTCACCCCTTTTTCCAGTGAGATGAATTCTGTAACCAAAGGGGAGGTGGGTGGCAGAATAACAAGTGTCCAGGAGCAGGGGATGCTGAAAGGAAGGAAAACAGGCAGTGGATCTGCTGCCTGGTGAGATATTGGAGAGACCTGTGGCAGGGACAGGCTGAGGTACCCACACTGCAGGGAGACCTTTGCAGTTTGTCTCAGATTTATTTGATTGGGAAGGGAAGGATTGCAGCTCAGTCTGAGCCCTTGGAGCACTCATTTTTCTGTCTCCCTGGTGAGTCACAGCACCTCTGAGCTGTTTGAGAGAGGCATAAATGGGCATCTTGTGCCACAACCCAGGACACAATGGTGTAAAAACCTCCTGGAATTCCCCACAAAAGAGAGATGAGACCCAGACCCAGCACATAATTACAGCCACCCACATTCACATCCCCATATTCAGCCAGCTCAAACTGAACCAGACTAGCTTAAGAGCACCCCTAAATCAGAGATACAGCCCTGCAAGCCTGAAGGAAGACAGGCAAGGACAAAGCAGAACACAAGGAGAATGTGAAAGTGGCCACATCTCCCAGACCATAACAACAATTCTGGAGAACTAAAGGACACAACAAGCAACTTTCCAGCTCACATCACTCAAGCCCAGCACTGTGAAGACCAAGGCAGATACAGAAAAAGCGTTAGATACCATTCACTGAATATATCATTCTTAACAGTGAGAAATTAAGAGCTATTACCACATTTTTCCTATTTCTTTCTCACACAGGCACGCATTCCCTGCAAAACTCACTCTGACAAAACTCTCAGTTTGGAGAGAGGCTAGGCTGGCATTTGCTCTTCACTAATGCCAGGAATTGCTCTGCTCAGCCTTCCCAGAGCAGAAGTGCTGACACACGGGTTCAGTAATGCCCAATTCAGCCAGTGGCAGCTACAAGCTCAGTGTCTGTTTTCCTCCTCTCCTCAGAGCAACCCCTATTAACAAACAGCAGCAGCTCCCAGCTACTCCCTGCACTGCTTTCCATAGATCCTCCCATGGAATCTCTCTGCCCTGTACAATGCACTCAGGAATTTCATATCATAGCAGATATTTGAGCAGTGAGAAAACTGTACAGGCAAAATCACCAGGAAAAAATAAACAGGAAAGCAAGAACTTAAATACACCTGACCTGACCTCCCAGGCTGTTGCAGAATTCGTCACAGTTGAGATGGGCAGGATACACAAAGCACCACCAAACAGTAGCAGAAGGCTTCAAGCAAGACACACATCACTCCAGAAGGCTGCAAGAACTGCCCTTATTGGGTTTTAGCCCAACCTTTCATCCCCTCACTGTTAATGCACTGCACCTGTGTGCCCCTCACTGTTAATGCACTGCACCTGTGTGCCCCTCACTGTTAATGCACTGCACCTGTGTGCCCCTCACTGTTAATGCACTGCAGCTGTGTGCCCTCACTGTTAATGCACTGCAGCTGTGTGCCCTCACTGTTAATGCCCTGCACCTGTGTGCCCCTCACTGTTAATGCACTGCACCTGTGTGCCCTCACTGTTAATGCACTGCACCTGTGTGCCCTCACTGTTAATGCACTGCACCTGTGTGCCCCTCACTGTTAATGCACTGCACCTGTGTGCCCTCACTGTTAATGCACTGCACCTGTGTGCCCTCACTGTTAATGCACTGCACCTGTGTGCCCCTCACCGTTAATGCACTGCACCTGTGTGCCCCTCACTGTTAATGCATTGCACCTGTGTGCCCCTCATTGTTAATTCATTGCACCTGTGTGCCCCCTGCTCCCTTTGGTGGTTGCCCAGCACACCTGGGCACTCCATGGCTCGTTGCTGTCAATGCTGCTCACCTGTTTCTCACAGCTGTGCCCAATTGAGGATGAGGATGGGCCAGCCCCACCCCAGTCACCACAAACTGTGTGCCTGCACCATGCCTGCTGTGTGCAAAGATTCACTGAAATAAACCCTTCAGGCACAATGACAGTGTCACATCTCTGGTTTTGCCCCGCAGGATGACAAATGCCATCCCCCATTTCAGACCAGAGCCAGCTCTCTGAGCGAGCAGTGCCTCCTCAAGAGGCATCAGTGATGAACACAGGGTGAATTAAGGCAGGGAATGTTTTCCTTGTTAGTTCAGGCTGCTCTGAGAGCCCTGTGGTGCCCCAGCTGGTCATTGCTGCTCCTGTTTGGCCGAGCAGCAGAACATGCCCAGCTCTAGTGGTTATGAGTAAGTGAGGATGGAGCACTGCTGGTGACAGCAGCTTCCTAGAAATGATCCCCAGTACACACAGGTTCTTTAGAGCTTCCCAAATATGTGTACACATCTATAAACCTCATTTGAGGCTTTCATCTGAAATGAGATTTGTTTTCCTGATCCTTTTGATAGCCTCCTGCAGACAGGAGATGCACAGAAGCTGCTGCTGAACACAAGCTGTGCTCATTGCACGTATTTAATGGTTGCAAATTTTATTTAAGGGTTCCTTAGCCAAATATTTCCACCCATGAGGTGATGTGTTTACACACCCTGTGGTTCAGGACCAGCAGTTGCTTGGGATAGACTGTGCCTCTCATGTTTGGAGCCTCACAAGCCACATGCTGGCAATCAGGTATCCTCAAACTGTTTGACTTCACTCACAAACACAGCCCCAGATGGGGAACAGCATCATCATCCCTTTTTAGAGATGACTTCCCCCTTGATTCCCCTTCTGCCCTGCCTAGAAATCTGAAAACTCAAATTAGCAGAGGAACAGTCAGGAAATATAAGAAATTATGTACCTTGCACAGTATGGAGTACATTTGAATGAATCAGGAAAAAAGCTACCAAAGTAACTACAAAACTTTCAATTCTCTGGAAAGAAAAGGGTTTTATTTTTCAGCACATGGGGGTGAACCAACACATTCCTATGCACAGGGATGCCCAGAGAAGGGAGTGTATAATTTTAAATTGATTTTGCCATCCCAGCCCCTCTATTTCTATGTCTTTGTTGAGGCAGAGCAAGAGGCATTCAGCTGGCACTTATTATGGTACATTCAGAGGGAATTTTGGGAAGAATGCTCTTGTGCTAGGGAGTCACTTGTTTCCACAGCAAGGTGCTCTTCCTTCCCATCCTGTGCACCGAAGTGCTTCCTCAGGGTAGGGGTGGATGCAGAAAACTCTGCAGATACTCAGATCCTGGGTAGAGCACTCACCCAGAGTATTTAACCACACTTCAGCTCAGAGACAGAGCTGACATTGGCCCTGAATGACTTGTCTGACCCTCCAGAGTTCATCTCCATCATGTTTCCTCATCCTCTTTTCCTCCCTGAGCACTCTTTGGGCAGGCCACAGCTCTGCCTGTCAGCCCTGCTGGTGTGTGAACATCAGTGCTGAGGAAAATTCCCCCTCCAGCCATCCAGGAGCTGCTCAGTTTTTAAAGTCAGCCAGAACCTGCCAGCTTCTGAAACCCCAGAGTTCAACCACCAGTGAGTTCTTATCACCTCACCCAAATGCCAAAAAACCCAACATTTCTGACTCTATTTTCTGACTTTATTTGACATAGATCTTGGCACTCATTGCTCTTAAATAGTGCTGCTTCAGAGACTTGCAGATATATCCTATGGTTTAAAAATCAGTGTTTACCTAAACATTAGAGTGTGGTGTCCATCACACACCTCAATTGCTTAGAAAGGCTGGTGTTGCCAACCAAAAAACTGGTAATAGGCATGAGAAAGGATGCTAGGAAATTGATTCAGGGAAGACAGGAGCTTGGAGCACACCCTGGAATTGTGGCTGAACACTGAGGGCTCCTTCAGAGCGGGCTCAGTCCCTGTGGTGCTGAAGAATGCCCAGCTCCACACCAGGAATGTTGAGTTTGCTGGGGTCCCCAAGATGAGGTAAGAGATGATGAATCTGACTCCATGTTCTCAGAAGGCTGATATATTATATTATATTATATTATGTTATGTTATGTTATATTACATTACATTACATTACATTACATTACATTATATTATATTATACTATACTATATTATATTATATTATATTATATTATATTATATTATATTATATTATATTATATTATATTATATTATATTATATTATATTATATTATATTATATTATATTATATTATATTATATTATATTATATTATGCTATACTAAAACTATGCTAAAGAAAAAGAAAGGATACATCAGAAGGCTTGAAGGCTTAACAAGAATGAATAATAAAATTTGTGACTGAGTCCTCAAAGTCTGACACAGCTGATGGTGATTGGTCATTAAGTAAAACCAATTCACATTAAACCAATCAAACATGCACCTGTTGGTAAACAATGTCCAGCCACATTCCAAAGCAGCAAAACAGGGAGAAGCAAATGAGATAATATTGTTTTCCTTTTTCTCTGCGACTTCTCATCTTCCCAAGAAAAGAAATCCTGGCGAAGGGATTTTCCAGAAAATATGACAGTGACACCTGAGTGGCAGAACTGACCAAGCTGAGCTCCTGGACTCCTGCAGCAAGCACAGAGCATGCCAGGAGGAGCTGCTGGCCAGCCCAGAAATGTGGGAATGAGCTTGTGAGCCCATCTGCAGCACCCCAGCACGGACAGGGGCACGTCCAGGTAATGGATGGCAGCCCAGCTGCCCCAGATGGGGGAGTTCCCTTTGTGCACCAGTCCCTGAGTTCATCCAGCAGCATCTGGCAGTGATGCTCTTGTTAAGGCTGCTATTTATAAAGCCTGATTGTTCCTTCAGGGACAGCTCTTGGCACAGGAGGCCTCAGGAGAGCTGCAGTGATCTGGTTAACAAAACATCCAGCAAGCTGGGAAATCAAGCCTGCTTTTGATTTATAACCCAGCAAACTAAAATTACGATTTGCCAGGCTCGTTTTGGCACTCTCATAATTCAACTATAGTTCTGATTATTTTTTTAAAATAATAATTAAAAACCCACGGAGTTTAATTACCGTAATTATGGGAATACTCAGAGTGAATAGGACATGAAAATAATGAGGCAAACGTGTACAGCTCCAACTCCACCAATTAACAGGATGTTAAGTTTGTGAGACAAGTCTTAGCAGGGGAAAAACTTCTCCACTGGCACCGAGGCAGCAGAAGGGACAAACCCACCTCGTGTCTAGGTTTTATCACAAACCTATTGCACCCTCTTGTGCCACAGCGTGAGAATTACTTTGGCTTGGCTGAAAATGAATTGTTCTGCAGCACTTGACCTTCAAATCCACCCTCCTGCAGCAGAACTTGGGGAAAATGTGTGGTGTTGTGTCGCAGACATCTTTTCACTAAAAACCCTTTCTTGGGATTTTTTTCCCTTCTGAGAAGCTGAGAGGCCTCAGAAACAAAATGCAAACAATGATTATCTGCTGCTGTGGAATGCATCAATGGATTTTTGATTGGGCCATCTTGAATGTTTACAATTAATGGCCAACCACAGACCAGATAGCTTGGACTCTCTGTCCGAGCCACGGATCTTTGTTATTCATTCTTTTCTATTCTTAGCGAGCCTTCTGAGGAAACCCTTCCTTCTATTCTTTTTAGTATAGTTATAATGTAATATATATATATATCATAAAATAATAAATCAAACCTTCTGAACATGGAGTCAATATTCTCATCTCTCCCCTCATCCAAGAGCCCCTGTGACCACTGTCACAGTGTTGTAGCAGCCACACGTTAAAGGCTGTTAGTGACGAGCTGGTTTTCTGTGCAAGAGGGGATCTTGCTGACTTCCAGGCTTTTGGGGATTCCCTGAATGTCTGCTTTGCATGTGTCACCTCAGGATTTTGTTGGAAAATGACAAATTGGAGCTGAGTCAGCAGTGCCCTGGAGGCAGGAGGGACATCCCTGTCCTGGGGACATCAGGGACAGCATCACTGCTCAGGCTGGGAGGGATTGTCCTGCCCAGGGCTGGGGCAGCCTCAAGTGCTGGGGGAGTTTTGGGCACTGCAATAAAGATGTAAAGGAGAGACAGTGTCCAAAGGAGGGACACATGGATGGGGAAGGCTCTGGAGGGGCTGTGAGGAGCAGCTGAGGGCTCTGGGGTTGCTCAGCTGGAGCAGAGTGAGGGCAGAGCTCCCCGGGGCTGCAGCTCCTCCCGAGGGGCAGCTCCCATCTCTGCTCTGGGCCAGGGACAGGAGCCAGGGCACGGCTGGGGCTGGGCCAGGGCAGCTCAGGCTGGAGCTCAGGGCAAGGCTCTGCCCCCAGAGGGTGCTGGCACTGCCCAGGCTGCCCAGGGAATGGGCACGGCCCCGAGGCTGCCAGAGCTCCAGGAGCCTTTGGGCAGCGCTGCCAGGGGTGCCCAGGCTGGGGCTGCTGGGGGGGCTGGGCAGGGACAGGGGCTGGGCTGGGGGATCCCTTCAGTCCCTCCCAGCTCAGGATGTTCTGTGATATCAGAAACTTTTTAGAATCCCTTAGTAGATCCAGCAGCATGTTGCAGACATCTTTTATGGAAAATCCTTTCCTTAGCATTTTTCCTCCTGAGAAGCTCAGAGGCCTCAGGAACAAAATGTAAACAATGATTATCTGCTGCTGTGGAATGCAACAGGTGCATCTGTGATTGGTCTCATGTGGTTGTTTCCAATTAATGGCCAATCACAGTTAGCTGGCTTTGACTGAGAGTCTGAGGCAGCTTCCTTTGTTATCATTCTTTTTTTTTTCTATTCTTAGCTTAGCTAACCTTCCGATGAAACCTCTTCTTCTATTCTTTTAGTATAGTTTTAATATAATATATATCATAAAATAATAAATCAGCCTTCTGAAACATGGAGTCAGATCCTCGTCCCTTCCCTCATCCTGAGACCCCTGTGAACACGGTCACAGCGTCCCACAAATCTGCCTGGGCAGACCTGATCTGGGCCTTTTCTGGGTTCTCTAGGAGAGGGAAGAGCTAAAAACCTGCAAAAAGGATCCCTATAAAAACCTACAAAAATGATCCCTATAAAACATGAATATCTCATCCCCTGCTCAGGGAAGCCGAGGCAGAGGAATATATTTTCTTCTTCAGGTGCTATGTTCAGTGTCTGTGCTGCATTTTAAGCAAAGGAAGGAACAGGAGCAAGTTTGAATAAGAATAAGATGTATAGAAAACACTGTCAGAGTCAAGGCAGAACCATCAGGGACTGTCCTGCCTAGGAAAGATCAACGAGTTCCCCTCAGCCCTCAACAAGGCAAGAGGGAGCAAAACCCATTTTTTCACTCTGCTCCTGGTTCACAGGACAAGGAATAACAAGGCTAATTTGATCCATGGGAGATTAAGGTGAAATATTAGGATGACAAAAGAAATCTCCTCAATCAGTCCCTTCAGGTAGTCCCTCACTGCAAATTAAAAGCAGCTTAAGCAGGTATGCCAGAGATAGAACACATCCTGCAAGCAGCAGAGTGAATTACACCTTTTCTCAAGGTCCTTTTCCAGGCTCAGAATTGTTCCTCTGATTAGCACCGAGGTTTCTTTTCCAGGGGATCAGGCAGGAGCTTGTCCAACAGCTGAATAACAAAGTGCTTCTCTGGCAATCACGTCCCCAGCCCCAGCTCTGCCTCTCTCCTGCTGGGAGCACTGGGCTAATGCTGATCTGCAGCTCCTGATCTCTGGGAGAACACAACATTTCTAAACATTTCCCTGCCTCAACTGCAAATTTCAGCCTGAGCTAAAGCTGCTTCTGCTACAGCAAAAAAAAAAAAAAAAAAAAAAAAAAAAAAAAAAAAAACAAAACAACAAAACTATTTCAGGTACAGGGAAGTATCTAAATCCACAGATTAAATAGCAAGCAGGATGCTCAGCTGCTGCTGTCAGCACAGTGCCAGAGCTTCCCTCAAAGCAGCTTTGGCCCCTTCCTTGCTGAGGATGAAATGTAAAGAAAATATGCTAAATAACAAAGTTAAAATAAAAAAAAAAAAAAAAAAAGAAAAATAGGAATAAAAAATCACCACAATGCCTTAGTTTAACAGGGATAACCTTCCCCATGTCTTTTCCTCAGGAGTGGGGGATCTGCTTGGATTTGCCAAGTGCTGATAGGGAAGTTCCCAAAGCCTGGCTCAGGGGCTGTAGGACAGGCCTGGAACAATTGGAGCTGAATTACACTGTGATCCATGAATCAAAGTGCTGGCAATTACCATTTCAAGGCAGGTGAAACAATAACAAATAATGAACAAAGAGATGTTTCAACCCCTTGTGATGCACTCCCTGTGCTCGCTGCTCGCTGGACACATTTTACCCAGAGCCAAGGTGAGCCTGTGATAGCCCCAGTTAATCACAGCTCAGAAAATGAGGGTGTAATCTCCTGGACTGGAAAAGCAGCATTTCAAACCTCCTCCAGCATGCACCCAATAAGGCTTTTATAGCCTCTGCTCAGATTTCAAATGGGAGAACAGAAAACAGGTATGAATTGGGCCAAATTGCACGTTGGCTGAGAGGCAGCACAGCCTCTGAAACACCTTGGCAGGGGTTAAAAACACTCCCAGGCAACAGCAAACTATACACATCTCATTTTATGCAAGTTTTAGTAAGCAAGATAAAGCTCTCTGCATTGAAGATATGACATTTTTGACAAGATTTATATAAAAATTCATATTACAGACTTAAATTACTGAATTAGGGTTGTGTGGGTTTGGCAGGTTTTTTTTGTTTTTGCTTTTTTTTTTTTTTTTTTTTTTTTTTTGTATTACTATTATTATTATTCCAGTTCCTCAAGCACAAGTTCTTCTCTCTGCATGCAGCTGACAGGTTCCTCTAAACATCTCTCAGCAGCTCCTGAGAAGTGGCCACAAACCACAGGTTGAAAACCAGAGGTTTCAGTTATTTCCTGGCCTGTTTTCCTTTGTCTCTCAATCCATCCAACCTCTGGCCACAGCCCATCTCCCACAAATCAGCCACTTTTAACCCTCCAGCTTTCTCTTAGCAGCTCCAAGGAGCCACAGTTTGGAAGACAAAGAATCCCGCAAAGTTCTGGGGTTTGGTTCCTCCTGGTCTTGCAGCTGCTTGGGGTTGCTTTGTCTATATTTTAACCCTGTGTTTATTAATGTTCCCTCTTGATGATCATCCATGGGGTGCGTTAAGCATTGCTGTGATTGCTCTAAATTCCTTAATATTTTGCTTGATATACAATGTGATTTTTTTGGGTTAAAACCACACACTTGGCCAAAACTAAGCAAAACTGAAGTCAGAACGAGTTAAACAATAATGTAACCAAAACCTGGCTGAAATTACAGGACAAACAACAGGTATCTGTGTGATGGTTTAAATCTGGATAGCAACTAAGCACCACATAGATGATTGCATCCTAACCCCAACCCTTCCCTACAGGCAGCACCATCCTGTGCCATTCACATTCTCTGGAAAAATCCCTTCACCCAGGGTTTTTCTCCTGGGAAGCTGAAAAGCCTCAGAGAAAAGGAAAACAATTCTTATCTCATTTGCTTCTCCTGTGTTGTGCTCATGTGGAATGTGTTTGGGGATTGTTCACCCACAGGTGATTGTTCCATTGCATTCTGCTGGGAGTTGTTTTCACTCTTTGGCCAATCAGGGCCAAGCTGTGTCAAGACTCTGGAAGGAGTCACGAGTTTTCATTATTATCTTTCTAGCATTGAGTAACTATCCTTTCTGTATTCTTTAGTAGAGTATGGTATTCTTTAATATAATATATTAAAGAATACCTATAATATATAATATATATTATAATATATTAATTATATTATTATATAATTAATATTATATAATATATAATATATAATATTTTATATATAATTATAAAGTAATAAATTAGCCTCCTGAAAACATGGAGTCAGATTCACCATTCCTGCCTTTGTCAGGGCATTCCCTGCAAATCCAACAGCATCCTGGAGTCATTAAGGCTGGAAAAGACCTCCAAGATCAGAGTCCAGCCTTTGACCAGAAGCCCCCATGCCCACAAAACCATATCCCAAAGTGCCACATCCACTCATTCTTTGAATATTTATAGGGCTGGTAACTCCTTCACTTCCTCGGGCAGCTTCTCCCAAAGTTTAACCACTCTTCCAATGAGCATTTTCCTGTTATGCAACCCAAACTTCCCTGGCACAACCTGAGGCCATTTCCCTTCATCCTATCACTGGTTCCCTGGGAAAAGGAGCCTTTCAGCATCAGCCAACCTTCAAACTAGGATCTAAATTCAACAGCAAAATGACAGAGCAGTGCCCAACTCCCTGGCAGATGGCATTTCTACCCTCACACACAGAAAGGAACTGAAACACAGAAGCATGGGGGAAAAAATGAGCTTTACACCAAACTGGGAAGGCTCCAACATGTGAGTGGAGCTGTTGAGGGCTTCCAGCTGCCAAAATTTGTCCCTGTTTTTACCTCCAGATGCACTGCAAGAGTGGCTGCTTGCACCTCTGAGCTACTGATGCTGCCTGACCCCACACAGCCACTCCTGTCGAGCAGTTCAGGGTCTCTGGCAGGGATGGAAATTCATCCAAACTCTGGTTTTGTTGTTGAGCTAAATAGAAACAGCCACAGGAGTGGGCAGGTACAGACATCCAGGGAGTGTTACCCAGCTCAGCCTGCTGCTAGCTCCTGCTAAATTCCCATCAACAGCTCTGGAAGCCAAGCAGGTAAACTGGGAACAAAGCTGGGCACCATGCAGAGGAGCTGAAGGAATAGGAGAAGGGGAAGCAGCCAAGCCTCAGGCTCCAGGGAACCCATGCCTGAGCCTTTTCTGGGCACCCACACTGTTCTTGTTCTCCTGGACCATTAAATTCAGAGCCATGGAGAGCTCAGGCTGCTCTGGCGCTGGTGACAGTGACTCCCTCTGTGGCAGGGAGGGAGTGGGGGTCAGGACCCACGGATGTCCCTCTGAGCCCTCACCCAGCTCTTGCCCTTGGCTGCAGGCAGCACCTGAGCTCAGCAAGTTGCATTTTTATCCCCGTTCTGCACTGCCAACGTGACTCCTGCTCCAAATGCCACTTTCTCCTCCATTCCCTGAGCCCAGGGAGAGGAAAATGGGGGAAAAGGAGGAGCAGAGAGGAAGGGAGGCTTATTCTCACCACCACAGCTGCAAGCTCCAGCTCTAAACTGCTAACCCCTCTGCTCCTTGGAAAGCTGACTTCCAAATCCCTGGGTGTTTCATTATCTCTTCCACTCTCCCTCCCAGAGTTTCTCTCAGGTAATTGTTCCCACCATAGCATCTGCTTCAGTTTGAGCCTGTTTCCTCCCTCACCCCAAGGTTTTTCAGCACGAGTGAGGTGATGGCTTTACCTCCGCTCCCTCATCCCCTGCATAAGCACTAAAAGGTCTGAGAGGCAAATAAAGGAGTTTGTGCAGGGACAAATCTCCTGCCCAGGTAAGAGAGGGGATCACCAGCCCTTGGGGAAGCAATAACAGGTAACAGGCTGTCCTGTTTCTTCCCCAAATTTGCTCTGAACCAGGACACAGGCTAAGCACAGAATCAGAAATTACCTTCCACCAGCCAGACAACCTGAGCAGACACTCATGGACTTGGCCTTTAGACCCATCCTGCTCTCACACAGAGATTCCTCCAGCTCCAGGAGGAACAAAGGAATTGCCATTCCCACATCACTGCTGATAAAGTGCTGCTTTGCAGACAAGCCACCATTCCTGCTGTGAGCAGCAGTCAAAAGATGCTGCAGAAACTTGCACCTTCAGTGCTGGTTAGGTCATCATTACCCTCACAAGAGAAGTGAGGAACCATGAGCTCATCCTTTGGCAGGAAGGGATTGACTGTAGTTTGCAATATTCAGAGTAATTTGTGTAATTTAATGCAGAGGATGAAGTTCTCAGCCAGGGTAAATCAGAGCAATGTCAATTTTACACTATTGAAGCAGCTGGGTCAGCCTTTTAACAAAAGAAATTTCATTCTTTTTAAAAAATTTTTCTGTTCACCTTGAAGAAGCCTCCTTTAAAGCCATATACTGTTTTTAGGTTGCAGCAACTGTTAGCTAATTGCTACTTGGTCAGTTCTGAAACAGCCAAAGTGTTTCCATCACAGCTTTGATTGAACCTGTGTAGATGGAAAGAAGCAGAGAAAGCCCAGTGCAAAGGTATTTCAATCAATTAGGATGTAGGAGGATCATCATGACTCCCATCAGGTAACTAATTACAGACCTGACTCAATAACTGGCTTTCTAAAGTGTAACAAAGTTCATTGGAACTAATTCAATACTGCTGCAGGTTCCTGGAAGCACCTCAGTGGCAGAGGAGAGATGGTCTGCCATCTCCAGCTTTTGCCACAAATAGAGATCTAAGAGCAGGCAGGAATAACTTATCCTTGGTTTGTGTGTTAAGAACTATTGGTGGAGAGCAGGGCCATGGAGAGCCCAGAACAGACCAGGACACTGACCCTGCTTTCAGAACACAGAACAGACCAGAGCACTGACACTGTTTTCAGAGCCCAGAACAAACCAGGACACTGACACTGAATTCAGAACTCTGAGATGAATGAGAACCTGCTCTTTGGGCTGAGACACAGCTGATTCTCCTCACAGCAGCTGGCACAGGGCTGTGCCTGGATTTGTGCTGGGAGCACAGCTGGTACCTCAGGGATGTTTTGGTTTTGCTCAGAAATGCTCACACAGAGTCCAGGACTTTTCTGCCCCTCCGCAGTGGCAGGGCAGAGGCTGGAGAGCAAGGAGCTGGGGACACTGATATCCCACAGCTGATATCCCACAGCTGATATCCCACAGCACAGGGCTTCACGCACAGGCATAAAGCCGGGGAAGGAGGAAGAGGAGGATGTGCAGAGTGATGGGATTTGTCTTCCCAAGCCACCACCGCTCCTGATGGAGCCTGACTGCCCTAGGATGGCTGAGCTCCTGCCCCTGGGGAGCCAGGAAAGCATTCCTTGGTTTGCTTTTCTTGCCTGGATGGCTTTCACTACACCCATCAGTCTCCAGCTCAACCCACGAGTTCTCCTCCCCACTCCTCTGATGCTCTCCCTGTCCCACTGAGGGAGGCTGAGCTGCCAGCTGGGGTTCAGCCATGGCAGAGCCTGAGCAATGTGCTGGGCCATGAACAAATCCTCCCTTCTGGCCCTTCAGGCAGCATTTCTGCTGCTAAAAGGCAACAAATCAAGCTCTGCTCGTGGGCGTGTACGAGTCCATGATGTTCCCCGAGTCTGGGCGCACATCACTGAGTTTGGACTTGGGTCCCAATTGTTTCCTTCCCCACGCCCCTGCTCAGACAGGCTCCTGTGGAAGCCAGAAGCGTTGTTTCCTGCCATGCAGACATGAGGAAAGCTCTGTTTCCTCCTGGACTAACTTGTGGGAAGACCATGCTCTGGGCCAGCTCTCTTGGAGCAGCTTTAGGATCACTCCCAGTGATTCCTCCCACCCCTGCCATCAATCCAACACCAGCAGCACCCCAACCATGGCAAAACCACCTCCATCTCCACACAAAAGGCTCAGCTCCAAAGGTTTCGTACCAAGCCCAGGCCCTACAGCCACGATCTCCAGCCACCACCGTGCCTGGGAGCAATTTGCTTTGGTAGAAGCAGGATCTGCTTTTAAACCCAAGTCCAGCAGCCAAGTAGGTGGTCACTTAATATCTCTGGGCACTTTCAGGGAAGATTAGGTGAAAGTCCAAATCCAGGTTGACATTCCCCCTCTCAGAGAAACAGGCCTGCAATAAATAAGGCTGCGTGCAAGTTGTTGTTCCTGCTAAACTGCTCCACTCAGCCACTTAGAGCCAATGTGTTCCTCATTAGCACTCGGGGAGGCTGTGAGTGCACGGGGCTCTCTGTGCAGCCCTGATCCCATTCTCCTCCCAAACACATGGAAACACTTTAAAAGTAAGAGCCCAGGGACCTGTGCAAGGGCGACAAGTGACGAGATGAGGAGAGGAGACCAGAGCCAGCCCCTGACAAATTTGAACCATCCAGGCTTTAATCCACAACAAGCCCCTCCTCCCCCCCCCCCCCCAAAAAAAAAAAAATTGATGCTAAACAAGCCTTGCCTTTTCCAGAGAGGAGATTACATGTGTAATGGAAAAATTATGGGTATGGGGAGTCTGGCCTACAAAAATTGGGTAATATTAAGAGCCTTCAGTTTTGCTTTCCATGATTAATGGAACTTCCCCTACATGTAACTCAGTCAACATTTCCATCCCCCTCAGAGCCTATTGAGAGACCTCTATTTTTTTTAATTTAAGGAAAATGGAATTTTAAGGCTTTGTAGCATTTCCATAAGTTGCTGGGAGCAGGTGATTGGCCATTTCCCCTTTCAAGCACCATCCCCCTCACGAGGCAGAGCAGGGCAACAGAGGGGAACTGCCTTCACATCTCCTACCTGGAACAGCATTTGGGGCTTTTCAACTTGAAAATTCCATTATTTCCCTCATGTGAGGGGAAGGAAGAAGCCACAAACCCAAGCAGAGCTGAGCTGGCTGTCAGAAAAGGGGCTGTGGTGGTGTTTGCAGGGGTCCCAGGATGAGGGAAGAGACAAGGATCTGACTCCATGTTTCAGAAGACTGATTTATTATTTTATGATATATATAATATTAAAACTATACTAAAAGAATAGAAGAAAGGATTTTATCAGAAGGCTGGCTAAGAATAGAAAAAGAGTGATAATAAAGGCTTGTGACTGACCAGGACCAGACAGCTGACTGTGATTGGACATTAATTAAAAACAACCACATGAAGCCAATCACAGATGCACCTGTTGCATTCCACAGCAGCAGATAATCAATGTTCACATTTTGTTCCTGAGGCCTCCCAGCTTCTCAGGAGCAAAAATCCTAAGGAAAGGATTTTTCATAAAATATCATGGCTACAAGAGGCCATCCGAGTGCTGCTGGATCTGATGGATCATGGGGATGCCCAGCTCTTCTCCAGAAGTGAGGAGGCATCACACAAATATCCAATGAAACAGCTGAGCCCCAGCACTGGACAAAGCAGAAATAAATGGACCATTAATGCCAAACCCACAGGACTTTAAAAGTTAAAGCTGTCGGAAGAAATGTTTGTGCATGTTGCTTTCATGCCAGTGGAAACATAAGAAAAAGCTGAAACTCTCTGCACTGGCATAGCAGGTTCAGCTTTGATCTCTCAGGAGGTTCATTCCCTTCATTAGGCTTTTCTTAAAATCCACTTTTATGAACCCTTTTAATTTCCCCCCTGCATCTCACCCCCATAAAAGCCTTTTTAAGTTCATTTGACAAAAGGGCAGGGAGGGGGAGGAGAATCTCGTTTAATTGCCACTAAACATTACCTGAGGATGCTGGTTCTGTATGGGGATGCTGGAGCTGCTCATGGTGAGAGTCACAGGCACTGAAGGAGGTGAAAACCCACTAAGGCCATAATAAATCATTAAAGGGAACACAGGGAGCAGAGAGAGGAGCAGATTCTCAAACACCAACACAAGGAAAGGTACAGGACAGAGAACAGGGGCATGTCAAGGAGAAAATAGCCGATCACTGCTGCAAAACATCCCCCACAGTCCCCGTTTGATCTCTGGATCCCTGGGCAAACCAGGACCTGGCCACAGGTGTGGTGTCCACCCTGCAGATGCAATCCAGTGGCACAGCCTCTTCCTCACAGACGGGCTGCAAGGCTTAAAAATTCCAGATTAGAGGAGTTTCAAGGGGGTTCAGCATCCTAAGACTCAAATTCCAGCACCAAGCTGATCCCAGCATTTGAGTTGCTTAGGGGGGCTGTTTAGCATTTGAGCAGGTGGTTTAGAGGTGCTGTTCCTATAAGGAGAAGGGATCAGAGGGACACCCTTTGAAATGCCTGCAGTGGGGACAATTTGAGCTCTGCATTTATTTCTGATGGAATCTTTGTAGGAAAAAAGAAAAAAAATAAAAACAAAAAAACCCCCAACCAACCAAACAGAAATGCAAAAAACCCAACCCAAACAGAAAAAAAAAAGCGTGAACACACAATTTTATCCACCCTATATGCAAACTACAGGTATACAGTGTTGAATTCATTCCTCCAAAGGGAAATTTGGGTCCTTCTCAACATCAGGTCACCTTATACCACAAAAGCCTTCAGCAGCAAGGGCTGCACAGGTGCTGCCTGGTTGCTGAATGCACTGGACTGGGCTGTGTCAGTCCATCCACAAGGAGCAGCTTCATTTTAGCAGCAGTTTGTGGGTTTTACCCCCACTTTTCCTATTAAGAATTAACTTGCAAGTAGCCCATTCCTTGAGTAAATTAAACCATGAAACAACCAGAGCAAACTGTAACCAGCTCATCTGTGCAGGTGAGCTTGCTCGAGTCCTCAGAAGCAGATACTCACTTCTCTTAATGAGAAAACTGTGTCCAGATCCCTGCTCAGGCTGCTCTGGACCCTCAGGGGTTGTGTCCTCTGGCAGGAGAGAACAATCCCCACTCTGCACTCCCAGCCTGCCCCTGCTAGAGAAAGTTGTCATTTCCAGACAATTTCCAAGGGACAGATTCTGACCTCACATAAAACACAAATCCAGGCAAGGAAGGCTGTTCAGTTATTCTGATTTTAAGCCTGGCATGGCACAGAGGATGTTCTGCCCTGCCTTTCCTTTCTGATGTTCACTTTATTCACTGTAACATGAACACAACTGGATTTAACAGGACTCAACAACTGCAATAGCTTGCTCTGTTCTTTAGTCCTGGAAGCACAGGCCACTGCTTTTCTGCTACATCAACCCCAGGCCTCCCCCAGCCCAAACTCAATTTCAATTACATTTAACAAAGCTAGGTGGATGGACAGCATAAAGTCAGATGAAGTTCAGTGCAGACAAATGCCAGGTAATGCACTTAGGGAAGGAAAATTTGAACTACACAGGGAAAAAAAAAATAACAGAATGGTTTTGCAAGATAATCATCTGCTGAGCACAGAGAGGCAGGGAACTGAAAAGACTTTAATGGGAAGGGATGGCAAGTCCTTCCTTGGGAAGCTGCTCGTCCCAGATCGCAGCAATCTGAGCTCAAGGCCAACTCCTGCAGCACTGCAGCAGCAGCAGAGCTCTGAGAGACCACAGGGACTCTTCCACAAGTCAAGCTGGAGTGGAGCTGGAGCCTGGTGAGTGCAGGAAAGGATCCATGAACTCTCTGTGCACTTCTGAGGCAGAGAGTGCAGAGCTTCTGGGGACCAGCTGCAAACAGCAGGGCACAGAAACTTCTCCCCAAAACCCCCCTGAGCTTCAATCCAGGCGTGCTGGAGCTCTGTGCAGACACCAGGAGCAATAAAGTGCCAACAGCCATTTCATGTCAGGAGCCAGAACATCCCTCTGGCTGTCCTGAGCAGCCCAGACCCCTGCCAGGGGGCTCAGAGACCCTGGCACAGAGCCCAAAATACCTGTGGGTTTGATTATGACCCGTGGATCAAGTTACCAACCTTATATAAAGATCAGCAAGCCACAACAGTTTAAGGAGAATAATAGTGAAGTTATCACAGGGTGGAAAAGTAGATTTTTGGGGTTTTTGGTATGGGAGTTCAGGAGGCAAGATGGAGGGATCTGGGTGTGTCCAGCCTTTCTCCTTCTTCTTCTTGGCCTCCATCTTCTGCTGTGATGGTGACACTTTTGGATTGGTTTAGAGTAGAAGCTCGCTGTCTAACATAGGTGATAGGTATTGGGAAGTAATTGTAAACATTGTACACGTGGTTTTTAGTATAAAGACATAACACTGCCCTGGGGGCAGGCAGAGTGCCTGGAACTGTCCTGCTGGATGGACCTCAGCAGGGCAGGAGAAAATTTTTATAGATAAGAAACAATAAACAACCTTGAGAGTGAGAAATGAAGAGCCCTGACTCTTTCAAGCGCCGGGTTGGGAAAAGAAACTTTCTAACTTTTCTTGGGGTCACTCTGACCAGCTAAAGATCCCAACAATTTCACAGGGAGAGAGCCTGTGCCCAGCAGGTTCCCCAGTGAGACCCTCTGCACCTGCCCTGCCTGTGCCCCATGGAATCCCAGACTGGTCTGGGTGGGAAGGGACCTCAAGGCTCCCGTGCCATGGGCAAGGACACCTCCCACCACTCCAGGCTGCTCCAAGCCCCATCCAGCCTGGTCTGGAACTTCCAGGGATGAGGCAGCCACAATCCTCACCCTGTCCCTGTCCTTACACAGGAGCTCAGCTCTGAGGCCCAAACCTCTGTGTGCTGGGGACCCAGGGCACCCAAAACAGAGCTACACCTGGACTGCTGTGCCCAGTTCTGACCCTTCGGATTGGGAAGGACATTGAGGACCTGGAGCACATCCAGAGGGGACAACGAGGCTGGAGAGGGGCTGGGAACACAAACCCTGTGAGGAACCCCTGAGGGAGCTGGGGGTGCTCAGCCTGGAGAAAAGGAGACTCAGGGCTGCCCCCATCACTGCACAGCTCCTGAAAGGTGCCTGTGCTCAGCTGGGGCTGGGCTCTGTCTGCAGCAGCACTGACACAGCCAGAGCACACAGCCTCGAGCTGTGCCAAGGGAAATTCAGGCTGGATATCAGGAAAAAGTTCTTTACAGAAAGGTGATAAAGTTGTGGAATGGCTGCCCAGGGAGGTGGTGGAGTCCCCATCCCTGGGTGTGTTTAACAAAGCCTGGATGTGGCACTGGGTGCCAGGGTTGAGTTGAGGGGTTGGGGCTGGGTTGGACTCGATGGTCTTGAAGGTCACTTCCAACCCAGTGATTCTGTGAATTCTGTAATTCTGTGAACAACAGCTCCAGCCTGCACCCTGCAAAACAAAACCCAACCTCAACCTCAATCTCAAGCTCTGTAATCCCCATGTAGGACCCAGATTTGCTGGAGAGAAGCATCCTCAGGTGCAGCCTCTCCCAGTGAGCTCTGCTCCTCCCCACTGCTCCAGGGGAGAACTCCCATCACTGGTACAGGGGGAGAAAGAACATTGAAATAATGGAATGATGAGTTGGAAGAAGCCTAAAAGACCAACCAATTTCAACTCCTTGCCATGGCCAGGGGCACCTTCCACTGTCCCAGGCTGCTCCAAACCCTGTCCAGCCTGGTCTTGGGCACTGTCAGGGATCCAGGGGCAGTTTTTCTGGGCAACAACTCTTTGCACTCACACTGGTGACCAATCAAGTAGAATCTCAAAAGATGATAAAAGCTCTCAATCAATCTTAGAAGAGACTGAAAATCTAAGGCAGAGAACTGGATGTGTGAGGGACGAAGATCTCACCTGAGAGAACGGCTGGGGCTGGGCCAGGGCAGCTCAGGCTGGAGCTCAGGGCAAGGCTCTGCCCCCAGAGGGTGCTGGCACTGCCCAGGCTGCCCAGGGAATGGGCACGGCCCCGAGGCTGCCAGAGCTCCAGGAGCCTTTGGGCAGCGCTGCCAGGGGTGCCCAGGCTGGGGTTGGCAGGGACAGGGGCTGGGCTGGGGGATCCCTGGGGTCCCTCCCAGCTCAGGATATTCTGATTCTGTGGAGGAGAACAAGCCCAGCTCCTCACTCCCCCCACATCTGGTGCCTTAATCACCCAGACCTTCCCTTCCACACACCTTGGGAGTACAGAACCCGCTGGGGCACACATCTGGGAGATGCCGCACTCCCTGCTCCGGGCTCTGCCAGCCTTTCCCGAGTATCTCCGGGCTCTCAGAACCCCTCAGAGGGATCGCAGAGCATCTCTCATTCTGGAGCTAGGGCCGGGAGCACATTCCATGAAGTGTGGGGCCATCTGATGGCAGGAGCAGGAGCGCCAGGCTCAGCATCCCCATCCCCATCCCCATCC
This sequence comes from Melospiza georgiana, assembly GCF_028018845.1. Lineage (NCBI taxonomy): Eukaryota > Metazoa > Chordata > Aves > Passeriformes > Passerellidae > Melospiza > Melospiza georgiana. The sequence goes on along the minus strand of NC_080449.1, from coordinate 4,743,156 downwards.
CCATCCCCATCCCCATCCCCATCCCCATCCCCGCTCTGCTCCATTCGTCCTCAGTAATTGAATGCGTGCCCTGGGGGGAGCCACGGGGAGGGGGGGAACAGTATTTATGTTTGTCTTCCCAGATTTAGTTTGTCTTTATCTCGAGCTATTTTGAATGTCATGGGGAGTTAATGAAGACATGTTGTGCGTCTGCAACGCATGGAGCAATTCCTCTCCTGTCTCGGCATATTAAATTCTTCCTTACTTACATTAGGAATTACAGGGAAAGAACAGACACAAACAAAAAGAGGGAAGGAAGATAAAAGGAAAGTGGAAAGAGATAAGAGTGGAAGGAAAGGAAGAGGAAGGGTTTTTTTTTCTTTTTTTTATCTTTTTTTTTCCTGTGTTTTGTTGTTGTTGTTTTTGGTTTTGGGGGGTTTTGTTTGTTTGTGGTTTTTTGGGGGTTTTTTTTGGGTTTTTTTTTTTTTGTTTTTGTTTTTTTTTGTTTGTTTGTTTGGTTGGTTGGTTGGGGGTTTTTTTTGGTTTTTTTTTGGGTTTGTTTTTTTTTAATTTAGCTCTCAAAGTTGAATCACAAGACATTGTGATTCAACTTCACCATGTCTGTCCTGATCAGAGATGCCAGTCCTGGAAGAAATGTCCTGTTCCATTTGGGATGACACAGAACAGCCTCTTAAACACCCCTCTAATATCACCCTAAGTGTCCATGACAAATACAAGGTGAGGGGACACAGCAGAGATGCCCATTCTGAGCTGGAGCATTGTCCCCAGGGACAAGTAGCATTTCCCCAAGCCCTGCTGTCACCTACCTGGAGCCACCAGATCCCCTCCATCACCCAGGAAGGGCATCCCACACAGCAGGACCTCAGGCACGAGTCCTGCTCTGCTGCTGGGTATTTTTAGTTGCTTTCCCTTCACTGCAGACAGGAAACTGAGGCAGACAGAAAATACAGGCTCAGATCTACAAAGGCTTTTGGCCTTCAAGCTCTGTTTTTAGACAATCCCTGGCTTAGATCTCATCAGTCCTTTCCAAGAGAAGAGACAAGGCAATGACAAAAAAAGCCCTTTCCCCAGGATATCCCTTCCTCAGCTCTCCTCTCTCCCTTCTGGGAGAGGCAAGAGCACAAAATTGCCTCAGTCATGGGGCTGTTCTGAAATTAAGATCTTCCCTTTCCTGGCACTTCCCATCCTCTCTCTTTCCCTGAGGCAAGATCTGGCACACCTTAGACATTCTGGTTTGGCCCAGAGTTTTATTTAGACTGTTCCTTGCTTAGGGGATTCTCTGTTTATATCATTGGAGGGTGTTAATAAGGGCAGAATGGTTTCCAGACCCACACCAGCTGACTGGATTTCCTGAACCCACGCCATCTGTAAAAACAGAAATGTTCCCTTCTCCTTGTACACACAGATAAATGCATTAATGCTAAACCTCCTGGGGCAGAAGTGCAGGAGAGCTTGGGGTTTCTGGCCAGCTGAAATCCCAGCAAGTTCTGGAATGAGGCACAGAACCACCATTTTTATTATGGGGGCTCAGCTGAAGACATAAAGCTCTCCTCGTCCCCCTGTGGAACAGACAGAGGAGCTTGACATTTTAAAAGAGCACACTGAGGAGCTCCTGGCACCTCTCTCAGACACATCTGGCACTGGCCACCCTCAGAGGCACCAGAATGTGCAAACTGAGGCCTGGCTGGTATTGCAGCACTTGCATGTGCCTATCAGTCAGCTCCTCCAGCTCATCTTCCATCCCAGTGCTCACAGAGCTCTGCCCCAGATCCCTCCTCACACAGAGAGGTGCTTGGAAGTTGGGACACTTGGAGACCAGTGCCTGGGGTCTGTCAGTTTTCAGTGTTAATACTGTGTTTGTGATAGTATTGTGCCAAGAACTGGAATTTGGATTGATGGCGAGGACAGTCCTCAGCAGAACTGAATGTGCAAACTGAGGCCTGGCTGGTATTACAGCACTTGCATGTGCCTATCAGTCAGCTCTTCCACCTCATGTTCCATCTCACAGAGCTTTGCCCCAGATCCCTCCTGACACAGAGAGGTGCTTGGAAGATGGGACACTTTATTTTTCATGGAAACAAATAAATCCATATTCTTAAGGAATAGAGAAACCATTCTAATGTTCATTTGGTTTAAGGTGTGGAATGAAACAGACTGTTCAGTTATTGAAAAGAGCTGTTTATTCATAAAGTTTTGATCCCAGGAGCTCACCAAAGCCCTTATAGTATTTATCCATCTCTAGTGTGGGATTTATCTATTTCTTGCAATTGAGTTTTAAGTGTTAATATTGTGTTTGTGATAATATTGTGCCGAGAACTGGAATTTGGATTGATGGCGAGGACAGTCCTTAGCAGAACTGAATGTGCAAACTGAGGCCTGGCTGGTATTACAGCACTTGCATGTGCCTATCAGTCAGCTCTTCCACCTCATCTCCCACCTCAGTGCTCACAGAGCTCTGCTCCAGCTCCCTCCTGACACAGAGAGGTGCTTGGAAGATGGGACACTTGGAGACCAGTGTCAGTCAAAAGGGTTTGTGCCTTGTGACCAGCTTGATAATAAATTCCCAGTTTGAACTGAGCTGGAAATTTCACATGTCAGCCAAGCCCCTCTCAGCAGGTTCACACAGGAGCTGTGGCATCATCTGAGCCCTGTGAGCAGAGCTGAGCTCAGAGCTGACCCAGCTTCACGTTCCCACTCTCTGCTCTTCTCACCCAGCACAGCCAAGGAAATGCTGCACCCTTCAGAAAGAAGTGGCAGCTGCCAGTAGAGCCAAAAAATTCATCATTCTGCAGCACAAAAATCATTCCCATAGGAAACCAGGCTCAGGCACCCAAGGGTTGGTCTGGCTGAAGCAGCAGCAGCAAGTGGCTGTGAAATACCCACCAAGAGAAAAACCAAGGGGTCAAGGAAGGAAATTCCTTATCCAGGGACACCCAGAATCAGTGCCTATACCAAGAGGGAGAATTTGGTTTGCTCAACAAACAAAAAACCCCAAAAGGTTAAAATTCCCATCCCAATTCACCTGATTGGCTTTCAAGGAAGGGGAATATTTTAGAATCAGGAGCAAAAACAGAGCAACTCAGCTACACTCTGCCTGCAGCAATGTGTTCTTCAGATTCACCCACCGCATGTCCCTGCCTTCACCCCAAGTTCCTCCTGTGATAAAACTCTCCTTGTATTGGATTTGCAGGGTATGTCCCAACAAAGACAGGAATGATGAATGTTCTATGTTCTCAGAAAGCTAATTTATTACTTTATTATACTATATTATATTAAAGTATACTATACTATACTAAAGAATACAGAAAAGATATTTACTCAATGCTAAAAAGATAATAATGAAAACTCGTGACTCTCTCCAGTGTCCTGACACAGCTTGGCCCTGATTGGCCAAAGAGTGAAAATAACTGCCAGCAGAATGCAATGGAACAATCACCTGTGGGTGAACAATCCCCAAACACATTCCACATGAGCACAACACAGGAGAAGCAAATGAGATAAGAATTGTTTTCCTTTTCTCTGAGGCTTTTCAGCTTCCCAGGAGAAAAACCCTGGGTGAAGGGATTTTTTCAGAGAATGTGAATGCCACATCCCTGTCTCAAGAAATGACGATTCAACAGCTAAGCTGGAATAGGAGTGAGCAGCCAAGGGACCTTGGAGGGGCTCCAGGCCATGGGCACTCCTCGCTGGCAGGAGCACAGATCCACCCACTCTGCACCTGCCCATGGGAGCAGGACACTTCTGTTTGCTCTCCCTGAGCAGTGCTCATGTCTGAAATGTGGTTTGGGGCTGGGAGCGGCCTTCACTGCCCAGTTCAGAGTCACCTCTCAGCTCAGGAAGCACCACTCACCTGGCAGGGCTTGTTTCACCCCCTTGTGCTGTCTGCTCCCTGAAATAGCAGAAGCCCTGACCGTACCACATCTGCCCAAAGCTTTGAGCTCCCTGACAGCTCTGACAGCTCAGACCATTTCATGTCAAGCCTCTTATTTAATCACAGTGGAAATGAGGCTGCTCCCCTTTGGAAGCTCCCTCCCTGCCCCAGCCCACTGGAACTCAAACACCTGGTTGTTGTTTTCTCTCCTGTGACTAGAAATGCTTCCTACAACATCCATCTCACACAGCAACAAAACTGCAAAGGGCACAAGGCAATAAGAGCCCAATTCACTCCAGTTTTCATTGTTTCAACATTGAACTCAGGGCATGAGAGCTGGCTCTTGGCTTGACTTCCAAGTGACAAGAATCTGTGTGTTTACAGCAAACCCAATCACCAACGTGGTGCTTCTGAGCAATTCTGCTTTGTGCTATCAGAAATGCTGCAATACTGAGGTTTTCCAAGGTTTTTAATCCTTGATATGTTCAGAACTGAAATTTGGAGCCAAAAAAAGAACAATACAGCTCATGTTATGGCAAAATGACAACTATTTACCTCAATTAAAAGGAGCAATTTTCTACACATTCTTATTAGAGTCACCAAGCTCTGGGAGAGCAGCCCTGCAAATACTGGCCAGAATCCAAAAGCAGTCTGCTATAAACATTCTTATAACAGACCCACACTAATGCATATACATGAGGATTCAAAACATAAATCCATATTCTTTTGCCTCCATCAAATTAGGCAGCGTTGACAAATGTAATTATTTCAGATTGCAATGCAGTGAGTGATCCTCATTATAACTGTGTGCTTTACCTTCAGTAACAGAACCCCTGACCTCCCAGTTTGATCTCCAGAACTCTAGGATTCAGGACATTGCAGAAGCCATTCATTTTTTGATAACTCAGTTTGCTGCTCTCCATTGTGTGCTCGTCATAAAGGGCCTTGGAAGATTGTACTTATCAAAGTGCATTCAATAGTAATGGACCATCTAATCCTAAAAATCCTCTCTCCAACAAAAGCCAAGAACAAGCATTCCCATTTTCAACTTCTTTATACTTCAGTCAGCCTCCCAAAAGTCACTTTATATGGTTCACGGTTTAATAGGAGTTTAAGCAGCATTCCCTTCTGGGGATTTTGTTTAAAAAATTACCAAGTTTATTGCCTGTGTCAGAAGCTTCCTTACCCTGTTTTTATTATCTACAGTAGTGCTCTGATTTAATCTCTGCCTCAGTTTCCCTGATGCACCAAGCATCACCATGAGGTGATCTCTCAGTAATTGCTGTGGTGGCAGATCCCTTCTGGCCATTAAAGCACCTCATTGTTTCACACCTCGGGTTTGTTCTCCGGAGTAATTAAGAGCATGAAAGACAGGAACGAGCCTCATTAGCTCCCACAAGCTCAGGCATCCTCCAGCTCCTCCGTGAACCTTTCCAAGGTGCAGCAACTCCCGGTGGGTACCCAGGGGTGTGTCAGGCTGAGCAGGGAATGCAGCTTGCAGCTTTCCTCCAGCTCTCTGGTGATGATTTATCTGTGACACCAACAGCCCTGACCGCTGAACTCAGCTCACTCGATGCTATCCCAACAAAATCCCTGTGTTCCAGCCTGCACAGTTGGGAAAGACTGGGAGGGAAATGCAGTGAGAGCTTGTTGAAGATTGCAATGCAAGATGTTTTCCATTCCCATCTGCATGGCAGATTACCTTTGTCAAGGGGGCAGTTTGCCTTATCTCTCTCTTTGAGTGACCACAATCACTCCTCCCTCAGGAGGGGTCATCTGCTGATAACAGCTATTGAATGTCACTGCATGGCTGATAAGAACTACAACATCCCATTGGGAGATGCCCCGCCCAGAGGGAGGAGCCAAGCATTGCTACCCAGATATAATCCAGAGGGTTTGAGACACCAGCACGGCTTTCTGCACTGGATTCCCCAGAGGAACAGCAGCTGCCTCTCCTTCCACTGGATCTTCAGAGGAAGAATACATCCTTCTCTACAGGATCCCTGCTCCAGCAGAACCACCCCTGACACTGCAGGAGGGCTGAGCCACATTTCCAATGGCACTGCCACCAACACCCTGACCCACAGGGTGTCAGGTTGGGTTCTGACTCTGTCAATGTTGTTCTAGTGCACTGCATTGTTCATTTTATCCTTTTATTTTTTTCCCTATTAAAGAACTGTTATTTCCTGCTCCCATATTTTTGCCTGAGAGCCCCTTAATTTAAAATTTATAGCAATTCAGAGGGGTGGGGAGGGTTTACATTCTCGATTTCAGGGGAGGCTCCTGCCTTCCTTAGCAGACTCCTGTCTTTCCAAACCAAGACAGAGCTGCACAGAGCCATCAGCTCCAGCTTCTCTCCCTTCCCCTAAAGCCCACTGACAGTCTCTCAGAACAAAGCAAGCCGTTCTCTGGATCTCCCTTATCTTATTGTACATCAATTTGCTGAAACATTCATGGGATCACTGCTCATTTCATTTACCCTTAAGGCCAGCCCCTCTGCTTATTAAATTAAGAAGATGAATGAGAGATTTTCTCTCTTGCTAGCAGCCCAGGGGATTCATTAGTCAAGTAAATGATTGCACTTGCCTCAAGTTATGCTACTGCAATGTTTGTAATGTGTCTTCTGATCTCGGCTCCCCATGCAGGATTTGGAAACAAGGTTGGCTTTCAGACAGGTCACATTTAATTCCAGTCATCTGGCTTCAGCAAATGGAATAAAAAAGGCCTCAAATTCACTATCCTATAATTCCCTGCCTTTGCTCAGCCCTCCAAACGTTTCACAGAGCAGACACACGAGGGGAATCAGGAGCTCCATGCAAGGCACCAATATTTGTCCCATTTATGTCGGTATCAGGCACAGGCACCACTCTAACACTGGCAGAAAGCACAGATTTGGGGACAGTGACAGAGCTGCTCTGGGCAGGAGGGAGCAGTTCCCCCACCACGTTGGATCATTAATTAAGCACAAAGGTAGCTGTTAACAAGCTCCCTTCTGCCTTCCAGAAAGGAGCTGGCTCTAACTGCAGCCAGAGGACAGCAGCCTTTCTGAGTGCCATGGCAGGAAAGCAGGAAGGAAATGGCATTTCAGAAAAAGGTTAAAGTACACATCCCAATTAAACTGCACCACGGCATGGATGGAAGGGAGGCTGAGCACAGATGAACTCTGGGGAACAGCTGTCCCCAATTCCACAGGGCTGCCCCAGGAAAAGCAGAGCCTGGATGAACAAGGCTGGGTGAGCACTTCAGAAGTGGGATGAGCAGCACAGAAGAGATTCCCTCTGGTGAGCAGCAGACTGCACTTCTTGGAAGTGACTTCCAAGTTGTGTTGTCACATCTGGGGACTCAGTAGGACACAAGCTGCCACCTCTAACACCAGGAAAACATCACAGCAAAAGCAGTTTCCATGTAATGGAGCTGCAAGGAAGCACATTGACTCCTTTAGGAATGGCAGCAGCAAGAGCCATGGTTCCTGTCACCCACTACAACTCCCAGACATGCCCAGGTGACTTCACACTCTGCTACAAAGCTACACAGATGAGTCTGAAACACCAGGCATGAACAATCTGCCCAGCTCCTGAAGGTTTCCCAGCAAGCCTGGGGCCAATGAGAAATGAAGGATGCTGCCCCCTCCCCAGCATTGCACCTGAGCAGAGCAGCACAGCAGGCAGGCACTCAGAAATGCTCCCTCCCCTGAAATGCAGCACAGCTGCAGCAGCAGATGAAAACACCTGAGCTACAAACCAGCCTGCAAAAGGAAGAGCCAACTCCAACAGGAACAGCTGTGGGAAGGGAATTAAGATGTCTGAGCCAACACAGCTGTCCTCCCTCTCCTTGCCCATGAACCAGGGCTGATTTTCCTCCCAACTTTGCCACAACTTTCTCACCTGACCTTCATGGAGTCATTTCTACCCTGTCTATAAATAGCAGAAGGTGACAATTCTGCTGCCTCTGCAGAGGGGAGGGCTCAGCCAGCACTGATTTCACACAGTGAGCATGGCCAGGCTTCACACAGCTCCAGGCACACGGAGCTGCTCTGCCCTGGAGCAGTACAGGACGCTCTCCACCACAAAGAGCCTCTCCAGGGAAGGGCAGGAGGCAACGCTGACCAATTTGCGTGGATAAGTGCTCCCATTTACCAGGCAGCATAATTAGGACAAAGTTAACCTTGAGTAGCCTGCAGAGGACTTTAAGGTGGCCACAGATGGCTGCAAAACTCCCTTGCTTACTGCTGGATGCTTGCTTCAAAAGAACTCATGAATTGCAGAATCGTTGGGTTGGAAGGAACCTTAAAGCCCATCCAGTGCCACCCCTGCCATGGCAGGGACACCTCCCACTGTCCCAGGCTGCTCCCAGCCCTGCCCAGCCTGGCCTTGGGCACTGCCAGGGATGCAGGGGCAGCCACAGCTGCTCTGGGCACCCTGTGCCAGGGCCTGCCCACCCTCACAGGGCAGAATTTCCTTCTAATATCCAAACTAACCCTACCATCAGTGTGAAACCATTCCCTGTTTTCCCATCATCCTGTGCCCTTGTCAAAAACCCCTCTCCAGCTCTCCTGAAGCCCCTTTCAGTATTGAAAGCCTTTGCCCTTAATTTTCTTGGTCAAATTGGCAGGTGACAGCCCTGGCAGCCCCTCCCAGGAAAGGGTTCTGAGTCCCAAGTGGAGAATCTGCCTGACAGAAGTTGAGGGACAGGAACCACCCAGCCTCTGTAGGTTTGGGATGGAACAACGTTCCTTGCCCTAAACCCTTGGGATTTAATTACACTGCCACAAATCTGGAATTAGCCCTCAAATCTATGTCCCACCTGGGCTGCAGCTATCTCTGATAACCCAGAGATTAATCCTGACCACAGCAGAATGCACAGAGCAGCCCCTGGGGCTGCTGGAACATCTTGGCCGCGAGCTGAGAGCCCAGGGCTGGTCCAGCCCTGCAGACCCCTGCCCTTCCCAGGTGCAAACCATACACACACAGAACATTCTTTTTGATCCTTTTTCAAGGGCTTTGAGCCCAACTCCTGCACAGCAGCACCGGGGGAGCTCCCACAGCCCAGAGCCCCCAGTAAAGCCCAGTCTGGAGGAGCAGGGAGGGTTCAGAGCACTCAGAGGCAGCACTTATTTGAGAAATTACACATTCCAGTCTCCAGCTCATGAAAGGAACTGAATTTAACCGCGGGAATACCCGAGCAGGGGCTGCCCCAGGATGCGAGAAGCCACGGGAGCTCCATCCTCCGCTTTTTACACGCCAAACACACAAATTTAAGGAGCTGCCGCCATCTAGTGGGTCTGATAGACCCTGTGATAGATGAGCCATGAGATGGTTGACTCTCACCGTTAAAAGACAAATATCATGTATATATGTTAAGAGAAGATTTATAGATGTGCAGTTGTGTTTTATAGATCTATAGTTATGTTTTATCACAATTAAAAGGAAAATATAATGTATATATGTTAAGAGAAATTTTATAGATTTATAAATAATGTTTTATAGATTTATAGTTATATTTTGTTACAATTAAAAGTCAAATACCACGTATACATGTTAAGAGAAATTTTATAGATTTATAGTTATATTTTGTCACAATTAAAAGGCAAATATCCTGTATATATGTTAAGAGAATTTTTATAGATTTATAATTATATTTTATCACAATTAAAAGGCAAGTATCATGTATATATGTTAGGATAAGTTTTATAGATTTATAGTTATGTTTTATCAGAATTAAGAGGCAAATATCATGTATATATGTTAGGATAAGTTTTATAGATTTATAGTTATGTTTTATCATAATTAAAAGGCAAATATCCTGTATGTATGTTGGGAGAAGTTTTATAGACTTAGTTATGTTTTACCCCCTTTGTGTTGTTATCAGGGGTTGCCTGGGTTTGGGGCATTTGGGAGGGTCACTCCTTACTATGGCAACAGCTGACCTCCAAAAAAAGCTGTCAGGCAGTGATCTCCAGCACTGGACAGTGAAGAAGGAGTCGATGGACAGAACTTTGTGGGGGATAAAGGGTTAAAAGGTGAAACCTCCACTGTGTGGGTGAGTATATGGTGGGAAAAATCCCCTGCTCCTGGCTTCATAATATTGTCTCTATTTTCTGCTGTATTTTTTTTTTTAATAAGGTTTTAATAAACCTTTTATATTTTTTGGAAGCGAGTCTCATTTCTCCTAACCCCAACAGGCTCCAATCCCACAACAGCTCCTGGTGCTGCTCCCCTCATCCCAAACCATGGGGGTTTCCCCTGCTGGGTTTGTCACCTGTCCAGCTTCACAGGTGTGACCCCTCACAGCCACCAATAAACCTGAATGGGCTGGGCTGGGCATCTCCCACACCTGCTCCTTAAAGGAGTAAGTGCCCTGATTCCCCTGGTAAGGAATGTGGAAGCTGTGGGGCTCAGGGTTTGATGGCAATGGTGAGAAAACGATGGAGAAGGCATTTCCTGTCATGCCCAAGGAGGATGGTGGGTGCTCCTTTTCCTTGTTTCACGTTAGGTCCTAGTTGTAATCCCAGGCTGATGGCCTGAGGAAAAAAAGGTGTATCTGAGGAGAAAAGGTGTACAAGAGGAAAAACTGTATCTTAAAAAACAAAGGAGATGGGAGGTAATTGTGTTGCTTCTAAAATGTGGGATAATCCAGGATCCCTTCTGAGGGAGCCAACAGGAGGGATGGAGAGAAACTGTTCACAATGGCCTGGAGGGACAGGACACAGGGAATGGCTCCCACTGCCAGAGGGCAGGGCTGGATGGGATATTGGGAATTGGGAATTGTTCCCTGTGAGGGTGGGCAGGCCCTGGCACAGGGTGCCCAGAGCAGCTGTGGCTGCCCCTGGATCCCTGGCAGTGCCCAAGGCCAGGCTGGGCAGGGCTGGGAGCAGCCTGGGACAGTGGGAGGTGTCCCTGCCATGGCAGGGGGGGCACTGGATGGGCTTTGAATTTCCTTCTCACCACAGCCATTCTATGAATCTTTGGTGCCCAAAACTGATGTCACCAGAGGAACCCAAACTCCAGGGCTGCATGGCTTAATCCAGGTGTCTGGTTGTCCTGGCTAAGCTAGACAGAGTGTAAAATTCTGTGGAATTTTAAAAGAAAGGCAGATGCCATGAGAAAAACGGACGTAATTAAAAGATTGCTTGGTAGTAGGATTTTATAGAGAGCTGTATGGAGAGGATGTCAAAGATAAAAGTGCAAGAATTATACAGCATAAATATGTTGTTTCTGCTGCAAAAGCAGGTTTTATTTCAGGCAGCAACCTGGCTCTGCAGTTTTGTACCAAGTACATCTGAAAGGGCTCTGGTGTGAGCCTGAACCCTGCACAGCACGGGCTTATTCAGAGGCTTTGGATATTGCTTTGTTATCCTGGGAACAAGGAGGAGATTCATTCATTAATTACAGGTGAGGAGTTTTAGCTGCAAGTCACAAAATTCAGGAGGTGGTATTGGTGGGACAGAGTATTCTAACAGGATAATGTTGGTAATTTTAGGGTATCTCCTGAAGAGAGACATAAAAGGAACTCCAAGGAGTCAGACTAAAGTCACCTCTGCAGCAAATGGAAAATTCCAACAATTTTCAGTGTGTTGAGTTCAGTGGATACCTTGGACAGACCAGACACCACCAGAGGGACCAGTCAGACCATCCCAGCTGTGCTGGGACACAGTGCTGCCTATTCAGGCAATTAACTAATTAGGGGACACCTGCAGGTGGTGAGGTTGCTGTGCCATGGTCTGGTGTGGATTGCCAGGGCTCTCCAGGGGTTTTGCTGCAGACATCAGTGCAGTAGTGCAGGACAAGGTTGCTTTTTTTTCAGTGAGGTCAGCTGTGTGGTGGAGCTCAGCAGCAGTGCCCGCAGGCTTTGAGGGGCCCTGCTTCTGAGAGGTGTGAAGTTGGCCTCAGGTTTGTGTTGTGGTGGCCTGACAAGCCAAAGGGACACCTTGATGCCACTGCAGGCGTTGAAAATATGAGTCAAAGGGCTGATGATGCTCCAGGTGGTTACAGCTGCATTTGCATGGGTTCTATCCTGAGATTGAAGCTGATTTTGTGGGAGAAAACCCCAAAACTGCCAGTCTTTTAGCTAGGATTTATTGCATCTTGCTAAAAGGTGAGTGATAACAGGAACTGCCTGTGCTGACAGCAGACAGCAATTTGGTGATCACTGAGAACAACACTGCGAGACGGATATTCAATTCCTGCCTGCTTCAGAAGGGAAAAACAACCTGAACTTGCTGTAACAGTGTCCAGTGGCAGCAGCTGCCTTCTCCTCCCTGATCAGGGTGCCTGTGAGCCTCTGCTGGGCTATAATCAGCTCTCACAAACCTTCACTCCAGCTGCTCTCAGGGCTGTGCAGGGGGAAAAGGACCCCCAGAGATCCCAGTCCCTGTGCCATGGGCAGGGCTGGTGCTGGGGGGTAATGGGGATGCTCAAATCACCACCTGGCCTGGGCACTCGTTTTTTGGAGTCACCTCACACTAAACATTGCCCTTGGGGTTCCCTGCCCTGCAGCTCTCTGGGCTCTTAAGCTTTCTGTGGCTTTGGAAGGCAAAGAGGTTGATGGCACTGCTGTAATTAGGGTGATGCCAGCCCAGATTAAATTTCTTCCCTTATTTGCATGTGTGGTGCAATCACCATCTTGCCTCCAAAGCTGATGGAGAAGCTGTGCTGTGCTGAGAGGGAGGGAAGTCCTGGACCCTGCTCTAGCACACGTGCCTGTGCTGCCTCAGGTGCCCATGGTTCAGTCCCTTGTTGAAGCCCCATGGTTACAGCATTTTATTATTTTTATCACCATGGGATTTTGGTTTCCCATTCCTATTTATTAAAAATCTGTGCACAAAAATTTATTTAACATTCAGTAAATATCCTTTCTGTATTCTTTAGTACAGTTTAGTTGAGTATTCTTTAATATAATATAGTATTATAAAGTATTAAATTAGCCTTGTGAAAACATGGAGTCAGATTCATCATTTCTGCCGTCTGGGGGGAACACAATGACAAGATGGATGGATGGATGGATGGATGGATGGATGGATGGATACTGGTATTACTGGCACATGCTGTACCATGATTTTTACAAGCTCAGCACCCCGCACAAACATAAAGAGATAAATTGAGCAGCCCAGGCTCGGTGAGGTCAGGTCAATATTCTGCACTCTGCAATCACATCCCTTCCCCATCCCTATTTTCCTTTTTCATCCCTAAGTTCCTACACTCTCAGTGGCCAGGAGGTGGCAAGCTTCGGATTCACATCACTCTCCGCTCCCTCTCCGCTCCCAAAGCTGGGGATTCCCGGGAAGCAAAGGGCTACAGAGCCCTCCCTGGTTGTTCCTGGGGTGGAATCCTGTGCCCCAGAATCCCCCCTGCCCTGCTGCCCACGCTGGGCTCAGCCCAGGGCTCAGGGCCTCAGAGCTGGGGTAGCTCCAGCTCTCACCCCCAGCACCCCCAGGTCCCTCTCTAGGGCTGCTCATCCCAGCCTGGGCTGATCCCAGAGGTTGCCCCAACCCAGGTGCTGCACCCTGAGCTTGGTCTTGCTAAACCTCAAGAGGCTGATAAGGCACTCATGGAGTGTGGCTCAGGTTGCCTCAAACACGCATTCAACAGAAACACCGTGCCAAAAATCACATTTACACACTCCTGCTGCTTGCATCATCCAAAGTGAGGAGGAAAAAATACCATTGCTTTTCTTTTCCTGCCTCTAACCCACTGCAAGGTGCTGGTCACATCACTGAACACAGGAGTGCAACTGGAGACACTTGAAAATATCAGTACAGCCTTTGTGTGCACTTGGGGGTGTATAATTGCATTTATTGCATGGTCAGTAAAGCCTGCAGCCCAGGCTGCTCTTCTTCCCTTCCTGCAGCCACAAAATTTATTTTCCTTCGATCTTTATCCTTTCCCTCACTCTATGAAATCTTTCCCAGGTGGAAGATTTAAATACACAATTTGAAGAGACTAGCAGGGCAGACCAAAGGAAATAGCTGCTAACAGGGAATCACCCTTTGGATTGAAAATAAACCAGCGTGGGGCAACTTTCACAGGAGCTGCTCCAACCATCCCAGCCTGAGAGCTGGGGTTATTCATGGCAGCACGGCACGGGTTGTTAATTGTACGAGACACTCGGGAGCAGCCCTGGCAGCCCTCCAGCAGCTCTCACATTCCCTCCTGTGCCTGGAGGGCTCCCTGCTGCCTCTCTCACCACACACAGCAGCGTGTGAGCCATAGGAAACAGCATCACCCAGGGGCTCGGGGTGCCACGGGCCCTCCTCTGCCCCAGGATACCCGGAGCAGCTGCATGGGCCGAGGCAGAGACATCCTGCACATCTCGGGGCAGCAATTATCAACCAAAAACCCGAGAAACTGGGAACTTCCCTGTGCAGTGAACAAGAGGATTTAGTTAAAATGCCCAGGACGCCTTTCCACAGGCAGCTGTCAGCATCTCCCTGCACTTTGGTGGGCCCAGAGCCACAGGGATACAGGAAATGAGGAGCCAAATCCCAACATCTGGCACTGCCTGCAGTGAAATACTCACCCCAAGCCTCTGGAGGGGATTTCTGACAGCTGTGACACAAAACCATGGAGTTCTCTTCAAAGTGGGACCAGATCACCCCTATTTGCCAGTCTAAAGTGGTGTCCAGGAGCTGAAAGCAGCTCCTGAAGTGCTCTGGATTTTATAGACTAAGCCAAATGACTTCATGGTAAAGCAGCATTTGATTCCTGCATGAAATATTACAGGATGCCACTTTGGTAATTTCCTCCTTGCTTGATCATGATAACACAGTCCCTGAGGCACTGGGGAGGCAGAGAAAATGTGCCAAGTGGGGGAGATGGAAATGGGAGAGTCGCCAGTAAAACAAAACATCATTAAGGAAACAGAGTTAGAGAGAGATTGTTGTGTGATAGGGAAGGGTTTGTCTTAATCTCCATCCATCACTTGGAGTGGGAAGTAATAATATTATTTTAAAGCTTGGAAGCAGTTTTTGGGGTCTGCTTTGAACCAGCTCCTAAACTCCTTCCTCTCTAAAGTTCTAAATGAAACAACAACAATAATAAATTTAGAGAAACTGTTACTGTTAGGTCAGGTGTGATACACACGCACACGGGATTAGGGTTTAAGAGGAAAAAGTTTTTATTCTGTGTGTTCTCCAGTTTATATATTCTTAACAAAGCCTGATATTAAGTCATCAACTACATCACAATAATTTATTATATTCATTGGTGCAAAGCAATTAGTGTCAATATAATTGGCAAAAGTTTTACAGAAATATAACAAGGCACGTATACACATCTACTTATGCACGTAGTCTTGTCGCCCTGATTTTTTAAGATTTTTTAAGATTTTCTAAGCCTTCAGATGTTTACAATCTTGTAATGAACTTTATCACACACTTTCTGTAAATATTGTTTTGCATTCTTTTATGGAGGAGAAGAAATTTGATAGACTGTTGGTTTGTCCAGTGTCATTGGAGAGGTGGCACTGTCACCCTCCAACCCACTGTCACTTTTGGAAATCTATAAATGTTGGAGTCAGAAAATAGACTTCCCTTTTTCCACCTTGAGAACAGCGGTGTGGTGTTTAAAATATTAAAAAATCAGGGTGACACTTCACATCCAACAGGGTGGAGCTCAGGGACGACACCGGGCAGAGAACAGAGAGCTTCAGACTCCTTCTTGCCTGGATCATCCCCATCCTTCAGGGTGTTATTCAAGAAGGGATTTATGGTGAGTTTAGTGAAGCATGTTGGAAATCTGGCATTGCCTCTTGGGGCTCTGGCTGCTCTGACTTTGCTCCTAATGCAGCAATTTTTATAGGAAATCAGGAACTCATTTAGCAGCTTTAGGTGGGTGTTTGGGAAAGAGAAGTGGAACTGCTGGGTTAAGCTGCAGGAGTTATGGGATCTGGGATACTGGTGCTGAGGGACCTGACCACGAGCAGGGGGGTTTGTAGGGTTTATATATGCAAACTTTACAGGAAGGGCCTGGCTGGGGAGCTGGGATGGAAGAGGGCAATTCCTGCAGCACAGCTTCCCACAGTAACCCTGCATTGACTTGGAGGTGGTCCATGAGAAAGCAAAAACGTGGTGAGATCACAGCCCCAGCTGAGCTGATAGGGAAGAGGGAATCCTTCCCCAGCTGGAGGCTGATCTATACATGTAAATATGTGAAGTCACAGCTTCCATTAAAGTCTGTCCATCTTGGCATGGCACAGCTGCTCTCAGCCCCAGTGATTCACAGGATTGACCCCGATTTCAGCAGCCAGAGAGAAGAACTTGGATCTTACCTTAGCAACTGGCAGCACCCAGAGCTCAGCAGAGGGATGGAAATTATGGACCAAGCAGACAAAAATGTGGGGGGAGGATGTGTGCAAAAAACAGCTTGGGAGTTTAGGAAAATATCCAGCCTCCCACCAAGTTGCTATGGGATAATTAATGAAGGCCTCATTCTCTCCATTTTTTTGCTTCCAAACTTCCCCTCCCCAGGGCCATGAGCTATCACCAAAGAACGTTTGGGCTTGGCGTGGTGGGTTAGCAGTGATGGATGGCTGCAGAGGAGCAGCCTTGGAACCCATCTCACCTCCCCCTGTAGGAAATGAGTCACAGCACAGGGGGCCAAAATGCAGGTACAGAGGGACCCAAGGCTCCTTGGGGCTGCTGGTGTCACCTGGCCCACGGGACAGCCACAATGGGACAGGAGAGATGCCATGCAGGCATCAGCCCCTGTTTGACACCTCCTGGCTGTTTAGTGGGAGCTGATGGATCACCTGCCAGGCTGCTCATGCCACTCCAGCTGGCAGAACTCCTCAGCTGGAAGCACCACACATCAAAAGAGACGGGAAAATCAGCTGGAGCAGCTCCAAAGCAAAGAGAAAGGAGTGATCCAAGCCCCAGAGAATGTGACCTGTGATGAAAGATGGAACAGACTCGCTCCATTTAAGCCTGGAGAAGGCAAAGGGGAAGATGTGATAACAGTGCTCAAATATGTGGAAGGGAATTGCAAAAAGAGAGAAATAAAGTGTTTCCTGAATAATTTAGGGAAGCTGTGGATTTGCCAAGGCTGCAGTTTCTGAGCAGGTTGGGCTGTAATCAGAGAGCAGTTTGGATATAGCAAATTCAGCCCTGGGAATGGGGCTGGTTAAACCATTCCTTGAGGTATCTTTCAGATTTTTCTATGATCTGTAATTTAAAAAAAATATTTTTTTCTGTTGCTCCAAGTGAAGAACACAGAAGAAACAAACCCAGCAACAACATTTAACATGGGCAAAACAACCAGATACTTAGAGTTGAAAGATAGCAATACCCAAAGTATCATCATAAAATTGTATTTTTTTAATGGAACCTGCAACTTAACCATTAGATCAAAACATATAAAGGGTTATTTGTGGGGTGACTTGAGGCTGGGACTAAGGGGAAATTAATGTTCCACTCATTCATTTTAGAAATATCCTCATTAGTACTTGCCCCATTTATAGTCAAAAGAAAACAGTGCACTCAAATTCCTGGCAGCAAAACACTTCCCTCGGTCTAGATAAATATTGATATTGGCCTTAAGTCAGTTTACAAAAAGAAATGGAAAGAAAACAACAGCTCTGGTGATGCCTGTCAGGCTTTGAAGCATCTTTTCAGAAACTGTTTGGTGAATATCGTTGTGCACAACACGAAGACAAAACTATTCACTATGAATAGTCTGGTGTGAGGAATTCAGGAGAAGGACCCTGTGGAGCTGGGCTGTGCCTCAGCCCCTGGCCCAGCACAGGCAACAAAGCTCCCACAAAAAAATCAATCTTCAGCCCAGTTCAGCAGAGCTCTGTGAGCGATTTCCATTTCCAGAATTGAACCTGGCCTTAGGCTGGGACGTTGTGGAGACTGAGAGTGGAAATGTGGGGCAAAGCAGAGCGATTCTTCCCTGTGAGGGTGGGCAGGCCCTGGCACAGGGTGCCCAGAGCAGCTGGGGCTGCCCCTGGATCCCTGGCAGTGCCCCAGGTCTGTTTGGATGGATCCTGGAGCAGCCTGGGACAGTGGGAGGTGTCCCTGCCATGGCAGGGGTGGCACTGGATGGGCTTGAAGATCCCTTCCAACCTAAACCATCCTATAATTGCATTACGCAGTTCTATAGGCTGTGACCTCAGACACTGGTCCTTTGGAAAGTTGAAATGCATAAAATTCCAAGCAACTTCAAGTTCAATTAACTTTAAAACAAGAAAAAGAAAGTGCCTTTCTTCCGAACAGAAAAGAAGGATGAATGCTGAGGTGATTATTTACCACGTATTATTTGGCACTGGCACTTCATTTGTCAGGCATGTCTGGCAGCTTTCATTTGTGACATATGGGAAATAGCTGCAAAGAAAATAGAAATGGCTCAAATCCTCCAGAAACTCACTGCAAACTAATCCCAGGTCCTCAATCATGGTGGCTTGTAAAAGTCTGACTCTTCTGTTCCCAGCTCTCCTCCTTTTACAGAATAAACTAATCACAGAAGGAACTAGGTTGGAAAAGACTTATGAGATCATCAAGTCCAACCTTTCTGCTGAGGAAGTCTCAGATTTCCTGTCAGGATCAGGAGTGAGGAGATGTCACAGAAAGGCCCCTGTGAAGGAAGGTGCTGTGTGCAGATCCAGGCAGGACCTGCTCAGACAGCTCAGAGAGGTCAAACATTGCCCTGTGCCTCAGTTTCCCCATGGGCTGTGTGTCAATAAAGACTCACAGGTGCAGCACGTGTTGCTCTGACACATTTTCTGCCACAGCCAGGAGCAGCCCAAGCTCTCTGAGGTTCACTGGAGGTTTCCAGGGCTGCAGACCTGCAGGAATCCCAGCTGACCTTCCAGTCACATCATGGGATGTGACCATCAGCCCAATACTCAGGATTTTCCACTCATTATAAGGACAGGATTGAAGACACATAGCTCAGAAAATCATCAAGTGAGCAGGAAGCTACCTCAGTCCTTCTGGCTGATCCTGATGCCTTGTGCAGGCTGCCCTAGAACAGAGGCTGGACAGAGCTAAAGAATAAAGCAGGGATTTATTCCAAGGCCTCCATGGATCCACCTTGGGCAGCACAAGAGCCCAGCCAGGGTTGCACCCAAGATGAACCAAAATGGTCCCAAAATGCACGACCGGGCACGGAGTCTCTCCCTTTGATCAGTTCTGCTCCATTTGCACCTTGCAGTTCATTGTCCCATTCCAGCTTGAGCCCAGGCAGTCCCACCCTGCTTGTTTTTCTCTCTCCAGCCCACGGTGTTTGTGCTCTTGGGCTGAGATTTGGGTCATTTGTCCTTGGTGCCCAGCTGGAGCAGGAATTGTTTTGTCTCCCTGCTCTGTGCACAGAGCTCACCATCCCCTGATGTGAAGCTCAGACCCACCCACTAAAGCAGCACAGAATGTGAAAAATAGAAAAGCTAAACCTGAGGCATCAATCCCCTTCACTGCCTCTTCTTTTTCAGCTGTGTGCAGGAGGAGATGCAGTTTGTAAAGCCAGGGCAGCACACAGGGGAGTGAGGCAGGAGGAGTCAGAGGTTTGGGGTTCCTCCTGCTCTGTGTGACCTCAGGCACATCACTCGGCCTCTGTCCCCACTCCCCTCTCTGCACTGTGGGCAGCCACACAGCCCTGGTGACCAGGGGGATCCCTGGATCACCAACTCCCACACTTCACAGGGGCCAGGCACTACGTTTCACCTCATAATTCCAATAAAACAATTTGTGCTCGCCTAAAAGGTCCCTTCCAGAAAGGCTTTGCATATAAACAAATCCAGCAGCACAGAATTTCTCACACAAATTTATTCAGCTTCAGTTCTATCTTGCATTGCTGAATAACTGAGGAGCTCCGCAGAGCCCAGTATTTTATTTTTTTACCCCCAATGATATACTTAGATTTTTACTTCACCTCTCAATATTTTATTTTACAAATTAAATGTATTTGAATATATAAATATATATACTATATCAATATATAGTGTATATATTTATTGTATATTATATTCTATATATTTATACATACTATATAAAATATAGTGTATATAATATAATATAATATAATATAATATAATATAATATAATATAATATAATATAATATAATATAATATAATATAATATAATATAATATATAAAATATATAAAATATATAAAATATATATATTGTATAAATATATATTATTAATATATATTCTTGTTCTGAAGCATTTTCTCAGCCCTCATATAACTTCTCTACTTTTCTTCACAAGTTTTTAATTTCCTACAGAGCCAGACTGATGTCACAGTAGCAGAGCTTTGGGGATGTGATGACACAAGACATCACAGAGGCAGATTTGCTGGGGAGGAATCATGTAATTAATTAGATCAACTGGAGTCAGAAGGAAAAAGTTTCATAAACATGATTTTTTAGGTTTTCAAGTTCCCCACTGCTGCCGTACAGAGGAACTGAATCATCCTGCTGTGGCTCCAGCTGAGCACAAGCAGCAGGATGAAGTCTGTCCCTCTGGAGACACTGACTGATGCTCTGCTGCCTTATCTGCCCTGCCTGTCACCATGGGCACAAGAAAAGCCAAGGGCACAGTGCCCTGGGTGATGTGGGAATCAATCACAGCAACTGAATGATGGGAGAAAGGCTCCTGCAAAACTCTTTTCAAAGGAGCAAGTTTGTCTTGGCAGAAAAGTGAGATCTGCGTGGAAGATTTTAAAATGTGTGCTGAAGAGTTTTGACAGCTCCTTTTTGCCAGAAAGGTTATTTGAAATTCTGCTATCCAGGGCTGTCATGTCTTCTGTGCTTCTTAAACTCTTGTGGAGCTCCCTCTGATCTCTGGCATGTCCAGCACTCCCTGAGTTATTCCTTGAGCATTACTTCTCTCCTTCTGATTCAGCTCTTGGACTCCTCTTCCAGCTGAGGCTAAAAATTGTTGTACAATGGATGAGCTGCTGTGTGAGGCTGAGCAAGCCCTGAGGGCTGGGCTGGAATACCTAAACAAAGGAACCAACAGTGGTTCTGGGAGCACACACAGGAGCAGAGAGTGTGGCCACATTTCTCTTCACAGAGAAAAGCAAGGCGCAAGTTCCCAAGAATATTCCTGGGATCCACATTCTCTGAACCTCCGAGAAAGAAAAAACAATTCTTATCTCATTTACTGCTCCTGTCCAAAGGATTCTCCCAGAGGAATCCATCACTTTTGCAATATTTGATTGTACAGGGGCTGGAAAAGTATTTTTTTTATTTACAGAGAGACTGTCAAAAGCTGTGGGGACAGAAAAAAGTGAGTTGGGGATTTTGTCAGTTTTGTTCTGCTGTGCTCTCAATCTGAGGGTAATCTTTTGATCTGTCTGTCTAAACTAATTTATTCCTAATCTGAAGATGAAATAAAATATTTTCTCTCTCTCCTAGGCTTTGTCTGGCATTTGCCATGCCCTGTGCCTCATCAACGCACGCCTGCAAATCCAACTACTCCAAACTTTCTCCCAAAGTTTTGGGAAACTGCTGGAAAACTACTGCAGGCTGAGAAAGCGCAGCTTAATAGGATCCATCTGCTCTGGAGACATCCTTAATTCCCGTGATTTGCTGGTTAATTTTCTCCTGTCTAATTGCACGGCAGCGCGGGGCAGTGGCAGAGGGGAGGAGGAGGAGGGAGAGGAGGATGCAGCTGTGAGGGAAGGAATGCATTTCATGCAGCAGGCACTAGCCGGCGTGGTCCCCACAGCCATCACAGCTTGTCCTGGTCCCCAGCTCTGCCTCAGGGACACGAGGGAAACCAGGAGGATTTTTCAAGGGGAATAACAAAAGAGAGTCTGTGACCGTGTTCACAGGGGTCACAAGATGAGGGAAGAGATGAGGATCTGACTCTGTGTTTCAGAAGGCTTGATTTATTATTTTATGATATATATTATATTAAAACTATACTAAAAGAATAGAAGAAATGTTTTCATCAGAAGGCTAGCTAAGAAAAGCAAAAGAAAGAATGATAGCAAAGGCTTGTAGCTCAGACTCTGTCTGATCCAGCTGACTGTGATTGGCCATTAATTAGAAACAACCACATGAGACCAATCACAGATGCACCTGTTGCATTCCACAGCAGCAGATAATCATTGCTTACA
Source organism: Melospiza georgiana (assembly GCF_028018845.1). Lineage (NCBI taxonomy): Eukaryota > Metazoa > Chordata > Aves > Passeriformes > Passerellidae > Melospiza > Melospiza georgiana. The sequence goes on along the minus strand of NC_080449.1, from coordinate 4,721,229 downwards.
TTTTGTTCCTGAGGCCTCTCAGATTCTCAGGAGGAAAAATCCTAATGAAAGGATTTTTCATAAAAGATGTCTGTGACTGGAATCCTTTTGGTTGGGGGAGTTTTGTCCTGATGGTTGCGGGAATTGTGTGCAAGGGGAAGACCCAGAGGTGCTGTCAAAGGTTGGATGGGCTGTGATGGAAAGGCCCTGAATTGAACAGTCGCAGAATGGTTTGTGCTGGAAGGGAGCTCAAGGTCCTTTAGTGACACCCCTGCCATGGCACCTCCCACTGTCCCAGGCTGCTCCAGCCCTGTCCAGCCTGGCCTTGGGCACTGCCAGGGATCCAGGGGCAGCTCCTGCCTGCATCTGGCACAATTGCAAGACAATTTCTCTGACAATTACAAGACTCAGGACAATTTCTTCAGGGATTCAACAAAGCGGGGCCTGTTCAGACAGATTTGAGCCCTGCCTGTGATGCAATAAGGAGATAAACTGTCCCTAAATCTAAAATTATCTATTCTCCACCTGATCTACCACCATGCCTCTGTCCTGCAGCATGTCCCCATAAGCCATAGTGTTTATGTGAGACAGCCAGTGAAAGAGATTACTAAAAAGAGGGAAATATAAATTTTTATGTAAAACTTTTTTTTTTTTTCTGGGCTTGTTTTGTTTACCTTTAAAAGATTGAGGTAGGGGTTTTTTTTCAGTATTTCATTGGAATTAGAAAAATCCTATCAGCACCAAAACCAGGCAGGACCAAACAGAGTTCACCTCCGCATTCTTCATCCAAAAACCTGAGGAATCCCTGTCATATCACTGGATTTTGCACTCCCTCACCATGACTCAGGTGTGAATTCAGAAGGTGTTTGATGCAGCAAACAGGTTTATGCGGCCATAGTTATTAACCCAGGATCCAGGAATGCTCCTGGTTCTGAGTGTGAGCCCTGGCAAAGCTCCCACTCTGGAGGAACCCAGCCTGACCCTGCTCAGCCCCTCCAGCTCCAGCTTCCATGTGGAGAAACCCAAGCCCGAGGCTGGGAATGCTCTGGGCTGTGCCTTGCAGGCCCCCAAGGGGGACAAGAAATGCAGTTTACTGCTGGGCACCAAGCATGCAGTGACATAATGGGAGTGTGAGTGACATTAACACCATTTCCTCGGGGCTGCCTTTCAACACTTCCTCTTCCATCTGGAGCTGGGAGCAAAGGCAGGGGGTTAGCCAGGGAAATGTGGGGGAGAGGAGGGAGGGCAGGATGTCTAGACACACTTTAGCACACGCTCAGGGCTGCTCAGGGCTAGGGAGCTGCCTGCTCATTGCTACAGGTGCAGAATTCGCGTCCAAGGCAGGCTGCTGATCTCACCCAAACCATCCAGGATCTTTGTGCAGGCTCTGCTTTGGTGCACAAATGGGAATGTTGGTGGCTCCCAACAGATGCCAGCAAGGAGTTCTTGCCTGGTAATCTCCACCTGCAGAGCTGCCTGATTGCTGGGTGGGCAAAAGCCAAACCTTTCCCTTCCACTTGCATAGGAATCTCTTGGCTGGGAGTCTCCTGCATTTTCTACAATAGATACTGAAAGCATTTTGGCTCTCTCTCCTTTAGCAGCCAACATGTTTTCAATGCTGCAGGAGAGAGAAGGGATTTATTTTTGCCAAGTCTTGTTCATAATGGGTCATCCTTAGCACAGACACTCTCCTGGAGTTTAACCTATAGGGGTTTTTCACCACATTCTTCTTCCCACATGGCTCTATAGAGGCCCTGTCATGGTTATTTATGTATTTTGGACCTCTCAATAGATAACCATTTTAATCAATAACCATGGTTATTTGTGTCTTCCTTCCCCATCTCTCTCCCATCACAGCCTGGTTTTTACCAGGGACCATCTCCAGGCAGGAAACAAAACACTCTAAAGAGACAGCATGGTGTTGTTCCTCCTCCTGTAGGAGCTCCTCAGGTGGACTCTGAATTCTGCACAGCTCCTGGCCAAGGCTCAGAGCAGTAGGAAAATAAAAACCCCACGGATTTCACATCTACTCCATCTGTGTGACTTGCTTTTCAGGGTCACATTTTCTCTTCATATTTTGATCCTCCTGTTTGTGCCTGGAGAATTTGGCCTCAGAAGAGGATCTGGAACTCGTGTCACCTGCAGCTGATGAAGGACACTCAGCAGTTTCTGATCTCTGTGCACATCCAAACCCGTCATCCTATGGCCAGGCACAGAACATGCTCACAGGGAGCATTCCCAGCACAGAGACAGCTGAGGTGAAGGTGATCCCTTAGGTTTTTATATTTTCCCTACCTTTATAACCCTGCAGTTCTTTGGTGGATAACTCCAAACTCCACACCCAGTGTGAGCTGCTGCTTCCCCATTTTGGGCAGACACAACAATTCCTCTCCAGGCCTGGCAATCAAGGACACCTCACTGCCTCAGGCCCCAGAGATGGAAACAAAAGTGAGTTTGGGGAGGAGCAAACTTGGGGTCAATTACTTCATTAGCTGAAGCTGTAATTGGCAGATTAACCCCCAATATGCAAATGGACCAAAATTATAAAAGTGTGAAACCTGTGACCCATTATCCATTTTGGGTGTAGCCCCTGGGGGGCTTTGTCTGCCTGAAATGTACCTGAAGGCTCTTCAATAAATATATCTGCTTGTTATTGCCTTAATTATGTCTGGCCTCTGGTTTTAGGTAGCCCCAAAAGGCATCAGAAGGAGAATAATCATCATCCCAGCCCAAGAACTCCTCAGGCCCTAAGGTGTCAACACAAAGTGTGTGTCAGACATTCTGGGTGGGTCCAGTGAAACAACACAACTGCAGTTCCTGAGGGGATTTTTAGGTGACACCACACTATAAATAATAAATAGCAACAACAGAGACATTTAGAGAAATACATAACCATACTTCAGTTCCTCTTACATTATTTATTCATTATCATCGGGCAGTGAACTCAGCAATGAAAAACACAATTACACACACCCTGTGTTTTGCCAAAAATCTCAAAGTGCAATGAATTTCTTTGTATATTTCACTGCTATTTCACTGCTGTTCCTACTGAATTAAATTACTCAGCTGATATGTTTTCATCATGTCTTACAGGCAAGGCAAGTGCTTTCAGTCTCTGAGTAGCACTTGGATTTTAAGAGCTGGAAGACTCAAATCATGTTTCTGTCATTAGCTATTAACTGTCCATCTGTGGCTGGGAGCCTGTGTGTTGAAGCAACAAAATTCCTTCTGGTTTTGAGTGAAATATCTGTGACTGCTGCAGTCTGAATGATCTCAAAAAGTTTCATTTTTCCACAGAAGAGAGAGAATAACACCATGCCCACACCTCCCACAGGTAACACACCACTGAAGGATAATCAACACTCAGAGCATTCACAGCTTTCCCTGCTTTTTTTGCATTATGTGACAGGATGAACGTGGTCCCCATGAAACTGGGAGAGAATTGTATTTCACTCACAGTTCAGAAAAGGCAGAATGACAGGCTCTCCCCTGCTGGAAGTCTGCAGTGAAATCAAACGCAAGTCAGCGAGTCTGTTGCTTGAATTTCCTTGTTCAGCCACGCATGGGGATGCCCCTGCACAGCTGCTTTTCCTCTCACACTTTCCCTGTTAAAAATGCAGAATCATTCCACAGTGGTGATGGTGTGAATCACAGGAGGGTTTGGGTTGGAAGGATCCATAAAGATCATCCCCTTCCAACCCCAACTAGGGGCAGGGAGGCCACTCACCCGATCAGTGATATTATATTATATTATATTATATTATATTATATTATATTATATTATATTATATTATATTATATTATATTATATTATTTCTGAGAACATGTAGTCAGATTCATCTCTTCCCTCATCCTGGGGACTTCACAAACTCCACACCCATCCATCACCATGGCCTCCCTCACACAGCTCCGTGAGGAAATCCTCCTAATTTTTGTATTAAGGAGAAAGCAAGTACCAGCTTAGAGATGGAGGTGCTAATTGTGGCCCATCAGCAGCCAGAAGAAACAATTCCTGCAGGATCACACCCAATAATTTCCCGTGGCTGCCCTTCAGAGGAAGAGGCATTCCCTCAGTGGTGCTGACAGCTGCTAATAAGACAGAAAACACTCAGAGGCTGACCATTAACGCTGCCAGCTGAGGAGCTGGGCATTCACATCTCTGGCACAGCTGCGTCTGGGATATTTGTTTGCTGGAGAAGCAGGAGAGGAGACACTGGAGTGCCCTGCAGGCAGGAAAAGGGGATAAAATGAGTTACCATGCATGGTGAGAGGAAGGCTGGGAGGAGCAGCACAGCTCTGAGAGGGTCATTTCTAGCCCAGAGCTGCCCGGAGGTTTATGGACTGTGCTGCTGAAGATCAAAGATAAAGAATAGCCATCGCTGGTGTTATGATGAGGCTGTTGGAGCAGGGATACCCCTGCTGGGTACCTCAGTGCTGATACTCACTCTTCAAGAAGGAACTCTGCCTCCTGGTGTTTGCACTGACCATCACAGGACGGCGGGGGCTGGAAAGGAGTTGTGAAGGTTCCTGATCCAAGCTCCCATTCAGCTGTAGGATTATTGCCAGAACTAGAGCAGGACAGCCAAGGCTGAGCCCTGGGGACAGCTGTGGCACAACCTCTGACCTGCTCAGTGCTGCAGCATCTTCTCAGGGAGGATTTTCCCCCATGCCCAAGACAAACACCCACATCACAGCTTTCATACTCACACAGAAGGAACCAAAGAAAGCAGATTTGGTCCCCTGACTGTGCCCATTTATCTGAATTTAAGACCTCAGACCCAGTTCTGGGTACTCCTCCCTGCAGCTCTGGTGCTTCCCCACTCACAGCAGCCACAGCAGAGAGGTGAACTGGGGACTTAACCCTGCACAGTGCCAGAAGTGTGTGCCCTGCAGAACAGCTGTTTCCAATCCCATCCCAATGCCATGAACCTTCCTAGGGACAAACAGCCTCCTCCACAGCCTGTTATTGTTCCTTAAACTCCTGACAAAGTCTGGGGCTGTCAGTGCTTTTCCAAGCTTTACCAGCAAACCCAAAACTGTGGCTAATCCCCTCCTTTGTGACACTTCCACTGGGGATATTCTGTCACAAGGAGCTGGTATTAAGTAAGGAAAAAGTCCAGAATGCTGTGTCGGGTGCTGGGGCACATTGTGGATGCACAGAGTGCTCAAACACAGCTCCAGGTCTGGCTGGAATCAGAACATTCCTGCCCTGAGCTGGCAGCTCCCCTCTGTCTCCTCCTGCAAGACCCTGACTGACCCCAGCCCCATCCCATCTCCCTCCTTGGCTTTACCCAGCCAGTGTTTTGAGACACAAATAAGCTGTCTTGTTAGCTGGAGGTTCCAAAAAGAAGAGAAAAACTTGCTGCATCAGTCAAATTCCTGAACTCCTCTTTCTCTAAGCTGTAGCTGGGCAAGCATCCATAGAGCCCAGGAGCGAGACAGCAAAAAGGAGCAGGGAAGGAGGGAAGGAAGGGGCCAGGGGAGGACACAAAAAGTTATGAACTAAAATTATGAAATGGAGAGGAAAGGGTAAAGTCTGGTGAAGGGGGAAAGGAATAAAGAAGGAAGACAAGGAGAAACTCTAAGAAAAGTGGCACATGGTGTCTGCCTGGAGAGTCAGCATAGATTTAGATTTTACTGTTAGAGGGGGGAATCAATGGCTGGCCCCACGCCTCATGCTGGCAGCCTCTGCTGTTCTGATCTCAGGACCAGCATCTGTCAGCAATTTTCAAGAGGAACCATTAGAAATCACAATGTTTAACAGTTTGTCTTGGCCCCCTGGAATTTTACCACCCCCATCAGCTACCGAAAAAAAAAAAAAAAAAAAAAAAAAAAAAGAAAAAGCAGGGGGTTGGAAGGAGGAGAGGGGAGGAGGAAGGGAAAACAAAATGGTACTTGTGAGATTTAATGTGTGCCTTCCCCTTTCCCCCCCTGCTTGTTTTCCACATCCGCAGAGGTGATCTATGGTTGGTGGGGCTGGCCTCACTCCTGGCCGCTCCAACGGGTGCTGGATGGGAGCAGAGCTGGCTGGGGACTCCCTGTGAGCAGAACCCAGGCCTGTCTGCTGGGGAGCCCTGCAGGAAGCACAGCAGACCCCGAGATTTACAGCAAAGTGCTCCTGACACCAGAGTGACTCCTGGGCACCTCACACACAAACCCGGCCGAGAGAGACGCGGCCTTTCCCAGCAGTGCCTCAGTCACTTGGCTACCAGCAGATGATTTATTCCATCTGTTCTTCCCTGCACATCTCTAAATAGAGAGCCACAAAAGGCACTGTGGGGACTGAGGGAAGGGAAGAGCAGTTTCTCAAAGGGTTTTGGCAGAGCTGGCCCCGTGTGGTGCTCCATGGAGGGGACACCCAACGCTCACAATCCAAAGGTTTTCAAAGGAAGTTCTTCAAAGGGCTGGTCCTGCTTGGCACTTATAAAACTGGTAAAAACAAGACTGAATGAGGGAGAACAAATGACTGTGGTGAGGTTTTGGCACTGCTAGCCCCGTGTGGTGTTCTATGGGCAGCTCTGGGGGGAGCACCCAACGCTCACAATCCAAAAGTTTTCAAAGGAAGCCTTCAAAGGGCTGGTCCTGCTTGGCACTGATGCAACTGGTAAAAACAAGACTGAATGAGGGAGAACAAATCACTGTGGTGAGGTTTTGGCAGAGCTGGCCCTGTGTGGTGTTCCATGGAGGGGACACCCAATGCTCACGATCCAAACGTTTTCAAAGGAAGCCTTCAAAGTGTTCGTCCTGCTTGGGACTGATAAAACTGGTAAAAACAGGACTGAATGAAGGAGAGCAAATCACTGTGGTGAGGTTTGAATGTGTTTTCTGCAGTGCCAGTGGAAGCCACTGTGCTGAAGGAGAGCCTGAGGTGGCAGCTGAAGGCTGGCCTGTCCCAGCACCGGGGGCTCTGTGCCCAGAGGCTCACAGGGACCACAATCAGGCAACTGGGCCATTTTCCTGCCTAAATCCAGCCCCAGGCATCTGGTGCTGCAGGGATTCCAAACTACATCAAAGGCTGGGTGGGATTTCACATCCAGACCTGAATTTTGATGCTGCCTCAACCTCTGCATGAGCTCAGTTTTATAATTCCAGCGAGGTGAGATCTGTTTGTGACCAGCTGGGTTGTGCAGGATGAACCTCACGTTTCAGTTCTTCCACAGACATAACTATGGGCTGGTTATGACTATTGGTCTTTAAGTATGTGATTTATATGGTTCTGGGAGATAATTTGTGGTTTATAGACTCAAAGACTCCAGTTTATACAGGCTCCATCAGGCCTTGCCAGGAAAGAAGAGAATTTGTAGAGTTCAGATGAGCCTCACCAGCTGGACATGTTGATTTTAAAGGTTCTTTCCAACCTAAATGATTCTGTGATCCAACATTACCTGTGAACAGAGGAGGAGAACCTGGATTTTGACTCACTCTCCTCAGAGAGAAGGAAATTGTACCTTGAGTTCCTGTTCCACAACAACAAAATGAATTTCCTCACAGAACCACTGACTTTCCAGTGGTAATTTGCTAGAAAAAAAGCTCAGGTTAAATAGAGACATTTGGGAAGTTACTCCTGGGCAGAAGGCCACATTATCGGTGTGATTTGATTTATTTTTTAGAGCATTTGGATCCCCTGTACAGGTCTCAGAGCAGCCCCAGGACCCCTGTCCAGCCCCTCTCTCCGGATCAGAGGTGAAGCCAGGTGGGCAGGCTGAGCCAGGAGTGACAGAGACACCCAGGGCAGGGATGTCCCTCGGCCTCTGCTGAGTTCACAGCGACTCAAAGCCCTTCCAAACACAAAAGCCAAAGGAGTTTTGAGACCTTCCAGGCAGAAGAGAGCGAAATGAGTTTTTCAGATCCCCTGGACACTCAAAGGGAGTGCAAACACAATGTGACCTGCAGCATTTCAGAGCCTGCATTCCAGCAGCACCATAACAAAATGCAGGTTATTTAATGTCATTCACACCAGGCACAGGGTGACAGACATGGGCAGAGAGGTTTAATCAGACTAAAACCAAGCAGTTGGCATTGTCTTGGCTGTCAGATCTTGATCTGCCTGCACATGGCATTTGCAGTCCAGCCAAGTTTTAGAAAATGCCTTTAATGAGCTAAACCAAGCTTGGCTACCTTTGACATTGTCTAGATTACCAGAGAGAAAATGTAGGGTTCAGATTACTGAAAAGGTAAGTCCTTATTTGATACATTTTGTTCATATTTGAAAGATTGCACCAAGTTTTATTACTCAGTTCTATCCCTATTTTCACAGTCAATCAGCTAAATAAGTTGTCTTTTAATTTTTTTTTCTTTCCTTTGGAAGAAAAAAAATATTTCCTGATTAAAATGACATGATTCAGGATTTTAGCAAGAAGCAGAGAAATCTTAGCATCTGTTTTCACATTGCCTTGACAGGGACGGTCATCAATTAAGGATCTTATTAAAAGTGTCTCCTCCTGCATTATATCAAATCCTGGTGATTCTGCTGAAAGTTGAAAATGTGCACACATGGCAACCACAGACTCGGAGTCCAAAGGTGATGGAGCTGTCAGGAAAGCAAGGAATACATTCTGGATTAGCTGCAGAGGAGATGGGTCATGGAAACTAGGAGAGACTGTGGCAGCTTGGCCAGTGCCTAGGAACACTTCGGGTCCAAGTCTCTTGGAGTGTTTACTGGGGAAGTACAAAATATTCTCCAAATCCCAGCCAGCGACTTTTAAATTAATCTGTTGCTTTTTCCATGTTTAATTTGCTTTAACTGCCTTGCTTGATTGAGCATGGCTTATTTTTTTAGTTCACTTTGGGTATCTGACAATCCAGGTGCTTCCCACTGCTGCAGTTGGAAGAGTTAGGGTACCTTAGAGAATCAATCAGCTTATTTGGGCACAGGGAAAAACCAAAAATTAAAAAAGTAAATTATAATTAAAAAAAAATAAAGTTTGGGTTTCTCAGCTTTGTTTTTGTCACCTCAAAAAGGTGTGAAAGCATTTGCAGGAGATTGTATGAACAGAGAGCTGGATTATGTATCCCAGATCCCTGGACCTGGTCTGTTCACCTCTTGCCCTTGGACCAGCCTTTGAGCCCTGAGCCATCAGGGAGGGATTCCAGCACAACCACCCTGCTTTACTCCAGGCAGAACCTTGGCCCATCAGGTCATTCCTGCCCAAACTCCTTGTTTAAATCATTAATCCCCCATAAACACCTGCCCTGGTTTCAGGGGTGTGCAGTGCCTGCAGCGTTTGCAGCTCTCACCCCGCACAAACCTCTCTGTCCCTCTGGAGCTGTAAATGTTTGATTCCTTCCAGCAGCTCAGCCCTGGGACCAGCTCAGAGGACATTTCTGGGTGATGCTGTCATCTTTCCTGCAGCAAAACAAGTCCTTCAGAGCAGAAGATGAATTAATTCTCCTTGGAAGTTTTATGTAAGCTTTGGTTTGGAGGCAGCAGCGCTCAGCAGGGTGAGCCCAGGGATGCATCCAGCATTCCCTGCTGGGAAGAACCAAACCATTTCTTTGGGATTTCCTCAACTTGCCCTCCTCAGAACCACTTACTGAACATTCTCTGGTGCTGTGAGTTTGAGAGAGAAGCCTTAAAGAGCAGAAACAAATCTGCTGCAGAATACAGATGAATTTCAGCAGATGGAAGATGAATTTTCCCATCTGTACCAAGGCCCTGGGAAGAGTCCAGGAAAAGCAGGTGTATCTCATTTCAGGAGCACTCAAGTAAATAACAACCCCACTCTGGAACTAAAAGAAGGTTCCACAGAGCTGCAGCTGATGCCTGCAGATCATCAGGAGCTGATTTTTTGACCTTCCCGGATCACTAAGAGCAAATATTTATTTGAGTGTACAAGAATTAAGTCCCAGAATATCACTGGAAATCAGGGATGCTGGTTAAGTTTTCTGTCCTTTAGAAACTTCTATGAATTCCTGGCTGTACAGGATAAATTGTTTGGTCATTTCTTCAATTTATGTGTACTTCTAATGGTTTTAAGCAGGACAGTCCACCTTCTACTACAGGGAGAAGTGACTTGCAGTGGGAAAATCCTGTTTTTTCACATCTCAGACTGAGGAGGATGAAAAGAGCAGGACAAAGACCAGCATCACATGACCTCTATGTGTATTCCAGAATGAATCTTTGACTCCAACAAAATTGCAACAATTTCAATATTTTGACAATATATTCATCTGTACAGACACATCCTCATTATGGGGTTAGTGTAGGTGAGCAGCACCAAGGTTAATTTAGCTTTGGTAAAAAGAGTCACCCTGACAAGCGGCCTGTGCATTCCCTGGGTGTGTTTCTGGGATAACTGGAGCCATTTCCTGGAGGGGTCCACTCCACAGACAGTGAGTGCTGCCATGAAGATACCACCAAATGCCACAGTTGGTTACAAGATGTACATGGGGCTGTGTGTTCTGTCACCATCAGTCAGAGCTGGGGCAGCTCTCTGCTGTCCATGGGGCAGTTGTTTCTTTATCTCTCCCACACCAACCCTCCCTCCAGGAGATCTCTGCTGTCCATGGCCACTGAGTGTCCCTGCAGGGCTGATCCAACCCCAGCATCCCATGGGGAGATGCTCCGCCCAGGGGAGGAGCCAAGCATTCCTGCCTGGATCCAATCTGAGCCTGGCACAGCACAGCAGCCTTTGCCCCCTGCACTGCCAGAGGAGCAGCTTTCTGCTGCCCTGCATGGCCAGAGGGAGCCCAGGCCCATCTGCAGCAGCCCTGGAGCTGCAGAGGAAAACTCCCCCCTTGTGCAGGATCCCTGCTGCAGCAGAGCCACAGCTGGGGCTGCAGGAGGGCTGAGCCCCCCTGGGATGGGGCTGGGACACCGCCCTGACACACAGGGGGTCAACTCCTATTCTCACTCTGGCAGTGGTTTGTTTTCTTTTTTTGTGCTATTGCATTTGTATTTTTTATTTTCCTAGTAAAGAACTGTTATTCCTCCTCCCATATCTTTGCCTGAGAGCCCCTTAATTTCAAAATGATAATAATTTGGAGGGAGGGGTTTACATTTTCAATATCAAGAGAGGCTCCTGCCTTCCTTAGCAGACACCTGGCTTTTCAAACCAAAACACACAGTTAGCCTCAAATCTCACCAAGCAACAGCCAATCACTGCATTAGAGCAGGAAAAAATTCTTCACCAAAAGGAGTGTCCAGCTCTGGAAGAGACTGCCCAGGGCAGTGCTTGAGTCACCATCCCTGGAGGTGCTTGAAAGCCATGGAGATGTTGCTGCTGGGGACATGGATTAGGGTGGACTTGGCAGTGCTGGGGGAATTTGGTGATTTGATGATCTCAAAGGTCTTTTCCAACCTAAACAATTCTATGGCTCTACGACATTTGAAAAATATGTCTTTGAGATCACAAGGCTTTGCCATGCCCCACTCTCACTTCTCTTTTATGGATTCAACTGCAAGTGTGTTGAATCACCAAGACATCCTAAACTATTTTATAACATGCTCAGAAAATTCAGTGGAAGGAAAGAAAGCATCATGGCAGTGGGAACCACAGTTTAAGTTATTCCTTTTCCCTGGAAATTATTGGTCAGGTTGTGTCTCCCAGACAGAAATTGTGCTGTTGCTGTCCTGCTCTTCCCAAAACCACAGCGTGGTCCCCATACAGAGGAGACTTGGATGGGTATGAGAGCAGGAGGCAGAAGGAGCCTGGAAAAAAAGAACATCAATTCTCAGAGTAAACTGCACTGATTACTGACTCACAAACCATCATCAAAAATGAACAAATCTCTCCTTATACTGGGAGAATAAGCAAAAAATGGCTGGACAGGATGTGCTTAAAGTGCTCTCTGGTTGGGACTTTCATGCCCTCCATTTCCCCACAATCCCTCCCTGCCCTACACCCACACAAACCTTTGCTACATTGTGATGTCTAAAAATATAGACATGAATTGTCAGATTATTGTTATTTTAGTGGAAATCACGATTTCCTTGTTGTGGTCACAACTATAAGCATCTCTAAGAAAACATTTAAAGCTCTGGCTGAGGTTTGGGTTTGAAATGAAGGAACTGGAAGTGAAGAGAGGTCCTGGCCAAAGTCAACCAAGACAAGAGGGAGTGAAGGAATGTAAAAGAGTCTGGAAAAGTTGAGCTGCATGGAGCTTAGAGTCCAGAAAGTGCTGGGCATGCAGACTGGGATTTTTTATACATCAGACAGTTGAGTTAAAACTTCAGTTCTATCCTTTAAACCCCTTTTTGCCCATTTCATGATGAACATCAGCACTAAAGAAGTCTAAATGAAATTTAGAGCTGCCCTAATTTTGGAGCTGCCCTAAGGAGTGTGACCCCCACCAATGCCCAGACTTGGAGTAGTTTGATTTCTGAGAACTGCCCACCATAATTTGGGCCACAGTGGCACAGAGGAAGGAGAGACACTGCCTTGTCAGCCCTGAGGCATTGCCAGCCCTTGCACACAGCATTTCTTGGAAGGGGAAAACACCACAGCACAACCGCGTGTACTCAAAATTGTCATTAAAGAAATCCACCCTGCTGGCAGCCAAGAACACAAACCCAAAATCACAGGCTTGACTTTGAGTCAGGGCGTTTTGATAAAACATGAAAACCAACTGATTTCTGCAGAGGGAGAAGCTAAAGATAGATCTGAGCAAATTCACAACATCAGCAGCATTCAAGGCTGGACAGCCTGGCTGGAAACCTCTTTCCAAGGAGAGACAGGAGTGTGCAGGAGCTCAGCTCCTTCAGATTTACCTCTCCCACAGGCCCCAACTTCCAAATACCTCCAAGAAAAGCTGTTTGTGAAATGCTTTGCACTTTGGTGCTGAAGGATGTCACAGCCCCAGAGCTCCCAGACAGGCTGGCTTCAGAAAGTCCCTCTGAAAAGGAGTTCCAGCGGCAAATGCTGCCCAGGGAAGACGTGGAGGAGGGCAGTGGAAAATGTTGCCTATAGAAGGAGCAAAATTAGATTGAAACAGTAACAGTCTTACTGTAAAAGAGAATGGAAAGGAAAATCTGCAAGTCAATGAGAGAATTCACAGGGATAAATAGAAAAGGGCAGATGTCAATGAGTCACTGCTCACTCAGAGAAATCAGCCTTTTGCCTTTTCTTTGAGTCACTGGCACGTCCTGCAGCAGCAGCAGAGGCAGCAGCGACCTCTTTACATGAACCATTTTTAACAATTCATTACTCATATGGTCCTCCAGTCCTTTAAAAGCTCTGTGAAGGATTGAAGCACACATCATCCCTCACCCATGCTATTCCCCACCTGGAACACTGGCTGGGGGCAGCCCTTGGATGTGAGGGAATCTGTCAGAGGGCAGGTTTGGGGCTCACAAGGATTCCCATACCTGCAGTCCTTGATGGGTGCTCTGGGAGTGACCCTGCAACATTCAGGAGTCACCAGCAAAAAAAATCAAAAAATACCACAAAAACAACTGGCTGGGCCAAAAACGCCTCCAAAAAATGTGTGAAGTTCTTGTCAGCTCCACCATAAAACACCAACCCCTCACTTTCAGTCCACTGCAGGAGTTCTTAATAAAGCTGTGAAAAATGTGTTCCTCAGAGGGACACAAACATCCAGAGGTGCTCTGGGGTCCAGATGTGAAGCTATAGGGTCATAGCAAGGGGAGAGAAAAGCACACAACATGAAGCATCACAAACTGCTTCTCAGCTTCCAGGCAAGGTGGTCTGGCCCAGCAGCCTGGTGCTAAGCCCTTAATCTACAGACTGCAGTTTTACATCTGTCAGTGTTTTTTGGGGGCTCATTTTCCCTTGCAGGATGATTTCAGGCTGCAGGATAAGTTATGTATAGCATGTGGAGCTGTGTATGCAGCACAGAATCAAGTGGCATGTAAAGAATGCAGTCAGGAGAAGGAACTTATTGGAATCACATGGGATTTTTAGATTGCATGTTCCAGGCCAGCTTCCATCAGCCCCACTCCCTTATTTTTCAGTCTGGTTATCAGAAATCATCTCAAGGTTCCTCTGTCTGCCAGATTTGTGCGTGACTGTTCCCCTGCACATCTTGCTACAAGGGACAGTCAGTCCCAGGGCATCTTTGGGCTACAAATGGATTTAACCTCAAACCAATGTAATTTCTTTTTTTTGCAGGGCTTTTTCCTACCCTGCAATCATGCTTAGCTTCTTTCCCAGGACCATGACTTGGTGATGTCAGAGAAAGGAGCAATTTCTGATTCAGCAGGGCAGGCTGTGGTACCCACTAGCTCTCACACTGCCATCACTCCAGACTGCAGGAAAGAGGCACTAAAAATGAAATCAGGATAAAATCCTGAATGCAGATCCTCAAAAATAGAACTGCTTCCATTCCAGAAGTCACTCCACAGGTTGTGAGAAATGAGCAGGGGGTGTCAGAGGGAATTAGGATAGGAGAAGATAGTTCTGTTATTGATTTGATATTGATTTAAAAAATTAAGAGCCATAAGAGAGAAACAAAAGATGTTTTGCTGTTCATACATGAGCTGGACCTGTGTTTTGCAAAGGAGAAGGCTTCAGTCTCAAGGCTTGCTGAAATGAGGCATTTCTGACATGAATTTATCAGTGTTGCTTTGCCCAGTGAAGCAGTAACAGCTCCTTCCTCTTACAGAACAGCTCTGCTTATGGAGGAGAAATATTGACACAGAGAAATGTGATTTGAAAAAGTGACATGGGAAGGTGAATAGAATAAAAGTTAAGAGTTGTTTGCACACTCTCAACCTGTCTAACCATCCATAATCCAGCCATGCTGTCAAACACATGACGCAAATGACTTCTGAAATGAAGGAGTGATATCAAATTCCTTTGAAACCCAGTTCTAAGCCCAGGAATGGTGCTGTGTGCCTGGTGAGGGGGTCATTTGTGAAACATCCTGGGCAGAGACATTTAGTTGGACGCTTCTCAGAGAAGGCAGTGTTATGGTTGCTATTTCAGAAAAGGGTGTATCTAAGGTTTGGTAAGAATATTCAGGGGACAGCTGGATCCTTTGAAAGACTCTGGAAGAAGAAAAAATGAGGCAGAAGTTGGGCAAAAGAGATTCTTTCCACATCAGAACTGCACTAAACTCCTCCTGGTGCTCACACTGGGTGAGAGATTCAACCCAGAGAAAAGGGTCTGCTCCCAACTGAGCCCTCCAGGCAGAGCAAGGGAATTGTTGTTGGGGTTAGCACTTAGTTACTCCCTCCTACAAACTGACAAACATCAGCCCAGACTTGTAATTGCTTTCAAACTTCAGCCAGCTGCCATGGGGAAGAGGTTGGAAGACCATAAATATTGGCTGACAAAACACTGGAACGGATCCAGGCTCCTACGCAGAGGAACATGTTGGGTAAGAGCTCCCTGTGACTTGGTTCTGACTAGAAATGAGTTTTATCCTGATTTTTCAAGCTCTTCACAGCCTTGGGTGCTGGAGAAAATAGAAAAGTTTGGGAATCTTGCAAATAGTCAAGCACGTCCCAAGGTTCCTGGGGAATCAGCCGCATTTGCCCACTTTGCTCAGGATTTATGGACCCAGCAGCTGAATGGGCAGGAGCTTTAGTCAGATCTTCACACTAAGTCTCCATTCTCAAGGAGTAAAATTTTACATGGAAAGATGGAAATGAAACTAAAACGAAGCCTGCTCTATGTCATGGATGTTATCAGCCTCACTGGGTTGAAAGAAGAAATTATTCCACCACACCACACCATCACCTACTCTGAATCAGCACCTAGAAGGTGAAACTTTCCCCACAGGTCAAACCACTGGTGAAGATGGATATTTTGAAGATCAAAATACAAACATAACCAAACTAGGAATGTTTTGCATTCAAATGTGGTTGGAATACCAGGTTGGAAGAGCAGCTGTGCAAACACTGTGGCTGTGAGTTGGAAATTGCTCTGTGCTCATTAAAGCACTCTCTGGAGACAAGGATCTCCGTGGCAGGATTGTCCCCAACAAATCCATATTTGTGGAAGGAATGGACTGCAGGAGGGACAGGTAGTAAGACGCAGCTTTCACTTCTAAGTAACTGCACTGACTGTGCATTGGGAAATAATTGATTTGCTGAACAATGAGCCAAAGGTCTCCTTGGGCTGTTTTGGGGGAAAATGCTCACATCAGCTCAAAGGCCTCAGTCACAGCCTCACAATACATTCTGTTAATAAATGCAGAGGTCACCTCTAGGCCAGCATGGAATGAGCCTCTTGGGGTGAGCAATATTTTATTAACAAACACCCAGTGATTTATCCCTTCTGCAAACAGGCTGAGCTTTGGGTCTCCAGGACCAGCCCAACACCTTTGATCTTACCTGAGTGCAAAGCCAACAAAAACCTTTCCTGGATTTGGAGTTCTTGCCTTTGAACAAGGGAGTGTCTGAGGCTACTGAGCCCCAGCTGAAAGCACTCTCGGCTCTCATCTGCCCACAATTTAATTGCTATTTCAGTTAAAGCAGATTAGTTGCAAACTCGAGTTTAATTTAAGGTTACCAGGGAAAGAATCAACCGCAATCAGTGGTAATTTATGAAACAAATTAATTGCTTCATTGCTAGAGCACTGCATAACATATTTGATCCAGCCTTGCCTCAACTATTTATCAGTAGTTTTAAACCAAACAAAACGCAGGTTCTCTGAAGAGCTCTTCAGGCTCTGCACTCCCACCTTTCCACTGTTTTCATTTCACTCTGTTTCCATGGCCACCGTTATCTCTTAAAATCATTTGGACTCATCAGTTCTTCCCCACACAGGAGTCCATACACTAAAGAGGTGGGTTAGTCATGGCTTTAAAGGCTTAGGAATTAAAAACCCAAAGAGCAGACAGCAAGGTGTTATCACTGAGGGGAACAGTGGGACTGGCATTGGGGTATGGAACCAGACAGTGCAAGGCACGGAAACACAGGCAGGATTTTTACCTTTCTGCCCTATTTGTTTTGTTTTGATGTCCAGACTGAATACTGAGATTGATGCCTTGTGAAGGCTGACCTAAAACAAAGGCTAGATGGAGTTAAAGAACAAAGTACAGATTTATTAAAAGGCCTCAATGGATCCACCTTGGGCAGCACAAGAGCCCAGCCAGGGCTGCACCCAAGATGAACCAAAATGGCCCCAAAATGCACGGCCGGGCACGGGGTCTGCCACTGTGATCAGTTCTGCTCCATTTGCACCTTGCAGTTCATTGTCCCATTCCAGCTCTAGCCCAGGCAGTCCCACCCTGCTTGTTTTTCTCTCTCCAGCCCACGGTGTTTGTGCTCCTGGGCTGAGATTTGGGTCATTTGTCCTTGGTGCCCAGCTGGAGCAGGAATTGTTTTGTCTCCCTGCTCTGTGCACAGAGCTCACCATCCCCTGATATGAACCCAGACCCACACACTAAAGCAGCACAGAATGTGAAAAATAGAAAAGCTCAAACCCGAGGCATTGGGATGACTCACGGTGCCCCTTGCTGATTAAGAAAACAACAGAAAACTCAAAGCTGTTAATTCATGTGCCACATGAAAGCAGACACTTTAATAAGCGTTCATTCAAATTTCTGAGAGTATTCTTGAAGTGAGTGACCAACACAACCCCTTCAGTACCTCCAGTCCTTCCTCAAGAAGCATCAAACTCACCTTGTTCTGCTGACATCTTTGCAGAAGAAGGAATATTTGGGGTACTTTAGTAATACCTGAAGAAAACCTGCAGAGCTGATTTCTTACAACAGCTCTAACTGAGCTTGGTGATTAGGAGGAGTCTTTAAGCCGTCTTTTAAAAAAAGAGCCTTCTCAGCTCATCTCCTTATCATTGTCATGTCCTACTTTTAATTCAAAAGATTAAAGCATGAGAAAACAGACACAGAGAAGGCAGGGAGGAGAAATTTTATAGGAACCTTTCTTATCCACAATATTTTACCTAGAAAGGGAGTTGCCTCTTCTCCTTGTCACCTTCTGACTCTCTGTCTACATATCTCTCCATCATTTTTAAAATCACTACAGTGGAAATGAGCAAAGTAGCTCCTCTATTTCTTTCTGGACTTAAACTACTGGGAGTCACTGTGAATGTTCTCAGTGTCACTGGAAATGAACTCAGTGAAATATTTCCATGTCCTTCACATCAGCATTTGGTGGTGGGAACAGCATAGCCAGGGAAATAAGGAATTGCAGGAGCTGGTTTGTGCTGGCCTTGGCTTTTCTGTGTCTGGGAAGATGATTATGGTTCTAGGGAGTGTTCCGGAGCCCTCCATCTCTGAGTATTGGTGAACCTTCCCCTCCCAAAGAAACTCCCCAGGAAGAAAAATAGATCAGGAAAAGAAAGATCTTTCTAACAAAGACTTGGTAGAAAAAACCCAACATTACCAAGGCAGAGATCTTAGAATATCCTGGTTGTAAAGGATCCACTAGAGATGAGTGAAAGACCTTCCTTCCTTCCTTCCTTCCTTCCTTCCTTCCTTCCTTCCTTCCTTCCTTCCTTCCTTCCTTCCTTCCTTCCTTCCTTCCTTCCTTCCTTCCTTCCTTCCTTCCTTCCTTCCTGCCTTCCTTCCTGCCTTCCTTCCTGCCTTCCTGCCCTCCACCACTTCCTTCCGCCACTTCCTTCCGCCCCTTCCTTCCTTCCACCACTTCCTTCCGCCACTTCCTTCCGCCACTTCCTTCCGCCACTTCCTTCCGCCACTTCCTTCCGCCACTTCCTTCCTTCCTTCCGCCACTTCCTTCCCTCCCTTCCTCCCTCCCTTCACAAATCCTACTAGAAAGATGCATCAGTCCAGTTCCTGTCTGTAACCAATTTTCCTTCTTCACAGCTTCTGAGTTCCCTTTCACTCTGCCATGACCACACCCCCCTCACTCCCTATTCCAAAATATTTCATTTGTTTAAAAAAAAAAACCTCAGAAATGCCCTGCACTGAATTTCTACTGCACAACAATAAGAACTTTTAGGCTTCTACTTCATTTCTAGGAAGACCCACATGCTGCACGAGGAAGGATTTCCTGGAAGAGATGAGCTCATGGCTCAGACAATTGGAAGCAGACTTAGGCTGCAATCAGCTTCTGTCACCACCAAGCTGAGCTCAGTTATTTCAGCCAGGTGGCCACTTTTTGTGTGCTCCTGGTGTGCCCCAGCTGAGCTCCGTGGGAGCTGGGAATTAATAAATGCTCCAGATTTCTGGGAGAAAACAGCATTTGGGGATCTCTCAATAAGCAGCCAAAAGTTAGAGGTTATTCCATCCTGTGTCCTTGTTTCCCCATTCATCCCATGGTATCCAACACCAGGGAAAGGAATTTAAAAGGGGTTTGTATTTGCTAAAATGTTGTGATGGGTAGAGTAGGGAAATAAACTGAAAAACTCAGAGTGGATTTGATTGTTATAAATAAAGTATGTGACTTATCTAAGGTATAAAGAAAAATAAAATATAAGAAAGATAAAAAGATGAAATTCAGGTTACTTAGGAACTAATTCATACTTCTGCAAACTTCTGAAAGTTTGGCCTTGCATCTTTTAATGCACTTGCATAAAAATAGCACAAAAAATACTTGTGCAGGCAGAGCACTTTGATGGTAAAAGTAACTGTA
Organism: Melospiza georgiana; assembly: GCF_028018845.1. NCBI lineage: Eukaryota > Metazoa > Chordata > Aves > Passeriformes > Passerellidae > Melospiza > Melospiza georgiana. The sequence goes on along the minus strand of NC_080449.1, from coordinate 4,701,787 downwards.
GTGTAGCTAAATCTCATAGATAAATCCTAAATCTTCAGGCTTTAACACTTTAGGAAAACAAGGAAAGGTATCTCAACTCTCTTTTGTAGGTTTTACAATAAAGATTTTCTTTTAAAAGAAATATTCTCAGGCACAGTGGACAGAAGAGGAAGATGCTGACTGGGGAGTGGGGGCAGCAAAGCACATTTTAGGCCAGGAGGGAGGTTTGATTTGCTGCTCCATCACAGATTTCATATGCAGCCTTCTGAAAGCCAGAGTACCAAAGGCATGAAGGGGATTCAAATGACAGAGTTTGAGGTGCAGAGCTCTGTAACCCCAGCAGCCTCCTCCTGTCCTTCTGCACAGCTCAGGCCATGCATCAGTGCTGTCACCAGCTCCTCTCCTGAGGCTTCAGGCTGGTGCTGCCTTTGGAATCCATCCCCACCAGGACAGTCCAAGGCAGGGAGCCCTGTCAGGGATGTTTTGAAGCACAGAGTGTGGCATAGTCCCTGATCAGAGGGCTGCAGGCTGTCAAAGAGCTCAGTGCTGTGCCTGGAGAGTGTTGAGCCCCCCTTTCCCCTGCTCTGCAGATCCTCAGGGCACAGAGGAGCTCAATAAACATTCCAATTTTAAAATGTTTTCTTTCTCTCCTCCTCTCTGGAAGCAACACCTTACCACACAGTCTATAAAGACCTGAGTCAAATTTGAAGAGCTTTAAAGCTTTTCAGTATCTAAAATATGAATCTGTAGCAAAACTGAGAACCAGTCCAATCCCCACGCCCACACAGTGCTTGTGCTCCTGGCCTGCCTTCATAACACATTTATAAACCATTTTCTGTTTAGTAAACTCTGCTTGACAAATTACTTGACTTAAATTCCAGCATCTGAAATAACCAGCAGTTATTTCAAGAGATAAGGTAATGGCCTGCACACAAGGATATTAATCCTAATTATTTCTGATAACACCCTCCTTTGATATAGATGTTAATACTTAGCCAGCTGTGGTTAGTTTACCAAAAAGCAGAATTTCAAAACACTTCCTTACCCCAGTCAGCCCTTCTGACCTCAGATCTCTGCATCCCCAGACAACTTCCAGGATGTCAGTCCAAGCAAGTCTTCCTAAGTGCACCTCAGAGAGTGATCCCTGGATTGGTGCTTTCCATTGGAAGTACTCTGGGCTCTCTCAAAGGATCTTGGGGAAACACATCTGTGCTTTCCCTCTCTGAGTTAAGAAAGCTCATTAAAACATTCAATGAAACCCAAGAAGCCTGTTGGTTGCATTGCTTGCCAGTTTGTTAGGGAGGGTTGTTTGGTTTTTTTAAAATTATTTTTAATTTGTTGCTTTGTGTGCAGCAATCTAACAAAGTTTACAACCCCAAGTGCAAACATTTTCTATGCTGGCAGAACTCTTTTCTCATGCTTGTGACAGCTCAGTGACCTACTTTTGTTTGCTGGTGTGGCAGCCTCTGTGGTAGGAGGCCCAGCTGGGATGTCAGCAGTGCTGAGAGAGGGGTTGGGCTGAGTGACTAAAGCTGGATCACCTGTGACCAGCTGGGATTTAGAAGCCAACAGTGACAGGTGACAGTGCAGAGCCTGGGCTCAGATCTGGGAAGGCAACAATGCTATTTGGACCAGGTGTGGATCATCCTCCTTGATTGTCTGTGATGGTTAATTAACAAAACGCATCTTAAAGAAGAGCTGCAGCTTCACCACAGCAGGAATCTGACTTTCACAGGTTGCCAGTGCAGTCTTCTACTCAAGCTTGAGAGAGTGGAGAACAAAGCTTTCAGCCACAGCCCGTGGTATTTTCTGAGACCCCTGACGAGGGGAGGAGTGATAAATCTGACTCCATGTTCCTAGAAGACTAATTTATTAATTTATGATCTGTATTATATAAAATAATACTATTCTAAACAATAGAGAAAGAATACAGAGAGAAGGCTAGAAAGATACTAAAGAAAACTTGCGACTCCTTCCAAACAATCTCCAAACACATTCCAAAGCAGCAAACACAGGAGAAGCAATCAGATAATTATTGTTTTCATTTTTCTCTGAGGCTTGTCAGATTCCCAGGAGAAGAATCCTGAGTAAAGAGATTTCTCAGAAAATGTGATGGTGACAACAGCCAACACTGCTCTAGAAGCACATTAAGAAAGTCCAGCTTGACCTCCACATTTCTCCCTTCCCACATCTTTGCAGAATCCCTGCAGGCCTTGTGCATGCCTTAAATTCCCCCAAATTCTGAAGTTTGAATAGAACACTTTGAAGAATTGCCACATTTCTGAGAAAACCATCTTCCCATCCTTCAGAGAAATATATTGCACAACATGAATATTAACTAAGATGGAACCAATGAAGATACAGAAGGACAACGGGATTAATAATATGGTAGACAGTACTAACAAAGAAACAGGGGGTAAAAAATTGTGTAAATCTGCCTAGTGGACTCTCTCCATAGCGGTCACATCCTGATCTCTCTCCTCCTTGTAGGCAATTTTCTCTCAGTAATTAACAAATGGTGATCACCATTTTCTTGGTGACAACACAATTTCATCGAAATCCATGGATTTATGAAGGCATGACTTGGGATCACTCCGTGGCAAACACTCTGCTTCCTCTGGGTAAATATTATTAGAATGGTTGGGAGGAAGGAATGCCCTCTGAAAGGAAACGTGCTGCATCCAGGAAGAAGATTTTAAACTTGGCAGAATAATCTGCAGGAAGCTGTTACTTGTGCCAGACTTTATGCTATTGATTCAGTAAGGCAAACAAACCTTAGCTGGGTCTGTTTTCTTCACATCCTGACTCTCAGCTCAGGGAGACCAGTATGTCCAACAAGAAAGTGCTACAAGCTATGCCCCACTTGCCTTGCTCTGGGAGAAATTCCAGGGCTAGGAAATGTTCAGAGGCCAAAGCTGAAGGTTCCTCTGGAAAGGAGACTCTCTCCATCCCCATCAATATCACTGGGAATGCTGCTGCTAACAGAGACCTGTATTTGGCTCCTGGTGATAATTACCAATCCCTCAGCCTTTACTGCAGGCTGGGCTATCCCTGGTTTATGCCAATTATCCAGACCAGAAAACATCATTCTTACAAGGCTGGAATCAAGAGCTGCACTGGTCAGGACCCATAATACAGTGAACTATTTGCAAAAGAGTCCTTTGTAATCCTATTTTCTGCTGTTCTTCAAAGTATTCTTCCCCATGTCTGCCTCTCCTCTGGTGTGTGTGAATTTGTAATGGCTCTGGGAATGAACAGCTCAGCTTCAGCTGGGCCTTAAGGATGAAATCAAAGATCTTCCCCATATCAGCCACCAGGTAAATAACCTGCAAAACCACCCAAATCCAAGGTTCTGTGAGTCCTCTTTAAGTAAATAATCAAACCACTACACTTGGTAGTAGCTCTTCACTGCTTGTTGAGTTTGAGTTCACAGCTCTGTGACACCACAGCTTTCCTAAAGCATTAAATAGAACAAAGAACCCTAAAGACAGAGCCTATGGGAGCTAAACTCCTCTGAGGGGAGCAGCACAAAGGCTCCTCAATCCCTCCAATCCCACAGCACCTGCAGAGCCCCTGAGATACTGAGGGAGGGGGAGCAGACCCTTGGTTTGCTCAGTTACTGCAATTGCTACCTGGAAAACACGACAGGCTCAGATTTCCAGATCACCATGAAACTCTACTGATATCATTTCAGTGACCTCCATCACCCCAAAGGCAGAGACACAGAAGCTTATTCAGTAGTTTAATGTATGATAAAAAAGAGTAGGTACAGCTCAGATAGCTCTGAAATCCTATTACACATATTTTGGGATAAGAGGTGAAAGCTGAAGCCATTCAGGTGAAAAATGAATTGGCTGCCAAAATTCATCTTGTAACATAATCCAGTGCTGAACAAAGAGGAGATGTTTTTCTTCATATCTGTACATCCTTTCCCCATTTTTCTTGAGACCAGGGAATTCTGCAGGAGCAAGACTTTAAAGAGAAACTTTAATCTCCTTCACAAAGTTTCAATTATCATGTCTTAAATACTGAAAAGCCTTTTTATTAAGTTTTTATCACTTGTCCTGGTTATTCCTGTGATGAAGGACTTTAAATTTCTTCCCATATCACCCTTCAGGCAATCAGCACAGCATTACAGAGCTCTTTAGGGAATTAGATAGGGCCACACATCTGCACTAAGGAGCCAATAGTTAAATCAGATGTTTCGCTTTGTTCACTCTGTAAGTTTTACCTTCTGCTCGATGAGTTTCAGTTCCTGGTGCAGTGAAAAAACTCCATTTCACTGTGCAGGGTGGTTTTTAATTTTTCAGTAGAGAAATAAGATAATTTAAAAAATAATTTCATGTGCTTTCATCTTGAGGAGTATTCATTTCAAAATGAGAGGTAGTAAGAATTTCTGGCTAAATATATTATTATTTTGGCAGGTTTCAGCTAAAAAAAAACCCTTTTTAGATTGCAGAATTGTGGAGTTGTTTGGGATGGAAGGGATGTGAAAGCTCATCTCATCCCTGTCATGGCAGGGACACCTCCCAATGTCCCAGGGTGCCCTGTCCAGCCTGGCCTTGGGCACTGCCAGGGATCCAGGGGCAGCCACAGCTGCTCTGGGCACCCTGTGCCAGGGCCTCAGCACCCTCACAGGAAGAATTTCATCCCAATATCACATCCAACCCCGACCTCTGGCACCTTAAAGCCAATCCCTGTATCCTAGCACTCCAGGCCCTTGGAAATTGTCTCTCTCCATATTTCCTTTGGCTCCTTCAGGCTCTGGAAGGGCACAATTCAGTCACCCTGGATCTTCTCCTCTCCAAGCTGAACAATCCCAGCTGTCCCAGCCTCTCCTCCCAGCAGAGCTGCTCCATCCCCTGATCCCCCTGGTGCCTCCTTTGGATCTCTACAGCACGTGGACATTTCCATCCCTTACTGATGTGTCTTCCTCAAAGGAAAAGGAAGAGTCAGTTTTCCTCTTTCTTTTTCCTCTCAAAGAGTCAGTTCTACCTGAAAATCCATCCCCTTTCCTGCTCATTGTTTGGGCTTCATCCCTCCTTACGAAGTAAGACTTTGATAAAACAATGGCTTTGTTATGTTGCTTAAAAATGCTGGAGTCACATCCTCTCCCATGGGAGTGGCTTTCCCTACTGGCTCTTTGCAGGCAAGGAATGTCCCTCAGCTGCCCCACACACCATCCTGGACTTCACCAGCACTGAAATTTTCAGTTGTGTCTTACTCCTCCCTGTCCTAGGATGACGTTATGATGCTTCTATCCCCATTCATGTGTTCTGTTTATGCTGGATATCATGGTCTGTGCCTTCAAGACTGGCTCTGGAGAGTGAAAGTTTTGTGTTGGTTTTGCTATCAGCTGCTCCCCCATGTCTGGTGGGACACAGAGACAGGGCAGTGTGTGGTGCTGCTTTTGCTTTTCGCTTTGCTCTTGCTTCTGCTTTGCTCCTGCTTTTTGCTTCTGCTCATTACTTAGTTTAGCTAAGCAGTCTGAATTTTCCCTGGACTGTTTCTCCTTTCCATTTTTTGGACCTACTCGAACCTGCTCTGGACTGGGCCCTGGGAACACCGTCAGTTTGCACCCTGGGCCTAGCGGGGCCTACTCTGGACAGCAGCTGCCCCAGCACAGGAGGGACTGATAACAGAGCAACCACCCCCAGAGAGACTTTCTGAATTTGTCATCTTTTTCAGAACGGTGTCATCTGGTATTGTTCATTTTGTGTGCTGGGGGCTGTTGTGCCTGTTAAATAAACAGGTTCTTTGCACTTGTCTCCAAGGAATCCTTCCTGACCCGGTTGGGGGCATGGGGCCAGGTACGTTTGCTTTCTGGAGTGGCCCCCTTTGGAGGTTTTCTCCCAAATTTTCCCTAAACCAAGACACTCCCACACATCTTTCCCCCTTCCCCATTTCTTTTTTCCATTTTGTAACCCAGCTCTGACAAGGACATCCTTGTTTGCAGGAAAACCGCCGGCCACTGAACCCCCTTCAGGCAAAGCAATTCCTCTTGCTGTAAACTCATTTCCTCATGCTTTATTAACTTTTCCATCTCATGATGGAAGTGACCTGAGTGACAAAGGAGCCTCTCTTGTGCACAAACAGACACTCCCAGGCTCCTCCAGCACAGAATTCCCAGGATAAGGGCTGTGTTTACCCACATGAGCTGACTTTATTTCTCTTCTGTCTGGAGTCAAGCAAGGCACGTTCCAGTCGAAGTCAAAATAATCCCAAGAAAATCCCTGAAACTTTAGACTTTCTGGAAGAGTTTTGGAACACCCCCAAAGGCAAATGGAGGGATTTTATGAAGCATTCCAATACTCATATGAAAATGATTGTGGGGAAATACACACAATGCAGATCGCTCTGGGGATTAGGAGTCTTCCAGCAAGGAATTCCTGCAGCTTTGCATTTCTTGGATAAGAGTATTTAAAAAACCAGCAGAGCATTATAATCTCATTTTCGGGTGATTTATTCTGACTGATGGGAGTGGTGCAGTGGCAGGTGAGGTGACTGCTCTGAGGTCTGATCAGAAGTTTTTCAGGGAGTATTGGCTCTCTAAGCCTATTTTCCTGCTTTTTTCTCCCCCTCCACATGTCTCTGCTTAACCAAACATCACCCATCCTGATTCTTCCCTCAGAAAGAGCAGGATAAGTCAGGAATAATCCTTGTGAAATGACTAACTTAAGTCAGCCTAAGCAGAGAATCAGGTCTCAAAACCCAGCAGTGAGTTGTGAACCTGCCTTTTCTGTCACAAGTACAAAGGGCAAGTGAGACACTGCTGGATCTGAGGGAAAGTCTCTTTTCATTATAAGTGATTAACAAGCAGAAAAATCAGACCTCGACTTTTTCACTGGAAAAAAATGAGAAATATCTCAATTTGGCCTTTTTGCTCAACTACAGAGCTCTGTAAACACATTAAAGGAGAAGAATTAACAAAATAAGGCATGTTCTCAGTGAATTTATTACAGGCAAACAACACATGAACACTGAAACGAGCCAACAGTGCTTTGGTGGCCTATTTGAACTGCTGGTTTCACTCTATTTTCTCAGTAGATAAAATGTGCACATTAATTATGTGCAAAATACACAGAAATGGGTATAGGCCTTTAATTGCAGGATTTTTATTTTGGTTATCATTCAGAAGCCCAGTCCAGTTTGGCAAAAACAATCCATTCTGTATAAAAATCTGCTTAGCAGAAGTGGATTTCTTGTACAGCAAATCCTGTGACCCTCCCACAGGCCAGCAGTGTGTCACTAAGTGACCTTCAGCACTGGTCTTTATTCCTAATTTACCAGGAGGTTCAAATTTTAAAATAGTATTTGGGAGATAACTGGGGCTAAAAAATGACATGCTTCCTGGATTAGGTCATGCATGGCCTTTCTGCCAAGCACCTTATCTAAATAATTATTCTTTTTAGGGGAAGACACCACCATGTTTTTTCATTTCTAATCTCCTGTTTGTCTCCTTCCTTCCTGCACAATAAATAATGAAGATTTGAGGTATTCTGTAGTGAAAGGAGAAAACATAGTGACTTCAATTTTGCTTTTATTCTGAAATTTCATTGATCTTTATTTTTCATTTCACCTGAGCAATCTGAACACCAGAGCTGTCTCTCCTTAGGGCAGTGCCTGAAACACAAGGCTGCTCCACAGTGGAGAGGTAAGGAATTTTCACTTTTCTGCTGCTTGAAGGTGTTTCCACTTTGCAAATGACATTTCCAATGCTTTGATCACCCAAACGAGGGGGTGAGGCTGAGCAGTTGCCTTGTGGGTGGGGAAGGAAATCAGATCTCTATTGCATTGTCCAATCTGAGGACACTTTAAGTTAAGAGGAGAATAATAAAAAAACCAAATCAAAAAAGGAATAACAGCTCATTTTCCCTGAAAATTACCTTCTTTCAAGATTTTGAAGGGAATGAGATGCGAAGCACAGCCTGTCCCCAGTGTTTCCTGCCTTGATGGAGGGGATAACTCCCTGCTCAGGGCTTTTTCCCCTTTCTCATTTGTGAAGTGTGGTATTCACACTCTCTGACCAGAGAGAAGCTGCGAGAGAAGCAGAGAAAAGAATGATCAAAACAGTTCTTAGCTCATTTGCTGCTCCTGTGTTTGTGCACATGTGGAATGTGTTGGGAAGGTTGTTTACCTGAAGGAATTTGGTAATGGATTCTGGTGAAATTGTTTATGTTAATTAGCCTATCAGGTCCAAGCTGTGTCCTGACTGTTGGGAGACAGTCACGAGTTTTTCTTTAGTACTTTTGAGTAGTTAGAAGTATGATATGGTTATGGTATACTACAATGTAATAAAATATAGTTCTAATAAAGTGAGTGTTCAGCATTCCAAAGCCTTGGAGTCAGATGTCAATCATTCCCAGAGTTGGGTTCACCTGCATTTACTATAGTGAAGCATCAAAGCCTTTCCATGCTGTGAAATACAGAGCACAGCCCTTAATTCTGCATCCCCTGCTGGAACTTGGAGCACAGGATCTATGGACAGAAATGGCTCTGGAAGACAGAGCTGGCAGGAACAAGGAGCAGGAGGCAGAGGTGAGCTGCTTGCAAGTGAAATTTGAGTTGTTATGATGTCACTAAGTCTGCTCTGGCTCCCAAAAGCCATGAAACACTTCATCCCCCTGGTGCTGAGACATGACACACGTTATCCAAAGCCTTGTTTAATCAGCTTAGCAACCTGACTAAGGCTAACAGCAAAACCAGCTCCTGCCAATCCCCTCTCCAGAGTTTTTGCTTTCTAAGCAAGCCAGAGTTATTCCCAAAAACCCCATAATCTCACCAGGAAGAATTTATCAAACACACACTTTTAAAGTGGTACTTCTCAATATACTCAATGCCCTTATTTCACTGGGCATTTCTTTACAATATTCCAGGTTATTCAGAATTTGCCTTCAGTACATCTGCATGTGCCTTTTACCAGCATTCAGCCAAGAAGGATCAAGGCTGGGTCCCTGCTACTGCAAGCAAATTTTCCTTGTATCCACAAGGTGATGACCATGCTGGCACTCATATCCAGTGTTCTGTAGCCCTCTCTGGAGTGGGATGCACAGCAGGAGGGATTCTGAGGCTGGAACAGCAGGAGCCTCCCCATCCCTGAGCAAGGGGAGCAGGACAGGCCAGGGGTGGTGGCCAGGTTCTACCAGGAGCCCCCAGCACCACGAGTCCCTCATGGTGGATCAGGTTTGAGCAGGTCCCAGCCAGCAGGGCAGCATCAGGGTCAGTGGTAGGGAATAGGGTCACCCCAAACCCATGGTGACAATGCAGGTGACTTTCATGACTTCCCAGGATCAGGAAAATTAAGATATGACCATTAAAGTCACTGTGTTATGACACGTTTCTGAGAAACCACCAGATTTGCATAAGGATGAGAAGTTTCCAGTTTTGTCAGATGACGTGGAGCTGAAATTTATTGTAAAATTATTTTTAGGCAAGATCACTTCAGCATTCTCCTTCAAAACCCTGTGCACACTTTTCTCAGCATTACTAAAAGCAGGCAAACTGCACTGTGAATTTGAATTCTTATCAATGAGCTTTGCTGTTGGAGAAGACCTGTCTGATTATTTTTCCCTTTCCAGAAATTAATGAAGAATTGGGTCTTTCTTCCCTGATCTCTCCTTGCTGCTCATTCAAAACATTTAATGAATTTCATGCCCTTTCTGTTCAAAATTAGAAAGAAAAGCACAAATCCTAATTAATTTTTGGAACTTGTAGTCTGAAAAGCCCCACTGAGTTAGGTCAATCAGTTTTGTTCAGATGTCAGGCGCTGTGCTGGATTCATTTAATGTGTTTCAAAACCAAGAAAAGAGGATTATAAAACCTATAGGGAAGTACTCTAGTTAAACTTTAAAAATTTGGGGGGAGGAGTGGTTTTTTCCGCATTTTCAAAGCTGATTTTTGCTGTCCACTAACTCCACCAAAATTTATTCTGCAGTACCTGATAACACAGAATAGTTTGTAGGCAGTTCTACCAAAGGCCAGTTGTGTTACTATGACTCAAATCCCAGCCAGACTTCAAGTGCCTTCAAAAGAAAATTTAATTTACCCAGTTAACCCTATTTTGGGGAGACATGAAGGCACATTCAACACTTTTCAACATTTGGTTCTGAGTTAATTTGACCTTGTGTGCATAAAGACTCCACATCAGAGGATGGATGCTCTAAAGGCCTGCTCAAACCTCTTGCATCACTCACAGCCCATTATTTCTGAAGTGCTGTTAGCAAGGAAACCCAAACAATCCTTTTCCCAGGCTGTGCTTTCACCCATGGCCTTGGCAAGCTCTGAGAGCAGAGCAATCCCAAAGCCTCTCCAGCTAAAGTGACACGTCCCAAATGGATATTCAATTGTTTGGATTGGGTGTTGTCAGGGTGATGATTCCCTTCTCTTGGATCTTATTTGGATCTCCTGGCAGAATTCATGGTACTCAGCTGGTTTCTACATTGAAAAGGACTTTCTGCCCCTGCTCTGTCTGTCTTTATTTCTCTCCCCCTTTTGAACTCAGGAGGAAGTGAGATGGTGCAGGTGACACCACAGAGGAGATGGCATCTCCTGGATGGAAGGAGCTGGAGCTGAGGCACCCAGTTTGCTCCTCCTGGCACTGCTGTGTGCAGCCAGACACCACGAGGGTGCCAGCAATGAAGTCAGCAGTTGTACAGATTCCTTGGGTTTGGGGCCATGCCCAACACATCAAATCTAACATGAGGTTTTTGGGAGGTTCCTCAGGAGACGGATTGGATGGTTCTTGCAGTGCTGTCTACAGGCAAACTGCTCTGGCTCATTGGCCAAACTAGCCCAGTGCCAGTCACTTAGGGGACTGCTGCCACTGTCACAGCAAAATTGATCCTTTCCACCATGAACGTCCCTGCTTTTTGTGGTTATCATGAATGAATAATCATTATTTCACCTCAGAGTTACAGGAGCAAAAGATGGTCCAGCTACCCCTAAGCTACCACATTTCTCTTCTCAAAGAACTCATTGAAGACAATTACAGAACCACAGAATATCCTGAGCTGGAAGGGACTGAAGGGATCCCCCAGCCCAGCTGCTGTCCCTGCCCAGCCCCCCCAGCAGCCCCAGCCTGGGCACCCCTGGCAGCGCTGCCCAAAGGCTCCTGGAGCTCTGGCAGCCTCGGGGCCGTGCCCATTCCCTGGGCAGCCTGGGCAGTGCCAGCACCCTCTGGGGGCAGAGCCTTGCCCTGAGCTCCAGCCTGAGCTGCCCTGGCCCAGCCCCAGCCGTGCCCTGGCTCCTGTCCCTGGCCCAGAGCAGAGATGGGAGCTGCCCCTCGGGAGGAGCTGCAGCCCCGGGGAGCTCTGCCTTCACTCTGCTCTTCTCCAGGCTGAACAAATCGATAATAATAATAATAATAATAATAATAATAATAATAATAATAATAATAATAATAATAATAATAATATTAGGCTATTCTTGTTGAGAAGCAGCTCAGCCAGGGTTGCACAAGTCGCTGTCTGAACCATGAATCCAACTGTGCTCCTGGGTGGCAGTGCAGCTCCCATCCACTTCAGCTGTTCTTTGTTCTGATGACATGGACTATTTCCTAGTCATTTCTAAGAGAAGGGATTAACAGAAATGGAGTTTGACCTTTTCATTATCCCCACCAAGGCAGCCTTACTGACCACTGAAACTTCTGAGAGCTGTGCTGGCGACGTTGCTTTTTCTAATGATGTGAAGCAAACTTGTCAGAAGGATGAGGCCTCCATAGCTGCACAAGATCAAGGGACATTTTCAAAGGCAGGACTATTTGCAGCCCCACCCTGAGGATAAACAATCAGGAGCAGACACCTTGCAGCTTGGATTTAGAGACTCGACTCAGGGAGGAGGGAATCTGCCTCCTCCAGCTTCTTTTTCTGAAGGGTTAAATTTGATTGAGGGTCATGGGAACCAGTCTTTCACGAGCTGGATTTTAAAGGAAACTTTGATACTTACAGATCAGAGTTCCAGTTCAGTTCAGTTCCCATTACATCAGTAGATTTCCACTTTGTTACCATATAAGAAAGACTTTCTTCCCAAACACTTATTTGGCACTTCACTCTAACAGCCACTGCTTTTTTACAGAGCTGCTCCTTTCCCTAATGCTGACACAAGCTAAAATGTGAGAAGAAAGTCACACGACTTTGCTAAATGAAGGCCTGATTTACTTTCATGGTTCTCACTGAGACAGGGAATTGCATCTTAACCTTTCAGGCTGCTTCCCTGTAGGAGCCTGGGAGGGGCTGTGACCTGGGCATGCCCCTGACATCTCACACAGCTTTGGTTCCTTCTGCTAAAAACCAGGGCTGCTTCCATCTGGTCAGAGCAGAGCAGTTCTCAAGTTTAGTATCACGTCTTTACTATTTGTTCTATAAAATAATCTCTTTAAAGATTATCTTTACTATTATTATTAAAGATTATCTTAACTATCTTTCAAATTATTATATCCCACTAATAATTCAGTTTTATTTTAATGCTCAGTACATACATAAAGACAAACAGTCTGAAATTTTAAAGGATCATATCTGAGACTTTCCAGGATCATTATTGTTTAAGGCTAAGTTACATGCAAAGCTTTTTGCATTACTACCATTCTCACAGAGAAAATCCATAATGAAGACTGCAAATGTACTGGATTAATGGAAAAGAAAAAGCAACTAACTTTGCTAGAAAAGAAACACCGAATAATGAAGCTCAAGCACTCTTTGACAAGACAGAATTCTAATTTATTCCACTGTAGTCTCAATTTATCTAATTTATCAGCTGTAGTCTCAATCCTATGGCCAGGATTATCAGGGTTAGGACTGGAACATGATTTCCTATGAAGGTACAAACCTGGAATGTCCTGTTAGAGGATAATAAAACCACTGAGAACATTCTTCCATTTCTCTGGCCAATTCAATTTGAATCATTAAATGTTATTGGCAAACACAAAGAGACAGTCAAGGTAAATAACATCGTTTATATGTGGGTTAATTAACTGCCTGAAGTACCACCCATGAAGCAGATAAATCAGACTATTCTTCTGAGCCCCGAATCAAAGGAGGTTAAGGAAGTTAAAGGAGGTTAAAGGAATTATTTCACCATTACCATAATCTAATATGTGACCAAATGTACAGATGCTGCATTCAAGAGAGCAGAAACAAAATAACTGCTCTGCTGTGGGGAGGCTGGCTGGATAAATGCCAGCATGTTCACTGCCCTGAAAATAGAAGACAAGAAAATACACATATCAAGTTAAACTAATGATTTATGTATCCCAGAGGCCAGTACCAGGAGAATGAACCCCTAGAAGGCACAAATAATGAACACATTTTCTGTAATAGAAGTGTTTGTTTCTCCTTCTAGTAGGAGGCTGTCTCCTAACAGAGAACATGAGGATTTGATATTGAAAGGATCACTGGTTCTCCCCTGGGGACTGTCTGTGTGCAAGGAACTGCTCAGAGGGCAGCAGGTACTCCCAAGGGCAGCTTCATTTGTCAGTGGGTGGGCTGGGAGCAGAGATCAGGGCTGGAAAACTCCAGGAGATGGGGCCTGGAAGCATGGGCTGGAGAGAGAACAGTGCAGGGGAAAACAGGGCTGGAGAGAGATGGGAATGAGGTGACTCAGTGGAGAGAGGTCACAGCAAAGCACACAGGAGGAGTTTTGAGAAAAAGAGGAGTTTTACAGAAGAGAGAAAGAATTTAGTAGAGCCCTGAGTAGTAAGTGTTGTTTTACTGTACAAGACAATGTCTCTCCTAAGGAAAATTGGAAGGGAAGAGGGAAGGAAAGGGAAGGAAAGGGATGATGACTTAGCTTGGTAAGCTCCTCCTGAGCTCAGGGCAAGGTCTCTGCAGTGCCATCAGCCAGAGTCTGTCTTTAGCTCACCTGGTGTGCACCCCAAAGCACAGTGTAACTCCAGCCACAGGAAATGCCCCTCTAGGACCCCAGAGTCATCAAGGTTGGAGAAGACCTCCCAGATCATCACATCCACCCTGGGGCCAAAATCCAGGAGCTTGCACTCATACAGGCTGTATCCTGAATCCAAACCCTGGAAGGTCAGCAAGGTTTTCAGGAACTCCAATGCATTGGCAGGATTCTGTCCAGGTCTCTGGTGATGTGTTACAATCCCATGGTCCTTTCTAGATGAGCTGGTTCTAGTACTGTTCTAATTCTGGAAAAAAAAAAAAAAAAAGCCTCAGGCAATTTTCAGCTGTGATTGTGTGAGTTTAAAGATAGCAAGGTCATGGGTTATTCTCACTCCATCCCTAATTTCTTCCTCCATTTAAACAGATGGAAAAGGAAAAACCCTGCCCACCAGCAAGTTCCCTGCCTGGAATGGCTGTGGGAGGAATGGTTTTTGGTACCTCTGGGTCACATCAGCTTAGAATCCAAGTTTACATTAGCCCTGGTGGATGTGTTCATGCCTAAAGCTGCACTCAGGAAATCCAACAGCCCATAGCTGTCAGTAGAGCTCTTAACAGAGCCACAGGACAGCCCTGAGCAGGGGTCAGGACATCCCAGACTCACATGATGGCCTGAAATCCCATCAGGAGCAGCTCCATGTGCTGACATAACCACAGGGAAAGGGATGTCCTTTACATGTGTAAGAGATCCCAGGAACCAGCAAGGATGTGGGATGAAAGGAGGAGAAGGGAATAAAAGATCTCTTTGAATGGACATAAACCTGCTATTTATAGTAGAATGAGCTCACAGGAAAGGATACTGATGATATCAGAAACCACCAGGACATCTGTTTCTTTTAGTAGTAAAGAAGATTTCCCTAGGGGACATCTGAGTGTGCTTCAAGGACTCCCAGGCCAGCAGGAGCCAGGAAGGCAGGAGGCAGCAGGAGCCCATTGCTCCCTCCCAGACTGCCTGCAGACAGTGAATCAGATCCTGCAGGACCCCATGGATGTCACCCACTCTCCAGCCCTGCAGGTGGGAAACCTCCGGGGTCCTGTCTTGGTTTGGAAAGACAGGAGTCTGCTAAGGCAGGCAGGAGCCTCCCCTGAAATGGAGAATGTAAACTCTCCACACCCCTCCAAATTGCTAAATTTTAAATTAAGGGGCTCTTGGGCAAAAATATGGGAGCAGGAAATAACAGTTCTTTAATAGTGGGGAAAGAAAAAAAAATAAAGGATAAAATAAACAATGCAGTGCACTAGAACAACGCTGACAGAGTCAGAACCCAACCTGACACCCTGTGGGTCAGGGTGTTGGTGGCAGTGCCATTGGAAATGTGGCTGCAGCCCTCCTGCAGTGTCAGGGCTGGTTCTGTTGGAGCAAGGGGGATCTGTAGAGAAGGATGTATTCTTCCTCTGGAGATCCAGTGGAAGGAGAGACAGCTGCTGTTCCTCTGGGGAATCCAGTGCAGAAAGCCGTGCTAGTGTCTCAAACCCTCTGGATTATATCTGGGTAGCAATGCTTGGCTCCTCCCTCTGGGCGGGGCATCTCCCAATGGGATGTTACAGTTCTTATCAGCCATGCAGTGACATTCAATAGCTGTTATCAGCAATGTCCCCTCCTGAGGGAGGAGTGATTGTGATCACTCAAAGAGAGAGATAAGGCAAACTGCCCACTTGGCAAAGGTAATCTGCCATACAGATGGTAATTGAAAGCATCTTGCATGGCAATCTTCAACAGTCTCCACACCAGGAATGTCCAGGCTGTGACCCAGGCATGGAGCCAGGCACAAGAATTAATACCAGAATGTGTGTGGGGTTTCTTTAATGAGGACACAAGGATGGTAATTGTGGGTTATTCTGCTGCAAGATGGTCTGGGGGGTGAATTGTTACTGGTGCCCACACAGATCTGGGCTGCCTGGAGTAGTGAGGGACATTTGGGGTGACCAGAATGGTGTAAAGTCCCACATGACATCAACATCCAGCAAAACTCAAAACCAGGACAGCTTTTTCCTTTACCTTAACAATGCATGGACTTCAGAAATTAAACTTCTTATTTCCAGGATGGCAGAAACACATGCCAGCAGTGCAAAGAAGCAATCCCACTCACCTCCAAAAAACAACCCCAGAGGGACATGTTTTACTTTAAACTGGGATACCTAAGGCAGAATTGAAAGAACTCTGCACAGGCCTGAGAGTGTTCAGTGTGTTTTTCTCTCATGAAAGATGCAGTAACATATTTGTTTTTTGAAATAAGCTGGGAGATCAGTGAATCCACAGATCTATGATGGATGAGCTGCCAGGACAGTGCTTAACTGTCTGATACTGAAAGACTCACAAACAGTACATCATTAAAATTCAGAGGAAGCAGTTGTGGAGTGCATCAGTCCATGGAATAACAACATCCTGAGAAGGAGCTGCTTGTAGTTTTAGAATCCAGAATCACCTGGAATAAAGGTAGGTGTTCCAAAAAGCAGTCAGATGTTGAATTGTGCCACAGAACTCTTTTGAAGCCCCATCAATGTGTTGATGTTTTCATTGTCCTTGTCTCCATTGACTAAAAATGTCAAGTGTTTTATGAAGGCTAAAAAGCCTCAAGCTGCAAGGCCAAAAGTCATGGTAACTGGAATGAAGGCTTGGGAATGAAGGCTGCTTTGAACTTACTGGGAAAAGAGTCAAAAGAGAAAACTAGTCAGTAAAGTGTTGGATAAGAAATGCCATGAGAAGGAGGCAGCTGAAGGGGGAAAAACCTGTAAGGAAGTATCTCACATCAACTTTATAGAGGGTTTTAACCAGCAGAGAATGTGACTTGGGTGCTCTCAAGCCTAAATGAGACCAGCTCCTCTGACTTCAGGGAGCTCCTGACACACTACCTGTGTTTAAAAACTTAAAATGGGGTGAAAATGCTTGAAATCCTTGCTGCATACATGCCAATAGAATATTCAATTGCCTTTTCCTTGGAAATTCACTTGCAAGTTAAATGTGTTTGCAATCACCAATAGAAAGGTGAAGCTGGCAGCAGAATGAAGGATGTGTCCTGTAGCCTGATACAAATCATCCACTTCCTTTTCAGCTGGGACAGACAAGTGTATTCCCTTGGAGGGGACATGTCAGAGCAGAGTTAAATTAATGAGGGCAAGTCTTTGGTTGTTGTTTAGGAAGATAACAAATCCTGTGGGACTTGAAGATGTTGCCACCTAGAGCACAATGAACACCACCTTCAGAGGCTGCTCTTAAGAGAAGCGCAGTTTATCCCAGGGGGTGTGTCTGCAGAGTGTGAAAAGAGCTCAAACTGGAAATAAAAGTCACAGTGAAAGAGATTTCAGTTCTGAAAATACACCTGGAGCTGCAGAGAGGAAGTTGTGGCTGTTGCTGTCACAGAGTCACAGAATCATAAAATAGCTTGGGTTGGAAGGGACTCTTTAAAGATTATCTAGTTCCACCCCTGCCATGGGCAGGGACACTTTCCACTGTTCCAGGGTGCTCCAATCTGGCCTTGGGCAGTGCCAGGGATCCAGGGGCAGCCACAGCTGCTCTGGGCACCCTGTGCCAGGGCCTCAGCACCCTTACAGGGAAGAATTTCATCTTAGTATCCCATCCAGCCCTGCCCTCTGGCAGCTTAAAGCCATTCCCTGTGTCCTGCCCTTCCAGGCCATTTTAAATTTTCTTTCTTCATCTTTCCTGTTGGCCCCTCCAGGCCCTGCAAGGCCACCCTGAGGTCCCCCCAAAGCTTCTCCTCTCCAGGTGCACAATCCCAGCTGTCCCAGCCTCTCCTCCCAGCAGAGCTGCTCCATCCCCTGATCCCCCTGGAGCCTCCTCTGGATCTCTGCAGCAGCTCCAGCTCCTCCCTGTGCTGGGCCAGGGCTGGGGCAGCTCTGCAGGTGGGGTCTCACCTGGGCACAGGGGCACAATCCCCCCTGCCCTGCTGCCTGCTCTGCTTTTGATGCAGATTTCTCTTTCCACTGAAAATGGGTTCGTTACAACAGGAACTGACAGAGGAAAAGAGATGAACAGAGCAGAGTAAACACACAGAGCTTTGCCACAGCAATCTGAACAACCCAGAGTGGGCACCGAGCTGGGGTCCCCCTCAGGGCTCTGTGACACACAACTTCAGGAGCACAAAGAGCAGAAATCAGGGTGATTTCCTACAAACACTGCCTTTCATGTGGCTGCCAGATTGAGTAACTTCCCAGAGGCTCCCCTTTGCTAGCCTGGCTTGCTCAAATGTTTCCCAGCATAAACCAGTACCTCTCTAGACACATGGATCATCCAAGACCTTATGCACAAAATGAGGATAATATCTCCCAGAACTACCACAAGACTAAAAGCCTTAATGATTGTTTGTAGTACTAAAGGGAAAGGGAATGCAAAGGAAAAGATCCACGGGCAGCTCTCCCAGTCCTGGTGAGTTTTCTGACACGCACCCTGTGTCTCAGTCACCTCAGAGAGCTTTACTCTGCAGGTTTTTACCAAAACCATCCCTGCCCCAGACAGCAGAGCAGCTGCCTCTGGATGTTGGATCCTGCCTGGCTCAGCACTAGATCAGATTTAATTAAAAACTCCAGGCCAGCACACAAAGCAGTGATGTGAAGTGCTCCCAACCAAGCTCTGCAAGTCAAGCTTTGTTAGCAAACCTTTTCATCTTTCCAGCCTGGTAAACAGCTTCATTTCCAACCTGCTGCAGGAATCACTGTAAAGAATTCAAGGGAGGGAATGGGGAGATGGGGTAAGAAAAGAGGGTGACAAGAAGCTTTCTGTTAAATAAGAGTGTGTTTTGAATTGATATCTTGAGTGCCAAAACAAATGGCCTTCAGATGTGGCTTTACAAATTACAATATCAGTAGGGGGAAAAAAGTCTCTTAAATGTTAAGTTTTCCCTCAAGATTGAAGTGAGTATTCATGCTGGCTTCATTCCTTCCCCTAACTTCCAAGCTGAAATGTCAGCTCAAACTCTATTTACAGCCCCTACTTTAGACTTTCCTATGGTGCTGTCAAAGTAACATTTGAATTTCCATTTCATCAACTGAAAGAAAAACAACCCCAAACTTTGGATGGAGTGGATGCGGGGATTAGAGCTGTGTACTGCTTACATGTCTCCTGTTGTTTTGTCTAAACCAAGGGGTTTGTGCAGGATTCTGACATGTGTGCAATATCTGAGCCATGAACTAATGCTAATGGGGCTGGGCCATGCTGAGAAAGTTAATTAAGGGGGTTTTTCTGTAGGATATTTAGCTGCAATCAGGGCCTTACATGCTCCACTCCTTTCTGGTTATGGTGTAAATAATATTAAGGCTAAAGCACCAAAAGAAACATTTTGTACCTTGTTTGCAGACGTGTTCAAGGTTGTGTGGTCTCTAAAGCAAATAAATGAAATTATCTGGGTTTAAGAACATTTCAGTCGCTTTTATTTAAAAATCACTTCCCTGATCCACTCCAGTGAGCTTCTCCCACGTCTGAGAGGTGGCAAGCTTTGAGCTTGTTTTGTGTTCATTCACCCCTGTGTGTCTGAGATCGTTATAAAAACAAGCACAGAGGCCCCTGAGTAACTGTTTTCTTCAGAGAGCAAATCACTACATATTAATCTCAAATCACTCTTGGGAGGCCTCTGTTTGGATGCAGAGCAACCCAACTCTACCTCCAATTCCAGAGGCTGTGTTTGTCCTGCTGGATAGGGAGCACCACCAGCTCCAAAATCAGATTTTCTCCCTGGCTTGTGCCCGCCCTGGTGACAGCCAGGCCTCTGTAGGGCAGACTTAGAGCTTAATAACTGCTCCAAAAGAGATTTAACAAGGAGTTCTTGCTTGCTTGGCCTCCTCCTCTCCTGCACCTCCTTTAATTGAGCTGTAGATTTGCACCAACAGAGCATTTTGTGCCCTGAGACCTCTCCAGATCCGTAACTGAGGGGGCAGCAAGAGGGGTCAGCCGCTCTTCTCTTGCAGAACAACTCTGCTGGAAGGTTTTATTGGGATTGATTTGACTGGGATCATGTCAAATCACATCTCCAGCACCAACCCTCTTAGCCTCTGCCTTGTTAAGTGCTGAGTCTAAAACCTGTTCTCTGCAAGTATGTCAAATTGGGGAAAATCAAGTCTTATTTGCACAATCATCTGGATTTAAAGTCTTTTCCTATCTTTTTTCCCTGCTGAGATCAGACTCATTTTGCAGCCTTTGCTTCCCTCACAGACTGAGTGATCAGACATCAGACCTTGTAGCTGTTTTTTCCTCTCTTTAACTTTCCTTTTTTGAAGTGAAGGTGGAGAGAAAGGAAATAGGAGAAATTAGAAAGATGATTTCCTTACATCACGTGCTTCTCTCCATCCCTTATCTCTATTAGCACAAGGGTAAATTCTCTTTGGGGAACAGCTGGGACCTGGGGTCCCTCTGGGGATGTGTGAGGAGCTCTGCAGAGTGGGGAGAAGGTGCCATCACAACCAAACTGTGTCAGAGCCAGAAAAACCTTCAGCAGAGGAAGCTGCTGGTGTTGTACCTGACCTGTCACTGTGCCTGCTGGATTCTCCTCTGCTCTCTCAGGATACAGAGCTCCAGACCCTGTGGAAAACAGGACAAAGCCCTCAATGCTATTTCAGGTCAGCTCAAGCAGCCATCAAAGAACAGCTTCCTGTTGCAGACGCACAGGACTGGTGCTTGACCAAAAAAAAAAAGGTTTTTTCCACCCCCCTGCTGTTTCTTTTCTCTGTCTTGGCATCTGTGGCCTTATCTGGCACGTGCACTGGCACCACGCTGTGATAAAATGTTAATAAAATAAGAAACTGGCAAACACTCCTCCCTGGCAACCTCTACCAGTGAGTCACTGCTGCTATAGGAGCCATTTCCTTTAAAGTGGAAAAAAAGAGAATATAACACAGAAACAAGGAACCAGTCAGTGAATTTTCCATAAATAATGTTTCCTCCTCGTGTTCTTTCACAAATTGACTTCATTTCTGCTCTTTCCTTTTGCTGCCCCAGTTCCCAGCTCCTGGTTCTGGTAATTTGTCAATGAACTGCAGAAGGGGCAGAGTGATTCATACCAAACCCAGACAACCAGCAGCCTATGGGGAACCTTCCCCCACTCCAGAGGGGAAGATTTCATTCCCTGGCTTTAAAAAACTCCACGCAATTAGGAGGGAAAAGGGGAAAAAAGCTGTTCCAAGCATGATGTCACTGTTTCCACTGCTTCATAAGGAAAGCATGTCCCCTTCTTATTTTAAAGATGACATATTAGTGCTTATTTTCCTGTCAGTCCTCTGTGTGTGAGGAAGGGGAGGCAAAAGGAATAAGAGTTTTCTGGCTTCTTTTACTTAACTCTGAAATTATCAAGAGCCTGCATCAGCTAAGAAGTGGGAAGCAGCTGAAATATATCTGGAGAGAAGAGAGCAGCCAAGCAAGCTCCATGATGGGAAGCTCCCTGCTCTGAGGAAATCCTGAGCTGGATTCAACTCCACAATTCTCAGGGAGCCCCTCAAAATGCCCAAAGTGTGACAAGAAATGGGGCTGTGTTCAGAGGTTAGTCAAGGGTTGGATGAAAATTGGATAGGTGTGGAATAACTATGACTACAGACCATTCCACATTAAAATTGTGGCTTTTCTTCCCTGCTCCTGAGCCTGGTAAAAATTGCTGTTAAGGGTAGAGGTGATAAACTTAAGGTAGAGGTGATAAACCTGCACCAGCCCATTCTGAACGCCCTGTTTGTTATAATTTAAGGTGCAATAGTAAATAGAGTTCTCTCACATTTTCTCCCCAGTACAGGTGTATGATAAAATGGAATATTTGGCACAAATCTGTTCATGAAGGTGCACACCAATGCTGCCATACACCAAAATTTGTACAGCAGGATGCTGGTAAATAACCCAGTCCCAGGTACCCCAAATCACTGCAGCATCTTCAGTCCCCCATGTCTGGTTACACTGGGGGACTCCAGAAGTCAAGGCTGATCAAAAAGTGACTGAAACAGGTTTGCAAACATTCAAAAAACCCAAATTTTTGCCTTCTCCTGAGTGTGAGGCTGTGGATTATTTATCCTTTTATTCCTAGGGCATCACTCTGTCAGTTAAGAGGAACTGGTTGGACAAAGTGAAGTGATTTCTGAGTTCCAGCTTTGTAATTGATCAAATCACAGAATCATGGAATGGTTTGGGCTGGAAGGGACTTTAGATCAACCCATTCCACCCCTGCCATGGCAGGGACACCTCCCACTGTCCCAGGCTGCTCCCAGCCCTGTCCAGCCTGGCCTGGGACACTGCCAGGGATCCAGGGGCAGCCACAGCTGCCCTGGGAAGAAAACACTTCTCCTGTCACCACTGCCTTCAGCCACAGGCTGCTCTTCCCACCCTGGCTCCCACTCTGTGCCTCCAGAGCATCTGGCTGTGTCCAAGGGGAAGCAGATCCACAAATAATCCCCTCTGTGGTGCTTCAAACCAAATGCAGAAATGCCAATACCCATCAGTTGCAGTGCCCAGGCAGAGACAGAAGTGCCTGCAAGCAGCCTCACCTTTGCCAACATTTTCCTTCCCTTTTTCTCTACAAACAGTGTAATGCTGAAATTCCCGTCCCCAGCTTCTCCCTCTCATCGTGCAGAGTTCAGCATGAAATGTGGTTTTGTTTATAGATGTAAGGAATTAAATCCATGTCTTGGCTTGACCCTGTCTGCCCCATTCCATTAAAAACCATTCCTCAGACTTTAGAGACAAGGAACGAAAGGATAAAGCCTCTCTCAAGCACATACACCAAATGGCAATTTGTGTTTAGAGATTGCTCTTGTCATTTTGATAATGACTCTTCTGCTTTCCACATAAACTATGCTTAATAATCCTCTGGGTTATTTTAATTTTAATAATCCTCTGGGGGTTTTTCCAAATGGTTTTTAAAGTCAGAGGTGCTGGGCTGTCGTGTCCACCTCAAGGAGTGACAGCAACATATGATTTTCACTTTATTATACTACGAGTGATGAAGTCATGGAAGACTCAGAGAATGAGACACGTGTCCTGGAGGTGGAATCCTGCCCCCACAGCCATCCCCGTGGACACTGCTACAGGAAAAGGCTTGGGAAAAGGGGGAAATGCCTTTCCCACCAGCAGCTGGATTCAGACACTACCTGTGGCTCAATCCACAGCTGACTCAGCTTTCTCTTGTGGTTACAGTGAGGTAACCCTGGCTAAGATAGTGCACAGGGGACACAAAGGCTTTTGCTCAGAAAATTTAATCAGGCACAATACGACCCATTGTTCTCCGCTTGCTTTGTGTTAGGGAAAATCCAAACCAGCTTACAGCAGAAGTTAAAGAATAGATGTGGCATTCACATTCTCTGGAAAAATCCCTTTGCCCAGGATTTTTCTCCTGGGAAGCTGAAAAGCCTCAGAGAAAAAGGAAAACAATTCTTATCTCATTTGCTTCTCCTGTGCTGTGCTCATGTGGAATGTGTTTGAAGATTGTTTACCCACAGGTGATTGTTCCATTGCATTCTGCTGGGAGTTGTTTTCACTCTTTGGCCAATCAGGGCCAAGCTGTGTCGGGACTCTGGAGAGAGTCAGGAGTTTTCATTATTATCTTTTTAGCATTCTGTAAATATCCTTTCTGTATTCTTTAGTACAGTATAGTTTAGTATCCTTTAATGTAATATAGCATCATGAAATAATAAATTAGCTTTCCGAGAACATGGAGTCAGATTCATCATTCCTTCCCTTGTCAGGGCACCCTGCAAATACAGTAAATAGACATTTTGCTCATTCACACAGCCATCACCTTCACTCAACAAAATGAAACAGCCACATGGAAAATGGCACAGAAACTTTGAAAATATTTGCAGTTTTAGTCTTGTAGTGAAGGGAAGGATGAGTTTGTGGAGGTGGCACTTGCACCCTGCTGAGATGTCACAGCCTCTCCCGGGACAGAGCCAAGCTCAGCAATTTCCAGCTCTTCAAACAGGGATTCACATCTTCCAGGAGACAAAGCCTGTGCTGGGAGATCACCTCCACTCTCATTTTCTACCAGCAGACATCTCAGGGAAGCCCCGGCAGTCCCCCAGCCAGGCTAGGACCATTTTCCATACAAATTTAGCTCTCCATATATACATATTTCCCTTTCCATACATATTTAGCTCTCCATATATACATATTTCCATTTTCATACATATTTAGCTCTCCTCGTACAGTTATGAAGAGAAAATCAATCTGAAATATGTTCTAACAAAGATCAGCCAGAAAGGGCACTGAAGCACAAGACTGAACAGAAAAAACCCAAATGGAGTTTCTGGAATTTGAGTTGGGGTGCGGGCAAGGGAGCTCTCAGACCATGGGAAATGCAGTGGGAGAAATAAAAAAAGAGAGAATGATGAAGAAACAATAAAGAAAGAAGAGGATCTTAGAGCCAAGAGAGAAAGAAAAATTAGGCACAGGGTAGATAATGGAAATAGTTATGAATTCCAAACACTGAAACCCCTCATGCTTTCCCTGCTCCAACAAGTGAGCCAGAAATCATGTATTTCATTAACCTTTTTGTGTTTACTGCCACTCTCAATTTGTCTCCCAAACAATGGTTTTTACTACAGCTACAAAGAGTCATCAGATGGAACATTGCAGGAAATAAACCAATTCTTATCCAGGACAAATTAGATGTTCTTCTCCTGTTCTTTTATTTCCAGGAGCTGGAGTTCGGAAGAACAGCTCGTAGGAATTAGCATGGCACAAAACATGGGCATTAAATGCTGCAGGGCTGAATGCTTAACCATGCACTCAGTTAAAATCCTTTGATGCTGGTGTGGGAGCTGTTGAATTCCCAATCCCTCAGGAACATCATCCAGATTTGTTTTCTCCAGGAAATCCATTTTGCCATGCACACATATGTGTGTTTGCTTGTGAACGCTGCCTCTGATCATCCATCCTTCCCATCCTCTGAGCTGCATCCACATTGTTCCTGAGAGCTCTCCAGGGCCCTGGGGTGGTGAGGTCTCTGATGTTGAGATGACCCCGAGGTGTGGTAAAGTCTCTTTTTCCCAGCCCTGAGACCAAAGAAGTCAGGATTCCTTGGCTCTCATTCTCAAGGTTGTTTATGTGCTCTTATCTATTAAATTTTCTGCTGACCCTCTGAGATCTGTCCAGCAGGTCAGGTTGTGGCACACTGACCACCCTCAGGACAGTGTTATCTTTTTATATTAAGAACTACGTGCACTTTATTTACAAGAGACAGTTTGTCTCTACTCTAAACCAATCCAGAAGTGTCACCATCACTGCAGAAGATGGAGGACAAGAAGAAGAAGAAAGACAGAACATGCCCAGATTCCTCCATCTTGCCTCTTGAACCCCCATTCTAAATCCCCAAAATTCTACTTTTTCACCCTGCGATAAATTCACTATCATTCTGTTCAAACCTTTGTGGCCTGTAACTCTTCACACAAAGTTGGTAATTGTTTCCATGGGCTAAAATCAAAGGCAGAGGTGTTTTTGACTTTGTTCCAAGGTCTCTGAGCCCAGGGTCTCTTTGTTCCAGGGTCTCCAGGGCAGCCAGAGGAATGTCCTGGGTTCCAAACCGGGGCTTGTTAGCAGCTGGACTCTGCAAACTGATCTGTGGGAAGCTGTCCATGCATGAGGGCAAACAGCTCCCTGTGTGATAGATGAGCAATGCCATGATTGACTCTCACAATTAACAGACAAATATCATGTATATAGGTTAAGAAAAGTTTTATAGATTTATAGTTATGTTTTACCCCCTCAGGTGGTTATCAAGGGACAGCTGGGAGGTCTGGCTCGTCACTGTGGAACACCTGAGCTCCAGTCAGGATTTGAGGAGGAGATCTCCACCACTGGACAGTGAAGAAGGCCTGGATGGACAGAACTTTGGGAGAGGTTAAAGGGTTAAAAAGGTAAAACCTCCATTGTGTGGGGGCTGAGCACATGGTGGGGAAAATCTTTTGCTGCCAGCACCGTAACCTTTTTTCTCCATTCACTCTTCTGTTATATTTTTGATAAGGTTTAATAAACCTTCCTAATCTATGAAAAGTGAGTAGCTATTTCTCACACCTGCAAAAACTCCTGCTGACCCATCAGCACAGAGCAGCCCCGTGCAGAAGTGTGTAATTAATCCAGAGAACTCATCCTGGAAGCTCTTTCTGCAGCAGGCTGGGAGGTTTGGGAAGACATAACAAAGCTGTAAAGCATGAAAAAGCCCAGGATGAAATGCTGCTTCAAATTATCCAACTCCTTCTCCTGGAGGGTGCACACAAGAGTGGCAACCCAGCAAGAAACCAGGACCAGCTGGGCAGAAACCAACCCCAAACCATCTGACTTTTCATCTCACACTGGTGATTACACAACTGCTGGGCTATTATATAAGTAGGAAGATGAGGTTGCCTGCAAATAATCAAGTTAAAATTGTGAAGGTCCAGAACTATAAACATCCTCCCCACTGGGAGCCCAAGGAGCCTCTTGTAAGAAGCATGGATCTCATTATACTAAAAATATCCAAAGTGATTAGATTTTGTCATGGGTAACTTCTTTGCTGAATCTCCTCTATAAACCTTATTTTGTTTTTAATGATAAACAAAGTCCCCAAAATGCCAGTCTGGTACATATATTGCTTTCAGAAACGTGGGCACTATGGTGAAAGTCTTTTTTACTTGAGTTGGGACAATTTAATTTGCTGTTTAAAATTGCTGGAGACTTTAAGTTATTTTATCTTTTTTCCCTACAAAATGAACAAAACGTCCTGTCCAGCTTCATCTGAATCTTGTAAAAAGCAGCATGAAAGAAAGCAGATAGAGTTCAGCAGTGATAAGAAAACAGCATTTTCCTCTCCTTTGTTGCAGCCCAGAAATTTGCTCTGAGAACCAAATGCTGCTGATCTCTGCCTAGGGCAGGTAAATGCAGCCTTTCCATAGAGTGACCACAGTGCATTCACATTCAAATGAACCTGGAGAGAGCTCAGAAGGAAAGGAAAAAAAACGAAACCTCAACAGACATCAAAATAAGCAGTATTTTGATTTCCTAGATGAAACATCAGGATTCTGCATATCACTGATATTCAAATAAAATTAAAAATTCTCCCTTGCAACAGCTGGTCTTAATTCAGCTGCTCTTTCTTGAGAGCAATCTAAAAATCCTGAAATGCTCCTTCTGATAAAGAAGCACCTCACACCCCTCTGGTAGGACCCACCATCCCACTGGGAGCTGAACTGAAGCTGAGAGGTGAGAACTCATTCCTACACCTCATCCCACCTCAGAGCCTTCCTGAGCACCTGGAATTTGGTCTCTGTGCACACAAAAACAATGCAGCACCTCTGCAGGATGATCCCAGAAGAATCCCAGCCACATAACAATGGAATTGTTATCCTGGCAGCATCACTGACATCAGCTCAAGAAGCACAGAGCACCATCCCCAGATTTTCCTTACCTCTGATTAAAACCAACAGCCTCTGGATGCCCAAAGAGCCTGTGGGAGTTACAGGACAGCTGGAAATCAAACACAACAAGGGATCTTTACAGAGCATTCCCATCTTCAATATTCCCTCTTCCCTAAACTGAGGAAAGTCAAAATTAAAATCCAACCTGGGCCATTTTTTCACAGATCTGTGTGCAGAGTTTGTCAGGCTCTCACTGACCTGGTCAGTGACCCCAGGTTTTTGAGGTTCTGGCTGATCCATTTGCAGTTCCCCTAAATGTACCCATAAACAGCTTTCCAAAAGCTGTACTAAAGGGGTAAAGCTCAAGCTGACATAAATCTCAGCAAATGTGTCTGGTTCAGATGAGCCTGGACTTGAACATTGAGCCAAAACTGTTTAATCTGGAAGTGATGCTGGAAATTTCATAAAGTCAGGCTTTCTTGAAAGATTTGTAGTGCTTCCTTATTTTCATGTGGTCAGAAGTTACTATAAGAAAAAAATGTCTTTTCATGCTATTTCAGTATTTCAGCTTTATGTTTGGGCCAAAATTGAAGCTGCTTTAATTTCATTTTCAGTAAACTCTGAACAGTCTATAAAAAGAGGGCTGCAATTAGGATGAGATGTCAAGATCTGTTCTACATTCCTGAATACAATATTGGTATGCTTTTTTGAATTTTTTCCTTATTAATCAAACAATCTTTCCATTTTATCAGCAAGGTTTGTAACTGATGTGGCCAAGGGAGTCCTCTTTTGTCAGGATAAAATCCACATACAAATTTTAGTGTCCCAGTGTAGCAGGGGAATCTTCCCACCTTTAGGGGAAGGTTTAGATGTCCTTTAGACATCTTGAGGAGCCACCCTGGGACTGCCTGAATCCCACAAAGGGAGCCTCATTCAGCAGCATGAGTGCCTTGTGTTTTTAAAGGAAATAATTCCAAATGCAGCTCTCTGGTGCCCATGGACCCTCTTCCATCTGCCCCAATGGAGAAGAGGTTTCTGCCAAGTCCAAAACCCGAGTGGCTCTTGCCAATTCCGGATCTAACTCGAGGAAAGCTGCGTTTTCCAACCCCACCATAAGAAATTCTTGTCACATTATTCACACCAGTGATGTCTCACCCTGTGAGGAGCCAGGCTGGGCCAGGGAAAAGCCAAGGTTAATATTTGCACAAGCCAAGGCAGGCCAGAGCCAGGACAAGGGGGACAGTGTGTCCTTGGATCTCAGAGCACAGGCTGAGCAATGGGAGATCTCCATCTGGCACTGCAGGGGCTCCCCAGGATCACAACTGGTGGGAATCCATGGATGTTTTGAACCCCAAATCCTGGTAGCCTGGCCCATGGGCTGTTTGACTTCTGGCACAAGGATCTGCTGGGATGCAGGCAGGATCCATACCAGGATGGAGCATGGCTGGATGCCTGTGATGGTGTTCACAGGGGTCTTAGGATGAGGGAAGAGATGAGGATCTGACTCCATGTTTCAGAAGGCTGATTTATTATTTTATCATATGTATTATATTAAAACTATACTAAAATAATAGAAGAAAAGGTTTCATCAGAAGGCTGGCTAAGAATAGAATCAGAAAGAATGATAACAAGGTTTGTCTTAGACTCTCTGTCTGAGCCAGCTGACTGTGATCGGCCATTAATCAGAAACAACCACATGAGACCAATCCCAGATGCACCTGTTGCATTCCACAGCAGCAGATAATCATTGTTCACATTTTGTTCCTGAGGCCTCTCAGCTTCTCAGGAGGAAAAATCCTAAGGAAAGGATTTTTCATGAAAAGATGTCCCCGACAGATGCCACATCCAATAATTGGGTACCAGGAATCCTCCAGCACCATAAATACCTCTGGAACTCCACCACCAGGTCCTGCTGTCCCTCTGAGTCCGACCCTGGTGGATATTCCCTCTCTGCCATGGCTTTGGGGTGAGGGGATGGGAAGAGACTGTTCTCCCACATTTCCTCCCCAAGGAACTCTAGATTCACGGGGAGGTGGCAGATGTGAGATGGAGAAGCTTCTCCTCCAATGTGGAGCAATAAAATGGAGCAGAAGGTTTCTAGCTCCATCTGCCATTCCATCAGGACAAGCTGCATTTGGATTCTTCCTCTGAAAACACAAAGTGCAGGCAAAAATCCAAAGGGATCTTCTGCTGTAGAGAATTGTTCTGGTGTAATTGTAATTTCTCTTTGTTAATGAGAAATCTTTGGGAATAAAGGCTCACATCAGAAGCACGTTGCCCACGTTAACACAAATTGTCAAATATTGGAGGGAATACTTTGGAGAAAAACTGAGAAAGTGCATAAAAGCTGCATTTTTTAAAAAGAAAAAAAAATCAACAAAATGAAACACTTTATCCAGAGAAGCTACAGGATATCCACAGGATATTCTGAGAATAACAAATAAGATTTGAAGCACCGGCCTAGAGGAAAGTAAACTACTCCAGCTTGACTTAACAGCAGCAAAGAACTCTAGAAGTAAATCCATGAGACAGAAAAAATCCAGAGTTTCTCAAGATGCTGGCAGCAAACATCACAAAATCCTACCTTTGGTGCCAAAGGAATATTCCAGTTAATGAAACACACAGCTTGGAAGGACCTGCTAGAATTTGTAAAAGATGCCTTGAAGAAATTCATCCCTTCTAGCAAAATTTCCAATTAAAAAAAAAAAGAAATTACTGAGCAGGAGCTCATTTTACATTGGAAAGGAGTTTCTTTATCCCAGAGGACTCCTGGAGATGAGCTGAGGAAAGGGGGCAAACAAGTGACTCAGAACCAGGGGGAGTTGGGTCTGGCAAAGCCAGAGCTAGAGGAATGTGATAGTGATGCTTCATATCCCAGAAAGGATGGCCTGCAACAGACCACAAACAGATGAGGAAAACATGGATAAAATAAATGAGGAAAAGGCAAAAACAAATTTTTTGAGAGGGTTAAAAAGCTGTTTTTGATGGGAAGGTAGAGGGAAGAGAATTGTTGTCCTATTAATCCAGCTCCCTGGCATGGAATGCCATTTGGCAATGGAAACTTGGTGGCAATAAAATTTGGAGTGGCATTTATGAGTATAAATGTCAGAAAGGGAGAGAGCCAGGTAAGAAATAAAGGCTTTTGGCACAATAACTTAATCTTGATTAAATGAAGTTTGGGAGCCTTGCTCAAAGCCTCCCTTAATACATGGCCGTAAGCTGGACAACACCAATAAACTGGAGATAAGGAGAGTTTGAACCATTACAGATAAGATTTTAAAGTAACAATCTCACAGCAGCAGCGGAACTCAGCCTGGATCTGAAAATCTTGATGTGTTTATGGGTGCCATTATGATACGGATGCCTGATAGAGACTGGACATGACCTTGAGAGACCTTTCCAGAGCTTTTCCCTCGTTCCTCCAGCAGCATCTCATCAGCCACTGTCTGTGTTCACCCCAGGACTGTGCTCTTCCCAGCTCCCCACACTGAAGCTACTCCATGTGATCCCTTAGGATTTTAACTTTTATATTTTCCATATATTTGTAAGCCTGCAGTTCTTTAGTGTGTAACTCCAAACTCCACACACAATGTGAGCTGCTGCTTCCCCATTCTGGGCAGACACAACAATTCCTCTCCAGGCCTGGCAATCAAGGACACCTCACTGCCTCAGGCCCCAGACATGTAGACAAAAGTGAGTTTTGGGGGGAGCAAACTTGGGGTCAATGACTTCATTAGCTGAAGCTGTAATTGGCAGATTAACCCCCAATATGCAAATTGACCAAAATTATAAAAGTGTGAAACCTGGGAAAACATCATCCATTTTGGGTGTAGGCCCTGGAGGGGTTTGTCTGCCCAAAATGTACCTGAAGGCCCTTCAATAAATATAACTGCTTTTTATTGCCTTAATTCTGTCTGGTCTGTTTTTAGGTAGCCCCAAAAGGGCATCACATGTCCACCAGCTGAATAAAAAGCAAAGTCATCTTTACAGGAAATGCACCAGCCCTTCTTTCATGTTTGATGCAAGACCCAAAGCCTCTCATCCAGCACTTAGGGTGGCTTTGCTTGAAATCTTCCCTAAACCAAACTTTAGCAATGCTTTGGAAAGGTTTCTCCACCAGGAAGGGCCGAGTTTCACATGTCACACTCTTTCCACAGCTTCATTTCAATTTCTCTTTCAGCAAAGGTCACAACTGTTTGGTTTCATAGCCTTACTGCTGCCCATCCCAAAAGGAGGATGATTTGTAAAATTTGGATTTTACAGCTTTGTGGGCAGCAGCATTCCCCAGAAGGACTGCAGTGGAAGTTAAATGCCTCATCAAACCATGCACAAACAAATCTTGATGCTCTGGAGTGTCCTTACCACAACCAGGCAGAGAATTCTTCTCTTCCTTGGGTAAATTCAAGATATAGTTGATTTTTTAAATTTAGTTTTATTTCAAGATATATTTTTACCTCTGCTAAAACATCAAAGAGTTAATGAAGAGCACCAGATTTCAGCTCTGAGCAGGTCCTTGCAGTTTATCCTTCATGCCATAAACACTGGTCAGACATATAGCATTTATTTACATTGGGGCTGAGTCAGGAGCCAGACTTTCTAACACAATGGCAAATATAAAATAAATAAATAATAATAAAATAAAATAAAATAAAATAAAATAAAATAAAATAAAATAAAATAAAATAAAATAAAATAAAATAAAATAAAATAAAATAAAATAAAATAAAATAAAATAAAATAATAAAATGCAGCTTGGCTTTTTGGGAGATCTGTGGGAGCAGACAGGAGCTATCACAGATTGTGCCAACTGCTCACCAGCCTTATCCTTGATGGAAGAAAATTCCTTCCTTGCTGAGCTGTTGCCCAGAGCAAGTACAAACAACACACTGGTCCCAAAACCAAATCTGGGGTTGGGGTATACCCAAAACTGGCCTAAAGACAGGGATTCAGGAACAGCACCTTAATCACAGAGAGCATTAAACACTGAGGGAAGATGGAGCTTTGGTCTGGAGGGTTTGGCCAATAGCCAGTAATGTTTGGAGGAAAAGAAAAATAGGGTTTTTTTTCCTTTTCTCTTGGTCCTTGACAGCTTCAGATCATCCCAAGCCAAGGGATATTTGGTGGAAATGTGACAGTGGCTCATCCTGAAAGATCAAGACCTCGACTTTTGGAGCAGAGTCCATAACCCAAGTCCCCTTAGGCCCAAGGCTGGGTTTGCTGTGTGAAGATGACCAGCCCATCAGGAAAAGCTCTGTTTTGTGCTTCTTCAGTCAAGCACTGATTTTTATGCACCAGCACAAAAGAACACACAGGACTTTTTTAGATTCCAGTGTTGCTCTTAGCATGAAGAAGGCTGGAAAGAAAGTACTCATGTGCTTCCCATTGGGATATAAACCAAACATCTATTTCAGGGAGAAAAGGAAGAAAGACATTATTCAATTGTCACCAAAAGCTGAAGAACACACAAAACACCATCTTTGTGAAGCTTGGGATAATATATGACAATATTTTAAAGGGCTTTTTGCCAGTCAAATGTTTTTATTCTAGTAAATTCTTCTGCTTAGCATGGGGAGACTGAAAAGGAAAACCACTCGAGGATGTTCTTCATAATATCCCACTGATTTGAAAGAGTCAGATTTTCTCCCCTCGAGATTTGGTACTGGAGTTAATTAACCTCATTTCCAAAGAGTGTTGGAGTTTTCTGTTCTTAAAACTGTGCAGTGACAGCAATGCCACCCACCCCATGGCAATTCAGCGCCTCAGTCTCCTCAGAACATTCTGTAACACCATTTCCTTTGCTGTGATTTAAAACTTTCACTATGGTTCTTATTTACGCTGCACTTGGGGAACATTTTCACATTTTGCCTCTAACTTTCAAGTATTTTAAGAACATTATGTGTCTCTCGTTGCTCCTCTCCACATTTCATAAACCCCATTCATACACCAAAGGTCACGGTTGTTTTTAAACCTTTGATCATTCTTGTTTTCCTCCTCCAGGGTGCCTCCAGTGCTCTTCATCTTCTCTCAAGTGCATCCCTGAAGTCCTGCCCAGCAGGAAGGAAGGAGCCCAGGAGATGAGAGGTCTGAAGACAGGGGAGCAGTGGGACAAATAAAAGCTCAGAACAAAACGGTGCCATCAGGAGGATGTTTGCTCACAGCACTTCTCCTTCTGGTACAACATCATTCCTCAAGACTACGAAGGGAAAGCTCAGGGTTCTAATCTTATCTGAATGTTTGCACATTTTTAGCAGTGACTCAAACCTTCTTTAACCAGAGTCCAGGTCTGTCAGTTTCAATTCTTTAAAGTCAACAGTAGATAGGTCTGGCTAAGTCAGCCTTTTACTTTTGGAACAAAGTCTGTCCCTTTATTGCTACCCTTCCTCTCCCCTTTTTCTGCTTTAACCATGCAATTCATCTTTCCTGAGTTCTCTTTCCTTAAGAAAGTAGAACATAAGATGAGTTTTCACTGATTTTCTTTGCTATAATGGGTGTGGAGACTTTGCTACAGTGGGGGTGGAGAGGCAAAAAGCAAACCACAAAGTAGCGCCAG
Source organism: Melospiza georgiana (assembly GCF_028018845.1). Classification (NCBI taxonomy): domain Eukaryota; kingdom Metazoa; phylum Chordata; class Aves; order Passeriformes; family Passerellidae; genus Melospiza; species Melospiza georgiana. The sequence goes on along the minus strand of NC_080449.1, from coordinate 4,668,055 downwards.
GATTTATAAACAAGGTGGATGAGTAAATAACAAAGACAGGAGATGCAAATAGAAATAAATAAACATGGAACAAGCATAAGGCAAGCGAGGTGATAGTCTGGGTTTTATTCATTTTTGTGAGATTTAAGAGATGTAGAAAATCTGCAAGGTCAAACCCCACTATACACACCTAAAGCAAATAGCAGCAGATTTCAGAGAAGGAACAAAATGTGGAGGCCACTGACCACAGAATTAGTTTCTCCTCATGATTTTCTATTTGTTCCTCTTCTGAAGATAAATCATTGTTCCTCTAAGAAGACAAAGATGAGGCAATGGAAAAGGAAACCTTGTTTAGGGGTAAGGAAATTGTGGGCATCATTTCCCAGCAGAGATGTATCCATTTACATGAGAGAAATTGCTCAGATTGGGTGACATGACCCCGTGGCTCTCCTGTTCCATACACACAGGTTGGAGTGCAAGCCCTGGAACATTTAACATCAAACCAATCACACTGAGCCTGCACCAGAAAAGAGAAGGAAGAGAGACAGAAAAACACACTTTTCACATCAAATTCAGCATTTCTTCTGCTAAAGACATTCACAGAGGCATCACAGCTTTAAACCACTTTTGTTGGGGTTTTTCACAGAACAATTTTTACCACGACTGTGCCCAGTCAGTGGAGTTCTGTGTCCATCCACACTCCCGTATTGTAAATGCACAGCGAGCTCTGTAGCAGGGAGGAACGATGCATCTGACTCCATGTTCTCAGAAGGCTAATTTATTATTTCATGATACTATATTATATTAAAGAATACTATACTAAAGAGTACAGAAATTTACTCAATGCTGAAAAGATAATAATGAAAACTCCTGACTCTCTCCAAAGTCCTGACACATCTTGGCCCTGATTGGCCAAAGAGTGAAAACAACTCCCAGCAGAATGCAATGGAACAATCACCTGTGGGTGAACAATCTCCAAACACATTCCACATGAGCACAACACAGGAGAAGCAAATGAGATAAGAATTGTTTTCCTTTTCTCTGAGGCTTTTCAGCTTCCCAGGAGAAAAACCCTGGGTGAAGGGATCATGTTCAGGGAATGTGAATGTCACACTCCTGCAGGAATGTTTCCTGAAGGGAGGACTTCTGCAAACACTTGTGCAGGCTCTGGTGGTGCAGCCATTCGCCTTTACTCACCAGGCAGCCTCAATACCTCTCTCCCCACCATCCTGAGTCCTCTGAGCTCCCTCTGCTCTGCTCCTCATTTCTTGGTTTCCACTTGCTGTTCCCAAAACATTGATATATTGAATAAACTGCAACAACTGTGCTTAGTTCTTTTCCTGAGCCAAAAGAGACAAGCTTGCCTTCAAACTGACTCATTGAGTCACCTTTTTTTCCCTTTCCCTGTGCCTTCACCCTGACCACTGCAGTCCTGTCCAAGATTTTCTCCTACACATCTCCCTGCCAGTTCTCCTGAGCTCCTGTTCACAGCCCTTAGCCAGGGCAAGGTCACTCACAGGGCTTTGCTGCTTCTGCCTGGGCCTCTGTTTGCCTAAGCTGCTGCAAAAGGCCAGCTTAATTTAGTACCAGGCTTGAGGGTTTTAATCCCTCCAGCTCCTCAATGTGAGATGTTGCATTTCAGGTTTTTCTGACCCATAGATGAGGGATTTATATTTTATAGTCATGGAATGGTTTGGGTTTAGAGGAGATTTAAAGCTCATCTCATCCCACCCCCTGCCATTGGCAGGGACACCTCCCACTGTCCCAGGTGCTCCCAGCCCTGTCCAGCCTGGCCTTGGGCACTGCCAGGGATCCAGGGGCAGCCACAGCTGCTCTGGGCACCCTGTTAAAGGAAATTAAAGACAGTGAACATACAATTGTATTATGCAAGGAGCAATTAGACCCATTTGCATTTTGACACTCAAATTAGATCTTGGACACACACAGTGGTGTGGTAAAGTCTCACATGCATTTCCACTTTCTATTGCATAGGAGAAAGTAAATGCTACCAGGCAGCAGAAAATGAAGTCGTTCCTGTGTTATTTCTATAACAAACACATTAGAAACATTTAATTGTCATTGATGGAATGCTGAGCAATCACAGTAATAAAGAAATCTTTTCTAATCTTGATGATTCTGTGATTTTATGATATTATGTGAGGCTGAGATGGAAGCTCTAAGGACAGTGAGCCTTGTGAAGGCACCCTGCTGTATTTTCTCCCACTCTGCTCTTGGTTTTTGGCTTTCAACTTCCACAATAAAACAGTCCAAAGACTCTGTTTCCATCTTACCGGCAAGAAATGCACCTCTGGTAATCACAGACTTCATCATATTTTACATTTCCTTAGGGAACTCTGAAGTATTTGGTTCTGGGCCTTTTGTGCAGCCAGCAGGACCTGGAATGAGTTTTGATTGCTCAGAGGTCTCAGTTATTGTTCAGATTTTGTTTTCCTCACTCTGGCCTGCCTGGTGGATGGTCCTTCTCTACAAACTCCAGCTCCCTTGAAAATGTCCTACATTAGAAGAACTCTCAATTTTAAAAATAGTTTTACTTATGATTTACACAGAATGTAATTAAATGAAAAGTGGGACCCTTCAGAGAAATTCGAGCCAAAAAGCTGTTGCTGTGAACATGCTGTGGGATTTCTGCCTGCAAGTCTGAAGCCAAGCTGCTTTATTTACATACTAGGATTCTTAAACCCAGATGTACCCTTAAAGTGCACATCCAACAAAAGGGTGGACCCTGGTCCCTGTGGGATCAAAGTGATCCTTGAAGAGGGGTTTATATTTACCTGTATATTTGGAAATTAAACCACTGTTACATTATTTCTTAGTGCTGGGTAATCTGCAGCAGAAAATTGCTTTTTATTCACTCCTTTTTAATGTAGAAGTGTGAGTCCAGTGTATCTGTTCATTCTTTTAATGAACTTGTTTCTTTACTGACAGGAACACAAACCAGACATTCCACTTGGGCACAATACCTGACTTCTAGACAACAAACTGAGGTTAATCCCGTTTTGTGCCCCAAAAATCTGCAGCTCAGGGCTCCAGCATTTGTGGAGAATCTATTTTGGGCTGAGGGAGGATGCACAGCTTGTGCAAGTATAAACCAAATGAACATGCGAAGGCATAAATGAGCAAAGCTAGAAAAAAATTCCAAAGATATCTCTGAGTTTTGCAAAAATATCCATGAGCATGTTTTGGAGAACTAAAATGTTGTGGAGATGAAACAATTTCTTAATCATTAAAGTGACTGCTTATCTTGGTTTGTCTTTGTGTATGGGGAAGGATTGAGCTAAAACCTTATTCTGGCGTAAAAGAGAGCAAGCAGAAACATTTCAACCATGGAAATCCATTGGGACAATCCATTGGGGCAATCCATTTTACAGCCTCTCCTCCTGATCTTCCCCAGAGTGTCAAGACACTGTTGTAGGCTGCTGGGATTTAGGAACAGGGATAGATGAGGTGAAACTGATGCCTTGTGCAGTCTGCCCTAGAACAGAGGCTGGACAGAGCTAAAGAATAAAGCAGGGATTTATTCAAAGCCTCCATGGATGCACCTTGGGCAGCACAAGAGCCCAGCCAGGGCTGCACCCAAGGTGAACCAAAATGGCCCCAAAATGCACGGCCGGGCACGGGGTCTGTCACTGTGATCAATTCTGCTCCATTTGCACCTTGCAGTTCATTGTCCCATTCCAGCTTTAGCCCAGGCAGTCCCACCCTGCTTGTTTTTCTCTCTCCAGCCCACGGTGTTTGTGCTCTTGGGCTGAGATTTGGATCATTTGTCCTTGGTGCCCAGCTGGAGCAGGAATTGTTTTGTCTCCCTGCTCTGTGCACAGAGCTCACCATCCCCTGATGTGAACCCAGACCCACACACTACAGCAGCACAGAATGTGAAAAATAGAAAAGCTGAAACCTGAGGCATCAGAATCAGATGAGACAGGAACCTTTCACCCTTTAAAACTCAATCACTGCTGTTTTACCCTTGTTCATGGCATTGGAAATTCTGCCAAATGTTACCAGTCCATGATGCCAAAGCAGTGAATTTCACGCTGAGGCAGCCTCATGATGAAAACCTGACACCCCCTATTTCCACAGGCTACCCCAGAACACCCCAGGGAGCTCCAGCCACAGCTGAAGGCGCAGAAAGATTCCTCTTATAAACTTCATTTTTGTTGTAAATTATTCTTGATGTTTTTCCTGCCCACAGTTGGTTTCGCTCACTTATTTTGGGGAAATTGTAGGAAAATCCTTTCACCCATTTTTCAATTATAAGCAACACAAAATTATTGCCACATCCTTCCCCCACACAAATACCTCGTAAACAGCTGGAACTTTTAAGCACAAATCTTGGCCAGGCTTTTCAGGGGTGTTTGGGGATATTTGACATGGCTACAGTGAGTCAGTGTTGCTTTGCCCAAGCATTAAAACAACTTAATCACAAGCCTGCCTCAATCACACAATTTTTTTTTTTTCTTTTAGCTTCTGAAATTTTAGGATTCCCATGTTCAAGACTTTTCCCTACAGCTTTAATGACTAAAATCAGTGGAGAAATGTTCAAACACTCCAACAGTTAGGGATGGAAGGCAAAAATCAAACAGGCAATGTGGGATAGATTATGGGAGCTGGGAACTCAGATAAATTCAGGAAAAATAACTTAAATTCTGAACTCGAGAATCCAGAAGTTTGCCTGCTTATGTAGTGGTTTAGTAATAACCTGTCACACCCATTCTGCCACACAGCCAATCCTTCAAACCTTCGAAGGACGCAGAGTTACAGGAAATCCTTCTGCAAGGAAAACAGCTCAGGGTTTATGTCTGGCTGGGACAAGGACACTTGGCAACACATTCAAGGGTCCCCCAACCAAGGGAAAAATGCTGTAATAATGATGTTGACCCAGCTTCAGCATGGAGAGGCTTCCAGTACAAATGACATTTTCATAATCTCGCCGATAAACACTTTTGCAGATAACAAGAAAACTTTTTATTTGATGCTTTTTACTGGTCATAAATTCAATAGTTTTTGTTTTTCTCTGTCTTCCTTTCTAATCAGTGATATAGGAGGAGAAGGCTTTAAGAGGGTTTAAAATTTCCATTTGCAGTGGTTGAGCTGGAATAAAGATCTGCCTTTGACTCTGCTTAAATGAGGGGACCAATATTAAAGAAGAAAAAGATTTTCATGGGATGCTGAAGCTCTTTGCCAATGCATTTTGAATTATACAGGTAGTTTGGGCCAAGAAAACCCTTTGAAAAAGATAAAAATGCTGTCAAGTCATGTGTTCACCCTGATTTGCTTTCCTTTGTTTTCTAAACAGTATTTTCTGTATTTTCTGCTTTGAAAATAAATACCTATTGACTCAGAAGAAATGCTTTAAGTCACTGTTAGGGTTTGGGGTTTTTTTTCATTCAAAAGAGGAAATAATTAAAAGAAAGAGACTCAAGTCTGAGAGAAGTGGTGTAGATTGATGCAAAGTGAATTTTCTTGAGTTGGTTGGAAAATACAAGAGACATTTTTTAATCTTTCTCACCTTTTCCCCTGTCATTTTTCCTGACAGTTGGCCACAACCTGGCAGGGCCCTTATCTGTGTGTCCGTGGTTTATCTCCTCTCCTGGCTTTGGCTCCAGGCTCTGGAAACCCTTAGTGCCTGTGCTGAATCCTCATTTCCAGACCCATCTCTGCCCCTTTTCCCTTTGCTCCTGGCTGTGCTGTGTGGGGCGAGTGACCCTGGCTGCTCCCTGACACACAGAGGGAAATGTTGGCTTTGGAGGGGGATCCAGGGCCTCTCTCAGGGCGATATTTTGAAGATTTACAGCGTCCATCAGGGTGATGTGATGCTGCATTTAGCATGGCTGCTGCTCATGCAAAACAACTCTTGAGGCATTTCATTTTTCCTCTCTGGGGACTCCAGGGAGCTGTTTTTATGTGCTGCTCCTTTCTGCCTGTATTCTTTTTCATTCCTTCCACATTACATGAGACAGTAGGTGGGAATGTGCAGCCAGATAATGGTAATTTATTACTGATCTGTCAGAGTTGTTCAAAAGTCTTTCCAGCTAGGACTATAAATTTAGCATTTCTGTCCTTGCCTTGCCTTTAGTGATCTGAGAAGCCTTTTTGGGGGAAGGCAATGCCACGTCTAAATTTCTTGCAAATATTTAAGCAGCATATACTGGAAGGTGGCATATGGAGAAGTGTTTTTCTCTCATAAGATTGGATGAATTATCTCTGTTTAGGTGTTAATTATTGGTGTAAGTTTCTGCATTGTGCCTTCCCCAAAGCAGGTTTCTTCTCTCCTCTATGTCAGGACTCTTTGTGATCTTTCTTCCTCCTACTTTAGCAATATACAGTAGAAATTTTTCTTTTCCTTATTTCTGCCTGCTGCTTCCTCTGTTTGTCTTCAATAAAATGAGTTGTGAGCATTAATTAGGTGTTAAACCTCCTAGAATTGTAATTCTGATAAATTCTCATTCTGGTACTTTCCCAGGTGTATCAGGATATTATTTACAGCCAAGCTGGGATGACAGCTATTCTGCTTATTCTTAATTACTTTTGCCAAAATTGGTTGTGCTAAATCATATTTCATTGGGTCTGTGGTTCAAGTTCATTTCTTGGTGTGTGTAAAATTATGTAAAATAATGCACTGGTGCATCTGAATGTGGCTCAGGGATGAGTATCTTACCCAAAGCCATGGCACTGATATTAATGAATAAAACAAGAAACTATCAGTGAGATTGTTCTTTCCCCTGTTTGACTCTTCCTGCTGACATTAAACACCAAGGATGAATCCAGCAGGCAAAGTGACCATGGATTTTCAGCTGGTTTCAGAGCAATTCATTAGCTTTCACTGCAGCACTTTGGGGGACTGAGAACTCCCTTGGGGTGGTGTCTAAGCTCTGTTTCAAAGGATTTGATTACATTTCACCTTTTGGAGCGTTCTCAGGGGGTGGCAGAAGGCACAGCAGACTGTCAGCTTTCCCTGGGTAGTCTATCATCCAATATGTTCAGGTTGTGCTTGTTCTCAGGAATTATCACCTAAGGTCACCTCTTCAATCAGGGCTTTCCAAGAAATCACTGTGCTGCTGGAAACGTTCCCAGCTTTGGATTCCATATTTCTACAGATCCCTGTTGGATTAAATTCATTCTGTGTCTGACATCACTTAAAGATATAAACACACTAAACAAGGTACAGCACTCATTCTCATGGAGTTTAATTGAATTTGATGCATCCCAACACCAGAACAACTTGCAGAAGTCACTCTGCTGCATTTAGAGCTTTCATTTTCACCAGATATCAGCTGGATAAACCCTTAAGTGTTGCAGGAAGACTCTTCAATATTCCACAGAGCATCGAGCATCTGTGAGCCACGTGTTCCCTCGCACCCCTGCCTGGTGCTATTTTACCAGGCAGCTCCATGTAAAGCAGCTTTGTGTTTTGTTCTCAAAATCTGTGTCCTGAGCCCCGTTCTGAGTGAGTCCTGTGGTGATTTATTCTCACAACATGAAGCCAGCCCTGAATTCAGACAGGAACAGAGGAGCTGTGTGCTGCCTGCCTGCCTGGGCTCATTTTTCTCCTCTGTTTATCTGACAGGACCAAGGGGGTTTGTCTGCTCTGCTCCAACCTCAGTGGGGCACAGCCTGACGGTGTGCTTCTCCCCAAAGCACAAACATCTCCTTCCTGGAGTTTTTATTAGACTTAAACCTTCAGAGCCCCAGCAGTTGCCAATCAGTCTTTCACATTCATGTGGTGATGACTCTCTAGCTCTGAATGATGTTTGTTTTCAGTTCAGAGAGTGATGCTTGCTGCTGTGAGCATTGTTCCACACTGAAAACTGTAGTGTGTGGTATTTTCAGGGTTCCCCCGTTGTTGGGAAGAAATGATGAATCTGACTCCATGTTCTTAGAAGGCTAGAGCAAAGGTGACAGAAACCACAACTTGGATATATTCATTTAAGATTACCTTATCAAACAGAATATGATATAGACTAGAACCACAGGTGCGATAAGAAGCTGGACTGGCTGTAGGACCTTACATAAAATATTGAGCAGAGTTCACTTGTGTGCCTTGGAAGCTCCTGATTTGTATTTCAAAAGGTGCATGTGTGGTATTTTCTAACTTTCCAGGAGGAGCACAGATTGTTCTTTTGGGACCTGCATGTATTGGAGGCTCCTTAATTTTAATGATATTTACTTGGTTTCTTCCACTGTGTTGGTGGCAGTTTTGGCACAACAAAACCCACATGCAGCTGATTTTATTTTATTTTTTTTAACATATCCATATATATAAACACAAGAAGGTGGGAATGATTGCTTTTCAGGTTGTGGTTTCTCAGTCTCATCCAAGGACAGTGCTTGCCCTTGGAAGAACACTCTGGGAAGCTCAGTGCTGCTGGCTGCAATGCAGGAGGGTTCAGCCACATGTGAAAAATCCTGGGGGTGGGTTTGCTACCTCCTCTCCCTTTTGAGAGGTTCATGATGATGCAGAATTGGGGATTTGTGTACACGAGAAAAGGAAAAGCCTAAACTGCAGGTGAAGATCTGGTTTGAGGCTTTTAAAATTCATGTATTTATATACATTTGTATTTTATATATTTATTTATATATATTTATATATTTATATATATTATTTATATATTTATATATATAATATATATATATAAACATATTATTTATATATTTATACTTTATATTTTTTTTGTTTTTTTATTTTAAAATCAGCTAAAAGACTGGTGCTGACAGCAAATCCATTCAGCTCTTTCTGGCCATACTCACAACAAGCTGCTTCCACCAAAACTAAAAGCCAGACTTCCAGGAGGCAGCAGGTAAGTGACTGATGCTCAGTCACTGGACTTACAAGAAATCCTGCAAATGTGCTTGTTCATGTGAGAGGAACTTTCATCAGCTCCTTGTCCACAGAAACTTCTCAAGTTAAGAGGGTTTTTTAAGGTTTATTCCAGAAAAAAATCAAAATACTCTCTATTCACAGGTCCCAGCTCACCTGACACCTTTAATTTTTTTCTTCTTCCTCTTTTCTCCTGTCAGTAGTTTAGACAATTATTTGCAGGTTATTTATGTTTTCCACTCTATTATTTGTGAGAGGCTTGTGCCATGGTAAAGTTAAGGAGGTTTTTCAAATGCTGTTGGCCCAGAATCAATACATTCCCCTAACTTGATTATACAACTGTTCTGTAACTAATTGTTTTTCAGGCAGTTCAGATCTACATCTTTTATATAAATGACTGTGAATGTGCACTGGAGGTGCCTTGATCTCAATAGCTTATCATTTGCAGGCAGGAAGATAATTGTGTTTAATCAATTCTATCATCAGGTCTCAATAAATTCCATTTTTTCAGCCAGAATTTCTGATGCAACTGAATGGTCACATTTTCCAAAGATCTGTGCTTGGGAGCTTTGTGCTGATGTTCTTTGGGTTGGTTTTTTTTTGGAGGTTTTTTTTTGTGGGGGGTGTGTGGAGGGTAGAACAGGGATGGTTTGTTGGCTTTTTGTTTATTTTCTGGGGTTTGTTTTGTTTAGTTTGGATGGGGTTTTTGTCCTGCCATTGCTGCAGTCAGTAAGTTCCATGTACTTACAAGTTAACTACTCAAAGTGCTTTCCTCTCCATCCTTCACGTGGCCTGTGAGGATTCCTGTGTCCCTCTTGAGTACTGATGGAGGTCTTGCTTTTGGAATTGGGTCTGGCCTACAAGGCCTTGCTCTAGACTGCAAACCCTAAACCCTGCCTTGAATTTCTCTTTTTGTTGATGTTGAATCTCTCTTTTTGTTTTCAGACTGCAATTATTTATAGTGCACAAACCAAGATCTTATGTGAACACTTAGAAAACTCAAGTGTTTTGCTGTCATGTGAGGTTAAAGCTGTGTGAGTGACCTCAGTGGCCTCACAGGGATTTTTCCTGAAGTGAAGCTCACGTTTTGTTTCATGCAGAGGTTCCCCCACCACAAGGTCAGCTCCTGACAGAGCATTCACCAAGGAAAGGATGCTTAGATTCCAGGGGAAACTGGATATTATATGGATATCTGGTGAGGTTGTGCAGAGGGTAGATATGGCCTGAGAAGAAGGAGTGTGAGGAAAAGCCCATGGCATGTGCAGAAGGAGGGCTGCTTTCCCACTTGCCAGGTGCTCTTGGCCAGCACAAGACTGAGGAGGTGAACTCTCATTTCCCTGTGGGAAGGTTGGTGCTGTTCTCTTTGGTAAGTTTGGGGTTTTGGAGTAAAAAGTCATTTTAGTTTGGGATTCACATCACTTTTAACTTCCCAGCTGGGATCCAGCCCTACAGCACTCATGGGATGTCACAGACACCTTGGGGCTCCCCTTGACTTGGTTTTTAAGCCCACAAAACTCATGTGTGCTCTCCTTGTTAGTGTTCAGGAACACATAATCACAGAATTATTATATCCACGTGCTTTTATTGAAGAGCTCTGGGTGTCAGGGGTACAGACCTAAATCTGACTCCCACATGGGTTCAGGATGAACACGTTTTTATACCCTTATCATTATATAACTACATATTAATTACTAAACTTCCATTGTTCTACTGTATACATTGATCTCGTCCAGGCATGGATTTCGTAATTTCCATCAAACTCCCCAAACATCGTTTCTCATGATTCTTGTTACAATTATACAATAATTATATCCAATTACCAAACAATCATGGCATTTAACAATCAGATCATTTATCCTAGCCATTAAATGATTATACAGGTGCAGTTTTGCATGATCCAGTAAAGCCTAACATTTTTTCAGGGCCTACTCTAACATTTTCCCAGGGCCTACCAGGCCCAACCTTTTCCAACTCCCCTGAATATCCCATGATTTTAGAAACATTTTATCCCTACACTATCATCCTTGCTTTTCCAAAAGGTGATCCTAGTGCATCAATGAAACACCCAGTGTTAAAGCATGTCCAGTGTCCAGTGTTCAGTGTTCCTCATTTTTCACTGGCCTGGAGGAGGTGATTCCATCTGGTTTGATATTTGATGAGCCCACAGCTCCAGGTTCAGCCACGGCAGCAATGGAAAGGACAAGAGCAGAATCTGCTCAGCAGGAAGGAGTTGCTGGGCTCCACCCATGGCAAGGAATCAGAGGTGGTTAGTGGAAAAAAAGAAAAGGTTTGAACTATAAACTCTGGATTAGTGAGTGTTGAAAGAGTTGTTTTTTCCATGTATCTAAGCTGGCAGGGTTTGCACATGGATAGTAGTCACAAGACATGAGTTCCTGGATGTGGCAAGGCAGGTCCCACTTTAGAAAGGCATAATCTGTTTTCTCTATTCAGATGATGCTTTTTTCCCTCCCTCAAATGGAAAAACTATTTCAGTGAAGGTGCTGTCTGCCCTTGTGACCATCTAGGCCACTGTGACCTTCTAGGATCTTAAGGGAGCTATAAAAAGGAGGGAGAGGGACTTTTTATATGGACAGAGAGTGACAGGACAGGGGGAATGGTTTTAAACTGAAAGAGGGAAGGGTTAGATGGGATATTGGGAAGAAATAACTTATTCAGAGGGTGGGTAGGCCCTGGCATGGGGTGCCCAGAGAAGTTTTGGTTGCCCCTGGGTCTCTGGCAGTGACCAAGGCCAGGCTGGACAGGGCTCTGAGCAAACCTGGGATAGTGAGTGACAGGGAATCAGTGACTCAGAGCTTGTTGGAATCACCACAGAGGCTTCAAGAGCTGCTTGTTATGGGTGACAGTTCTTAGTTCATCTGCAATGTTTCAACCAAGTGGTAAAGAAGACTGAGGAGGAAGGGGAAACTCAGTTTGTCCTTGAGGATTTCAAGTAAAAATTTGAAGCAACACATTTTAAATGAAAAGCTGTGATCTTGAGAACACCTGAGAATTTAGAGTTTGGGTTCAAGTTTTCATGGTTGGTATAAACATGTTGAGAACTTGAGTTCTCACGCTTGAAACTTAAAGTCCTTGAGCTCTCCTTTATGGAAAAATCTTAAATAAAAGTACAATAAATTGGCTTCTGTGTGTGTGATGCCAGCTACTGGAGCAGGCTATGCCAGCATGGGCTTCTTGCTGCATTCAGGAGCTTTTTAATTTGTTTTGATTCTTTTGCACACTTAAATACGACACCATAAAAGTAGGACTGAAAACATTTTGGACCAGAGATTTGTTGTGAGGAATTTGGAAGGACAGGTTTCTTCAGACAGCCTGGTTTTCCATTCTGATGGATAAGCTGCGATTCAGGCGAGCTCCACAGAGAAATGGGCTTTTGGTATTTCCTCTAATTGGTGGAGGGAATGCAGCAGGAGAATTGCCTGGATGTTTTCAGGTGAAGGCTCACGTTGATGCCTCAGGTTTCAGCTTTTCTATTTTTCACATGCTGTGCTGCTTTAGTGTGTGGGTCTGGGTTCACATCAGGGGATGGTGAGCTCTGTGCACAGAGCAGGGAGACAAAACAATTCCTGCTCCAGCTGGGCACCAAGGACAAATGATCCAAATCTCAGCCCAAGAGCACAAACACCGTGGGCTGGAGAGAGAAAAACAAGCAGGGTGGGACTGCCTGGGCTAAAGCTGGAATGGGACAATGAACTGCAAGGTGCAAATGGAGCAGAACTGATCACAGGGAGAGACCCCGTGCCCAGCCGTGCATTTTGGGGCCATTTTGGTTCATCTTGGGTGCAGCCCTGGCTGGGCTCTTGTGCTGCCCAAGGTGGATCCATGGAGGCTTTGAATAAATCCCTGCTTTATTCTTTAGCTCTGTCCAGCCTCTGTTCTAGGGCAGCCTTCTCAAGGCATCAACATCAGGTATTCATACAAATCAGTGTAAGTAGCCATAATAACAACAAGCTTCTTCTCCAGCCAGTGGAATAATGCTCAAAGAATTATTTTATAGATTTTTTTCCAGGTCAGTGGAAAGCCTAACTCTGCTGGAGATACCAAACTCTGTATTTTGCTATTGGTTTTTCTCACATACGTTTCCTTAGGAAGTAATAAAAACACAACAAGATCAATGCCTAATTTATTGCCTCAGCAGTAGCACTGGAGATCTGGCACTGAATCAGAAGTGAGGGAAGGGACAGTGGTTTAAGCTTAACACAAGTGAAATTATACTTACAATATATGTCTGAAACAAGAGGGAGAGGAAGGCTGGAGTTTCCATCAGCCAGCCTGATGATATTTTCAAGAATCTGGCAGATCCATTAGCTGCTGTTAGAGCTTTCAGGAACTCTTAGGAGGACTGTTGAGACATCCCAGAGCTCTGACCCCAAGCACAATGCCTCAGAATTGGAGTTCCTTTGCTGGAGAGAACAATTCACCCCATCCCCTTGCTGAGGGCAAGGTGGGAATAGCTGTAACAGCATGAAAGGATGTCTGGAGCTCTGTGTTTCTCTCCCTCCTCAATTTTCAGCAGGGTACTGTGTAAATGGGATTGGCTGGGAGCTGGTCACATCCTCAGCACTCCTAAATTGCAGTTTCCAAGGACACAGCCACTGGTGACTCAGACAAATGGGAGTAGGACTCCTGTAATTATATTATAATAACTTACAAGCTGATTAAAGTGTTTCTGTGTGTCTCAAGCTTCTGGAAAATCATCCCTGGATTTTTAACAGCTAATTCCTTTTTTTTTTAGGAGTGAGACCATCTGTCAGCACAGAAATACTTCAGCAGCAGCATCTGAGGACAGCTGGCATAGCTCAGGTGGGCACTGGCAGAACCAGAGAAGAGTTTGCATCCTCTTGTTCCCATCTGCAGGCACACATTAGGAATTCTGCAATGCAATTTGGATCTCAAACCAATAAATCAGTTGGGGATGTGGCCCATGGATACTCCACGTGAGCATGGAGTATATCTCCATGGAAGCTGATTTTAGGAAAACTTCAAGTCATGCGAACTGCTGCACTAAACACCAGGTGTGGGTCCAAAACCAGGCTGTAAATTTGGATTGTTTGGCAGTTCTAAGCATTAAAGAGCTCGGTTCTGACATAAGCTGTACATGTTCAGCCTCTCTGCCTCCCACCTGGATCAAAATTTACTCATTACTTCATGGTTATGAAATACTTCATGGAGAAACCTCAACACAACCAGTTTTTACCCAATTAGAGAAGAATTAAGGGCTTGATTTGTAGGAATCCTCTATGGATGGTACAAACACAGCAGGCTTGCAGTATGAATTGGAGATGTAAACAGGGAAAAGGAAAAATTGTTCCAAGCTGAAGCTGAAAAGATATTTATTTCAAATAAGCCTCTGATTTGAAAACTGGAGAGTTCTAGAACAATTTGTCTTTGAGGTCTGTAACAAAAATAAGAAAATAGCATTTACTGGATGACTTCAAGGCCAAGGAAAACAATGATCACTTCTCCCAAACTGGAGATGAGCACACTGGGTAAGTGGCTGCTGTCTGAAGAGGCAGAATTGGTGCTTCAGATCTATTTTATCATTTGTTTGCCAGACTACATCACTGCTGCTGTGACCCAAATGCCCCAGGCTTGTTCACACTTTCTAGATGAATCCTTAATTAAAATTCAGCCTGGGTGTGTGATTTTTGGGCAAAAATGAAGTTAGTCTGGTTAAAATTACCAGCTAGAGCTCCACGGTATCAGCTATCAGTCCCAGAATAAATGATGTGGCTGTGGCAGGGAGGAGATAGCTGAAGTTATTTCCAACAAACCTGGGTAAAACTTGGCTGCTTTTGTCCCCCATCAGTAGCATAGGATGAAGCAGAAGCGATGAATGAAAATGAGCAAGGCTTCTTTTAAGTCTTCAGAATATTTTTGTGGTGGTAAATCAATTTTGAGAGAGGAAAGAGTTTAATTTATTTCTGCTCATGGCATTTGCACTGGCTATGAGAAGAGTGCTAGTTCTTAGGGGTGTAATCTTGCTTTTCTTTGAGCTGTATCACTTTATTTTATTTTTTTTAATAGTGGGGGCTGTGCAAGGAATTGCTACATTATCTTGTGGGTTTCCTTACCGCCCTTAAATCTTGTGCCAGTTGTTAACTTTCATTTACTCACATATTTCATTAAATCTGGTTTATTTGGCATAGGGAAGAGTAATTTATCCCTGTGGTGAAGTCATTCAGAAAGCTGATCCTTAGAGCTCAAAGAAGCTGGAATGTCTCAGTGTTGGTACACCTAAAAATTGCATTTCTGTGCCTGCTAACTGTGGTTGGTGATGCCTGGGCAGGGAAGGAACCATCCCCTGAGCAAGCAGAACATTTCTAGGGCTGAAGAACCACATCTCTTGCTCCCAGTGAAGGCTGTGGAAAGCACTGACAGCTGCTTCTTATCTCACAGTCAAACATTTTGAAGCCCTGGAGGCGAAATATTTATGCTACTGGACACTTTGTTTATTCAATGGGCCTTTTTATTTTTTTATTTCTCTTCTTTTTTTAACCAGAGAACTGCAAATGAGTGACGTGTGTGTGCCTCAGTGTAAATAAGAGACTCGTGACTCCTCATGGCAGAATTGGTAATTCTTCATTAGGCTGAAGGAAATTCTGATGTGTGTGTGAAGCAACAGAAAGTAAACATCAATTAGAGGGAGAAACAAGTGGTTAATCTCCAGTTTTACATAGAAAACTTCAAGGAAGAAAGAGTCTAAAGTGTGCAACTTCTTGGAATAACCTGCAAGGAAGGGTAGGCCAGCATGCAAGCACACATCACTGGATTCTGAGGAGCTGTAGAGTGAGAAGAAAAACAGATCTGTGGAAATCAGCAGGTTTACAAACATCATTCCCCTTGTAAACAGCCTGTTTGCAGAGCAGAAGCCACAATAACTCAGCAGCAGTGTGAGGCAGCTCAGGGAGGTTTGGGGTGCAGAAATCAGCCTGTGCAGCTGGCTCATGAAACAGCAAACAGCAGCAAACCTGGGGAATTGCTGAGGGGAAATTTGGATTTTGGATAATATCAGGGAGAAATGCTATAAGGGCTTGTGACCTCATTTGTGAGCATGGTGGAGATGTTTTTATCTCACCTCTCGATTTCACTTGTCAGGGCTCCCTTCTGTGGGACCCTTCTGCTTCTTTACCTGATTTAGACAATATTTCATCAGCCCCAGCAGTACCTCATCACTCATGTCTGGCAAACTCCCTCTTCTTGAAAAATGCTTCTCTTCTGAGCACACCCAGGTGTTAAATTCAAGAAGCACTCACCAAATCCAATAATTTTGAGTATTGAAATGCAGTGGCTGACTCATCACTTTGCACAAAGAAGATGTTGCTTCCAGTTACTTTGTTTGGGCTGACTGCAGGTTTTTCAAACAAATCAAGTAATTTCTGGAAAACCCTGTAAAACTTGGTGCCAGTACAGTGGAGAAGTTATCCAAAAGGCCAACACCCATGTTAGTCTGAGAGACTGAACCACTGGAAAGCCCTGGGTTTTTTGTTTTGCTGGTATCTCTTGTGTCAGTCCTTCTGGGGCCTGGGGCATTCTGGAAGTGCTGGATTGATCCCAAACAGCTCCTGGGCACCTCTAACCTTCCTGCTCTGCTTGTACCTGCCTTGGGGTGTATTATAACTTGATTGGCTTTTCCTTCTCCTGCCCAGCCCCTTCAGTGAATTTCCTTTTTAAGTTTGGAATCTTCAGATGGGATCTTGGCAAAAGAATCCCTGCATGCCTTCAGAGGATGCTGCAATGCAGGGAAGAGCTTCCAGGGAGGTTTTGTTTTCCCTCTGCCTGGATGAGCAATATGAAAGGTTTTGTGGGTTTTGAAGAGCAAAGAGTGAACAGTGTGAAGGTCAGAATTTTACCTTCTGTAGAGTTATCCTGGAACAAATTACATGCTCCAATGGTTGTTCCCAGTATTTTTGGGCATCACAGGCTTGTAAAACTCAGATAACAGGACTCCCAAAGGTGGGGGCTTCTGTTGGGCTGTGACAGCTGTGCGAGAGGATTGATACCTGGGAGGAAGGAAATGGAGGTGAAATGGTAAATGAATGTCTGTCCTGCCAGCAAATCCTGTTCTCCCTGGAACCAGGGATCAGAAGGTGGCGTTGCAGGCAGGTTTGTGAGCAGTGTGCTCAGCAAGGGCAGCAGTGCTCCAGGGCTGGACACACGGATTTGCAGCTGAGCTGATATCAGATCTCTCACCTTTTATAAACTTCCCTTTATTTGTGCTCTGCCTGTTGAGCTGGAACAGAGCCCATTGCTTCAAAGGGGTGCTGGGTGCAGGAGGGGAGGCCTGACTTAATTTCAGATCTGATAGAGCTGAGAGTGTTAGAGGGACCATTGATTCACCTCAGAAATGCCCCAAAGCTCTGGCTGAGTTCTCCATGTTGAAATCATGCATCTGGCTCCTTTTCCTGTTACTAAAACCAATAAATATTAATAACATCTTTATAACCTTTTCTTAAAAAGAAAATCTTCCTTGTTAAAAGCCTTTTTAGACTGGCTGAAACTCTGCTCCAGTTAAATTTAATTCAGTTGTTGGTGCATTTAGGTTGCTTCTATGCTGTAAAATGAAAGTGATCAGTGAAGAGAAAGCAGTGAGATAACAATCTAGGAATGTCTGTGTTTCATTAAATGGCCAGTCCCTGATGCTTTCAGAAAAACCAGGAGTATTTAACATTCATCACTTTGTGATGAGTGTTGGTAACTCCTCTGCAGGGCCTGGGCAGTTAAATCACTGCTGGCATCTCTTGCCGCTTTAGGGGTGGGCTGTGCTGATGGTTTGAGGTTTGGGGTTCCCAGCTCAGTAACTTGGCCCTGCCCAGACCCCCCAAAATCCCACCCTAGGCATCCCTGGCAGCGCTGCCCAAAGGCTCCTGGAGCTCTGGCAGCCTCGGGGCCGTGCCCATTCCCTGGGCAGCCTGGGCAGTGCCAGCACCCTCTGGGGGCAGAGCCTTGCCCTGAGCTCAGCCTGAGCTGCCCTGGCCCAGCCCCAGCCGTTCTCTCAGGTGAGATCTTCGCCCTCACACATCCAGTTCTCTGCCTTAGATTTGCAGTCTCTTCTAAGATTGATTGAGAGCTTTTATCATCTTTTGAGATTCTACTTGATTGATCACCAGTGTGATTGCAGAGTCGTTGCCCAGAGCAGCTGTGGCTGCCCCTGGATCCCTGGCAGTGCCCAAGCCAGGTTAGATGGGGCTTGGAGCAACCTGGGACAGTGGAAGGTGCCCCTGGCCATGGCAAGGAGTTGAAACTGGTTGATCTTTAAGGCTTCTTCCAACTCAAACCATTCCATGATTCCAATGTTCTTTCTCCCCCTACACTTTTCAATGCTGCCATTCTTTCACATCCATCATTAACATCACACCTTGCAAGCAGTGCAAGTCTTCTCCTGTGCTTTACCCACACTGATGTAGCCTAGAAGAAGAATTAAGTTCAGAACAAGGTGTTTCCAGTTCCTTTTCAAGGAAATTATTTCACTAATCCTTGCCCATAATGTGGATTTTCAACCTTTTCATAGAAGATGAGAGCTGAGCTTTGGGGAGCAAAGAGCATCCAACGTGTAGCACTCACCTCCCCATTCTCCTGGAGGTGAGTTTTGCTTACCTGTTCCAAATGCTTTAAACTTTCACACCACCACTTTTCTGTGCTCTCAGGGACATGTGAGCCCCCTTGCTTGCTCTTGCAGAAATAGGCAGAGTTTTATGAATAAAAGACAAGGTTTGACAACACTAAAGGAGACAAAGCAAAGAGAAACTCTTGATCAAAGAGGACTTGCACAGTTTCAAGGGCAAATCCAAAGACAAACGCTGGTTTTGTTCCAAAATAAGAAAAGAAAAATCCCCCAGCTTTACAGGAAGAGCTCTGTTCATTTCCCTACCTTGCCAAGTAGTTTTTGAGTGCTGAAGACACCAAACACTTTCTTTTTCCATCAAGATCCCGGGAGCCTTCCCTGACCACGCTGCCCTTGCTTCTGAATGGTTTGTCTTTCTCTCCCTCTGCTTGCAGAGCATCTTTAAAACAACTCTGCCTTGTTCAGAATGTTGAGCTTGGCTGTCTAAACTGCAGCTAAATCAAAAACATAGCTGATGATTTGGACAGATACAGGCTGGGTGGGATTCCTGCCAATGTTATATTTGCTTTTGTCTTCATAAAGAGTAGTCCTGGGAGATGTGCACTGCAACCAGGAAGAGTCTGACAAAAGCATGTGCCTTTATAAAGGGCTTTTTTAGAAAATTTATCTTTGAGTCAGCCAGCTTTGTGAGCTATTTCAGGCCATGGTGTGCTGATCAGATGCAGAGTGTAATAATGTCTTGAAAGGCAATGCCTTGTTTCTGCCCCCTGCAGAATTACAAAAGTGAGGGTTAAAAGTGTGCAGTGCCCACCCTGGTTAACCCTGTCTGCCAGATATGTGCTGGAGGTGACCCCACTCTGGGAGCAGCCTGTGGATTCCTCCTGATCCTGCTCTGGGATTCTTTGCAGCAGGAAAAGTTTCCTGGTGCCTGATTGACAGAGTTTGTACATTTTTCACTGCTGCTTTCATGAAAAGTATGAAATATTTTACCTCCAACTTTGAGCACATGACTGATTTTAGCCCCCTGAGCAGCCTAAAAGGATTCCATCTGTGGAAATCCATACCTGTGAGCTTGGAGAAAGTGTGGTTGTTGCATGGAACTTAAATGCACTAAAGTCATTATTTTGTGTGGAATTCCTCAATTCCACTATTTTCAGTGGAACTGGGGAGTTCCACCTTATTCTCCAGCTTATTCTCCATCTCTTGAATTTAATTTGAGAATAAATGAAATTTATTCTCATATTTTTTTAAGAAAAAAATCTTATTTTCTGCTGGTGAAATTGGTATGAGCATAGTTGCAACACATCCAATACCGTGGTTGGCAAGGCCTGTAATAATAGGGATAGTGTAAAAAAATTAACAAAAATTAAATTGGGGGTAATCCCTGTGGTTTGGGGCCAAATTTGCTTCAAGTCTCATAGTGAGAAAGTGAAGCTGGGAAATGTAATTTGCTGAGGCAGAGGAATGGCTGGGCTATTGATGACCTTGCAGAGAGATCACTGAACATGCTGTGGGCACAACTCTGCAGTTTTTGGGGCTCTCCCTTGAAAAGGAAGGCAAACCAAGCAACCAGAGACCAGGAAGTTAAGGAAGATTTTCTTTAAAACAATCTAGAGATAAAGCATGATGTAAATAGGAAAGAAAAGAGGTGCATCCACCAGCAGCCCATCTTAGCACTGGCCTGGAGAGGAGCAGGTAGTGAAGTTCCTTCCATACATGGATAGAATTTGGGTTTTTTGTTTCCTGAATGTAAACCAGCCTCAGCAGCAGCTCTCTCCTCAGTACCTTGTTAGCCCTGCTGTGCCTAGACTGCCCATACAGCCAATTCAGAACCTTCTGAGCGTAATTAATCTGTTGCATTTAACAGCTGTTTTCTCCTGCTTGCCTTTACCTTACAAGGCAAACATTCCTGAGCAGCTTTGGGAAGAAACATTTTTATGGACAGATGGGCTCTAAACCTGCCATCCACTGAGGGCCAGCTCCAACATCCCACAAGAGTGATGCTAAAATTTCTTACTCAGTAAGACTTAGGAGTTGTTTGACAATGTCTGCTGGTATTTAATCCTTCACTCTGCCTGCACTGCTCTTGCTGTTCCCAGGACTTTTGCTTTACTTTCATCACCTCCATGAGGTTTCTGGCCTGTTCTGCCTGCCTGGTACCTCAGCAAAGGAGGCTCAGGGGGCCCTTGTGGCTCTGCACAGCTCCTGACAGGAGGGGACAGCCAGGGGTCAGGCTGTGCTCCAGGGAACAGGGACAGGAGGAGGGAATGGCCTCAGGCTGGGCCAGGGGAGGCTCAAGGTGGGCACAGCAGGAATTTCTTCATGGAAAGATTGGTCAGGGGCTGTCCAGTGGTGGAGTCCCCATCGCTGGAGGTCTCTAAGGACACTCAGTGCTCTGGGCTGGTGACAAGGTGAGCATCAGTGACATGTTGGACTCAGTTCATGGAGTTCTTTCCCAGCCTCAGTGATTCTGTGATTTTAAGATAAGAATTTGCCTTTATGTCATAGATCAGGCAGTGGTAGAGTAGGTAGACAGGACACCTTGGTTCTCCTCAGTGTTTGTGCTCTTTCCTCATCAGTGCTAAACTGGTGCTGACCCTGCTGCCTGCCAGCTAAACATCTCTGCTGCTCTGTCCCAGGCAGGAACAGGGCTGGGAGCTGCAGGATGGAGCCCCAGCCAATGACCCTGCTCAGCTATGCTGCCTTGGGCTCCTCTCTGACATCACCTGCAGAGGTGTTTTCCCTTCACTCAGCCAGCAAAAGACCCAGGGGAGGCATTTTCTCAGCTCTGTCATTTTTTGTCTAAAACCCCTCTAAACCCCACTCATGTTTTTGACAGCTGCAATCTGCCTGCAGTGCTGCAATATTGCACTTTTGGTGAAACTGAAATACAATTTACAGCAATCTTGCATTATTCCCCCAGCTGCTGCACTGTCCCAAGCACCAGATCAAGTGTAAGTCTGCTGCCAGTGCTCCTGGCTATGATTTACCCAACTGCTGCCTCCTCCCTCCTTCACTTCCTCCTTTTTTTTTAAGACCAGCAATATTTGGATGGTAATTTTAGCCCCAAGGCTTGTATAAATTCATTAAAGGCCCTGCCTTTTGAAGTGGAATTAGTACTTTGTTGAGGCTGTTTGTGTTCTGGGTCATGAACCATCTGATGGGAGGCCCGGGTCCATCTGGGCTGTGCTAATTAGAGCTGCCTGCCCTGGGGCTGGGGCTGCAGCTCAGAGCAGGGAGCAGCTCAAGGATCTCAGCAGCAGAACCACCTCTGGCTTTCATGCTGGAAGCTGATTTTCCCTGGACAAACCTGCAGAGTGGGAGTGTGTGTCTGTTTGTGCAGTAATTTCCTATACCCCACATCCTCACTAGGAAACCTCTGGAGACATTCTATCTCAAGGTTTTTTTCTCCTAAGAGGTAAATTCCTTGCCTGAAGTCTGTTATAATAAATCCCCCATCTAGAGATGGAAATTCAGCATTTTCCAGTCCTATAGATCTTTACCAGGTCCTTCAAATGCTCTGTCCCTGGCTCCTGACTGCATCCAGGGGTATGGCATGGGATATTGTAGGGGATAGCTTAGGATTTTGGCTTCTTAAGCACATGCTTCTGCTGTCCAAGCTTAACTTTCTTATTAATAAAAAATACAGCTCAAATTGGAATTGTTGGTCTCAAATTCTCGTTCAGGGTTTTTCTGCTGAACCATGATAAGAAGTGAAGTGGTAACAATACAACTGGAAATCTGGTGTGGCTAAAGGTGCACCAATTTGTGGTTTTCAATGCTGACATTTGCTCTCAAGCTCTTTGAAATCTTCTAAGGAGCTTCAGTGTTAAGTTGGACACCCTAAAAGGGCTTGGGACCTTAACTAGGTATGTATGGACCACTCTGGTGTGCAGACAGAACATATCCCAATTATTAGGTAACAATTTTTGCTGCCAGCACACAATTTGCTCACTTTGGATAAAAGTGGTTCTATTGCAGCACAATAAATAGGGAATAGGAACAACTATGCTTAGATCACACTTCAATCACTCAACTATCTGAGCTAACCAGATATTTCCAAGGAAAATTTATTTGAATTTTTAAATCTGGACATTGCAAAATATAATTACAGTAGTTTATGGCAAGGTCTTCACAGATGAGCTGGATCTGAGTATTGGAATCAAAGCGACCCCCACGGCAGGGAGAAATGATGCATCTGATGCATCTGACTCCATCTTATCAGAAGGCTAATTAATTACTTTATTATACTATAGTATTCTATACTATATTGCACTACATCTAAACTGAATCTGCACAAGTACCCAACTGCACTGAACTGCACAGAGTCTCGTGACTGTCAGCCAACAATTCCAACACACACCTGGATTCAATTGGTCAGTGAATCAAAACATTCACAGAGAATCCAATCACCAATTCCCTTCAGGTAAACAATCTTCCACAATGCATTCCACTTGTGAACGACACAGGAGCAGTAAATGAGAATTGTTTTTTCTTTCTCTGAGGTTCAGAGAATGTGAATCCCAGAAATATTTTTGAGAAGCTGTGTCTTGCTTTTCTCTGTGAAGAGAAATGTGGCCACATCTGAGATGCTCCTGGGCTGAGGCAGTGACTCCCAGCTCTGCATTGGGCTTTTCTGTAGTAAAAGTATTTGGCATTTTGACACTGTTCGTATATCCCCTGGAAATATCCTGGTTTATCCATTCTTTTAGGCAAAGGAAATTTATAAATCACCCTTGTGGTGGCTGAGCTTATGCAAGGCAGCAGATATCTCAGTCCCCAAAGGCCATGACAAGTCCCTCTGTGCCGCACAGTTGTTCACATCTCACCAACAGCTGAACTCTCAGCTCCTGGAGGTTCCAAAGAGCCTGACTTTGGTGAGAAATGCAGAAATTCTGGAGAGAATAGAGGCAGCTCAAGGACATGATGTCCTTCAGAGGTGTTGCTCAGACCCTGTGCAGGGGAAGGAGCTGTGTGCTTGGGCAATCTGCTTCCCCTGGCTCTTGATGCCTTGGTGAAGTTTTTGAGTTGTACAAATCACTTAATTCCTTTATGGCTTATTTCTCAACTGAAATGAAAATCCTTTGGGATCAAACTGTTCTTGATAAACATCTCAGGCTTTTAAGAACTGCTGCTGGGTTTACTGCCCTTTAAATTTCAGGCATCCTGACATTAGTGCGCTGTCTTGTTTGGCTTCAGCTCTCAAACCAGAGAACAGATTGACATGCTGAATTAAAAATAGAATTGTCCACAGCTACTCCCACAGCTTAATGGTCCTGGTTGGCCTTTGGCTCCTTTTTTATAAAAAAACCAATCCAGGTCTGGTTATCAACAGCAAAGTCCACTGCTTAAGACACAGAGGCATCTGAAGCCTCATGGTGTGAGGCTTGGCAGAAGCTGATTTGATTAAATACAAATTAACCAGGAGGTATTTTTTTCCCCTTTCTCAGCATCTCTTTTGGCAGAGCCTCCATCTGTGGTTGGGTTGGAGAGCCCAGCTGCTGTTCCAGGCTGAGCAGAGTGCCCACAGTGGGATTTGGTGAATAGCTCTATTCATAAGTCATCCTGCCCTCCCTCTTTCTCCTTCCAGCTTGAAGCCTCCAGGACACTTGTGCTACCTTGGCCATGCCATCCTGAGTGGGGAAGGGTGGGAACAGCCTGTTCTCAGGGGGGAGCAGCACGAGGAGCATCAGAAAAGGAGCTCAGACAACTCCTGCATTTCCCTCTCGAGCACAGCCCTGCCAGTCGCCTTCTCCAAGGGCTGATTCTTCCCCCTTGAGCAGCCTGGCTCAGTTTCCTGCCCTTCCAGGCTGCTGGATGTGTAAGGAAAAGCCTCATTCCCCTCTGGAGCTGATGATTTGGGAAGCTGAAGGAAGTGCCTGCTGTGTGCCTCTTGTTACCTTGCTTGGCACAACAATGCCTGCTGATCCCAGGCTTGGAAAGCTTCTGCAAGGATTTTTAGGTTGAAAAAGATTCTCTTTCTTTCTGGACTGTCATGGAACTCGAGTGTTGGAAAGCTTGACAAAGTCACAAGCTGCTCTGTCTTTCCTTGTTTATTTTATTAGCAGAGAAGAAAATATGAGGCTTATGAGGGAAAATAAACCAGAGGTGGGAGGGGAGAGGATGTAAAGGAGTAGAAACAAATTTGAAGAGGTAAAATGGAGACTTCCTGAAAAGAACTTTCATAGAATAATGTAAATAAATATCAACTCTGAAAACAATTACTTCCATGGCTTGGCCAGAAAATGAAACTTTTTTCACTGGTGGAAGAGCATTGTTTGACCATGATGGAGGCTTTGTCTGATTAGCTTTGTCTCTCCATCCAAAGTGTTCTACTGCTTCTTGTCCTGATCTACCAAGCCAAAAGGCTTCTCTAGATAATTATCCACAGCTGGGTAAGGTGACAGAACCTTTCAATGAGTTCAATGAGTCAAACCTCTCAAAGTGGGATACATTTTGCTGTGTGACCACTGCATGCATTTGCAGGGAATCTTTTCATTTAGGAATTAACCTGTTATTAATTTAGGAATCAACCTGTTAATCAATTAATTAGTTTATCTACCCCTAAGTTCTCTCTCCAGGTGAAATGTCTGGATTGCACCAGCAAACAGCAGAGACCAGCAATAGCAGATGCAGACACAAGGATCTGTTTCTCAATTTTGGGGAGAGCTGCAGGCTGTTCTTAGTCAGCTCAGCTGCTCTGAATTCTTCTCTTGCAGCTCACGGGTTTATTTGTGTGTTTTTCTGGGCACACAAACCTCTGTCACAATATTATTAGAAGACTTAAGTGGTACTTAAGTGGAAGTGGCAGGCTTCTGTGCTGCACAAGTTGTGTTTTAACAGAAAATTGATCCAGACAAGTCCCCACATAGAAGTAGTAATTTGCTACTAATGCTACTTCTTTCTAGGACAATGGAATTAGTGGCTAAAGTAAAGTTAGATTAGTGTTGTTTTCTAAAAACAACCCTGGGAAGGCTCTTAGGGAACACCAGTAACACTTTCTCAGTGAGAAAAGCACAGAGCTCCTGTTGTTAACTGAAATGCTGTTTTTTACTGATATCTTAAGTAGAATCTGAATGGGAAGAAACCCTTTGATATTTTGTCATGCATATGAATTCTAGACACATAATCCACTGATATTGGCCCTCAGAGAATAGCACTAGGCTTTTAGATTGTACCTTCTGAACAGTTTCATAGTTTAAATCTGAGTTGTTTCATAGCTTAAATCCATCACTAATTATGTGATTATTACAAACCTAGAGTTACTCTTCTCCCTTTTGTCTTCAACTACAAGAGGAGCTGTAGGTGCTGCCCATCTCTGAAAGCCCAGTCTTGTGATGCAGACCACAGTGCTGGGCACTGCCAGGGATGCCCAGGGTGGGTTTGTTGGGGGGTCTGGGCAGGGACAGGAGTGAGCTGGGTGATCTTTGTGAGTCTTTCTCAGCTCAGGACTTTTGGGGACTCTGAGAGACCATGGCTGTGTGTTTTTGCTGATTAAGGGGTTTGCTGGCCAGTGGACAGCTGGATGTGAAACACAGAAATCCTGAAATAAGAGCAAAACCTGGGACTTGTGTAAAATTAAAGCTGAAGAAAAACAAAAGCAGACATGAGGAAAATCAGTGTGGAGCATAGAGTGGGCAGTGGGTGAGCTGTAAGGCAAGGCTGATGGCCAGAGCTGGTGCAAGTAGTTGGGTAGTGTTGAAAGAAACCTTGTTTTGTTGTGGGAGCTTCATAAGTTGGAAGTCACTTAGGAAATAGGAAACCTTGGCTCCTTCCCACTGGGGAAGGCAGTTTGTGAGGGTGCCTTTGTTCAGGCCCAATTTGTTTTCACTTGAGTTAATGCTTCATTAGTGCTGTCCTTGAGACCTTGGCTGTTTTCCAAGGAAAAAAAAGCTAAAAGAGATGAGGGGAAGACAGCCCCTCCAAAAAGCTTTGAAATAAAGCTGTTGGGTAGTTTAATGTTATCACAGAGGCAGCAGGTTAGAATAAGCAATTTTAAGTGTGTGAGCTGTTGCATGTTTGGGCTTCCTTTGTGTGGATTTCTGAGTTTGCTTCGGGCAGTCTCAGATCTTGCATGCACGGTGTGATCTTCTGGGCTGCAATAGGAGTGGGATGGTCCTAAGTGTATTTATGGCCACTTATAAATCCTAGGGATTTTTGGAGAGACAATAAAGACAATAGAGATAAATGATTGCCCTTCCAGAAAAGATTTCTGTGGAAGTTTTTGTTGGCTGCCCAGTCACCCTCTCATTTTGGAAAATTATTTATCTGCATTGCAGGAGTTTTCCAAATATAGAGCTGTTCTTCAGCCCTGCTCTTTTATTAATCTATTCAATAGCTCTGATTGAACTTAATACATGTGGGAATTAAAAATTTGCTCCTTCAAAGAGAGAGAGATTTTCAAGGTGAGGGTCAAGCTCTTCTCCCAGGCCACCAGTTCTGGGACAGAAGGAAACAGCCTCAAGCAAAGCCAGGGGAGGGTCAGGTTGAACTTCCTCATGGAATCAAGGAATCAGGATGAATTTCCTCATGGAAAGGGTGGCCAGGCCTCAGCAGGGGCTGCTCAGGGAGATTTGGAGTCTCCATTCCTGGAGGTGTCCACAGAAGGCCAAGGTGGCACTCAGTGCTGTGGGCTGGGGAAAAGGTGAGGGTTGGGCACAGGTTGGATTTGATGGTCCTGGAGGCCTTTCCAACCTCAGTGATTCTGGGATTCTGCAGGTGTAGGTTTGGGCCACTTGGCTATCCAGGTTGGCTATCCAGGTTAGAGCCCAATCCAATGTAAACTGGGTGCAGAAAGTCACACTTCAATTTATTTGAACTGGAGTTGAATCAGTACTCTGTTGCTTAGAGACATTTTTTCCAATAGCTCTTGAAAAGAACAGGCTCTGTAGGAGCGTAAGATGAGAGCTGAAATTTGTGTTTCCTTTTGTGATTCGACTTCTCAAACAGCTGCATTTGTGCTGAACAGGGGGAATGTTCAAATCCATCTTAATCTTCAGGTGGTTGAACATCCTTTTCCTGAATTGGAGTCAGTTACTGTTTCCATCCTGCCTCCAGGTTCGTGGTCTGAAGGTGAAACTCCATCTCCCCTGAGGATTGAGTCAGCTCCAGTTGGTTTCACTGGCAGCAGGACCTGAGGTTCAGTCAATCATACCTGAAACCCTTGCCCAAAATTTCTGTTAAACTCTGGGAGTATTTGTTCTTGAAATCACCATTTCTGTGCTACAGTTGCCTACCTGCTGTGCTCTTGGTCTAAAATGCTTCAGTATAATTCTTGAGCAAAAATCTCCCTTGTCAAATGCAGTCCAAAAAAAAAAAGATTGTTCTCAAAATCTACCCCCCAAATCTAAGATTTCTTTCATTTGTCAGCAGGACTGATCCTGTCAGAGCTCAATGCTCTTGCTGATATGGTTTAGTTTAGATATTCTTGTGAGGAGCAGGAATTTGGACAGGGATCTTTATGGGTCTTTTCCAGCTTTAAATACCCTGTGATTCTACTCTATGACAATGTCTCCCCTGAGCTGAAGGAGGTGTTTGCATTGATGCCTTATGCAAGCTGGCCTAGGACAGAGGCTGGATGGAGTTACAGAATAAAGCAGGGATTTATTCAAAGCATCTCCTCCATGGATCCACCTTGGGCAGCACAAGAGCCCAGCCAGGGCTGCACCCAAGATGAACCAAAATGGCCCCAAAATGCACGGCCGGGCACGGGGTCTCTCCCTGGGATCAGCTCTGCTCCATTTGCACCTTGCAGTTCATTGTCCCATTCCAGCTTTAGCCCAGGCAGTCCCACCCTGCTTGTTTTTCTCTCTCCAGCCCACGGTGTTTGTGCTCCTGGGCTGAGATTTGTGTCATTTGTCCTTGGTGCCCAGCTGGAGCAGGAATTGTTTTGTCTCTCTGCTCTGTGCACAGAGCTCACCATCCCCTGATATGAACCCAGACCCACACACTAAAGCAGCACAGAATGTGAAAAATAGAAAAGCTCAAATCTGAGGCATCAGCATCTATCAATAAGGAAAGGTCTAAGGTAGGAGTTTGCAGCAATTCCATGAGTTCTGTGGAGCTCTGCCTGCCCAAGGTGACTTTGTCCTACGGGAACACATGAATTGCCCTTACCTCATTCAGGCAGGAGTGATGTGAGAATCTGGGACGGTTTCAAGCAAGTTTGAAGTTGTCTCAGCAGCTTTGCTTTGTTGTGCAATTTATCTTCAGGCCACAGAGGGTAGCCCTTGTCTCTAAGCAGGAAACTGGAATGCTGTGTGTTCTCGGAGCAGGTAGGACACAATACATAAAAGGATAAAGCAGTGACTTTTTGAGAAGAGAAAGCAAAATTCATTGCCCTCCTGGAGTGAATGAAAAGCAGTGCTATGTGTATGACCTAAGTGCTACTGGACAAAAAGAAGGAAACTAGTAATCAGGTAAGTGAATGCTAATTGAAAACTAATTAACAAATGCACATGGAACAATTGTAAGCACACTGGCTGCACTGGCTTCAGGCTTTCAGAACCTCCTGTTCTGAAGCAGATGGAACTGGAACAACCTGACTTGTATTGACAAGTCCTGCCTCCTGTAAATGGTGACAAAACCTGGATTAACACAGCTGCAAGAGGCAAGGCCAGGAATCCCTTTTTATCCCATTTAGTTCATAGGGAGCAGCACCTACAGGATCTGTGCAGGTGGTCACCGGTGTTTATCATGAGGTATAGATAGAGCAGAACACTGAATATTGATGAGAACACTGGTCTGTGTCTGAAGTGCCTTTTGTGGGGTCTGGGGCTGCTGACAATCACGTTCCACCAGCACTGTGAGGTAGCAGAGCTGCGCTGTGTCCCTGGGTGCTTGGAGAGTCCAGCCAGTGTTCCTTTGTTAGCCTGGGAGCACTGGGCACTCAGAACAGCTTGAGATCATTGCATTATCTGAAGTCATTGTCTTAGGTTGAAAGATTTAGCTGGGCTGTGTGTTCTATCCCCATCTGTCAGAGCTGGGGCAGCTCTCTGCTGTCCATGGGGCAGTTGTTTCTTTCTCTCTCCCACAGCCAACCCTCCCTCCAGGAGATCTCTGCTGTCCATGGCCACTGAGTGTCCCTGCAGGGCTGATCCAGCTCCAGCATCCCAGGGGAGATGCTGCGCCCAGGGGAGGAGCCAAGCATTCCTGCCTGGATCCAATCTGAGCCTGGCACAGCACAGCAGCCTTTGCCCCCTGCACTGCCAGAGGAGCAGCTTTCTGCTGCCCTGCATGGCCAGAGGGAGCCCAGGCCCATCTGCAGCAGCCCTGGAGCTGCAGAGGAAAACTCCCCCCTTGTGCAGGATCCCTGCTGCAGCAGAGCCACAGCTGGCACTGCAGGAGGGCTGAGCCCCCGTGGGATGGGGCTGGGACACCGCCCTGACACACAGGGGGACAGGCTGGATTCAGTGGTTTGTTTCTTTTTTTGTACTATTGCATTTGTATTTTTAATTTTCCTAGTAAAGAACCGTTATTCCTGCTCCCATATCTTTGCCTGAGAGCTGCTTAGTTTCCAAATTATAATAATTCGGAGGGAGGGTGTTTACATTTTCTCTTTCAGGGGAGGTTCCTGCCGTCCTTAGCAGACACCTGGCTTTTCAAACCAAGACAGTCATGTTTAGGCAGCCATATCTATACAGCTTCTCAATTTAGCTCAAGAAAATTTTCCTTTTTTCATTTTTTTTTGGATTATGAGCTTTTAGGAGGCCAGACCAAAAACTCTGCAGAAATGAACAAACTGTGCTATTGCAATTCAACTTCACTGCTGAAGAAGCTGAGGTGAAGATCTTTCCTGCCCTCCTGGTTTCTCTGGGAATGTGCTTTCCAGCTGTGGGCACGATGGAAATGTGTGGGCACGGAGCTCTGAGGCCAGCTGACGTGCAGGATGTGCACAGGACTGGGCAGCTGGGAGCCTGGCCAGCGAGGCAGACTCAGGAATTGCTGATGGCGCTGAAATGGAAATGCCAGTAAGAAGGTTGTCATTTGCTTATGGCTGGCAGGGGACATGGCACCAGACAGCTGGGCGGCTTTGGGAGCTGCCCGTGGACAGGACAAGGATGATTAAGAAGCATAATTTGGCTGGCAAAGCCTGAGGAGGTGGACTTGTACATAGTGTGGCCTTCCAAAGCTGACCAAATCCTCAGGAAAACCGTAATTGCTGCTGCAAACCAGGGACTAGTCCTTGGTTTGGCCAGACTCATGTTTGTTCAGTTCATGACTCTACTCCCTTCTTGTCCAGGCTTTTCTTTCCAGAGACAAATGCCTGAGCTAGGAGGGAAGTCAACAGAAAGCAGGAAAACAGCAGGAAGGCTTCACTCCAGGGAGCTGCTGCGAGAGCTCAGAGATGGTGCACGTTGCAGGCTGGGCATTTCCCTGTTCCTCCTGTTTGGAATCTTCTCACTTCTTTTCCTAAAGCACTTTTTTCGGAAGGCATTTCATCTCTAAAATGTTTGGATGCCCCATCCCTGGATGTGTTCAAGAGGTGGGACTTGGAGCAACCTGCTGTAGTGGAAGGTGTCCCTGCCCATGGTTGGGGTTGTAATGAGGTGATCTTTAAGCTCCCTTCCACCCTAAACCATTTTGGGATCCTTTTTAAGGGAGAGATGCTGACCCCCCCTCCTGGAGCCCCGAGTCAGTAATCCTGCCACTTGCTTGGATGTGATATTGTGAAATTAATTCACTGTAGGAACATCGGGGGGTAGAACAGTTGGGACGGATGGAGACGAGAGATCTCTGGAGCCAAATTGTGGAACTTGGGGTTTATTGCAAAGGGCCTGGGTGCAGGGCCCTGCTGGGAGCTGCCAAACACAGCTCAGAGCAGGAATGAGAGAAGAGAGGGGAGAGAGGATGAGAGACTGAGAGAGTAAAAGAGCAAAAGGGTAAGAGAGCGAGGTTCCCGTTACCATACAATAAATCTCCTTCTGTGTTGAATATTCTGATTCTCACTAACCAATCTAGTACAAGATACAAATCCTACAGCATTTACATACAGCCTATAAGAATCATTACATTACCACACTGTGTTACATTTTAAACCCTAAAAACTCCTCTTTGGGCCCCTTCTGCCAAGCTGTAGGGTCTGCTCTGACCCTTGGGCCTGTCTGCTAGCAGAGGGTGTTGTTCCATCAAAAGGGGATCACCTTCAGCTGGCCACACCATTGTTTTCCAGTTGTTCAGTAACTGAGGGATCTCAAAGCTTGCTTTCATTTCAATCTTGCTTATAGTTTCCATATTCTCAAAATCTTTTGCCAGACAATCATATTTATAAGGCTTTCCTGTTTCATCATCCCCAACAATTCACCACCTCTGCTAAGAAATCGTGTTGTCTTTTATTAAACATTCTTTTTTTTTTTTTCCTGCCTTAATATTGAACTCTCAGTTCTTGTAGCAGATTAAAGCCATTTAACACCTGGCAGCTTTTGCATTAAGGTAGTGAAATTCACTCAGGAATCAGAGGGACCTTGGTGCAGAGTCAATGCTTTGGAGGTTTAGTCCAGAGGGAGGATCTGAGGAAGAATCCAGCTGGAATCAATTCACAGGTTTTAATTTGGAGCATGTCCAGGCTCGGGGGGCACGGGGGATGACAAGAAGGTATCTGTGCTGAATTTCTTTGTAAAACTTAGTGGAATAGGTGAAGAATTTGTTCCGAGGAGAGACTGGATATTTCCTTCTCCTCTGAATTGTTGTGGAAAAATACCTAGGGCTGCTAAACAGCTGCTGCCCTGACAACAGGGAACAGAGAGCTTGGGCTGTGTTCAAGCTGTATCACGTAGTGGCTTCAAGGGACGTGGCTCAGTGCTTGTCCTGATGTACCCCTGCTACTTTCCACTTGTTACTGCTTTTACATAACAGCTTATTGTTGATTTGACTCTTTTTTTCCACGTGTTTTACCGTCATAACTCTGTTTTAGCAATAGTATTTGAAATTGTGAATGTTTTATGGAAGCATTATGCCAGGATTTGCCTTTCAATGCTGTATTTTGCTTCCCAGTTGTAAGTGCACAAAGCCAGAGGTGCTTTGGCCTTGGTGGTTTTGCTGAGGAGGTGAATATTCAGGTTATTCCAATTAAGCAATGTGCTTGCCCCAGGAAACCACTGTTCTCCAAAGACAATTGGTGCTTATTACCCCCAGTGCATGCTGCTAAAGCTGAAGGGAGGGCTAGATTGTGAAAATATTGTGAGAAAGTGCTGAAGCAGCACTGCAAAGGCACAGGACAGGATAAGTGGCCTTGTGGATTTGACCCACTTTGCACTTTTCTTGCCTCAGGCTGCTCAGTGCCTCTCACAGAACCCTAACAAGTCATCTGGGTAGGTCATTGTTCCTTTTTTACTGTGTTCCTACAAGCTGTAATAATTGTAATTGTAATCATTGGGCCATTCTTCTGCTGCTATCAGCTGATCACACTTGCAATAAATAATTTGCATTGTTTTGTAACACATTACTTGATTTTTAGGGATTTTTTTTCACATAAAGGGCTGTAAAGCATTGGCCCAGGTTGTCCAGGGAAGTGGTGGAACCACCATTCCTGGAAGCATTTCTTAAGAAAACATGGATGTGGCACTTGGGGACAGTTTAGTGGTGAACGTGGTGGTTAGACTTGATGATCTTTAAGGTCTTTTCAGTCTTAGTGATTCTTTGATTCTTGCTCTCCATTCCTCTCACTTTCTTTTCTTGCTGCAACTCAATTTTTAGATGAGGCTCTCTGGGCCCTGCACTGCCTGGGAGGTGAGATGGACTCAAGTTAGGCCTACTGTAGGAAATATTTCCAAACAGAAGGAATCTAGTCAATAAAAGGCTGGATTTTATTTGTGTGTATAAAATTGATGGAGCCAAATTTGCCTCACAGCAATTTCAGTACCTCAGGTTACAATTGTGCATGGGAGAATGGGGAATAGCACTAAGCTGGCTTTGCTGTTATCTATTGGAAATACTTGTGTGGGTCAATTCCAGAAATTTTCCACCATCATATCCCTCATGTAACTTGCTCTGACTCAGGTGGCACTAAAGGAATAGCACTGAGATCCCTTTTTGCTGCTTTACCATCCTTTAGCCCCAGACACTCTGTCATAAGAAGATCTCTGGGAGACAGAGCTTCCCTTCCCCCTGGCTGGAACAAGCCAATATTTGGCAAATAAAAGAATTTTCAAGAGGCAGAACTCTTGAAGAAGGGTCAGAAACTTCTCATTGGGAATTCCCCCTCTCTGAATTCCATGTCTGTGTTACACACTAATGAAGATCCAAACTGTCCCTGCCCATCAATGAGCTCCAAGTGCAACAAGAACCAATATTCTTGGTTGGCTTGACAATTCCTCACCACTCTCATGTGCTCACAGCCAGTTCTCTGCTCAGCCTGCACATCCTGGACCCCAGCCTGCCTTTATATTGGTCCTATGTGACCGTGTTCACAGCAGTTTTCGTATGAGAGAAGAGACGAGGATCTGACTCCATGTTTCAGAAGGCTGATTTATTATTTTATGATATATATTACATTAAAACTACATAGAAGAAAGGATTTCATCAGAAGGCTGGCTAAGAAGAGAATAGCAAAGAATGATAACAAAGGCTTGTGGCTCAGTCTCTGTCTGAGCCAGCTGGGCTGTGATTTGCCATTAATTCCAAACAACCACATGAGACCAATCCCAGATGCACCTGTTGCATTCCACAGCAGCAGATAACCATTGTTTACATTTTATTCCTGAGGCCTCACAGCTTCTCAGGAGGAAAAATCCTAAGGAAAAGATTTTCCATAAAAGATGCCTGTGACAGTCCTATTTTCCTTTCGGGATGAAAAATGAAGAAGAGGGACCTTGTTTAGGGGACAACATGTTCTCTAAAGCAAGTCCAACAGCTTCTTTTTGGTGCACTTGCACGCCTGCAGAGTTCAAGCAGTGTCACTGCATTACATGACAAATGACTCTGGGATGGTTTGCTCTTTCATCCTCTCCCCAGTGGCAGCACTCTGTACACACTGGAGTGTGGATTTTGGGAGTGTTTCCTGCTCTGTTTGTATTATTTAAATACAAATATGATGCTTCAAAGAGAAGGCTTCACAGAAGGGTTTTTTTCCTAAGGGTGTACCAAAGGCTCAGGCTGGTCCTAGGGCTGCAGTGTTGACTGTACAGGGTAATTTTACTCTTTTAGCTAAAATTTTAGGTTAAACCTTTACTTACTTCATAACAGCAGCTCTATTATTACATCTAAAGCTTCACCTTGTTGTTCTTTCCTCATTCTATCTTGACCCACTCTGACTGTAAATCAAAAACTTCAGAAGTCAGTGGAGTGATGCCATAGCCCTCCAGTTTTCTTTGCTCTTTCTACAAAGGGACATGGAATTGGAATTTGCTTTGTAAAATTATGTGTATTCACTCTTCCCAAGCAGGTTTCCTCTAGTTATCACTCATATGGGAAATCTGACATCATTCTGTCACTGCATCCTAATTTATGGATAAAAGCCTAAGATTTGAAGCAGAAACACAGAATCCATCAGGTTGGAAGAGACTTTTGAGATTGAGTTCAGCCTTCTGTGGACATGTGCAGCTCCTCCTGAGCCCTGGCCATTTTCACATAGAGATATCTGTGGATTGGGATGTCTCAGAATTATTCTGAGTGAAAGTGACCCCTAGCTGGGACAGATGCAGGAATATTTATGGGTTGTAGTTCAGGAATTGCTGCATAAAAGCCCCAGATGGGTAAAAATTATCACTTTTTTTCAGTGACTCTTTTACACTGTAAAGTTTTTGTATTTTGGTGCGAAAATGAGATTTCCTTGTCTTTTTTTTTGATCTCAAACATCTCATCAAAGGGCAACACCTGCAAATGGCAGTGCCACCAGGGCAGGAGGCAGAATGAGGGGGAGCAGTGTTCAAACAATGTTAACTTCATTTCACAGGAGGGAACAACCCATGGAACATGCAAAAGCAATGAGCTTTAATAGCTTTTAATATGTTTTTAAACATTTCCATCACCCCTCTAGGTTTTCAGACACAGCTTGGCAATAAATCAAAGTAAAAGCAAACACTAATCTGAGCTGGTCATTAGGGTGAAACAGGAATTAAACATTGAAGGAGGGGAAAAATAGAGAGTTTACATCAGAGAGGTTAAGGAGCAGACAGACAAAACACTTGGGAGCAGCAGGGGGATGCGTCCTGCTTTCCTTTGGGCCTGACCAGAAGCCAGGATGAAATCTGGGAATGTGCTGGCTCTGGGAGCTGCTGCAGGCACAGGAGCTGCAGGGCTTGGCTGGTTTGCTCCATGGTGGGGGATCTGTGGGGCAACTCGTGGGGCTTAGGCTCAGTTTTTGAAGTCAGGCCTCTCACAGCTCCTGCAGGAGCCTTTTGCTGCCTGAGATTTGCTTTCAGCCCCGTTTGAAGGAGCAGGGTCTGGGCAGCTCTTCCTTGCTGTTCCTGCATTTGCTCTGCTGGCCCTCCTCTGGTGCCACTGAGACCTCAGTGTTAGCAGGGCTAGTGTCTCTCTTGCTCTGCTTCAAAGGAGGATTTTAGGTCTGCACATGTCCTCTGTTCTAGTTCAGTGTAGAAAATCAGTTCTATGAGACCCTTTAGATTTAGCAAGATGGAGAAACCATGAAAATTTAAGTTACAGTGTGTTTTCAGAAGGTTGAAGTGTCACTCACCATTAAGTGGGTGACACTTAATGTCAAGTTTTCAGAAGGTTGAAGTGTCACTTTCTGGGCACTGTCCTTGCCTTAAGATCCTAATTTTTCTTTGATAGCTCATCCTCATGATTTCATTTAACACCTTCTGGGTCTTCAGTAGCCTAATGGTCCTTTCTGTTCCTTAGCAGCCCTTCTCCAGCACAGATCCATGAATCAGTTGGATGCATTTACAGAAGTTGATGAGAGGTGGTGAAGAGGAGCAGCCCAGTCATTTACACTTCTTATTCTTCTTGTTAACAACCCCATGTGATAATCTTCACCTTTGGAAGGATTTTTGAGAATGTAGAATGAGAAGTCTTGGTGAAAATACATTCAGGGCCCAGACAGGATGGGCAGAATGTACCAGAGCCTTGAGTCTCCTACTAAAGGCAGCTCAGGAGATTTAAATTGGGCTGAGCAAGGTCAGCAGAGCTCCTGCTCATTATAATTCTCAAGAATAAATGCTGTGAATTAGTCTGCCTTTATATGTTCTTGCAGCACTGGCAGGCTGGGCTCTGGTGGGTTCACCAATGTTATTTTGCTCATCCTTTGTCAGTGCAATCCCTTGTCCAAGGAAGTGTCTTCCCTTCCAAGGGCAGGTGGTTGGGATGTCACTGCTGTAACAGTGGAGCAGCATCTTCCTGTCACTGTCCTCAGCTGATGCCTCAGGTTTCAGCTTTTCTATTTTTCACATTCTGTGCTGCTTTAGTGGGTGGGTCTGGGTTCACATCAGGGGATGGTGAGCTCTGTGCACAGAGCAGGGAGACAAAACAATTCCTGCTCCAGCTGGGCACCAAGGACAAATGACCCAAATCTCAGCCCCAAGAGCACAAACACCGTGGGCTGGAGAGAGAAAAACAAGCAGGGTGGGACTGCCTGGGCTAAAGCTGGAATGGGACAATGAACTGCAAGGTGCAAATGGAGCAGAACTGATCACAGGGACAGACCCCGTGCCTGGTTGTGCATTTTGGGACCATTTTGGTTCATCTTGGGTGCAGCCCTGGCTGGGCTCTTGTGCTGCCAAAGGTGCATCCATGGAGGGTTTCAATAAATCCCTGCTTTATTCTTTAGCTCTGTCCAGCCTCTGTTCTAGGGCAGCCTGCACAAGGCATCACAGCAGGCTCAGGAACTCTCCAGGTTCCCTCCTGAGCTGTGGATCTCCCAAGGTTCCACCCAGAGGTGCCTGAGCTGACCCTGCCCTGCTCAGCCCCACCTGGGCCACTGTGGGAATGTCAAGTGAAAGGCACTCCCTGCTTTTATGGAGCTGCATTTCAGACTGATGAAAGCTTTGTTTCCCAGATTGGAAAATATAAAACTCCTGGGGTTTCCAGCCACAGCTGGTGCTATATTTAGAAAGTCTTAAATCACTGCAAGCTCTAGGTTTGAAGGAGTTGTTATAGAGTGTGTGTGTATTTATATATGTGTGTGTTTGGGTTTCATTGTGGAAGTTCAGTCAACAGGGATTTTGTGGGTCTGCCTGGCAACGATGGAGTAATTAAAGTGCATTTTGAGGAATGGTGGGGGGAAAGAAATGCTGAGAGCCAAGAGGAGAAGAAATGGAGGAGGTTAGGGAGTTACTGAGAATAACTTTACTAATCCCTCTTGCCTTGCTGCTCCTGCAGACCTCAGTCTTTACCTCACAAAGGTGGAAGGCTGCCAAGAGAAAGAATCTCATTAAGATTACCCCAAGCCCTCCAGTCTTTGCTGGAACACATTAAAAGCCAGAAGAGCACCCAGACCGCCCTGGAAGGTTCTGAGCAGTGCCTGCAGTGACTCATCCAGGAAGATTCCCCCATTGTCCCATATTTTCCAGCCTGCCAGACAAGTGAGGGCTCTGCAGGATCTAAGGGTGTGTACCTACACGTGTGTGTGCCCCAGCAACAGGATCCATCCTGGTTCAGGGTTTCCATGTCAGCCAGCTCCAGTCTGTGCAGAAATCAGCAGTGACAAGAAATACCAGAGACACTCCCAGCACTGCCAGCTGAAATCCTCAGCTTCAAGTCCCCCAAGTTTGGAAACTTGTCTTCCTTCTCTGAAGTTTTGAATCTGGCTTCTTATAATTAGGTGAGATGGTGAGAATCTATTTTTCTTTCCAGGCTTATAATTTTTCAGCCAGGTTCACTCCTCTGGGGAAGGAGCTTCCCGAAGTGACTTCCCTTTCTTCCAACACAGATATTTGAGAGTGAACAATCCCAAATTAGCATGTGCTTGTATTTATGTGTGTATTTAGTCTGTCTGGCCGTGTCCCCTGGAGGCAAACAGAACTCCCACACATCTGTAGCAGTGTCCCTTGCAGGCCCTGCCAAGGGTGCAGTGGAACATCAGGACACTCAGGAGGAACATGTGGAAATGTGCAGTTACTGGACATGCTGGAACAGCACGTAGGTGTGGGGGGAAATGCAGTTTTCCAGCAGTAGGGAGGCTTGTGGGAAAAAGAGTGGAGTTCAAACTTCAGTTTGGATCTGACTCTGCTGGGATGTGATTCATTTACTACAAAATCACTGCTGGAGGTAGAGAGAATGATTGAATTCTGTGCCAAGCTGTTCCATTTTCGTTTCCATCAGGGAACTGGTTTGATTTTCAGGTTCATCTCTTTGCTTTCAGATACCAGCTCAGGACAGCCAGTTTGGAGATCACTTGTCAGTAGAACCTGAGCAATGAGGATACTGCAGGTGCTGCTGTGGCTACAGAAGCTCTGAAGAGAACTTGCAGAGCCCTCCCTGCACAGCTTCAGCTGTGAGCACACTGCAGGGAACATCATAAATAATGCAATTGCTTGGGCTGGAAAGGGCTTTAATGATCTATCATTGCCACAGCCAGGGACAACTTCCACTATCCCAGGCTGATCCAACCCTCATCCAGCCTGGCCTTGGGCACTGCCAGGGATCCAGGGGCAGCCACAGCTGCTCTGGGCACCCTGTGCCAGGGCCTGCCCACCCTCACAGCCAGGAATTCCTTCCCAATATCCCATCTAAACCTACTCTATGACAGTTTGCAGCCATTCCCCCTTGTCCTGGCACTCCAGCTCCTTGCAAATCTTCTCTCTCCATCTTTCCTGTTGGCCCCTCCAGGCCCTGCCAGGCCACCCTGAGGTCCCCCCAAAGCTTCTCCTCTCCAGGTGCACAATCCCAGCTGTCCCAGCCTCTCCTCCCAGCAGAGCTGCTCCATCCCCTGATCCCCCTGGAGCCTCCTCTGGGTCTCTGCAGCAGCTCCAGCTCCTCCCTGTGCTGGGCCAGGGCTGGGGCAGCTCTGCAGGTGGGGTCTCACCTGGGCACAGGCACAGGGCACAATCCCCCTGCCCTGCTGCCCACGCTGGGCTCAGCCCAGGGCTCAGGGGGGCTCAGGGCTGGGGCAGCTCCAGCTCTCACCCCCAGCACCCCCAGCTCCCTCTCAGGGCTGCTCCAGCTGCTCAGCCCAGCCTGGGTTGGTCCCAGAGGTTCTCCTGACCCAGGGGCAGCTCCAGCACTGCTGGAACCTCCTGAGGCTCCTGTGGGTCACTGCCTTGTCCAGCTCCCTCTGGACATGATGACTGATGAGAAGAACAAAAACCCAATTAGCAGAAAGCTCTTTTGATGTTTGGTCGGCGAGTTCTGTGTCCAAATATTTCTTTCAGGTTTGGAATTTTTGCGTCCTTGCCTGCGAGTTTTGCTGCAATATCCCGAATATTTCGTATGTGTTGCTGCTGAGCTTGGCTCCTGGCATGGGAAACTGTGACAAGCTCTTGCCTCAGCCACACATAGTCAGACAATTAGCAGGAAGGGAGAGGGAGGGGAAGGAATAGGTGTGCTGAGCCCTGGAGCTTTCCGTGCCGTGTTCTGTGCTGTGTCCTTCCCTTAGCAACGAGGAATTTACACACAGACACCCCCTGTGTTTGTAAAGGTATCACCTCTAGCAAAGGCTTGCCCCTAAATGAACAATTTGCTGCTTTTTTATTTATTTTGTGCATGCCAGGGGTGTGAGTCAGGGCTGGGCAGCCGGGTCCCCTCGGCTGGGGCTGATTAGAGCCTGAGTGAGGGAGCAGAGCCTGGAGGGGCTCCAGGTGGATTCCACCACGTCTGGACTTCAATGCAGTTAAAAATCCCAGACCCACTGCTTTGGTTTATTGCAATGGACTCTCACCTTGCCTTTGGAGCTTCTATATCTCCCTAGCCAGGAGGAAAATTGGAGGCTAGATTTCCCCATGCTTTTACTAATACATATTTAAAGTCAAATTAATTACTGGCATTCATTTCAGAGTTAACTGGATTATATATCATATTCTATCCATTATATATATTACTAGTTACAGTAGTACCACAGACTGCTTCTATCCAGAAAATCATGATTTGTATGAGTTCATTAATGCACACTGTCTACCCTTAAGATTAAAATTCCTCTGAAATGGTTGGACTCACATCAGATGTTCCCAGTGTCAGCCATATCAGATGCTACTACAGTAAAATTATCTGAGACACTGAGTAGATACTGAACAAACCCATTCCACCTATTTTCCCTCCTAAAATTTTGACTCTGCTTTTTATGCAGCTCATCAACTGACTCACTGTGGCTGCAG
Organism: Melospiza georgiana; assembly: GCF_028018845.1. Classification (NCBI taxonomy): domain Eukaryota; kingdom Metazoa; phylum Chordata; class Aves; order Passeriformes; family Passerellidae; genus Melospiza; species Melospiza georgiana. The sequence continues at coordinate 4,627,452 of NC_080449.1, read as the reverse complement.
ATCCAAGTTTTTAAAACACCAAAACCAGCAAAAAAATACAAGTTCTCCTTGTTTGTTCCATCTAGAAATATTTACCCCCTATTTGTATATTTTAACTACCTTTAGGAACCTCTTAGATGCTGAAAAAGCCTTTTAGCAAGCACACGGTTCATTTGAATAAAGAATCTCTTAAGATTCAGATAGAACTGGTGGGTTAGGTGTTTTAAACTATTCACTCTTAGCCATAAATCAGAAGCTGCATTTAAAAACAGAATTCCAAAGCAGATCATGACAAGCTGAGATCAAAAACCAATCTGAGATCAAAGCCAATACTAGCTTTAGTTACATATTTTGGTTTTGCTAGACCAGTGCTGGTCTTTTGCTGCTTTGCATGAGCGCAGTCTTTCAGGAGAGAGCCTGCCTGGCTTGGTTGTCATTCCCTCCTCTTATTTCTTGCTGCATAAATGACAAGGTCACCGGGAGTCTGTTTTGTTGGAGGCTGTTCCTGACACATAAAACTCTCTCCAGCCAGTTCAGTGCTCCCTGTTCCATCTAAACCACTTCAGAGTATTCCCTTTTGACCACCCTGAAAACCTGATACTCAGGGGCTGATGTCTGCTATCTCTGGGTTTAAAAGTTTTAAAAGCTTGTGGTGAGGACTTTTAAACATTTTATACCATCATGAATGCAGGGGTAAAGTATATTCACTTTGTAAATCCTGCTAATGCTCCAAGGGCCTCTCTCCTCTGCAGAGAGGATGACATTGAATCATGTGGAATTGCTAGAAAGAAATCCTTCACACATCTGTAAGGTGTGGAGATTAAAAGGAGAAAATTCCATTGAACTCTAGTCAGAATTTTTTGTTTGTGACTTTGGGCTAGAATTTCACCTTGAAAACAGACAAATTTCTTCAATTCCTGTGTACTTTGTCTTCAGAGTCAGTGTTAAATTTTAATGGGCCAAGTGATGGCCCAGTTTGTTATCATAAAGTGAGGCACCAGAAGTACATTGTCCAGTCACTCTGAGGATTTTAGATATTTAGAACTCCAATGTATATTTTCCTTCCTACTTTATAGAAGCAGTGTGGAGATGTTTTTTCATGAGGAACTGTGTGGAGAGCAGAGATTCTCCTGTGGAAAAGGAAGCACAGCTGTGAACTCTTCTGTCACAGGAGTACACAGTGGTGTGGCATGCAGAGGTAACAAATCCAGCAATTTAAACCCAAACTGGGGGAGCTCAGCAGTGCTCCAGTCCACAGCCCTTCAAAATCAGAATTTCTGAGCTCTCTATTCCATTTATCAGAGTCAACTGCTGCAAAACCACATAGGACTTCTTTTATAGCTGGCAAAATAAATTTCCTTTAATAACTAATAACTCAAAATAGCAGGAGTTTAAAGGCATTTTCATAATTCTAATTCCTAATGTGTGTCCTGTTGATTTTGATTTGTTTTGTTTTTTTTAAAAAAAAAGCAGTTTTCCTTAGATTTGAATGTAATTATTTAATCTGAGATGAAGCTTTTTGCTATTTAGGGCCATGAGAATATGCCCAGAGCCATTCCACTGGAGCAAAAGGAGAGGGAGCAATCAGGGTCGCTCAGCTGTTGTGGATTGAGAAAGAAACAGCTGAAGGATGACCTCCACAGAGCTGCCATTCTCAAGATAAAGGAAATGCTGGAACCTCTGAAAGACAGAAGCAGTTTGGAGGCAGAAATTTGAAACAGCTTGAGTGAATTTGATGAATTTTCAGGATCTTTGGTCTCTGTAAATGTGTGCAGTTCTAAGGATGTCCCTGAGTCTGTCACTCCCTCCCACCTGCACTGATGTCTGATCACAGCAATGCCACCAAGCACTTTCAAAATTTGACTTCTGTAACCTCAGCCTGGGTGGTTTTACTGCCTGACAAACTGGAAAATGTGTGATCCAGTCCCTCAGGGCATTGCCACAGTGACCAATGACTAAATATTTTATAGCACTTCAATATTTGTCCCAGGCAGCAAAGATTTGGTTATTGGGGGTTTTATTTGTTTGTTTATTTTGGTGTTGCTCTAGTGGGAAATTTTCCTTTTGTAGGTAAATCAAGAATTATTCATTTTTTTTATCAGGATAAAATGTCATTCTGCCAAATGGCAAGTTTTCTTATTCCACAGAATTTCCAGTGTGGCTGAAAGGCCTGCATGGAAATTTCTAGGAATTGTTTACACCCATGACTATTTGCATTTCCTTTTTTCCCTCCTGTCGTAGTGGCTCAAGTGAACACATTATGGGCATCAAGCTTGGTCACCACAATGGATCTTTAATTAGTGTTCTAAAAAGCTGGGATCCAAATCATCATTAACTGACTCCTGGGAGCTGGGGGCCTTCAGAAAATCCTGGAATCCTTGAATCCTTAAGGTTGGAAAATATCTCCAAGATCATTGAATTCAACCTTGCCTGGTTTCAATGCAGCCATTGGGTTTACCAGAAAAATCCAGTTTTTGGATATACAGAAAAGTCTTAGTGCAGCTGGAGGCAGCTTTTATCTCAAAAGTAAAAGTTTGGGAGGGAGAGATGAGCTGAAGAGAAGAGCTCATAAAAAGCCATTTATTTATTTTTTTAGAGGGGGCAGGGATCAGCTATTTTGAGTCCTGCATAGTTTGGTCAGGAGCTGTTGTTGTGTAATAAATATAAATGTGCATTTCCAAGGGCAATCTTCACTGGAAGTTCTTAGGCTTGAGTTTGATGCTGTGAGGTTTTGCCCTGGATGCCACAGGACTTCTTCTCTGGGGAAAACAACAACAAAAAAAAGCAAACACTCCCCCACTCCCCTAAAACAAATAAGGCAAATTTAAAAAGCCCCACAGGAATAACTATTTATAGGGGTTTTTTCTACCACAAAGTTATTTATGCCACTTCTAGAGATGTTCTCAAGCTCTGAAGGCCTGTAAAGAGCAATAAAAGTTGATCCTTGTTTTTGACAATGTTGTTTGGCCATTTTTAGACCCTTTTGGCAAATGCAGCTTTCCTGCCTGGGCAGAACAAACAGTGCCCAAGTCAGGAGGAAACTTAAAGAAACCAAAATGTGTGAGGTCCTGGAGATTGTGTGGTTCTAACCACAAATGTAATCTTGAAAGAGTTCATTTTCCCAGTCAGAACTAATTTGGGATGAAGTAAATGCAGTGCTTTCAGTGGTGTAGATAAAGTCCCATAAAACTCCTCACTCCTGGGTGAGAAGCTGGTGTTTATCAGAAGATAACTGGCTCAGCTTCCAGTTGATATCTTGCCTGTGGAAAAATAATTATTATTGTTGGCTTCCCAGCTCTTCTCTTGCTGTGGGGCAGCACACCCAGGAAAGACTCCGGGATTTGTGTGCCAGATTATCTGGTGAGTAATTATTGTGGCAAATGAACCAACAGGAGGAGGAAGGGGATGATTAGAGAAATTAAACAGTATCTGTGTTTAGGGACACAGCTGAGAGGTATTGAAAACCAAGCAATGGAAGAGGGTTTGGAAAATATTTAGGCGGTATAGAGAGAGGGATCTACTTTTACTCTTATGAAGGAAAATAAAGATATAAAGGACAAAAAAATCTGAGACTATAGAATTTCAGTGGGGCTTTGTTTCTTCATGGCACCCACAGTTCTGACCTTTGAACCTGGACAGAAATTCTTGTCTAACACTTTATAACTCCTTTCCTTTTACTGTAAGAATTCTCAACCATTCCAAGTGTGTGGGACTGTGTGGGGTACAGAGATCTTAAAAATTGATAATCAAACTCTTTTCCTCATCTCTGGGACTCTGATTCTCATTGTAAAGTTTAAGTTAAAAAAAAAAATCCCTACAGATTTACAAATGTAGCACAGATTTATGTACAGATTTATAAATGTACAGATTTACAGATGTACCACATCTATGACATGTCAAACATGTGACATAATCAATTCCATTCCTTCCTGATCTGCATATATATGTGTATATATATGATTACAATGAGTTTTACGCCTGAGAAATCTTTGTTTTTCCAAAAGGTGTGCTCTTAGAGAGGGAGAAGAATCCATTTCAATGGCATTTCATACAGAATTTTTGTTTCCTTGAAGCACTCCTGGCAAGCTCTGTATGATGCTGAGATATTTTGCTATTGCCTTTTATTTTCCATGGCATTTCAAGGTTTATTTCTGCAGAGACAGATGTTCAGGTGGTGCAGTAATGAGAGGGTAAAATGGCTGGAGAAAGAGAACATAATGAAATTAGGTGCAAATGTAACCTGTCAGATAACAGATGTCTTCATCCCAGCCCTTAGCATGTGGTTACCACAGCAGGAGCTCTGTTTTCTTTGGTGACAAAAAACCTCGTTAGAATCCCTATTTCATTTCTTCAGAGATTCTAATTTCAAGTCTCTGAAGGAGTTTCTGTCTTTCAAGATCTACTTCTTGTGTTTAAATCCCCTTTAAGTGGTGTCAAGGAGCATCGAGGAACAGGAGAAAGACAAGGGGATCCTGTTCTGTTCAGTTTGGAGCTGTGGGATGATGTTATGGTTCCCACAAGCAAGAGAAACCCCTCAGCAGCGTGTGGAGCCTGTGGATCCACTCAGCTTTAATTTAAATCATATTGAAAACAGCCTCTCAGCAGTTGTGATATAAGAATATATAAATTCCAGCTTAAAGGCAGAGTTCAGAGAAATTATTTGAACTACAGAGGGTTTGGCTGGCAAACAGGGAAAGAATTAGGAACAAGCTGTTTCTTGCCTTTCTATTTTTATCGCTGGGAGCAGATGTGAATTTTCCATGAATGGTTTTAATGAATCTTTTGCTCAAACCACAGTTGCTGCAGTGTCAAAGTGTTTGTGCTTGGTCAGGCTCCCGGTGCTTTCGCTGGAGTGAACAGAAGTACATTTTACTTACATTTACTGCCTTGTGTATCTGCCTGAGCCGATTTTCCATCCTGGATTTTTGGGTTTTGCTCATCTTTAGTCCAGCAGTAGAGCAAAACTTTAAATAAAATTTATCACAGCATGGTATGAAAACAATTTAGGCTTTTAAGCCAATTAATAAAATTCCTTGTTTTCACTTAAATCTTGATGCTTATAGATTCATTAAGACTTTTGGTAAATTGGGTTTGTTTCCATAACTACTTTTACTGTTGCAATGCGAACAGCAGTGGAAAAGCTGGACTGGTTTTGGTTTCTGCTTTCCTCATGTTGAAGTTGCATCAGACAATTTCATTTGTTACTGATGCTCTTATGGCCCTTGAGGCATCATCTCAAGTACCACACATTAAAGCTGACAGAGATAAATTTCACACTGAAAGAACATTCTGATGTTGTGGGTGATTCCCTGCTCTCAAAACCTCTTTGGTTTTGAGAGCAGGGAAAGGATGAGGGGAAATAGAAATTTTAGATGCACTAGGTCATTTGGGAGTATGGATGAAGGTCCAAGGTTCGGTTTTACTTTTGGTGTTGAGTCCCAGGAATCCCTTTCTAGATATGACAGGGGGAAAGATGGATTTTGTGTCATCTCAGCAGTTTCTTTGCAGGCAAATGTTGGGATACAGCTCTTTTAAAACTGGACTGGACTGGATACACGACTGTGGGTCACAGTGGGTTCAGGTGAATGTTCATTAATGAATATTAATGAAGACTAATGAAGACTGATGAAGACTGATGAAGACTGATGAAGGCACTGTTCCAGGGTGTGCTGTCGGTGCCGGGGCCCCGTGGCGGCCGCGCTCGGTGTTTCAGCACCGCGGACAGCGCCCTTCGCCCGAGGGCCGCCGCAGCGCACGGGTGTTGGACAATGCCCTTTCCTCACCCAAATTATGCCCCTTTCTCACCCAAATTATGACCTTTCCTGACCCAGATTGTGCCCTTTTCTGACACAGATTATCCCCCTTTTCTGACCCAGAGATGGAGCAAAAGGAGATTTAAAACTGAGAGGCGTTTTAAAATTTTTTATTCCATTTTCAGTCTCATGTCAAGGGTGAGACAATACAGATGTGATAATCCACACCATCACAATCAGAAGCCAGCTATTTTCTAATTACAATACATTATAAGTGTTTCTTGGCCTATCAGCTTTAGCCATGCCATGCTGTAAATGCCTTAAAACCAATCATCTAAAATTAGAACTCATGGGTCCTACAATTCACCTTTCACAGTTCTATTTCTCCAAAATATCCAGTCTTATTTGCAAGACCATCCTTTGAAACTTATTTCTAGTTCCATTTCTCTCTCAACAATATCTGTCCTATCCCATGGCATTTCTAAGTCAGCATTTCTTATCCCAAGGTTTGCACACAGATGCACACAGTCAGACTTTGAGAATTCCCTACAAATGCATTTCCCATCCATAGGGATATCTCCACCTCTGCCCATCACCTCTGCAGCTTCTGCTCAACCCTTCCCACAAAGCAGGCTCTGTTTTCTTCTCTCTTGATGAGATTTATGGATTATTACCTTGTCTGGTGAGCCCAAGGTCTCATTTTTTCTCCTGCTCCTGGCAGCATTTTTTTCTCCTGCTGAGTTAGGCTGAACCTAGGAGCTGTGGGTTGATAATTCCCTTCAGAGTGCAGCTGGAAGGTGCAGTGAGTTTGGTGTCAAGGTCTTCTCCTGGGTCAAGAGACAGGATGAGGGGCAATGGCCTCAAACTGACAGAACAAGAGGACACAGTCCCAAGCTGCATCAAGGGAAATATAGTTTAGATGTTAGGAAAAAGCTTTTCACAGAAAGGGTGATAAAGTTCTGGAATGCTCTGGCCAGGAAGGTGGTGGAGTCACCATCCCTGATTAAAAAAAGCCTAGATGTGGCACTGGGTGCCATGATTTAGTTGATGTGTTGAGCTGGGTTGGACTCGATAATCTTTAAGGTCTCTTCCAGCCCAGTGACTCTGTGAATTCTGTGGAGTTGAACAAGAAGAGATTGTGATTGGATATAAGGAAAAATTCCTTCACTGAAAGAGGGGTCAGGTATTGTAACAGGCTGCGCAGGGAAGTGGTGGAATCACCACACCTGGAAATGTTTAAAAAAACCACTTGGATGTGGCACTTGGACCTGTGGCTTAATGGTGAACGTGGCAGTGCTGGGTTAACAGCTGAACTCCATTTTAGATGTCTTTTCCAATCTAAAGGATTCTATGATTTAGGGGAAAGGGATACAGGTAGAAGAAGGGACATTCCTTAAGGTGTAAAGTCTTATTTGGAAAGAGTTCACCTGCAGGGGTAGTTCATGAAGTAAATGTTCATGTACAGATGGAGGACTGACCCACAGAACTTTCCTTCTATCTAATTAACCTCATCTCCATTTAGCTGTGTGTTGACAGCTGTGGGGTAATTTAGGGTTAATCATGACTGATTTCTGAACTGACCCATGAGAAATTTAAGCTCCTTGTTTAAAAATTACTGGCCCTATGGCAAAGCTCCTCATTATAGCTCTGAATGTTCTCTGTATCCATCACTCCAGTCCTTTGTTTGAAGCTCTTCCTCTGAATGGGAAAAATTAAGTGGAAATGGAAAAAATGACTGGGATACGTAAAATGGTTTGGTTGGGAGTGGAAGGACTTCAGCTTGGTCTGAAGATAAATCCTTGCAGTATTTAGTGGTAAAATCCTGCTGCTCAGTAGCTTTGGGTAAATTGTGACCACCTGGGCTGAAATGCAGCCTGAGGAACCAGTCAGGGCCTCCCATTAAAGAAGGAGTGTCCTGATAGTCAGAATTTGCCATAATTCTGTTGTTCAAGATGCTAATTCTGCATTCATGTGCTTCCCAGTTTATCAGCGGCCTGGTACTGCACAGAAATCCATATATTACCACATTTTGGTGTTCACCAGGCCCAGCTGCAGAGTATTTCTGTCTCAGTAAAAACTTCCAGCCCTTCTTCATGCCTCTCTCTTCCAATGCATCCATTTCCATCAGCACTGCAGTCCCAGGTTTTGTGTGGCTGCTTCATGTGTGGCCTCCTTTGGAAAACAACCCAGCCAAAAGGTTCTAATTCACTTTCAGGTATCATCCATGTCCCTGTTTTGTGCTGAAGTTGTGGGCTTTGGCTTATTTTTCATTAACTCTCCTATTTTCTCTTTGTCTTCTTTGGCAGCAAATGGGAAATACTTGCTGTGAAAACGAATCTTGATTTTTAGGTCCAAATTTTCTCTTGTGTTCCCGGACACGATGTTCCAAAATTCTGAGGTTTTGGTTCTCTTTTATTCATTTTAATCCCCAACACATGTCATTTTCTCCATAAAATTCTGCTAAAAATTTGTAATGGGCTTGTTTTGCCATTTGGTGGCAAAATAAATGAAACGTGGCTGTTGGATGCAGCTGGCAACAAGCTCAAGAGGGAGACTCTATTTCCATCAGCTCTTCCCTGTTATTGGAGATTCTTTAAAGTTCTTTCTGAACCATCTGGACACAATGCCATGCCAAGTGCTCTGCTGGAGCAGGACTGTGGGACCAAAGGCCCTTCTGTGGTCCCTTCCAGCCTGTCCCATCCCAGGATTCTGTGGCTCTGTCGTGCAGAGCTGGGATCTCATTCACACCCAGCCAGGGCACAGCCAGAGAACAGATCCACAGTGTGGCTGGGGGGTTCTGGGCCAGCACAGAAGTGCAGGAAAAGCTAAAGCCAATGTTGAATTGTGAAGAGGTAAACTGAGGCACTGATGGGGGATTTCAACAACAGCCAATGGTGATAATTCAATGCTACAATTTTTACAAAGAAAATTGCAATCCTACAATTTTCACAAAGAAAAATTTTAGTACGGTTTTGTGGCTTATAAATCCTGTGTGACTTTGGTTTCTTGAACTGAATGCTGGCTTCTGGATTCCTGTTCTCCAGGTGATCCTGCACATGGACAAGGGAGGATGCAGCCCAACCTCTGTGTGTCTGCTTTGATCCAGCCTCAGCTGCAGCCATCCTGCTCACCCTGTCCAGCCTGACACATTCCTGGATTCCAGGAATCTCCAGCTCTGGGCTTTCCAGGTGCCGTGCAAGCCAAAGAACAGCTCCAGGGCAAACCCAGTTGTAGAAGGGAAATTTTAATTAAAAAGCCTGAAGCAAAAAATCCTTCACTCCTACGGGCTGGAAAGTGGGAAGGGAAATGAAATTTAGCTCGAGTTCCTTGTGGTTTCTTGTTTTTCATGTAGGGAGATGCACTCAGGGTGCTGAGCTGGCACTGGGGTTTGCTGCCAGGTAAGAAGCCCTGGGTCTGGCCAGGTGCCATGGGAGCTGCCTGTGTTGTATTTGGCCACAGCAGCAGAAAATTGTGTGTTCCAGGCAGAAAAAAAAGCTGACCAAACATCTTCTGGTGTGAGGTGATTGGAATCACTGGCATTAGGTACAGGATGAACTCGGAGCAAATTTAGAATATGTGAATTATTTGAGCTGGAAGTTTGTGAATGCTGAGCAAATGTTAATTTGTCAGCCCAAATCCCTCCTAAGGTAGGCAAGTATTACTTACTGTCTTCATTTCACTGACTGGAAAATTGAAATTTCAAGGACTTCAACCTCCCTAATCTTGATATAAACTGGAACTAATTCTGTTTTTGTGGTATTGCTCCTTATTGGTGCTGATGTAGGTGAAATTTGAAAGCAGCTTTCCCTGTCCTGCCAGGGAGAACTGGGACAGCTTACACAAGCAGATGAATCTCCAGGAAACAATGGTGTGGTACCTGTTGATATTGGCAAAAATACTCAAATTTCACTCAAAATACAGGATTTTATTCACTGCTGCTTATTCTGCCTGTGCAGCCTCTGCCTGGGTGATTACTCTCTGCCAGCTTCAGAACTTAGCAGGTCTGTGAAAGAATCTGTCAGCAAATAAAAAACCAGGCTCCAAGGAAAGTGTTTTAAAAGTGCATCTGAAGCCTGCTGGAATCAGCCTGCTGGAATTTGCATTAGATTCTTTTTTAGTTGCATCAGTTGGGAATATATTGTGACTGCCTGACACTTCCCATTTACTGGAGCTGAATGGAATCCTGATGGAGAGGGGTTTTAATAGAGATGTCACTTATTCAAAGGACAGCATTTGACAAATGCTGTCAAGCGTTTTTACCACAATTATTTTGTACCAAGCTTTTTATGCAGACAAATCCAAAGGTGCTTTACATTAATCTTTTTTTTGGGGGGGAGGGAAAGGAGGAAGAATTGTGATTTGTTCTTGCCTTTAATCATTTCAAACCCTTTGACATTCTGTCTCATGATAAAAGCCCTTCTTTGAGGAGTGCCAGGAGGAGGAAAAGCTCATATTGTGTGTGGGGTGTTGAGGAGCAATCACTTACTCCATAATACAACCAGGTAGATTCTTTTGGGTTCTTTTGCCTCTGTTCTTGATGAATAAATTACATTTATGCTTAGAATGAACAGTGGATGGGGATATGTGACTTTCTTCCAGAAGATGAAGTTATAAATACATTTACATTCATAAATTTTACTATACATCGTGTCCTGCTTAAACACATCAAACACTAAAATCACTTTTAAAAACAACTCAGTGGAAACGTCTATAAAAAAGAGCAGAAAACAAAGCAGCAGCATCCACCACCCCCTGAAATTCAAATGTCACTTCTAATGAGGAACACACTTAGAGCCTGTGAGATCACAATGCTCAAGATGAATAAATGAGCAAGTTTTTTCTACCCAGAGCTGTGACTTGACCCATAAAACCTCACAGGCAAGAGTGTTCTCAGCTGAATAAGGTGTTCTGGGCATGTCTCTGAATGCCAGCTCATGGACCTGGAGATATTTAGGGGCAGAATTTGCTGCTTTGAATGGTGAGAAGGTGATTAAGAACTCTTTCAGCTCAGGTTGTTGCTTTGGGAGAAATTTTAGTGCTGCTGAGGAACTCAGTGGAGAAAGCAAGAAGGGATCAGTTGTGATCAGAGAGCAGAATCACTCCAGCAGTTTTTTACCTGCTTGTTTGAATCCATTCAGTGCTTCTTGCAAATATTTGATGCCTTTTTTGCCATATATAACCTAACTCCATCAGAGGAGGACTTGAGTAGCAGTAGATTCATAATTCCTGCAGAAAAAAAACCAGAGAAAAGTAAAAATTATAATGTGAAATCGCTGTTTTAAGGGGAAATGAATTATGATGATGTTTTATTGATATCAATATCAGCATCAATTGATACCAATATCAATATCAAGATCAACTGCTTCTATGCCTCTCCCATGGGGAAGGAAAGGGTTCATGCATTGATGCACAGGGGGTTGTGCCACCTTAACTGTGTCAGTAGGTGAAGCTTCATTTTCCAAGGGGCTGTTTATCCACCATGCCCTGAGACATCAAACCCTGCCCGTTCATGGCACATAATCACCTTCAACAGCAACAACTCCTTTCCCTGGAGGATAATCACAATTTTTTTCCAGCATAGAAGAATTGTTGGCTCCTGTAGCTTGCCCACTGAATATGTCTCGTATCATAGTCTTAATTTTAGGATAAGATTGTGTTTTCCTCAGAGGGACCAAGGAATTGGCCCCAAGTCTAGGAGTGTCCCAGGCCAGGCTGGATGGGGTTTGGAGCACCCTGGGACAGTGGAAGGTGTCCCTGCCATGGCAGGGGTGCCACTGGATGACATTTAAGGTCCCTTCCAGCCCAAACCATTCCATGATTCTCTGAAGGTCTGTTCCTAAAACTTCATTTTGTCCTTAAATTAACATTCAAATGCTTGACAGCTAAAGGATTTATTTAGTAGTTGACTTACCAACAGTAACCTTGAGCTCCCATTTGAAGTTTTAGCAATCCCAGCTTGTTCAGATTTGTGTTAAATCAGTGTAAAATCAGCTTAAGAGTCAGGATGCTCCAAGATTCGCTGAGATGTGAGTTTGATGTCAGTGAGAACGAGACCCAAAGGAGCAGTTGGAGCTGATATAATGAGCTACTAGAAAGCTGTTGATTCATTGATAGATTTTACTGTAAAACCTCTCATCCGGTTCTGGATTGAACCCACACTGGGGGTGTGGACAAAGCCCCTGCCATGACCTGATGGAGCTGGGCCTGCTGACCTCCACTAAAGGCAAAAAGGAGAAATCCCTGATTATTGCCTCTTAAAAGGAAGCACAGTTAAATTTCTGGGAGAGACATTCTGGAATTGTGTCATTTTTTGTCAAGGAAAGAAGGCTGAGTAAATCTTCTGTCATTAGCATTTGATCCTATAAATATTTAAATGTCAGCCCTCCTGGGAGGAGAGCAGTGCTGCTTTCTGAAATGGGGTTATGCTGGAAAGATGAGATTTAAATTTTTGCTAATGCTGTACTCTAATTTGATCTTTTTCTGCCTGGATGATTAAATTGACTTTCTGTAAGAAAAATAGATATTCAGCCCACATCTCCCAAAGGTTTTTCTAACAGCATTTAAAGATAATACAAAAATAATCCAAACTAAATACCACCAATTGAAGGCTGTGGAGTTTTTCAGTGGTGTCACACTGTTTTTCAACTACAGATTTTTCTTTGAGTGTGTGGAAAATGTAGGATTTTTTTATCATTTCAGCACCTCATTCTGATGCTGAGTTGTTTTAATGAGCACAGAAGCTTTCCCTGATTATCTGTTCAGATGGCGAGAACCAACAGTGTTGGGGGAATGTCTGTTTTAGAAAGGAGTTACTTTCCAGACAATGCTTTAAGACTTCATTTTATAATAGAGGTTCCAATATAAAGCCACATATCCTGAAAGAAAAATCTTATGAGGTGCTGATGGAACCAAGTCTTTGAGGTTAAATTAATTATTGCAGTTAAATATATTCTGTACTTCTGGACCACTGGACTCAAAAGTCCGGAATGTGTTAATTGAAGACTTTTTTTCTGCTTCTTCTTGTTCTAAAAGTTCAGAGGATCAAATAAAAAGTTTACTGAAATCCATTTCTGGGAATGTGGATCAGTATTTTGTTTGTTTAACTTCAGTTCTTTGGCAATTATTTGGCCAAAAAATTCAATTTTTTTTTTCCTCCAGAAATGCAGAGGGTAGAGTTGTGCTGAAATAGCATCACAATGAAATAAAAGTTGCCTTTGACAACTCTCTCTTCACATGGTCCAAAGGCCTTTTCCTCCTTTCCTTTTGACCATATTTGTCCTGGAAGAACACAATCCCTTTTTGTTTTGCTGACTTAGGGGTTTTCTTGGATGTCGTGTCTGACCTTGTTTACTCAGAGAGAGGAAGAAATCCTCAGTAATTCTCTTTTGCTCATTTCTGATGGACAATGACTCCTGTGTGTCAGGAATTCCAGCTGAGGAGGACTGGCTGCATTACTGACCTTCATACCCTGCTGTAATTTTGTGAATTGCTGCCTTTACAGTGCTGAGGCAACAGGGCTTTCCTTATTCCATTGTTTGAACTGGGGAATTGAGGACTTAAAGGCTTTTATGCCTTCTGCAGAAAAGTTTCTGAGCAATTCCATTTTCTCAGGCACTTGGGATATAAAACAAGAAGCAAAAGTGAGTCTGAACTGGTTTTAAAAGAAGAAATAGATATTTGAAGGGAAGTGAGGAATGAACTCATGGTTGTGGAGGTCAGACTCGAGTATGGGAGAGGACAGGAATTTATTTACAGTCAATGTGAAAGATATCGGGAGTATGTATCAAAAAAAAAAAACCAAACAAAAAAAAAAAAAAACACCAACCAACCAAAAAAAAAAAAAAAAAAGAAGGCAGTAAAGGGATAAATGGATAAATGGAACTGGTAAAATAAAGAATCCAGATTCAGAATGGTAGTGATTGACCCACCTTCAATGGCAGAAGAGCTGGAGGAAAGCTGCTGCAGACACTGAGAAGTGAAAGAAAAAATGTAAAAAGTAAAAGGAAAAATATAAAAAAGTAAGGCTTGAACCAAACTTGAAAATATGGAGGACAAAGAGGCCAAAACAAGAGAACAGGAAATCTGATAACTTCACAATGAAGACTAAAAATGTGACCTGAAGGTGTGAACTCAATTTACTTAACTTGAAGAATTCAACCCAAATTATTGCTATCATAGGTACCATGAATATTTAGTACTAAGGAGGCAAACCCAAGTGCTTTGGAGTTGTAGAGTCCCAAAGACCATTAATAAAACACTTTTTGGAACTGTTTATTCCCATTTAAGTTGAGGAAACCTTAGTTCTGATTTGTGATGTGCCAACACAGCTGCTGATCTGCAAGGGCTCTGATAATGAAGCTTTAAATATTTGAATTCCAAGGCATCATCCCACTGCTGCTTCTGCCATCAGCTGTCCTCCATCTCATGGAGGTGGTGCTTTCCTTGCTCTTCATTTATGTTGAAAATAAATGAAGTTGGATTGAGTGAAGCATTTACAAAATATTTGCTCATTTTTTCCATGTCTTGAGTTTCAATTCTTATTTCAAGGTGAGTTTTCCATTTTGGTTGTTTCTCCTGTGAATGCTGAGCCAAGAAAAGAGCCTGGAATGATTTCAGGCAGCAGGAGCTGAAGGGCTCCACTCAGACCTCCCACTTGCTGTGCCCCACTCCAGAGGGTGGTTTTATACCCTTAAAAGTGGTGCTTTTATACCCTTAAAATTAAAATGCTCCTCAAGCTTTTAATGATCCTCAAGCAACCCTGATCTGTCTCCAGCCCTGCCCTCCCTGGGGGCTCTGTCATATTTAGCAAGAATCTAGTGTTTATTTCTGATGGGATTCAGCTCCTTTCAGTCTTCACTTGTTTTCTTGACTGCTTTTCAAGCACTCCACTTAATTAGGAGGATTAATACTTCTCAGTCACAGAGCCTTCCTTCCCTGTGAATGGAGTGCAATTAAAAATACCCTGTCAGGAGAAAGGGTGGTCTTTATTGCTCAGCCTGTGACATGAGGTGTTTCAAACACGAGGTATTGTGTGACAAGTAACTCAGTCCCTTTGTTCCCCATCAGGAATTCTGGATAATTATTCCCCTTTCCACCCCTTCCTTTGTGTGCCTTGTCTGCTCAGACTTTGAGTTGCTGGGAATGGAGTCACTTCCAATGTGTTTAAAAGTTCTTGAGAGGGATCTGTCACTTCAGCTTGCTGCTGCTTCTGCAGGAAACATTGAAAGCCATTCTAGCTCCATGTTTTCTGTCCTTTTTTTTCCCTTTTGTTCCCCTTCCCTTCTCCTTCACATTTAAAGGAACACATCATTCTTCCCACACACACCTGTTGTGCCTGGCAGATATCAAACACTTTCAGCGTGCCATAAGCCACTTCTTCCTTAGCTTTCCTTCACTCATCAATTCTGTTACTTCTTTTTTTAAAGTGTTTTAATCCCAGGACAACTGCCTTTCCCACCATGATTGATATCCTCCCATTTCAGGACAACTTTTCCCTTTATGATACTTTTTGCAAATTTAATTACAGAGGGGATTTTTATTTTTGAGATGAAAATGGCTTTTGTCTATTTTGTTGGTTTTTTTTTTTTAACTTCAATTTACAACTTTATTTTGGATGTTTACTCCAAAAGATCCAGTCTGGGATGCTAAAACAGGTTTATTTATTTGGGTTGTGTCAGTACCATTACCAAAATATTCAAGATAAGATTAGGAATATTTAATTCCATATCACAAGAGCAGTCAGGTGTTCCTAACGTCTTACACTCCAAGTTTGACCAAGTTTGCTTTTGTGGCAAAAGACATTAAATTGATTAAGATAGACTTGAAATACCAAAAAAATCTGTGGAGCAATTGTACAGTAAAAGTTCTCCAGTGCTGCAATTATTTCACACAATGTTCACACTCAGGGATTACACTGGAATTCCTTGTGGTTAAAGCAAAGGGAGTCTCCAGCGGGATGAGAAATTTCATGGAAAAGCTGTGGAGGTCCCTTTTCCATTACACTGACGTGAAGAGAATGGATTATCCAGGACCTCTAATTTCCTTCAGCTTCAGAAAGACCTGTAACTCTGCCCTGTGGCAAAAAGCTTTCTCCTTTCCCTCCTCAATGGGTCATTGTGCTGCTCCCCTCCAGCTGCTTGTCATTGCAGGGAAGTGCTGCCAGAAGGTTCCCTTTGACAAGTGGCACTCACTGTCAGTGCTCTCTGCCTTGGGAAAGGTGATGTTTGGGAGAAAACACGGGCCAGGCTCTGTCTGTCACTGCAAGATGAGCTAATCTCTGCCTGTGACACCGTGTGCCTGTGCCACAACACCCCTGCTCCTCCCAAAGGCAGGGGACACGAGCTCAGGGATTGCTGTGGCATCTGGCCTCCCCTCGTCTGGGCTGATTTGCTCTGGTTCTTACAGCACCCTGGTGTGGCATTCACATTTTCTCTGAAAAAATCCCTTCACCCAGGGTTTTTCTCCTGGGAAGCTGAACAGCCTCAGAGAAAAGGAAAACAATTCTTATCTCATTTGCTTCTCCTGTGTTGTGCTCATGTGGAATGTGTTTGGAGATTGTTCACCTGTGGGTGATTGTTCCATTGCATTCTGCTGGGAGTTCCTTCCTTCCTTCCTTCCTTCCTTCCTTCCTTCCTTCCTTCCTTCCTTCCTTCCTTCCTTCCTTCCTTCCTTCCTTCCTTCCTTCCTTCCTTCCTTCCTTCCTTCCTTCCTTCCTTCCTTCCTTCCTTCCTTCCTTCCTTCCTTCCTTCCTTCCTTCCTTCCTTCCTTCCTTCCTTCCTTCTAAACCCAGCCCTGTTCCTCTCTGTGCTGTCACAAGTTAATGAGATTCAGCCCCAGGACAAGTTGGGGCAGGAGAATGTTCCTTGTTAAGCCCTCAGCTGCTGGGAGGGAGCTGAAATCAGAGCCTCTCTTCACGTCCTCCTGCTCTGCTTTCCAGAGATCTGAAGCAATAGCTGCATGAAGATTTTTAAAATCAAAACAGACTCCCAAACTTGACTTGTCCTGGGTGATTATTTGTGCTCTTTTCCCATTTCTTCAGAGCAAAGTTCCTGCCTTCTGATTTCAAACCTGTTGCTCAGCCAGTGATGTGGGGTGAATATTCATTTATTGTGATACAGGACAACAGGCTGGGGTTTTCTCAGCTTTATTTTACTTGACTTCACATGAAATTGAGTAAAAAATAAATGGTGCAGTCAAAATCAAGCCCTGTCTTCAGTCCATAATGAGGTGGCTGGGAGAAGTTCCCTTGACTCTTTATGATGTTTTTTTCCCCCTTTTGAATTAGAAAATATTATAATAAACTGATTTTCCAATGTTCACCCCTAACAAATTTATTCTTGGAATGGGAGGAGCAGCTGTTTATAAAACCTCCTGATAAAGGCAAAAAGGAGCTACAGAGAGATTTCTTCCATCAGCATAACTGCTGCTGTGAGATTTATTATCCATCAAAAACTGGGGTTGTTAATTTTCTGTAGTTCTGAGGAGTTTTTGGGGGGTTTGGGGTGTTTTGTTTTGTTGGGGTTTTGCACCCATTGCTGCTGCACCACTCAGAGTGGCTTCTTCCCCAAGCAGGAACAAGGCCATGGTTCAAGGTGCTGTGGATGGCAGGGATGGCATTTTCCTAATGACAGATTGTGACATTACTGGCACTGCTCAGATATTTTGCCACCTAAGCTTTTTCCTCACATAATTCAAAAGCCCTGATAAAATTCTCCAGGAAGAACCACATATTTTTAAAAATATTTAAATTTAAAATTTTCATTGGGAGCTTTCAGCTTTCTAATTGAAATCTCAGCTTTTCTCAGAAAAGCAGAAATCTTATTTTAGGAAAAACTGTGAACATTTGGCACTCTGAGCTTGGAGTTAAATGTTGCATTTCTCAAAATGTTCCTGCTAAATAGTCAAAGCACAATTGCTCATTCTTATTTCTTGCTTTGTTAATGAGGAATAAGCCATTACTGATTTTGTGTGCCCACAAATGATACACCCAAGCCTCTCAAAGTATCTCAAAATTTCAGGATAATTGAATGATTTGCTGCTAAGATTCCTCTTAGAGGAAAGCCCATGATAAAATCACTTTCCAGCTCCACACGCTGCCAATCTGCTAAATTTGTCCTGGCTGATACTGAACAACTTTTTGGTGGCAGAGGTTTCCCAAACTAGGTCAGGAAAACAAAGCAGGGATGTGTGTGGGGAGGGGGCAATCACACAGAGGAGCAGTATGGATTTAGCCCTGGTATATCTATTAGATAGTTAATTGCAGATCACTTCACAGACCCAGTTTAAAGTGCAGCCTGATGGAGAATTGCATTGCCAAATTGATAAAAAAGCCTAAAATGCAGCTCTGCTCTGAGCATTAAAGCCAGTTTATCGAGGAAAATTGTCTGACACTGAATTTCCCAATGCTGAGCTGCTCTCAAGGATTTCCTTGATGAAAATAAGATGTTCTATGAATAAATATGGTAGAATAAAATTAGGCCTGAGGACTGTGGGGTTTCTGATGAGATGGTGCCGTGCTAGAGCAGGGACATCACAGAATGTTTCCTGCTGGGAGAATTTCAGAAATCTGTTTTCGCTCCCAGTAGGGCAAAAATGGCTCAGGAGGAAATGGAGTCCATGTGGATTTCCTACTGAGATTTATTTTTACAAAATGGGAGAATTGGCTCTGGCAATGCTCTTTCAATATTTCACAGCAAACTTGGAATTAAAAAGTGTTTTCAGGCCAGAGCTTACAGATTTTTTTTTTTTTTTGTAAAGTATGGAACAAAATATAGAAAAGATTTATCCCCTGGAGGTGTCCTTGTGTCCACTGCAGCTCTCAGAGGTGAGCACCAACCACATGAGTATACACCCAGGGACCTCTGGATTTGTTTGTGTCCCTCCACAGAATCACAGAATTAACCAGGCTGGAAAAGACCTTTGAGATCATCAAGTTCAACCTACGACCCAACAGCTCCTCATCAACCAAACCATGGCACTGAGTGCCACATCCAGGCTTTTCACAGATTTTTCCACAGGCTGCTGGGAAGCTGGGACTTGGAGAGTGGGGTTCTGAAAATTGAGGGTTCATAAATTCTAAGTTAAAAATATTTTTCAAGCACTTACAGACTCCATATAAAAATAGAGTACTATGTGTAATTGGTACTACCCACTGAAGTGCATTAAAAGTGTGTTATCTAATGACAGACTCAATTTTTTGCTATGCTTATATTGTTCTTAACAAGCAGCTGAGTATTGTAATCTCTGAAGAGAAAACAAAGCATAAAGTACTTACCTTGAAATAGTTTTCAATCTACCTGGAAATATCTAGCTAAATAAAACTCACTTGGGAGCTTGGACTTGTGCTCCTTGGTGGGCATGCAAAGCAGGGTGGGAAAAGCCAGAACCCCCTGATGTCATAACTTGGATCTGGGCAAAGGTGCAGCTGATCCCTGCTTGTGGATTCCAGAGGTTTCACAACATTCCCACTCTGGAGCTGCAGTGTTGTCCTGTTGTCATGTCATGTTTAACACTGCTGGACCCCTTTGCGATCCACTTGTTGGTAAGTCTTGGGATTTATGCCCAAAATTTGCTTAAGGACTGGTTTTAGAGCATTTTTACAGATCCTGAGCTCCGCTGGCGAGATGGAAGCTCAGAAAAGTGATTTTTCTGCAGCACAAGGCTGAGGCCAGCTTGGAGATCTCATTTCAAATCAAAGGAAACAGCTTTTGCTGTTCCCAGAGTACAGATGTTGCCTTTCCAATTGCCACATGTTGGAGCTGACATCAGTCCCTGTAAATAAAACACTGAGCTGTGCAGTGCAGTGGGAGGTTCCTGCTGCTCACATTCTGCAGTGCTTCAGGACATCAGGAGGTCAAGGCTGTGCTTGATCCATGAGGCAGCCCTGGGTTGTTCCAGGACAGCAAACTGCATCATTGCAGGGAATAACCCATCATTTCCAGCTGATATGAAAGGGTCTGGCCCAGCTCCCTGGAGGAAGCTGAAAGAAAGAGAGAACACCAGGAGCAAGCTGGGAGAAGGGTATGGAGAAAGAAACTGGGTTGGAAGTAGAAGAAAAGACCAAGACACTTTAATCAGGGACAGGATGGTTCAAATAAAGGAATTGTCTGAGCAATTATTTTCCTCTTTATTCTTTGCCTGAATTTAAAGACCTATTTGAATCAAGTTATGCTTTCAGTATTTTCCATTTCTGTCTGGAATGAAACCATCCTTTAGAGATGTATTTTACTGCAAGTACTTGCCGTGGTTTGGTCCAACTAAAGCAAAACAAAATCGTAAGGATGTGTTCCTACCTTATTTTATAGAAGTTGGGACATTCAGTCAGGTGTAAGTCTCTGGCTCAGTTTCCTCTTCCCTGAAATACCCAAACCTGTGCCTCTGGCACTCCAAGCAGGTGCTCTAATGATGAGGGTGTAACATTTAAGCAGAAGGACAGAGTTTCTTCCTGCTGGAACAGGGAGGATTCCTGAGCAGGTGAATGTAGAGGTGTTGACTTTCAGGTTTCTCTTTGCTGATTTATGTCCGGAGATAGCTCAGGGATGCCACTTGCTCGGTTTCTCGGCTGTTTCAAAGACTTGGAAAGGCCCAGAGTGGCCTTGGACAGCCCGGCGCTTCAAAGGACGAGGAGAGACTTCTGATCTTGTTTCGGTCTCGGTGTTTATTAATTGTTTATCTAAAAGATTTTCTCTTGGCCCGACAGAGGTCTGCACAGCAGCCAGCCATGAGCACACTGTGAGCCCCCGGGGCGGTCACCTATCTTTATACTCAAAATTACGTATACAATATTTACCTATTTTCCCCAATACCTTTTACCCTTATTAACCAGTGCACTTTTAGTAATAACCAATCCCAAAGTGCCACCACCACCACAGAAGATGGAGGCCAAGAAGAAGAAGAAGGACAGGACACGCCCCAATTCCTCCATCTTACTTCTTTAGACCCCCCTGTACAGAAATCCTAAACCCTGTGTTTCACTCTAATTAACTTATCCCTTCACCATTCACCCCAGTGAAATCCTCCCATCCTCACACAGGTGTCGTCTCCTGTGTAGGATCAAAGTCCATCCCCCAGACACTTCTGGCAACATTCCAGGACCTCTGAGCCCCCCAAGGGTGGTCTCGGTCACTCTGCACATCAGTCCTGAGGTGCTGAGATCCCACACCAAATCTTTGTGTGTTTCCCTTGAGCTGCCTGTGGACAAATATAAAAAGGGGAACAAACATTAGGAAGGGAATTTATGTGAATTTTCCCCCTCGGTACCATTTGGTGAAGTTCACTAAATCTTGGGATTGTTAGACTGAAGTTTTCAGTATTCCCAAGAAACACAGTTTGCTGAGGTTTTTTTTCTCTCAGAAAGGAAAGAATAATTAAAGGCAGGTGTTGTGCAAACAGGAGAAAGTCAAAGAAGGAATTTATGTAAGAATTTGGGGCTGGACATGACAGGATCTGTCTCCAGCTTTAGGTGGGTCCTCACTCAGACCATGAAATTTTGCTGTTGGTACCTGATGGTGCAAATGGACTTGTGAGAATCCACAGTCCCAGATCAGCTCCTCCAAGAGTTTTGGTGTATCCTTAGGTCCCACAGCTCCCAGGTTTGATGGTGATTTATTGCTGGTGGGTGTGGAAACCTTGCTTCTATTTCCAAATTTTCTTTTTTTGGTTGTTCTGAATGCTTTTCTTTAAGATGGTGGTTTGGGATAAGGCAGCAGAGAGCACAGGTGCCTTAAAGAGAGCAAGAAATTGAGTTCATCTGTTAGCAAGATGCCTCACAGAATTTACCAAGAATGAAAATAATGGGATGTGAACAGCTGAAAGGCCTAAACACAGCAAGGTGTGAGTGAGGTTTCCTGAACAAACTCCCAGCAGTCTGCAGCAGGATTAGCCATTTTATCAACCTCTCCTTAAAGGTGAGCACCCCTAATAGAGACCTCAGGCTTCTGTTACCCTCCAATTTCACTGAAATAAGAGCTGGGATAAAAAATTCGAGGAATTGAGCCAGTGTAGAAGTACAGCTGTATTTGGGGAATTTGGATCTCAAGTAGTGGGAAAGATAAAGCATTTTCTTTGGAGAGCTTGGCAGAGTGCTTACCTGGACTCAGCCTCTCTGGGGGCAGCAGTGACAGCAGTGCTGAAAATAAATGGCATTTTACCTTCCTGCCTGGCACAGGCTGAGCCTGTCAGCCCCAGGAGATGATGGAGGGGTTCCGGGGCAGGGGTTATCCAGAACCATTCACAGCTGCAGCTGGAATGTAAATAGGCTGAGCCCCTAAATGAAAATGTTATCTTGCCTTGAGTTTCAGTCTCCCAGCTCAGCTCTCCCTCAAACCTCTGCTGGGCTCCTGCCCTGCAGCCCATGGGGAAATCTGGTTTGCTGGGATTCCCTTCTTTCTGTCAGCCCTCTGAAATGTTTCTGCCGCGTTTCCCTGCCCTTTACATCCCTGCCAGCCCCGGGGAGAATGGGAGACCATTAAAGAGAGGACTACAAAGGGCTCAGTGTGCAGAGCCCTCGGGCAATGCCCAGTGACGAAGCCCAGCCTGGAATTGCTGCATCTGCTCTGTGTCTGCCTGGGCATCTCCCCTTCCCTGGAACCTTTCTTCCCTTTCTGCCACTGTTACCCAACACCTTTTCCTCCGCCTGCCCTGCCACACACCATAAAATTATTCTGTGTGTCGTCCCCATTCATTCACCTTCCTCTAGAGAATATCTAATTCCCCATGGAGGCTCTGGCAAACTGCAGCAGAGCTTTGCTGCCTTTAAACACTCTCTCTTCCCTTTCTAAATTCCTCTCTCTCCTCTTAGAACCCATTGAAAAGATATATATATAGATGTATATATAGATATTCCAGCTGTTTAAATTAAGTTTATGGCATATTTTACTTCTTACTTAATCCAGAATGTATTAAATCATTCACTGGACCCTTTGTTTTTTTCAAAACTGTTTCTGCATTGAAAACAGACAATGAAAATAAAAGGGGCAGAGGAGGGGTTCTGAAGGGCTTCCAAGAGAAAAAAATCTCTTTATTGTAGCTATAGGTCTCAGCTTGGATGTTCAGTGGCCCTTGCAGAGGTTTTGCAGTGTTCCAAGTCCAATGAAAGACTCAGGATTGTGTCTGGGAATGCCACATGAAGATTTGTGATGGGCAGGGAAGGAGGCAAGGCAGGGGTGGGCAGCAGTTAAAAGAAGACAGATTAGACTTTTCCTTCACTTCAACTGATGTTGGTCTTGGCTTTCAAACTCTTATTTCATCTGCCCAGCTTGTGTTTCATCTTTTCACTTTGAATCCTTTGGTTTAATTTGTTTTAGCTGTTTCTTTTTTTCAAATCCATTGTGTAGTGTCAGATAAATCCGGTGAAAACTGAACAATGCATCATTTGATTGTTCTTCAAACAATAAATAGGAATTGTGTTTGTTTTGGCAGCAAGGAGGAAAGGTCTTCAATGGGCACTCTTGGCCACAAATTCAGAAAGAAAAACACTTGTGCACATAGAAATGAGATTTTTTTTTTATCTCCACCCAAGACTTTGGGAATTGAATTGGAATATTCTGTCCCCAAGCCCTGCTTGCTGTGTGTGGTGTAGCCCGTCACGAGGGAATGGCTGAAGGAAGGAGAGGCTTTGGGGGTGTCTGGCTTTTCCTCACCCCCCTGATTAAACTCCAGGTGTCAAAGAGCAGCTGTGACCTTTCACTCGCTCTTTAGAAAGTTCAAGTTCGATTCTTGTGATGTTTGCTCTTCCCCAGCTGCAGGCAGGCTCAGTTTGGCGTGTTGAAACAATTCAGCCTTTTAGCTTTGGAGAGCAAGAGGAGTGTGGTTGTGGGGCCAAAACTGAAAGAGTTGAGTTGTTGAGGCAGTAAAAGGCCTGGGTTAGTCTCTGCTATGTAAAAACAGCTCAATAATAGTCTTACAAAGATATTTTATTTGCAATGTCTGGATATTTAGAGCTTCCCTTGGGAATTTTTGTCCTGAGAGAGGACCAGCCTGGAACAGTCAGATGGAAATTACAGGAAACTGCAACAGAGAGGGGAAGAAAGTGTTTTCTGCATGTTTCAGACTGAATATCCTGCTGTGGCCTTATTTAGGAAGGACCCATAAAGCTGTTTGTCCATTATAGCCAGCCCAGCATAGAGGGGATTCCCCTTTCTCTACAGTGGCAGCCAAATATTTTGGTGACAGTTTAACCACATATCAAGAAACAACTTTTTTCATCAGAATGTTTTCCAATGTGATTGTATTGTGTTTGTGTATTGTATTTCCAGGCTGGAAACAAAATCCTAATGAGGATTACAAATCAATTACAAACTACAATCAGTTACAAAGGGAATGACTGAAACCACGAGCTTGGGGCCAGCAAAGAGAGACCCAGGAGGCAGCTGCTGACTTCCCCCAAGTCAGGGGGGTTCTGCTGCCCCAGAACAGAGGCTGGACAGAGCTAAAGAATAAAGCAGGGATTTATTCAAAGGCCTCCATGGATGCACCTTGGGCAGCACAAAAGCCCAGCCAGGGCTGCACCCAAAATGAACCAAAATGGCCCCAAAATGCACGGCCGGGCACGGGGTCTGTCCCTGTGATCAGTTCTGCTCCATTTGCACCTTGCAGTTCATTGTCCCATTCCAGCTTTAGCCCAGGCAGTCCCACCCTGCTTGTTTTTCTCTCTCCAGCCCACGGTGTTTGTGCTCTGGGGCTGAGATTTGGATCATTTGTCCTTGGTGCCCAGCTGGAGCAGGAATTGTTTTGTCTCCCTGCTCTGTGCACAGAGCTCACCATCCCCTGATGTGAAGCCCAGACCCACCCACTAAAGCAGCACAGAATGTGAAAAATAGAAAAGCTGAAACCTGAGGCATCACTGCCTCATGAAAGTGAGGGCAGGGGCAGCACCTTCCTAAAGAATTTTGGGACCATGATTTGTCATTATAAATGGCTGTGAACACCTCTTTACAATCCTGGTGAATAAAGTTGTGTAAAAGGGGTCACTCCTGGTGTGCTGCCTCATGGTTAACTCCTGCTCAAATTCAGGTGTACTCAGCTCCCCTCTGCTGCTGCCTCTTCCTGAGCTCCACACAGATCCTGGCCTGTATCCCAGAATCACAGAATGGTTTGGGTTGAGGGGATCTTGAAGATCATCCCATCCCACCCCCAGCCATGGCAGGGACACCTCCCACTGTCCCAGGTGCTCCCAGCCCTGCCCAGCCTGGCCTTGGGCACTGCCAGCGATCCAGGGGCAGCCACAGCTGCTCTGGGCACCCTGTGCCAGGGCCTGCCCGCCCTCACAGGGAACAATTCCCAATTCCCAATATCCCATCCAGCCCTGCCCTCTGGCAGTTTAAAGCCATTCCACATAAGCAAATCTCCCATCTATGTGTGACTCTTGTCACTTGAGGGACCCCATGGAAACCCCAGCTGCAGGTGGTTGGTAGGGACACAGGAGTGTCTGATGACATTTGTGATCTTGCAAAGGTTAATGTGGTAATTTTTATAGAAGCTGCCGAAAAGAACAGGTTTGCACCATCTCTGCTGCTGCCTTTGGGAATAAATTCCACCCTACTGACACTTCAAGCCTGGGTTTGAGCTTTGTCTAAACACAGATTTGTGTCCTTTTGTTAAATCCTTTAACAACTTCTGCTGAACTCCCTCGAGGCTGTCTCTGATGTGCAGTAATTTACTGATGCTGAGCATGACCATGGATGGTTACAGTACAGCTCTGTGAGAGATTTTTCTTCTATGCATTCTTTGGTTTAATTCACAGGGCATGTCTTGGGGAAGATTTTAATTTCCACTGAATAGGAGGCATTCTCTCAATGCCTTTCACTGTGCTAAAAATCCTCGAGCTTTAATATCATGTTTAGCTTCTGCTTTTAACACTGAACAATATTTTGATTTGGGAGAACTTGTTGACCTCTGAGGGGAAAATGTGCAACTGTTGAACTCAGCCACATTCGCTGAATATGCTCAAATGATATGTGGGATGATAAAGAGAAAAAGAGAAAAATGGCAGGGGTCTCGAGAAGGGCTATTTCCTTTCTCCCCCCTGGTGAAACAGAGAAATAGATCTTTCTGAAGAGAAGCAGAGTCTGTCTCCATGGCTTTATGGCTGGTTTTTAGTGCCTGCTGAAGTCACCTGAGTATGAATTGGCCTCTGTCTAGGAGCTGAGCAGCCCTGCTGAGGTGGCAACAAGCCTGGGGCTTGGAGGGCCATGGAAAAGGCTCTGCAGGGTAATATTAGCCTGGAGTAGATCAGGTCTAGCCAGCCTTAAACTCAGCATTATAGAATTATAAAATTGTTTGGGTTGGAAGGGACCTTAAAGATCGTCTCGTTCATTGGCAGGGACATTTTCCACTGGACCAGGATGCCCAAGCCCCACCCAACATCCAGGCTGAGAATGAGCAGGAGCCTGTAGCAGCTTGGAAAGAGTTCAATGAGCCTGCAGAGAACACAGGTAAGAGGGTGAACACTGGTCTTGTGTGTGGGATAAAATCCCAGAGCTTCTCTGGGTGTCTCTGCTGAGCCCCAGCACTGAGAGATGCCCAAGACACAGCCAGAGAGCTCCAAGCAATCCTTCCACTGCTGGGACTGAGAGAGGAAGGAAAGTGGATCCCAGGTTTCAGCAATCCATTAGTGAGGAAGTGTCACATAATTCAGGCTTAGGGTTTTAGCTCGAATTTTAACTGCCTGTGTTGTCAGCTCTGGGGTTGCTCTCTGGAGCAGTGATTTAGGTGGTGTTTTTTCAGGCAGCTGCTTGTGAGGAGCTGGTTCCCCTGCAAAGGTGAAAATATGAACCTGGCAAACCCCAAATATCAGACTCTGCTGTAGACAACTGAGGCACCACTGATGTTGCTCTGTTTGCCCTCTGCTCATCCACTGTAAGGAGATATTCCTGGCTCCTGCAAGCTCAGGGAGGAATGCCACTGGCTAGCAGCTGCCTAATGTTTGGCTGATAAATTCATTTAAACAGAATCCCAAATGGCAAAGCTTGTAAATGACGGGTTCACATTTTTGATTCACGTGTAAAGAGTGGGGGCGGAGGAGGAGCTGTTGTTTTCTGCTCTTCTCGTCTGCTTTTAACCTCAAAACCACTTGGCGTGGAAAAAACAATCCCGCAAAGGCTCTGAAAATAGCAAATCTGAATAAGCAGAATATTTTGCAAGTGAGATAGCACAGCACGGGTCTCAGCAACAGCGCTGGGAGAGGAGGAACATCAGCAGTCACCTCCGAGGAACGAGGCATTAATCTGGGAGCAGAGAACAAAGAGGAAACTCAAGCAGACACCTAAACGTGACTCATTACTGCCATTTGTCTCAATTAACACGCTGAGACAATGGCCTGATTATCTCGGGAGCACTGGGTCATGTTATAGCCACCGGCGAGTGTCAAGGAGGAATTAGCCCCTTGTCCTGGAGTAGGATATAATGCCCTCCTTACATGGGCCAAGAGAGGCAAAATAAATCCTGGGGAGGAGAAGTGGTTAATTGATTAGAGCAGGGGAAATCCTGGGGAGGAGAAGTGGTTAATTGATTAGAGCAGAGGAACAAGGGTCTCCCAGTCCAACCTCCGGCTTTGCAATGACTCACTGGAGCCCTGCTCTGACATCCCCATGTGCCTCTGCTGCCCAAAAGGACACAAATTGCATCTGCCCCTACCCAGGGCTGCCCTTGGCTCCCCTGAACAGTGTCCCAGTCATCACTGGGGATGTGGGGATGTTCCTGAGAGGATTCTGAACTTCAGACTTCCAGCTGCAAACCCCACAGATGAGTTTGGTGTCTGCCCTAAAGGGCAATGAAAGGAGATGGAGTGAGACACAAAGGACATGAGAGAGGGGAAGGAGAGCTCAGCCAGGGAGGCAGTGAGAGCCTGACCATTTGGGGTTTTCTCTTTGATTCATAGTGATTGATACAAAGGGATGCTGAATGTGTCCTGGATGAGAAAAAATGTTTCTCTTAACGAGCCATTGATGTTGCATTACTATTGTAAAATGCAGGCAACCCCGAGGAGGGGAGAGAATGATGAATCTGACTCCATGCTCTCACAAGGCTAATTTATTACTTTTTATACTATAGAATACAGAAAGGATACTTACAGAATGCTAAAAAGATAATAATGAAAACTCCTGACTCTCTCCAGAGCCCTGACACAGCTTGGCCCTGATTGGCCAAAGAGTGAAAACAACTCCCAGCAGAATGCAATGGAACAATCACCTGTGGGTGAACAATCTCCAAACACATTCCACATGAGCACAACACAGGAGAAGCAAATGAGATCAGAATTGTTTTCCTTTTCTCTGAGGCTTTTCAGCTTCCCAGGAGGAAAACCCAGGGTAAAGGAATCATGTTCAGGGTATGTGAATGCCACATACTACAGTAATTAATGTTGTTGACATGTGATCTTTATAAGAAACTTTTTCATGTCCAGTTCCTGTTCTGTCTCCTAGAAACTGTAAAGGCAGGGATTTATGAGCTTGACTGGTTTTCTGTTTAGCAGAAATCGATTTTATTTTTCTTCATGGAGGTGATTCTCAAGCTGAGAAATGAGATGCTGCTCCCCCGGCTCACTTGCATAGATAGGAAAATGGGTGAATGTATTTCAGCTGAGGTCACCAATGCTTTGGGGAAGGATTTTATTGATGGAACAGATTTGCAGGGACAGCAAGGTCGCAGAAAATCTTTGTTTTAATACTTAATGAAGGTGGGCAGTTATTTATAATGTTGTTTCTCTAGTGGAGACCTTTAAAGAGTGTGGTTTATTCTCTTTCTGTATCTGTCCTCAGGCTGCTTTAGATTTCAAGAGCTGGCAGAACCTTGCAGTCTGACTTGTGTTACATGATGAAGTGTTTTGAATTACAAGCTGGTCACTGGTGTTGGCACTGAAGTGATTTATCTCAAAGGCTGGGATTCTTGCTGGATGTGAGGTACAGCTCCAGGGCTCGAGAGGAGTTGGGATGTTGCAGGGAGGAGCAGCTCTCCTGCAGCCCAGTTCTACCAAAAGATGGAGAACATGAATGGAAATACTAAAAATATTTTGCTAGACAATCATATTTATAAGGCTTTCCTGTTTCATCTTCCCCAACATTTCAGGGGTGAACATGGATCCTCTAATCAAACTTCTCTCTGGCTCTCACTGTAAAACCTCTTCCACATTTCTTCACCACTCTCCTGCCAAGCAGTGCTGTGGGTAAGGAGGGGAAGCAGAGCCAGGCCAGGACAGGCTGTGCAGGTGAAGCTGCTGTGCCCTGCAGGCTCCAGGTGTGCTCAGCCTCCTCTGGGCTCCCTCGGGTTAATCCTGGACACCCCTGCTGCTTTTCCTGCTAGGAACAGGGAATTTCATCCCTTACCCCAAACCTAAGGCAGCTTTGGGAATGAAATGGAGATGTTAGCAGGTAATCCAAAGGAAGGGGGCACAAAATGCTCCAATTTCCTCGGTATTTCCCTCGAATGAAGGAGCCCTTTATTCCAGCCTATTTTTAAAGGAAATAAGGAAGTTCCAGTATGTTTGCATTTTCCAGGGGGATGTCTCTGTGTGGTCGTGCATGAATAGGGTACCCTGCCTGTACAAACAGGTAATGACCATCCCAGCTTAGGCATAATTTTGAGTTTAGCTTTTGATAGTAATGTGACCAAAAAGTATGAGGTAGGTAGTGTATGGATGAAAGGTAATGATTTCCTGTGAGACAGTAATGTCTTTAACAGAAAAATATCTAAGGAGGGAGCAGGATCACTGAAGATACTTGATAGCTTTTGCAGGGATTTGTGTTATTAATGCAAACACCACAGAGTCTTCTTTGGAAAAATAATTTAATTGTTGAAATTGTGTGTTGTGTAGAAAATAATTATGGGTGCAACAATGCTGAGCAGCTCTAGAAACTCCTGGGTAATTTTCTCTTAAAGGGAGGGAAATGTTTAACTTCCAGGTGTGACAAAAGGTGGGAAAGCCTAAACACATTTGCAGGGAATGTAATGGTAGCAAAAAGCCAGGGCACAGCAAAGCTGAAGGGGTCAGAACTGTTATAAATGATCAACCAGATAGCCAAATTAATAAATGCGAAATATTTTATTTTCACAATCAAAATACGCTCCTCAAAACCCACAGCCAAAGAGGCAGCGTTGAGCCTGGGATTGGTGCTGGGTGAACCTGGATCTGACCTCTATCACATCAGATCCCTTCTGTTCACCGATGCTGTTTCCAGCAGGGCTGTTTTATACAGTTCTTTATGCCTGAGGCAGAGGTGCCCCCATTTCTTTTGTACCCCACATATGTATGAAGTTTCTTTTTACTGTACAGGGTTGGACAATTGCTGTTTCCTGAGTAGTGCCAAGCACTAATCATGTCAGGGGAAGTCTTATTCACATGTATGTTCCTTGGTGACTTTGGTTATCTTGATTGATGGTATCTACCAAGCAATGATCACCCTTGGGTGTTCCCTGATGGTTCCAGGGGAAGCTCATCTTTGCTCCAGCCACATTCTTTTATTAGTAAACAAGGCATTGTTCTCCTGCTGCCACCAGGAGTTTCATAATTCCAATGTGGTAATCTGTCTCCAGGTTGTTCATGGTCAGAGGATCGTTGGATGTTAAGTTCATTTTATAATTTTTATTGTATACATTTCCCCCTTAAGCATTAATTACTTTACATTATATATAACAGAATTCAATCATTTAGGTTGGAAAAGCGCTCTGAGGTCATCAAGTGCAACCATCAACCCATCCCTGCCAAATCCAAGCGAATCACAGAGGCACAGGATAATTTGGGTCAAAAGGGACCTTAAAGTTCATCCCATCCCACCCCTGCCATGGCAGGGACACCTCCCACTGTCCCAGGCTGCTCCCAGCCCTGCCCAGCCTGGCCTTGGGCACTGCCAGGGATCCAGGGGCAGCCACAGCTGCTCTGGGCACCCTGTGCCAGGGCCTGCCCACCCTCATGATGTGAGGGATGTAAATGGTACCTGAGTTTGAGGCCATTGCCCTGGAAAGCAGGGCATGGTGAAACTCTGCTCTCCTTGGCTGGATTTGTCAGATCCCCCAAGATTGTTCTGGTTGTTCAAAGCACACTGGGCAGGACCAGGAAGATTGTGAGAAAATTGATGTCTGCTAAACAAAAAAACCAGTGAAGCTCATAAATCCCTGCCTTTCCAGTTTCTAGGAGACAGAACAGGAACTGGACATGAAAAAATTTCTTAGAAAGATCACAAATCTTCCTGGTCTTGCCCAGTGTGCTTTGAAGAAGCAAAGGAGCTGCTACCTGTGGCCTTTTCACCAAACACAGCTGTGCACCAACCCAAAAATCAGACAACTAAAAGGCTCCACAGTCTGTCCTGGGGAGGTAAAAGACCCTATAAAGGTAATTTACAGGGTCTTTTACCTCCTCAGGACAGATTTCTGGGTTTAGCAGGAAAGCTGTGGTTTCTCGCCTGCCTGCTCCAAGGACAAGTGAGCAGTTTAGGGCTGTGTTCCTCAAAAGCTGCCCTGGCTTGCCTGGGCTGGTTCCTGCTCTCTAATTTTAAATAATCAACTAAAGAGACATAGCTGAGACCATCCAAGTTTATGTCCTCTCTTCTCTGCTGGTTTATCCTCACCCAAACCCAAAGCCACAGCCGGTTCTCCTGACATCAGTCACCACCTACCCCATTATCTACCTCAGAGCCTGCCCCAGGTTCCCTCAGTCACTCTAATGGGAAAAGAGCTGAGAAATAGTAACAGAAAGACTTTGGGGTGAAGGAGTTCCCCTCTCTTCCCCAAAAATCTTCAAGAAGGAGCTGCTATGGCCTTTGGGGGAGGTTGGGGAAGCCCGTGGTGTTCCCAGGGAGGCTCTGTGTGCACAGTTGGCCAAACAGAATTGTGCTTTGGATTGTCACTTCAGACTGTCTTTGACAGAAGTGTCAGAAACGCAGCAGCGTTAGTGCTGGGTGAGATGTGGGGAGAGATAATGCTCGACCATCTGCCAGGGTATTTTTCAACTTAGTATGCTGAAACAGTGAGTTTTGACAGAAGTCCTCCATTAAAGTCTGTGGGAGAGGTTTTACAGTGACTCTGAGAGCCAGAGAGAAGTTCGATAAGAGGATCCATGTTCACCACCGGATGAATTTCCTACCAAGGTCGTTGACACAGAAACCAAGAAAGAAAGAAGGAGAAATAAGAGAAACCTGCAACCTGTTCCAATGAACACTTTGTTTGTCTTTCCTGACCAATGAGTAAAGTGTAAACTGATGAGTTTTGTAAGAATGTTTAAAAAGCATGCATGCCAGAATAAAAACAGTTTGAAGGATCCCCCAGTCCAGCCTTCTGAAAATGGGGTGTGTTTCTTTGTATTGTCTCCATCTCAACTACAACAAAAGTCTACTTTAGGCTGGGCTTAGCAGTTCTTGCTGTGGTAACAACCAAATTCTAAAATGTGAACCTTCCCCAGTAATATCTCTGCCCCAGGTGTTTGCTGACAGAGGTATTAATGGCCTGAGGGGTGAGTATGGATCTGTTTATATTTTCAGTGAGGTATTTTTTGTGCAGCACATGACGACGCACTGAAGCATTCATTTATTTTACTGTGGTGCAAACAACTGCAGTCGGAACTTGTTTATTTACAAACCAAAATGTTTAGAGAGAAAACATTCCTGGGGAGGCACTCTAAATCCAGGCAGTGACAAATAACCATGGCTTTCAGCTTCCTCTTTTAATGGAAATGAGAAAATGAAACAGCTCGGATCAGGTGGTGTGTCAGGGCTTGTAGCTGGATTTAGACATTGGGATCAACTTTGCTCTTGGGTACAAATGGGACTCATGTTTTCTTCCCTGCTAATGAAGAAAAATGATCAGTGTAACACAGCAATTAAGAGCACTGAATTTCCAGGGGAAGACACTGTACAAATGGCTTCTGATTGCTTTTTGATTTTTTTTGTTTTCTTTTTGTTTTGGTAATGAGCTGTTTCCCAGAGACTTTAATATATTTATTAAGTGACAAATGAGACTTGGTCCTTCTAAAGACAGTAAAATAAACTAAACCTGAAATCATAATAAAGCAGCTTGATAGTCTTCAGATGGGAAGCCTGCAGCAATTATGTTTTGGCCTCCTGTACCCAGATTTGTTCAAGTGCAGGGATTTGCTGGGCAGTGTGACCTGCTGCCCTTGCTGCAGGCACACTCTGCAGTCCTTCAGAGGAAAGAGATCTCCATTCCAGCTGCTTTTTGAGCTTTAAAAAGGTACTTTAAAACCAAACAAACCATCCTAGCCACCTCCAAACAAACAACCAAGGAAAACCCAGACCCAAAGGGAAATTGCAAGACAAACTTCTACTAATCTTCAGATGTGGAAATAGTCACAGTTGTTCTTTGGCCTCCTGCAATGGGATTTTCCAAGTGATCTGTTTTGCCTTATGATTTCTTCCTGTTGGCAGCAACATCTTCAAAAATTCCCCTTCAAATTCATCCAGTGCTGCTGGTGTTAGCAGGAAGTGTCAGTGCTCAGATTCCCAGAGTCAAGCTGCAAACACTGCTGGGATTCTCCAATAAACATTAAACTCAGTTTGATTCAGGGAGTCATTTTACCAAGAAAAGAAGGCTGAGGGGGTGACTGGGAGCTTTTTAAAACCTTGGGAGATTTTCAAAGCTGTTCTTTATGGAGGAATTTCAATTAAATATATCTGGAAGAGTTCTTTGTCCCTAACCAGAGCCAGTGGTGGAAGGCAAGGCAAGGGAAGTGTCCCAGGCTGGACAGGATGAAGTCACATTCAAGCCATCCTCTTCTTGGAGAGATAAACTGTGGTAACTCAGTCCCATTTGGAAGGGTGAGCAGGTCAGGTTCAGCTCCTTATCTAAAAATGGTGCAGCTCTGATAAGAAGGATTTACTGCCTTACTGATTAAAATTCTCTCCTGACATGGAACAGATTGAGCAGTGAATTGACTCCACTTTAGCACAATTCTTGGGAGTGCAATTGCCACTAATTTCTTAGTGATGTCTTGGGCTTATATTTCATTGTCTGAACAAGATGAAATTTTTTTTATTTCATTGTCTGAATGGAACTAAAATGGTTTGATTTCATCCTGATGGGGCATGGAATAAAAATCCCTTTGAAGCTGTACCTTTCCTTTAAGATGGATCATTAATTAATTTTTTGGGGGGGAATTCAGTCAGCTTTTGAATGTTCTGGTGAAACTGCAAGTTCCAGAACATGTTACAGAGCACAGGTGAAGGTGTGAGATATGGTGAATGTGGTGATTAATTCAGGTCAACCCCCAGCCTGTATTGGTGAGTGGGGTTGTTCTTCCCCAGCTGCTGATGCCTTGTGCAGGCTGCCCTAGAACAGAGGCTGGACAGACCTAAAGAATAAAGCAGGGATTTATTCAAAGCCTCCATGGATGCACCTTGGGCAGCACCAGAGCCCAGCCAGGGCTGCACCCAAGATGAACCAAAATGGCCCCAAAATGCACGGCCGGGCACGGGGTCTGTCCCTGGGATCAGTTCTGCTCCATTTGCACCTTGCAGTTCATTGTCCCATTCCAGCTCTAGCCCAGGCAGTCCCACCCTGCTTGTTTTTCTCTCTCCAGCCCACGGTGTTTGTGCTCTTGGGCTGAGATTTGGATCATTTGTCCTTGGTGCCCAGCTGGAGCAGGAATTGTTTTGTCTCCCTGCTCTGTGCACAGAGCTCAGCACTCCCTGATATGGAGCCCAGACCCACACACTAAAGCAGCACAGAATGTGAAAAATAGAAAAGCTGAACCTGAGGCATCAGTACAGGACCCTTTATTTGCCCTTGCTGAAGTTCAGACAGTTTTTCTCTGTCCCTCCTGAGGTCCCTGTGAAGGGCTGCTCAGCACTGGGCTATCAGCCACTCCTCTCACATTTGTGTCATCACTGAGCTGCTGAGGAGGCACCAACCTCTCAACCAAGCCATTGATAAATTAATTAAACAATAGTGGGCCCAGTATTGAACCCTGGAGGGCAGCAGCAGTGACAGGACTCCAACCTCACCCTGTGCCACTGATTCCAACCCTCTGGGACCTGCTGTTCAGCCACTTCTCACTGTTTAGAGTAACAGCTCTGACAATCACTGCACTGATGCAGTGCCATTCTCAGACAATCACAGAATATCCTGAGCTGGGAGGGACTGAAGGGATCCCCCAGCCCAGCCCCTGTCCCTGCCCAGCCCCCCCAGCAGCCCCACCCTGGGCACCCCTGGCAGCGCTGCCCAAAGGCTCCTGGAGCTCTGGCAGCCTCGGGGCCGTGCCCATTCCCTGGGCAGCCTGGGCAGTGCCAGCACCCTCTGGGGGCAGAGCCTTGCCCTGAGCTCCAGCCTGAGCTGCCCTGGCCCAGCCCCAGCCGTGCCCTGGCTCCTGTCCCTGGCCCAGAGCTGCAGACCACGGTGAGATGTTCCCCTGATTCAGACCTCATGTTCCTCCTCCCTCTGTGTTAGGATTGCCCCACACTCCTGCTTTGGGCACAGATGCCAGACATGAATTTCCCTCCTCCCAAGGCCCCACTCACACTCCCAGAGACATTTCCATGTCACTGGGATCCATGCCCTGTGCAGATGCAGCCCTGACTTGCTTTAGCCCCGATGCTCTCATGTGTTAAATATCCTGGTGCTGGCCTGGCTTTCGCACTGAGTTGGACTCTCAGAAATTTGCAGTGACGTTCATTGCCCCTGCAAATCATTCCTGTCTGCCTCCCATGGAAACGTGGGCCAGAGCTCTGCTCGGCAGCAGAAGGGAGCAGAGCGTTTTGGAGAATTAATGCTGGACTACTTTGGTTCAGAGATTTGTAAGTTCTGAGGTATTTGGCAGAATATTCTCTGAGTGTTGCAACAGCCTAGTTGGTTTTAGCAGCATTTTTATGAAATAGGAAAAATTTTCAATGACTTACAGAAAGGAAGTCAAAAGAAACTGAGTTTTTCTGCTCAAAATTTTGCTTCTAGGCTACTCCAGTGAATAAGGAAGAAACAGGCTGTAAGGAGAAGGAAATTCAGAAGGAGCAGGATTCCTCCAGAAGGCAAAAATCATCAGGTTTGAGGCATGGTTTGGGAGAAAAGAGGATCTTTTTAAATGTATGGATCCAATTAAAATCACGATGGACTGTGTATCCCTTGCTGGAAAGTTGCACACACCTGACTAACAGTGGGAATGAAGGTGAATGATTAAGGCAAGACTCTTTTTTGTTTCAACAACCAATAATATTCCATTTCGAAGAAGAAGATATGTTGTGTAGGCACACCAGAGCTTCCCTGCATTTTCACTCCTCTGTAAAACCCAAACTGGGAGAAGGATTAGCAGTCACATGGGACAATATGAGGAAGATGAAACTGTTGTAAAAATAGAGACAAAAACCTTATTTCAGAGAAGTTTTAGGATTGTCCCCCTCATAGCATTGATTTGATCACAGTCACTCTAAATGTCATTGCTCTGTGAGCTCTTCAATGGCATCAGCAGTGAAGGAAGATGAGTTCTGCTTTCCTGAGCTCTAATGGGGCCACTCTAATGGGCTCAACCAACAGCAGACAAACCTCAGGCTCCTGAAATGACCAAAAGTCACTGAAGGGGCAGCCTTTGAGTAATTCACACCAAAGGGACTTTGACAACCAGCCTTTTAATGGAAAACCTTACTGGAAGTCATTTTTTTCTGTTTCAATGAGAAGAGAAATCAGGCTAAATGTGCACACTGCTGTACCCCTTGGGCTCAGGGTTTAATTTAGGAGTGCTAAAGATCACTTTGTCTCTCTCTTTCCTGAAATCCATGTTTTCCTGCATGTCTTTGCTCCATTCCCTCCAGCAGTTTGTTCTGCCTAATTGCCCTGAGTGTCAGAGCACGAGCAGGTGGTGAGTGCTGCACAGAGCTGTGCTATCCATTCCCCTAACCAGGAGCTGCTTCTGGTGTCATTAAGATTTCTACAAGGCTTGTTTTGCAATGTGCTCATTCTTTCAGAGCTAACATTTTCTCCCCAAAATGCTGATTTTTCTTTCTGTCAGCCCTTCAGTTCAAATGTAACAGCAGCTTAGAGGAAACTCAACCCAGTTTTCACAGCCCTTCCAGAGGTTTTGCTGAGGCCTTTTGCACAATTTGCAGATTTTCATCTTTACATTGTAAATGACTTGGTTTACTGCACTCAGCTGCTGAAAGCAGGTGGATGTTTACACCTCATTATAAACCTTCATGGTATATCTTAAAATCATGGAATGCCAGGCTCGTTTGGGTTGGAAGGGACCTTAAAATTCATCTCATTCCACCCCCAGCCATGGGCAGGGACACTTTCCACTATCTCAGGGTGCTCCAAACCCTGTCCAGCCTGGCCTTGGGCACTGCCAGGGATCCAGGGGCAGCCACAGCTGTGCCACAGCCTTCCCATACTCTGAGTAAAGAATTTCTTCTTGACATTTGATCTAAACCTCTTATCTTTTAGATTAAAACTATTTTGCACCTTTGAGCAGCTTTGCAGTCCTGCTGCAGCTCAGTCTTGCAGCTATGCCTGTTCTCATGCAGCAGGGCAAGAACTCAAGGAGAAAAGCCTGCAGCAGGTTCTGGATAAGACACTTGTGCTGCCTGAACCATGAGGATGTTTTCCCTGGGAAATAAGGATTGGTGGCTGACCCCAGGGAATGTGCCTGATGTTTTTTTCTCCTTTTTCCTCTGACTGTGCAAGCCAATCTAAGTCTGTGCAGACTTTGAGGATCTGAGGAGGTGGTGTGGGTTAACCCAACAGGCAATGAGCACCACACAGATATTCACTCCTTCCCCCTCGGTGGGATGAGGGAGAGAATTGGGGAAAACAGCAAAACTTACATATTGTGTTTACAGGGATCCCTGCGGCAGAGGAATGATGAATCTGACTCCATGTTCTCACAGGGCTAATTTATTATTTTATGATACTATATTGTATTAAAGAGTACTACAATAAACTATACTAAAGAATGCAGAAAGGATACTTACAGAATGCTAAAAAGATAATAATGAAAACTCCTGACTCTCTCCAGAGTCCTGACACAGCTTGGCCCTGATTGGCCAAAGAGTGAAAACAACTCCCAGCAGAATGCAATGGAACAATCACCTGTGGGTAAACAATCCCCAAACACATTCCACATGAGCACAACACAGGAGAAGCAAATGAGATAAGAATTGTTTTCCTTTTCTCTGAGGCATCTCAGCTTCCCAGGAGAAAAATCCTGGGTGAAAGAAATTTCCAGAGAATGTGAATGCCACACTTATAGGGTGAGATAAGGACAGTTTAACTGAACAGGAAAGGAAGGGAAAATCAAATAAATAAAATAATAATAACAAAAGAGTGCACAAACAATAAAGGAATACACAAAGCAAGTTACACTCTGCAATTTCTCCCTGCTCTCCTGAGGGATGCCCAGAGAGTCCCCAGGGAGCAGGCTGGCACCCCCAGAGCTGCCCCAGCTCTAGGTGCTGAGCAGGGCAGATGGCATGGAACACCCCTGGGGTCAGCTGGGGACAGTTTGGGTCAGTTTGGGTCAGTTTGGGTCAGTTTTGGTCAGTTTTGATCAGCTGGGATCAGCTGGCCTGGCCGTGTCCCCTCCCAGCCCTGGCTTCCGTGGGAAGCTGAGGAGTGCTGGACTTGGTGTAAGCACTGCTGAGCAACAACTGGAACAGCAGTGAGTTATCAACATCATCCCATCCTCAACCCAAAGCAGGCTGCCATACCAGCTTCTAGGATGAAAATTGACTCTGCCCAGCAGAAACCAGGAGAGTTTTGTGGTTAGTGTGGAACTCGAGTGAGTAACACAACCACTACGGAAAGAATCACCTCTTTGCTGTACTAAATTCAAACCAAATCTTGGCTTCTCATTTTGCTAAAATACATATTGTTTGTATTTGATTTGTACGTTCTTGGCACATTTGTGATATGCTGGGACCAAAAACAAATAAAATCCCAACCTTCAGACAAAACAACTTCTAACTGAAAGAGGATCTCCTCTCCTTGGTAAGTGAGCCACTATTTAATTTTCTCCATTTGAAGTTTGATTGATGTGTAAAAGGAGGTTACACAACAAACCATGTTCTTAATTTACAAATGAATCAACATCTTGTTAAGAAATAAACCTCATAAAAGTCCAGCCAGCATATTGTTATCCACCAGCTCTTATTGTTGCTTTGCTGCTACTGAAGAAGTGCCCAGACTTGGAACTCCAGAGAAGTTCAATGCCCTTTTCTAGATTTTAGGAGCAACATAAAAGTGGGACCTTCATGAAAAGTGAATTTTTATGCTCATTTTTTACCCACTCAGTCTTGGATGTTGTCAAGGACACACTTTTTACACTTAGATTCTCATCTGAAAAAAAATTTAAAACATGTACACAATGTTTCTTAGAATCATGGTATGGTTACATTAGGGCAGATGATTCTTCTGCTGTCACAATGGAGAAATCCTGAAAAAGCTGATTTTGCACACCCAAGAGAACTAGATTTTACAATTCCAGGCAGGAGAGGAAGATTTTGAAGGATCTTGTGTGCCCCTCTGAATATGGGAATCTACTGCAGTTATTCTTTATGCTCTCATTCAGCTGCCAGCTTGCCCTGATGCACCTCAAATCTCTGAACTTTTTTAACTCCTAAAATCAACAGTGATTAAATTCCTGCTCCTTTCTGCTCCTCCATGACCACATTAATGAAGCTGGCAGTTCTCTCACAGGTAGGTTCGAGCATTTTCCACACAGAGGTTTTGCCTTCTCTTTTATGTCTGATTCAGCAGCTGAACTTAGAGAGTGCTTTGAGCTGCTGGGAAAAAGGCGCAGGTGAAAGTGTTCCATTTTACCAAAGGCTCTGTGGCAAATTCTTCTGCCTGGCTTAAAGACTTGGATAGAGTCTGGTCTAGCAGCTCATCTGGGCTGAGCTGTCCTCCCATTGCAAATGCTCCTCTTGATATGAAATACGATAAAAATATGGGAACAGCTTCCTGTCGTTGCTCCAATAAATATTTAGCCAGTGACACAAAGCAGAGCAAGCTCATGAGGAGAAGCTGAGAGGCTGCCAGCTGATAATTAGTGGCTGCTGTGGGAGCTTGGGCTCCAGGGTTCCCATCCTTGCTCCAAATCCTGCAGCTCTGGGTCTTGGTCCTGAGTCTCCTTCACCCTGAATGGCTTTGGCTGTTGTCCTTGAGTGGAAGAGGACAGCACAGCTTGTCTCCTCGGATTTGTGGGAGATGGGATTCACCTGCACTGATGGCCTCTGAGAAATAAACATCTCCTTTCAGTCTAAAAATTTTAAAAAAATATTGTTTCAGTCCATATTTAAACGCTGGATTTTCTTCATGCTCCACCGCTCTCTTGTAGTTTTTAATATCTCACTGATCTGCTGCTTGATAGAGTTGGTGTTCTCCTGCAAAACCTTATGAGAGGCCTCCTTTGTTATGGTGATAATTAATGGAGTGTTTGCATTACTCAGTAATCCCAACTGGCTGGGCATAGGATCAAGAACCTGTCCTTATTTACTTAGTTCTTTGAGGGTTTTTATTCTAAATGTGCAGGTTCTCACCTCAACTGCAGCTCGAGACATGAATAGATTAGGGGTAAATGAGGTGTTGACATAAGTGGAATTGAAAAACTATAATTGAGATAGAAGTGGAATTTAAAGGGAGATTTTTCAGCTTGTCCAGAGGTTTGTCTGCTTTTCTTGCTATGAAATCAGGATACACATCTCATTGGGTTTGAAATTAAAAGAGCATCTCCTAATGTTGAAGATATTTTGCTTTGGGGCACCTCTGTGAGGCAGGATGGAGGTTGGGGGTTCCCAGATGAGAAAGAGTGGCAGGAAACCACACAGGGTTTCTGGCTGGGGAGAAATCGTTGAATACACATTTTTAGCTAAGTACCCTTATTTGTAGCCCCTTCATTTCTGCAGTGAGGTCTCTATTTGGGAGCAGAGAAATAAGTGAAGGTTAAGCACAGCTGAATCTTGTGCTGTTAATTGTCCTTTTCAGCTGAAGTTTTCCACCCTTCCTAGAGTCATCTATTGATATTTCAAGTTGTTATTGGGTTTAGGGTTGAGTTTTCTTTGCTCTTTAATATATTGTTAGCAATGGGGGTATCACTGAACTGACAACAAATATGAGGTGTGCTCATCAAGAAAGATGTGACCAAGGCTGACAATAAAATCCCTTTTATTTTTATCCTTGGGCAAAACGAGTGCAAAAAGGTCTTCTTGTGTCTTCAGTGCAATGAAGTGAGAGATTCTGAGGTGACTTTGAAGGAAAACCTCCATCCTGTACATCCCAGCAGCATTCCTGGCTCGGGGCTGGGCCCAGGCAGGATGAGCCAGCAGGCCTGGGTTGTAGATGGAGGCACAGTGTCTTGGTTTGGAAAGCCAGGTGTCTGCTAAGGAAGGCAGGAGCCTCCCTTGATATGGAGAATGTAAACCCTCCCCACCGCTCCCAATTGCTATAAATTTTAAATTAAGGGGCTCTCAGGCAAAAATATGGGAGCAGGAAATAACAGTTCTTTAATAGGGAAGAAAATAAAAAGATAAAATAAACAATGCAGTAAACCAAAACAACACTGACAGAGTCAGAACCTAACCTGACACCCTGTGGGTCAGGGTGTTGGCGGCAGTGCCATTGGAATTGTGGCTGCAGCCCTCCTGCAGTGTCAGGGGTGGTTCTGTTGGGGCAGGGGTACTGTAGAAGGGTGCAGTCTTCCTCTGAAGATCCAGGGGAAGAGAGCAGCTGTTCCTCTGGGGAATCCAGTGGAGAAGCCGTGCTGGTGTTCCAGAATTTTAAGATTATATCCAGTTGGGAATGCTTGGCTCCTCCCTCTGGGCTCACATCTCCCAATGGGATGTTATAGTTCTTATCAGCCATGCAGTGACATTCAATATCCTGTTATCAGCAGATGTCTCCCCACTTGTGGAAGAGATAAGGAAAACTGCCCACTGAACAGAAGCCAACAGGCACACAGATGGTGAATAGAACACAATTTGCTTGGCAATCCAGGACACACAGGGGATTGCACCTCAACGTTCTGACCGGATGCACAGTCATGCGAAAACATCACTCAAAGGATGTTAAAGGAAACCTCAGCACGGGCCCAAACTCCCCAGTTACAGTCTGACTGGAGTCCCAGCTGTGCTGGGGAGGATTTCCCTGCCTTGCCAGCCCTGGAAGCTGAGCTCCAGCTGCATTTCTGGGCCAGTGCTGTCCCGTGCTGCCCCAGGAGTGCCAGGCGGAGGTGGCGGAGGAGGAGGAAGCCAATAGAGCACAGGGATCATCTCAGAGCAGGGCTTGGCTAAACCCTGCAATGGGATTTGGCCTCTGGCCATGCAGCAGCTCGGGATGACCTTAAAAAGCAGTGGAAGTTGTGTTAGCATGTGCTGCTGGAATGGCAGCAGGACTGGGGTGCTGACTCACAGGCTGGGAGCTGAGGGGGAAGGAGGATGTTGGGTTACTCATCACCAGCCAGGCCGGCCTGGCACGGGCTGTCCCTGCTCTCCTGCAGGATTCCACACGTCCCCAGGGTGTTCCTGTTGAGAGGAATAGTGGATTTGTCTTTCCAAACAAGCTGTGGGTCTGCTGGGAGATAAAACCAGCACGTGGAGATAAAAGAAACTAACGGGAAGGATTCCACTGATTGATGAATGGAAAATGATATTTGCTTTTACAAATAAACTTTAGGTTTGCTGATAAATGAAATTAGACATTGAAAGATGAAAGAAACAATGGAGAAGAAAAACCCCTTAATTCAGTAAGAATTAAAAATTAAAAGGGAGGGTTATACATTAGAGGGAAATCTTTGGTATCAGGCGTATCGGGAAGTCTGAATCTCTCAAGTACCTCAGAAAGGGGGAAAGAGAGAAGGGAAATGTGGCTGGGAAATTGGGATAAAAAGGAGGCTGTGACCTCCAAAAATTGGAGAGGGGAATGCCCCATGGCCTCTCCCTTTATTGGAATAAAGCAAAAGGACTCCTCTGTCTCTTTTTTGGACATCAACCTCTGCTGTTTGTGGATTAATTTTCCTGACACTGTGGAATAGGGAACCTTGGCAGCAGGCAGATTCAGCTGGAATCCAGATCAGGCTCGGGAGGTGCTGCTCAGTGTCTGAGGGGCAGCGTGGAGGTTGTTGTACGCACAGGAAGAGAAAGAGAGGAAGGAAAATAATCCAGTTTTAATGTGGCTCAGCCAAAACTGGAGCTAGTTATGGATTCCCCAGCAATTATTCCAATAAACAACAGCACTTGGGCTTGATCCTCAATGAAACAGGCGCCAGAATTGTCTCTAGGTACTCCTCCAGCAACACTAGGCCTTGGCCCTACAGGAGTCATCAGAATAGAGGGTGAGGACTGCATCAAAACTCATTAAATCATCAGAAAATCATTAATATTTGTAGGCTTATCTCTGCTCTCAGAGCTCAAGGGCACTTGAATAAAATTCTCATGGCTGGGAGTGAAAAATGAATTAAACATTTTAATGAGGGACATTCATGGGCACATCCACTTGTACAGAATTTTTGTGCTTTGGGGAAAAGACCCAAAATTAAAAAAAAAAAAAGCTCACATTTTAAAGAAAGCTTCCAAAAGTGTGTGTTGGGTGTTTAGGGCATGGTTAAGGTTATGATTTAGGTGTGGGGAGGGTGTG
Source organism: Melospiza georgiana (assembly GCF_028018845.1). Classification (NCBI taxonomy): domain Eukaryota; kingdom Metazoa; phylum Chordata; class Aves; order Passeriformes; family Passerellidae; genus Melospiza; species Melospiza georgiana. The sequence continues at coordinate 4,584,169 of NC_080449.1, read as the reverse complement.
GGGGTCTCTGTGGGGATAGGCCAGGGCTGCCCCAAGCCCAGCCCAGCCTTTTCAGCCTCCTCAGAGCAGGCACTGCTGGGTCTGGGAGTTACCTGGGGGTGTCTCAGTGAAAAACAGGAGTTAAAAAGAGCCAGAATGTCATCCACACAATGAGGGTGAGGGGAAAAGGGGGAGGAAGAAGCCCTACAAGCAGCCAGGTCAGCAAAGGAGAAGGAGGAGCAGGGATTTTGAGAGGAGCACAGCAGAGCAGGGACCCTGCAGGGAGCCCAGGCTGTATTTGGTGTTTCCTGACAGGAACTGTGGGCTCTGGAGGACCCACACTGGAACAGGTGTAAAACGTAAGGAGGGAAGAGAATCAGGGGGGAGTCATGGAGTGACCATCACCCTCCATCCCCTGGCTGCCTGCACTGTGCAGGGCTCGGGGGAGCAGAGGAGCCAGGAATGAAGCTGAGCCTGTGAAAACAGGTGTGGGGTAGGCAAAGATCTTTTAATTCCTCTTTCTCAACCTATTTTAATCAGCAATACGTTATTATTTTTTTTTTAAACTATCTGTTTTGCCAATGGCTGCAGTTGCTAGGAGATCTCCCTGACTTTATCTCAACCTACACATTTTCCATCTTGTGTTCTTCCCCTGCCTTGTTGAGGAGGGGGGGATTTTTTTTTTTTTCAGTGTCTTACCATGTAACCAGAATTTTTTGAGGAAGAACTGATGCATCAGCATCTTCCTCAGAAGAGCCACCCCTGCCCAGGGCCCTGGCAGCTGCTGGAGCCTGGGAGGTCTGTGGGAAGCACAGCTGGAAGCCTGGTGAGCACCACTACAAACACTCACTCTGCAGGAGAATATATTGTTACCTTGGGCTAATAGTTTCAAACCACATCATCTGAATCAGAGACACCTGCCCAGGTAATCACCATGGTGACACCAAAACAAACAGTAACCTCAACATGATCAGCCTGAGGAAAGTGAGGAGCTGGGTTGCAGTTTTGGAGGGGGTTTAAGATGATGCCTGTGTGATTAAAAATGAGCTTGTTCAGCGCTGAAGTGACCAAAAGGCACAGGGCTGTGCAGGGCTCTGTGCCTGAGCCAGCACAGCCAAATCTCTGCAGACCTCATTAGTTTGGACAAAAGGAGCAGGGATATCAGGATGATCAGAAAGATGGAGAACCTCTCCTGTGGGAAAAGGCTGAGATAATTGGCATTGTTCAGCCTGGAGAAGAGACCAGGAGTGATCTAATTGTGGCCTTCCCGTGCCTTAAGGGAACCAAAGAGAGAGAAAGAGAGAGGGAGATATTGACAGCAGCCTGGAGTGACAGGAGAAGGGGAATGGCTTCAAACTGACAGAAGGCAGGGCTGGATGGGATATTGGGAATTGGGAATTGTTCCCTGGCAGGGTGGGCAGGCCCTGGCACAGAGTGCCCAGAGCAGCTGTGGCTGCCCCTGGATCCCTGGCAGTGCCCAAGGCCAGGCTGGGCAGGGCTGGGAGCAGCCTGGGACAGTGGGAGGTGTCCCTGCCATGGCAGGGGTGGAATCAGATGAGCTTTTATGTCCCTTCCAACCCTTCCAACCTGTGATTCCATGAAAAGTCCACAGCTGCAGAAGCTCTGTCTGAGCTGAACACAGGCAGAACAAACTCCTGTCACTGTGACAACAGATCCAACCTGAATCAGGCAAGGAAAATTGTCACAGATCTGTGACTAAGGAAAGAAAAGCAACACCAAACCCAACCAAAAACAGAGAGAAAACAGGAAAACCCTGTCTTTAGAATTGCTGGATGCCAGTTTAATGTGGTTTTAATGGCATCTCTCCTCCATCCATCTGACAAAGCAGATTATTTTGCATGGGAGAAGATATGAACTATAAAAAGTAATTAGAAGAATGTTTCTGATTCTACAGATGCTAAAAATCCTGCTCTGTGGTCCATGGGTCACCAGTCCCTGAGGCTCCCTGGTGTCCTCCCTGCTCAGGGCATGCCCAGCCCTCACTCTGGGCAGGGAGCAGCTCCCTAGCTGTGTGTGTACATACTTTCCCCCCAAACTCACCCAGGCAGCTGGCTGAAATGCTTGAAAGGATCTTTTGGCTTAAAGAGGAAAACAGTAAACAGGATTAAATTGGTATTAAAAGGAGTCTGGAGGAAGGAAAAGGGCACAGACACACATATATCTCACTCTGGGGTATCTGCACCAACAAAGGCAGGAAAGCAGCTGCTGGGACTGTTCTGGGGAGCTCTGGAGTGATGATGTTTCTGCAGGAAAATGTGCAGTTAGATCCTGCTGGGGTAGGATCAGCAGAGCTCAGGCTGCACATGCACAGCAGCTGAGCTGTGTCTGTCCCATCCAGGGGGGAACACCAGGCCCTTGGGCTGCTCTCACTGCTGGGAGCATCTGGAAGAATTAACGAGTTCACAGTTCAGGAATGCTCCCAAGAAACCACAACAAGGGAATCTGAGCAACTGCAGACATGGAAAGTCTGTGAAGCACAGACCAGAGCTCCCTGTGGAGAGGCAAAGAAGAAAAGGGAGGTGAGGATGACCCAGAGAAGGAAAACCTCTGGGATTTCTGACCCAGCTCCCTTAAGCAGCTGCTCATCTGGAGAAGGTGGCACTGCCTGGTGGCATCAGTGCCAGGCTGGGCCAGGTCTGCCTCCTGTTGATGTCCATGAGCTGTGCTGGGTGTGGATGCAGCACTGGAATGGCTCTGGTGGCCTTCAAACACACATGGCAAGGACAATCGTCACAGACCTGTGGCTTATGAAAGAAAAACAACACGAAACCCAACCAAAAATGGAGAGAAAAGAGGAAAAGCCTGCCTTTAGAACTGCTGGATGCCAGTTTAACCTGGTTTTAAAGGCATCTCTCCTCCATCCATCCGACAAAGCAGATAGGGGTTGTTTTGCAAGGGAGAAAATATGAGCTATAAAAAGTAATTATAAGAATGTTTCTGATTCTACAGATGCTATAATTCTTGCTCTGAGCACTGATTATAATACTTCGCTTATTTTTATTCTGAAATGATTCCCCAAACTGGTACAGTTGGTGCAGGAGATCTATACAAATTAAAGCATTCTGTGGAAGTGTTTAAATCAGAGAAGAAAAAAACCAGGGATTTTTACACATAACAGGGATAGTGTATTTTTTCCAATATGTAACAGATAAAAGATGGACCAAACAACAAAAAGCAGCAGCATAACAGATTTGCAGATATGATTTTAATACCAGCCTCACATAGCTTTGATTATTTTTTTTCCAGTCAGACGCTCCTAATGGAAAATTACAGTGTAGCATCAAATAGCTCAGAGCAAATTAATGTGAGGAGTAATTCTGGGTAAAACACATGTTTGCAAAGCATGGTAACGATTAACAATTGTAAAAATTGTGGAAATACTTTCCCTAATGCTTTTTGGCCTAGTGCTGTAAGTTCCTCTGAAGGACAGAATCTTTCAGATGGGTCACGGGGAAAAATTCTTATTTGGCACCAAATATTGCTTTGGGTTATAAAATAGTACACTCTGGGTTATAAAATAGTAAACTCTGAGTAATAAAATAGCAAACTCTCCTTCCATGGAGAGTTGTATTTCCACCACAGGTTTCTGTTGTCATGGTGGGGAAGAACTCTGATAACTCTGAAGTTATCACAAAAAAACTAATTAGCTTATTTAGATAGATCAATAGCTCTTGTATCACCAAAGGGGTTATCAGGGGCAGCCAAAGGTGATACAGAGACTCCATCATCAGAAGGCATGAAAAGACAATTCATTATTAGAAATCTACAGTTCTTATAGACACAATGGTGTACCTCAGACCTGTAGCCACATTTCTCTTCACAGAGAAAAGCAAGGCAAAACTTCCCAAGAATATTTCTGGGGTTCACATTCTCTGAACCTCAGAGAAAGGAAAAACAATTCTGATCTCGTTTACTGCTCCTGTGTTGTTCACAAGTGGAATTCATTGTGGAAGATTGTTTACCTGGAGGGAATTGATAATTGGATTCTGTGTGAGTGTTTTGATTCACTGACCAATTGAATCCAGGTGCGTGTTGGGACTGTCACTGAGGGTCACAAGATTCTGGTGAGACTTTAAGGAATTTAGAGATTTTAGAGGAGCTAAGATTTTAGTTTAAGATAAGCTTTATTGGAGTTAATGAAAATAAATGGGTAGGCCTTGATGAAGTTAAGAGTTAGTAGTTGACTAATAATTGATTGCTTGGCAACACAATGTTTGACTAGCTGGGTTTCTAATGAAGAATATAGAAACTGATAAATAGCTTTCAGGAACATAAGACAATTGTGGCCTCTTCTGTTCTGAAACCAATTGAAGAGGGGGAATGGGAGTTCTACCAAGGGTTCATTTGTCATATTTGCATTGAAAAGGTAGAAAGGACAGAACGAGGAAGACTTCATTTACTTCCTCATTTTGGGACCCCTCCCCATGGAAGGGACCACCGACCCATTTCAAGGAACAAACTGTGCATCCTTAATAGCTTTTGAACTAATTACCATGCTTAATAGCTTTTGAACTAATTACCATATGGGGAATGGGATGTACTGAAGTAATAAATATGTATTTGTATTTTGGGTATTCAATACCTGTATAGATAAAAGGACTCTGTAATCACCTGTAAATTGCAGTGTGTGTTTGGGAGCTATCCCACAATAAACATACACTTTCTAACTTTAACCTGTTACAGAGGTTTTATCCATCACAGTTGGATATTGGTACTAGATCAATATCCATATTTTTTAATAAATCACTGGGCAGTTCAATGCAGTTAAAGGCTTGTGCAGATTATTCAGTTTAGATGTAATGTAATATAGTGTAATCAAGTAATTAATTAGCCTTCTGATATCCATGGAGTCCTCCTCATCACTTCTCCCTGCCATGGGGGTCATTTTGAATGCTATAAAGACCTGATTGGCCTTTAGGAATCTCCTCTCACACTATTGGTGAACTATGGATAGCACACTCTGGAGAACCATATCTATAAACAATAGTTACAGAAATAGAGATAACAATTGTTTGAATTCTTTCCTCTAAGTTTCCCACAGCTTCTACACAACTTCCCAGGATTTTCCTGGGAGAACCGTGTCTCTCTCTGTTCAGAGGATATGAAATTACTACATCTACAGCTCTCGAACAGAAAAAAATTGAATATTTTATTCAAATATGAATATTTTAATCAATATGAAATATTCAAAAATGAATACTTTATCCAACAGGTTTCAACAAGGGCTGTCCCAGCTTGGACAGTCTTCTTTCCCCAGCATTTCCAACAGCTCTGTGAGCTCCCCAGAACAGTTCTGGATCTGCAGATTTTCCTGGGCTCTGATAACCCTGCTGGCTTCCTGTCTGCAAACCCCGCAGGAGGCTCTGCTCCTGCTCACCAGCTCCTGCTGTGGGGCTGAACGCTTCCACAGCCCTGGCTACCTCCACAGCAGTGCCCTCAAAGCCTGATTCTTTTAGGCAAATGCATTCTGCACATTCCTGATTGTCTGACTCACAGCCCTGGTGCCAGCGCTCCTCATTTCTATTTATTCACCACGGGAAACCTAAAGTGCAAATACATTGGATGAGAGCCTGGCTCCAGTGGAGTCAAGGATAGAATTCCCATTGATGTCTGTGGGCAGAGAACTTCACTTCTGTTCGTTCCCATTCCTGGCTGCAGGCTAAAGGGACATTTGAAAAGGCTCTGTTGCCCGGAGTGCTGCTGAGTCCCAGTGGCACTTCCAAACACAGCCCCAGTGCACAAGAAGCATCTGTTTGCATCCTGGAACCTTTGTAGCTTCTGAACTGAGGCAGACTCGAAGGAGGGCACAGCAAAGGCTTTTTTTTTTCCACACACTCAGACTCTGAGTCTGTTTCAAGTTGTCCCTCAGGCCAAGCCAGAGCAGAGGATGAAGGGATTTGTGGCTGGTCCAGGTGTTGTTCAGCTTTTGGAACCACACAGCGTCACAGACATCTTTTATGAAAAATCCTTTCCTTAGGATTTTTCCTCCTGAGAAGCTGAGAAGCCTCAGGAACAAAATGTAAACATTGATTATCTGCTGCTGTGGAATGCAACAGGTGCATCTGTGATTGGCCCATGTTGGATGTTTGTAATTAATGGCAAATCACAGTCAGCTGGCTCAGACAGAGAGTCGAGCCACAAACCTTTGTTATCATTCTTTCCTATTCTGTTCTTAGCTAGCCTTCTGATGAAATCCTTTCTTCCATTCTTTTAGTATAGTTTTAATGTAATATATATCATAAAATAATAAATCAGCCTTCTGAAACATGGAGTCAGATCCTCATCTCTTCCCTCATCCTCAGACCCCTGTGAGCACTGTCACAACACAGAGTTCAATAACAAGGCTGGGATGGAGCTTTTGCCCACCTGTCCCACCAGGTCTAAACCATGATTTTGATGGTTCCCTCAGAGCTGAAACAGCCCCTTGGTGGTGGAACCAGCACAGAATCCCAGAATGGTTTGGATTGGAAAGGACCTGAAAAATCCTCTAATTGCAGCCCCCTCACCGTGTACAGGGATCCATTTCAGCAGAATTAATGTGACTCTAATTTATGCCGCAGTACCTAATGATACTTCTTCCCTACAGAAGTGAAAAGAATAATTTTGGATTTTTAGGGAGAGAGTTGGCTGTAGCCTTATTAACACATTGTAAGGGCTCACTTTGTGCTCCATCAAGTACAAATTTTGATAAACAACCTTTAAGAAAAAAAACCCACAAAAATAATCCTAAAAAACAACTAAACCCAAAGCAAACCATGCACTTAGGAGCATAAAATTTCCAGAAAAAGAAACTCAAAATACCTCCAACTACTTTGCATCTGAGTTGAGGAAAAGCCCGTTGGTTAAAAAAAAATAAAATAAATAACACTGACAGCTCCCCAGTGCTCAATTAATCATTTGCTTTTAACAACAGCCACTCAGAGGCAGCCACAAAAGTGGAGCAGGAAAGCAGGAGAAATGAAATGGGCCTTTGTGTTGGGGCTGAACTCGGTGCCCTTGCCAGGACACAAGCAGTTCATCTGGGGAGAGAAACCCACTGGCCCACTTGGCACCCTGCAGCTGCTGGCAGGGGCTGAACAGGGCGGTAGGTGGTCTGGCACAGCCCTCCTGGACGTGCTTTCTCACCAGGTCCCTGCTCTGCAGGCAGCAAAAACAGCTCCACACAAAGGGCTGGGCCACAGCATTTGTAAATTGGTTCGTGGAGTTCTGTATGAAATATGAATTCTGTTAGAATATTGCAGCTATTGGAGTTGTTTCATGCTGTCCCACAGAATTCCTTTGGAAACCTGGTTGTTTTGTCTCAGTGATCTACACAGCCATTTTAGCAGAGTTATTTGCAAGCAAAACACAATTTGTGTATTCAGAAATCATTAAAATTAGCAGGTGAAATAATGGGGCTGAAACTTTCAGATGAAGTGATAGAGAATCTCAGTGCTTCTCTCTGCCTTTGGGTCTGACTTTATTTTTAACTCCAAAGGTTGTGACATTTTTCACTTTCTTACTTCAAATCTACTGGGGAGTTGATTGTGCTGGTAGTTACAAGTTTCTTTTAATGCTTTGTTGTTTCATTATTATTATTATTATTATTATTATTATTATTACTATTATTATTACTACTACTGCTACTACTACTACTACTACTACTAATAATAATAATAATAATAATGCAGGAATATATTAATCTTTATACAAAGGATGCCTGACTTGCACTAAACTCTTGGAAGAACATTCAGGTTTTAATAGGGAAATTCAGGTTTTAATTGGGGAATCAGATGGAAAAAGGAGGAAAGAAGAAGGAAATTCAGGACCTATTGGCTCAATTTGATGAGGTTTTCTGTCACTTTAGTGTTATCTCTTAGAGCTCCTCTGTTCAGGGCTTGTGGAGGGGATGCCAGGCTGTGACTTCTGAGTTTGAGACAGGGACATATTATTTATTTTTTTTAGCCTCAGCAGAGTTATTGCTTAGCACCTTAATCAGCAAAAAGGAGATCCAGGGTGGAGGATTGTGTTCCACTGGTGTTTATTCTGGTGTGCTTTTGTTCATTTTCCTCCAACAGCTTAAATTGGTGCCTTTTCCATGAAATACAGAGGATTTATATGTGCTGATGGCCTCAGAAATGGGCAACTCCTTATACAGGTGCAGTCCTATTTAGTTTGATAGAAATGTCCCAGTTCTTTATTTTAAAAATTGGAATTTACTTCAGTTGACTATAAAGTGCATTAAGTTATTTCTATCCTTCCTCTGTTAACAACTGTTTGTTTCTCTTCTTACAGGGATGGTTCCCATCAGTGCCAAAGTTGAGAAAAGCTCTTCCCAGCACATGAACTGCATGAACATTCCTGTGACATAAAAACCCAGAATTTTAGATATCAAATGAGTTTTGGTGGGGACAAAAACAGCAAAGTTATTTTGGTGTCAATAAAAGCAAAGTTAAATTGGATTTTGAAGCTGTTTGAGATGCCCAAATTCAGTTAACATCCCACTTCAATACACCTAGACCTTTGTTTTCCTTTGTCTTGTACAATTAGTGGAGGCAAGTTGCTTTCTTCCATGAGGAATGTTGGGAGTCTACTCCCTTGGGAGCTGTCAGTGCAGGAAAGGGATTCCTAAAATATATATGAACAACAGCTTTCCATCCAGTCTGTTCTGTCTTCCAAATCAAGAAGCTGAATGTGCTGCGCAGCAAGATGGAAAAAATTAATTAGATTTCTCCTTTTTTTTAGTAGTGTGAGTGCAGAGAGCTTTTGTCTCACTGTCAAGCACAGTGTCTCCATGAAATCTGTCTTTAAACATTGAAGATTTCAGGAGTTCTATCAGCACATGCAAAGTCAAGTCAGCGGAGTGTTTTTGGGAGTTTTTGCCACTCCCTTTCCAGGTAAATGTTGGTTTGGAATCCCCCAATGTTTGCATCTATTCCCCATCACTGCCTCCTCTTCCATGTGAATTTCTGCCTGCCTGCTTTGTGTACAAGATGATAACACACTTTTCCCCCTAAGAATCGGTTCCTCAATAAGTAAAAAAAAAAAAGGGAAAAAAAAAAGAAAAAAAGTCACTCTTTTCCAAACAATTGTCAAGAGCTCCTAAGCCTTCTGGAGCATCACACAAAAGCAGCTTAATCCTGCTCTCTCTGCAAATGTCACTTTGCCTTGATCCCTGCGAGCAGGAATTTGTTCAGTTGTTGCCCTGTGTCACTGCCTCGTGCCACAGATCACACGCAGGGAGCTGTCAGGGGTAACACAAACACACCCAGGATGGAAAGGCTTAGTCCTGTCTGAGGGATGCAGGGTCATAATTCCAGGGCACTCCTTGGTTTGTCTCTGTTTGCTTCTGCTGGAGCCTTTGAGACTGAATTAGGTCATGGATCTGTGGGGGGGGTGGAATTTGCTGTGCAGAGCAGAAAAAAATTCGAGTTGAGTGTAGCTGGGGCTTGATGCCTTCATAAGGATTTACTGAAAGTGGTTTTTGTAGTGTGACCTTGTCCAGAGAGGCAGAGGAGAAGGAGTTTGTGGCTGCCTGGCTGCTGGGGCAGAGAAGGGGACAGAGGAGTCCAGGGCTGCTCAATCAGGGTGAAACTGTCAGGCAGCACATCCCTCTGGGTACCCAGATTTGCTGAGGACTCTGCCGAGGGCTCAGAGACCCTGGCATGCTGCCCAGAACACCTGGGGATTTGATTTTGACCCTTGGAGCAAGTTACCAGCTTTGTATGAGGACATGAAAGTCACACAGATTTGAATGGTGTAATAACAAAATGATCGCAGGGAGAAAATGTAGATTTTAGGATTTTTGGTATGGGAGTTTTGGGGACAAGATGGAGGAACTTGGGCGTGTCCAGCCTTTCTTCTTCTTCTTCTTGTTCTCCATTTCCTGCAGTGCTGTTGGCACTTTGGGATTGGTTTAGAGAAGAAGTGCACTGTCTAACACAGGTGATAGGTACTGGGAATTCAGTGTAAATATGTTTTACGTAGATTGTAGTATAAAAGGACAACACAGAGTGCCTGTGGCTGCCCTGCTGAGCAGAAAGAAAATTTTATAGATAAAAATTAATAAACAACCTCAAGACCAAAAAGTGAAAAGTCCAGACTTGTTCTTCAGCCATGTGGGCCAAAACAAAGACACCCTGCACATCTCAGGGCAGCAATTATCAACAGCAACCCGAGATGAAACTACTGCTGTTCAAGCTCATTTTCCTTTTATTTCCAGTCAGCTCTCTTGTGGACATTCTGCTGAGTGCCCCCACGAGTCCCAGCTCATGTGAGGGAAGTCTGGAGGAGGCAAACACAGACCCAGCCAGGGTGAGCTCTGAGCTGGCACTGACATCCCAGGGTGGGCAGGCCTGTCATCCTGTTATTTTAAGTTTTTCTAAGCCTTCTGATGTCTACATTCTTGTAACGAAATTTCTCACGCACTTTATGTAAATAACTTATTGTTTGGCATTCTTTTATGAAGGAGGAGAAATTTGATGGACTGTTGGTTTGTCCAGTGTCATTGGAGAGGTGGCACTGCCATCCTCCAATCCACTGTCACTTTTGGAAACCTATAAATGTTGGAGTCAGAAATTAAATACTCCCTTTTTTACCTTAGAAAGTCCAGTGTCTGTGTGGTTTTATTTTGTGTCCTAGAGCAACACAGTCCAGGCTGTGTAAGCCTGTCCCAGTGGGGATTTGCTGGGTTGCAACCTTTGGGTGGCCTTTGAAGGTAAATTGTTACAACCATGGGAAGGTTTGGGTTGGAAAGGACATTAAAATTCATCCCATCCCACCCCTGCCATGGCAGGGACAGCTCCCACTGTCCCAGGCTGCTCCCAGCCCTGCCCAGCCTGGCCTTGGGCACTGCCAGGGATCCAGGGGCAGCCACAGCTGCTCTGGGCACCCTGTGCCAGGGCCTGCCCACCCTGCCAGGGAACAATTCCCAATTCCCAATGTCCCATCCAGCCCTGCCCTCTGGCAGTGGGAGCCATTCCCTGTGTCCTGTCCCTCCATCCCTTGCCAATTTTCCCTCCATCACCTTTGCTTTGAGGAAAGGCTGGGAGGGTTGGGATTGTTCAGCCTGGAGAAGAGAGCCTTGGGGTGACCTCATTGTGACCTTCAGGAGCCTGAAGACTTTTTTTCTCTCTTCTGTCATGGAGAGAGACTAAATGACAAAATAGGACTAAAAACTTACCCCAGCCCTCAAGCGAATTTGTTGCAGATCTATTCTCCTAGAGTGAGAACTCTACTCAATGTAGGATCCCTTTGCTGCAGCTCTTTTATTTCAGAAATTGCTTTTCACAGGGGAATTCTCTTCACTTGTCAGTACCTGGGTGACACCAGGTGTGTGGCAGTGGCAGCACACAGCCTCTGGAGGGGACACTTGGCACTGGATGGGGAGGGAGGTGCTGGAGCTGGGCAGGAAAGTGGGTTTGTGTAAGAGCTGAAATGAGAGATGTGGGACTCCAGGGGCTCTCCAAAATGCAGTGTATTCCATCCAAGAGGTTACAGCAGCCCAGGGTGGTGGGTGACAGAGCTGTGCCCACAGCTGTCAGCTCCAGCTGCAGGCAGGCCTGGAGACCCTTTGGGTTTGGTTACAATGCATTATAGACTTTTCTTTGCTGAGCATCTTCATCCAGCAGAACCAATCTATACCTTAACTATTATCTGTAGCCCATCATAACTACTGTAATTACCATGTTCATGTCACTGTTCTCCAATCACTAAAAGTCAGTACATTACAGTTTCAGCTAGAAGTTGTTTTTCAGTTTTCTTGCAGAGGAAAATTCTGAGACCTTTTATCTACTTGCAACTTTGCTGCCTTGTTTGCCTGTGCTCTCTGCTTGGTAAAACCATCTTGTTTGGGGTGGGTTTATCCTTTGCTCTAAGCCATAAAAACCCCTTCTAAACAACACACCCTTTGCCTCCTTGGTTAGCCAGTAAGACTGGCTCAGCAATTCTTTTCTTCTATATCAAAACTTGCTTCCATCTCTATTCATTCGTCAGACTCTACATTTAAAAATCTTTCAGCTAAGCACACATATCTGTGAGACTTTCTTGTCAAACTTTCATCCTTCCCAAACCTACAAACCACGTAGGTTTGTACATGTAGTTATGGCTCATTGGCTGCCACTCACTGAGTTTATTTTGGTGGTTTGACTTTTCCAGTGAAAGATACACAAAAGGTGCAAGAGGAGCCTTCATTTCCATGTCCTGATGAAAGTGTTCTTCATTCCTGGGAGAGTTAAGTGGTAAAGGAAGCACATATTTATGTGGGAGGAGATCCAGGTCTTCTAAGACAGCTTTGACAAAATTGTCAGAAGGGATTTTTCTCTCCATGCTGCCCATTGAGGATTTGTAGAGAGCTTGACTCTTCTGTCAGAGTGGTATGGACTCCTGCAAAGAATTAATAATGACCAGATACACCTGATAGATGCAGCAGCCCACCAGCAGTGTGGTGAAAAAAATTATTTGTTTTTAGGCAGGATTAAAGGAAAACAGTTTGATCTTTTTCTTATAAGGTAACAGCCAATTTACACTTTAAATAGACCTTTGGAGAGAAGGAATTCCCCATCTGGAGGGAAGATGTGGTGTGTGCATTCAGGTTTGCTGCTGTAAAAACCAAATGTGGAGGATTCTAGCTGATTTTTGCAGCTGAATCACTGAGCCAAGTGTTTTGGCTGGGTGAGGGAATGCTGATTAAGAATGGTCCATAATGTTCTTACGAGATTTTCTCAGGGATTGCAAGTAGAAATTATTGTGTCATCACAGCAGAAGGGCAGCCTGGAGGTCAGCTCTGGTATGGGAAACCCCAGGCAGGTCTTTTAAAATAGCAAGGACAATTCAGAATGATGAAATAATGAGGGAAGACCAGCTTGTTACTCAGCATGGCTTCCCCAAAATCTGCTGTGCTGGATCAGCACAGAGCTGTGGCCCTGAATTGTGACCGTGTTCACAGGGGTCTGAGGATGAGGGAAGAGATGAGGATCTGACTCCATGTTTCAGAAGGCTGATTTATTATTTTATGATATATATTACATTAAAACTATACTAAAATAATAGAAGAAAGGATTTCATCAGAAGGCCAGCTAAGAATGGAATAGCGAAGAATGATAACAAAGGTTTGTGGCTCGGACTCTCTGTCTGATCCAGCTGACTGTGATTGGCCATTAATTAGAAACAACCCCATGAGACCAATCCCAGATGCCCCTGTTGCATTCCACAGCAGCAGATAATCAATGTTTACATGTTGTTCCTGAGGCATCTCAGCTTCTCAGGAGGCAAAATCCTAAGGAAAGGATTTTTCATAAAAGATGTCTGTGACACTGAATCCCAAAACATGAGCAGCGTATTTAGAGGATGTCGTATACTTGAAAAGTTTAAATCCAAGCAGAGTTTTTTCCTACACAGACAATGTAGGTAAATAGAAACTATATAACTATTTATAGACACAAATAGTCTATAAATACAGGACTTATCAATTTGATTATTCACACAAGTACAGATTGATATCTGCCCCACAATTCCACCTCTGATCAATTCCCAGCAGGGCTCTGAGGCGTGGGAAGGGCGACTCTGCCCTGGAGTGTTTGGAGCTGCAGTGTCAGTGCCTGAGACAGCAGCAGATGTTTCTGCGCGGGTCCCCACACAGCTTGGGAACATGGCGTGGCCACTTCATTTGTCTGTGTCCTGTGTGACATGGGAGCAGAGATTCCTCCCTCCCCACGAGGCCGGGACGTGCCTGCAGCCAGCAGAGCAGGACGAGAAGCATCTGGCACACAGGGCGTGGGATGCTGGGAGAAGAGCAGCACAGGACACTTGAAAGCAAACAAAAGGTTGAAACAATCAGGCTCCAGGCAGCTCCAAGAAGAAGAAGAAGAAGAAGAAGAAGAAGGGCTGAGGCTGTGGAATCCCAGCCAGCACAATGTAAAACAAGAACTCTTTCACACTTCAGTCCCCCAGCTCTGGGCTGTTGTGCCGGGCTAAGTGTGACTTGACTTTGATGTTCTCCAGACTGGCCCCATATTTGTCCATGTTTACATATTTTGACAGGAAAGGAACAGCTCTGCTTAACGTCCCCTGGGCTTCCTCACAGCAGATTTAAACACTGCAGGGCAAATAAAAAACCCTGCAGGTCCTGCAGAAACCCAGCTGCCACGGGCAGGGGTGTGTGGGGAGGGAATCATTGAGGGGATTTGGGAGCTATGGCCTCTGCTGCTTGCAGATGTTTGGAAAGCTCCCATTCCTTCCAAACAGGGAGAAGAAAGTGATGAATAAGCTGTGCTGGGCCAGCCAGGGAGCTGCCTCCTCCTCCTCACCCCTGAGAATGCCTGGGGAATTCTTCTCATAGGATCTGGACATTGAGGAGTTATTCCAGCACCCCCATGGCAGGGATATCTGGAATTCTGTGTGCAGTCGGTGGTGTCCTGCCTTTAAACCCAGATGTGAATGTGTCACTGAATGCCAGGGCTGTGGAAAATGGGGGGTTATGGAGCTGATTCTTTCTTTTTGACACTGAACTTAATTCTGATTTCATCCCTTGTATATAAGAACTGGGATGGAGCACATTTACTGAGCAATCTTGGTCTAATTTTGGCCTCAATTCCAATGGTTTTGTGCATTGCTTGTCTTACTGCAGGCCCTGCTTTAATCTGTTGTGTTATGGGCAGAGGAATTGAAAAGTTGGAAGAAATATAGGACAGTTATCTGTGGATAAGGAAACTCAGGCACAAAGAATATGAATTATGTTTCTGTGTCTTGGGGGTTATCAGGGCATTTATTGCAAGACTGCCTTTCCACATCCTTCTGAACTTTGATCATATTTAATATATTCTGGTTTATTGATCTGTTTTGCCTTTTGATTTAACGAGGAAAAGCAACAAAGAAAGCACAAGTAATCCTGAAATGGATAAAATCTGCACACTGAAGATGTAGCATGCCCTCCTCTGAAGGACCTTTCATCTAAATCCTGAGAAGCTGGATTACCACTACAGGGAATAACACAGAAATACTTTTATCTCAAAGTCAAGGCAAGGCTAGGGATAGATACACATGAAAATGAGTGACCCCTTTTAGAGCAAAGCTTTTTCTTGGAAAAGCAGCAGATTTGGTTTAGGGAATTCCAGCACTACTCTTTGTCTTTTGGAGAACTCACTCTTTCCTTGGTTTCTCTCCTTTTCTTCCCCTCTCTGAATATTGTGAAACAGAACATTGTGTCACACTTTCAACTGGAATCCAACAAGCTGAAACTTTATTTACATTCAGGATCAATGAGAATAAATGCAGCAAGCCAAAACCTTCATTAAATGGCAATTTCAGTGTCCAGTGGGCAGAAACACAAAGAACAAACAACTGGAGGAGCTGCTGAAATTACATGACTCAATTTATATTTAATAGCTCTATTAAAAAAATAATAATCCAGTCTTATCAGTAATTAGAAATATGAGACCAAACTGAGAAGAGCCTTTTTGTCTATAAATTGATATTTTAAGATATTTATTTTAAATCTATAAATATACATAACAGAGTAGCAGAAATTTTCTAAGAATCTTTGCTGTGGAAAATTTTGCAGCAGCATGGAAACCTTTTATATTGACTATATAGTGAGTTCTTTAGAGATCTGTAACATCAACTCTTTCCTACTCTCCTTTCTTCTTTCCAACTCTGCTGCTGCTCCTGCAGTAGAGTCAGGGATGAGACCTCAGGTCTGTTTAATTTTCTGTGAGGAAGATGAAATGAGAGCAGATTCAGAGCCTTTCTCTTCCCAGCCCAAAGTTCCCTTCCATTTATAAATAATCCATTTGTAAATAGCTCCTTGTAATAAAGGGGGAAAAACCTGAAGCTCTGGGCCAAAAAATAAATGCAGAGTTGTGTTTGAGCTGTGCCTTTGGAGAAGCTCCAGGTGTGGCACTCAGAAGGGGTTGACTGAGAACCCCCTGAATTCAGGAGAAGATTTTTAACCAAACCATGAGGAAACCTCAGCAGCTGCAGCAGACACAGCAGGTTCTGAAGCTCTCCCAGGACACCAAGGAAAGAAGTGATGTGGTGAGGTCCTGAATGTAAAATGTACACAAACCCTGATCTGCAGCTGAGGAAAATTGGCTGAACTCTCTTTGAGCACAGTTGAAGTGTGCTGCTTTATATTTCATGGAGTTCTCTGCATTTTGGCAGGGCAATCGTTTAGGCTCTCTGACACACTTAAGTGTGGATGGGTGGATGGAACAAAGTATGATTTCATTCAGCCAGTTGTAAATATTTATGAACACAGCCATCATTGGTAGGGAATGCACTGTTACTTGGCATTAATAATAATGGAAAGGGCAAACGTGGCTGAGGCTCGTCAGGAACATAGGGGCCAGTGAAATTTATGTGCTTCCCAGATTTCTCATACCTTTCTGAAGCTCTGGACAGCTGAGCAGCTTTGCAGTGATGCAGATGCTCATTTCAGGCTGAGGATTATTCCAGTGCTGATATCAAGATACTGAAGAAATACAGGAAGTGTTTGGGTTTGTTGAGGGCAGAAGTTTGATTTCAGTGTTGTGTTTGTTCCCTGCTGGCTCTAATAATCCACAAGCTTCGTTCAGTCTTGTGTTGTGGCCCCAGCGAGCAGATAACTCCTTATAATAAAGGGGGAAAAACCTGAAGGTCTGGGCCAAAAAATAAATGCAGAGTTGTGTTTGAGCTGTGCCTTTGGAGAAGCTCCAGGTGTGGCACTCAGAAGGGGTGACTGAGAACCCCCTGAATTCAGGAAAAGCTTTTTAACCAAACCATGAGGAAACCTCAGCAGCTGCAGCAGACACAGCAGGTTCTGGAGCTCTCCCAGGACACCAAGGAAACAAGTGATGGGGTGAGGTCCTAAAGTAAAATGTAAAATGCTTCTAACCTGAAGAAGATGAAGCCCAAACCAAACATCTGCCCTCACACAGCTCCAGCCTGGCACCTTTGGAGCTGGGTTTGTGGGCACAGCTCCATTTCCTAGGCTCTCCTGACTGTCACCCTTGCAGTTCCAGATGTGTTCAGCCCCTTGGCTCGGTGTCCCTTGGCTTCCAGAATTAATTCTTGCAGTGAGAGCCCAGGAAGAATGTCACCCCCTACCCTGTTGGGGAAGATGAAACAGGAAAGCCTTGTAAATATGATTGTCTGGCAGAAGATTTTGAGAATATGGAAACTATAAGCAAGATTGAAATGAAAGCAAGCTGTGAGATACCTCAGTTACTGAACAACTGGAAAACAATGGTGTGGCCAGCTGAAGGTGATCCCCTTTTGATGGAACAACACCCTCTGCTTGCAGACAGGCCCAAGGGTCAGAGCAGACCCTACAGCTTGGCAGAAGGGGCCCAAAGAGGAGTTTTTAGGGTTTGAAATGTAACACAATGTGGTAATGTAATGATTCTTATAGACTGTATGTAAATGCTATAGAATTTGTATATTGTACTAGATTGGTTAGTGAGAATTAGAATATTCAACACAAAAAATATTTATGGTATTGGAACGGGAACCTCACTCTCTTACCCTTTTACACTCTCACCTTTTTTACTCCCTTATCCTCTCTCCCCTCTCTTCTCTCAGTCCTGCTCTGAGCTGTGTTTGGCAGCTCCCAGCAGGGCCCTGCACCCAGGCCCTGTGCAATAAACCCCAATTTCCAGACCTGGCTCCAGAGATCTCTTGTCTCCATCCATCCCCACCATCCTACCCCCATCCCCTCGATGCTCCTACACCACCCACCGGCCACGTTTCCCACAGCCGTCCCTCAGCTCCCAGCCTGTCCTGCAGCACCTTCCTGAGCTGATTCCTGGAAGTCTGGGCTCACTGGATGAAGGCTTGCCCAGGGCCTGGCCCGTGGACGTTGGTGGTAAACATTCTCATGAAGGGCTCGCTGTCTGTCACAATAATTTGCTAATCTGTTTATAGCTAGGATTCCTACAAAATGAAATCAGTCCTTCGCATAGCCTCTGCATCCAAATGTCTCCAAGAAGTGACTTGATGCCTTTGATGAGATCACTTTGCTTGCTGCTGCTTGGCCCCAAGACATTGAGCAATATCCCACAGGATTTATCCTACTTTGGAGCTCACAAGGTGCATGAGCAATTAAATCCTAAATCCTGTTTCCTTACTGCAAGGGAGCTCTGAACTGAAGATGGCAAAATTGTCTGCCAGATTCTGGTTTGCAGTAAATGCTGGTCAGAGAGTGTAAATGTGAGCAAAGTCATGTTTGTCAATACACCTGAAATGTGAGTGAGAATTATGAGAGGGGATCCCCTGGGAGAGGAAGGGATTGAGAACAGCCCTGAGAGGGACCTGGGGATCAGAGGATGGAGCAGCTCTGCTGGGAGGAGAGGCTGGGACAGCTGGGATTGTGCACCTGGAGAGGAGAAGCTTTGGAGGGACCTCAGGGTGGCCTTGCAGGGCCTGGAGGGGCCAACAGGAAAGATGGAGAGGGACAATTTCCAAGGGCCTGGAGTGCCAGGACAAGGGGGAATGATTGCAAACTGAAAGAGAGCAGGTTTAGATTGGAGATTAGGAAGAAATCCTTCCCTTGTGAGGGTGGGCAGGCCCTGGCACAGGGTGCCCAGAGCAGCTGTGGCTGCCCCTGGATCCCTGGCAGTGCCCAAGGCCAGGCTGGACAGGACCTGGTTCAGTGCAAGTTGTCCCTGCCCATGGCATGGGGTGGGATGAGATGATGTTAAAGGTCCCTCCCAACTCAAGCCATTCTGTTATTTTGTGGTTCATTACCCACTTAAACAATGGAGTGATTTCTGTCACAAAGCCTCGGTAGGCAGTGTGCCTGTGGGTGTCGTTTTGTGCCATAACTTAGGGGATGATCAACTGCTTTAAAAGGAGCCTACACTGAACTCACTCAGAGCCCACCTGTCCTCTCTGCCCTCACATTGGCCAGCAAAACAGAGAGCTGATAGACAAAAACCATCAAAGGGCAAGATTTCCAAGTAAACTTCAAAATGGGAACTTTGGATAGTAAAGACCATTAAAATAAGATCAGATTTTACCACTGGACAGTCACAGTCTCCAGCAGACCCTCAAAGGCAGCTCCAGTTGTAGCCAAACCCCTAGCACCACCTCCTTATCACAGCCTTTATCTGTGTCACCACTCTGACAGCAGCATAGGAAGTTTATCTACATTTTGCTGTGCAACTGAATCCCAAAAATATGTTGGGGTGTGTGCACAGGACCCTTTTCCTCAGTGATCACAATTCTGCAAGGCCAAAGATCCCTTTTATTCCAGGGCAGGGCTCATCTGCCTGGGAGCTTCTAAAAAGGAGTTGATGTTACAGATCTCTAAAGAACTCACTAACTATATAGTCAGTATAAAAGGGTTCCATGTTGCTGCAAGTTTTTCCACAGCAAAGCTTCTTAGAAAATTTCTACTACTCTGTTATTTATATTTTTATATTTAAAGTAAATATAAATAATAATGAATACAAAGTATAATATAAATATAATATTAATATATTTGTATATTTATATTCTTCTCTCAGCTGATAAAAAGGGATGAGTTTTACAATCTGTTCAGAGCTTTTTAAAAAGTCCATATTTATTAGCAGTACCCAATTCTGCTGTCAGGTTCCTTTCTTTTGTGCTTAAAGAAGTGCTCAGTAACTCGAGGGAAGTCACCCCAGCCAGGCAGGAATGCTCATGGGAAGTGGAAAAGCCCTGAAAGTCAAGCAGGGCTGTGCCCAGTGCTCTGGCAGGGAACCACACAGAGCTTAAGGTGCAGCCTGAGCCCCTGGAATAAAGGGGAAGCACAGCCCAAAAGTCACTCCCAAAAATATTTCACTTGCTGGGAGTCTCTGGTATTTGGCAAGCAGCTTTAGTTTTTATTTTTCTCTTTTTCTTTGAAAGAGCCAGACACTTCTATGGAGCCTTTGGGGATGTCTGTACTGCAGGGCAATGCTGGGAGGGAAGTTTAACCTTGGCTCAAGTGTAGACACATAAACTCTCCAGTTTTGTGGTGCTCAAAGAGGGCTTGGAACACTCCTGGGATTCTGAAGCACACCTGAGATGTGAGGCAAATGTTAGTAAATAATCTGTATAGAAACTTGATTTTCTGTGCCCTCACACCCAGACTAAAACCAGTTGGCATCAGCTGCTCTCACAATTTTCAAATTGCATTTTGCCTGGATATCAAGCCATGTTACATCTTTTAAAGGGATTGAAAAGGCTGCAGCTGATTGCAAGGGCTCTGTGTGATCACGGTAGTTTATGAACACCTTTACAAGCTGTTTCTAACTTTTTCTCTGGATGCCAAATTCAGGTTGAATGAGGAGACAAATGGCTGGGGGCACAGAAGGCACCAAGGACCTGCTCCTATATCTCTCATTTCCACTGCAGGCAGGAGGAACCAGAGAGGTTGGTCTGCACAAGGAGTATAAAATGAAGAAGGAAAGATATTTCTCTGAGCAGATTTTGGCAGCAGTCTGGAGACAGCTGTACATCCTGGACAGGCTTGTCCAGGGCATGAGGGTCCAGGGTCTGCTGGGAGAGCTGTTGGTCCTGAGGATGGCAGAGATATTGGGTTGATTTCTAAAACCTCCTTCCCTCCTCAACCCTGCTGGTAAGGAGAAGGAGAAGGAGAAGGAGAAGGAGAAGGAGAAGGAGAAGGAGAAGGAGAAGGAGAAGGAGAAGGAGAAGGAGAAGGAGAAGGAGAAGGAGAAGGAGAAGGAGAAGGAGAAGGAGAAGACGACGAAGACGAAGACGAAGATGAAGATGAAGATGAAGATGAAGATGAAGATGAAGATGAAGATGAAGATGAAGAAAAAGAAGACGAAGAAGATGAAGAAGAAGGAGAAGAAGGAGGAGAAGGAGAAGGAGAAGGAGAAGGAGAAGGAGAAAGGAGAAGCAGCCAAGTCCCAGATGGGAGTGATAAGGACATGCCTTGATCTTGAGGCTGAAATCCTCTCAAAAAGCTATGGAGAAAGACTCTTTTTCCCTATAATACATGAAAGTATGGTGAGATGAAAGTGTTCAAATTGATATGGAGCAAAGGGCCTCCATGCCAAAATAAGCAGATAATAAAGTAGTTCTGATATATAAGTTTGGACACAGAGAGAGAGAAGAGTGATGAGACCCTGTGCCCCCAGGGAGAGAAGAAGACGTCTGAGTCTGAGTCTGAGTCTATTCCAAGAGATAAAGATGATTTTAGAGATAGATAATGAGAATGAATGCAGGCTTTTGCTCCTGGAAAATATTATTTCTATGGATAACCATGCTAGGATCTGGTGAGAGGGACAGTTAAATCCTCTAATATGACATTCCATGATTATCCAACGTTGGAAAGTCACACTAAGAACCCAGTGGTTCTAACGTGGTGATGTGCACTCAGACTTGCATGACCTTGGGGGTGTCAACTCCTATTCTTTGCCCACTCTTCAGAATGGAAATGGTTGGTTTTTCCCCAAAAGAATTGACTTCAAGATGGGTCTGTGACCAGGAACTTTCATCCCTGGAAAAATAAGTCATCATCATGTTTATGTAATCCTCAAAACCTCTGGTGCAATTTGCATTTTTCAAGGACAAGAAACGTTCAAATTACGCTCAGCCAGTCTCTGAGGAGAGCTGGGGTCCTGCTGTGCCCAGCCTGCTTTCCAAGCCAAACTGACAGGGGGCATTTGAGGAAAGCTTTGTAGAACGGGCCAGATTGCTGACATTTCTCCAAACAGACCTATTAACCTGTGCAGGAATTTGAGAATAACCCACCCTGAGTCCTGAGGGTCCCCGAGCCACATTTTCAATGATCGCATTATTCATATTCCTGAGCTGAAAAAATACCCCAGCAAGGAACTCTGTCTGGCCTTGAGTTTCCTCCTTCTGCAGAGGAGGCTGCAGCTCTGCCTTTCTGATGTCAAATTTGACCACTTTCAGAAAGTTTCTGTCTCCAGGTGGAATTCAGTCTATTGACACAGTTGGATTTTTACAGCACGATGAAACATTAACCACTTCCTCTCCTCCTCCCTAACTCTTGACCTGTCATTTAGGGGCAAAACTCATTTACACCAATCAAAACCTCAGTAATGACATGTTTTTTCAGCGAGGCTATTTTTGATTTACACCCCCTTTAGAGCAGAATTTGCTCCTGAGTGCTCTCCTTCCTCTCAGCCTCTTCCTGCCCAGTTAAAACATTGGAGTTATTGTAGCTCCCACATTAAACCCCAGCAACCTGGAGGTCAGGCAGTCCTAGACCATTGTGGTAAATATATCAACTCACCCTGAAATAGATCTGCCTTTCGTCAGATTCTTCTTTAATGAGGTAAGAGATTTAATTTCACGGTTAAAAAAGTAAAATGAAATAAAGGATATGTGATACATGAGCAACTACATTAGAGCCTGTAAGGAAATGGGAATTGCCAGACCAGGTCTAGACAGCAGCACAGGCAGCGTCTCTGAAATGGTTAATTATGGAACAAATAGCTCACTTTGAGTGCTGCCTTGAAAGAACACCCTCAGTCCAGGGTCTGGAGAGAAAATGTGTCCATCCTATTCATTCTCACCTTGGCAAAGTGCACTTAAAAAAAAATAAGGTGAAAAGACAGAAACCAGAAAGTTTTGTTGGCTTTTTTCTGGATTTTTGTTTTTTGTATTTTTTCTATTTTTTATACATAGTACAGAAAATATTAATTCCCTGGATTGCTTTCAGAAGAGGAATCCTGAAAGACTCGTGTTGTTCCTCTCAATATTGCTCTTACACCAATTGCATCCCTTGCAGCCAGCTCCTGGACAGGACATGAGTTAAGCTGGAAAACCCAGAACATTCTGTATGTTCCCTGCTCTCATTACTGGGCTGTTTGCTTTTGTCTGTCAGTCGATGCAAAGAATGTAAAAATAATGTTTTTCCTCTTTTACTGTGGGTTATTTTATTCATCTGTACCACAGCACTGGAACAGGCACAGGTGCCAAGAGTCACTTCCAAGATTATATTTTAACAACTTCCTCAAGTGTCCATTAGCCTGCAGATGCAAATTGCTTCACTGAGGCACTGCTTGTGGCTCTCTCTGTACTTATTAAATCTAATTTCTGGATCTGAGACCCCCTGAATCCAAGTTTCTGCTGTCTGAGCCAGCTGCTGAAAGGAGTAAATTCTATTACACTGTCCTTCCTCAATTGTAATGTCTTTAAACAAACACAGAACTCTAGGGAATAAAAACCCCATATTTTTTCCCAATTCCTTGTCTGGCTGCTTCCTTGAGGAGGTTCTTACTTTGATGTTTCCCAGTGCTGTAGGACTGTGGCACCTCCACTAAACAGGACATGGGCTTGCTTATACCTGCTCACACCACTGACTCATTAAAAACCTTCATTAAACCTCCTGAATGGAAGTTTTGGAGTGAGTAATGTTTCACTCACACTGCTGGCTCTCTGCTGGAGGCAGAGTGGGTGCACCAAGGGTTAATCTGCCCCTGGAGGCTGGGAGCAGGGATGGGAGGGGGCACAGTCTGGGAAGATTCCCTCTGGTTCTGAGGGATCCTCTCTGTGCTGCCCCACTGGGGGAAGAGCAGGGGCTGAGCATCCTCTGCTCCAGAGGAGAATTTATTCCATTGTGGCTGCTCCAAGGATCTGAGGTGCTCCAGATTCCAGAACTGGGCACCTAAAGTGGAGGATGGTGCCTTCTCTTTAAAAAGGGATCTCCCAAGCCCATCTGGCAGTCCTTTGAGCAGACAATATCATTCTAATAGCTAAATGTTTTGCTCCTGGCTTGCCTTGGGTTGGGATGGCAGGGGAGCACCTGTGGATGATTGGGAACAGGGATTTGACTGCAGGATGACTGGGAACAGGGATTTGACTGAACAGGTCCTGTGGTCACTCAGTGGGGCTGAGCATCCTCTGCTCCAGAAAAAATTTATTGTGGCTGCTCCCAAGGATCTGAGATGCTCCAGCTCACTTCCTTCTCATGTCCAGATTCCAGAGGAAAGTTCCTAAAGAGGAGGATGGTGCCTTCCCTTCAAAAAGTGTAGAATCTCAGCACATCAGGACTGATGTGCTGGGTCGCCGAGACCACCCTTGGGGGGCTCAGAGGTCCTGGAATGTTGCCAGAAGTGTCTGGTGGCTGGACTTTGATCCTACACAGGAGACGACACCTGTATGAGGACGGGAGGATCACACAGGGATAAATGGTGAAGGGATAAGTTAATTAGTGTGAAACACAGGGTTTAGGATTTCTGTACAGGGGGGTCTAGAGAAGTAAGATGGAGGAATTGGGGCGTGTCCTGTCCTTCTTCTTCTTCTTCTTGGCCTCCATCTTCTGTGGTGATGTTGGCACTTTGGGATTGGTTCTTACTAAAAGTGCACTTGTCAATAAGGGTGAAAGGTATTGGGGAAAATAGGTAAATATCTTATACGTAGTTTTGGGTATAAAGATAGGTGACCGCCCCGGGGGCTCTCAGTGTGCTCATGGCTGGCTGCTGTGCAGACCTCTGTTGGGCTGAGAGAACATCTTTTAGATAAATAACTAATAAACACTGAAGACCGAGAAAAAGCCTGAAGACTCTTTTCGTCCTTTGGAGCGCGGGCTGTCCAAGGCCATCCCGAGCCTTTCCAGGCCATCAGAAACAGCCGAGAACGGGACAAAAAAGGAAGCCCCCAACGCCATCTGGCAGTTCTTTGAGCACACAATATCGTTGTAATTACTAAATATTTTCCTCCTGGCTTGCCTTGGGATGGCAGGGGAACACCTGTGGATGATTGGGAACAGGGATTTATCTGCAGGTAACTGGGCCAGGCAGGAGCAGAGTCCACACCACCTCCAACATCTCAGCCAGCCCAGTTGGGATCAGGATGGATTTTTCACACCTGTTTCTCTAGATTCAATCATAATAAAAAAAAATTCCATGCAAGCCCAAAGAAGGCAACATTCCAGTAACGTTTTGCTTTTACTGACTGAAGTTTCCCGTAAGATGGGCCTCTGGCTATGGTGTGGAAAATGTGTCCTCACTCATTCATTTCCCCCAGCCTCTACAGTGACTCTGCTGGGCTTTGTCCCTGCCAGGGCTGGTCCTGAAGCCAGAGCCACCAGTGTCCCCAGCAGCAATGGGACTGGGACTCTGCTCCAAGGGATTTCTACACCCTGGGTCACTGCATTACACAGCAAATTGGGAGCAGCCTCTGCTCGCGTAGAGAGAACAGGGAGGAGAAATGAAAATAAAGTAAAATAAAACCAGAAGTCACAATGCTATCAGAGAAATATGTGTGAAGTCCCCAAGTGCTCCTGACCCTTGGCCAAAAGCCAATATGAAATCCCAGACTCCTGATGTGCTGAATTCCCACCCCACCGCTCCTTCTCTTTGTAGTTTATTTTTATTTAGCAACACGCAGTGAGATACAAACTTTTCTGTTGCCACGCTGAGGTTGTGGAAAACTCCAGTAGGAGGCCACGGGCTGAATTTGGCTATAATTGACTGGAATTCATGACATGGGAGTATCTTTTGTTGGCTTTACAGAATGGAATCACTTCCTAACTGTAATGAGCAATCTTGGACAGGATCATTTTGGGATAGTAAAGCCCTGGCTGTTACACAAGAGCTTCCAAAGCTCCTTACACAACGGGCTCTGTAAAAGGCTTTTAGGAGAGAAATAAAATATTTGGAATTTGATACCTATGGAGGTTCTGACTTCTCTCTGTTCTCCAGACATCAGTCTCAGCCTTGTAGGAGGCACTGCCTTTGCCAGAATAAATGCAGTTTAAAACAACAGCAGTACTGAAACCCTCATATGCAGACATTTGTCCTAAAAATTATTTTAGATGAAAAAGCTTAACTGCAATCTCACAAATCAGGGCTGTTCTGGAGAGGAAAAATTAAATTAGAGATCTTATTCACAGCAGCAGGATTTTTTTTTTTATAATTTTTCTGGGCTAAATAGATGAATGGAGATACAATTCAGCATCATAAAGTCACCCCAGCACAGATCCACATTTTAGTTGCATGTTTACCATTTGTTTAGGACAAAAAAAACCCTTTACAACAAGATTTTTCTGCTCTGTCTTGGTCATTTTGGAAACAAAGGTATTGTTAAATTGACAATATTGAGGTGTATTGCTATGTAATATCAGCAGGGAAATTTAAACAAAGGAAATGTCAGTTCTTTTGTGACAGAACTCATGCATTCAGTCAACTTCAATGCTGTAAATGAAGTTTAGGAGGAGTATTTGTACAATACTATCATACCACTGGCACTCAAACAATGTGGGGATAAAAGGATTGTATTCAGAATAAAAGCAGCTTACATGATGTCTATTGTTGCCCTGTCATAAAATCAACCTTGTTTTAATGTGCAGTGATTTGGATTATTCTCTCCTGGAGGTTTGCTTTATTTGCTGGCTCTGAAACAAAGATAAACTTAAATGTGGCTGAGAAAGGAGGTTATGAGCAAGAAAAAAGTTTAAACTAAATTTGCTCCTGTGCTGTTGTTGTTGAGAGAGCCCCAGGTTTGTGAGGAGGTGCTGCTGGGGTTTGGAGAACACAGGGAAGGCAGCTGGTATAAAAAGAAGTCATTCCAGCCTTATCCTGGTTTAGTCTGGTGTATACTTTTCTTTTTGTGTGCTATTTGATGGACTCTGCTCTCAGTCTAAGCTGGATGTGAAGAACAAAAGGATTATTCTGGGCTCAGTTACAAACTTCCAATTTTTTTGCTCAATTCATGACAAATTCATGACAAATCCTCTGTCTCACTCTTTTCTTTTTTCTTCCCCCTCAAAATTCTTGCTGGGCTGGATTTCCAAAGGCCCAGCAGTGACGTCCGCAGTGAGCTCACGCATCCCAAGAAGTCTGGGATTACAGCTGTGTTTAATAAAACCTGAGTTAGCTATAGGGAATGTAAGTAAGCTAAATCCCATCTGCTTTGAGGTTTCCCTTTGGTCCCAGAAGAAGCCAAATGCAGGATATGAGCAGAGGTGTCCGGGCTCCTTCCGGAAATGCTGGGGGAAAAGGCAGGGAAAGAGGGGCTCCCTCTGCTCTGCATTGGTGATGTGACCTCAGCTGCTGTGGAAGGGGTTTTACAGTGACTTCTGAGAGCCACAGAGAAGTTTGATCAGAGGATCCACGTTCACCCCTGGAAGAATTTCCTACCAAGGTCACTGACACAGAAACCAAGAAAGAAAGAAGGAGAAATAAGAGAAACCTGCAGCTGCCTCTTCCAATGAGCACTTTGTTTGTTTCTGTGACCAATGAGTAAAGTGTAAAATTACAAGTTTGTTAGAATGTATAAAAAGCATGCAGGCTAGAATAAAAACAGTTTCAAGCCTTCTGAAAATGGAGTTTGCTTTGTATTGTCACTGTCCGAACTATGACAAGCTGTGAGCAGAAAGGGGAGGGCAGAAGGAGCTTCATTCAGCTCCCCTCAGTGCTGGTTTATGGCTTCTTTTTTCTACTTCAAGAGGGATTGAAACTCTCAAGACAGTATTTCGTTTTCAGGCTTAGGTGTTTATTATTTGTTATCTATGTTACAAGTGGTGAGCTCTGCAGCATTCTACAAACAATAAAGGGCTTTGGGACACTGCAGCGTGTCCAGAGGGGGCAACGAGGCTGGAGAGGGGCTGGGAACACAAACCCTGTGAGGAACCCCTGAGGGAGCTGGGGGTGCTCAGCCTGGAGAAAAGGAGACTCAGGAGTGCCCCCATCACTGCACAGCTCCTGAAAGGTGCCTGTGCTCAGCTGGGGCTGGGCTCTGTCTGCAGCAGCACTGACACAGCCAGAGCACACAGCCTCGAGCTGTGCCAAGGGAAATACAGGCTGGATAGCAGGAAAAAGTTTTTCATTGAAAGAGAGATAAATTTCTGGAATGGCTGCCCAGGGAGGTGGTGGAGTCCCCATCCCTGGGTGTGTTTAACAAACCCTGGCACTGGGGGCCAGGGTTGAGTTGAGGTGTTGGGGCTGGGTTGGACTCGATGATCTTGAAGGTCTCTTCCAACCTGGTCATTCTGTGATTCTGTGAACAAGCTACAAATTTCTAATTAACTCTTGTTACAAGGTCTTTTAAGGCCAAACTACGCAATTAAGAAATAACACCTAAATTATTTTCACTTTTAACTCAATAACTAATCACTCAAAGTCTACAATGCAGACTTTTCTGTCCAATAACAAAATGCCACCCAATCCAGGAGAAGAAAGAAGAAGGTAAAGAAGAAGGAAGAAGAAGAAGAAGGTAAAGAAGGACCAGCCTCTGCCCTAAAACCTCCATCCTTCCCCATATGTATTGCTATATTCTAAAACCTTAAACTCTAAGTCTTCCACCCAGTGATATTACACATTTCTAACCAAACTCCACACCCACAATCCCAGTGCTATCATTCCATTTTGGAAATCTTCTCCACAGCCCCAGGTCAAATATAGCATTTTCTTGCAGGTCTGTGCCCTTCAGCACAGAAAGTTTAAAATTCTCAGCATCCAGCACCTCACTGCCAAGGAAATTGGCTCAGAGCTCTGGAACACACAGCAGCTCCTCTCCCCTTTGTAATTGCACAGAAAACCCAGATAAATGGAGCAGCAGCAGGATCTGGGCTGTGCTTCCCCCTCTTCACACCTGGACGTGAGCAGCTCCTCAGTCCCCACAGCTCTGAGGGCTCCTGTGGGGGACAGAGGATGATCATGAACTGGATCTTGCCAATATTCAGCAATTTGGATGTGATATTCCAGATGAGCAGGGGAAAATTCAGATAAGAAACAGAGGAGAGAGAGAAACTACTTCAAACTTTCCACTCAAAATCAAGATAAAGCTGAGAAATTCAGTGGAAATTCCCACAACTCTGCTTTTCCTTGACCATGTTTTTTTGATGTATTATCAAGCAGTCAGGAAATAATCAGGAAAATTTAGCCATAAAAACCTCCTTGCTGGTAATTGAGGAAGGCAAAATTATGTTTTAATTATATTCATCTATTGTTCCAACCAGCCCCCTGCCCCTGCTCCTGGGATTTTGCTCTTGAACATGAGGCTCTACATCCAAAGCTTAGTTCTTCCTTGGAAATTTTCCTTGGAAAATTACAAATCAGTCCCAAATTTCACAGAAAACTCCTGTGCTATGCTCACACAGCTCTGCTGCCTCCTCCTCTCTGCTCTCCCTGTGACCCCTTCACCTTCTGCTGCCTGCAGAGGTGAGAATTGCACAGCAAATTCCTGACTTCCCCTGCTGGCTTTATCTGCTGCAAGGGGAGGTTAAATATCCCTTTTTTTCCTAATCTATGATCATAGTTTAATACTTTAAAACATGTTTTTTAGGTTATGCTTTGAAGGCCACAGACTTCAGTGTCTAAGGCCAACACAAACAGGTTTTCAGTTCTTTCAGGGATTTTTCTTGTCTTCTCAGCCACACCTAGAGATTCTCAGCATTGCACAGATGGCTTTCTTCTGGGGCAGGTATTTCTTTTGACTCAAAGGACAGACAGAAAGACAGACAAGTCCCTTCTGCTCTGATTGGAGTGAATTGAATAGAAACCATGGGATCCCAGACTGGTTTGGGCTGGAAAGGACCAGGCTGGATGGAGCTCTGGCGGGAAGCTGGAATGAAAAGAGCTTTAAGGTCCCTCCCAACCCAAACCACTCTGAGATTTTGTGGATTCCCATCAGTTTTTCTATCAAATGGATGCTCAGGTGTGCTCACATCTGTTTGTGCTGTACATTTATCCACTCTCTGCCCTTCACTAGCAGCAGGAGTCCTCTTCCCTGTGGGGCACATGCTGGTTTTCATCATTTTGGAACATTTTTCCTCTGGAATGGATAAGAACTACGGATTTCTGCCTTGCTGTTTTCCTTACTTAAGCTTCGGTAGGGAAACTGTGCCTGCAAGACATTTAGGGATGTGTTTAACATGATTAGCTGCAATTTTGACACCAACAATCTTAAAAAACATGATTGCAGTAAAGTGCATGTAAGTATTTTGGGATGTGCAGAAGCACTTGAGCATTTTTATGAAGCCAAGCACTTAGAGGGTACAAATTGCTGTGGCAGAGGACAAAACCTTTTCAGCAACCGAGTTGTTTTCCCTGTGCCATCTCTGGATTAAACACTCTTGGATCGATGCTAAAGAGCTGATAAACTTTACACCAGCCCACAGAGTGAGCTTCACTTTCTCCCTCAGTCCTCAGGGGTTTGATGTTCTCTTCCTTGTCAGTTTTCATACCTTGGTGCATAGCCAAAGCCATATTCTGTCACATAAACTTCTAATAAATCTACTGCAAATATGATAAAAGCCAAAGAAGTCACTCTGTCTCACCAAGTCTGACACCAGCAGCTTGCATGGAAAATATTTATGTACCAGCATAGTCGTCATTGTCTATTTATTCGTTTTATTTTGATTTTCCTCGAGGGAGTTTTGCCCAGAGATTATCTTTGTAAATGTTTGTGATATCACTAACAACACATTTTTTTGTCCAGTGATTATCAATGGGCTGCTGTCTTTTTTGCAAAGGACTTTTATTTTATGGATCAGGGAAAGGGAGGATCAAGGTCAGGTCTCAGTCTCAGGTGTCCCACAGCTTTGGGACACTGATGTGAACAGAGAGCTGGAAAAAAAAATTATTAAACACCAATATTTGCTCAATTTCTGCTTGTTTGCCATTAGGTCTGTGGGTTTCCAGGTTGGTAAACACAGCCAGGACATTGTCAGCTCTTTGGAGAGTCTGTTCCAACCCCAGGCACTGCACAGCCCCTGTGCATCTGTCCCCAGCAACTGCTTCCTATTTCTTCATTCAGGAAAGAAATGCAGCCCTTGGGAAATGGCCTGATACAAACAAGAAATACAAATAATAGAGGAAATTTCCGTCTCCTTTTTGGAGATCATCTCTTAAAAATTCCAAAATTGTCGAGTATTTTTTCTTTGTGTTTTTTTAGTCTTTGTTGTGATATTTAATATATCAGTGAAAATTATGGGGCCTTGCCTTTACAGTTTTTTTTTAATTTCTGCAGCAATTCAATCTCTGCATTTTATTTAGCTCAGACTTCCCAGGGTTAAGAATGAGCTTTTGCATTCTCTGATCCCAAATCTGTGGGCATCTTTTAACATGGGTCACAATTGTCAGGATCAATCCCTCCCCAAATTAATTCATCATGGTAGTCTGACCACTACTCACAGTATTTGGGAAAGCTCTATCAATATATAATTATATAAATTACAATTATATAAATGGGTGTTTGCACTGGAAAAGTGGCCAAAAGTCAGCAGTGTTTAGAAGCACTTTTGAGTCATCACATCAGGGAAAGGAGAATTTAGTGTAGAAATAATGTGAATTATTGTAAATAGATATTTAAAGCAATAACTGAGATGTTTTCTGGGAAAGTAACCTGAAGTGCCTTGTTTAATTGTGTTGAGTGGTTGTAAGAAAATGCTCTCATAAAAATCAGTTTGTTTGCAAACAATTGTCAAAGAAGACAGCAGCAAATGGTTTTCTGCAAATTCCTGGGAAACCAACAGAGAAGTAACAGATAAGGTGGTAATCCAAGAGCCAGTTTTAGCAGGATTGCTGGAATATTGCTCAATAAACCAGAATTAACTGAGCTGTATTTAGCTACAGTTGAAAAGGAATGAAGGCAATGCAGGTGGAACAACAAAAGCATTTTGATCTTGGTTTTGTGCCAGGAAAACCTTGTGAATATGGTCTGGAAAGACAGAAAATTTAGGGAAAGGATACTCAGTGAAAAAGGGTCAAAGAAATTGACCTAAAATCATCAATCTTAAGACTGGAGCACGGGAAGGGTCTTAAAGTCTACTTAAGGACCAGCCCTGTGATATCAGAGTCTCTAAACCTTGATTTCTCCTCTTTCCCTTGCAGTTAAAGGAGTTTTCAGCAGGATGGATTCCTTGGGGGGGCTGTTCTCAGGCTCCTCTCTGTGCTCACATCCCCGAGGCTGCTGAGCTCCAGGAGCTCCCAGGGATGTCCAGGATGGGATTTCTGGGGACAGGAACTGTACTGGGTGATTTTTGTGGGTCCCTTCCCACTCAGGATACTCTGTACTCCTATTCTAACATGAATTTTCTCTGATAAATGCATTTCCTTCCAGCCACAAGCACTGAATGCTCCTGAAATTGTTCAAATCTTGTCATTTATGTTTCAGATGTTGTATTCCAGTGCATTCCCATCTCTGTGCTCCTGGAGTTGGCTGCGCTCTGTGCATGGCAAAAGATTCTCAGGCTCCACTAAGGGTGCTGTTAATTCACATTCAGGGCAGCTTTCACTCTCAAATATGCTGCTACAAAGCAGATTTTTCCTAAGGCTGGGTGAACCAGCACAGGTACTAAATTGGAACTAAATCTAATTACCTGTGTTGTAACAATTTTGTCCCAAGGTAATAATGAGGAGATTTTTTGCATTTCAAACAATTAGTTGCTCTCCTTTAGGCTTTCATAAATATCAAACTATTCCTAGATTTGTTTATAATTTATGACTTTCCATAGATCTTTGAATTTCATCCTAACACTGACTTGCAAGCCCATAAAATCACACCAACAAACTTCAGCATATTCAGCTCGGTGTGTTCATTTAATTTCTCCCTGTTCCTTTCATTGAAAAAAAAAAAAAATCAATTTCTATCCACATTCATCTAATGAAAGAGGGCACCTCAGGGCACAGAATCCAGTGCTGGTCCTGCTCGTTAGGGATCACAACCTGGAGCTAACTTTCTGATTAAAATACATTTTCCCTGTTCTTTCATGTTATCATTTGTTTCTGACTCAGCCAATGGTTCAATGTTTGCCACAGACTGTGATTAAGGATGGGTGAGCCCAAAACAGATAAAACAAGAACAAGCCCGAACTCTTACCTGGAACTTATCTCCTGTGGCATTTTTTTTTTTTTTAATTTAAGTCAGGTAAGTGGGTGGTGAATTATTGGAGAAAAAAAATAGTTGAACTTTTGATTCAGCAGCTGTTGGTGGGAAAATGGCATTAGCAAATGCTTCCAAAATAAATCCCACAAGTTTCTTCCCTCAGTTTGACTTCATCTTGTGTAGACTTGTGTGTATGGACAGGGAAATAAAGTGTTTTGTAAAAGAACACTGAGATAGACAAGAAATGGTTCATTGTATGGAGAACTGTCATTTCCAGAGTCCCATTCTGATTTTATTGGAAAAATTATATTTCATCTCCCATGCAGGTTTTAATCTTGAGCACACACTTCATTGAATTAGAAATCATCCTTAAATCACAGAATATTCTGGGCTGGAGGGGACACACAAGGATTGAGTCCAGCTCTGAAGTGAAGGATCCAACAAGCTCAGGGTTATTTCACACCCTGAACTGAAGCAGAGCTGGCCCAGGCTGGCTGCAGGAACAGCTGGAGAAGATTCTGAGAATTGCACACAAAAATTGGAGACCTGCTGATGACTGCATGCAACAACCCCACTGCCTTTGGGGCTGGTGGAGATGCCCAGAACAAGAAGTTCTTCTAAGAGATCAGTGTTCAAAGAGGGTCCAATGCCTTTACAGGAATTAACTAACATTTCTGACCCTCTTTTCATCACAGGCTCATTTCTACTCTGAGGGCATGATTGTTATGAAACACAGCATTTCACGAAATTAAAGCAGAAATTGGAAATGGGTGTTGATATTTGGAAAAGACTAAAATTTATGCCGTGCATAAAGACTACAATTTATGGGGAGCTTGGGGTGAGCTCAGTGATATAATCAGAATAAGAGGAGGCACACAGGGGGTCAATGTTACACAGAAAAGCCACAGCAAGGAAAATTTAAGTAGTTCAGTGGGCAAAGAAGCACTGCATTTTATGGTCTCCTAAAATAGTCAGAATTTCAGCATCAGGGATTCCCCTATCCTTTTCTACACATGTAGGATTGGTAGTGCTGTGGAGGAGTGTTGGGGAAGGTGAAACAGGAAAGCCTTATCAATATGATTGTCTAGTAAAAGATTTTGAGAATATGGAAACTGTAAGCAAGATTGAAATGAAAGCAAGCTATGAGATCCCTCAGTTACTGAACAACTGGAAAACAATGGTGTGGCCAGCTGAAGGTGATCCCCTTTTGATGGAACAACACCCTCTGCTTGCATACAGGCCCAAGGGTCAGAGCAGACCCTACAGCTTGGCAGAAGGGGCCCAAAGAGGAGTTTGTAGGGTTTAAAATGTAACACAGTGTGGTAATGTAATTATTCTTATAGGCTGTATGTAAATGCTGTAGGATTTGTACCTTGTACTAGATTGGTTAGTGAGAATCAGAATATTCAGCAGAGAAGATTTATTGTATTGTAACGGGAACCTCGATCTCTTACCCTCTTACCCTCTCTCTCTCTCTCATCCTCTCTCCCCCTCTCTTTACTTCTCTCATTCCTGCTCTGAGCTGTGTTTGGCAGCTCCCAGCAGGGCCCTGCACCCAGGCCCTTTGCAATGAACCCCAAGTTCCAGCCCTGGCTGCAGAGATCTCTCGTCTCCGTCTGTCCCCACTGTCCTACCCCCGACACTCCTACAGAAGAGGAAACAGTAAGAAATCCTGACCCACACAATCATGGAATATCCTGAGCTGGGAGGGACTGAAGGGATCATTCAGTGCCACCCCTGTCCCTGCCCAGCCCCCCAGCAGCCCCACCCTGGGCACCCCTGGCAGCGCTGCCCAAAGGCTCCTGGAGCTCTGGCAGCCTCGGGGCCGTGCCCATTCCCTGGGCAGCCTGGGCAGTGCCAGCACCCTCTGGGGGCAGAGCCTTGCCCTGAGCTCCAGCCTGAGTCTGTCTGACACAGATTCACACCCTTCCCTCATAGAGTGATGTGCCCGTGGAGCCAGGGAAGGGCCAGCTGGGAGGGGATGTGTTCAGAGAGGAATATCACCCAAAATTCCCAGGCAATCTGGTTTTATCCCTATGAGCATCTTTGCTCCTGAGGAGGATCCCAGCAGTAGAGGTTTGGGCTTCATGGCCCTCAGACATGTTTGGGTAAGTCTTGCTTTCTAAACCATCCAACAGAAGAGTGATTTCATCTTTTATCCTGGAACACAGACCTGAAAGTTCAAGATTAATCTTCCTCCTTCCTCCTCTGCCACCACCTCCCCAACAGCAGAACCCAAGGGAAGCAGAAGCCCAGAACACAGAGGGCTGGGGCACAGGATTTTAGTGTTAGGGGAGGGAAATCCGTGCTAATCAGAATTCTTTAACTGTGATCTTCTCTTTTTTGCCACAAGCCTCGGGTTCCAGGGTACTGAGAGACAACAAAGAGCCCTGGAAAGGTCCCAGCTGAGCACTCAGTGTGTCACTGATAGCTCCGGGATGGGAAGCAGGGAAGCCCTGAGCCTCACACAGTGCCTGGGTTATCTGTACACACAGACAGCCACGTAATCTCTTTTTATCTGATCTGAGAAGAAAGGGAATCCCTCCTGGGTTGTCCTATTTGGGCTTTTATCTCTCTTATTTTAGTTTGGGGGTTTTTTTGTTTGTGTTTTTTTTTAACAAAGACTCAGGCAACGACTCTGCTCACTTTTCTCATTAATTCCCCACGCTTCTGCCTGCAGCTCTTCAGAGCAGGAGGGCAAAAGGATGAAAAAGAGATGACAGCTTGGAAAAATGGGAATATGCCAGATCCTCTGTTTGTGTAAATCTGAATTTTGCAGTTGATTCCAGTAAAGTGGGGTCTATTTACACCAACATTAAACCCATTAATTTCTGTAGGAGTCCCTGGAATTTAAACCCTGCTTGTGATTCCCTCGATTTCACGTAAGCTTGCTACTATTTCACAACGTTCAAAAAATGGGGGTGAGGGGATTAAAACTCCTGATAATGCACTCCGCTGATGCTGTAGGGAAAATATTCTGCTTTCTGAGTCATTTGCCCTGAGCTGACTTTCTTTTTGAATGGTTCAGGGGGTTTCCTTCTTTAGCCATAAATCCCATGCAAATTCTTTTTGTGTGTGTGTGTGTGTGTGTGTGCCTGTGGATGACGGCGTGAGTGTGTGAGTGTGTGCGCGCCAGAGAGGGAGAGAGAGGCTGTTCCTTTAAAGCAAAACTGAAAAAAAAAATGCCTTCAGGCGTCCTATTACAGTGGAACGAGCCAAGGATCAGGATTTGCAGCTCAGCTATATAAACCCAGCAGAATCTGGCTGCTCTGACCAGTTTGCCTTGCTGTCAAAGCTCGCTGCCTTGCGCTCGCACACGGCACCGGACAACGCAACTTCGCCGAGTTTTGACAGGACGGCAACAAGAGTCAGGAGAGCCCAGCTGGCTTTGAACAGAGTATTTATTTCATGGAGGCTGCTCACAGCAGGATCTAAGCTCTGGCACAGTCTCTAAGGTAAGTCTGCTTCCTCCCTGAATTAAAAAGTCCTCTCGCACATGAGTTTGTAGTGACCCCATGCTCTGGCATTGCCCTGGTGGCTGTGGCTGCCAGTTCAATGGGCAGGGATGTTGGTAGGGAATTGTTTGGGATTGGAGCATGCCTGCCCCAAAATCTGTCTGCATTGTCCTGTGCAGGAATGTCAGAAATGTCCCAAAGGGCAGGGATGCTGTCAGGGAATCGTTTGGGATTGGAGCATGCCTGCCTCAAAGTCTGTCTGCATTGTCCGGCACAATAATGTCAGAAATGTCTCAATGACATCCACCCGACCCAATGAATGAATGGAGCAGGAGCTGGCTGGGTGCTGGACATCCTCACAGAGCCCAGATTGACAGGCAGGGCAGGAAAGCAGATTTGGGATTTCCTCTTGGCTCCTGGACTGCTGTAAATGTTTCCCCCAGCCTCACCTCCCAAACCAGACTAAATCCACTCGCAGGTTTTAACCCTCCCAAGCACAACTCCTCTTGTGCTCCTGTCTGTGACCTGATGAGAGCTGGGCCCTTCCTGTTGGTCATTTGCTGTCCCCACACTTTTTTTCTTTACTCTTTTTCTTTGTCACCTTCCTCCCTGCCCCCACTGGTCTCCAGTTTCTTTTAAAAGTCCTGTAATATTAGCCTGCAGTGGGGAGCAAAGCACAAAGGAAGATTCAACTGGTATTTTATTACCCCTGCTTTGCTGGGTGGGTTCTGGGAGAGGGAGGGTGAAATTCTCCATCCTCATGGAAAAACAGAGGCACTTGCTCCGTGTCTCAGCTCCTTGCTCCCTGGTGCACTGAGATTTTCTGCATGACTGTGTCTGCACTTACCAGCGAGGCTCAAATTGGCTTAAAAAGGAGAAGCTGGCTGGGAGAAGGTGAACACACTTAGATTCATTTAGTAGCTAAACTCACTCACTCAGGACTTTGTGTTACATCACCTTTGCAGAGTTTTCCCTGCCTGATTTTCTGTCTGGCTACCAGGACAGAGAAGTTTTTGGCAGTTAATCTAAACTCCTGAAAAGTCTGTCTCATACTATGGAAAGGAATGTTCGGATTGAAATGATGGTGATGTGTTGTGCTGCACAGTGGAAATCTAAAATTAAAAAGCAAACTAAAAACATTTATAGAAGTTTTTCTCAATGACAAAGCAGAAAACAATGAGGTGGATGTGATTCTATGGTCTGGGTAAAAGCCTTGCTGTCCAGCTCTTGGGTTTGGTTTTCTCTCCTGGTTTAATTTTTTAATACAATATTA
Source organism: Melospiza georgiana (assembly GCF_028018845.1). Taxonomy (NCBI): domain Eukaryota; kingdom Metazoa; phylum Chordata; class Aves; order Passeriformes; family Passerellidae; genus Melospiza; species Melospiza georgiana. The sequence goes on along the minus strand of NC_080449.1, from coordinate 4,546,714 downwards.
AATATTGAGAATTCATTTTGCACACTTTCTGATTAATGTTACATATGGAGGTTGTTTTACTGTGCTGGGTTTGTGCATTTGCCTTTCAAAGCTGTGAAATCATTGAATGGTTTGGGTTGGATGGGACCATAGAGATCATCCAGCTCCAGCCATGGGCAGGGACACCTTCCACTGGACCAGGCTGCTCAGTTTAGGGGTGCTGGAGTCCAAAAATGAGGTGGACAATGGGAATTAGGGACCATCCTTTGAATCCTAGGGAAACTTGCAGAAATGTGATGGCTTTTGGGTTGTTGGGAACACAGGGACAGATTGAATCTGAAGAAGTTTGGCCATGTGAAAGTGTTTAGCCAAGAGAAGATAACTGGTCTGTCTGCAGCCCAGCTTCCCTGGCAAGGAATTTGGGGAGCAGCTGGAAGAGCTGTCAGGGTGCTCCCAGTGCAGGTTCTGCCCCGTGCTCAGGGAAGAATTTGCCCCTAAACTGAGCAGAGAGATGGGACAGAGTGACAAGGGCTGTGCCTCCCATCACTGACCCAGTCACACTCTCCCAAACACCAAACCTGCATTCACCTCCCATATTTTTTGCTCATTAATTTTATCCTCTGGCTCCTTTCAGCCCAGGGAAATTTCTTTGCAAGTCCCAGCCCTTAATCCTGTCACTAGAGTTACTTTATCAGTGTTTCCAGAGCCCTGGAAGAGCCACAGGATCTGCTGCAAAGCCCCCAGCCTGCAGATGAGAATGTCAGGTCTCATCTGGAGAGAAAGCAGAAATTCTGCTACAGAAATCACTGATGGTGGTCATGGGCACATGGAAAAGACAAACAACCAGACCCAAATCTCCTGTTGAAATAGTGATGCTTAATGGTGTTAGAACTTACTGGGAAAATCCCTAAGCACCGGCTAAAATGTGCTCCACAGATTCTGAGTAAATGTTAGCTGGAGACTTTTTGAAAGCCATCCTCTTTTATTATCCCAGCTCTTTAAAAGTGAATCATTTCTCCTCAGTATTCACTCAAACTTAACTATCATGTTGTTCTAACATCATTTCTAAAGGTGTTTGACATGCAGCTTTTTCTCACATTAGTGCTTTTTATAAAATATCTAAAAAAAGCCAAAGACTATTCATGGGTGAAGACGTTCTGATTTGCTATAGACTGTCAAAGTTTGTTCTTGAGCATTGTCTCACTTTTTTGATAAGAAAATGAGATTAAATGGTAGGGTCTGTGCCTTTTGGGACTCTCATCCTTTTCAAGAGTCAGGCAGAATTAAAAAGCAGAAGTGTCTGTGAAACAGTGATGCTGCTTTGGAGCCAAAGCTTTAACCCTTTCATCCCTCCTGGCAAAACCATTAGGAAAACCAGCTTGGCCAGTCCTGTGCTGCCTTCCTGGTACATCACAGTGCCTCTGTCTACCCAGCCCTGTAGGAAGTGCCTAAAGGTTTAAGTGGTGCTGATGGCATTTAATTGTTCTGGGTTGAACAATGGGTGTCTGGTGGAAGTGGATGTGAGGGAGAAAGAGTTTCCATCCAGCCCTGCATCACTTAGAGAGCCCTGGTATCCCTGGAGGAATATTACCTTTGGAAGGAAGATTAATGCAGAGGGTGGTGCCTGCTTGGTTATCAGCTACACATCCACCTGTCCTACCTTTGTGCCATGAGAAATCCAGAGTGCTTAAATAATTACTCTCACTTGAAGCCCGTGACTTGATAAATTCCTCCTTGGCCTCGTGCCCTCACAGTCTGCTAAGCTGAAGGGCCACTGACAGCTTTAAGGTCGAGTGGCTCATAAAACTCCAGCTTAGGAGTGGATGATTTACATCCCTGGAAAGTTCGAAATCTCAGCTTTCCAATAATAAAAGGAATTTGTTTTGAACTGTGTTAGTTTGAGATGCAGGGCTTTGAAGCTGGGCTCTGATTTACCAACGTGTGCTTTCTCAGACTTGATTACTGGTGTGAGTTTAGCACACCCTGCTCAAAGAATGAGCTCTGATCTAACCCTGTGGTTATAAACTGCAGACGTCTGAAACTACTGTAAAATGTAATAGCTGCTCTTAGTGGTTTTCAGGAAGCTGCTGATGTCAGATTGCTGAAAAAATCATTGTTGCTGAAGTGGGAAACTAAGGAAGACAGAAATCTAAGTGAAATAAGTTAATGTTTTGTCACCTACTAGGCTCAGAAATCTTCAAAACTGCAAGCAATTATAGGATTAGTAACTAATGAGTTCTGGACAGGAAACACCATAACCTGAGGTCATGAGCTCAAAATTAGGAATGTGTACAGATTGCTTATGAGTTTTTAAGATGTAATTTAGTTCATTAAACTACTTGTATTAAAGAAGACTTGCCCATGGATTTGGTTGGTTGATGTTGTAATAAGTGCTCCAGCATTTTAGAGCCTCACTGTATTAGGAGTGAAGAGGTTTAATAAATTATGCTCTCTGCCACAAAGAACCTGCAATTCCTATTATTAGCTATTCCCCAAAAAATTCTTTGTATAGTGAAGAGAAAAAGGAAATAAGAAAGCAGTCCTTTGAGGAAGGGGACTGCTGGAAAGCAGAGAAATGAAGAACCCTGAGGGACAATCTTGAGTGGTCGCAGTTTCCACCGAGCTCAGGGTTTCCACAAGTGTGAAACCTCAATGCTCGCTGTCCACTCGTGTGTCTGACCCTCTGGCCAGTCAGAGCTGGAGCTAAAAGCCTTCCACATGTGGGAAAAGTTAGAGGCTGGGCATGGTTCCAGCCCCTGAAATCCCTGAGTGCATGATGTAACCCCACGGTGCGGAATGGGCAGACTGGAGGAGGAGTCAGTGGGATGCTGCCTGACAAGAGGCGGCTCTGGAGCCTGCAGGAACTGTCTGGGCATTGAAAAGAGGAATAGATGGGGATCCTTCTGCTAAAAGGGAAATGTTTGAATAATTTATTGTGACTTTTTAGCATTGAATGAATGATAGATGCGCCATTATATCTAGAATTGTCCTTAATGTAAGATTTTCCTGGGTTTCTAAATGCATAATTTCTTTCTCCTATATGCTGCTTGTGCTGTTGCTGACCAAATACCATCAAAAAGCCTCCACCTATAGATTCAAAGAGCATATCCAGATGTAGAATTTGAATAATACCTATTAATATAATAAGTATTTATTAATAATACTTATTAATATAAACTATACTTCCCAACGCACTCCTCCAATGTGAGATTTGGCTGTGGAGTCAATGGGAAATAACTCCCCATTTATGTCCTTGTTTGCCTTATACATGAGCCAATCACCCAAGACAAATCCATCCTGAGCTGATCTGGTCGCAAGAAATTTCTCTGAGCTCCCATCCTTAATTGTCTGCAGTTTCAATTAAACCAAGGTGGGCTGGTGCCAAGTTTCCAGCACTTCCAAGGGGAGAGCCCCGGTGCCCAATAGGCAGTGGCATTTTGTATTCTTTGGGGAGCGGAGGGCAGTGTTGCCAAGTTTGCATTCAGTCATCCATCACATATTAGCCCACTGGAGGTCCATTCTTCCCAAGCAATGGGGGAGCTCTGCTTCCTACTTTGAAAGATTACTCCCACAGAAAGGCCTTTCCCCAAACCCAGCAGAGAAAGGAAGCTTTTCTTCGATTCATGCAAGCGCTCCCTTTCCAAGCTCCCCACAAAAATGATATTGTTTCATGCTCAGAAAAAACATATTCTCTTCAGCAATTGAGGAGAAAGTGCAGGGTGGTAGGAGAGAAACCTTAAATACAGATTTTTCCTAAAGTGCTTGCTTCAATCCTGGGCTCAACAAAGGTTTATTGTAGTGGCTGTCTCTTCCCATGGCAGGCTGGAGCATTGACTATGTGTGGATAGATATTGGCCAGGAGCCTCCCAGGAGGCTGAAACTGAGAGCCCGGGGAAATTCCATTATAATGATTTTGGCTTTAACTCGTGCACCAGAACTTGCTAAGCTCATAAGCCTAAAATTGCAAATGCTAATTTTGTCATGGAATTAGGATATTTACCAGAATATTAATCTAAACAGTCTTGATTCTTCTTTAAATTTATCTTCTTTCCCACCATGCTGGCAGCACAAAGCTGAAAGGGAACATAAATTTATTCTTATACATGAAAATCAAACTGTGGGATTCTTTCCCTGTGTGCCCAGCAGAACTGGCTAAAGAGTTATTTCCACCATTAAGGAAAGGCTGGAAAAGGGCTAAAAAAAGCTTTATTTCCAAGACATAAGTTCACTTTCCCTTGCCAAGAAATCAAAAGACCTGGAAAGAGGCAGATTTTGTTGGTCAGTTTGGGGTTTTTGTCAGGCACAGAGTGCAGGTGAGAGAGGCTGTGGGCTGAGGACTCTGGGGACGGTGGTTTTGTGCCTCCTTGCTGTGATGAAAAGCCTTTATTTGGACAGGAAAGGGTCACTCTCAGTGTGTGCTGAGCACTTCAGCACCAGCCCTTGGTGGTTATCTCCCTCCTCAGGATTTCATCTTGTCAGGAGCTGTTTGCTGGCCTCTCAAAAGGAGCTCAGTGCCCACTCTGCACTGGCTCTTTGTCTCTCCTGGTTCCTTTGCAAGGCCAGCCTCTTTTGGGCCTGCTGAATCCTCCTAAATAGCTTCTCTGTGCTGTGGGACAAAGGTCCATGCCAAGAAAGATATAAAGGTAGCTTGTGATCTGCAGGCAGCCCATTCCTCTTGGCCAGAGCCAGTGTAATGCATATTTTCCCTTTGCTTGTGGCTTGTACTTCCCTCCTGCATTGCTTGTAGCGCCGTAATTCAGGGCTGACTCCCGATGAATGCTGCACACTGTGGGCCACAAGGCACTGCAGAACAGGATACATATGAAGGGAAAGTTCTCAGATCATTTTTCTTACTGAAGGATTTTGGCCATGTAAACAGTTTCCAGGAAAAAAAGGAAAACAAAACAAAAAACCCTCTGGCATGTCCCATGGTGAGGGCTCCTTATGAATGTCCTATCTATTTTTCCAGTTTGGTGGCCAAGTGGAGTGTTTAGAGGAGGATATACCACCTACAAGCCAGGGAATTTATATTTCCACTGCCAAGTGTTAATTATGATGTCGACTTAGCCACTTTACAGGTTAGCAAGTCAATCAGAGGGAGCCAGCACTCCAAGTGCTGCAGCTCCAGGCTTGATGGAAGTCCTGCAGCACCCAGAGAGTGCCATTCTCAAACACATCAGCATTATTTGTTCCTTTATTTGTCATTCTCTGGCTGTTATCTCATATATTGTTTATTTGCCTTTAGCAAGAGCAAAATAAATTGTAAGGATAACAAAACCCACAGGGAAAGACACCAGAGAATTGGAGAAAAATCTGCAACTTACCCAAATGCAGGGGTCCAGCTCATTCTCTTACATCGACTGAAGGTCCATTCATTGGGATTTGCCAGGGTTGCTGTCAGAAACAAGGAAATTCAGTTTATTGCCACCAGCCATGTGGCAGGGATGCCTTTTTGGTTGTTCTGATCCCTGATCTTGAACAATTCCAGGGATGAGGATTCCCCAGCCTCTCTGTGTTATTTATGGGCCTAAATATCCTGTAATCCTGTACCCTAATATTCCAGTAATAAACTGAACAAATTTAACTAAAAATTTAACTAAAATTTAACTAAAAATTGAATTTAACTGAATTTTAAACTAAATTTGAATTTAATTAAAAATTGAATTAATTAATTCAACTAAAATTAAATTAATTAACTAAAAATTGAGTTTTTGGTGTCAAACTCCACCTGGGAGAGAGTTTTTCTGCTGACAGGAGCAATATCGAATTCCCTTTGGTGTGGGGTGTTGGATGTCCATGGAACACCCATTGCCTTAATGATATCTTTGTGCTGAGGGTGCCTTGGGCTGCTCCAGTTTGCTCTGTGCTCATATAGGTCATGGAGCAGCACAGGGCCAAACCCAGGCTGCCAGAGGGGAAATTAAAACCCACGGAGCATTTTCCATGCCCTTCTTTGCCTGCTTTGTCCCCTCCAGCCTGCCCTGCTGAGGGGATGGATGGGTTTCTCCTGGGCAGACTTCAGGGGCTGCCAGCCAAATTCTCATGTGACACAATGGCATTGATTTCACTGGGGATCTGGCGCTGGATAATTGAGCTCCATGTCCCTCCTTTCACCATGCCACAGCTCAAATTGCTGCCAGCCAAGGCTTCAGCACGGGCAGGGCTCAAGTCACTGTGGGTTAAGGGAACGAGGTCAGAGCTGGTGGAGGTCTCTCAAGCCTCCCATTAATGTGGCAGTGTCCAATTTGTTGACATTTGGGGCAGCAGTGCAGATTTTTGTCCGAGTTCAGTCACTAATCACTGCTCAGGGCTGTGTTTATGGCTGTAATTTCCATCACATTACATAAGTGCCTCTGCTTTACATCAGAGCACTGCAAAACATCCCCAGACTGGACTTTTCAGAAGCAGCCTCCTCTCTTTTTCCAAACGCCTCGCACTCAATTTGTCTCATATCTTGTGTCTCTCATTTATATTTCATTTTGCCTTGCCAAGCCATGGTTGATTTCATTCCATCCTCTCTTCACGAAGCGTTTTGCTCTGCTCTGAGTTTGCTACCCTTCCCTGGCTTGCCAAAGATGCAAATTCTTGATGCTACCACATGTGACAGAACTAGGCCAGGCAGATCTGCAGCCCGGGGGCGATTACTGGAAGTCAGATTTCAAGGAACTCCTTCTGTGGTCCTGTGAGTTAGAAAAATGTGCACATTCCTGTGTGTTTGAGGTGCTAGTACCAAGGACAGAGGAGCTCCAGCAGGGAGGAAAAGCTGCCCAGGGAAACTTGTAATTGGTTTAAAAGCAAGGAGCTGCCTGGTGAAGGGTTACCCATCTGTTCCCTCAGCTTCTTTTAAAACCATGCCTGAAGTCTGCTAATGACAGGAATGATAATTCTGGTCCCCAGGAACAGTAGCAGGCTTTTATGGCTGAGTCCTGAGTCATTTTTAGTGCTTGAATAAGTATATGGTTAAATCAAAGTAAAATTATAAAGCACATGCAAATATTCATAATGGATTCTGAAAGTACCCTGCTGCCTGCTGACCAATATCATCTGCAGAAATCCATACAATTAAATACTTTCCATTATTCCAGACCAATATAAATGTAAATTGTTCATGCTCTTACTTACAGCAAAGCTGTTAAAAGAGAAGAATTCCACCTCTCTCGCTTCTGTACGTGACATTCCTTCAGCTAAAATGATTTTAAATATGGAAAAGTGTGGGGTTGGGTGTGTGGAGCAGAATTTTGGCTCATCTCTTTTTCCTGACCTCCAGGAGAAATTTGAAAAACAGCTTCCTCAGAGGTGCTGTACAGAGCAGTGCTGTCTCAGTGCTTATTCACTGTGTATTTGTTTAATGTGTCAGTATTTTATGGTTCTTATAAATGATCCTTATTTCTATTGCACAGATTTCACCAATACTTTTGGTTAATATATTAATTTGGCATCTGGTTTTTTATATCAGACCAGCTATTCCTCCACCTATTGTTATTACATTTGTGAAGAGTATTGATGGCTTATTTGCTACCTCTCATTATCAGTAAAAAAGAGGATGTTTCATACCTAAATCATGAACTTGTGAGACAAATCACACTGGCCAAGTTCCCATCTCCAGGACTTGGCTGCTCCTTTGTTCTCAGCAACTCCTGCTTGGCACGAAGGGAGTGGGAAGAAAATTCAGAAGTCTTGAATTTCTGCTCTTCCCATCCCATCCCAAAACCACCTAGAACTTTGTGAAACGGGCTCTGGAAAATTTATAGGTGGTTTTGGAAGCGAGAGCGTGGAGAAGGGCCTGGAAACGGAGCAGAGCTGTGTGTGTGGAAGGAACACGAGTTGCCGTGATTCATGCGAGCGAGCACACCAACCCCATGCTCTCAAAATGCATCAGCAAAGCCCTCAAAGTATTTCAAAGCGAAGCCTCCAGAAAATAATGAGCTCCTGACAAAGTGTAACTTGGCAGAGAAACTTTCCAAAGACAAGTTTAGAAAACTGTAGATCTTTTCCAGCCCCGCGTCTTTGCTGCGAGCGGGGAAAAGCCAAGAGCCCGAGCAAATGCTTTTGCTATTAGCAAAGGTTTTATTAAAAGGTACAGGACGTACTTGAGAGGCAGCAGTGGTTTCTGATGGAGGTTATGCACAGGAGCTGCTTTTGCTGTGAAAGGGTTTTTTTTTTTTTAATATTGGAAAAGGCACTAATTGAGGTTTCTGTGTCTGTGGCAGCTCTGCCATGGCCTGCATTCAATTCTCTGTTCAGCAGTTCTGGGATGGGTAAAAGTCACTCCCCAGACTTCCAGCCATCAGAGAGGGATGGGTAAAAGTCACTCCTGTGCTGGAAATGCAAACAAGGGGATCAGGCAGAAACCAAGTGTTTCTGCAACCCTGGTTTTGAAAATACTCAGCTCGTAACTTCATATGAAGGAAAAGGAAGTTGCAGACCACTCTCCTTTTATAAATGTGGCCTTGATGTGCTTCTGGCTTATTTACCCAGCTATAAAATTAGTAGTATACACATTTCATAGAACAATGTAGGATTAATTAATTCTTTATATTTGTAAATCAGTCTTAGAGTGGAAAACACTTTCAGCAGAAGTGCCAAGAATTGCTGCTCTGAACTCAAACCCACACGCAAAGGTATGAGAAAGATATTCCCTTTTCAGTATCTGCACTTGGAATATGTGTCTGCCCATGGTGATTAAAACCCAGGCAGAAGGCAGGTGTGACCCATCCACTCTGCTTTGCACGAGTCCCTTGGATGTGACCCATTTCCACAGCTCTGCTTCTGTTTTTAGAACAGCACCAGTTATTCTGAATCCATTGTTGCCTTTGCTGCTCCCATCTCTGTTTGCCCTGCTGTTTCTAACCCACAGATTTTGTCCAGGCTGTATCTGCCGTGGGCTTTTTCTTCCCCCTCTGACAGGTACAGCAAGGACAGAGGTTTCTTTCCAGATGTGAGAAAAAAGTATTTAGCAGGTGGCTTTTTTCCCCCTCTCTCTTGAGTTTGTCGTAAATTGCTCCACTTGGCTGATGGCTGTGCCCCCTGCCAGGAGCCTGAATGCAGCTCCAGAGCACCCCACTGCCCTGCTTCTTTTGTGTCTCTTTTCTGAGCTCCCGTTTCCAGAATTGATGCTCAAGTGTCGGGACACTTAACGAAAAAACCAACCAAGCTGCAAGGGCAGACTGAATTCCCTCTTAACTTGTGCCTCATCCCAGTCCCTGTGAGTTAGACCAGCTGGGTTTGGTGTGAGTTCTCCCGTGGTTACCTCTTGTAATGCTGCTTCTCTTTTTTTTTTTTTTTTTTTTTTTTTTTTTACTTTTTATGCAACACATTTGAGTGATCTGCTCTATAAAATAACCAGGCTGTTTCTTGTGGCTGCTGTAAAATTCCTTCTGTGGTCAGAGTTGGATGAAGGATTCTCCTGCACTTCCCATGCACAGGGGTGAATCACTTGGGTTGTGTAACAGCAGCAAACATTGGCACACCAAGGTGCAGGAGGATCGTGCACATGTGTGGGAATGATCCCTCAGATCCCATAAAATTTCCAGAGATGAAAGGACCTCCAGTTGATGTAAGAGAATGAGCTGGACACGTTCATTTTGGGTCAGTTGCAGATTTTTCTCAAATTCTCTGGTGTCTTTCCCTGTGGGTTTTGGTAACCTTACAATTTATTTCCATGGATTCATCTTCTCATTCTGGTAATTGGCCTGGCACAACCTCTTGGCTTCAGAGTAAGGCTGCAGTTTTCTATTATTACCCCAAAATTTCAGGCAGTCCTGTGGCTCTGTGCGTTTGTGCTGCACATCTGGTCAGACTTTCTTCTACAGAGAAAAAGATTTCAGAGAAAGAAAAAGAAAAAAAAAAAGAGAAAAAGAAAAATTTCAAACAACGAAAGAATGGCTTGGTTTGAAATGGACTTTAAAACTCATCTCATCCCACCCCTGCCATGGCAGGGACACCTCCCACTGTCCCAGGCTGCTCCCAGCCCTGCCCAGCCTGGCCTTGGGCACTGCCAGGGATCCAGGGGCAGCCACAGCTGCTCTGGGCACCCTGTGCCAGGGCCTGCCCACCCTCACAGGGAACAATTCCCAATTCCCAATATCCCATCTAAACCTTCTCTCTCTCTCAGTTTGAAGCCATTCCCTCTTGTCCTGGCACTCCAAGCCCTTGAAAATTGACTCTCTCCATCTTTCCTGGAGCCCCTCCAGGCCCTGCCAGGCCACCCTGAGGTCCCCCCAAAGCTTCTCCTCTCCAGGTGCACAATCCCAGCTGTCCCAGCCTCTCCTCCCAGCAGAGCTGCTCCATCCCCTGATCCCCCTGGTGCCTCCTCTGGATCTCTGAAGCAGCTCCAGCTCCTCCCTGTGCTGGGCCAGGGCTGGGGCAGCTCTGCTGATTTCCCTTTCTCTCCCACATTGCAGGGATAACTCTCCAGCTCTTTGCTTTCTAATGATGTATTTTCTGACAATTTTACAGCACTCCTCAGGAAGATGTTTAATTATGGAAATGAGGATTTAACAGCACCTTTCCTGTGAGGTCCTTGGAATACTCAATTCACAGGGACACACATTGCCCCTGTGAGGTTTTACCAGAGGTTAAACAGAGGCACAGCAGATGATTTATGAAATCATTTCAGAGCAGGATGCCTGAATTTCAGGCCTCAGTTCTAACCATGGGACCACACCTTTAACTCCAAGGTTCTGGGCACTTTCTGGGATCTCTGCTGAGAGCTCAAGGTGTTGTGGCAATCCCATGGGTCCATTTCTCTTGTTATGGAAAAGACTTGAGGATGGCAGACCCCCAGTCAGGAAGATTTTATCTCAACCCTTATTGCTGAGATGTAGCTTTTCCAAGCCTGGGGAATCCATTCATTGGGAGACCTGTTCATTCCCACTCTGCAAAGACACCTTAATTCTGTTCCTCACCATTCCACTAAACTCTGATTCCTTGGCCGCCCTATTGATTCACCTCCAACTTTATCACATTTTAGATTTCCCCATCATTCAGCAAACTCCTTGGTAAACCAATCTAGCAATCTGTATTCCAAGATTCCATAAAGGAGATTTTATATTCTCCGGAAAGATCACAGCACCACAAACCAAGGCTCTGTGGTAAAGCACAGGTGAGCTCTGTGCCCCCTTTCCTGTCCATCACCTTCCACAGGACAAATCCAGAAGGAATTTGCTCCTTTCCTTATCCTGCATGAGGACCAGAATGAAAATCACACCCACACATGTGCCACTGTTGGGAATGTTAGCTGAAATATATTCTAAAAAATAAGATTACTCCAAATGAGTATTTGTGTGGTTTTTCCAGCTCAGCATTCAGAGTTTCACCTCCTCACATCCTAAAGGGAACAGATCTAATTTGTAAGAAAAGCCCTTTGCTTTTTATAGATGCAGCTTTTTCATTTCCTGGGCTTTGCACCTCTAAGAATGAGCAACATAAACCCTGAGTGAGACATTACTTCAGCCAACCTACTCCAGGCTGCATTATTCCCTTGTACTCATTCAGCAGCATCTTTTTTGCATGGTTTTATCCTTTTTTATGCTTCCAACAAAACCAGGATTTTTAAAAACATAGTACACGGAGACATTTTTAGCTGCAGTGCCAAGGGGTCAAATCCACCAGCTGGTCTAACATGTTGTGAAGGCAAAAGGGAAGAGGAGCTGTCTAAGACACCAGAGCAGCACCATCAAATCCCAAACCTGAGAAATCTCAGTGTCTGTCTCCTCTGCTGCCCCTCCCTCCCTCCCCAGCTCTGCTCTCTTCTCTTTCCCCACTTTCCCAAGCTGTTTGTTTTACATCCCCAGCCAAGCTGACTCCCAGCCAAACATCCTGGGGGCAGGAGAATGTTATTTATCCCTAGTTACAACCCTTTGGTGGATAACAAGCAGAATTAGTCTGGGGAAAAGGAGAATCCCTGTGCTTGGAGATGGTAACAAGCTGAAGGTAATTGGGCAGAGCAGGCAGCAATAAGGAGCCCTCTGGCTCCTGGACCAGTATATTTGAAGTATTTTGCTGCCTGAAAATTCAGTTTGGTGTTTGAAGATGCACTGACATGTTTTACTCCCCGATGGGCACAACTCTGAGCTTTTAGAGGTGGGAGTGAACATGAAATTAATTCTCTTTTTTCTGTCCTGGGGTGCAGGAAAGCACGAGCACTGTGGGTTCACTTTGATAAATTTTCACTTAGTAATTGAAGGCCGGGTTGCTCCAGCTTTTATTAGAAAAAGGAGCAGGAATCCTTTGAAGAAATGATTGAGGTTGGTATCCTTTCCAACAGGCCATTTGGTTCAAAGCAAGCCATTACTGGTTTCAAACATTTACAAAAAAAGATTTGTCAGGGAATTTTTTTTCTCAAGAATGGGAACTCCTGAAATGCTGCTGACTCCCCCTTAGCTGCCTTCTTGCTGAGTCTTCAGAATCAAATGAAAAATGGCACCTTTCAATGACCAAATATGTGTTGTGAAAAACTTTCAAGCAGTGCTACCTGTTAATTTATCATCACTTGGCTCCAGTTCTTTTATAGAGGCAACTTTTACTTTTTTTTTTTTTTTTCTGGACATCCAATGGACAGGTCAATGGAGGGAAATACTGAATGAAATTATACAAAATGAGAGGAACAAAGAGAAATATTTCTCTAAAATAGGGAACCACTTCTTCTAATATGGGGAACCACTGATGCCACAAATAACTGATTTGAAATACTGTCATTCTAATAAGCACAGTAGATATAATTTATTAATATTTAAATATCCTTGAGTGCTTACCAGTGCAAACCAGACGAGTTTTTCTTCAAGTTAAATAAAAATTGGAGTCCAGTTTCAGTTTACCTCCTCCAAAATGGATCAAAAGCCCAGTTTGGTGAAGGGTTCACTGCTGCAGAAGGTGGGTGCTGGGTCACTCCACAGGGAGAGGTGTGGGATGGTTTCTGCTCTTTGGGTGCTGCATTGTGACCCTCCCAGGTGGCATTTGCCTCATGGATGGGTGCAACTGGTGTCTGCCACAGGGCTGGCTCTGTAGAAATCTTGAGAATAGATGAAGATCTTTGTTCTGTCATCTCAGAACAAGGAATCAGTGCCTTATCCCACTTTCCCATCTTATTCCTCTCTGCTTTTCCTGTCAGGCAAAAAAAAAAAATTAAAAAACCAACCAAATTCAATTTATTTATTCACTTCTCAATTCTGCCTGAGCCTGTTTTTTAAAGACCCTTCTTTTGTGAGTTTAATCAGATGCTTGATAAGAGCAAAAGCATTGCTAACTAACACGGGCTACAAAGCAGCCCCTTCAGGGAACACATGACCTCATCCCCAGGATTACTCCAGCACAGCAATTCAGCCTCCAGCACACCCAAAATAAACCTTTGCAAGGAAATGCTTCATCCACCTCCCCTTGGCCAGGCATATGCTTTGCCAATGTCCTCCTCAGTGGCTGGGACGAAACCCGTATGGAAATTCAGGTTCTGTGCTCCCCAGCAGCCTGCCCTGCTGGCTGGAGCTGCCTTTGGGCTGCTGCCCTGCAGGAGCAGCCAGCCCTGGCACAGGGATGCACTCATGGAGCTGGATTTCCCTCCCAGCTCCCTTTGTGTGCTGGGGTTTTGTTGGATGCTCGGAGCCCTGGCAGCCGGGGGCGGCTCTGTGGGGTCACACACAGCGCTCCCCAAACTCCCCCTCTGCCAAGAGGTGGCACAAATCCCTCCCTGACGGATTGGAAGTGACACCATTGTGGCGTCTTGGAGCTCTCAAGGCCTTTAGCACCCAATATTGGACGGCACCAATATGCCAAGGGTATCAAGGATACCATCCCTGCTGGTGGATTTCCAGCAGCTTTGGGATCTCAGTCTGGGCTCAAGACTGAGCTCCTGTTGCCCCTGTGATGAAGAGGAGGATGTGGGGAGCAGCTCCCCACCCCAGCACACTTCTGCTGGACAAGGTCTCCAAGGAAATGCAGGAAGGACTCCTGCACTTCCTGAAGTAAAATAAACTAAAAGACAATATCCTCTTTATGCCTTGGGAAGGCTGAGCTAGAACAGAGACTTGACAGAGCTAAAGAATAAAGCAGGGATTTATTAAAATGCCTCAATGTGTAGCCATGATATTTTCTGAAAAATCCTTTCCTTAGGATTTTTCCTCCTGAGAAGCTAAGAGGCCTCAGGACCAAATTGTAAACAATGATTATCTGCTGCTGTGGAATGCAACAGGTGCATCTGTGATTGCTCTCATGTGGTTGTTTCTAATTAATGGCCAATCACAGCCCAGCTGTCCAGACTGTCTCAGTCAGTCACAAGCATTTGTTATCATTCCTTTTCTATTCCTTGCTAGCCTTGTGATGAAATCCTTTCTTCTATTCTTTTAGTATAGTTTTAATATAATAGATATAATAAAATAATAAATCAAGCCTTCTGAAACATGGAGTCAACATTCTCGTCTCTTCCCTCATTCCAAGACCCCTGTGAACACGGTCACATCAATGGATCCACCTTGGGCAGCACAAGAGCCCAGCCAGGGCTGCACCCAAGGTGAACCAAAATAGCCCCAAAATGCACGGCCGGGCACGGGGTCTCTCCCTGTGATCAGTTCTGCTCCATTTGCACCTTGCAGTTCATTGTCCCATTCCAGCTTTAGCCCAGGCAGTCCCACCCTGCTTGTTTTTCTCTCTCCAGCCCACGCTGTTTGTGCTCTTGGGCTGAGATTTGGATCATTTGTCCTTGGTGCCCAGCTGGAGCAGGAATTGTTTTGTCTCCCTGCTCTGTGCACAGAGCTCACCATCCCCTGATGTGAAGCTCAGACCCACACACTAAAGCAGCACAGAATGTGAAAAATAGAAAAGCTGAAACCTGAGGCATGACTGTCAAGTCCCAAGCTGGAGACCTGCTTTAAGCCCCATTATCCCTAGTCAGGAACTCATAACCATGCTGGAAGGCAGCACATCTGTGGCTCACACTGAGATGTATCATTTATTTGTTTCTAATTATGCACATTTAGCAGCAAATTACATGAAAGATTAAACACCACATTACGAGTGCGGTCTGATTAATTCTGCACCATGCTTTTAAGTCACTCAGCAATTACCTTCACTCGTTTTTAACACAGATAATTTTATTAAATCTGGTGGTACCAAAAATGAGTTAAGAGCTTTGGATTCCTGTTTTTAGTGTGGTCTCTTCCCAAGGCTGGCTGCCTATATATAATTATTACATAATGCCACTTTGGATGCTTCTCATTTAAACAACAGCTGAAATAGCTGCAAGGCTCTGACACGAGCCAAGGCAAGCTGGATATCATAGGGTTCAGCAGATGCCACTTCCTTGGCTCTGCTCCTGTAAATGTTAATTCTTCATCGTGCTTGGGATACCTGTTGGAGAGAGATGTTGCAAAGCCTCATGGATTGAGTTTATTTTACAAATAATTGGCCTGAAGAGTAAGTACTGCCCTAAACACCACAGTGATGGTGTCAGAGCAGCTCTGCTCCTGCCAGGCTGTGCCATTTCCAAAGGTCTCCTTTGTCCTTTTCACCATCAATCTTGTGCCCATCTGTGACCTATTTATGTCGGAATTCAGAACATCCCTCTGGCTGTTCTGGATTGCCAGAATCCCTGCCAGGGGGCTCAGAGACCTTGGCACAAAGCCCAAGACACCTGTGACTTTGATTATGACCCATGGAAAAAATTGCCAACCTTATATGAGGATCTGCAAGGCACGAAAGTCTAAGTAGAATAATAATTTGTTTGTCACAGGGTGAAAAATGGATTTTTTGGGGTTTTTAGAATGGGGGTTCAGGGGACAAGATGGAGGAATCTGGGCATGTCCAGCCTTTCTCCTTCTTCTTCTTGGCCTCCACCTTCTGCTGTGATGTTGGCACTTTGAGATTGGTTTAGAGTAGAAGCTCACTGTCTAACATAGGTGATAGGTATTGGGAAGTTATGGTAAATATTGTACACGTAGTTTTTAGTATAAAAAGCTAACACTTCCTCTGGGGACAGGCAGAGTGCCTCTGTCTGACCTGCTGAGCAGACCTTAGCAGGCCAGAGAAAGAATTTTATTGATAAGAAACAATGAACAACCTTGAGAATGAGAATTAAAGAGTTCTGAGTCCATCTTCGACAGCCGGGCTGGGAAAAGAGACTTTCTAACACATCTCGGGGTCATCCTGACCAGCAGAAGCCCCAAGATATTTAGAGGGTGGCTGTGATAAACTTCATAAACCTGTAGGCACTTTTCTCCTCTTATTTAACATCCTTGGGGCTACCTCTAATCCAGGTGATATATTAAAAGAATTAAGAATTCTAGCATGAAGAGCATGATAGAGTTTGTGCAGAAAAATTGAGAGCAGAGGAAGTCTTTTCATAGGGGTAGACTGAAGAATCTTTCCAGAGCAGTTGGAAATATAGAATTTGGAAGTTTGGTTGTTTGTACTTTGTTTAGACTTATTAGAAATCAGGGTGAGAAGTGACTGGGCTAAAATGGCAGAGCTGAGGGATGGTCTCAGCTCTCCCATGTCCCAGCTCGGTGCCATTCCCACATTCCTGGCTCTCCTCTGAGCTCTTGTGCCTTGCTCCTGATGGAATAGAAATAGCAATGGTATGTTCAGGCAGCATTTCTTTGCTCTTCTCATCATCAGCCAGGTAATTCCTAAGAAACATAAATCAGCAAAGCCTGTAGGACCCAGAAACTGGAAGGCACCTCTTGATTGCTGGGTTCCATATCCTGTTAATTGCATCCCATAATCTGTTTTTCACTTCTCTTTAATTATTGCATGTTTTCAGCCGTCATTTTCTCCCAGCTGTATCTCTAATTTTCATTTAATTCATGAGATTTGCCCAAAATACTCAATATTTCATTGATCAAAAGTGTCATTGATACTGGAATAAGACCACCTCCAATCCCTGAATTTTTACTCTGCTTTGAAAAACAGCCAAACTCATTGTTTAGTTTGGAAAATTCTGTTCTCTCTCTGAGATCCTGACCAAGGATAGACCTGGAGAGATTTTCCATGGCTAAGAGGACAAAACTTCTGAAACAAAAGTTGTTTATAATGGAATAATCATGGTAATTTACCTCAAAATGGTCACTGTACAACAGAAGGTTTAGTCTCTCATGGGTCTCCTTTTATGCTTATCATTCAGAATTTACCAGAGCTCTTTCACATTTTATGGGTGTTGGCTTCATTGGATTATTTCTCCTTCCTCTTTGTGGCACTGTCATGTTGATGGCTTTGAAATATGAGCCTTTGCTAAATTCTAAATTGCACACAAAGCAATTAATTAAAATTCCTTCCAAAACAGCCCTGGCAAAGCCCTGGCAGTGCTGCTTTCCAGCCAAGGTGGAATGGGTGGAGGCTAAAATGCATCCAAGTTGTTTATTTCACGATGGTGTGCAGTAGGATCTGTGAAACAGAGACCCTACAGCTTCCCCAAAACTGGAACATCATCTAAGAGCTGTATCCAAAGGTGAAAACTGAGCTGGGGTGAAGAGTTCAGGCTTAGCTCAGTGATATCTAATGCAGGATCTCAGGGGCAGCGCAGGGCAAAAAGTACCCATGTGTCACAGACATCTTTTATGAAAAATCTTTTCTTTAAGATTTTTCCTCTTGAGAAGCTGAGAAGCCTCAAGAACAAAATGTAAACTATGACTGTCTGCTGCTGTGGAATGCAACAAGTAGATCTTCGATTAAGCCATGTTGGTTGTTTCTAGTTAATGGCCAATCACAGCCCAGCTGGCTCAGACAAAGAGCCCGAGCCACAAACCTTTACTATCATTCCTTTCTGTTCTTAGCTAGCCTTCTGATAAAACCTTTCTTCTATTCTTTTAGTATAGTTTTAATGTAATATATATCATAAAATAATAAATCAAGCCTTCTGAAACATGGAGTCAGATCCTCGTCTCTTCCCTCATCCAAGAACCCCTGTGAACATGGTCACACCCATGAATTGTTTTAATTGTTTAAATGCAGTTCTTTGAAAGAGTCTGAGGTATAAATGTGATCACAGGACCTCTCATAGGGTTTAAGATAATCTAAAATTCCTGTTGTTTTCATGACCAATTTCAGTGGCATGGGCAAAGCCCTTGAAATGGATTATGGATGCATTGAAAACTGTCATGTGTGACAGCTCAGGAGTGAATCCTAAATTAACTGTGCAGAGCAGCTACCATCTCTGCACTCAGAATGTTCTGGGTTTTGTCTGTCCTCAGTCCCAGAGCTGCACTGCCCTGAAATGTGCAGTGCCAGCACCAGATGGGACACAGGTGGCATCCAGAGCCCTGAGCTGTGGCTGCTCACCCACATCAAACACAAACTGCTGGTTTGTCCTGGAATGAGAAGGATTCAAGTCACAAAGGCAGGCACATCCAGAGGAAAATGTGCTTTTATAAGCCATAAATGCCTTCTGGGAGGTGTTTGAACCACTCTGGTGGGACTCAGCAAAGCTGCATCAGCTTCCTCTGGCCTGCAGTGGGTAAAATACCTCAGCAAAAAGAGCAGAGGCTCCTGGGGAGCTTGGGATTCTCAGTGCCAGCCTCTCCATGTCCCATTTTTCTGTATTTAAAAAGTGGAGGAGTGTGCTTTGTTTATCCATTATAATTCCAAAAGCTTTCAAAGAGGCTCTCTGCCTTCCTCCAGCACATGTGGATGTCATGAGGCTCCTATTGTGAGGCTGTGGACATCACTGAGTCCCTTCTGTGACAGAAAAAGTGGATTTGTGTCACTTGTGTCCCTACACTTCAACTCCTCTCATTGAACAACTTTTAAATCTTCCTTCCAGTTGTTTCCTCTCTGCCCCTTTTTCCATGGAGTTTTTCCAGAGGATGTTTTCTTGATTTTTCCCTCTTTTTCACTCTCATTGCACTCCCACAACCATTTTGGTTAATGATTATCTCCCTTTGTCATTTCCTGGAAAAGCTTTAGTCTGAAAATATGGTGAAATAGGTGGGGTGGCAAAGGCTTTTTATTCAGGGCTTTCACATTTTGCTGCTTATTAAAGGGAGGTCACCAAGCCTGGATCTATAACTTCGTGTGGGTTTCCCAGATGTGGGACTTCTTATCCAGAAAACTGTAGAGCATTTGCAGGGTGCTTATTCTTTGTGACCTGACCATGGAGGTAGAAGTGAAGCTGTTTGATTATAAATTCAAGGTAAGTTATCAACCTGGAACCTGGATGGATTCCTGCTTATCACTCTGCACTTTATCTGTTAGAGAAAAAGGCAATCAGCTTCCTCCTGGCCCCTTTGAAAGTTATGACCCTCTTTTCACCTCTCGTGCAGCTGATTTAAGACTTTGAAGAAAATTCCTGAATTATGAAAATTTCCCTTTGGAGCTTCACACCCTCAGGGCCTGCTCATATCTGTGGGGTCTAATTGGGGTTGAAACAATTGCCACACTTCCCTGCACACATATTCTCTGGGAGCCTCGGGGAACACAGTGGATTTTCTGAATTACTCTAAATTCAGCTGCCTTAAAATTCCTCTCCTTAGAATGTAAATGTGTAAATAAAGAAGAGGTAGAAATGTGTAAATAAAGAAGAGGTAGGTGGGGAAAAAAGAATTTCTCTTTGATCATTTCAGCTGAAAAGATTCAGGCCTGATGCCTTAGGACTGTTATGAATTTCTGCTCTCCACTGTGATTTAATGGAGTTTGACCTGCACTGAGTATCCCTGCTGATTCCTCCACCCTGTTGGAATTGGGAATGGAAAGAAAATTGTTTTCTGCCGTTATGAGTGTGTGGAACCAGCAGAGAAAGATGATGAAGTCAGAGCCGTTCATGTTTTGGCCTGACATGTCAAAACTTCCAGGTCTCCCCAGCCCCTTGCTTTGAGAACATTTCAATTTACTTCAGATTTAATCTAGTTTTTCTGGAGAAGATCCCCAGAGCCTCAGGAGTCACAGGCTCTTGGTAAAACCAGCCCAGCACTCTGGTTTTGAGGGGTTGCACCTTTTGAGGCCTTGCCTTGTGAAAATGCCCTCTGGTCTCAATTTATGAGTCCTGTGGAACAGCACTGCTGGCATTCCTTGCACAAAATGCCCCAATTGCCCATGCAGGCAGACAGGGGCTGGTATCAATATCCCCAGAAGATGATAACTCTTTTCTGTCTTGGTGGCAGTAGATGAGGAGGGGGCAGTGATAACTCCACACGTGCCCTGCTGGGCACTCCAGGCTGCAGGGAGCACACAGCTCACACCTTGGAGGAAACCCTGGAAACTTGAATTTCCTGCAGTTAACAGATCACAGAGAGCTGTTTTGGGGTTAGCAATTTACAAACCTCAAAATGCTCCTTGCTGTGTTCCCTGGAGAGGGCTTTGGCTCTTCTCCAGCTGAGCCTTCCTCCCTGTCACAACCCAGCCTGCTGCTATTTTACCCAGATTTTAACAAGATGTGCTTGAATCCAGTATGGTGCTGACAATATTTGATCCCCTCCTGCTGAAATGTAGGAAGTATCTGCTTAGACAAGAATTATTTCCTTTCTTTTCCCCCCCTCTCTTTTTTCCCTGCCATTTTCATGTCTAATTTCCAAGTCATGACATGTAGAAGGTGTCTGAGCAAATCTAATCAGCCTTCTGCCTTCGTTAGGAAGGACAGCTGAGATGGAGTTTTTAACACCTCCATTCCTTCCTTGCTGCAATCTGTTTTGATTAAAATTGCACGGGGCTCTCATCTGCATATTTATCATTCCACATACCCACAAATCATCTCACAATTCTGCCACTCCTGAACGTTCGGGAGAGACTGGAGTGCTACACCAGGACTTTAAAGTATGCAGACATTAATTTAGTTTCTCACACCTGCTGCTTTCCAGCAAATATGGCTTTGGGGAAGGGAAATATTCATGCATTACCTTTGCTTAGTATTCCCCAGGAGTCAGGATTCCTGGGGGTTTTTTTCAAGATTGATTGAAAATTTCCTATTAAGAAACAAATTTCTAATTAAATGGAAAGGTCCTGGAAAAGTTCTAATGCTGGGAGGGGGCAAGGGGAAGGGGGGATGTCTAAACAAAGAAATAACCCTTTTTAATAACATTTTTTCAGCTTTTTACAGCCAGACTGTGACATGCTTTCAAATCTTCAGATGAAAGGGCTGCAGTGGAAATGAAAATTATTGCTTCCCTTTGTGCTATTGACAGTCCACCTTACCTCCACCACATATTATTAAGTGTATCACCAGGCAGTGATGAAGATTTTAAGGAGAGTTTTCTAGAAATAGCCCTTTTCTGCTCTTTGGTTAAAATCTAACTTCTAAAGTTAATGTTCATGTAAGAAAATTCTTACCTGAATCTCCTTTTGCCTCTCGTACTGCAGAGATGCTACGATTTGCTTCTCAATTCATAATCTCTATTTTTTAACCAGATATTTAAGATGTGTCGGAGGCCACAACACATTTTTTTTATTATTTAAATTGAGGTTCTGCCTCGGGGAGCAGAACTTGCCCAAGGAGGGTGGGAAGGTGTCTGTGACCAGATAGGGAGAAAGCTCTAGATTTTTTGTCCTGCATGACAAGCAGAACATTTTGCATATCACCCACATCATCAAGTCCAGTATTTTTGTAGTCAGGGTGGCAGGAAGATCTGAGGGCACAGCTCATTAGGATAATAGGTGTTCCTTATTAGACAAAATATTTGTAAAACTAGACACACTGTGGGTCATACAAACCTCTCAAAGTACCTGAGAGATGTCAGACATCACCCAGCTCCTCTTACAGACCACAAGGCCAAACTCATGCTGGGAAGGGTCATTTTCTGCCAACCCTTGCTGCAAGACTTTTTAGGTGCCCCTAAATAATCCAGCAGCTAATGTCTACAAAAAAATATCAAGATGATTTCTCCAAGAGGCAGGTTTAAAATACAATCTACAAGAGCTGCTCTGAAGGGAAGAGGAGGGAAAATGAAGGGACAGCAGAGCCTGGCAGTGATTGTGGCTTCATTTCTCTCCTGCTCCTGGGTGGTCGGTTGTGGTCAGAGCTGTTGTTTGGATGTGTCTGAGGAGCTGGAGAGAAGGATGTCCTCTTTGTTCTCCCAGCCAAAACCATGGCTGATGTATAAAGAGCTGGAGGAAGGTGTCTTGTTTTGTAGATGTCAGATGCAGGAGAGGAGCTCAGCTAACCACGCTGGGCCTGTGGCAGATGGGATGGGAAACACCTGATGGGGATGGATTAGCTCAGACATCACACCCGGTGCCAAAGCAAAGGGGTCAGAGAGCAGGCAAGCAATGCTGCTCCTAGACCACCACGATGCTTCTCCAGAAACTTCAAAAGGATGTCAGCCCAGACATGTTATTTCTTCCAGTTTCATCTGTGAGCTGAGAGGTTTGGCTGCCTCTAATGCAGCAAGTGTCCTCTCAGAGTCCTGGGGTTCATGTGGCTTTCACCAGTAGTGAAGGTGACAGTGACAGTGGCTCTTGCCAGAGCAGGTTTGTCATTTTCCAGGCATATTAAAGAAATTACAGTTTGTGCCATGATTAAGTGATTTGTCAGCAGAAAAAAAGTGCAACTTCCTTGGTTTGGGCAAGGCCCATATTCCTGTGGGTTGGGATTTCCAGAAGCCATAAGGAAATGGATGCTCAACTTTCACTAAAATTCAGCGAGAATGAGATGCAGAGCTGCCTCCAGTTTGTTCCATTTTCCATTAGTGATCCATCTGTCAAGCAGCCTGTCCCTTTAGTGACTACTTGAGGGTCAGGCATCAGTTTTAGCTGTATGATCTTGTCCTGGGGCAAAAAGTGCATTGCAGCACATAGAATTGCATGAGAAGCACTTTGCAAAGCCAAAGCAAAGGGAGTGCTAGAGACTAAAATCCCACTTTAAATACAGTCCTGAGCACATTTTATGAACTGGCAACCCAGTTTAGGGATTGAGTCAGAAATGAGACCTGGACCATGTCTGTCTCTGTTATTCTTTATTAATAATTTTGTGATCTCTTTTGGTGGAGGCAGGGCTTGCAGAAATATTTGAGCAAATGGGGTAAGTGTTAGAAATGCCTTAAAGCTGAATGGTTTTCCATAAGGAAAAAACCTTCCCTGCTGCTTGTTTACTTCTGATTTATTCCCCAGTAAAAAGGGGTGAAGTTTGCCCATTCCCTACTAAACCCACTAAACTCCAGTGAAGTGTCTGATGTGTTATTGTCATTCCCTCACAAAAGCAGCTGGCATAGCATGGGAAAAACAATCCCATCACTTTGGGGGAATCAGAAGGGTGGAAGAGGCTGGTCTCTCATCTGACAAATAAATTAGCATCAAAACCATGATGTTTAGAGAATAAATTGCTGTTTCCTCCATTACTGGCATTTCATAGCTTGCAACCACTGAAAGCACAGTCACTGATCTAACCATTAAACCAAGCTCTTCTGGGAGAGGGAAGGAAAACAAATGCTGAGATGACATTTATTAGGTGTGCTTGTTCAGGCAGTCCATTACTGCTCTGGCTCCTCACTCTACGTGCTGAGGGGCTGATCCTGCATGGCAGTCAATGGATGTCTTTGCACTCCCCTGGCTCACTCCACTGAAAAGGAACAGGCACAGACTGAGGATGAAGAGGAAACAGGGGAGCTAATTGAAAGGAATGAGTTTCAGGAGGAGCTGTAGAGCCCAGCCAGTGCTTGCAACTGTACACGAGTTATTGCGCTATAGCTAAGGAAAGATCAGGCAGTGGGAAATGCTGCCTAATGGAAAGGGATATTGGCTGCTAAAAAGGCATTTTTACACATGTAGTTTTATTGCTGTCTCTCTTGTTGGAGTCTGCTTCTCTTGTGTCTCACTACTTTTATACTATAAAATCCTTGTGGTACAAGCATTGACACCAGAACCTTCCACCTGTAGAGAGTTCCACTTATCTTCATGTTCTTGATAAATCATCACATAGTGGAACTTACTATGGAGCTACAAGCCCTGGCGTTCAGATGCCACAGCAATCTTGGAGTTAAAACCTCTAGAAAAGGGATGGAATGATCTTGGTGGTGTTGATGCACTTTTGACAATGTCTCAAGTTTCTTACATGGTCCAAACTTGAGCAGCCTTCCGGCAGTGGAGAGATGAACGAAATACAGAATTTAACATTGGTTAAATCATAACAGAACACATATTTATTTTATCTACTTCTGTTTTCAGTTGAGCTGAGACTCAGCAGGCATCTTTGCCCCAGTCTTCTGCTTGAAGCAGTTAAATCTTGTACAACACACTGTATTTGCTCTAACTTGGAAATAACAGCAGCTTTCTTCATGTCTGGTGGGATTTCCTCCAGAATCACACTGAGATCCTGGAAAACGACTGTTATTATACATCAGAGCAAGCTCAGGAGCTTGGGTGAAGAGTGATGGTCCTGTGATAGAAATTCAACATTCTGGTGTAAAATAAAAAACCTAAAATAGTTGAAGTACTAAAACACTGGAACGTACTTGCAGGTGTTTAATAGACAAAAAATAACAAGTGGAAGCAAAACACAAAAGAAAGGTAAAGAACAAAAGGAATAAGCATTTAAATCATTATTACTGTACTCTGCATTATCAATTTGAATTAGATCTGGAGTTTAGCTGTGTAAAACCTAAATGTGTTGTAGAGCCAAATGTGTTGTTCTCTGCAGATGCAGCACACAAGCAGTGTCACACCTTTGCTGGGTGGTGTGCCGCTGTTAATCCCTTACACTGCTCCTTCTTCTTCTAGGGAAAAAAAACACCAGGAAAGAAAAGGATCTCCAGCTTGGTTTGTGCTGTTAATCCCTTACACTGTTTTCTTCTTTTAGGGAACAAACACACCAGGAAAGAAAAGGATCTCCAGCTTGGTTTGCGCTGGCTCTCCAATTTCTGCTGCAGATTACAAAGGCCAAGCAGAACTAAAATTCTCTCAGCCTCAAAAGGAAACCGGGCACCACAATGGGACTCCCCAGCCGGGTCTTGGCCTGTGCCATCCTCGCTTTGCTGTCCCAGCACGTCACTGGTGGACTCATCAAGAGAATTATCCGGCAGAAGAGGGAGACTGGGCTGAACGTGACCTTGCCAGAGGATAACCAGCCTGTGGTTTTCAACCATGTCTACAACATTAAGCTGCCCGTTGGCTCCCTCTGCTCCGTGGACCTGGACTCGGCAAGCGGCGACGCCGACCTGAAGGCAGAAATTGAGCCCGTCAAGAACTACGAGGAGCACACGGTGAACGAGGGCAACCAGATTGTCTTCACACACAGGATTAACATTCCCCGGCGGGCCTGTGGCTGTGCAGCTGCCCCAGACATTAAGGATCTGCTGAGCAGACTGGAGGAGCTGGAGGGGCTGGTCTCCTCCCTGCGGGAGCAGTGTGCCAGCGGGGCTGGATGCTGTCCCAATTCCCAGGCAGCAGAAGGTAAGGCAGGCTGGGGAGCTGCTCCTAGGGGAAATTCTTGTGCTGGCTGTAGATGTTGTTTAGAGTGATACTCCAATCTCTTTCAAGAATAAGCACAAGTCAACCCGTTAAATTTGAAACGTAATCAAAACTGGGAATGTGTTTGGCCAGTGTGCAAGGTACATTCATTCACAGTTCCACGGCTTTATGGATCTGTGGGTCAGGAGGTGGCCTGGGACCCTTTGTAGATGTGGCACTGAGCATGGACAGCACTTGGACATGGTAAATCCGCGTCAGAGTTAAGATTAAAACTCACAGTCCAAGCTCTTGGCTCCACTTTTTGTCGCCTTGAGGAAGCTGCCAATGTAACCATTTTTGCTTCCAAGTTTTCTTTAGTAGAGACCAATAAAAATACAGCAGGACATAAGGCAATAGAAAAGCACAAATAGTTACAGAAGAGGGAAAAATGTGTCTGTCTGGTTGATTTTTAAATTGAGGGAAGGAGTTGGTCATATAAGAGAAGAAATACATATCTTCTTCAGAATTAAGAAGCTTTGAGCTCAGAGCAGCCTCCTGGTTGCTGATACAGCTGATGACACAATATGCTGCCTGACTTTTCTGTTCTGGGGTGAATGGATGAATGATGTTCTATTTTGCATGCCCTAATGAAGCAGTCAGGAAAGCTTCTCAGTCAGTGGGAGAGGATTTTGAGAAGGGAGGAGGAATCCAGAATGCTCAATTACCAAGTCGCTGGCAGGGGATCTTCCCTGGCATTAGAGCAAATTAAAGCTTTCCTGGTTAAGTAAATCTAGGTGGAGAAAGAGAGATTCTCATTTAAAAACTTTAAAAACTGATATCCTGTAGGGAACTAGAAAATCAGAGCCTTTTGGGTCATAAGTGCCACGCTGGCCTACGGCATTCTAGTGCCATGGGGATTAATGAACTTTGGGCTCGTTGGTACAGGTCGCCTGGACACCACACCCTACTGCAGCGGGCACGGCAACTACAGCATCGACATCTGCGGCTGCGTCTGCGAGCCCGGCTGGAAGGGCCCCAACTGCAGCCAGCCCTCGTGTCCCAACGACTGCAATGACCAGGGCAAGTGCGTGGACGGGCTGTGCGTGTGCTTCGAGGGCTACACGGGCCCAGACTGCAGCCAGGAGCTCTGCCCCCAGGGCTGCGGCGCCCACGGGCGCTGCGTGGGCGGGCAGTGCCTGTGCCACGAGGGTTTTGTGGGCGATGACTGCAGCGTGCCCCTGTGCCCCCACAACTGCCACGGCCGCGGGCGCTGTGTGGACAGCGAGTGTGTGTGTGATGAGGGATACACTGGTGAGGACTGCAGCGAGCTCATCTGCCCCAACGACTGCTTCGACCGCGGGCGCTGCGTGAACGGCACCTGCTTCTGCGAGGAGGGCTTCACCGGCGAGGACTGCGGCGAGCTCACCTGCCCCAATGACTGCCACAGCAACGGGCGCTGCGAGAACGGGCTGTGCGTGTGCCACGAGGGCTTTGTGGGTGACGACTGCAGCGAGAGGAGGTGCCCCAACGACTGCCACAACCGCGGGCGCTGCGTGGGCGGGCGCTGCGTGTGCCACGAGGGGTACCTGGGCGAGGACTGCGCGGAGCTGCGGTGCCCCAACGACTGCCACAACCGCGGGCGCTGCGTGGGCGGGCGCTGCGTGTGCCACGAGGGGTTCATCGGGGAGGACTGCGGGGAGCTGCGGTGCCCCAACGACTGCCACAACCGTGGGCGCTGTGAGAACGGGCAGTGCGTGTGCCATGAGGGCTTCACCGGGGATGACTGCAGCCAGCTGCGGTGTCCCAACGACTGCCACAGCCGTGGGCTGTGCGTCAACGGGCAGTGCGTGTGCGATGAGGGGTACATGGGTGAGGATTGCGGGGAGCTGCGCTGCCCCAATGACTGCCACAACCGCGGGCGCTGCGTGGAGGGGCGCTGTGAGTGTGATAATGGCTTCACGGGGGAAGACTGTGGTGAGCTCTCCTGCCCCAACGACTGCCACGGGCGTGGGCGCTGCATCAACGGGCGCTGCGTGTGCGATGAGGGCTTCGTGGGCGAGGACTGCCGGGAGCGCTCCTGCCCCAACGACTGCAACAACGCGGGGCGCTGCGTGGACGGGCGCTGTGTCTGTGAGGATGGCTACATCGGGGATGATTGCTCTGATGGTAGGTGCAGTGTCCCTCTGAACTGCTCCCCTTGGGCCAGCCAACAGCCTTGGATGCTTCATTGAAGTTTTCCATAGAGCTGGGCCTTGTTGCTTTTCCAACATAGTCCAAACAGCAGGATCGGGGATGCGGCAGCACTGGTAGCTCTTGGCATCCTGAAATATCAGGGATAAGTAGTGTAGCGGTTTCTGGTGGCTTTTGGTGGTCACCAATACAACAGGCTGCTGATGGTGTTGCAATGCCTTTGTCACCTCCATTTCTGCTCCCACCACAATGTCATTGGTGCTGTAGACAGCACTAGCTGGGATTTGTCACCATGAGCCTCCAGGTTCTCACAGTACCTCTTGATGCCAGGAAAAAAAGCTGAAGGAAGCTGCTCTAGCTAAGGAGAAAAGGGAAATGCTCCAGAGTCTTCTCCACATGTGTGTATGTATTCATACATATATATATATAAATGCACAATACATATGTATATGGATGTGTGTATATTAGATCTCACAGAAGCTTACAGGAAAATCGTGGGATCAGCTGGAGTGGAAACTTAGCTATAAAGTCACATGCTTGGTTTCCCAGGACCAGTGACTCTATGGAAATTGATAGAAAATTTTGGCAGTGTGATAATGACTAGCTATACACCATAAATGAGGTCGTTTTCTTTAGTAGATCCTGGGGGAGAAATTGTGAGACTAAATTTTGGTAATGAAAGAGTACTTTGGGGTTGGGAGCACTATAAAAGACAATGAATACCCTTTAAAAGAAATTCCCATCATTCATCTCCTCCTCCTGGAAGGTGCCTAAGCCCCACTTTGTGATCTTGCACAGGCAGATCTATTGCAAGTATTTACTCAAATAATGTTTTATTTGACTTTGGAAAATCTGTGCAAATCTCAGGACTTCTAGCTCTACAATCACGTGCTGCTGGCAGTTGAATTAAACATCTGAACCCCTCGGGACCCAGCTATAGCACTCTTGTGCTGCAGTCATGAGAGGAGCAGCTGGAACACAGTCAGCCAGAGGTTGCGTGTAAGTGTGAGAGCAGAAATTGGCTTCTGGAAATGTCTGTAGTCTCCATCAGCTGAGCATTCCTTTCCTCAGCAGCTAATTTGTGGGACATGCCTTCCCCATTCCCTGCGTGTGAGATGAGCCTTAGGAACCACTCCTGGGAAAATGTGAAACTGGGCAAGTCATTATTTCCTGAGCCTTGAGAACTTCTTATAACTTTGGCTGGGCTTTTTTTTTTTTTTTCCCATTCCCAGTGTCTCCTCCAACTGATCTGACTGTGACCAACGTGACAGATAAAACTGTCAATCTGGAGTGGAAGCACGAGAACCTCGTCAACGAGTACCTTGTCACCTACGTCCCCACCAGCAGCGGGGGCTTGGACATGCAGTTCACCGTGCCGGGAAACCACACAGCTGCCACCATCCACGAGCTGGAGCCAGGGGTGGAGTACTTCATCCGTGTCTTTGCAATCCTGAAAAACAAGAAGAGTATTCCGGTCAGCGCCAGGGTAGCCACATGTGAGTTTAATGTTCCCTGTATTCATCCTTTTGTCTATTCCATTTGCATCTCTCTTTTGGGGTGTTGCTTATTTCATATTTTCTGTTTTCACTTTGCATGTGTTGGCTTGCATCCCTTTCTTGGAGGTATTTTTTCTGCATTTTTATTTTCAGTTCAGATGTATTGATTTACATTCCTTTTTGGGATACCATTTCTTTTGTATTCTCTACTTCCAATTCAAATGTTGGCCTGGAAAAAACAGCTTTCTGTATTTCCATTTTCTACTTTTTTCCAACATCAGGGATTGTGTTAGAAGCGAGCTCTTCTGCTCTCAATGTCTCCCAACATGGTGCCTTTGTGAATTAAGAACCTTGGCTTCTTTATAAAAATGCACATTTCTTTATTATAATGTGCATTTTTTACTGTAATGTTCATTTTAAAAACTCTGGTAATTCTTCCTGAGAAAAAAATTAAAAATGTAACAGCATATAAAAGAGCAATATGAAATCACTTAAATTCAAACTATTTTGGCTAAAATAGAGGTTACATTTGTTTTGCATCTTTGCTGTGATTTACTACATCTTACCTTTTATCTGCCTGTCTGTACATCTGTCGTTCATCTTTTTGTTTTGTGCACATCACTGTCATATCTAAACATCCCAATATCAAAAGGTGCTCTTTGATTCTGTCACTGACCTCATTTCTGGAGAGTTGGGACAGGATTCAGCTCTCCTGACTTCCAAAGTTAACACCAGGCTTCTTTCAAGACGGCACAAAAAAGAGAATTTGAGGGTAAAATTCTTCTTATTCTAAGGTGACGTTTAACCAGTTCAGGAAAGCCTCTCCAAAGCCACAAGAACTGGATCTGAGAAGAGTTTAACCACCTCAGCTGCAGGTCCCTACCTGGCAGATATGTCTAGAAATGGAAAGATGTCCCACCCCAGTGCCCTATTTATGGGAATTTGACACTAATGTGAGAATATCCCTTTCTTCTGCCACAGATCTGCCTGCTCCAGAAGGTCTGAGGTTCAAATCTGTTCGGGAAACATCCGTCCAGGTGGAGTGGGACCCTCTGAACTTTTCTTTTGACGGCTGGGAGCTGGTCTTCCGTAATATGGTGAGGAAGCGCTTTCACGTATAGAATGAAAAATCCTGTATTTTTATGTTTTTACTCAATGATTGTCCCATGTGTTCCAGAAAAAGGATGATAATGGTGACATAACCAGCAGCTTGAAAAGGCCAGAGACATCCTACATGCAGCCAGGTTTGGCACCTGGGCAGCAGTACAATGTGTCCATCCATATCGTGAAGAACAACACCAGAGGACCAGGCCTGTCCAAAGTCATCACCACAAGTAAGCACAACCTGTGTTTGGTCTGGGTTTAGTTGGCCACCAACACAACATCTGCTGTTTGGGGGTTTGTAAACAAAGAGAAATTCAAGCTCTGCACTGTGAGTTAATAGCAGGGGAAGGAGATAGTGGAGATGCTAAAGAATACATGAGGAAAAAATAATTCCTCTCCACATAACCTGTTTGAAGCAGAAGGGAAATTTATGTCCAACTTAGCATGCACTTTTATTCCTTTTTCAAGATGTACATCAGCAGGAACTAGAATTCCTTGCTAGAATTTTTTCATCCTGGTGATATTTGCATGAAAAGCATGTGAAGGTGAGGAAGCTCTCAGGGCTCTTGCTTGTCTTTCTTTTGTCATCTTCCGGTTTGAAGGAGTTTTGATGGATTTGCTTCTGATGGATTGATTCCATCTGGAGTCCAAAACTACAGGAACCAAAGGAAGAGCATAAATGAGGATACTAATTTAAACTTTGTTTTGAATCATCAATTAAAAGCATAAGAATATGGGTGCTTTTCATGGCAATATTTATTTTTAAAGCCTCTTTTCCTTTCTCTTTTGCTTGGTACCAGAGCTTGATGCCCCCAGCCAGGTGGAGGCCAGAGACGTCACTGACACCACAGCTCTCATCACATGGTCCAAACCCTTGGCTGAAGTTGAAGGTGTAGAGCTCACTTATGGCCCCAAGGACATTCCAGGGGACAGGACAACCATTGACCTCTCTGAAGATGAGAACCAATACTCCATTGGCAACCTGAGGCCGCACACAGAGTACGAGGTGACTCTGGTGTCTCGTCGAGGGGACATGGAGAGCGACCCTGTGAAGGAAATCTTTGTCACAGGTGAGGGGCTGGGAAGGTGCCACAGGGACCACCCATCCTCCTGTGCTGTTTGTGTCTTGTTGCTGGAGTTGGCAGTTACTGATCAACACAAAATCAGCCCAGTTTTAGAGGTACATGGAAGTAGAGAACAATTTCCTGTGCCTTTTATGCCTTGTTGGCTCACCAAAATATTTAGACCCTCCCACAAGAATCTAAATGTATTTTTAAAATGGGAACTAGGTTATTGTGTCTTTTACTCTAAATCCCTGTTTCAAAACCAAATTCCTCTGAATCATTTGTCTGTCCAATGAGCTAAATATCTTCTGTAGTTCCTGTTACATCTTATTTCTCTTTGCCTAATGAGTTTAGAAGCAGAGAACGGGGTGTTTTTTCTTCTTCAGTTCTGCAAATATTTCCTGCCATTCTTTCATAAATTTACTGTGCTCCTCAGTGATTCTGGGAATGTTTTTGGAAAGTGTGGGTCCTTTAGCAGGTTATCAAGGCTTGATGCATTAAGAGAGCTGTGAATTACATCCCTTTTCATCCTTAAATACAGTTGTTATTTTGGAACAGGATTTGAGGCTACTGTAGGTGAGAAAAATGAAAGCTCATAGAATTTCTCCATAATATTCACCTTTTTTTGAGACTTAGAGTTCCTTCCAGCCATGAATGCAAGATGTTACTGAACAGAAATTCTAGATCTGACCAGTTCTTTGCTCTTCTTTCCTTTTGAAAGCTGAGGTTTTTGTAAAGGAAAACAGTGTTTTCATCCAAGTGTGTTTTTCCACAAACCCATACACATTTTATAGTAAAAGCAAATTATTACAAGTGAAAATATTATTTTTGTCTCAGGAGATAGAAGTTAAATTTCTTGAACTGAAGCTGATGAACTCACTTTTCATGCTAGAAAACCTTTGATTTTTGTAGTTAAGACATCACAGGATCATATGAGAGGAAGCTTTACGGGTCATTTCACCTTCTAAAAAGCACTGTCACAAGAGACTGCTGTCCGCAGAGAAATATTCCTAATTATTTATTTATTGCTTGGTTGATTCCAGACCTGGATGCTCCAAGGAACCTGAAGAGGGTGTCCCAGACTGACAGCAGCATCACCCTGGAGTGGAAGAACAGCCATGCCAACGTCGATAATTACCGAATCAAGTTCGCCCCCATCTCTGGTGGGGACCATGTGGAGATCACAGTGCCCAAGGGCAGCCAGGCCACAACCAGAGCTATACTCACAGGTAGGGGGATGGAGAGATTGTCATTAGTGTCACATTGTTTTTGTCACCCCAGGGCACGGACATGGAGAATTAAATGTGCTTATGGTCACCATACATTAGAGGTACAAACAAGTTTTGAGTGATCTCAAGCACATTGTTTGGGGACAAGAGGTTACAAGTTTGAAATTAGATGAGATATTAGGAAGGAATTGTTCCCTGGCAGGGTGGGCAGGCCCTGGCACAGGGTGCCCAGAGCAGCTGTGGCTGCCCCTGGATCCCTGGCAGTGCCCAAGGCCAGGCTGGACAGGGCTGGGAGCACCTGGGACAGAGGGAAATGTCCCTGCCATGGCAGGGGGTGGAACAAGATGATCTTTAATGTCCTTTCCAACTCAAACTATTCCATGATTCTATAATTTGAGTAGACCAAACTGAATTGAAAGCCATGTGAAATGGATTTACCAAACCATTTCACTTCCACATGCGCCCTGAATCCAACTAATCAGTTCCCCTAATTCCAAGCAGTTCTGTGGAAGTGCCTTCACATCCTGAGCTCAAGAGGCATTTTCATGTGCTAGAGGTGGGAGTCACTGGTGCCAGTCTGCAGCTTGTCAGCTGGAGGGTCAACAGAAACCTCAATTGTCTGCATAGAGGAAAGCAGATCTCTCACTCTGCATCCATTCAGCCTTCCTTATTCCAATAAATGCCTGCAGGTATATTCCATGGACAGGAACTCACATTTTTTCTCCTCATCTCACAGGTTTGAGGCCTGGAACTGAATATGGCATTGGAGTGACAGCAGTGAGGAACGACAGGGAAAGTGCTCCTGCTACCATCAATGCTGGCACTGGTGAGTGTCCTGGTCCCATTACAGCTCTGGAGGAGGCACCTGTGATGGAGCCACTCTTCCATTTCTAAGAGATGCTGGAAGAGATATTTTAGAAAGTTCTTGAGTTCATTGTGATACTTTTTCCCTCAAGGAAAACAAAAAAATCCAACAAAGGTCATGACCTCTGAATCTCATTTCTTTTTCCTGTTCCTCTTAATGTTCTGTGAGTTTCATCTCCAGGTGAGCTCCTTAATGATAATTATACTTGCACTGATCACTCTGGCCAAAGCCCAAGAGCAGACCCTACAGCTTGGCAGAAGGGACCCAAAGAGGAGTTTTTAGGGTTTATAATGTAACACAGTACGGTAATGTAATGATTCTTATAGGCTGTGTGTAAATACTATAGGATTTGTACCTTGTACTAGATTGGTTAGTGAGAATCAGAATATTCAACACAAAGAAGATTTATTGTATTGTAATGGGAACCTCGATCTCTTACCCTCTCACCCTCTCTCCCCCTCTCTTCTCTCATTCCTGCTCTGAGCTGTGTTTGGCAGCTCCCAGCAGGGCCCTGCACTCAGGCCCTTTGCAATAAACCCCAAGTTCCAGACCTGGCTCCAGAGATCTCTCGTCTCCATCCATCCCAACCATCCTACCCACTGACACTCCAACAGATATTCCTCTACAGATGCCTGAAAAACTCTCTCAAGGCACTTCAGAGACACCTCAACTTTGCTTGTTTTTCACTTGCAGACCTTGATAACCCCAAGGATCTGGAAGTCAGCGAACCCACTGAGACCACCCTGTCCCTGCGCTGGAGAAGGCCCGTGGCCAAGTTTGACCACTACCGCCTGGTTTACACCGGTCCCTTGGGGAAGAAGGGCGAGGTGGAGATCCCAGTGGACAGCAGCTCCTTCCTGCTGCGGGGGCTGGAGCCAGGCACCGAGTACACCATCAGCCTGCTGGCAGAGAAGGGACGGCACAAGAGCAAACCCACCACTGTCAAGGGCTCCACGGGTGAGTAACAGCCTCTGGTGGTCACTAGCCCAGGGAGAACTTCACCTGATTTCCTAATCCATATCTAGGGAACTTCCTTCAGAGCTCTGCCAGCATGAGAGAGTGAAGGATAGATGGGTTTACCAGCCAGCAGAAGATATGAAACCATTTCACATCCCTGAATCCAACGAATCGGTTCCTAATTCCAAGCGGTTCTGTGGAAGTGGCTTCACATCCCAAGCTCAAGAGGGATTTTCATGTGCTGGGGGTGGGATTCACTGGTGCTAAATCCATCTCTGTGTGTCCCTCCCTGCTGTTCCTCCCTTTGTCCCTCCCTGCTGCTCCCTCACCTCCATGCTCCCAATGATTTCTTGCTCATCCTTTGAGAGGCCTCACAAGGAGCTCATCCACCCGTCCTGCGTGGGTGCAGAACTCATTCTTTGTTTTAGGCTAGGCTGGGTATTTTTGTACATCATGTCTTCTAACATGTTTTGCATTCTACAGCCAAAAACCCAAGAGGAAGAGCAAGCAGAATGTGTTTAACTTTGTTTGTTCCTGCCTAATTTATTCTCTTCACAGCAGGTCATCATCCCTCAGCAGGGCCAGTGGGGCTCTGATGTTGCCCCATTTCAGTTTTCTCATCCAAAACTGGAATAGTTTCTGCCCCAATCTGTTCCAAGCCACCATTTCTGCTGGGTACTGTGACTTATATTTGTCTGTTTCTGCCATCTCCATTTGTGCAAACCACTCCCACTGACCACTATCAGATGACTTACTGAACAAGGTTTTATCCCTTGTAAAACATTTTGAGCCAAGTTTTGTTGCATAGACAATTATATCTCAGTATAGAACACAAAAAAGTCCTGAATCTTTAGGTTTCTCAGCCTAAATCCTGTGAGGCAAAGCCTCAATCTGCTCTAAGCAAGCAGAGATGGTGAAATCACAATCAGCTGGGCTACAGCTATTGTCCTTAGCAGACACCAAGGTGTTTATGCTTTTCTCCCCAGTGACCATCTGTGAGGTAAGCACATGTCAGACAGTGTGGATTTTACAAATTAATAATTACACAGCTTAACTTAATAATTTACACAGATCAAAGCTGGGCTCATATTCCCTGGCAGTGCTCACACCAGCACAACCTCTGAATGCTTTATAGAGACAGCAATCCATCAGAGAGTTACGTGGTCTGGAAACCATCAGTCCTGAATGAGTTATTTGGTGCCTAAGTCAGGCCTGTGTCCAGTGCAGGGAAAAATTAGGAAGCCTTGAGGCACATACAGAAAAAAGGAAGCTGTAGGTTTGTGTGGCAGGAGTGAGCAGAGTTCAATTTTCCAACTTTCTCGGTTGGAAGACTGAGAGGTTTCACGGAAGTCTGCAGAGATGGTGAAGAGGCAGAAACAATGTGCTGTGGAATCTCACAGCCTGGTCTTTGCAGCATCATCTTCCAAATCTTCACAAGGTGGCTTCTTTTTCCTGGTTCACCTTTTATTTTTTTTTTTTTTTTTCTTTAGAAATACCTTCATCTGGCTGCTGTATTTGTTTTATGTCTTTTCTCAGAGCAGCAGTAAACAGAGAGGGCTCTGCAGTGGGCTCCAGGGAGGAGCAGTTGACATAACCTGGCTCTGTGACCTTTCTGCTGAGCAGGAATGGACAAATCCAAACACAGAGCACAGGGAGCAGAAATTCTCTGGAAGATAAGTGGTCTCTTCAGTTTGCTTTTCCATCTACCCTCAGGACACTCCTCTTTATCCATGTTCCAGCACTTGGGAGGTCCCAAGTCCTCAGGCTGAAGCCAAACAATCCTGTTTTCCCCTCTCTTGTGGAGGCAAGCTGAAACATTCAGAACTCATGAACCTCTAGCAAAGGACACATCACAAAACACATAATGCAGGATGGAAGGCACTGTTGCTTCTGTCCCTTCACATGGATGAAGTGCAACTCAAGTGACAAAATCTTTTTTAACTAATATTCCTGATCCTGCACTCAAGGGATGGCAACAATTACAGAGTGAAGTTTGCTAAATTTTGCTGAAAAGGAAACACTGAATATTTCACATTTCTATTTGCTTGCTTGCCTCTTGTAGCTCCATAGGTAGTGTAACCCTAATGCAAGCATTTAGGCCTGACCCAGAGGAGCTCCCTGAAATGAGGCTTTTTGTGCTCCAGAGGCATCAGGAATGCAGGAGAATTCCACGAGGGACCTTGTGGTCCTGAGGGAAACAGACCACACAGCTTTAGAGTCTTGTGGTGTGTAA
Source organism: Melospiza georgiana (assembly GCF_028018845.1). Lineage (NCBI taxonomy): Eukaryota > Metazoa > Chordata > Aves > Passeriformes > Passerellidae > Melospiza > Melospiza georgiana. The sequence continues at coordinate 4,510,304 of NC_080449.1, read as the reverse complement.
ATACAGGAATCCACAACAGTTTTGTGCTCAATACAGGAATACAGGAATCCACAGCAGTTTTGTGCTGGAGTAATGGAAGTGTCACAGCAGAGCCCTTCCTGCCCAGAGAACCCCTGGGAGCTGGGATTGAAGCCTCCAAACCAACACTTCCTATAAACCAAGGTGTGTTGGTTTATAGGCTGGAGAGGTTTATAGTTTGGTTTTTAGGCATGGGCTGGAGACCAGCACTCTGCTCCTCTGGAAGCTGAGTTACCACAGGAAACCCCTTCCTGTTATTAGTGAAGGTGTCAGGAGGGTCCCACCTGCCACTGCATGAAGGTTTGACTCAGAAATTAAAGAAAAGGACACATTTTAGTCCTTGGAGGGACCTTGCCTTGAGCATGTCCCAGCAGATGAGCTGCTCATCTGCAGGGTGAGCACGTCCCCAGCACTCAGACTGCAGCCTTGAGCTTTGTTCTGTCCTGCTCTGCCTCTGGAGCCCTGCCTGCAGAGCACAATGTGGGGCCTGGAGCAGGAGGGATGCCAATACATCAGGCAATGCATGAGAGGCCTGAGGAGATAAATGAGTGAGAAACCAAGAGCCAAGCCCAAATTCCTCTGCTGAAGGACCCAGATTGTGCAGCAACTGCTGATGGATCGAGGATGTGATACTGTCTTGCCTCTGGGAGTGAGCTTGAACAGCAGAGCATGCCTTGGAGAAGTGACTTTTCCATTCTGCTGAATGTTTTCCACAAGATTTATGCTGTTTACCAAAGGCCCTTGTCCGTGGTGTGCGTCAGCCCCTCTTCCTCTCCTGGCTTCTCCAAGGCTCAGATTGCACCACCCTTTTTTATACAAACTCAAAGAAACATCAGCAAGAATGATTAGGTGAGCCAGCTCCATGGGAACGTGCAGTGCTGAGCACTGGGAAACTAAATTTGCCAGGGAAGATTGTCCATTTGTTCAGCTGACTCCTCCTCTGAGAGCACCTGGAGCCTGAGTTCAGTTTTTAGAGGTAGCTACTCCATTTCTGAGTATTTCTGGTTTGTGGTGTGCTGCAGTGATTTCTTAATGAAATTCAGAGGTGCACAGGCACTGCAAGCCCAGTTTAATCAGCTGATTAAGAGAGGGGAAAGTGTTTTAGCCAAAGGGGACTGAAAAGGAAACCTTGTTGGGTCATCAAGAGATTGGGAAAGCGACTGAGAGCCCCTCTTGGGGAATAACTTAAAATCCCAGATTCAGAAGCAAGAAATAATCCAGAAAACTTCTTGCTTTATCCCAAGGAGTTGGGGAAATGTCACAAGTTTCCTTTTTAGTGAAACCACCAGAGAAACATTCCAGTGGAATTCCTGAAAAGGCCAACACCACTCCACAGACAGATTCAGGCCAGGCTCACCCTGGAGATTTTACCAAGAGATATTGAGCTATTTCCTCAGCTGACAGTAAGAAGTGTTCCAGCCTGGGAAGGAGTGTATGGTTTTTATCCATCCAGTTTCCCTTTTCAGCTTCTATCTCTGTTCATTCATCTCACTACTGTGAATCATTCTCTGGCTGTCACCCACCCACCTAAAGCTCCCAGAGCTCTCTGTTTTTTCTGCCCATCTCTTGTTACATCAAGTGTTTGAGCTCACTGTTCTTGTTATTCTACAGTTTGATTGTTTTCCAGATTTTCCATTATCTGTTACAGCATTCTGCCTGCTAAACAAAGAACACTGATATTTCTGTGGTATCAGAGTGTTTTCCATGTATTCATATCATTTTCATTTGTCCATCTCCTGCTTGTTTGTACACAAAGCCACATATTCCTCTGATACACATTAATTATGTGGGATATATGAGTGTTACTATCTGTGGTAGAGGAAAACCATTCTTTCTCACCCACAAATTTATTTGTGGAGTCATTAAGTCCAAGGTAATATTCAGAATTACATTCCCTGTGTTCCATGGGACAACCTGTACATAGCAACCTCCATGTAGCTGCCAAAGTTGGCACAATAAAATAAATCCACTTGTGAATCCAGCAAATTTCTGGATTCAAATCTCACACAGGAGGTTGGTCCCTCAGGTTTTATATAATGTACTTGAACTGCTGCATTTTCCATCTAGATTGGAGTAACCACATCCTTGTGTGGCTGTGCTAGAACAGGCAGGGATGTGGGAGATTTGTGGGGTAGTCAGGGAAAATGAGGGAAAATGAGGGGCCATCTTTGACTGATCTTACACAGGGTTCTCTCACACACCCTCAGTACATCAGGAGTGTAATGCCACCCTAATTTTATGTTGCCTCTTGTATTTTGAAGGTTTTATCTTCAGTTTCCAGCTCAAAGTTCAGTTTCCCAGGGGGAGCTGTCCCTGGGGGATGCACTGCTGCTCTCTCCTCCCCACTGGGCTGCCCACTCTTGTCTTCAGCAGAAACCCTCCCAGCAAAGCCCAGCCCAGCAAAGCCCAGCTTTGGTTTGGAAAGACAGGATTCTGCTAAGTAAGGCAGGAGCCTCCCCTGAAATGGAGAATGCAAACCCTCCCCACCCCTCCGAATTGCTGTTAATTTTAAATTAAGGGGCTCTCAGGCAAAAATACGGAAGGAGAAAATAACAGTTCTTTAATAGGGAAGAAAATAATAAATGGATAAAATTAACAATGCAGTGCACTAGAACAACACTGACAGAGTCAGAACCCAACCTGACACCCTGTGGGTCAGGGTGTTGGTGGCAGTGCCATTGGAAATGTGGCTGCAGCCCTCCTGCAGTGTCAGGGGGGGTTCTGTTGGAGCAGGGGGATCCTGTAGAGAAGGATGGATTCTTCCTCTGAAGATCCAGTGGAAGGAGAGGCAGCTGCTGTTCCTCTGGGGAATCCAGTGCAGAAAGCTGTGCTGGTGTCTCAAACCCTCTGGATTATATCTGGGTAGCAATGCTTGGCTCGTCCCTCTGGGCGGAGCATCTCCCAATGGGATGTTACAGTTCTTATCAGCCATGCAGTGACATTCAATAGCTGTTATCAGCAATGTCCCCTCTCGAGGGAGGTGTGATTGTGGTCACTCAAAGAGAGAGATAAGGCAAACTGCTCCCTTGACAAAAGATAATCTGCCATACAGATGGTAATGGAAAACATCTTGCATTGCAATCTGGAACACCAGCCCCTCAAAGCCCAGCCACCTCTGTGCCTGTTAAATTATCAACTTTTAGACTAAACAAGTGCCCTTGCTCTTGATGTTGTAATTTTTTGCCTGTTCCCAGAACAGGAAAGACCTGCTTGGCACCTGCTGATGCACAAGCAGCTGGGAGTTGCAGAATGGTTCCAAACCTTCCTGCATTGTTCCACGAGCTGCCCTGGAGCAGGCAGATAACAGTTCTGACAGGGGTTTACTGGGAAAGAGGGGATGATGGCAGTGGTGAGCATTGTAGCTGTGCTGGTGTGATGGAAACCTGCTTATCTCCAGGATGCAGCATAGGCAGAGCCTGTTCAAATCATGTCTGGGGTGATTTAAAGGCATTTCTTACTTAAATCAAGACTATTAATGCCAGATGTAAATATAAATATTAATATTATATATAAATATAAATCAGTCTTTGCCTTACAGGCTTTTCTTCTTCCCAGAGGTGAGCAGAAAACAATGTTTCCACACCTGTAGTTAACCTGAGAGAATATTTACAAGCTAACATTTCTGCATCCATTTGAAAACATTTCTAATTGATTTTACTCCTTTGGAAATGTATTTCTTTGTGATGGATGTGTGAATTTGGAGACATGTAATGAATCCTGAGCAGATATTTGTGCTGAACTGATGGATGGTGCTCGATGACTTGCTCTCTCTTGTTGAATGCAAGTGGAGCATGAAAGCAAGGAAGTCACCGAGGTGTGAAATGATGTGGCTTCCCACTAATGAGTAGATAATTCTGCATGTCAGAGAAATCCCCTGCCTGGTGCCTTGTGCCTGGCATCAGAAACTCTGCCTGTGACCTCCACAGCTCTCAGATTTCCAGAATCTGACTGTTCTACAGGATATATCCACAGATCATTCAGCATGTCTCCCCTTTCCATTCCTGGATTTCCTATAAGAAATATTCTTTAAGAAATATTCTTTAAGTTCTTTCTATCCTAGTTTTAGGCAAGAATGTGCATCCTCTCCACTTTATTCTGCCTGTATCACAATGGATAACTCTTCCAAGACTGTTTTTAGTGGGATATGAGGAGCTTTAGCATGTTTCTGCTGTGATTTCTCAGCCTGAGTTTAGATGTGTTTGTGATTTTTGGCATGAATTCCCTCCATGGTTTGTGTCAGGAGCATTCACTGATGGGTGTAAGAAAGACAAAGGACCTGTTTGGATAGTGAGGGTTCCAATGTGATGTAAATGAGCAAAGTTCTTTGGAAGTAATCAAAGAGAACTGATTTCCATCAGCTGAGGATGTGCCAGCTCCCTGCTGGAAGCATTCCAGCTCCTCTCTGGTTGCTGCTCAGGGTGGCTCTGTGAGAACCAGGCTGTGTGTGCTGCTGCTCTCTTTGCTCCAGGCCTGGTTTCAGTCTCCAAAACCAGGAGAACTCCTCTGCTTGGTTTTCAGGGCTCCCAATGCACAGCCCATAGAGTGTGCTGGAGCAGGTGTTAGCTGTGGTTTGGGGGGTTATTATCAGGAAATTTTAGCACTTTTTAGCACTTCTGGCCACTACACGTGGAGAATCATTCAGAGAAACACCATTTGATCCTCCCAGCACTGCACCAACCCTGCTCAGTTATTTAACATCCCCCAGCCCTGAGCCTCCTGCTCTGCTTTTATTCCCCCTTCACTCACCCAGCTCAGAATCACTGTGGCTCTTCATGGCCTTAATATAACCCCCAGGGCTTCCAGTAGTTCCACCCTGGGCAGCACAGGATGAGGTATTTGATCAGTTCCCTATCACTCTGAAAGGCCTGTCCACTTTAAACAGAACACAGGAATTGTTTCTGCTGGGAAATCTTTGAGAAACAGAAATTCCCAATCTCCCAGTTGGCACACAATGCCAGATTAACCTCAGTGGTAGTGCCCAATGCCAGCTCTCTTGGTCCCTGGAAGCTCTACCTGCTGCAGGTATTTCCCATGGATTCACAGCCACCTGTTCCCTTTCTGCTTCAAAATCCAGAACTTCATTTCCATATGGCTTTGGTAGGGATTTTAGGCTTTGTAAGTGATGCTTTTCCTCTTGGCTGCTTTATTCTTCCTTTTGCATGGGATGAAACTTACAGCTGTGGAATGAGAGCCTGGGGTGTTGCAGCATGGACAATGGAAGGTGCTGCAGCATCAAACCTCTCTTTTCAAATTGCATGCAAAGAGAGATGTTGATGCATCTGCTGCTGATAAGGGATGTGGGAACAGAGAGATGCTGCATGTGCTTGTATGGATTGTGCTCAAACACAGCAGGAGTTTGGCATGGAAGTGGTGATGCCAGAGAGAAAAAAAAAGATTGTGAGACCCTTCCAAAAACTCCCACGTCTTACCCTGTTCCATCAATTCCATGAGGTGCCAAGGCTGAGTTCAGTAATGACCAAAGCACCAGGGTGGGAGCTCAGATCTGGGGACTCAGGACTGCACTTGTCCATCCCTCAAAACCAAATTCCCAATAGGAGGTAAACTACTTATGTAGAGATACAAAGATTATTTCACTGAGCCAGAGCAGTCTCATCTGTCCATGGTTTGTTCTCTCTGGTTTTGGTTTTGGTTTTTGGGTTTTTTTTTTTAAGAAACATCGTCCCTTGATCTTTACCATGGCACTGTGGTTGCTTTGTCATCTGTGCTGGGTGGCTGAGGATTTTGGAGCTCTTCAGCAATCCTGTTTGGTTCATGATTCCACAGGAGAACCCCTTGGTCCCTGGAGAGCAGAAGAGGTTGTTTGCTTTTCTGTCAGACATGCATGAGCAACAAATGGCAGGGAAAGGGGCTCTGCATCATGGAGCAGAATGAAACTGAGCATTTTCAGAGAAATCAGAATTGCTTTCAACCTGTGATAGTTCCTGCATTACTTATTATAACCAAGCTTCTATTTAAAAGATTTAACTCCACTGTAATTTTAGTTTCACTTTAATTTTAAGGAAATGTATATGTTTTATTTGTTTCTGTTGCCACCAACAGATTGTGATCTCTGATACAACCAGTTCCCTTGCTGTCTGCTTTCTCTTTTCCAGATAACAGTCTTGTTTTGACAGAATTCATATTTTACCTCAATGGATCTCCTTTCTGTTCCTGATAAGGGAAGACAGCTCTGGATTAATACATTTCTTTTATTGTTATTGAACATTTTCATAATGTCATAAACAATCTCTTTCCTTCTAACAGGATGGAAAAAGCTCAACAGAACTTGTGTTCCTGAATAGTAGCAATTTACTGATTTGTTAATGAATTTTACTGAAGATTGTTATGATATATGAGTGCTCAACCTCTGGAAATCCAGCCCCAGCTGCCTGCCTGAGGCTTTGAGCAGTCATGCAATAATCACACTGGTTTTACAGGGAGAAACTCCATATGAGTGATGCTGCTGAGCCTAAATTTCATTTATTCCAGGGTCCCCTTAACTACTGTATTACAATATGCATAAAGTTGAAGTTTACAATTGACAAATCAGATCCATTTCCCTGCATGCAGCATCTCCTTTGAATTCTCAGTCATGCAGAATGGGATTATTCAGAGACACTCTGTTCTTACTGTAACACTTATGTGCAACAATTCAAATAAATCAGAAGGGTGCTGAAAATCAGCACAGGCCACAGGTCAGTGATAGAGCACGCAGGACTTTCCAGGTAGAAAAACCAGGCAGTGCTCTATCATTTTCACCTCTGACTGTGTAATGTTAAGGAATCAGTTGTGTTTCCTTTGTAACAAAGAACTTTCCATTCTTGCTGAGCAAATGACCTCAGCTTTCAGATTTAACAGCAGCAGAGTTACCTCTGATGGCTCTCAGCTTCCTTGGCCACCTCTGTGGGATTTTGTGAGAATCTGAATTTCTGTGAATGAACATTTCAATTTTAGATTAATATCAGTAACTCTGAAAGTCCTGTCTCCACCCAAAGAAAGGTTTTGTGGATAGAATGATATGCTAAAAGAAGATAAATCCATTAAAGACATGCAGACATGGAGGCATTTTCCTCTTTGTTGTTTTGTGTTAGAAATAGTTTGGAAGCATAAGCAACATCCTTCAAGTGGATGCAATTAAAAACATAAATATCTGAATCCCATAAATATCTGAATCCCATTATAACCATAAATATCTGAATCTGAAAAACATAAATATCTGAACATAAATATCTGAATTCCAACTACTCTAAACCATACCCTTTCCTACCCTTACAACACAGTTACTTCAGAATGGCCCTGAAGTAAAGTTGTTTCACAACTCAGTGTATCAGACTGAGTAAAGTTGTTACAGTAATACCTACTTATCTCACAGGGAGTTTAATTAATGCTGATAAAGCACTCACAGCTGTAAGATTCTCTATGAGCTGCTTTCTGTGGGCAGCCTCCCAATATTTGTTAATTATTACAATTCTTCTCTCACTGTTTCATTTTGCCATGCCTCCAAAGAGATTTCCTTGGAGTTATCTGAGGCAGCTGATAATGTAAATGCAGGGGGGCAGGGGGGGCATTATTAAATGTGAAATTCATTAACACAGAACCTCATTAAATAATCTGACATCAGCCCTGTGACCATGTTCACAGGGGTTCTTGGATGAGGGAAGAGATGAGGATCTGACTCCATGTTTCAGAAGGCTTGATTTATTATTTTATCATATATATTACATTAAAACTATACTAAAAGAATAGAAGAAAAGGTTTCATCAGAAGGCCAGCTAAAAATAGAATAGCAAAGAATGATAACAAAGGTTTGTGGCTTGGACAGAGAGTCCGAGCCAGCTGACTGTGATTGGCCATGAATTAGAAACAACCACATGAGACCAATCACAGATCCACCTGTTGCATTCCACAGCAGCAGATAATCAATGTTTACATTTTGTTCCTGAGGCCTCCCAACTTCTCAGGAGGAAAAACGCTAAGGAAAGGATTTTCCATAAAAGATGTCTGTGACACAGCCCCACTCTGCAACCCAAGTAACAGCTTGCCTCTCTGTCCTTATCCAGAGGAGGAGCCCGAGCTGGGGGAGCTGTCAGTGTCAGAGCCCGGCTGGGATGGTTTCCAGCTCACCTGGACAGCAGCAGACGGGGCCTTTGAGAGCTTTGTGCTGCAGGTGCAGGAGGCTGGCAGCCCCGAGGAGAGCCGCAATGTCACAGTGCCGGGGACACTGAGCTCTGTCAATGTCACCGGCCTCAAGGCCAGCACTCCTTACACCATCACCCTGCAGGGGCTCGCTCGGGGCCACAGGAGCAAGCCCATTTCTCTTGAGACCACCACAGGTACCTTCCCTGCAGCTGTTTGTGACAGAGATGTGAGCTCCTGCGAGTGCTGGGCAGGTCCTGCTGGCTGGGACAGCCTTGCATGAGCTCCTTAGAGCTTGGCTGAACATCTCTGGCATGGAAATGCCTCATGGTTAGGCTTCTCAGTGCCCTGGTGCAGCCCTTCCCTGCCTGCTTTCCCCTTTTTTTGTTCCCTTTCCTCACTTACCTGGCTGACACTAACAGCAAAACCCAGCTGGATGTTGTACCTGCTTGGGAAAGGCCAGGTTGCCTGGTAAAGTTAGAAAAATCATTCCTCTACCAGCCCAGATAATCAAAGCCTGAGAGTGTTCAGCTTATACCCTTCAGAAGCTGCCTCTGAAATTCTGTGTGAATTCAGACTCAGTAAAGCTGTGTGTACCTGACTCAGGGCAAGGAAAACACCTTCCGTATGTTCTCATATAGGAAAGGACACAAATTAATTCCTAATCAGACTAATCAAGTGCATTAAGCCATCCAAGATCATGAAACAGTCTGGCCTGAAAAAGATATAATGCAAAAAAGCAAATTCATCCGAACTACCTTGGCACAAAACTGGCCTGAAGGGAGGCAGGTGAGCTCTGTGCTATCAGGAGCTTGCATGAAGCTCATCAAGGGCCCCAAAATAATTTTCTGGCTCATCACATGAAACTCAACAGTTTGAAATAAGAGCTTATCACAGGCTTTGACCATGAGAGATAAATGTATGTTTACATCTCTGCTGTGTGGCTCTCTGATCCTCCCAGGTGTCATGATAACTGAAATGAACAGTGTGAATTAATTGGCATTAAAGGGGCACCAGTGGCCTTTCCTTCAGATAATTTCTACAAGAAATTATTAAAATCAGACAATTTCTGCTGCCTCTGGGCTCCCCCTCAGCCCTTTGCTCCTCCTGTCCCTGTGAGATAGCCAGCACATGGTGCCCTGCCCAGAAAGGGATGAAAGCACCTGTGAGAACTAATCGGAATTAAAGCATGAAGTGCAGCAGAGCTTGCTTGTTTCTGTGGAGCCTGGAGCAGCCTGGCTTGGGCAGGAATGGCTGTGCTGTGTCCCAGTGAAGTGCTGAGCTTTGAGAGTCCTCCCCAGGAGCTGGGAGCAGATGCCCAAGGAGAGCAGAGCAATGTGCTGGACAAAGGGACCGAGCAGGAAACACATCATGGGTGTCCTGCCTAAATATGCAATGTGCTCCCTTCCTTTACCCTGGTGAAAACAGCAGAAAATGCCCTGCTGAGGTTTTCCCTTCCCTTTCTGGGTCAAGCTCAGCAGCCAGCTTTTCAAAATCTTCCCTTCTGGGGACTTGCAATTGTTAAAAAATATCTGAACCTTCCTGTAACGCTGTGGGGATGTCTGCAGAGAGGAAGAAGCCCCAAGGCATCTCTCCCTGTTTTGCATTTTGGCTCCAGCTCCGAAATTACAAGCCAGCTTTCACAGACTTAAGCTGAAAGGGAAAGTAGAAGAGTAAACAAAACACAAGATTTTGCTTTGGATAAAGCAGCAGCTTTGGTTTTAGCTTCTCCTAAAACTGGAAGCCGCCTTTTCCAAATGCCCCAGGGGCATTCAAGACAATCCTTCTGCATCTGCTTTCATGCTCAGACCTCAAAGACACGGCTGGGAAAGAAAAATAACCATAGTTTTAAATGTTATTTTAATTTTCTTTTTTCCTTATCTAACATTTTGTGACGCTTTAATTTAATTTCCTCCCCTTAGTACCTGTCTGCTCATAACAAGCTTTTACTCACATGCCCTTGCCCAGCTGGCAGCGCTGCCAGCATGGCAGAGAGGAGCCTTGGAGAGCAGGAGGAGGCCGGGGCCCTTCTGACGGGTGTTGTTTCCCTCCCCAGGAGAGCAGCCCGGCGTTGCTGAGCTCACGGTTTCCGACATTACCCCCGAAAGCTTCAACCTCTCCTGGACAGCCTCCAACGGCGACTTCGACGCCTTTACCATTGAAATTATTGATTCTAACAGGTTGCTGGAGCCCATGGAGTTCAACCTGTCAGGCAACTCAAGGACTGCTCATATCTCAGGGCTTTCTCCCAGCACTGATTTCATTGTCTACCTCTCCGGGATCTCTCGCGGGTTCCGCACACAGGCAATCAGTGCTGCAGCTACCACAGGTACACAGAACCTACCTCACTGCTAACTCTGCTTTTTTGAACTCTTCCTTACAGGTTGCGCCCCCTTCCCTGCCCTCAGCTGCCCCACAGCCCACCCATTTCCCAACCTTCTGCCTTCCGAGGAAGATCAACCAGAAATACTGTGAGCTGGGGATGTTTGAATTTGAGCCACCGGCCCATCCAGCAAAGTCAGGCAATCCCATCGTGCTGGGATTTCATTCACACCATGAGTCTAGACATCATGGGGCAGCCTCTGAGGCAGAAGAGAAGCAAAGCAAATATCCCAAGAACCAAGTGGGAGATGATTCCTTACGTTCACCTTTCAGTCTGCGTGTGCATCTGTCCCACAGCTCAGAGAGGACACAGCTTCCCTCAGATAAGCTGATTTCTAGACACAGATTTACCCAAAAGATGTCAGGCACCTTTCAGTCTGTGCCAACACAATCTTGCAAGGCACATTCATGGCTTGAATTTAGATTCAATTATTCAGGTTGTGTTGGGTGAGAGATTGAAAAGTCCATTTGAGTTGATGTCAGAGAAGGGAATAGGCAGGCACTGAGTTGTTGGCAGGTTGAACATTTCAAGGTTTTACAGTTGACAGCTTTCCCAGAAAAGGCAGGGAAATCAAATGTTCAGGATGAGAGTGGGAAGTGAGGACTGGACTACAGAAACAGAACATTGTTATTGTAGGCAGATAATGGCTCGTGTTATGATTGTTAAACACCTCCACCAAATTTTGCCCCGCTAGGAAAAGTTGCTGTAGTGATTTGTCATAGGAATGGAGTAATGCGGTCAGCGAAAGCAAAATATCCAATCTCAGCTATCAGAGAATATAATATCAATTTCCAGCAGCAGCAGACTGTGAATATTCTCATTTGATGATGGGTGGCAGGGTCAGGGTAGCAGCAGGGGATGGGAAACAGGGAAACACAAGGCTGGGTGACCCTTGTGACCCGTGGTCATGTGAATTCAAACTTCTCTATTAATTTATTTTATTGCTTTGACTTTTAATAACTGTGACACATTTCCATTTGTTTTTTCTTCCCGTAGTAGAGGAACTTCTCCTTAGCAAACTCAGTGTATCAAACGCTACCTCAGCCAGCCTGTCACTCGCCTGGGAGGCACAGGACAAGGCCTTTGACCACTTTATTCTGGAAGTCAGGAACTCTGACTTCCCCTTGGACTCCCTGGTGCTCACAGTGCCAGGGGACTCCCGGCACTCTGTAGTGACCAACCTCAAAGCTGCCACTAATTACACAGTCCAGCTCCATGGGGTAATTGATGGGCAAGGTGGGCAGACCTTGACAGCCATGGCAACCACAGGTATTTCACTGTTTCACCTTCCAGGTTTGCTTTTTACTCTCCTTTCTCTTGCTGTCCACCAAACTGCTCTACAACGTGGCTCCAACTCATCATCGTTCCCTTGGGGAATTATAGCATGGATCCTTCCAACCATGAGGGGAGGCTGAAATGCACTGAGAGGGCTTGGAAAAAGGTCTGTGGCAATGGAAAAGGCTGGAAAAGTGCCCCCAGCATTAAGGGAGGCAGTAGTAAACCATGATGGTTTCCTTATATATACACACCCCTCTGCAAGCTCAGTGTATATATAATTGCCTCGCTCCAGATGGTTGATGTCTTTCACTCAGCATCTCTGCACTTAAACTTGAATGAAGTCGTTCATCCCACCCTCACTTGCTTTGCTGAGGGTGAGAGAGAGGCCTTCGTGTGGTTCTCAGCCTGGAGAGGCTCCTGCATGTCAGTTTTGTCCTCCTTAAACCCAAATGTCTCCCGAGGCATTTGCAGCCCTGGTGGGCGTTCTGTGCCGCATGTGAAACGATCAACCCAAACTGCATGGAGTGGTCTGGCCACCTTCTGCTGGTTCTCATATTTTCTCTGCCCAGGATTTTTATGTTCTCAGCACAGAGCAGGGCTCAAAACACAAATTCCCCTTTTCTTGGTGGTCAGCCCACCACTCTGTCCCTTGCATTGCTCCCTTTGAGTCTCCACAGCCTGTCTTGTTTCCCCTGGGTGGTGGTGGTGATTCCAGGATGGCAGGAGATCACTGAGACTTGCCTGAGGATATGATTCCAGCTCATTTTGCATGTAACATCCCTGGGAGTCAGGCTGTCATGATGGGAATGTGCCTGACCATGGATGCAGGTGGCATGTGAAGGAATGGGGCCATGCCAGGATGAGGTTGGAAAGGCTCAGTTTGCCCTCTCTGAGCTGCATGTGGGGCTGAGGGCTCAGATTTCCTGGGTATTCCACCCAAGCCTGTTTGCTTTGTGGATATTTTCTCATCTCCTTGCCTGTCTTCAAGAGCACCATGGTGGTACCTTCCCTGCTGGCCATGAAGGCACCCATGGTCACTGGTTGATAGCATGACATCTGTGACATCTGTGTCCTTAATTGGGGCCACTTCCTTCACCTCTTCCCAGACAGTTCCAGAGAAGGAGCTGGATTATTATTTAAAAGTCTTGCAATGAGGGACATGAGCAAAAGTTGGAACATCTTGCAGCAGTACTTGTTTTAGCAAAGAAACAGATTTCACTCTTTCACCACTCTCTGTCGGTGGGATCCTCTCTCTGACTTTTCTCCCAGCATGGATCACTCTTCCATCATTATTTTCCTGTGTCTCACTGGCTGCATTTCCCAAGGTGTTCTTGGTTCCTACTCAATTGAAAACATAAAAATTAGAAAATCAGCCCAGAGAGCAAGCACAGAATTCTCTGACTCTCTGACTGTTGGGTCGTGTTTGTTCTCCCTCTGGGCTTTAATGAAACTTTAATGATTTTTGTGCTAAGTGTAAGTTTAAAAAGAGAATGGGTAAGGAGCTCTCCCTCTCCTGAAGGACAGGTTTCTCTCCTGCCAGGGCAAAGATGTGAATTTGAATTTTCTCCAGTAGAAAAGGAAAGTTTTTGTTTCTTAAGGAGGTGCCCTGACCACTGAACAGTCAGGAAGGAGAGCAAGAGCAGTGGGGTTTATTGTGGGGTTTATTGTTTATTAGACATTCTCTGATTGTGTCTAATCAGAGGATGAGGAACACCTTATCTGTGGGTTCCAGGGAGGTTTTGGCCTGAGATTAGTGCTGAGATAATCCCTGAAATCCCTCATAAACCTTTGAGTCCAAAAATAGAAGTATCTACAACTCCAGGCAACAGAAACACCAAACAGAACCTGGACTGTGATTTCAAGGATTCCTGCCTGAATCCAACTTTCTCTATTTCGGAATTGCTGTGGGTCTGTATTCCCATCAATTTCCCAGTGTGGAACTCCCACAATTTGCATGTGCATGTTGTGGGTGCTTCTGTAAACCAGGCCCAGATGTCATTGGGCAAGCTGAGTTTATTTAAGAAAATGTAATGAAAAAATATAAAAGCCAGCACTAATTTCAGTGACTTCTTTCCAAAACCTGAGAAAATAGCTCTTGCAATGCTGCTTTAAAAAAAAAAAATTATTTTATTTTATTTTATTTTATTTTATTTTATTTTATTTTATTTTATTTTATTTTATTTTATTTTATTTTATTTATTTCATTTTATTTTATTTTATTTTATTTTATTTTATTTTATTTTATTTTATTTTATTTTATATGTTATTTTATTTTATTTTATTTCATTTTATTTTATTTTATTTTATATTTTATTTATTTTGTTTTATTTCATATGTTATTTTATTTTATTTTATTTTATTTCATTTCATTTTATTTTATTTTATTTTATTTTATATGTTATTTTATTTTATTTTATTTTATTTCATTTTATTTTATTTTACTTTATTTTATTTTATTTCATTTCATTTCATTTCATTTCATTTCATTTCATTTCATTTCATTTCATTTCATTTTTATTCAGCCACAGCAAAACAAGACTAAACCATTATTTTTGAGCACCTCCAATCCCTCCTCTGCTGATTCCCCCTTGAGTAAAGCTGCCTGCTCACCTGTGTTCCTTTCTCCCCCAGAGGCTGAGCCACAGCTGGGCACTCTGGCCCTCACAAACGTTACCCCTGACAGCTTCAACCTGTCCTGGACCACCCGAGCCGGGCCCTTTGCCACGTTTGTTATCAAAATCCAAGATTCCCTGGCGGCACAGGAAGCCCAGGAGCTGACGGTGCCGGGGGGCGCCCGCAGCGCCCACATCTCAGGGCTCACAGACCACACTGCCTATGACATTCACATTCAGGGCACCACCAGGGCAGGTGTCCCCACAGAGCCCCTCACTGCTTTTGTCACCACAGGTACCTGCTCCAAGCTTTGCAGTCGCTTTCTCGGCTCGGGGAAATGGGTGTAACCCAAAAAGGATCTCCCCAGCATGAAGTGCCTGGCCAGCAGCGATGGGTTTGTTTGAGAACCTGCTGCAAGGAGGGGTCAGAACAGGAATGTTGACCTTAAAAAAATTCCTAGGAGCAGGATTAGTTTAAAGGGAGTTAAAAGGTCAGGTTGGATGGGGCTCTGAGCAAGCTGGGATAGTGAAAAGCACCCCTGCCCATGGAACTGGATGAGTTTAAGGTCCTTTCCAACCCAAATTATTCTGTGATTTTATGATTCTGTCATTAAGACCCCTCTGGAGCCTTTCTCCCATTTCTAATAATCTTTTATATCTCCTGAAGTTTGAGGGAGAACTTTGCCTGCTGCTTAGACTTGACTGGCTCCTGGAACACCTCCTGTCCCAGGATGTTCCCTTCCAAAGACCTAAGCAATATGTGAATCTTGGGGATTTCTTGATTAGAAGTAAATAAGATGCAAAAAATATCTCTAAAATAAATACTCAAATGTGTAAATATTAATACATAAGGAATTCCAAATGATAACTCTTCAGGGGGGAATTTTTATGGCAAGTTCTAACAAAATCTATTTCAGTGTTTGTGAAATGTCAAAAGCAAACCCAAAGCCCTTTTCAGGAGAAGGTTCAGCCTTTAACTAAGTGGTGTTTTTTGAAGTGAGTAGAGTTTTGAGTGGTTGGAAGTTTGGCTGAATCAGCTCCTGAACCAACAGAGCAAGGCTGGACAAATCCTTTGGAGAAATACAAGCAGTGCCTGGGCTCCAGGATCAAGGCCAGGGCTTAGCAGAGCCACCTGATCTTCCTACTTGTCTTGTCAGATTTTGAGTGAGCAAAATACACTGACAAAAAATACACCTGTGACCTTTTATTTTTGATGAGACTTAGTGGATAAATTCTGAAGTGTTTCCCACATCTTTTCACTTTGACAAATGTCACACTGATGTGGAAAAGGAGCCGTCAGTGGAACTTCTTTAAGTTGTCAACAGAGCCCAGCAGCAGCTGATTTGCACTGGCTGTGACCCTGAGTGATGAATGTTCCTGTTCTGGCACCTCTGACCCCTCCAGCACTGAAAACTAACACTGGAAATATTCACAGGCAATAGGTAAAGAAGCAAAATGCAGGAGTTGTGAATGCCCAAACTGAGCTTGTCCCTAAAGCAGTGTCAGTGGAGGGAAGTAAAAATAATAGAAAGCTTTATGTGCAGCATTTCTAAAGCAGTTTTGGTTATCACTTTCTTACAGTGCAAGGGCAGCAGCAGAAATATCCTTACACAGGGAGCTTGGGAGGGGTTCCAGTGGAGCTTGTGAGAGGAGGTGCTGAGACATCCTTGAGAAAAATTCAAAATTGAGCTCCATTGAAAATCCTCATCTTGTGGTCCTGACTATTACATCCACACTAGGGGGGAAAATGTGATTTCTGTTTGATGGAATCTGTGACACTTTCTAATTTGCGATGTTTTTCACCTCTTTTTTTTTTTTTCTTTTTTGTGTGTGTGTTTTTGCACCTTCCCTTCTTTTAGAGGCCATGCCCCCACTGGAAAACCTTACAGTGTCAGATGTGAACCCCTATGGGTTCACAGTGTCCTGGATGGCATCGGAGAATGCCTTTGACAACTTTCTAGTAGTCGTGGTGGATTCTGGCAAGCTGCTGGACCCACAGGAGTTCCTCCTTTCGGGAGCCCAGAGGGAGCTGAAGCTCAAAGGCCTAATTACTGGCATTGGCTATGAGGTTTTGCTTTATGGGTTTGCCAAGGGGCACCAAACAAAGCCCCTGAGCGCTCTGGCTGTTACAGGTATTTCAATGTGAGCAAATTTTGTTCCCTTCCACCCTTTTTCTCTCTCACTTTCCTTCTCACGTGGAAGATGTTTCGTGCAAACCTTGGCTTTTTTGCATCCTTCTCTCTTTGCATCGTGGCTCCACGTAACTCCGTCATGACCAGTGGAATTGTGTTCCCTTTAACTGGATGTTTCACTCTGAGGGATCCTGTGGAGGAGCATGTGGGGGCCTGAGGGGTGAAAGTTCCTTCTGGTCTTGCAGGTACCTCTAACAAAGTCTTGAAAGAAGAATGGCTGCATGCAGAGCTCATCTTGTTAACAGCTGGGCACATCAGCATTCTCCAACAGCAGCATCCTCCCACGTTCCAGCCACCAGGAGCTTCAGGAACAGCCATGGACTCCTTCCCATGGCCTCCTCTTTTCCCTCTCTGTGTAATTCCACCCACAGTGGGATCATTGCCACCCCAAAGCTGGCACCTCTCTCCTCAAACCAGCTCATGCTTCCAACCCCATCAGAGCTGCTGTGTGCCAGCAGCACTTGAGTTTTCTTGGGAAAGGATTGCAGGCTGATTCTCCAGCCCCAGAACCATCAGCTCTCATCTGCACATTCCTGGCTGGGCAGCAGTGAAGCTGGGAAGGGGAATCTGGTGGGAGGTTTGAGAGGAAATAAATAGGATTGGCTGTGTGTGGAAGGAAGGGTTGCATTTAGTGGGAGGTTTGAGAGGAAATAAATAGGATTGGCTGTGTGTGGAAGGAAGAACTGCATTTGGTGGGAGGTTTGAGAGGAAATAAATAGGATTCGCTGCGTGTGGAAGGAAGAACTGCATTTGGTGGGAGGTTTGAGAGGAAATAAATAGGATTGGCTGTGTGTGGAAGGAAGGATTGCACTTTGTGGGAGGTTTGAGAGGAAATAAATAGGAATGGCTGTGTGTGGAAGGAAGGATTGCATTTGTTGGGAGGTTTGAGAGGAAATAAATAGGATTGGCTGTGTGTGGAAGGAAGGATTGCACTGGAGGTGCTCTAGGACACAACCACTCCAGCAGCATTTCTCTAGCTAATGGTGCCTGACCATATGAGTTAGAGGTGTTTTGCAGGTAATTACTTACAGCCCTTGGGATCCTTTTGAATGGGTTCATTAACCAAAGGCAGCAGCTCTTGCATTTAGATTGAGGGGTGCTGTTGAAGAGAGGAATTTTCATGGTTCCCCTTTGCTGTTTAAGAGCACAGTAAAGGATTCATCAGATCAGAATCATCACAGATGCCAGAAGTGCATGAAATACGGGGTTTGCATGGAGAAAAAGAATTTTCAGCGGCTTCTATGTTGTCCTCCTTGCAGAGAGAGCTCTGACAATGTTCCAGACATGTAGTTCTGTAACAAGAGCTTGCTTTTATTAGCCATAAATGTGTCACACAGGTAGGGAGGGATCAATGCCCAGGAAACTCACCTTTAGCATGTGCAACTCTGCATGTGGGAGACAAACCTGTGTGTCCATGCAGTGGTTTGCTGTTCAAGAGTGAAAGTTATAATGGGCCTGCATACACTCACATTTATCCTCTTCTGTATAACACTAATATTTTACTTTGGTTTTTTTTTTTTTTAATAGCTGGCAGATTGTTCCCCTTGCTTTGAACTGTGGTCGGATTCTTGCAGTCTGCTATAGCCAGACCTCGGGCAGGTCTCTGATCAACTGATTAAAAAATCATTTTTTCTTTTCCCCACTGCTATCTTCTCCTCTTTTAGAAGCAGAACCCGAGGTCGACAACCTCCTGGTTTCAGACGCAACCCCAGATGGATTCCGTCTCTCCTGGACTGCAGATGAAGGGGTTTTCAACAGCTTTGTTCTAAAAATCAGGGACACCAAAAGGAAATCTGACCCCCTGGAGCTGATAGTGCCAGGCCATGAGCGCACCCAGGACATAACAGGGCTGAAAGAGGGCACTGAATATGAGATTGAGCTCTATGGAATTAGCAGTGGACAACGTTCCCAGCCTGTAAACACAGTAGCATCCACAGGTATTGTCTCTGCAGGGGGAAAAGTGTGACATTCCCTGCTCCTCCTCACAGCCAGCTCGTGCTGTCCCAGAGGTGTCCTGAAGTGTCTCCTGCATGTCCCTTGTCCAAGTCACCATTTCATTGTGCTGTGGTTGTTTGTCATCAGCCCCAGCTTCCCAAGCTTCGTCACTGTCTGTTTAATACGGTTTAATTAAATTACTTTAATGGTCAGGAATTAGGCAGCAGAGTGTGGCAATTAAAACAGTGTCTTTGAGGGCCAAGAAATATTGTCTGTGCATCAGCCTTTTCAGTGATTTTCTGTGACTAATTACATCTCAGCTCTGCACAACAGTTTACCTCCCTAGGAAAGAGTTATGACAAAATGAATTTACCAGGGCCATTGAGAAGTTTATTTATGGCTTGATCAGCAAAGGCCTAAGCATCATTAATTTAGACTGATCTTACCAGGAGCAACATGTGCTGGGTAATTCAAATTGACTTGAGTTTCTTTGCAAAATCAAAGCTTTGATTCAGGTTCATAATTGAAGCGTTTCATTTTGGCACTTTTGAATGAAGTGTTTCAATCTTTTTTTTCCACGCCAAAATCGTGGTTTCATTCTGAAACACATTCTGACCTGAAGCATATGATGCAAAGTTTCATGAGATAAATTTGGTCTTTAAAAAATGTTGAGCTTGTGAAAATGTGGTAATTTGAAATCACATTAATTAATGGAGGAAAGTAAAATGATGAGACAGGAGATCTCACCAGGGCTGCAGCTCCTCCCGAGGGGCAGCTCCCATCTCTGCTCTGGGACAGGGACAGGGGTGGCACTGAATGATCCCTTCAGTCCCTCCCAGCTCAGGATATTCTGTGGTTCAATGATTCTAACAAGAGCTCTATTTATATGCAGAGTGGGACAAGGATCTTAAGTTTCATAGGATTTCTGAAACTGAGGTAATGATAAGAGATTTAAATCTCCAGACCCTTGCTGTATCTACATGACCTGATTTCTGAGGGAGTTTTGATAACAAAGATGGACAAATCAGGGAGAAGCTGGTCCCACACCCAAGTTCCCCTGGCTGGAGGGGGTCTGGGCAGGGACAGGGGCTGGATTTGATGATCTTTGGGTCCCTCCCAGCTCAGGATGTAATTCTAAGTTCCATGAGTGAGCAAAGCAGCAGGAATGCCCAAAGGAGGCATTTGCCAGCAGCAATACCTCAATGTTGAACAGCTTCTCCTCCTCTTCTTCCTCATCCTCCACCCTGCTGCCTGTGGGCTCAGCTGCCCTCCTGCCATCCCATCCCTGCCACAAACAGCCAGGCCACCCTCACCATGCCCCAGACACTTCCATGAAGCAGAACCTGTACCAGCAGCCCACCTTGGCCAGCACTACCCCCTGAACCTGACCATGAGCTGAAGCTTCTTCCACCAATATTCAAGCCCATCCTTCCTGGGAATCCCACCAATCCTCATCTCAACAACATTCCCAGCTCTCTCACTACCCTCCCTAGAGACAATTGATGAATTACTGACCAACTCTCAACCCTCCAGCCATGGTTTATCAACTTAGTCACAAAACAACTAATAATACCCCTAGACAAAATAGGACACAAATGAGCCTTAAGCAGTTGACTTCTAATAGAGAGGGATGTTTAAAGCCCACTGCACTTCTCAGCAGCAGATCCCCATCCTCAGTGACTCCAGAATATTTATGGAAGTCACTGAGAGTTATCATTTTCCTCATAACCATATCCCTGTGCAGCCTTGCAGGGAGATTTAGCACATGTCACCTGCTGGAGCCCAATAGCCCAAGAGATGTTTGTCAGCTGTAAATAGCCCATGAATAATGGACAATAAAGCCACAAAAACCCAGCTAAATAATTTGGGCTGCAGGTTACACCACATTGGGTGGGTGGCTGCCAAGGCAGACAACTAATTTCTATTTTAGGAGTGGATTATTGCACAAACATATGGATATTTATAGCATTTCCAGAGTGGTTGCAAGGAAATATTTCTATTCCTGAAGAGGGAATTTATCCACTGCTGCTCTCAGAGTTGGTGCCTTTTAGAATTTTATCTGTAAAATCTCAGTTAAGTTGCAATTTAACCCCCACTGGGAGATCACAACACATCTATGGTCCAATTAATATCCTTGTGGGAGGTGTGAGTCTCATGCTGCTCCTTTCCTCTTCTTCCAGTGGTGTTTTGCCACACTGTGACAGCATTTTTTTTTCCCTGAGATGATCCCAAAACACTTCACATGCTCTTGATTTGTGATTAATGCAACCTGCTGCTTGCTGTTGAGTGGGAGAAGAAAGCCGGGGAACATCTTCCTCTAGTCTTCCTGGGAGTGAAAGAACAATTAGCAAAAAAAATCCCTAAAAAACAGCCTCTCTCAGGTACCTCGGGTGCTTTAGCAGTTCCCTGTCCCTCACACACCTCTTTGGGGACAATGCTCAAGGATAAAGATAATTTACCTGTGCCTGCCCCACAGATGCCCTGAGGTTCTCTGTGAGTGCCAGCTCAGGAGCTCACTGGCTGCTTTCCATGCCTGCTTCATTCTGGCTTTCAGGTAGCCCAAGAAGATGATTTAATTCATTTAGTTTTCATTTCCCCGTGCTCCAAGGTGCAGATCTCTCCCACCTCTGGGACTCATTCCAGGACAGATGCTCTGATGGTCCATTGTGTTTCCTGCCAGGTTCCCTCCCAGGAAAGCTGCAGCTGGGGGATTTGGGGATGTGGAAAACTCACATCAAAGCTCTTCTTATTGCTCTTTGTCATGCAGCTCACCTGGTGCAGAAAACAAGCCTGAGGCCCATGGAAATGTGCACAGCAGAGTCCAAGTGGGACGGATTGGGGATTTTATTTTCTGGGAAAGGCTGAAATTCTCCATGTGTATGCAAACCAAGCACTGGTCCATCTGTTTGGTCTCCAAAATCACCATTTCTCTTTTTCTTCAGCCTCTCAGGCCACCTATAATGTAAAGCAAAACCAATCTAGTTTTAATTTCTCTATCTTTCCTAATTTCTCTATATTTCTCTATCTTTCCTTTTCCTTTTCTTTATTTTCTCTCATTTCCTTCAGCCTATACCCAAACCAGCAGCACTATTTTGTGCCACGTGGCTTTTCCAACCCCACCTTTCTTCCTTTCTTATCTGTAATTCTTTTCTTCCCTTGGCTTGTGAGCAAACCCCACCAGCACAACACTTCTAGTGAGCTCCAGAAACATAATTTACATTTCTCTTGAGAGCTCAGTTGTTTTTCTTTCCTTGCCTTTCAGTTGATTTAGTGCCCTGCTGCTTTGGGGACACATGGAACAAACAGCCTCTGACTCCTTTCCTGTAGAAATGTTCTTTCCAAGCTATTTCAAGCCCAATTCCTATTTTATTTTCCTCCTCTTGCCCCCCTTCCCCTGCTCTCAGCCTGTCTCCACATTCCTTTTCATGTGGTTGGTGTTTGGGATCTCTCCTCTTTGTACTCATGGCCTGCTCTGTGTGTGATGTTTATTTTTTAATACCTCAGGGTTGTTTTGGTTACAGCCAAAAAATTCTGGAACGATTGGAAATGGGATGCTCAATGTAAACCTGGAAGAGGCAGCTCTTTTTACCACGTCCTTCCAAAGCCCTTTCCATGCTCGTTCTGCAGGATCTTAATTAAGCCTCCAACTGGAATGTTTCGGATATATGCTGAGTTTACTCTTGGGTTATTTTTGGTAAAATTTGGGCTTTGTTTGCCTCAGCTTACTGATTTAAGTCAGGTGGGCAAGTGCAGTGCTCAGGTTTTGACAGGGAAAGGCTGAGTTTTATGACAAAGAGCTGCAGGTGCCTTCCCCATGATGGCTGTACTTGGATGTTCTCTGGATGGATGTGCTTGAAAGAAAATCATGAGTTCAGAGAGAGGTTCCAGGAGGAAAAACTTGTTGCTTCTGGTGTGAAGCCAACAGAAGTTCCAGGAGTGAGTCCTTGAGAGGAGCCTTGAGGGGCTCCCACACCTGATCCAGGTCTCCTTGGAGCATCCTGCATTAGGATCTTCATGCTCAGGAAGGGAGATCTGTCCATGGCTGTCACTGCTGTGTGTCACAGAGGGCTCTGGGGCTCAGTGGAAAGCCTAAAAATCCTCCAAGTGAAACTGGGATAGAAAAAATCTTAAATACAGCATACCATGGATAGCAGAATGCTATTTCTGTGCATGTTTCTCATGCTTTTCTACAGCACTGAAATCTCTGTTATTTCTATATGTAGATACACATTGGGTATTTTTAACCTATGCAATACTGGACTGGTCCTGAAAAAAAGGAAGATTTGTTGCAAATATGTTGTTGCTGTAATGGAATCCTTCAGTTTTGTACCTCCTGCATGAATGTTGTTTGGAGCAGAACACTGACAGCACCAGCTCATGGTTTAGGGTGATAAAACAAATCAAGGACTGATAAACAGGACTAAGGACTGACAAACTAACAATTCACCTTTTCCTCCTGTGTGGTGTGTTCTGTGTTCTCCCTCGACAGTGGTTGGCTCTCCCAAGGGGATTTCCTTCTCTGACATCACAGAAAATGCTGCCACAGTCAGCTGGACCCCTCCTCGCTCCCGCGTGGAAAACTTCCGGATCTCCTACGTCCCTGTCACAGGAGGTGAGCTGGGGTGCCAGGGACAGCAGGAGGGGTTTGCTGGGCTGCCATCCCTCCTTTCAGGGCATCCCCCAGGTGATCTTGCACAGATCACCTCTTTTTCTTCTTCAGGAATGGGGGAGTGCAGCCAACCTCTGTCTAGAAACCACATCCCATGGGCAGGGCTCAGAGGTGGATGCTGGAGTGGTTGTGTGTCGCGGACATCTTTTCATGAAAATCCTTTCCTTAGGATTTTTTCCTGCTGAGAAGCTGAAAGGCCTCAGGAACAAAATGTAAACAATGATTATCTGCTGCTGTGGAATGCAACAGGTGCATCTGGGATTGGTCTCATGTTGGATGTTTGTAATTAATGGCCAATCACAGCCCAGCTAGCTTAGACTCTTTGTCTTAGACACAAACCTTTGTTATTCATTCTATTCTATTCTTAGCTTAGCTAGCCTTCTGAGATGAAACTTTTTCTTCTATTCTTTTTAGTGTAGTTTTAAGTAATATATATCATAAAATAATTAATCAAGCCTTCTGAAACATGGAGTCAGATCTTCGTCTCTTCCCTCAACCTGAGACCCCCGTGACCACCATCACAGCTGTGCTCCTAAGTCTTTGTCTGAACCTCCTCAGCAAGGATTAGTTTCCAAACTGTCATTATTTTGTAGGCACTTCATGAGCTGAGCACACTGTAAAAGATGGCCCTTGGAAACAATAATCAGAACCCATGGTTACAATAAAATTTCAAGGCAGTGATTTACTCAGTGCTCCCCAACGTTATGTCATTCTGGTTTAGTGTCCAACTTCAAAAGCTTCCTCTGCTTCAACAGATTTTAAACCTAATTTAGGGACATCTCTAAAGGGAAACAGCTAAAGAACAAACACTAAAGACATCAGCACCAAAAGACATCAGCACAAAAAAGCTGCTGCTGTTGACTGAGACAAGGAAAGATTTAGATCTTTAGACAATATAGCCTGGAAGCACATGTGCAGCTTTAAATACACTGGTCCCACAGAGGAACAGGAATCCAGTCATAAAGTTAGGCACTTCTCTAAGTGCTTTCCTGGAATAAACCCAGAATTTTGAGCAAAGATGGGTGCTAAGTCCTCAGCCACACATAGAGCACCTTTCAAAATAACAAATACTGTATCTTTAATCTAAATGAGGGGGGTAAAGGAGAATCTTCCAGCCCTCACCACAAACAAGGCAGATCTAAACTGCAAGTCCTGTCCTCTAGGTGTTTGTACTCCCATGTAGAGACTGCTGGGGTTTCTGCTTACACCTTGTCTGGGAAGTTGTATTTTTCTGAACAGAAATCACTGAATGGTTTGCATAGGAAGGCAGCATAAAGCTGATCTCATTACAACTCCCTGTCACAGACAGGGACACCTTCCACTAAAAATGTTAATTTTTCTTACTGAATACAAACCAGTGGTTTAGATTTAGGTGTTATGACAACAATATTTGACACCGGTGGTTGTAACTAACTGAGAGAATTCCTCTCCTGCTGTAGAATCACATCCGTAGTGGCCAAAATATCTTTAACTTGAAAAACACCCTTCAAGCATTCCCTGGAGCATTGTGTCACTCATCCCTTGGCATTGGCCTCATCCTAGGTACTCCAAATGTTGTCACAGTCGAAGGGAGCAAGACAAGGACCAAGCTGGTGAAGCTGGTCCCAGGTGTGGACTACAACGTCAGCGTCATCTCTGTGAAAGGCTTTGAAGAAAGCGAGCCCGTCTCTGGCATCCTGAAAACAGGTAATCACATAAAAGCAGCAAATAGCAGCTCTTTAAATGGCTCATCTGACTCAGACACTGGAGCTGCAGACTCACCAAGATCCCATTCTTGCTGCCCACACAAACTGTAGGAAGCTCTTTGTCCCACTTCTTCTTTGTCTTTGCATTTTACATAAAGATGGAACTTGTAAATCTGGTCAGGCTCCCATTTGCTAAATGCTAAATAAACCTGTGAGATCGAGACAATTAATGTATTTAAAGTTCTAATTCACTAGAAAGAATCAGAAGTTCCTTTGGTTCTTTTTTTAAATTATTGCTGTTTTTGAGATGAGGGAGCCAAGGCCCAGCTCAGCTGAGCAGTTCAGGCCAGTTTCTGTTGTGGACTTCACATGTCCCAGGCTCCAGACTGTCCTAAGCATAAAAACATTCTCTTCAATATTCTCTCAATGTTTTCCTGGGTTTTTTTTTTAAATATCCCTGCAGGAAATGAGGGCTCACTCTGCTCCTGCTGACCCCTCCTTGTATTCTTTTTGGGGGCTGACAAACATTCAGAGAGCTGAGGCAAAGAACAAGATGATGAGCACTGATAATGACAGGAGATTTATAACCCATTCCAGCTGCTCTGGAGGCAAAGATCCCATCTTAATTCAGGGAGAGCATAAACCTGTGTGAAAAGTGGAGTCCTGAGAGGAGGCAAAGCAGGACATGGGGGCATTTTGGATGACTGGCTGGCTGTGGGATTGGTTTGTTCCAAAAAAGCTGCTTGGAGGTCACAGTGGCCATCAGCTGCTGTCACTTTGGTTATTTTTCCCAGCTCTGTCTCCTGAATTTGTTCGAAAAAACAACCCAGATTTGAGAGTGTTGAGAGAAATATGTCAGCTTTGACAGAGCTGTTGAGATTGATGGTATCAAGAGTGATCTGAGAAAGTGGTTAGTTCTGTTTGTTCCCAGAATTTCATCTCTTCCAGCACTGACCTCCCTTTCCAGAGAAGGTTTTGGTGTCTCTTCATAGGCACTGACGTCTTTCCTGCAGAACTCCACTATTCCAGAGGGAGCCATAAAAGCTGCACTGAGTTTTGGGCATTTTCTCTCATGAATTTACAGCAGAGCATTGCACACAGCTGAGGTTGTTTGTCAAATTCCCTCAATCTGTTTTTGTCCAATTCCTTCAATCTGTTTTTTCTTCCAGCTCTGGACAGCCCATCAGGCCTGGTAGTGGTGAACATCACAGACTCTGAGGCTCTGGCAACCTGGCAGCCAGCAATTGCTGCTGTGGATAACTACGTGGTGTCCTACTCTTCTGAGAAAGGTGAGAGGAGCTGTGTTTTGTAGAGATAAACAAAACTCCACAACTTTTGTGAAAGTTGTAAAGCCAGGATGTTTATTACAACGCTGGACACTTGTGGGAATTGTTCCTCTAAAATGACATGTGTATCTCTGGGAACTTCAGGTCCCTTTTTATCTCCCTCTCAAATACATATGCATACAATTTCACAATAGGTTCATACATATTCATTTTTACGAATTTCATGTGACATTTGCCGCCAGTTCTTCTTTATCAGAAAGAATTTTTAGGTCAGGTTCACCTGCTCTCACAGCAGTCTCTGTCTCTCTTTATGACCCTCTATCTCTGTCTTTCACTGAAGCAGTTTCTCTGAGTTTAGGCTTTTGCAGTCACGTTACATATCTATGTTTTCTAACTACAGACTTAACTCAAAGATGTACATTTCACCTAAATAAAAATAGATTTCTACTCTGGAAAATTTCTACTCTGTCTCAGCTGGAAATGGCTTGAGGGGCTGAAAGGTCAAAGCTCTCAAGAGGTGCTGATTGTAACTCCAGGAAAATCGCAGAATATCCAGAGCCGAAGGCACCCATTAGGATCATCTAATCCAACCTCTGTCCCTACCCAGATCCTCCACCAACCCCACCCTGGGCATCCCTGGCAGAGCTGTCCAAATGCCCCTGGAGCTCTGGGGCTGTTATTTGGAGAAGGGGCTTTGCTGGAAGCATTTAAACATTGATCGTTTTAATTCAGCACTCTCGATTCAGCCATGAGCGGACACAAGGGAGATTCCTGGGAAGCAGAGGCAGTGTTATAATCCCTGTGAACACTAGAGAGAGCTCACACTTTTAGAGAAAGGGCTCTGGTGGAACCCAGACTCAGAAGAGGTGCTAGCACAGCCATGGGCTTTTATCATTCTGCATTTGCATCAACTAGGAATAACAGAAATCAGTGAGTGGAGCACAGAGTTGAGCACAACATTGTTACCATCATATTTTCTGGAAAAATCTTTTTGCCAGGATTTCTCTCCTGGGAAGCTGAGAAGCCTCAGAGAAAAAAAAACCCCAAAAAATATTCTCACATTTGCTTGTCCTGTGTTTTGTTGTTTTGGAATGTGGTTCGAGATTGTTTATCCAACATGTGAATTGTTTTGACTTAATGACCAACCACAGTCAGGCTGTGTAGGGACTCTGGAGAGTCACGGTACTTTTTAATAAGTATCTTGTTAAGCTTTCTGTAAGTATCCTTTCTCCATTCTTTAGTATAGTTTAGTATGGCATTCTGTAATATGATATAGTATGATATATAATGCAATATAATATGATATGACATAATATAATATAATATAATATAATAATATAATATAATATAATATAATATAATATAATATAATATAATATAATATAATATAATATAATATAATGTAATGTAATGTAATGTAATGTAATGTGATATGATATGATATAATATAATATAATATAATATAATATAATATAATATAATATTTCTAAGAATATGGAGTCAGATTCATCATTTCCTTCCTGCCACAGGGAACCCTGACAATACCACAGACCACGATGTGTCTGAATGCAATCAACCTCTCTATTTGTGTGTTCTGTTCTCAGAGCCGGAGGTGACCCAGCTGGTGTCAGGGAACACGGTGGAGTACGACCTGCAGGGGCTGCAGCCTGCCACCGAGTACAGGCTGAGCGTCCACGCGCAGAAGGACACGCAGAGGAGCGAGAGCCTCTCCACGCACTTCACCACAGGTGCCATCCCACCCACAGCCAGCCCTTCCAGTCCCACCTGCTCTGTGCTCCTCTGCTGCCTTTTTCACTGGAAACCTGAGTTTTGATAGCGTTTGCATCACCTTTCTCCACTGGGGCTGACCAGAGGTGGTTTACTGTCAGTGATGCCTCAGGTTTCAGCTTTTCTATTTTCCACATTCTGTGCTGCTTTAGTGTGTGGGTCTGGGCTTCACATCAGGGGATGGTGAGCTCTGTGCACAGAGCAGGGAGACAAAACAATTCCTGCTCCAGCTGGGCACCAAGGACAAATGACCCAAATCTCAGCCCAGGAGCACAAACACCGTGGGCTGGAGAGAGAAAAACAAGCAGGGTGGGACTGCCTGGGCTAAAGCTGGAATGGGACAATGAACTGCAAGGTGCAAATGGAGCAGAACTGATCACAGGGACAGACCCTGTGCCTGGTCGTGCATTTTGGGGCCATTTTGGTTCATCTTGGGTGCAGCCCTGGCTGGGCTCTGGTGCTGCCCAAGGTGGATAGTCTCAGTTCAGCTGAAGAAAGAACAGAGATAATTTCTCCCAGGCTGAGCCTGAGAATCTTAGAGGAAAGAATTAAAACAATTATTATCACTCTTTCTATAACTCTTTCTATATTTATAAATATAGCCCTCCAGCATGTGCTATTCATAGTTCACCAATAGTGTGAGATGTTCCTACTTTGAAACCAATCAAGTCTCTCCTTAGCAAGTCCCATTATAAAAAGATCCACTACTTTTATTAAGCACTTTTGCCTTCTGATTCACCTAAAGACTGGAGGCTTTCATGCAGTCCCTGACTCAACAGCATCAGGGACCAAGGACAAATGGTCCAAATCTCAGCCCCAAGAGCACAAACAATATGGGCTGAAGAGAGAAAAACAAGGAGGATGAGACTTCATAACCTAAAGCTGTAATTAGACAATTAGCTCCAATATGCAAATGGACCAAAACTTATAGCAATATGAGATCACCAATTCTGCAGAGTCTCAGGGCAGGAGCTCTTCCTTGGCTGCTGAACGTGCCCAGCTGGTTTCACACTCATGGCTTTCCATGAGCATCAGCGGGATCAGGGATGGTTCTCATTTTCCTGCCTTGGCTTGTCCCAGGGTATTAATTAGGGAGCCACACCAATCCAGTCCTGTAATCACAGAGGGGAAGGGAAGCTGGAGATTGGAGCCAGATCAAGCAGGAAAAGTTTTCGTATTCTATAAAGGTTTCCTATTCTAAAAAGTTTTCCTATTCCAAAAAAAGCATAATTGGAGCCAGAGTTTTATTTCCTGGGAATATGTAAATACCAATCTGTCTTCATGTGAGAAATAATGAAGCACACAATTTTCTCTCAAAAGACATTTCAGTGCAACTGTTCATAAAATAAGGTGCCTGGAACAAGGCAATATTTTAACTTAGATAAAGTTAACACCTTTATTTTAAACTACCAATGGGAAAATTAATTCTTAACCACAAAAGTTAAGTTTGAAGTGTTTTTTCATTTCAAATTTCTCTGGAGAGAAGGTTTGTTTTCCTGGCTTGTTTTAATATACGGCCCACTAGATAACCTGTGGAACTGACTTTGTATGGATGTGATTGTAATTGCTGTGGTGTCTCCTGCAGGGCTGGATGCTCCAAGGGATTTGAGTGCCACTGAGGTGCAGTCAGAAGCAGCTGTGATGAGCTGGAGGCCTCCCCGTGCTCCAGTCACTGGATATCTCCTGATCTATGAATCCATCGATGGCACAGTCAAGGTAAATAAACCTCAGGGGCTGTGCCTCAGATCTGGGCAGTGGAGATGTTCTGAAGTGTCCAGCAATGCCACATAATCCTGTGCCTTAATTTAAACACCACATTTAAAAATACTCACTGCCTCTTTCAGTGCTAGACTGAACACAAATGCTTTTAAAACCTGTTAAAGGACTTTCGTACATTATACCCTGAAACTGAAGCTCCATTGCAGCTTGAATTTTGCCTTTCATCCCTTCACAATACAGAAAAAATCACAAACATTTTCCTTCATTCCAAACAGATACCATGGAGTACACTCAAACCCCCAAAGGATGTGACTCACTTTTCTAAAGTCAGGGGAACCTCTGTGCAAAGGGCTGTCTAAGGAAGGATGAACTTGCCTCTTATTCTCCTATAATTTAATTTCTTCCTACATAATTAATTGCACTAAATGCTTAAATATGAATCAGGTGAATCCCAGAAAAAATAAAATTTTGGATGCCCAGCCTGCATCAAGGGAGAGAATTCTAATTTTCAGGAAGGCAAATTCCCCAAGCACACTGAAAATCAGTCCTTTAAAACAGCCTTTTAAAGCCTGGAGTGCAACATTTCCTTGTCCTAAAGGATGAGTTCCTCAGTTTTTTATGAATTTCACAATCTGTACATTCAGGACATGTAAGCATTTATGCTGCCTTGCTTTCAAACCTCCCAGCTTGTACATTAGGATGGTAAACACTCATTTCCAGGCAGGCTTTGTTGAACTTTTAAATATTAGCTTGGTAAAAATCTTAGAGGAGTAGCTTTATATTAACTAATCTAGATGGTTAAAAGTACCATCAATAATTATGACAAAAAACAATGTGACAGACTAAAATATGCAACCATTCTGATCATTATGATTTATTTCTCTGAGATTTCCCTGTATTATTTCTTTTCTCCATAGGAAGTCATCCTAAACCCTGAGACAACCTCCTACAGCCTGACAGAGCTGAGCCCCTCCACACAGTACACGGTGAAACTGCAGGCCCTGAGTGGGGCCCTGAGGAGCAAAACCATCCAGACCATACTCACGACCAGTAAGGACATTAGAATAACCTGAATTATCTAAAATAATGCTGAATATTAATCTAAAATAATCTAAGTACTGCTGAGCTCTGCTGTGAGGACACACAGACCCCACACAAGATATTAATCTGTTTGTAGTGTTGGTGCAAAGTCCCTGTTCCCCCAGACCTGTTTTCCCTTGGCAGGATGAAATTCCAATATCCATCCACATCACCCTCACAGTCTGGTGAAGCATCCTGCCTTGCCCATGTGAAAAATCAGCAGGAACTCTTTAAAATCCAGCTGACACTTTGATTTCTCCCTGTATCGATCCCAGCGAGCAGGGGAAACAAATCAGAGTTTGGAGCTGAAATGAAGCAAACCACAGAGGCACACACAGATCAGTGCTGGGGGCTGAGCAGATGGATTTCTGGGCAGGCTTTTCTCCTCTCTCCGAGATGGGCTGTCTCAAAGCCCCTCTGCACATCAGCTCCAGCCCAACAGGACAGCTCTGCAAGGATAAATTGGCTTCTCTGAAGGTCACTTCACAGCTGACATTAAAAAAAGGAGTTGCTCTGTATTAGCTGTGACACTTTGCCTGTCATTTGTCTCACTTTTCTCAGTTTCCAGCCTTTCAGGCCCAGCAGGACCTGCAGTCATCCCCATTCCCCCTCCTGCTGCTGGCACCAGCTCCAGCCCAAGGACTGCCAGAAATCACCCAGCCCTGAGCCTTCCCTGTCACTGTTTGTGCAGAGCAGGATGAACTCACCAACACATCCAGAAATGGGAGAGGAATTAAATCTGGGTGAATTTAGGTGATGTTTGGCAAATTGACCATGAGCAGGGACTGACCAGGTGCCTTTAGCCATGTGAACAGTGTCAGACTCATTCAGGCAGAGGCTTAAGCCTGGCCTTAACTCTAAAAATACATTTGTGTCCATTTATTGACAGGGATTATTTAGTGACTATTTAGTGACAGTCACTCTTAGTGACTGAAGGAGCCCCCTGTAGAGTCACTTTTCTCCAAATCCCAAAGCTGATGGAAACTTGCTTGGCCTTAAATCACACCAGGGAGGTTTAGATTCAATATCAGGAAAAATTTCGCCATGGAAAGAGTTGTAAAGAATTGGAATAAGCAGTGTTGGAGTCCCCATCCCTGGAAGTATTTAAAATACCTGTGGAGGTGGCACATGGGGACATGGTGGTGAAGATGATGGTGGGACTGTGTTAATGGTTGGATTTGATCTTAGAGGTCTTTTCCAACCTTAACAATGCCATGATTCTGTGAAATCCTCTGGAGCTGAAGCACAGGCAGGGATGTGTAACACTGGCAAGGATCAGCAGCCACTCTGTGAGAAGCTGCAAGTCAAAACTCTCCTTTGGATACACCTTAATTGGCTGAAAAGTGAATGACCTGAGTGAACAAAACAAAAAAAAAAGAAAAGGTGTTTTAGGGGGGTTAGAAATTGTTCTGACTGCAATAATTTTATTGCCTTGTGGTCAGAAAGAAAAGCTTAACAACATTTTCCTGTAGTTTTGACTGTTGCTGTTTGCTTTGTTTTTTAGGAGTGTAGCTTTATAACACATTTAATATTGTGCTTGCTAGAAAAAGACTCAAAATTAATTTATTTTTGATTGAAGTTCTGTCTTTGTATTCCCCCTCCATTTTCTGTCACGTGAGCAGAGATCGGTACATTTGTTTTCCCCCAAAAATTGCTATAACACAGCTCCTGAATTTCAGCCTTTAGCTGGAGGATGCACTCCCATCATAGCAGGGAGTAGTTATCTAACATTCCCATCACTTCCAGTGTAGACAGATGTGAAAAACCACATTCAAAAGAAGAATTCACCTCACCAGCTGTATCCTGTGGATGTTCTGCATGCAGGATGCAATTACAAACCTGTCCCTGGGATCTGCAGCTGTCCCACAAGGGATTTTCCTGAGCCATCTGCATTGTGCACATTCCTTGTAACTGCTGATTTCCTAAGGAATGCTTTCTCCTCCCTGTGTGTGCAGCTGGGCTCCTCTATCCCTACCCCAAGGACTGCTCCCAGGCCCTGCTGAATGGAGAAGCCACCTCTGGGCTCTACACAATTTACCTGAACGGGGACAAGGCTCAGCCTCTGCAGGTGTTCTGTGACATGGGCGAGGACGGCGG
Source organism: Melospiza georgiana (assembly GCF_028018845.1). NCBI lineage: Eukaryota > Metazoa > Chordata > Aves > Passeriformes > Passerellidae > Melospiza > Melospiza georgiana. The sequence goes on along the minus strand of NC_080449.1, from coordinate 4,477,426 downwards.
CGGCTGGATCGTGAGTATGGGGCAGGGGCAGCACATCCCCTCCTGCTCATCCAGGCACCCTCAGAGTGTCATTATCACACTAGGGCTCTTCTATCTATAAATCTGGGGAGTTTTATCCTGGGTAGGTGTAGTGGTTTTGGTTCACCGATTTGAGATTTCACCGATTTTGAGGTTTCCCGGCCAATGCGCCAATGAGTGTAGCGGGTGATTATCACAGTAGGATAATAGTGTTATCATCACAGTAGGATAATAGTGTTATCATCACAGTAGGGCTGTCCTGTCTATAAATTTGGAAGTTGCATCCTGGGCAGGTGTAGTTGTTTTGGTTTGCCAATTTTTCACCAATTTTGAGGTTTCACAGCCAATGCACCAATGAATGTGGTGGGTTATTATCACAATAGGATAATAGTGTTATTATCACAGTAGGATAATAGTGTTATTACCACAGTAGGGCTGTCTTGTCTATAAATTTGGGGGGTTTTATCCTGCGTAGGTGTAGTGGTTTGGTTCACCAATTTTTCACCAATTTTGAGGTTTCCCAGCCAATGCACCAATGAGTGTGGTGGGTTATTTTCACAGCAAGATAATAGTGTTAGGATAATAGTATCACACTAGGGCTGTCCTGTCTATAAATTTGGAAGCTTTATCTTAGGTAGGTGTAGTGGTTTTGGTTCCCCAATTTGATATTTCACCAATTTTGAGGTTTCCTGGCCAATGCACCAATGAGTGTTATCATCACAGTAGGATAATAGTGTTATTACCACAGTAGGGCTGTCCTGTCTATAAATTTGGTAGTTTTATCCTGGGTAAGTGTAGGGGTTTTGGTTTGCCAATTTGAGATTTCACCAATTTTGAGGTTTCCTGGCCAACTCACCAATGCATGTGGCAGGTTCAGGGCTGGCCTATCACCAGTACACTAACTTCCTGCTGCGAGATAGGATTAGGAGAAAGGTAAAGCAGGTTCAAAACCTTAAAAGGGTATAAAGAAAATTTTATTAACAGTAACTAAAAGAAAAAAAAAAAAAGAATTAAAACAAACCTTTCAGAACACTTCTCCTCCCCCTACAACATTTCCTTGTCCACTGACAATGTCAAGAAACAAAACTTTAAATTTCCTTTTAGTTTACCACCTCTAAAATAGTGTTTTTTCAGTTCACTTAGGGAGAGAAGTCCCTCTTGAAAAACTATGACAGCAGGACACTCCAGTGCCCAGCTCTTTCTGTAGCTGGAGGACAGAGAGGTGTCTCCAAAGGATGTTCACACCCCTGGTTTCAGCCCTGATCCCTCTCCACTGGTGGAAGGGCTGCTGAAATGACTATATTGGATAACACATCTTCTAAATAATCACCAAGGAGGGTGAACTGACTCTGAATGACAGAGGGAGTGAGGGAGATTACAGCACAGCCCAGGGGAAGCATTTGTTCAGCAGCCACGGGATGCAGTGGCTTCCAAAGCCACTGTGCAAGGGACACATCCCACCCAGGCAACAAGAAATGGCAGTAAATGCCACCTCTCCTCACTGACGCCCCAAATCTGAACATGCCAAAGGGAGCCAGGGCACAGAAAGGCAGGAGGAGCTGGAGGAACGCTTGGCTGGGAGATGCAGGGTGGAAAAACCCTTGGCTGAGAATTCCAGAGATGCAGGATGGGTTTAAAAGAGCAGAGAGCAGGAACTGAGAGGCCATGTCATGCAGAGGAGCCTGGGAACCCAACAAAGAAATGGAAGACTTAAAAAATACATGGAGCATGCAAAAACCTGTGTGCAACTCAGTCCTTGCAGTGAGGCTTTGCTGGGAAGGGTAAAGGAAGGGCAGGAGCAACGCTGGGCTCTGTGTTTGTAAATGTTCTTCCCCTCTGGCCAGAGCAGTCTGTCCATAACATTTCCTGCTTTTAGGTGTTCCTGAGGCGTCAGAACGGAAAGCAAGATTTCTACAAGAACTGGAATACTTATGTGGCAGGGTTTGGAGATCCTAAGGAGGAATTCTGGATAGGTAAGTGCTGAAAATTTGTATTTTTGGAAAAAAAAAAATAACCAAACAAACAAAACAGAAGCACAGAAGTCCAGGAGATACTGAGAGGCCTCCATTTAGCTGGCAGGAGTATTTGTGAAGGGCAACAGGAGAAAAGGAGCCAGGGACACCCTACATGAGGGAGCCTGAAAGGGCCAGGCTCAGCCTGCAGTTCAAGGGTGCCATGCTGGGGTCACCAAATGAACCCACCCAATGCTCACTGGGGCTCTGGGAGCAGTCAGAGGTGACCTGGGAAGCAGGTTCAGCTTCCTCTCCTCCTGGGACACCCCCACCAGCAAAGGCTGATGATCCAGAGAGGAAAAGCAGGGCAAACAGAAGTCATAAACTCATATTTTGGTAAAACAGAAGTAAACCCTCCACATTTTCAAAGGTTGTGCTGCATTTTTCTGGTGATGATGATGAGGATGTTGATGATCACACAGCACAGCTTTGGTTGTTTTGCCCAACCTGTTTCTATTATTTGAAGGGAAGACCTCTCCCAGTCAGCCTGGGACTATTCATTTGTTTTTGTGCTGACATCACACTAGAGCTGATCCAACTCAGTGTTCTCACCAGTGCTGGTGTCCTGCTCTGTTTGTACAGTCCAGTATGGCCCCATTTATGGAATAATAGCATGGCAAATGTCCTGGTTTTGCATGGGAGGGAGAGCTTTGGCCACTTCTCTCTTCCAGCAATGTCCAGGGCCAGTTGAACGGCTTTGGGCTCAGTGACCAGCACTGAACCCACCACAACAAAGAAAAAAACATGGAGAGACTGATACCTTGAGGACCCTGGAAATCAAAGAACATGCTTTTGAGATAATATTTGTATAGCAGTAATGTAAAGGTTGATCTTTATTGGAAGCCTCTAGAGGTGAATATGGAAAATGTCCACAAAAGCCCCTCCCCCATGAGGTGAACACAGCTTTTATAAATTTAGCAAATTAGCATAATTGACAAAATCACCAATTAGGAGCACAAGTAGTGATGCAATCTACTCACAGTTCAAGCTCTTTCTAAATCCTCCTCCCTCAGATGGAACTGAACTTTGTTGATGTAAATGGGTCTCAAAGAGCTTTCTTTCGGCCTTGGTTCCCAGGGGAGAGCCAAGGTGGGATAGGGGCTTTGGAATGTGTTTTGTCTTTCTGCCTATCAGGGCAGGGAAAAGCAATGGGAAAACTAAGTAGGATTGCAACAACGGGCTACAGAGCTCCAAATATGTGTGTAAAGAATACAGAGAATACAGAAGAGAAAAAAGGCAAAAAAACCCACATTTGGCATCAAGACAAACATTCCTTCCTGCCCACAGGTCTGGAGAACCTGCACAAAATCACTTCTCAGGGCCAGTACGAGCTGCGGGTGGACCTGAGGGACAAGGGGGACACGGCCTACGCCGTGTACGAGCGCTTCAGCGTGGGCGACGCCAAGAGCCGCTACCGCCTGCGCGTGGACGGCTACAGCGGCACTGCAGGTGAGGGCAAAACTGACTGTCCCTCCTCCAGGGACACACTGCCTCCCACTGACTCAGGGAAAAGGTGTGAGTATTGCAGAGCAGCAGGTGCCTCTCCTGTGTGAGTCGCTTGGTTTGGAAAGCCAGGTGTCTGCTAAGGAAGGCAGGAGCCACCCCTGAAACGGAAAATGTAACCGCCCTCTCTACGAATGATGATGATCTTTACGTTGATGATGATGATCACACTCTCTCTGAGTTATTATAATTTTATTAATTATTATAATTTTGAAATTAAGGAGGTCTCAGGCAAAGATGTGGGAATAGGAATAATTCAGTTATTTTATAACAATTCCCCAGTTCTTTACTAGGAATAGGAATAATTCAGTTCTTTTATAATAATTCCCCAGTTCTTTACTAGGAATAGGAATAATTCCGTTCTTTTAGTATAATTCCCCAGTTCTTCACTAGGGAAGAAAATAAAAAAATAAAATAAACAATGCAGTAAATCAAAACAACACGGCAAGAATCAGACCATGCCCTATCCCCCTGTGTGTCAGGGCGGTGTCCCAGCCCCATCCCAGGGGGGCTCAGCCCTCCTGCAGTGCCAGCTGTGGCTCTGCTGCAGCAGGGATCCTGCACAAGGGGGGAGTTTTCCTCTGCAGCTCCAGGGCTGCTGCAGATGGGCCTGGGCTCCCTCTGGCCATGCAGGGCAGCAGAAAGCTGCTCCTCTGGCAATGCAGGGGGCAAAGGCTGCTGTGCTGTGCCAGGCTCAGATTGGATCCAGGCAGGAATGCTTGGCTCCTGCCCTGGGCGCAGCATCTCCCCATGGGATGCTGGGGTTGGATCAGCCCTGCAGGGACACTCAGTGGCCATGGACAGCAGAGATCTCCTGGAGGGAGGGTTGGTGTGGGAGAGAGAAAGAAACAACTGCCCCATGGACAGCAGAGAGCTGCCCCAGCTCTGACATGGAAAATACACCCCCCAACCATATCTTACAAGCCAGGACAGCGAGGTGTTCAAAAATCAAACATATCAATATATTTGTTTCTGTTTTATATCCTCCAGGCATTTTGGTGCCATATTTTATTGCCTGATTATGGTAGCATTGAAACAAGTGTATTAATTCACAATATATCTTATTTGGTCAATCTTGGCTGTCATTTATACAGCCAATAATAGCCTGGCACAGCTTCTTCTCTTGTCAGTAGAATTTGCAGCAAAGCCCTGCTGTAATGTGATTTATGATTTTGCTGAACAAATCATCTGCCTTTTGTAATCACACTGGGGCAAACCCTGCAGCTCTTGGTGAGTCTTTTCAGGGCTTCATAGGATTAAGAGATAAATCCAGTTTAACAATATGTCTTAAAAGGAGATAATTTCACACTTCTGGGTGCATAAACCAGAGCAGAGGTGTGGGTGTGGGCTCTGCCCTGTGACCAGCACAGGAGCTTTTACCCAGACTACAGAGATACAAAGGAAATGCAGCAGCAGAATTAATGTCTATTTAATTTAGATGGGATATTGGAAATAATTCCTTCCCTGGCAGGGTGGGCAGGCCCTGGCACAGGGTGCCCAGAGCAGCCAAGGCCAGGCTGGACAGGGCTGGGAGCAGCCTGGGACAGTGGAAGGTGTCCTGCCCACGGAATGAGATGAGTTTTAAGGTCCCTCCCAGCCCAAACCATTTGATGATTCTGTGATTGTCTAGTACAGAGTAGTGGTAGCTGCTACCACGAGTAGGATTCAGTCAGTATGGAGACTTCTTTGGTCTTGATTCCTTCCTTGTGAACACCTCTTTGGTCCTGGCTTGTCCAAACTGTAAAATCCAGATTTTAGCAAGAAATGCAGAAACTGACCTGCATGGAAAAAACCCACTTCATATACTGGGGATTAGAGACCACCTGAAGAAACATTTTGACCTGCCTGCAAAACCAAAAATTGTGCATTTCTTTCTGTATTAAAACAAGTAATTTTTAAAAAAAAAAATTAGATGCAGACAGGGCATGGCACAGTCCAAATATGTTCATGAAATCTAAACCAGGCAACCCACTGACCTTGCTCTTTCTTTTGTCCCCCCCACCCAGGCGACTCCATGACGTACCACAATGGAAGGTCCTTCTCCACCTTTGACAAGGACCACGACTCTGCCATCACCAACTGTGCTCTGTCATACAAAGGAGCTTTCTGGTACAAAAACTGCCACCGAGTCAACCTGATGGGCAGATATGGTGACAACAACCACAGTCAGGTGAGTTTGGCTCTGAAGGATTCTGCAATGCATGAGAGGAAGGGGAATTGCAATTATGGGTTTTTCTGATGGTTCAGCCAGCCAAAAATCACAGCATCCCCTCCTCTCACTCTCCAGGAAGACAGGGAAATGTATGGGCTCACAAAACAAGAATTTAACATCAGCTGGTGAAATCTTGTTGGCTTTGTCTGATTTTCCAAGGGAATATCCCAAGTGTGCAGGGAATAACTGTCGTTTCCAACATCTGAAACACAAATATTTTCCTGCCATGAAAGCCAGGCAAGGAGGGACAGTTTTGAGGGACAGAGATTTAACAAGACCAAGCTCAGGGTGCTGACCTGGGTTGGGGCAACCCCTGGGCCCAACCCAGGCTGGGCTGAGCAGTTGGAGCAGCCCTGGAGAGGGAGCTGGGGGTGCTGGGGGTGAGAGCTGGAGCTGCCCCAGCCCTGAGCCCCCCTGAGCCCTGGGCTGAGCCCAGCGTGGGCAGCAGGGCAGGAGGATTGTGCCCCTGTGCCTGTACCCAGGTGAGACCCCACCTGCAGAGCTGCCCCAGCCCTGGCCCAGCACAGGGAGGAGCTGGAGCTGCTGCAGAGATCCAGAGGAGGCTCCAGGGGGATCAGGGGATGGAGCAGCTCTGCTGGGAGGAGAGGCTGGGACAGCTGGGATTGTGCACCTGGACAGGAGAAGCTTTGGGGGGACCTCAGGGTGGCCTTGCAGGGCCTGAAGGGGCTTCAGGAAAGATGGAGAGAGAAGATTTACAAGGGCCTGGAGTGCCAGGACAAGGGGGAATGGTTTCACACTGATAGAGAATGGGTTTAGATGAGATACTGGGAGGAAATTCTCCCCTGGCAGGGTGGGCAGGCCCTGGCACAGGGTGCCCAGAGCAACTGTGGCTGCCCCTGGATCCCTGAAAGTGTCCAAGGCCAGGCTGGAGCAACCTGAGACAGTGGGAGATGTTTCTTCCCACAGCAGAGGTGGAACAAGATGATCTTTAAGGTCCCCTACAGCCCATCTAGTGTATGTTACCCTGATTCTGTGACCTCATATGGGTGAGTTTGTACAGGTTGGACATTTCACAGCCTCTGTGCTTCCCAAAGCTCCTCCACTTCATGGTGCCTCCGTGCCCAAACCAGAAACACCCCCATGTGGTGGTGTTTGCAGGGGTCCCAGGACAAGGGAAGAGATGAGAATCTTGACTCCATATATCAGAAGGCTGATTTATTATTTTATTATATAAATTATATTAAAAGAAAATTATATATTAAAACTATACTAAAAGAATAGAAGAAAGGATTTCATCAGAGGGCTGGCTAAGAAAAGAAGAGGAATCAATAACAAAGGTTTGTGGCTCAGACAGAGAGTCTGAGCCAGCTGACTGTGATTGGCCATTAATTAGAAACAACCAACATGGACCAATCTAAGATGTTGCATTCCACAGCAGCAGATAATTATTGTTTTTCTTTTCCTCTGAGGCCTCTCAGCTTCTCAGGAGAAAAATCCTGGCAAAGGGATTTTTCAGAAAATATCACGGCAACACCCTCAGTCTGAACCAGGGGCAGCAAATGCAAGTGTGACCCCCCCAACCTCTCCCCTTTGCCTTCACAGGGCGTCAACTGGTTCCACTGGAAGGGCCACGAGTATTCCATCCAGTTTGCAGAGATGAAGCTGAGACCCTCCAGCTTCAGGAACCTGGAGGGGCGGCGGAAGCGAGCGTAGGGCCCGGGGGCTGCGGGCAGGGGTGGGAGGGGATGGAGAGGGGGTGTGGGGAGACCCTCGGGCATCGCTGGCCTGGGGGTGCGAGGAGCTGGGACCGGCACCACGGCATCACCGGTGAGCCCCGGCAGAGGCTTTGCAGCATTCCAAACACTAAAAAAGCCTTAAACCATCCCAGAGTTCCCAGCAGAGCAGCTCCAGCTGCCCACCAGGAACGTCCTCCACACCAAAGACAACGATCTCAAGGGTTCTGTGTTGTTTTATTAATTTTTTTTTTTATTTTTAATTTTTTGCCAGAAAGCATCTGGGATAAAGTTCTTCCGACATCTGACGATCTCTTGGGTGGCCCAGGGGAGGGGGAGGGAGAACAGCTTTGTACATTGGTAGTTTGTTTTAGAACCAACCATATTTTACAGACAGAAATGTGTAAGATTAATTATCATTATTATTATTATTATTATTATCATTAGTTATAAGTGGAAATAATTGGTGGTTTGAATGCCTTTCTATATATATATCAAGTACCACAGAGAAGGAGGGAATGGGAAGGGAAAGCAGTATGTTTTTAAACTTAAGCATAGGATTAATATTATTAATATAAAGACAAAATAATAATAATAATAATGATAATAATAATAAGCTACATTTTGTCATTTTTAAGAGAACCATGCTTTTGGAAACACAGCAGGACAGTGTCTGATTGTAAATTTTTTTTTATAAATAAAAGCACAATTACTTTTAAATAAATTTCTACTTTTTTTTTTAATCTATGTGGAGTTTGTGCATGTCCAGGATATGTTTACTTAGATAGGGAAATAAAGACAGACTGAGATTAATTAGGCTGCTGAACCCCTACTGAAAACTGTTCCTTTTGTCAGTGACTGGTTGTAATTATTCTGGTGGGTTTGTTTCAGTGAAATGCCCGTGAGGATTTGGGTTCTTTCAGAACAGAATTAATTTTTTTTTTCCTGTCCAAAAGCTTCTTCCATGGTTTTTCTAAGTGCTACTGACCAATGCTTGCTCCATCTAGGTGGGAATAACTAACAAACAAAACAAAGAGAACCCAGAGTTGTTGTTAGGTACCATGGGCGATTTGAACACTTGTGTAAATAAAGGGCTCTCTCTTTTTATTTTTTTTTTTTATATGAATGAAATTCCATGTAGTTCCTCTGTATCACACCCTGCAGTTGAAGACAATAAAAAAAATCTCTTGTTTTAATCCAGTCTCTCTGCCCTACTTCAAGGTTGCATTTTGCAAACGTTTTGTAAATGTTTCTCGCCTCCCTCCTGGCTGAAGTTACACTCCTGAGCATTGTTTGTGTTGCACGGGGAACATAAATCTCCTTTGACCCTCCAGGGCACTGGCAGCACTATATTAAATTAATTCTCTGTAATTAGTCTCCCTTCTTAGGTGTTTATCACAGTAAGTGATAGGCAGCATAAAGGAGAACAAATCCAGTAATGAAGACATATGCTCTGCTCTCCAGATGCTTTCCAAGCTATGAGGAAATGGCACTGGATCCCTGTTTCTGGGTGCTGGAAAGCTCTGGCAGTCTGTTTGCAGACAGTCGGGGGAAGAAGTGACACTTCTGGAATGATTTCCTCATTTCTGGTAACATCCCAGAGCTGCCTGGCTCTGCCTCTGGTGTCATCTACCTCGGCAGCTCCAAAGAGCTCCTGGAGACCGGCTCAGCTTTGTGCCTCACCCCAGACAAGACTCAAACACGCCGCACAAAAGGAAGCTGATATTTCCTGTAATTACTCACTGACAGGTGCCCTGCTTGGTATTCTCTGTGATCCCCACTGAGAGAGGGAACCTGGCAAATCCTTGGAGTCAGAGCTGCCAAAACACCCTTCAGAGCTGACACAAGCTTGATTTGGGACCAGCTGCTCCACCACGGGCTCCTGGAAGGGAGATTCACTGGCTTTTCCTCCTTTCCTGTTTGTAACTCGTGAGAAGAGTTTAAAAACACGCTCAGATTTGAAATCTGCTCATGAACGTGCCAGATTTGAAATCTGCTCATGAACCCCAGTGCTGGGGTTCATCCTTAATGTGATGAAGCAGTTTGGGAGCCTCAAGGGGGCAGGAGAGGAAGGGCTTCACAATTATTTCCTCAGCCAGATTTAAGGTCCTAAAGGCACTGAGGGGGATATCTGGAGGCAAGAGAGGGGTTTATGGGGTTAGGACTGCAGCCATGAGGTATTTTTGAGACACGTGGATGGAAAACTCCTTTTCCACTGTCACTGTCCTAACCTTAACTACAGTCTGAGCAAGAATTCATGCTTGGCTTTCTTACTTAAGTGAGGGGAAAGCTTCAAGGCAGGTGGGCAAAAATCAGCTGGAAGAATAATTTGGGGGAGCGAGGCTGATGGCAGCTTTCAAATTATTCAATCCTCTGGTTTTTTTGTAAGACTTGGACTGCTAAGTGATGTGATTGTTACTGACCCTAGGCATGAGTGTGCAGTGATTAGAGCACTCCAGGGTGATGTGGGAGATGACAAATACCTTAAATTCTTCCCTCTGTCTCAGTAATACCCTGATGTCAGCTGAGCTGGAGCACCCACACGTGCTGCATCACCTCTGGGTGCAGCTCCCTCACCTCCTCTCCTGATGCAATTCCAGCCAAGGGAACTGATCTCACCCATTCTGGGCTGAATGTCAGCAGAAACCCAGGGAATCTCACCTGAGCCTGCAGCAGTGAATAAACAGCCCAGTGATTTGTGACAGAAAACACAAATTTTCCATCTTTCCTACCCAAAGATGTCCCTTCAATCAAATTACAAGTTTGGCTTGGTTTGCTTTAAAAGCAGTTGAGCATAACTGAGGGTCAGAGAGCATGAAAAACAAGAAATTGAGTACACAGTGATCCAGTGGCTGCCCCTGCTACTCATTTGGTCTCAGGCTTCACTATCTGAATTCAAACTGCAGCCTTGAAAAACCTTCTTGCAGCTGCCACGTTAATCCTGGGGGCTGTTAAAGGGGCATTACCTTTTTTCCTTTGTTTTTTTCTCTTCCTTTTCTCCTTCTCCTTCTCCTTCTCCTTCTCCTTCTCCTTCTCCTTCTCCTTCTCCTTCTCCTTCTCCTTCTCCTTCTCCTTCTCCTTCTCCTTCTTCTTCTCCTTCTTTTAATCTTCTTCTTCTTCACCTTCTTCTTCTCAGCACCCTTTGAGCTTGACCCACTGAACATTTTCTAGAACTTGATTGGAAAGGAAAGCAGAATAGAAATGTTCAGGTGTCATCAACAAGCAGAAGCTTGATCCCAGAAAATGGCAAGGAGGTGGCATCAGCCTCACAGATACCTTGCCAGTTTTTATTTCTGACTTGCAGGGACGAGGACAAGATGAGCCAGGAATAGAGCTGGGATTGCTGAGGTGGTGCTTGGTTGCTGCTGGTTCTCTGCACTCCATCAGGAGCTCAAGGCAGGGTGAAATTCTTCACAGAGTGTTACAAACACAGGGGATTGATAAAATATACCATTTATTTAATGGGATATGGGAAAAAATAATGTAAAATGAAAATACAGAAGGAGACATGAACGCCCCAGCAGCTCTGGAGCCCCTGTTCGGCACAGCCACAACATTTTCTTTGAAAAAAGTCTGCTCCAGCCTTTGTTCCTCCACCTTACCCTGGTGATTTCCCCAGCAGGTACAGAAATCTGAACACACACAGCTCCAGCAGCTCTTTGTGTGTTTAACAAATGTTAGTCCTGATAAACAAGGTGTGGTTTGTCAGCAGGAGACTGCGAGCAAAGCTCAGCCAGAACTGCACGGATGATCTTTATTCTTGGAGGGCCCTGAAAAAACATTCCTCTTAATCAGGCCTTCAATCTAAAGGGGAAGCAGTTGGTGTAGGTGAGAGGGAAAGACAATTCTCAGCAAAAATAAATATTAAAAAAGGCAAAAACCAAAAGACAATACCAGAATAAAAGATGATGTAAGAACCGCTCTGGCTTTCTGGGTCACCCTCGCGTGCTCACAAGCTGTTCCTGGCTCCATCCCAAAAGGTTTAGGAGTAGAAACACAACCCGATGATTGTACAGTGAGGTTTTCACTTGACTTGCAGCCTTGCTGAGGAATTTCCAGAGGGCTGAGAATGAGTCTCCATCCGGGCTTGCATCAATCATGTTCCTGCTGCAAAATGAATCAGGCCTGTTGCACTTAGCAGTGGCAATGAGATCCCGAGTGGAGGCCAGAGCAGGAAAATATAACCCCACACAAGCATTTCAACAGCTCTGTGAGCTAAAGGAAAGTTTCCTGGAGGGGGCAGGAGTTCTTGGACAGGAGAAATTATTGCAAAATAAAGAGGCTGGTGCTGCACCCATCTCTGTATCCCTTCCACTCCTACATTTAGGCCCACTCAGCTGAAAAATGTGCTCCAGCTTTAGTCACTCATGAAGTGTGGGGAGCTCACGGTCTCTCTGAGATGCTATCTGCAGGGTTACTCACTTGTGCCCTTTCAGATGACTCTGAGGATAAGCGTTTGGGTATTTTTAGGGCAAAAGTCCCCTTTCAAGACCTCTGAAAGTTCGGAAGTCTGGGCTGAGCTTTTCCAAGGGATGAAAAGGAGCCCAGGTCTCCCTCATTAGTGCTGCTGCTTGGCTTTCCCAACTCGGCTCCTTGGGGAGGGACAGGTTTGGAATGGCAGCTAAAAATGTACCTGTCCCTCCATAAGCGCCCTCTTTGTCCTTCCTCAGGGCCATCCTCACGTTCCCTGGAGGCACAGAGCGGCCTCCACACCACTGTGGGCAGAGTAACTGTGGTTAAGTGGTTTTTTGGTGCACAAAGTGAAGCATGACTAATAAATAAATAAATATCTACTACTCACAAATTCAGGACTCCCTTTTTTGGGATTGCCACAGGAAAAAAAGCCAATTTTCCTGTGCCTGCCTGCCTGACCTGGCAAAAAACCACCTGCAAGGTGTCTCGTTCCAAGGCAGCAGCTGCTGAAACCATCAGTGACTGCATGGGATGGCTCAAAGGACCTGCTGATGACTCTGCTCCTTCACCTCTCCGACAGGTACTTTCCTCAGAGGAAATCATTCAGCTTCCTGTGTTTTTACTGTAAATTCTGTGCTGCAAAGAGGAAAGAGAGAAAGAGACCAGCACAGATAGAGAGACTGGGGTGGGGGGAAAACCAACACACAGTGGTTTCGGTGCAGATAATCCCTTTCACTCCCACTTTTGAGGCATCCCCCTGTTTTAGAGCAGCAGAGAGGGTTAAAAGCAACATCTAACCTTGGTCCCCTGCTTAAACTGAAACTACTTTCAGGACTCAAAGCGCTCATTTCCTCCCCGCCCTTCCTCTGCCTCTTTACTTTTACTTTACTTCGTGCCTTGTCCTTGTAGTTCTGTGATTCTGTGAAAGTGAGAGGAGAAATAATGTGAAAAAGGCTGGGTTTTGTCCAAGTGAAAGAAAAAATGCCTGGCTGTGTCACTAGAGAGCACAAGCATGCAGATTTAGTCTGAGAGATAATTTCCACTTTGTCATCACACCGATTGCAAAAGTCACAGCTCCAGGAAGAGCTGGGACTTTTTTATTAACAAGATATTCTAGGCTTTCATGCAAATAGAATGCTGCTTGCAAAGAAGGTACTCAGCAAAAATAAACCTATCAAGTCTTCCCTAGAAAAAGGTTTTAAAAGATAATTTTGAATGTCTCAACTCCATTATGACCAACCAAAGAAGTGTAAATGGCTGAGAGAAATTGGAACAAAAGTAAAAAAATCATATTCTGAGTTGCATTATATGCTGAATTATTTGACTTTTTCCTAGGAAATAAATATTAAAAATTAGATTGGACCCTTGAGATCATAATTTTTATTTGTTTTCTGTGTAATCTATGTGCATCCTCTCATTTATGGTAACCAAACTACATGGAAATCACCCCCACACACAGCGCAGCACTGGCACAGCAGTCAAATTAATTGTATTTTTTTCATGATAAAAAGTACAAACAGGTGACAGCTCTGTGTTTTGGCGGTCTCCCATCAGCCCTGAGGAGTCTCGTCTGAAGCCCTTTGTGTAAAGTTATCCCAACTGTGGAAACCCCCAGGGGAGCACTGACTTTGGCCCTCATTCATGGAGAAAGTTTCCCAGACTTCAAGATAGACTGGAATCCACAAAAGTGTGCAATAGATTGTAGAGAGTAGTGTAGGTGTATCACTTGCTGAGAAATTGGTTTTGGGATTTTTAGTGTGTTGTGGATGGAAGCAAGATGGAGGGCACAGGGTGTCATCCTGGGTTTCTTCTTCATGCTTCTTCTTCCTCCTTCTCCATGGGTTTGGGTGGCATTTTGTAATTGGGCAGAAAAGTCTGCACTGGGGGCTCTTTGGGATCAGTTATTGGGTTAAAAGGGAGAATAATCCAGGTGTCAGTTCTTAATTGGATAGTTTAGTCTTAAAAGACCTTGGAACAAGATACTGTTGGCCATTTTGTGCCTTCTAGTGAAAAGCTGCTGAACTCACAGCAGTGAGACTGTTTAACTGATAAGAAATAATAAAAACACCTGAATCTGAACATGAGCTACCTCAAGTGCCTTCAATCCAGACCCAGAGAAACCCACAACTGGCATCTCCACACCCAAGTCCGGCTATACCTGCATTCATGGGTTCTGGTCCTGCCTTTCCACGAGGCTTTCCAAGCACTCACAGCTCCAGCCACTGCTCTGAACTCTTCTCACTGAAATGGGGAAAAGCCTCTCAACCACCTAAACTTCAGTGTTCCGGAGCAATTCTGAGCTCAAACCATTTCCCCCATGCCAAACCCTTCTCATTTGGCCTTGGAGGGAAAAGCAGCTCCTGGATGTGATGCTGCCTTTGTGGGGCTACCTAAAACCAGAGGTCAGACAAAATGAAGGGAATAAAAAGCAGTTCTGTTTATTGAAGGACCTGTAACCCAGCAGTTCTTTAGTCTGTAACTCCAAACTCCACACTCAGTGTGAGCTGCAGCTTCCCCATTTTGGGCAGACACAACAATTCCTCTCCAGGCCTGGCAATCAAGGACACCTCACTGCCTCAGGCCCCAGAGATGGAAACAAAAGTGATTTTGGTGGGGAGCAAACTTGGGGTCAATGACTTCATTAGCTGAAGCTGTATTTGGCAGATTAACCTCCAATATGCAAATGGACCAAAATTATAAAAGTGTGAAATCTGTGACCCATCATCCATTTTGGGTGTTGCCCCAGAGGGGCTTTGTCTGCCCTAAACGTACTTGAAGGGCCTTCAATAAATATTCCTGCTTTTTATTGCCTTAATTTTGTCTGGCCTCTGTTTTTAGGTAGCCCTAAAGAGGCATCACTGGAGCTGTGTCTGTGCCAGGGTAAAGGCATCTCCTTATATTATATATAATATATTATATATATTATATATATTATATATATATAATATATATAATATATATTATATATATAATATAATATATAATATATATTTTATATTATATATTATATATATTATACTATCTATATATCATATAATAATATATATATAAAATACTATATTTTAAAATATATATTAAAACTATTCTAAAATAGAAGAGAAGAGACATCAAAAAAGCTTAAAAAGAAAGAATAAAATAATAATAAAATCTTGTGACTGCCTAAAAAGTCTAAGATGGCTAAAATGTGATTAGCCATTAATTAAAAACAACCACATGAGAATAATCAAAGATGCACTTGTTGCATTCTACAGCAGCAGATAATTATAACAATTCTTTTCCTTTTTCTCCGAAGCTTCTCAGCTTCTCAAGAGAAAAAATCTTGTCAAAAAGATTTTTCATAAAATAGGTCCGTGACACAGAGGGGCACTGATATGAGCTGCCAAACAGGTTCAGCCTCCAGAGGGATATGAACAATTCCTTAAGGTTTTAAGTTTCATATTTTTCATGCATTTGTAATCCAGCAATTATTTAGTGTATAACTCTAAAGGATCTATGGGTGTAAAGGTGTGTATAGACATGTAAAAACCATCCATGTCTGTGTTTGCCCACAAACACCCACATATAACTATAAAACGAAATATGAATATATACAAGAACTATAAAAACACAACGATTTCCAGGCTAGGAGCATCACTGGGACTCAGACCCCGGGGTGCTGCCAGCTCAGCAGAAATGTCAGTGTTTCCTGCAGCTTAGAAAGCAAGAGGAAACCACCAAGGTTTCAGGTGGCAGCAGGTGCTGATCTCAGAGCTGACAGCACTGCCTGGGGCTGCTCTGCCCTCAGCCCCACACTGAGGCACTCAGGGATCACCAGCACGCCCAAATATTGTGATTTATTCCCCCCCCTTCCACCCCATCCTAGTGAGTGAATAATGTCCTTTCTTGTAAAGGTGTGATTATGAGTAGGAGTTCTGTGATTCCTGTAAAATCACTGATGTCTGGGCTTCAAAGGACATGAGAGGAAAAGAAAGGGAGAGCCAAAGGGTGTCTGTGTCCTGGGAGGGATTCAGCCCAGATCAGAGCTTGTATCCTGTGCCTCAAGCTCGAGCAGGTGGTGAAGAAAATTAAAGTAAAGTAATGGTCTACTCCCAGCTTTAGTGCTCCTATCTGGAAAGTTCTGCATCTCCCACAGAAACATTTCATCAATCTGTGCCCTCAGAGCTTGTTTCCTTGCTATACATTTTGGCACTTCTCAACAGATTTCCCACCTCAACAGAGTGTTGGTTTTAGAGGCTTTGTGACACCCAGGCTGCTGGAAAAATCTGTTTTCTTCCCCTGAAATAATCACCACCTGATCTGGGTGCCTCTGTGGGTACCCAGGTCTCGCAAGCTTAGTTGTTAATTGCAGCCCTGAGATGTGCAGGATGTCTCTGTTTCGGCCCACATGTCCAAAGAACGAGTCAGAGCTCTTCAGTTTTTGGTCTTGAGGTTGTTTATTAAATTTTATCCATAAAATTTTCATTCTGCCCAGCCGAGATCTGCTCAGCAGGGCAGCCACAGGCACTCTGTTGTCCTTTTATACTACAAACTACCTATAACATATTTACACTGAATTCCCAATACCTATCACCTGTGTTAGACAGTGCACTTCTACTCTAAACCAATCCCAAAGTGCCAACAGCACTGCAGAAAATGGAGGTAGAGAAGAAGAAGAAGAAAGGCTGGACACGCCCAAGTTCCTCCATCTTGTCCCCAAAACCCCCATTCTAAAAATCCCAAAATCTACATTTTCACCCTGTGATAATTTTATTATTACACTATTCAAACTTCTGTGACTTTCACGTCCTCATACAAAGCTGGTAACTTGCTCCAAGGGTCAAAATCAAATCCCCAGGTGCTCTGGGCTGTGTGCCAGGGTCTCTGAGCCCCCTGACGGGGTCCTCAGCAGGGACACTCAGGGACACCCAGGGACCCCCAGGGACACTCAGGGACACAGAGGGACACCCAGGGACACCCAGGGACACTCAGGGACACCCAGGGACACCCAGGCCTGAGGGCCCTTCAGACAGGTCCTGAGATAGATGTGGATGTGCACACAGACGCGGACTCAGGTTAAGAGTGTGTATGAAGTGAATAGATGATAATAGTGGTTTGCTTTGTCTCATAAACCATTTCCGCTTCAAACAAATGAGTTTCTGAAGATGGGGTTTAGATCTTTTATTGGTGACATGACTACATGGAAACTCGTGGGGATATATTTTTGTGTGTGTGTATATATATATATGAGAGACTACAAAACCAAATGTGACAGGACAAAGGGGAATGGTTTCAACCTTACAGAGGGGAAATTCAAGTCAAATATTAGGAAGAAATTCTTCCTGTGAGGGCGGTGAGGCACAGGGTGCCCAGAGAGGCTGTGGCTCCCCTGGATCCCTGCAAGTGTCCAAGGACAGGGCTTGGAGCAGCCTGGGACAGTGGGAGGTGTCCCTGCCCATGGCAGGGGTGGGATGGGATGATCCTAACACCCTGCTCCCCCAGGCCGGTGTGGGACTGCAAGGATGTCACAGAGAGCTGTTCTTTATCTCCTGTGAACAGCCCAAGAAATGCCCCATCAGCACAAACACCAGCAGCACCAGCAGCAGCCAGGAACCGAGGCCCTGGTGTGGAGAGCAAACATTTCACAGAAGGCTTTGGTGGTGATTGTTGCTATTTGCCCTGCAGAACTTCCTAGAAGCACTTGCCGTCCAGAAGATGAAGCTGCTTGCAGGGCTGCTGAGGAGCTTTTCACACCCCACCTGGCACTGGGCCCAGCTGCTCTTTTCTCAGAACAGAACTCCCAAAAAGGATCTGAGTCCTCCATCCTTCAGTGGCCAAGGCCATCTGTGCCCAGGTGTTTTTCCACTGACAAACCACCCCAATGTCAGGGCTGGTGTGGCACTGCCACGTTTCTTTGGAAAACATCATTTCCTCCTTCAAAGCTCAGCGATGTCAGGGGTCAAATGCACCAGAAAATCCAATGGACCAAGGTTGTTTGTGGGATCTGAGTGGAGAAACCTTTTGTGGTCATTCCTGCTAACCTCAGGAGTAAACAGCAGAGAAGCTGGCGGGTGTTGGCATCTGCAGTGGGCAGAGTGAGAAAATAATAAAGGAAGGCAGGCTGTCAAAGAGGATTTTTAGCACCCAGCACTCACGTTAATCCCCTGACCTACTTTCTGAAAGACCTATATAAGGAAGAATATTCTCCACTGAGCAAGCAGCTAATAAGCAGCGCCAGCGTCAAAGAGTTGGGAGTGCATCAGTTCTGAGATTCAGTTATCTCTTCCTGGAAAAAAATTAAAGCACAGAAAACAAACACTCTTCAAGTAGAAAAAAAAAAAAAATCCACTGGCCCATTTATTTCTAACAAAAACTTTGCACCTCCTCTGGGGAAGTGATGGGCATTTCCAGAAGGCTCCAACAACTGTGGACTGTAAATTATGAGCTTTTCTCTCAAACCCCCAAAACAAATAACTGACACTCATTTATTAGACCTCCACCACACAGATAAGGTGTTCTATTTCCCAGGGAAATCAGGCAATTTTGGACCACCAACCCTTCCAGCAGAGGAGTTTTACTGGACCATCCCCAGCAGCAGCTCCCAGATTCAGTTTCCAGCACTGAGGTCCTTCCTTAGCATTTTTGTGACTTTTAAAAATCTGTTATCAGCAAGGAAGCACCAAGGCTACAGTCAAGGAGAGGGACACCCCAGCAGGATGTTCTTAACACAGTCACATCCCTGTGTTGGTTATCAGGAATTTGAGCAGGGCTGGGCCTGGTGTAAAGCTCTCAGCCCCTTCTGGCACATGGAATAGCCAGGTCCCCTGGATATTTTATGTTAATACCTCGATATTTCTGTGTATTTGATCAGAAATCCCAGTGATTCAGGACTGTGAGTTGGCACCATGGTCCCAAAGGCTGTGTTGGAGGGCGAGCTGCCCAATGGGCATCGCCAGAAAGAAAAATCCCTGCCCTCAAATTGCCACTGCTTGTTTTACTGGAGGTGCTGCAAACGCACCTGGCATTTTGGGAGCCTTCATTTTCACCTGGCCAAGGAGGGATGTTTCAAGGGCTCTTTCTTACATACAGGACCTCTACTTTGACTCCCAGTGAGGCTGAAAATACTCAGCACCTTATTCTGAAGTTTATTGGTCTTCAACCAGTAGGATACTTAGAGCTGTTGTCAAAATCAGATCACTTTTGGGCACTTCTCACATCTGGCAGCTCTCATTTCACTGTTCACGCTGCTGCTAGGGAGTGGACAGCAATAAATTGCACCAGTGTGATTTATATTTTCATCATTTGAAGGCTACACCCTTAGTTCTTGCAAGAGTCACAAGATTATTTTTCACATCTTCATCCTTTCAGGAGTTGTTTCACATATTGCAGTGTAAGAGACGCTGCAGTGTTTTAAAGCTGTTTTAGAATAATTTAAGCTGCCTTCCAAATCATTCTGTGATTCCATTGATCAGGAGGCTCTGGACAATCTGCCCCTGCTGGCTTTCATTTATTTAGATATATATTATTTAGATATATATTTATTTATGCATTTATTTATTATTTTATGTATTTATGTATTTATTTATTTATTATTTTAAGTATGCAAGGAGCACACCTTTCTGTGTTTATTGCTGCTCCTGGCATAAACATCATTCAGGACAGAGAAATACCAGAAATTCTACACAAGCTGCCTTCCCCAGTGAGAGCCCAGCCCCTTTCTGAGTTCAGAAACCTCAGCTCGAAGCAGCCTGGCCCTCAGGGTGAGGATGTTTGGGAGGCCCCCGGGAGAAAGTGAAACTCCATTGTGTGGTGCTGTGGTTGGGGCAAGGCAGATGGGTTGGTTCATTAATCACCCAGTGTCATTGGCTCTGCACCTTTCTGGAATTTTGCATTCTTCTTGCTGTCTCCCACCTAGGGAAGAGGGTGTTCTTCATGGAAAAAGCCTTTCCTTAAAGCTTTTCTTGTATTACTATAAAAATATAATTACTTATTAATAATTATAATTATTTTCAATTGTAATATTTATAATATTAATACTATTTATATATAAATTAAATCAATTTATTATTTACAATGTATCTATTATTTGTTTAATTATTTATTTGTTTTATTTATTATTTATAAATTTAATTCATTATTTATTTAATTTATTTAATATATTATAATATTATAGTATATTATAAGTATATATCTAAAAATTCCATATTAAAATTATCTTGCACAGCCAGATAGAGGTGTCCATGTGGGCATGGTGAGGAAGGTAAAATAAATGTTCCTTATCTTTCCTCTTCTTCCATTAAATTTTTCTTCTCACTGAGAGATCTGCTGGAGAATACCTCCTACAGGAACACCTCAAACACCTCCTACAGAAATCCCTCAAACACAACAGATCTTGGGGATTTTCACTTCACCTGTGTCAAAAGCTGAGCACAGAGACACAAAGCAGCAGAGAAAATCACTGCCAGAGCCCAGAGCATCATCCTCTTCCTCCCTCCTCCTTCACATCCAGGCACAGGGCTGGGCAGAGCTCTGCTCAGCTCAATGTAATAATTTCCACCCAATGTCCTCGGTGAAAGAAAAAAAAAGAAAGCAATTAAAAAAACAACAGAAAGTACCTAAAAATATATATATTTTTTTTCTTCTCCTTTCAAAACTAAACTCTCCAGCAGCAGGGGAACATCTGACACAGCTCCCTCCTCCTGCTCTTCCTGCATCACTGTGCGCCCTGTGGGAGGCTCTGAGATGAATTTGCCACAGGTGCTGGTAAATACAAACCACATTCTCCCTGCAGCTCCAGGAGAACCTCAGTGGCACATCCCAACCCCTGAGGGACCACCAGGAGCCCCAGGGTGGGTTTGTGCCAGGGCTAGCAGCTCAGCAGAGCCACAGTTTGTGCCCCTGGGTAACCTTTCCCTGCACTGACCTGTTTGTTAGAGCACTCAGGCACTTGTGGGTTTTTGTAAAGCTGCAAAACAAGAAATGTCCCCTGATTCTCAGGAAACCTCACAAAACCACACCAGAAATCTGTCAGGCAGCCTGAGGTGTGTTCTTACTGTGCCTGCATCTGTAGGGATGGGAGAATGAACACACATCAACATGAAAAATGACCTGGCATCCGCTGAAATGAAAACAAACCTAAAAAGCTGCCTCAGCTCTTTTAACGAGCAAATAGTGTTTCATTTCAGTTTTTCTTCATGATTTTGGAGTTTTCTGCTCTCAGATAACCTCTCAAGGCCAAGCAGAGCTGCTCAGTGCCTCCCAGCCAGGCTGGCCTTGGGAAGGGCTGCATCCCTGCTGGCTCTTCATGCAGGGGATGGGTGCAGCTCTGTTCCCCATGGGGCAGGGTTCTGCAGCTGCTTCATCCTAGAAACCAGCAGAGACATCTTCCCCCTTCATTCAGGTCACTTTTAATGGCTTTTGCTCCAAAATAAAACTCAGGCACTTTCTGTCATTGTCCCATGAGCATCACAGCTCTCTGGGTCTGGCTGCCCTGCAGGATTCATATCAAAACCAAACCTTACTTTTGATTTTCCTCCTTCTTTCCTTTGTCTGAGGCTTCAGGCAGTGCTGCCCTGCCCAGACAGGCTTCAGTGAAGTGAAGTGTCCACTGAAGTGTCCCAGGCATGGGACTCTCTCAGCCAAAGCTGATGGCAGCAGAGTCTCTGAGGGGGGACAGTGTGACCGTGTTCACAGGGGTCTGAGGATGAGGGAAGAGATGAGGATCTGACTCCATGTTTCAGAAGGCTGATTTATTATTTTGTGATATATATTACTTTAAAACTATACTAAAATAATAAAATAAAGGATTTCATCAGAAGGCTAGCTAAGAATAGAAAAAGAAAGAATTATAACAAAGGTTTGTGGCTCGGACAGAGTCTGAGCCAGCTGACTGTGATTGGCCATTAATTAGAAACAACCACATGAGACCAATCACAGATGCACCTGTTGCATTCCACAGCAGCAGATAATCAATGTTTACATTTTGTTCCTGAGGCGTCTCAGCTTCTCAGGAGCAAAAATCCTAGGGAAAGGATTTTTCATAAAAGATGTCTGTGACAGGATAGGACATGAACCATGCTGTCCTGAACCAGAGGCATAAAATAAACTGGACAATCCCCTCTGGAAAAGTTCCATTTCTCTCTTTTGATTTCAAAATAAAGAGATTTCAAAGATCCCTGTTAAACCTTGACTGAGTGGAGGCAGCAACCAGAGATTAATCCAGGCCATAACCCAACAAACCCAAGGAGCATGGGGACAGGTTCAAGGAAAACAAACCCTTCAGCACTTAAAATAAATGAAAAGAATGCTTGTTTTCTACATTGCACAATTAAATCATGGATATCACTGTCACAGGGTGTAACTGGACTCAAGCAGGAATTCACTCAGATTTTTCTTCTCTCCCAAAGCATCTTGCACTGTTATTGCTGATGGTGCACTGGGCTGGGTGGGCATTTGGGCTGCTCTGTGCTCATTGCAGGGACCAAAACCAGCAGGTGGTGACCCTGGAGTGTCCAGGGCCAGGCTGGATGGAGCTCTGAGCACCCTGCTCCAGTGGAAGGTGTCCCCATGGCAGGGGGTGGAATCAGATGATCCTTTTAGGACCCTTCCAAACCATTCTGTGACTCCATTGATGAGGTGACTCTGGACAATCTGCCTCTGCTGTGCTCCAGAATTATTTTATATATTTATATATGTATTTATTTATGTATGTATTAATTTATTTATTTATTACTTTAGGTGTGTATGGAACACAACTTCCTGCTCTGGCATAAAAATAAAGATAGAACTTGAAGGCAAGACATTTTCATCTTTACTCAGCTAATATTGAAAGGGTTGTTGATCTCCTGTTGAGTCCAGGTCTGAATTCACAGACTCCTCTAATATGTACTCATTCCGGGAGTCCCAGGGAGGGAATTTCAGCTTGCACTTTTCATGGAATTATAATCATGTATTTTCCTGTGCTTTCATTCAGATTATGGTATTCTAATTTGTGCATGCTGTCACAGTCATGATTTCTTGAAGATGGGGGAAGATTGCTCAAATCTGTGCTCTGAATTACTCAGAGAGGAGATTACATCTATTATGGCATCCGTTGGTAAATTAATCAGCCTGGTAATGGATGAGGAAAAATGGATGAGGAAAAACCTCCATCATCTGTCTCAGGGCTTGGCAAGAGCCAAACCAAGCAAGCAATCTTGGATCTAAACCACTGCTTTATCTTGTCTAATTCTGATGCTTCAGCGCTTCCAAAACTTGTGGTTTCACCTCAACCATTCAGCAAAACCCAACTCAAACTCATGAGCAGGCTTGGTCAACCTGAAAGTTCCTTTTCTAATGAACTGATGAGTCACTGAAGGATTTTTCTCCCAGTTTTGGAGCCTCAGCATCTCCTGGCAGGCAGCTCTTTGCTCGCAGAGATGGCTAT
Source organism: Melospiza georgiana (assembly GCF_028018845.1). Classification (NCBI taxonomy): domain Eukaryota; kingdom Metazoa; phylum Chordata; class Aves; order Passeriformes; family Passerellidae; genus Melospiza; species Melospiza georgiana. The sequence goes on along the minus strand of NC_080449.1, from coordinate 4,454,173 downwards.
CACAGCCCATTCCACCGCAGGGGTGTTGAAAGCTTGGGCTGTGGGCTGTGCAGCCGTCTAGGGCCGTATCCTGTGCTAACCTGAGCTCTTGGGGCACTTCCTCCTCTACCTCTCAATTAATCCAACACATTAATTAATTCCCTTTCAATGGCTGCACCCAGTGAACCTCTGGCTGAGGTCACCAGACTCTGCTTCTGATTGGGATTTGCTCTGACTTGCAGGTCCACAATGTGCTCTGGTTTTGGTTTCCACCTGGCTGCTCTCCTTCCCTTTGTGCTGCACACTCAGCTGGAGGCCAGGCTAAATATTTAGACTAAAATAAATAAATAAATAATAAATAAATAAATAAATAAATAAATAAATAAATAATATTTTGTTAAATTTAATATTTAATTTATTTAATAAATAAATATTTTGGCTAAATGTTTCCACCTGGCTGCTCTCCTTCCCTTTGTGCTGCATACTCAGCTGGAGGCCAAATAAATATTTAGGCTAAAATAAATAAATAAATAGAAATATTTTGTTTCATTTAATATTTAATTTATTTTATAAATAAATATTTAGGCTAAATATTTCGATTTTGACATTATAGAAGTCTCAAAGGCTGAGACTTCTATAATATAGAAAAGATAGAAAATATTTTTCTATCTTTTCTATATTATAGAAAATTCCTCTTTTTGTGGAGAATCCCTGATCCAACAGCTGGCTTTAATCAGAAAAATGGAGCTTAAAATAATGTTCTAAAGAAATTCAGGGTAGTCACCAATGTTTGTTTGCTGCTCTGCTGGATCTGCCTGGCCTCTGCCTGGCTCCATCCCATCTCCTTCCCTTTGTGCTGCATACTCAGCTGGAGGCCAGACTAAATATTTGGACGAAAATAAATAAATAAATAAATAAATATAAAGATTTGGTTTTGTTTTATATTTAATTTATTTAATTTTATATTTAATTTAACCTTCCACCCTCTATCTGCCAGGCTCAATATTTAGGCTAAAATAAATAAATAAATAAATATATTTTATTTAATTTAATATTTAATTTATTTAATAAATAAATATTTAGGCTAAATATTTCAATTTTGACGTTATAGAAGTCTCAAAGGCTGCCTATAGATAATTCCTCTTTTTGTGGAGAATCCCTGATCCAACTGCTGGCTTTAATCAGAAAAATTGTGCCTAAAATAATTTCCTCTTAAGAAATTCAGGATAGTCACCAATGTTTGTTTGCTGCTCTGCTGGAGCTGCCTGACCTCTGCCTGGCTCCATCCCCTGGCACAGTGCCCTGCAAGGTTGGCACCTTTTCCTGTGCCCAGGTCCCATGAAAACTTCATGACAACATTCTTCCCATTCCCTTGGAGCCACAAATTAAATCTTTCAGCCACCTAATCCTCACTTATCCCTACAGCTCCTTCCTTCTCCACCTCTTCCTAGAATCACTTGTTTTTCCTGCCTGCAAGTCCCTGTCCCCTCTTGTGCATCATCATCCAGTCCTTGTTGCACTGAGGAATTCTTTGTTTCTTCAGGAAATAAAACAAAGCTGATTCTTTTCCAAAGTGTTACAAAATCCATTCGATTGGCAGTTAGGGAAGGCTTCCTGAATTGCTGAATAGAAGTGCTGACAGAGTTTGTTATCACTGAAAAACTGCCAGTGATGCAAATATTTCATCAGGAATTAATTGGCTGTTGTGTTTGGTTTGTAATGAGGCAGCTTAAGAATAAATTCTATTTACAAAAAAAAAAAAAAATTCCTAGAAATTTATCACAAACAAGTCCCTTTCTCCACCACAAAAATGTTGCAAACATAGATCAAAAGGCTTAATTTTCCCAATAGTTTCAAGCTGAATAAACATATTGAATAAATAAATTAATAACAAGTGAAGAGTTCCAAAACAAAATGTCATTTTTATAGAAAAATTAAATCATTCTATTCCCCAAATGCTGAACTTGTGTCTTTCAAGCTTATTAAAATAAAGGGGATTTTTTTTTTATTATTTCTGAATAGTTTTATCAGAATGATCATCTTTCCAAACTCCAGTTTTGCTTTCAGTGAAACAGCATTTCTAAGAGGAGGGGAATCCACTGTGATATTTCATCGAATCCCAGAATGATTTGGGTTGGAAGAAACCTTACAGCTCATCCAGTGCCACCCCTGCCATGGCAGGGACACCTCCCACTGTCCCAGGCTGCTCCCAGCCCTGCCCAGCCTGGCCTTGGGCACTGCCAGGGATCCAGGGGCAGCCACAGCTGCTCTGGGCACCCTGAGAACTCCAGCTGGGTTCAGATTTGATGGCTGAGTCACTTCAGTCACCCTGAAGGTCCCTCTAAAGCCTCACTGGTCAGATGTGCCCCCAGCACATCCCAAATGGCACAGCACCCACAGGGTTTAGGGTATCTTGGCTTTGCTGGTGCAGCTGGCACGGATTTACCAGCTGGCACCTGCTGGGACTGTCGCCCATGGCACAGCCCACCTGGGCATGCAGAAATGCCTTGGGTGCCTCAGAGTCCCAACTCCAAATGTTTTGTCTTGCATCTCCCCAAAGGCAGATCCATCCCCTGCAGGAGCAGCACTGAAGGCTTTGCTGCCCACCCTGGGGATGCTCCAGGAGAACAAGAACAGTCCCTGCACGCCAGACTGGCACATAGAGCCTCAAATCCCTGATAAATGTGCTGTGCTTCTCCTCCTCATCAGCCTCTGCACCCCCTGACCGGGCTGCACTCCCCAGGTGTAGCCATGATATTTTCTGAAAAATCCTTTCCTTAGGATTTTTCCTCCTGAGAAGCTAAGAAGCCTCAGGAACAAAATGTAAACATTGATTATCTGCTGCTGTGGAATGCAACAGGGGCATCTGTGATGGGTCTCATGTGGTTGTTTCTAATTAATGGCCAATCACAGTCAGCTGTCTAGACTGTCTGGTCAGTCACAAGCCTTTGTTATCATTCTTTCCTTTTCTATTCTTAGCTAGCCTTCTGATGAAATCCTTTCTTCTATTATTTTAGTATAGTTTTAATATAATGTATATCATAAAATAATAAATCAATCCTTCTGAAACATGGAGTCAGATCCTCATCTCTTCCCTCATCCTCAGACCCCTGTGAACACGGTCACACCCTGGCTGCCTCAGAGTGTGTTTGTGCAGCACCCCAGCCCACAGGTGTCCATTGCTGGCTGGCACCACGACACCAGCAAGGCTTTGCCAGGGCTAAAACATTTCCTCAAGGAAATGCTCTGCTCACCCTGTCCAGCTGCTTGTCAATGCCTTCATGGCTCATTTCTAGTTTTGAGGCTTTCAGGTCTTCATGTGTCTGCCTAAGGTGTCTTTTGGCACAAAAAATGCTGGTAGGGATATAAACAATATCACAAAGCAGCAATTCACAGAATCACAGAACAACTGGGTTAGAAAAGACCTCCAAGACCATCGAGTCCAACCCATGCCCTAATACAACTAAACCATGCACCCAGTGCCACATTCAGGTTTTTTAAGCAGGGATGGTGACTCCAGCACCTCCCTGGGCAGAGCATTCCAGAATTTTATCACTCTTTCTGTGCAAAACTTTCTCCTAACATCCAACCTATATTTCCCCTGATGCAGCTTGAGACTGCGTCCAATAATCAGAGCCCCAGAGCAGCAGTGTGGCTGTGCCATCCCTCCCTCACCTATATTTGTTTTGTGGTGAGCCCAAACCTGGCTCATGTCAGCCTCAGCCCCCGCCCTCCCCTGCTTCACATTGATTATTAATAACAACAACCTCTTTGTGGGCTGCTTAGTACCCACAGATACCCACCCCCAAAAAGCCCCAGAGGAAATAACACCGGATAACTTGTTGTGTATTTTTCTATTTATAAACAGAAAAAGACGATTCCCAGCCAGAAAAGAGACTGAGATGTTTATCTGCTGCAGCAGAAATGTCGAGTTGACTTTTTGAAATTCCAAATGTGAAGTTTCCTCTGCTCGTCTCGAAGCTGCTTCGTGTTCTCTCACAACCTACACCACCACCTCCTCATGATCTTCACCACATCCCTCCCTCATTCCTTGCCTTGCTCGGCTGGGACAACAGGGACAAGCCCCTGTCACACGTGCTCCTGCAGCTTTTCTCTGCCCCATGATCCTGTTGCAATTCAGGGAAGAGCCCCACTGCAGCTCCACAGACCTCACTTGTCCAATTCATCCGACAAAGCTTTTAGGGAGTCTCTGCTCCATTTTTCCCTTCTCCACCCCCTGCCTGAGGTTTTCTGTCTGTAAAATGGTGAAAAATCAAGAAGATTTTGCTTCTAACAGGATTTGAGTTGTGGGGTGAAAATAGCTGGATTTAGACCTGTAGATATTATCATTATCACGTGCTTGTGTTCAGAGCTGGGCCCAATCTCCCTTCCCAAGGTGTTCATGGAGCAGCAGAAAAGTGCAGAACACATCTTGGTGGCTCTTAAGTGTTCGGCTGTAGGAGGAAGAGTTAAGAATTTTTTTTTCAGATACATTTGCTTCTATCATTCTTTCTACCCTTGGGTGGTCTTGAGTCCTACACTGCATTCAAATTCCTACTTCCTATTTCTTGAAGAAAATGTTAAAATATATGTTATCAAAAGCTTCCCTTAAATGAGATATGCTGCTCCATCGCATAATCAGGTAAATGTTTCAAGTGGTGAATATTCCTAGTGAGCTCATAGCTTTAATTTTAATGATTTGGGAGCTCCTGGTATGTAGATAGTCAGGAATTTTACTGTGGAATGGATGTAATGTATGTAGCAGTGATTGCCTTTCTACCTAAAATGCATCTGTTTGAAGCAATGGGCAGCAATAAAAGAGCAATTTTTCCTTGTAGACTGATCACTGCTTCTCTCCCACTCTTTTCCCTTGGGTTTCTGGCCTAAGAAACTCGAGGCAAAGTCCTGAATATCTCCTCTAAAATGATGTTGCACTTCCAAGGGATGCTGAGCCACCAGGGTGGGACATGGCTGTGACACAGGGACCAGATGTGAAACCAAATTTCCTCCCAGTCTGGGTTTTTCCCACAGGCCAGCCTCCTCTAGAAAATAGTTCAAACCCAACCAAACCCAACCAAAAACAGAATATCAAGACACATCCTGAAACTGCCTCGTTACGTTTAGCAGTGGCCACACAGAAAGGGGATATTTTTTTCATTTGAGTGGATGCCTCAAACGTTTCAATTATTTGCTGTGTTTTTATTTCATTCATTCAAAATACTGTTTGAAGCTGCATTTTCCCATCCTACATGTTTTGAGAAGTCTCTCTCTCTGTTGAGCAGGGGAAATTGGGTACAGAATTTCCCTGCTCATCAGAATGAGGAGTTAACAAATGGTTTGGGGTCTAGAAAATATCTTTACTAATAGAAATTTTAAAAATTTGGTTTATTTATTTATTTATTTATTTATTCATTTCTTTATTTCAGCTGGGGAAAGAAGGAAATCTGAACCTGGGTTCATGTGAATTTAGGTTAAAATAAAGCTTTTATTTTAAAAAGAAATAAAATTTTATTTTAAAAATAAATAAATAAGTGGAAATGTGAGTTAACAACAGCTGAGAGAAAATAATCCACAAGGATTTCCTTTTTTCTCTTTGGCTCTGTCAATCCAACAGAACAAAGAAGCAAACCCATCAGACTGGAGTAAGTTAAACATTGTTGTGACTCCTTGGAAGAAGTGGCAAGTCCATCCTGACTGGAAGCTTTGAGCTGAAACCTGGCTGTCTTCTAAAATGAAATCTTCCAGTCTAGTTGTTTCTTGGTTCTGTTGTGCTCAGTAAGGCAATTCCTAAGGAATTCAGCAGAATGGATCAGCACTGATGTATCCGGGATGACAGAATTGGCTCAGTAGGTGAGACACAGCCTTTGGAAGTGTACCCAGGAAAAATACACACATCTGCTTGTGTAGCACTAAAAATTAGATATATTTCAAGACAAATTTTCTACAAATTTTCTCCAGTATTGCCCACTCTCCATCTCACTCGTGTTTTCAATTCTCTGCTGTTTAATTGTCACAAATTCAAGGCTGAAGCTGTCTTTCATGTGCACCACACTCACATAGGTGTGAAACTCTGCGTTACCAAGTGCTTGATCATTTCCCTGACTTTGAAATTATCCAAGTTTTAATCTCCCCTGGAAGAATCCCCTGTTAATCAGTAGGAGAGAACAACAGCAGAGTGTCACCATTTTTTAAATCTCTTTAAACCCTGAGATATGAAAGATACAGGCTTGGCTTTGCCATGCCTGCACTGATTTCCCACCATGAGGAAGAATCTATGATTTTTGATCTTCCAGACATGGGTTGATGGTGCCCACAAGCCTCACTCTGTCCCTTGGGTGGGTGACAGGGTTGAAACCATGCTAAGAAGCCCAAAGCAAGGGCCAAAACCAAGCTCAAAGCTCAGGACCCAAGAAGGGCAAATAAATCAATCAATTTTCACTTAAAACCAACTGAGGAGCACAGAAATGTCTCTTGGCTGCAAAGATTTCCATTACCAACCATTATATTCCCAGTAGGCAGAAGTGGACAGGTCAAAACTCAAAGCTTTGTGTCTATTCTATTTCAGATTCCCTAAAATTTTCATAATAAAACCCCAAAAAACAAGGTGAACTGCATGGTTTGGTCTGGAGACCATGAGCAATTCTGTGGTTTTGCTTGGGTTTGTACTGAAACCAGTCCAAACTGGGGAGTTTCTCTTAACGCAACACAACCTGAAGATATTGAATTCATTCACACCTGAAACTGAGAGCGAAATTTAGGGGGCATGAACCCACACAGAGTAAAAGAAGGAAAAGGGCTTTGCATGAAACCGCAGGCCAGGTTTGCTCACGGAGCTCAGCATCACCTTGAGCTGCTCTGGGTGGTGTTTGCTGCTGACTCAGCAAACCACAGCTCCTGGATCCCACAGGGCTTCAGCTCCTTGGGAATTGTCAGCCAGCTTTGGGAACACGCAGGTCCCCAGGTGCTGCTTGGTGGCACCTCTGCAGGTGTGGCTGAGCTTCCCCTTGTGGCATTCCTGCCTCTGGGAGAAGAGAAGGCTCTGGGGAGATCTTAGAGCACCTTCCAGTGCTTGAGAGGACTTGGGAGAAGGTTGGGAAGAGACTTTCATGAGGATGGGCAGTGATGAGACAAGGGGGACTGGCCTTAAGGTAAATGAGGGCAGGGCTGGGTGGGATATTGGGAATAAATCCTTCCCTGTGAGGGTGGGCAGGCCCTGGCACAGGGTGCCCAGAGCAGCTGTGGCTGCCCCTGGATCCCTGGCAGTGCCCAAGGCCAGGCTGGACAGGGCTGGGAGCAGCCTGGGACAGTGGGAGCTGTCCCTGCCATGGCAGGGGTGGGACCAGGTGATTTTTAAGATCCCTTCCAACCCAAACCATTCTGTGATCTATGTAGGCTGGCAGGGCTGCAATGTGGAAAATCTAAGGAAGGAGTTTGGAAAAGTAGAACTCTCAGGATTCTGCTGGTCAGGATGACCCCAAGATACATTAGAAAGTCTCTTTTCCCAGCCTGGCAGTCAAAGAAGGAGTCAGGACTCTTCTGTTCTCATTCTCAAAGTTGTTCATTGTTTCTTATCTATAAAATTTTTTCCCTGGCCTGCTGAGGTTCATCCAGCAGGTCAGACAGAGGCACTCTGCCTGCCCCTGGGGCAGTGTTATATTTTTATATTAAAAACTACGTGTACATTATTTACAATTACTTTCAAATAGCTATCACCTATGTCAGACAGTGAGCTTCTACCTTAAACCAATCCAAAAGTGCCAACACCACAGCAGAAGATGGAGGCCAAGAAGAAGAAGGAGAAAGGCTGGACATGCCCAGATTTCTCCATCTTGCCTCCTGAACCCCCATTCTAAAATCCCCAAAATTCTACATTTTCACCCTGTGACAAACTAACCATTATTCTACTTAGACTTTCATGGCTTGCAGATCCTCATATAAGGTTGGTAATTTTTTCCATGGGTCATAATCAAAGTCACAGGGGTCTTGGGCTCTGTGCCAGGGGCTTCTGAGCCCCCTGGCAGGGGGTTGGGCAATCCAGGACAGCCAGAGGGATGTCCTGAATTCCAACATAGAACTGCCAGAAAAACACTTTTTCTTACAGTGGCTCGTGTTGATGGATTCTCTTGAGTGTCCTTCAGGCATCTCAGTGCCCAGCTCTCCTGGACAGGGAAAATCCTGCTTTTCCACAGTAAAACCCTGCTGTGTGTGTTGTGCCCAAGAAGCCCCAAGAGATTTGCACAAAGGCATCAAAGAAAGGAATAAGAAGGAGGCAGAATTCAAGAATGGGCAAGATTAAATAGTTCAGCCTGCACAAACTGAGAGTGACATTGCAAAGATTCTGGGGTTTCATTAATTCAACAGAAACTGGAGTAGAAATGATGTGAATATCAATGGCAATGCACAGAGCTTTTGTATGCCCTGATTGTAATCAAAGGAAAATGTCAAACTTAATTCTACAGAGGGCAAACCAAACGGGATCCAGAGTGGATGTGTCCTTCTTGTGGCTGGGGAAAACAGCTCTGAAAAGGCTTTGGATAATTTCAGGGTAACTGTTCCAGAGAAAAATGCTGGCAGATGCAGGATTTTACCTGACAAATAAATACCTCTGTGGAGACAAACAAAAACTGTCACTCAAGGCTGAGTATTTTAATTTTCCTTTTTCATTCTGCTGTGATTTATAAATTTAGTGGCTCATGGAAATGAACAGGCAAGTGGTGATGCCCTGGCAATCATGGCACCCCCAAGACACCCCAGAGTCTTGGGGACAGCTTCAGGGAGCCTTTAGGGCCACAAACACCTAAAGAAGGTCCTCAGACTGGAGGCACAGCTGTGTCTAACTCCCAGTTTTAAACAGAGACCCTTCCACCTTCTGATGCTTCATTTCTGTCCTTTAATGGGGAGGTAGAGGAGGAACCCCAGCACTGACCCACCTCAGCAGCTGCTGTGGGGATAATTCCACCCCAGACAGAGTGACAGAAGGTGGCCCTGGCACCCCAGGCACTCTACAGAGGGAATTTTGTAACATCTTTCCTTATTTGCCCTATGGGGATGGAAAAAATAAACAACTTCACAGTTTCTTGCCTGAGCAGAAGAGTGATGGAGCTTTCTTATTTTGAGAAAGGTGAACCAATAAAGCCTTTCAACCTGCCAGAATTATAAATAGACTTTCACCCCACATTCCTGCACTTCCCTTGATGTACAGACTGCATCTCAAGCTAGGGAAACTTTGATTTCTCAGTGGTTCTCATATTATTTCCCAGTAGGGTTCAGTGTATGAATGCCATGCTGAGCAGACCCTGTAGGACACAGGGAGATTTGAGAGCTGTCAAATGCTGAATGCCAGCTTTTGGGGGGGTTTATTTGGGGCCTGGGCTTTACTTTGGGGTTTATTTCCAGCCTGGCTATCTCATGCTGCCAGGTGAATTCCACTGTGAGGTAACTCTGCTCTCCCAGTGAGGTCTAACCAGAGATGATGTGGTCCCTGGAAAGGTTTGCTTGTTTTCAATCTGACCTCAGATCTCTCATCTCTCTTTTATCAAAAGCTTCCAACACTCATGCACAGGGAACACAAATAACAGCTTCCTCCCTAAATCAGACTGACCAACCTTTAATTCATAGTTCCACTTCTCTCCATGGCCAATGATTAATACTTCATACTGACACAGGGGGGAAATTCTGATTATTACAGCTGAATCACTCCAGAGCCCTGCCTGTCCTAACCCAAATCCTTGGATCTGTGTCCCAAATACACCCAAGCTGCCCTTCCCAGTATCCTCCCTTTCAAAATCACCGCTCACCCCCACCCCTGGGTGCCCACAAGCCTCACACCATCCCTTGGGTGGGTGACAGGGCCCCAGGATGCTGCTCCAGCCTGACCCTGCCCCACAGCTCAGCCCCCACTGATGCTCAGCACAATTCTCATTTTCCAGGGTTTGGGGTAAAACTCTGTGCCCTTTCCTGAATAGTTTATCCAATTATGTGATCTAAAAAGGCCCTTTCTGGTTTAAATCCTGTAATTCTCCTGCAGATTTTGTGGGTGAGATCCTGTTCAGTGATGCTTTTGTGGTGGTGCTGCTTCTCTGTGCCCATTTGGGGTGTGTGTGACACTGTGCCACTGTCACTGCCCCTCACAGCACTCTGGAATTGAGCTTTTCCCTTCACACCCCTGGGCTCCAGTGCTTGTTTCCTCCCGCTACCCAAATCCATCCATGAGCCCTTCCTCCTCCTGACCCAAATCCACCTCATGGATTTTCTCAGGCCAAGATTTTCAAGAGCCACACTCACACCAGGAAATTGAAATGTTCTTTTTCTCTCTCTTAATGACCTTGAAATGGATACAATCCTCTTCTATTTTTTTTATTAATTAGATCCCAGAGTATGCATGAGAGTCTGAATGTACTTCTGTATGGATCAATATTTTTGTTATGCTGCTGAAATCACACAGCAATAGCCTGGTATTCAAGAAATTATGAGATCCTTGTGGAAAATGAATGTTCTTCTGGTGTTCTATAACAGAATAACTGGAATTTCAGTGATTTCAAATCTCTAGATGTGCCTGAAAATCTCATTCTGAATAACTCTGCATATTTTTTTTATTTAAACTATATTAATTATTCCATTTCTACCAGCTTTGCAATTCATGTATTATTATCTTCTGGTAATTAAGCAGAGGGGTTTAATACCCAGAAATGAGTTTTCCACTTGGATTGACTCTCCCAAGTGCTGCTGAAAGGCACCAGAAGTTTTCCAGCTCCCCAATTTGGTGGATGCCACAGGGGAAGAACTCTGGGTGTGTTTGAGCAGACAGTAAATCCCACTGAGCAAACTCTGTCTCTGACAAATTTGTGGAAGTGATTGCACTTTTATAACTGTTCCATTTGTATTGTTTTATTATTGCTTTTTATTATCTCTCCTAACACCTCTGCTCTCCAAAGGAGATGGATGGTGCACATCCACTGCAGTATCAAGAGGTGGGGTTTTTTTCCCATAACCAATTTTCAGCTAATTTAACACACCTGATTTTCCATATTCTTACAAGACTGAGTGATATAATTCTTTTGAGCAAGGAGGCAGCAGCACAGCACGAATAAACCCTCTGCAGCTTCCCAAGGAGATAACACTGCTCAATGGCTGCTTTAACCTTCCCTTTTCCCTCTCATTTTACTCCTGTCTGATGTCTATTTTTATCCAGTGACCTTTTTTGAGAAACAAAATGAGTAAAGAATGTTGCTAATCCTGGAAACCCTCCAAGGGGCTGGGATGAGAGATGGGAGATAGGCAGCATCTCCCTCAAAAGAGAGTTTTGTGCTGACAGCCAAAGGCATCCTCACAGCAGTGTGGGCAATGAGATACTGGAGTGTCATTTCCTCTGCTCAGGACCATGTGAATGGACAGAGATTCTAATAAATGCTGTTAAAAATAAACCCAAACAACTTTTTCAGCCTTGGCCAAGGGCTGAGATGTGCAGCTCAAGCACAACCCCTCAGTGATTCATCGGAGGAAACAAAGCCTCCGACGAGGTGATTCATCCTCAAAGTGCTCTGGGTGTTTTGCACCACCTCAATTTACTGATTTTGCATTTCCATATCAAATGCTCTCCACATGTGCTGACATGTTCATGAGTGTGCAATCAGCTGCAGCTCAGAGGGGGCCAGAGAACCCTGCAGCCACTGGGGTCTCTCACTGAAGAAAAAGATTGCCACAGACATGTTTTATGAAAAATCCTTTCATTAGGATCTTTTCTCCTGAGAAGCTGAGAGGCCTCAGAAATGAAATGTAAACAATGATTGTCTGCTGCTGTGGAATGCAACAGGTGCATCTGTCATTGGTCTCATGTGGTTGTAATTAATGGCCAATCACAGTCAGCTGGGTCAGACTGTCTGGTCAGTCACAAGATTTTATTATCATTCCATTCCTTTCTATTCCTTTCAAGCCTTCTGATAAAATCCTTTCTTCTATTCCTTTAGTATACTTTTAATATATCATTTTCTTTTAATATAATATATATCAAAAAATAATAAATCAGCCTTCTGAAACATGGAGTCAGACCCTTGTCTCTTCCCTCATCCTGGGACCCCTGCAAACACCTCCACAAAGGATCTTGAAAATCCTCTCATTCCAGGCTGGATGGAGCTCTGAGCACCCTGGGACAGTGGGAGCTGTCCCTGCCATGGCAGGGGTGGGACCAGGTGATTTTTAAGATCCCTTCCAACCCAAACCATTCTGTGATCTATGTAGGCCTGCAGGGCTGCACTGTGGAAAATCTAAGGAAATAGTCTGGAAAAGTAGAACTGCCAGAAAAACACTTTTTGTTACAGTGGCTCGTGTTGATGGGTTCTCTTGAGTGTCTTTCAGGCATCTCAGGGCCCAGCTCTTCCGGACAGGGAAAAATCCTGCTTTTCCACCAGCAAAACCTGCTGTGTGTGGTGTGCTCGAAAAGCCCCAAGAGATTTGCACAAAGGCATCAAAGAAAGGAGTAAGAGGGAGGCAGAATTCAAGAATGGGCAAGATTAAATAGTTCAGCCTGCACAAACTGAGAGTGACATTGCCAAGATGGATAATCTCTAAGGTCCATTCCCCCTCAAAGCCCTCTGTGATTCCCTGATTCCATAAGGAGCCTGACAGCCTCCCTGCTATCACTGGCCCTCCATTAGGGTGATGGCAGGAGTCACTCAGGGTAATAAAACAGACATTAGGGTTCATTTTGTCTCTCAGATCTTGGATGAGCTTCTGGGATGTAAACATGGCTGATGGCTTTGACAAGAAATGGACACAGTCCATATGAACCCCAGAACCTCCTAAGGCACCTACACTCTTCACCCCCTGGATTTCAGTGGCAGCTGGGTGCCCACACATCTCTCAAAAATTGGGCATTATTGTCTTTGATAAAGTTTCAGTTATCACAGCTTCAGTCAAGGGTGAATTTCCAGCGACCCCATGGATGGGTTCTCAGCTCTCAGTGAGTTCATTTCCTTTCAGCCAAGGAGCAGAACAATAAGTACAAACAACAGGCTGGGATGTTTTGTATCTCTCCTGACAAAGGCAATCACTTGCAATATCTACCAAGAAATAATTAGAGCTGCTGGTTTTGTGGTTGCCTTGTTTTCTGCCTCCCTGCCCTTTTATGCAAAGCTCTTTTCTGCAGAGGACACAGCTCGTGCTGATGCAACTTTGGGGCAAGCACCTGCTCTTTAACCTCTTGAATCAGAGCTGGGGAGAACTGATGCAATACTGGTCAGAAGAATGAAACTGAGCTCTGGGAATCAGCATCATCAGGCAGGTGAGAGTGTGAAAAGTGTGCAGGGTGATGTTGTCACGTTTGAAAGCACATCACCACCTCTAAGCCAGAACACACAGCCAGAATACCCAAAATCCCAATTTAATGGAGGTGCTCCATCCCTGGAAGTATCCAAGGCCAGGACAGGAACCACCTCTGAGCCAGAACACACAGCCAGAAGACTCCAAAACCTCTATTTAATGGGGATGCCTAATTCCTGAATGTGTCCAAAGCCAGGGCTGGACAGGGCTTGGAGCAGCTGGGACAGTGGGAGATGTCTCTGCCCAGGAAGGGGTGGGACAGGATGAGCTTTAAGGTCCCTTCCAACCCAAACCAGTCTGGGATTCTGTGATTATAGGACCTTCCCAGCAGATTCCAGCTCACCCTGTGGGTTTGCAGTGCTGTGCCCATGGGCTGAGCAGATTTATCTCAGAAACTGGTTTAGCCTGGATTGCACTTGTTTGCACAAATTTATCCAATTTTTTCTCACTGATATTGACTGATCTCTTTTCCTTTTGCAGCCACTACACCTGGTTGTCCTTACATGAGTTTAGCACAGGTGTTTCTCTGTTTGAAGAGCTGACCTGCAGTCCAGGTGTGAGTGTGAAAGCTTAAGAGCTCGCTGAGAACTGGGCCCTCCTCATGACACCGCACAAGGTGACACCCCACAAACTACACCTCCATTATCCTCCATTATCCCATGCAATATCATCTACCCCAGTGAGGGATGTACCTGCTCAGTCATGAGCAGGAGGTGCTGACTGCCTGCTCCAGAGCCACTGCAGGACATTGGGAATTGGGATTTTCCTGCATTTCAGAGCTGTCACATTGCTGAGGAGGGCTGGGGATTACTTTGGTGGGGAATCTCCATGTGCTGCTTCCCAAAGAGTGGATTTGCTGCTCTGTACTTGCTGCCTTAAAGGATCAAATGAATTTCCACAGGCAAGAATTTGTAAATCTTTCCTTTATAATAAAGATTAATTTCCAGAACTAGAATCTCTGCTGCTCATGGCTGTCCAGAAGTTTTGCATCCACCAAGAAGGTGAGGATCCACCTCATCCAACCTGCCAGGTCTGACCGAGCGTGACCGTTTTCTCATCCCTTTGTCTCTGGTTTAAACAGGTTGTGCCTGTTCCCATGGTGATAAGGGATGCTGTGAAAAACATTGCTTTGCAAATCTGTAGAAACCTTTGTAGTGCTGTGCTCCAGTGATTTCATTAAAGATAGTGGTAATGATAGAAAATGCTACAACTCTGCCATGTCAGGGGTGTAAAGAAGAACAATTGGATTAAAATTTAAAAGTTCTACCGTGTGGGAGGCCACGAGCCCAAATCAGAGGAAACTGGAGAATTGCACTCAATAATGCCTGTCTGATATTCTTCCCAAGGAATTTCTTGTTGCTCTCTGCCAAAGGCAAGGTGCTGAGATGGGTGGACCATAGGTGAGATTCTCCTTGCCTTCTCTGATGTCCTTGTAATATCAAATTGGGATTAGCTGAGACAACCCAGGATTTGTTTTCCTGTTAAATAAAGTAATTGGTTTGAATGGATGTGATTCAAAAGGGGACACACACCCAGCTGGGAACATTCTCAGAAAAACTCAGGTGTCTTTTGACTTGGACTGGCCAGAAAGTCAGGAGTCATCCCATGGAAAACATGCAGGGTCCTTTAGCACTGAACAGAGGGGGAATGTTCCAGATAAATCTCACCTGAGCTCTGTGCAAAGCCAGGGTGATAGTTCCAGGCCAAGAGAGGATAGAAATGAGCAGGAATTCCCTGTCTACAGATAATCCTGGGATTACTGACACCCTCTGTGGGCACATCTCAACCTCTGCATTCAGCTACTTTGATGTCACTGCTTCCTTTCTGCCCAGAACTTTCACCCTGCATCAGAAATTTATTTCTGACACATTTCTGTGAAATTCTTCAATCACCCAAATATCTCCAGACCTCCCCAGACAAGGCTAGCCATATAATCATAGAATATTTTGAGTTGGAAGGGATCCACAGGATTGAGTCCAACTCCCTGCTCCTCCCAGCAGTGCCCAACACAAACTCCTGTGACCAAGAGGCTCACCCAGAGGTTCCTTTCCCCTTGGGCAGGGTTAGCGCTGTGGGGAGCCTATTCCAGTGATCAGCCACCCTCTCAGGGAAGAGCCTTTCCATAAAGTCCACTCTGAACTTCCCCTGGTGCAGCTCCAGGGCAGGGGCTGGTCCAGGATCAGCAGCTCCTACCCTGCTCCTGTTGGGAGGAAGCTCAGGACTGCCCTGAGGTCCTTCCTCAACCACCTCTTCTCCAGCCTGAGCAAACCAAACCTCCTCAGATGTCTCTCATAAGTCCTGCCCTTGGTGCCTTTTTCACCACTCTGGACACACCCTCAGAGTCCAATGTCCTTGTCCTGCTGAGGTGCCCCAAACTGCTCCCAGCACTCACAGTGCAGGAGAAAGCAGCTCCATCTCCTCCCTCTCTCCGTCCCCTGGATGTGATGCTGTGCTTGGGGCACCCCAGGGCACAGTGGGGCTGCCCAAAGGCCACCTGTGGATGCAGAGCTCTGGAGGTGGCTCCCTGTTGGGACGCAGCGGAGCTTTCAGTGCACAACAGGAAGGCAGAGCTCGGGGTGACTCCCTGAGCCCAACTGCAGCTGCAGGGAGTATAAAATGAAAGAGAATTTGCATATCTGCCCATTTCACAGAGCCTGGGGCGGGGGATCGTGGTGTCTGTGCACCTTGTGACATCAGAAACCTCGGCTGCAGCGCAGGACCTCGGTGGAGAAATCCCTGAGCAAGAACATGAAGCTCCTTCCCCTGCTCACAGCTGCGTCCTGCCTCACGCCCCCGGGGCCCTCTCTCTTTGTACGGCAAGTGATGAAGTTTTTTTTCCAGATCACATGAGCCAGGATGAAGGGGGGAAAATCCTGCCAGGAGCAGAGATGGGCTGCAACTTGAACCTGACCGAGGGGAGACACACAGCAGTGCCTGGAGAGCTATATAAGAACGTGCCAGGAACAGGAGCAAACACTTTCTCAGGTGAAGGACTCGCATGAATCAGCCATGAATGTGAATGAAGACACTGATTCCAGGAGGCTTGGAGCCACTAACAAAGTCTGTTTGTATTTCATCATCGCCACCCTGGGTGTGTTGCTTGTCTTTGCCTTGGCCACCATCATGGTCCTGGTCGTCCAGAGGACGGTAAGAGATTGATTCTCTTCTCTTCTCTTCTCTTCTCTTCTCTTCTCTTCTCTTCTCTTCTCTTCTCTTCTCTTCTCTTCTCTTCTCTTCTCTTCTCTTCTCTTCTCTTCTCTTCTCTTCTCTTCTCTTCTCTTCTCTTCTCTTCTCTTCTCTTCTCTTCTCTTCCCTTCCCTTCCCTTCCCTTCCCTTCCCTTCCCTTCTCTTTTTCGTTCTGTGGCCAGAAGAACAGTTCCTACCTCTGTTATAAATGCACACACACATGAATTAGGGGAAAGATGAAACACAGACAAAAGAACTTCAGGAAAAGAGAACCTTCCTCCATAGACAACATTTATTCTTGGCACACAGTTCCTACTCTGTAAATGGAAAGAAAAGGCTCCTGACCAAGGAACCAAGCAGCCTCTGTCCCACCTGCTTTGGTGTGTGTCTCCTCCTGGCTCTTTGGAGAAGAACCTCAGTGTTTGAGAAGGTCTGGTCTGGTTCTCTGGAACGGATTGCAGCAGGATGCATGCACAGCTCTGTGACACCCTGTGGTACTGATGTGGTGAGGCAGAGCTGTCCCAAAGCACCCAGAGCAGTGCTGGGGGCCAAGGAGCTCCCTCGTGGCCCCTGTCCCCTCAGTCCTGCCTTGGGTGTGATTTTTAATGCACAGCCAGAGTTGTAGAAAGGATATCAGTGACACAAGGTCACACACAAACAACTCTTCCCTCTACCAACAGTCACTTTAACATCCTAAAATAAAATATTGCTCTTGAGTGCATCTGGGGTTGATGGGGAACCAGTGACAGCCAGAGTGGAGATGGATGGTTGTGAGGATAAAAAGTGGATTTCTGACCTTGTAGGGGCATTACCATCAACTTCACCAAGGTAAAATACCAGGTTAGAAGTTTTATAGTCTCTGAAATCTTATTGCAAAAATCAAAGTGCTGAGGTACCCCCACTACTGTTCACAGAGGGAAAGCTCCAGCACAGAGCTGCTGGAGGAACTGGCCATGGAAAACAAAATATGATCCTTTGACTCAATATTTTCTCTTGCTAAATTTACCCTGTGCAATTTGTGTGCCCGTGTATGCACATTACCCAGAAATTAAACCAGGAAGGCTTGACTGATACTCCTCCAAGAGAGGAATCATTTACCTGTAATCAGTGTTCTCCCAAAAGAGAAGCACTTTGAGGACAGTTAACATGAGACATGGGGCTTTTTAAGTGAGAAATAGTGGGCTATCAGGGGAGATCTTTAAAATAACAGTCTAGGTAATTACAGACTTGCCACAGCTTTGCTGTATAATGAGGCTTTCATTTGTACTGATTATGGAAGCAAGCATTAAATCACCTCTCCATCAGGATAAAGCAGTTACAGGAGTTGCCAGAGGAACAAGATTGCTGAAAGAGCCAAGGTTTTGACTTAAAAGAGTAATGACACCATTGCAGCTGCTTTGAAAACAAGCTTGGCTGAAGGAGGAAATACAAAGCTGAGGGCTGTGAGGAACAAATAAAATCAAGCAGCAATTTTACGCTCTGAGGAGAATTTGGCAGTGAAACCCAGATTGTGTTTTGCTCTCAGGGAGCTCAGAAGCAGAACAGCCACCCCCATCTGTGCCTGGTCCTGAACTCCCAGAGCAGAGAAGAAGGGTTGGTTCTGTGGGACAGGTTCCACAGGGAGCTCCAAAAACACCTCAGCTCTGGCTGCACTGTCAGAGGGAAGTTGGGCTTTGGATATTTGGGGAATCTGAGCATCTCCAGCCCTTGGAGCCCTGAGCTGCTGTAGGGATCAGAGCACCACCAGCTGACTTCATTATTTTCTTTATAACTGTCAAAAAAACCACTATTTTGTGTTATAATCTCCTTGGGGCAATGAGGTTTTCCCTCCAGATGTTGCCAGCTGGATTGTGTGCGTGAGTTCAGGGGTAACTTCACACCCTCCTCACCCTTTTATTTATATTTATGCTTTTTCCTCCTCACCCTTTTATTTCCCTCTGTTCCAAGGGGTGTTTGGGGGTCACAATGCAGTGGTTGGACCCTTGGGTACCACAGCATTAAGAAATCTTGTGGTGACAAAATCAAACTGTCCCTGCCCCCATCACAGGCTGCCTTTTGATGAATTCATAATTGCCTAATTTAAGTTGAAGGAAGACAGACTGGAAAAGGAAAATCAAACTCTGCAGAAACCAGGCACTTGCAACCCCCACAATCTGAGTGCTCCAAAGAAGGGAAACACAACATGAAAGGCTGAATGAAAAAGGCAACTATGATTCAAAGCTGCTTCTCTGAATCCTACAGCACCTCTAACAGAGATTATCACACCTCCCCACTTTCCAGCACCCCAAGAAATTTCCTTTACGCCTTGTTTTTCAGAAGGGTGGCACAGCACATTAGTGCCATAGCTGGGAAGGGTCAATTTTAGAGCTAAACTGGTTTTTTGGAACTCTTTGCAGTGCTGAAGTCAGTTCATTCCTTCAGCTTTCATCTGCAGAACCACTTGGCTTCAGGCCATTGTTGATCTTTCACAAGTGACTCAATTTTCCTCTGGAATGAGCACAGTCTCTGTAAGGTGGTCTGGAGCCATCATTTTTCTTCTTAACACTGTTTATAAGTGTGTTAAACCCTCCACCCTTGTGTCTGCTGCATTGTTTGCTGGATATATGCGTATATACCCACCTCTGGAGATATTTGTGTGTATAGAGAGAGAGACATGGCAAACCAGTAACAGAGAATGGGACAGGATGGGCTGAAAAATGTCATTTTAAGGCACACAGACCCTCACAAGTCTGATGCTGTACAGAAAAGTTCATCAGACACCTGGGCCTCCCATTAACAAATTGTGTGGATGTCCAGAGTCCATGATCTGGGTTAGTCCATCACTGCTCTGGATTTTGTAGACTTCATTTATTGAACTTCTAAATTGTGCGGGGAAAACCTTTTATCAGCAGTGTGGCAAATACTAAAGGTCAGAGTAGGTTTTTCTATTTGCTGATCTGCTCTTTTAGGCTGTTAAGAACCTTTAGAAGTAGATTTGTGAATGACTCATCCAGCAGCCAGCACAGTTCTGCACTATTCATTGGGTTTTTATGTCTCCTAAAAACTCATTTTGGCCCTGGGTGCCCCCTCTTGTGGCAACCCTGACAGACAGGAAAATAAAATAAAAATTTAAAATAAAATTAAGTTAAAATACTGCAAATTCCTCTAAAAGCAGAATTTTCATTCATTGAGCACTACAGGAAATCCAGGGAGGCATTTTAGGAGAAAACTGCCCTGGCCCAGCTCTTGCTGTGGATGTTGCTTTGGTCAGCACAGGAAAAACTGATTTTTACCATGTTTCCAGTGAGGTTCATTATCAGATGAGGGACAGTGGGGACAGTGCTCTGCTTTCTGGTCTTCTCATGTCCAGATTCAACCTTTGCCTCTTGGCACCTCAGGAGGAAGTGCCCCCAACATCTTCTTCCCCAGCCAGAGCTGGGTCATAGAATAAAACCCAGAATCACTGAAAAGCCCTCCAAAATCATCAAATCCAACCTGTTCCCTGTAGGACCGTCGGGGGTAGGATGGTGGGGATGGAGGGAGACGAGAGATCTCTGCAGCCAGGGCTGGAACTTGGGGTTTATTGCAAAGGGCCTGGGTGCAGGGCCCTGCTGGGAGCTGCCAAACACAGCTCAGAGCAGGCCTGAGAGAAGAGAGGGGGAGAGAGGATGAGAGGGAAAGAGAGTAAAAGGATAAGAGAGTAAAAAAAGAGAATAAAAGGGTAAGAGAGCGAGGTTCCCGTTACAATACAATAAATCATCTTCTGTGTTGAATATTCTGATTCTCACTAACCAATCTAGTACAAGATACAAATCCTACAGCATTTACACACAGCCTATAAGAATCATTACATTACCACGCTGTGTTACATTTTAAACCCTAAAATCTCCTCTTTGGGCCCCTCCTGCCAAGCTGTAGGGTCTGCTCTGACCCTTGGGCCTGTCTGCAAGCAGAGGGTGTTGTTCCATCAAAAGGGGATCACCTTCAGCTGGCCACACCATTGTTTTCCAGTTGTTCAGTAACTGAGGGATCTCAAAGCTTGCTTTCATTCCAATCTGATTTATAGTTTCCATATTCTCAAAATCTTTTGCCAGGCAATCATATTTATAAGGCTTTTCTGTTTCATATTCCCCAACAGTTCCCCATCCCCTCTTGTCCCCAGCCCAGAGCACTCAGTGTCACCTCCAGCCCTTCCTTGGACACCTCCAGGGATGGGCACTCCAAACCTCCCCGGGCAGTGCCAAGGCCTGATCCCTCTTTCCATGGGGAAATTCCTGCTGAAATCATGGTGGTGAGAGGCTGAGCAGGAACACGGGAGAGCCTCGGGGCCTCTTTTGGAATGGAAGCATTTTCTTTTGAGGGCAGGGGACCAAAGACCTCCTGCCCACAGAGCTGCCACGAGGACCTGCTCCAGGAAAGCCCAGCCCCATTATGGTCACTGGTTTGGGGGAATTTCTTTGGATTTCTAGAGTAGATAAAGACTTCACAGAATCCCAGAGCAGTTTGGGTTGGAAGGGATCTTAAATCTCATCCCATCCCACCCCTGCCATGGCAGGGACACCTCCCACCATCCCAGGCTGGTCCCAGCCCTGCCCAGCCTGGCCCTGGGCACTGCCAGGGATCCAGGGGCAGCCACAGCTGCTCTGGGCACCCTGTGCCAGGGCCTGCCCACACTCACAGAGACCAGAGGTGTCTCGTTCAATGAATATTCACTATTGTGACCCAGGAATTTAGAATGACCCTTTATTCTGCCTCAGCTTGAGAAAGCTTCTTGTAAGATGATTAAGAGAAAGAAGAAATAAATCACTTTCACTGGCACCTGATTGTAATTTTCTCTAATAAAGCAAACTCAAATTATTCTGCTTGTTGAGGAAAGACTGAGCTCTTTCATCACTAGCCCCCAGATCACTCCAGACAGGGTGAAATTTGTTGTCTTGAATTTTTTCTTAGCTGGCATTGTGGAATTTAATCTGTTTGGGCTCCTCCTGTGTGCCTCTTTGCATTCCAAATGACAGCATTACATGTGATATTCTTGCTGCTGGAAAAGAAAGAAATAACACCAGTAATATCTCAAAGGAAGTCCTAAAGGTTTATTTCAGTATCTACTCAATTGTCACTAAAATAAATTGCTTTGCTATGTGCTGGGAGCCTTCCCAGGTGAGAACACAATGCCTTTAGTCCATTTTAATTTTGTTTTTATGCCCTAAATGTAGAGCAGGCTCTGAGCCACCAGCAAGGCAAACACCTCCCTGGCTGCCTGATTTCATTGAGTGCAATCTCACTGGGGGCAGAGCCCCCTTTTTCTGTCACCTGAAATATCCTGAATTCTCCACAGCGAGCAGGAATGTTCAGATATTGCATTGAACAGCAACACTTCCCTGTGCCCTGAGTGTGTGTGAGACAACAGCCCAGGGCAGGGGCAAGGGAAGGGGATGAGAGGTCCTGGCAGAGATTCCTGGGGGTGTTTTCAGCCCAAACCCTGCTCAGTTTAATATTTGGTGATAGGTGATGAGATCCATGAGAGCTCCCAAGGGAGGAGGTTGTGTCAGGGCCAAAAAGCTTGGAAATCTCCATTTTTGCAAATTCCGTCTCTGGGTTCCTGTTCTTCTGCTGTCCAGCACCTCCCTGCCCAGCTCAGGAAGGTCACCTGGAGAAATATTGGCTCAGGAGGTGACTCTGCCCTGCCTTACACAGGTGTGGGGAGAGAAAATGAACAAATTACTGATCTCCAAATTCCCGGAGAATCACAGAATCATCCAAACTGGGAGAGAGCCCAAAGATCAGTGAGTCCATCCATTAAATAGTCACTGCCCAGTCCCCTGGGAGCAGCTCTGCCACCTCTGCAGGGCACAGCATTTGGCACCAGACCAAAGGATAACAACTCTCTGCTGGGAGCAGATGTAGCTCCACATTCTGCTGTTCAAACGTGGCCACACGAAGCCAAAATCTAATTAAAAACCTTCCTAAACATTTAAGATTAGAACATTAAGTACCACAAACAACCCAACACAGCTTTTCTCTTTGTCCAACCAGCTTCCTCCTCCCCCCACCACCCATTATCCACTTCTGACACAGAAATGAGGTGTATGTGCTGTAACACCACTATGGAGGAAGCTGTTCCTACCACAGCAGGAGATATCAGATGTTGTCTTAAAGCTAGTAGAGCTTCCCAAATTTCTCCTTCCTGCATGTCCTGGTGGGTCACTGAACAGGGAGGTGCTCAGGCGGGTCATTGACAGGACTCAAGGTTTTAGGTCCTGTGGTTTAATTTTAGGTAATGAGGAGCAGGGAGAAGGACTCGATGATCCTAATGGATCCCTTTCAATGTGCTAAGCTGAACCTGATTAGCCTGCACAATTAACCCAGGTAATTTGCAGCCAGGTAAGAGGAGCTGGTTCAGCCCAGCCTGAGCAGAGCCCACTCTCTCTGTCACTGAAATCCCTGTGGGATCACCCAGGGTGACACTGAAGGAATGTGACACACAGTGAGGAACTGTGGGAATAAATCCCAGGGACTCCATTTCCTTCCTGGTGGAAAAAGCCCATTTTTTAATCACAGAACTCCTTTTTATACAGTTTTACAGGCCTCATGTGAGACTCCCATTGGTCAGCAGCTTTCTTGCCAATCACTCTATTGGTCAGTAACAAGTTGTTATTCTGTATGGATTGGTCAATCCAACCCTCAGTGAGATGTGCAGGAAAAGTTCTTTGTGAGAGATAGTTTCATTTTTCTATCTAACAGTATATAAAATTTATATTATATTTATTACTTATTTATATTTATATAAAAATATATTAAATCTATATAAATCTATATTGATATATTGATATATTTATTTTCTATTGTATTTATTATATATTTATATTTTATATATAATACATACTTATCTATTTATATATTTATTATATATTTATATTTTATATATATAAAGTATATAAAGTTTATGCAGGTGTAAGTTGGTTTTTACCCAGGAACAGATTGTTATGCTAATGAACTGCTCACACCAGGATTGCTTCCACATGGGAACTTGCACAGTGCCAGCTTGACTTAGAAGAAATGACAGTCCAGCCAGAGAAAGCCTAATTTTATATGGCTTTTCTTTGTAATTTTTTATTTTATGAGGGTTTTTTTTTCTTTATAATTTTTGATTTTATGAGGCTTTTCTTTACCATTTTTCTTATAACCTTACTAAAACAAGGAACTCCCAGTGCTTTGCTCAGCTGTTGGGAGAACGTTTTGCCCCTTGAGGGTATTCATGAGGTGCCCGGAGCTCTGGAGGTTGTGTCTGGGTGACAGGAAGGTGTCATCAGAGGGAATCCTGCTGCATTTCACCCCTGGAGCTGGTTTTCTGGGAATTTCTCATGACATGCTGACTGAGGAGAATTTCCTGTGCCATTTTCACCCTTGGTTTTACACCTCAGCAAGAATTAGGAGGAAAGGTGAGGTAAGACATCACTGTCATGCTCAGACCTGTTTGGGGCTTTGATGAACTTTCCCAGCACTTGGCTCTCCAGGTTGTCCAGTCCCTGAAAGACACAGAGAGGGATTTTTTTTTTTTTTAGGATTTGTGCTTCTGAAACATCCCCAACAGAACCCAAATAATTTTCTTACTATGCTGAAAAAATCTCGCTGTGTGAAAAATGTCGATTTTCTATGTTAGAATAAACCAGAAATGTTTCAGATCCACAGATGCATGGATACCCAGTGAATTGGGTATTTCCCATTCTCAGAATAATCCATCTCTACTCTTTCCCCTCTTTCAGGAAGCTGATCCTGCCATGGAGGGCATCAAAAACCCCATCAGGACAGGTAAGACCCCTAAGGAACACAGGCAATTTGTCATATCTCTAATGCAAATATTTCCCAGGGGCACAAATAAGTCAATTGTGCTTAACATTTAACATTTCCAATAAAGGCTCCTGTTGGTGAAAAGTTGAATTAGTGAGGAAAAAATGAAAACAAGAAAAAAGCTTTCCATTTACTCAGTACATCTGGGTAAGTGTATGGCTGGGGAAATAACAAATATTTCTGAATATGCCCTGGGGTGTCTGTTCCAAAGAGCTTTTTGTTAGGAGATGTAAACATCACTCTGATTTTAAAGTCTTATTTTAAGTGCTGGCTCTTGCAAATGTGTGTAAAGTCTTCATCTGCACGAGGGAGGGGTAAAAATGTGTTTGAGATATTCCAAAACAGCTCTTGGTTTGAGGGGAAAAGACAGAAGGGAATGGGTGGGTCGAGAATGGACAAGGGGAAACCAGAAGCAAAATGAACAAATCAAGGAATTGGAACAGGCAGACTGTGAGCACAGGGAGCCTGAAATAAGAAAATCTGTCTAGTAGAGACAATTTACCAAAATTCTGCTTTGCCCTAGCATGAATCAGGAGCACTGTTTATGTCACTGACACTGTGACATGAGCCTCACACAGCTCTCAGCACCAGTATCTGACTCCTTGCAAATGCAAGTTGGTGCCCAGTCCCATATATGTATACACATATATAACATAAATCAACCATGTATATTTTTATAGATATATATGTATATATGATTTTATTTCAGCTGAAGCAACTCGTGCAGCTGGTTTTTTTCTCCTCACCAGCAGCTGGCAGGTGCCAGGCAGGAGCAGTGTGCTCTCCCCAGGAATGGCCAGGATGCTTTTTCATCAGCCAGAACATTTCTGTCTTTAGGTCCATACCAATCTGAGGCAGCCTCCTGCTCTGAATTTCCCAATTTGCTGCTCAGTGTGAGATGATGCATTAGTGAGGGACCAAAGGGGGCTGCTGGTGAGAGCCCACCCCAGGAGGAGCTGCTGGAAGTTGGTTTTAGTGCATTGAGATGCTCTCCCAGCCCATCAGTCTCTGTTGGAGGGTAACAGAGCATTCAAGTGGGAGCAAATTGTCAGGGCTTTTTATTTTCCTCTTAAAATGCATAAAGCAGAGCTTAGTAATTATCAGCAGAGAGATGGCGAAGACTTTGAGGTGATCAAATAATCCAATTTTATTGTGGGAGACAAATGTTTATATACTATTTTAGGGAGACTACTAATGCTTTACTACAATGATTGAGTTAAAGATCACATAAACAAACTTACACATTTTAAACATCTCTTGCTTGCAGAAGTCTGATGTAATTTTCATTTTCTGGTAAACCAGTCTGAATCTTCTTGCATTTTGAATCCTCAGTTTGCTCTTGCCAAGGCATTTTATCAAATCTCTTCTAAGAAGGTCCAAAGTACTCTCTGTTTTCTGTACCCCAACAATTAATTGATATACCCAGTGGGTAATTTACTGAGGGCCTCTCACAGGAAGCTCTGTCAGCTGCTGGCACCCAAGCAGGGATTGTGGCCACTGCTGCCAGGTCCCACCCAGAGGCAGGAGCAGGTCAAACATTCAGGAAAGGGACTGAGCTGAGGCTGGAGTTGCTGTGGATTCAGATTTGGATCCATTCTGCCTCCCAGGCAGCCCAGATGGAAACTGGGTGTGGTTTGTGGCCATGAACCAAGGCTCCTGCACTGTTAAAATGGGCAAGGGAGTGAAAAACCAGTGTCACTGGGGTCTGTGTACAAATCACAAACAGGACAGGGCTGCTGGGAACGTGCCTTGAGCTGTTTGATTTTCCAGCATCAGTCTCATTACATGGTTATGACAATGGGAAGATGCCAGCAGCTCACATCCTAGGCAGCAGACCAAGAACTTAATGTTACAACTCACTTTATAAGTTTTTTGACCAATCACACAAAGCCAAAGCACATTGACAGTAGTTCTATCCAAGCACTCTAAGCACAGGTACCTTTGATTAAACAATGCCTGCTTATTTCACATACAATACCTGCTTGTGAGCCTTAAAACACAATGCACAGAGCTCCATTATTAAGCTTCAAACTTCCTAATATCTTGCTAGATAAACTTTCTGCAGCTTAGAGAGCGATTCTAGACAAGTGTTAATACACAGATCATTGTTCTATTTGTCCTTGCTTTTCTACATTTTACATAATTTTTCTGCTGACCAATCTCATGGCTACTGCTTAGCTCTAATCACAGTTTTACTGCCTCCAGAGCCTGTCTTTTACAGCTTTCCCAAAACCCTCTGATTTTGTGGATTCCCACAACCAGCATTGCTCAGCTGGGTGCTCAGCCTGGCTCCAGCCCTGTGGCAGTGCCAGCACCTCAGGGATGCTCTGGGGGACACAGCCCCAGCCCTGGAGGTGTTCCAGGCCAGGCTGGACAGGGCTTGGAGCAACCTGGGATAGTGGGAGGTGCCCATGGATGAGCTTTAAGGTCCCTCCCAGTCCAAACCATTCCATGATCCTGTGACAATTCTGTGCTGGGTCCAGCTGAGGTCACTCAGGCAGAGACCTCACTGAGCAGCAGCCCAGCCCCAGCCACAACAGGGATTAATTGTGTCTTATTAAAGCAGGGAAATGCCATGATTTCATTTCAATCCCCAATGAGATTATGTTCTATTGTTAGCTAAACACCAGTGGGCACTAAAGCAGATTTATGGGAGTTTTCCAGCCCTGACTCAGCTGTCAGGCCCCAATGGATGGGCTGCAGGAACCCACAGGCACAGGCTGAGAGGGATGCAATGTCAGCTCATTAAATGTTTGTGAAAAATGGGATCAGTCTCCTCCAATGCTCCGTGCCACTGTCTGTGCAGTACCTGAGCAACAGGGGGGAGGAATGAAATCCATCACCAAGTGTTTGTGAAATGTTCTTTCTGTGGAAGCATTTCTCTGCAGAAACTCATCCCCATTTCACAAATAACAAATCATCCATTAGTGTGATCTGAGGGGTATTGTTAAGTTCATTTTTTAGAGGGAAAATGAACTCACAGACAAATTGATGACCTGGAAAGGTACAGCCCTCATCATCTCCTTGCTGGCCTCTGAGCCTCATTTCACTGGGAATTGTGTAATCTGGGCTGATGGCTTTTCTTGTTATTTGAGCTGCAAAGATTTGGTATCAAAATATCTTCTCATTTACAAAAGGGAAAAAAATAAAACCCTGCAGATACAAATGAACACACACACACACAATTTATAGGTATTTTTCTCTGACACTCGACAAACCAGGAAAAGAAATCCAGCACCCTGCTTTCAGTTTTAATGGGAAATTTGTTCCCAAAAAAAATGTGGCTCTGAGAAATTAATAAAATACAGGTGACAGTCTCAAACCTGCTACTGTAGAGAAAATCAGGCTGAAGCCAATGAGCCAAGGAGCCTTTCCAGATCTGCAGCTGTGTCTGAGAGCAGTTTGGCCTTCTGCAGCCAAATCTGATCCCAACACTGTGAGAAGCAGCTGAGGGAGCTGGGAAAAGGAGAAAAGGAGAAAAGGCCTGTATCAAGAGCAGAGTGGCCAGCAGGACCAGGAGAGTCATTTAATGTCCCCTTCCTGGGCACTGCTGGGGCACCTCAGGGGCTGTGTCCAGTCCTGGCCCCTCCTGGCAAGGGGGACCCTGAGGGTCTGGAGCCCCAGGAGAGGCTGAGGGAGCTGGGCAGGGGCTCAGCCTGGAGCAAAGGAGGCTCAGGGGGCCCTTGTGGCTCTGCACAGCTCCTGACAGGAGGGGACAGCCGGGGGGGTCGGGCTGTGCTCCAGGGAACAGGGACAGGAGCAGAGGGAATGATCTCAAAGTAGGCCAGGGCAGGCTCAGGGTGGACACCAGCAGGAATTTCCCCATGGAAAACGTTGTTAAACATCAAATGGGGCTGCCCAGGGAGGTTTGGAGTCCTCATCCCTGGAGGTGTCCCAGGAAGGGCTGGAGGTGGCACTGAGTGCTCTGGGCTGGGGACAAGGTGGGGATTGGGCACAGGTGGAACTAGATGATGTGGAAACCTTTTCCAGCCTAAATGATCCTGGGGTTCTAAACTGGCTGCTGTTTTATTCATGGCAGCCACAAAAGCAGAGTGTGTTTTCCCTCACCTGGCTGATTCCCTGATCCAGCAGATCTGGCTCAGCTGAGCCACAGAGGCTCAGAGCAACCTCCAGATGAGCCAGAGACATCCTGATCACATCCCTGCCATGCCTGCTCTGCTCCAGGGAACAGGGACAGGAGCAGAGGGAGCGGCCTCAGGAATTTCCAGCAGGAGGGAACCAGCAGAAATTTCCCCATGGAAAGGGTGATTAAACATTGCCAGGGGCTGCCCAGGGAGGTTTGGAGTGCCCATCCCTGGAGGTGTCCCAGGAAGGGCTGGAGGTGGCACTGAGTGCTCTGGGCTGGGGATGAGGTGGGAACCAGGCACAGCTTGGATTTGATGATCTTGGAAGTGTTTTCCAACCTCGATGACCCTGTGATTGTGTGATGACAATGCAGGGCATCAGACACCCATCCCACAGCAGTGGCTTCCTCAGAAATGGATATTTCACACTAAGCTGAAAAGGTTTTCCCTTTTCAACCTCAGTCCAGGCAGGTGTCTGGGTGCATAAATGTGACCCAGAGCAGTTGTGTTTCTCAGGTTGAAAAACCCTGGGCAAGCCTGGACTTGTAAATGCTAGAAAGAGTGCAGAGGCCTCCTGCAGGCCAGCATCAGGGGAAATGCACACACACAGCCAGGGTGGGGCTGTGGGCATCACAGCTGGGCTGATGGGCATTGCTCAGAGTGCTCAGGGGTGGCTCTGCCCTCTCCCCAACACTAAAAACACAAGCTATATGTGAATATGTATAAATATATATGTGTGAATAAATATGTATATATGAATAGATATAAATATATATGAAACACACATATTTATATTTATATTTATATTTATATTTATATTTATATTTATATTTATATTTATATTTATATTTATATTTATATTTATATTTATAGTTATATTTATAGTTATATTTATAGTTATATTTATAATTTATATTTATATTTAACCTATTTACATTTATAAACTATATTTATATTTACATTTATGTTTATGTTTATGTTTATTAATAACTCATGATATTATGTGTCCTTTGCTACACTAGCAAGCAGGCAGAGGTTTGAAGTGTTTTAACCTAAAATTCCACGGGTCTGGCAGTACTCAGGTGTGCAGTGAGGAATTCATCAGAGGTTCTTCCTAAATTTGGTGGGGGAAAAAAAGGGATATTTCTTTAATTTCTGGTTTTGGAGGGAAATTTGGCAGCTGAGTTCAGTGCCCTTCAGGCCTGAGTGGCAGCTCTGGAGGTCCAAAGGCTCTCGGTGTGTGTGTGACAGGCACAGCCCAGAGCTCTGTCACAGAGCCCAGCAGGGGATGTCACCCAGCTGTCACTTGTCACAGCATCACAGGCTGGGCCAGTCCCTTGGCTGCTGTTTGCAGGGCACTGAACTGGCAGGAGAGGGTTAAAATTAGACACAGGGACTTCAGGGAGTGGCTGCTGAGAAATAAAAATAAGGCAAATTCAGCTAACTCTGGCATGCTGCAGAGATGTGTGACATCACCTTGCCTAATTCCATAAGCACTTAAATCCACGGGGGTTACAGAGGAATCAAAAGCTGTTTGTTGCCTGCTTTTCCTTCTTTACCTCACAGAATAATTCAGGGTTTTGCCCTGCTCCTGTGCCTGCCCCCCAGCCAGAGGTGATGCCACCCCCTTGGCAGTGGAATGTCACCTGTGGGACATGGCTGGGAGCAGGACAAGCCTCAGGAGCCCCCCTCGAGGGGCTTTCCATGCCTGGGTAGCAGCACCCTCCATGCTGACAGAGCCACTTTCAGCTCGTGGTTTCAGTGCCCTTTGCTGGTGCTCCTTCAGACCCGTCTCAGAGGTGGGGAAACTGAGGCAGCCAGCAGAGAGAACTTCCCCAGCGCAGCCACATCCTCTGGGACCTGTCTGGCAGCAGCCCTTGTGTCCTTGTGTCCCTGAGCCCTCCTGGCTGGACATGGGGCTGCTGTGTTTTGATGCTCTGAGAGAACCCCAGGGGTTCATTTTGTACCTCAGGGTGAAATTCTGGGGTTTCAGTGGAACTGCAGCTTCTTTAAGATCCATTTCCCAGCCCCATCTCTCAGCCCCATTTCCCTCTCTTGGAGAGCAGTGTGCTCCTGCTCACCACAAAAATCTTTCAACTACTGAAATCAGATAAATATCACATTTCCCCGTCCCATTTCCCAGCCCCATCTCCCAGCCCCATCTCCCAGTCACTTTTCCCAGCCCTTCTTCCCAGTCCCATCTCCCACCCCCATTTCCCAGTCCAATCTCACAGCCCCATTTCCCAGCCCCTTTTCCCAGTTCCATTTTAGCCCCATTTTTTCTCAGTGGGGAAAAGCTGCATGGACCTCCTGGAAACAGCCAGGCTGTTTTCCTTGGAGCTGCACCCTTTGGATGCCCATCCTCCCATAAAAGGGGTCAAAAGAGTCAAAAATAAGTGATCTCCTGATAACTTTTTTAGGGTTTCCCCCTGAGACCCCTCCCTAACCCAGCAGATTTCCTTAAAGCAGAAGATCTGCAGTGGCTGTGCCTCACAGCACACAGTGAAACACAAACCAGTGTGTTCTCCTTGCTCCTTAGCCCCAGATGTAGCTTTGTTTTTCCTCCTCTCACAGTATTTTTAAACCCATCTAATCCCATTGACTGCAGAGGGATTAGCTCTGATTTACACCATGACTCGTGCAGAGCCAATTAGGCCATGTGAGCACATCCATCGATCAGTCCTGAAGGGAATTTCAGCTTCTCTTGGCTTGAGCTGAAATGTTTCAGATAAAAGAATTAACTTGAGAAATAAAAGCAGAAAACAGTTATAAGCTACCTCAGCAGAGTGAGGACCAGACCTGTCTCTCTAAAACAAATTTTTTTCCATAATTTCCTTTCTGACTAATGCAGCTGATGTCACCCACTTTAAACACAAAACTTGCTGACAGCAGTAAATGTTAAATACAGCTCTGGAAATGCACAGTGCAGCCATGTCAGAGAGGGGAGATTCTCTGGAGAATCCATGGACACCCTGAGCAGCTCAGGGCAGCTCTGGGCACTTTGTGGGCAGGCTCAGCCCTTGGCTTGGCACAGTATGCAGGGCTGCTGCTGCTGCTGCAGCAGGGGATTTTCAGCCTTTGGAGGGTAAACCCCCTAAATGCCACTGAGTTTCTGTAAATAATCTCCCCCTTCCTGCACACACAGGAGTGTGAGTGGGCTCAGGGTGCTGATTGTGTTACCAGACTCTTGTTATCACCACAGCTGAAATAAGGGCCACAAGGGTTTCTGCCCATCCTAAGCCATATCTCCACATCTCTGCCTGTGCCCTCACTAAAACACCAAATTGACATGACTAACACCAGGAAAGCAGGTTTTGGTTTTTCTTTGGGGATTTCCAGAATGGTGAAGGGACTTTGGTACATAACTTACTCATTCTTGGAGAGCAGTGAGCTCCTGCTCACCACAAAAGTCTTTAAACTACTGAAATCAGATGAATATCACATTTTTTTCAAGATATCCACAGTTTCTGTCTCCAGTGGAGTGTGCAAAGGGTGCAATACACAACACACCAACCCCCTTCAGTCGGGGGAACTTGGGTGTGGGACCAGCTTCTCCTGATTTGTCCATCTTTGTTATCAAAACTCCCTCAGAAATCAGGTCATGTAGATACAGCAAGGGTCTGGAGATTTAAATCTCTTATCATTACCCCAGTTTCAGAAATCCTATGAAATTTAAGATCCTTATCCCACACTGCATATAAATAGAGCTCTTATTAGAATCATTGAACCACAGAACATCCTGAGCTGGGAGGGACTGAAGGGATCATTCAGTGCCACCCCTGTCCCTGCCCAGCCCCCCCAGCAGCCCCAGCCTGGGCACCCCTGGCAGCGCTGCCCAAAGGCTCCTGGAGCTCTGGCAGCCTCGGGGCCGTGCCCATTCCCTGGGCAGCCTGGGCAGTGCCAGCACCCTCTGGGGGCAGAGCCTTGCCCTGAGCTCCAGCCTGAGCTGCCCTGGCCCAGCCCCAGCCGTGCCCTGGCTCCTGTCCCTGGCCCAGAGCAGAGATGGGAGCTGCCCCTCGGGAGGAGCTGCAGCCCCGGGGAGCTCTGCCCTCACTCTGCCCCAGCTGAGCAACCCCAGAGCCCTCAGCTGCTCCTTATGGGCCCCTTCTACCCCTTCACCATCCCCGTGTCCCTCCTTTGGACCTTTAGATCTTTCTTTCATTGTGACTCTCAAAAGTGCCCCCAGGGATTGAGGTGAGGCCACACCAGCACCGAGCAGAGTGGGACATGTGAGGATCATGACACACAACATGTAATGTCAGGTTTTAGTAGAACTCAGTTTTGTGCATTAACTGCTCCTTCAGAGACCCTTGTAGGATTGAAGACTGTGTTATCAGTTTTATAACAGAGTCACAGGAAAACTTCAGAGTTTTGTGTACCCAGGGAGAGGGAGTATTATTTTTAAAAGCTTTACTGAAATTCCTTCCTGCTTTATTCTTGGTGTTCAGCTGTGGAATGGAACGCAGAAAATTCCCAGTTTGCCATCTGAGCTCCTGTGCACTTCCACAGCCACAGCAGGGCCAGGAGATGTAAAGGAGAGCAAATGCAAGGATAAATAACCATTCACTTGTCAGGCTGCAGCACTGGGATGTGCACTGTTTTCCTGGATGGACACACCTTGTCCGTGTGTCCATCCACCTGTAGACCTAGGGGACAATTCTGTGTCATGCAGAATAAAGACAGAATAATCACAGAATCATTGACTGAATCATAGAATGGTTTGGGTTTGAAAAGACCTTAAAATTCATCTCATCCCACCCCTGCCATGGGCAAGACACCTTCCATTGTCCCAGGCTGCTCCAAGCCCTGTCCAGTCTGGCCTTGGGCACTGCCAGGGATGGATAATCAGTGCCATTAACTGAACATCTAGTGTGGTGAGAGGAGGAAAAACAGAGAGGAGATAGAAGGCAGGAATATGGATGGAAAGGAGGTGAAATGCAAGGGGGAGAAGTGGGGAGCTATTGTAAATCAAAGATGACTCTGATGAAATGGAGAGAGAAAGACGCATCTGACTCCATCATCAGAAGGCTAATTAATCACTTTATTGTACTGTAATATGTACATTGTATCTAAACTGAACTGCCCTGCACTCACCCTTGCTCACAACTGCTCACACTGCTCTCATCATCTCTGATTCTCCCCTGACTGTCCCGTGACAGTCCCACACACACCTGGCCCTGACAGGCCAAGGGAACCAAACATCCTCACTTTGGGTAAACAATCTCCATATTGCATTCTGCTTTGGCACAACACAGGCACAGCAAGCAAGATAAGAATTGTGTTTTCCTTCTTCTCTGCTTGTCTCACAGCTTCCCTCTGTTCAGAGCCATGTGAATACCACAGGGAGCAGGGGCTGGGATGCAGGATCTGGATCACAGGGATGCGGTGCCAAGACACCGGGATGAAGTGTCGGGATGCGGGGAATGGGACAGTGGGATGCAGGGGATGGGACACCGGGATGCGGTGCCGGGACTCGGCTCCTCGGTGCTCTGCGGGCGCCTGCAGTGCCGGGCACGGCCGTGGGATGGAGCCGTCCCCGCGGCCGTGGGACGGAGCAATTCCTGCGGCCGTGGGACCGAGCAGCCCGCGAGGCAGCGGGAGGGAGCAATACCTGCATCCCGTGGGATGGAGCCATCCCAGAGTGGCGTGGGACGGAGCAGTTCCCGCATCCCGTGGGACGGAGAAGCTCCCGTGTCCCGAGGGATGGAGCCGTTCCTGTATCCCGTGGGATGCAGCAGTTCCCGCAGGACGGAGCAGTTCCCGAGATATGGAGCAGCTCCTGTATCCCGAGGGATGGAGCAGCTCCTGTATCCCGAGGGATGGAGCAGTTCCCGAGGGACGGAGCCGTCCCCCCTGGGGCAGTCCCTGCTCCTCCCGGTCCCGGCGCTTTGGATTCGGGCCATTCCCAGGCTCGGACCCGCGGCTCGGGGCGGGCTCGGGGTGTGCGGGGGGAGCGGGGCCGGCTCGGCCCCTCCAGCAGCAGCGTTCGGGTCCCCGGTGCCCAGAGCAGCCCCTGGATCCCTGGCAGTGCCCAAGGCCAGGCTGGACAGGGCTGGGACAGTGGAAGGTGTCCCTGACATGGCAGGGGTGGAACAGGATGAGCTTTAAGGTCCCTTCCATCCCAAAGCACTCTAGGATTTTATAAACATCCTAAAGTCCTGGTGAAATCCACATTTTAACCGTGAGGGAACAGAGCAACATTCCAAAAGCACCCAAAGAGCCATTTTCAGCACTATGTCCCACTTAAATGTTCAAAAGCTTTCTGCAATTGCACCACAAAAATATCTTGGTTAAATAAAACTTATGTGCACATAATTTCTGTTTCATAGAATCAGAGAATCCCAAACTGGTTTGGGTTGGAAGGGACCTTAAATCCCATCCCATGCCACCCCTGCCATGGCAGGGACACCTCCCACTGTCCCAGGCTGCTCCAGCCCTGTCCAGCCTGGCCTTGGGCACTGCCAGGGATCCAGGGGCAGCCACAGCTGCTCTGGGCACCCTGTGCCAGGGCCTGCCCACCCTCACTGTAATTCCTCCTTGTATCTATTCCAAATACACGCTCTTTTAATTTAAAACCATCACTCTTATTTTTAAGAAGCAAGGTAAGGAATTTAATTTTTCACGGCTGAGAGCTGCAATCTGCCAGAGCTTTAGGTTGTTATAGATTTACCAGCTGAGTGACACTGCTCTGAATTCCCTGGGCAGCTCAGATATCCTCAGCCAAGGAGTAAGAACCATGCTGGAAGTGGTGGCTGCATTTTATTGTACCAAAAAATTAAAGAGAAGCTCAGAAGCGATGAGTTAATCTGTTGTTTTCTTCAGGTAACACCTTTGAAGACTATTTGAGGATCCTACAGAGTGTTCCAGCAGCCAATGGAACTGCTGCCTACATGAGAGGTCAGCGGGGAGTCCAGGGGGGAAGAGGGTTGGGAAAAGGAAATTTCAGAGCTGTCTGAAAAGCTGCTCATGTCATTCACACTGGTTTACTAGCAAATAGCCTTTTTTTCCAAAATGGCATTTTATAGGAAAAAATTCCTTAGCTCTCTTGGAATGTTATTGGCAAACCCCTATCTGACAGTAGAAACTTTTATTTTAACTTGATAAACATAAAAGGAAATAAAGATTTAACTTCTGCATACCCACAGAGGAAGGTACACCTCCATGAGCTGTCCATTTTTCATGAATTATGGAAAGTACATGAATGTACACCTCTAAGAATTCCCTTCAAATGACAAGTGGGGAAATAATGGAGATGAACACTCATGCTCATGCATTTTGCTGTCCTGGATTTCCCACGGGCTGAGTAAATCCTTGGATTTTTTAGTGCCCCACCTCCATGTGTGAGCTCCCAGCTGTCTTTCCAGGGGTTTTCCTGCCGTTTCCTGCAGGAAACCATTGGGCAGGTGTCTCCTTTTAGCAGGAAACCCTGCTGGAGGTGTCCTAGGGCTGAAGGGAGCTCGGTGGAGCTCAGAGCTAACATCCCTTTGTTCTCCCTGCAGTGTCCAGGACAGTGAACAGCTCCAAGCTGAGCCTGGTGGAGAAGGGGATCTGTGAGGGCATCGAGTGCCAGAGCCCAGAGCTGGTGATCAGGGAACACGGCCTCTACTTGATCTTCTGCAACTTGAACTTTCACTTTCCCAACTGCTCCAAGAGCCCCATCGACCTCAAGATCGAGCTCCTGGTGAACAACAGGGTGGACAGGCAGACGTTGTCCACATTCTGTGCCTCAGAAACGTGCCAGGACGAGACTTTTAAGACCTTGATCCAGCTGCACTTGACACACCTGGAGAAGGAGGACAAAATATCAGTGACACTGAACCATCCTGAGTTCCTGAATGATGTTTCTCTTCCCAATGAAAACGTCCTTGGGGTCTTGAAGTACAACGATGAAATGTGAGCAGCTCCCTGACCTCCCACTGCTGCCCAGACCCTTCCTCTGAACACCAGCCTGCTTTCACTAGGCACCACCTTGGTTTAAATTTCACACCTCACCTCATCCCTAGGGTGAACAAGGAACTTTGTGAGTGTCCCAGAAAAACAAACACTGAAGAGCCGCAGCTGCCAGGTTCCCTGGCCTGGTTCTGGGTGGGATTGTTGGACTATCCAGCACATAAGCCACCAAGGGTTCTTCAAAATAATCTGTGCAAACACAGACTAAAACCCAGCCAGATCATGGCACGAATCCACAATACAGAGATTTTTAGGGCCATAAACTGCTGGCACATGTGCTCAGGACATGGGGAAATGTGTTTAACTCTATTTTATGGAGTAGTGTTTTAACCCAGTCTTTCCAAAAACCCAACAGTCAAAGCTTGTAGTCAAAGCTTTTCTTTACCACGGCCACACAGTGACAACTCTGGAGCAGATTCATTGTGCAACAGCAGAAATGATGAAATTATTGACTATTGGGCTGGTAGCTGAAACTCCGGGGCAGGACATAGGAGATTTGGGATTTACAGGATATTTCTGGGCTGCATTCTGCTATGGACTTTATGTCGTTTCTTTCAAGTGTCTTCCTTGTCACTATTTATCCATCTTTTCTATTTAAATATAAAGCTCTTTGGGACAGAATTTGTCTAAGCAGAGTGCTCAGCCTCCGTTTTCCCCTGGGGTTCTCAGACCTTTTTTACGTTCAACATTAAAACAGCAATGGAGTTGCCAACCTGGCAGATAGCAAAGTCCATCAGGATGCATTTTCCTCGAGTGCTGCCCTGCCAGTTTGGCACAGAACACACTGGGCTGGGAATCCTCCTCCAGCACCAGCACTGCCTGGAAAGCCAGGGCTCCACACTTCCCCAAACTCCACACTTTCACAAACAGTTTCAGACTGGCCCTCAGCTGAGAGCTGGGATGTCTGAGCAGGCCAGGGGATGGGTGGTATTGGAGCTTCTTTGGATGCCTGCAATATTTAGAGAATTCAGGATAAAAGAAAACTCTCCAGCCCTCTTATTCCATGAATTGCAGTAACCCAGACATGTATTTGCAATTTCATTCTTACAGTGTGGGGAGAGAAGGGACCAAGATGTTCCCAAAGCTGGTCCCAGTTCAGTCCTTCCCTTTTCCCTTCATCTCTGGGAATCCAGGAAGGCCTATTCTTACCATTATTGGAGTTTTTCTCCTTGCACAACTGACATTTTTCTATGACTGCAGCTTGGCAAACTCTCCACAGCAAACATTTAGTCATAGATTGAGTTTCTGGCTCCAAAAGCCTGGTGCTTTATCACCCAAGCTCACTGGATGCTGGTGACTGATGGAGCTCAGTTTGTGTGAGCACACTCCAAATATTCCTCAGAGCAGAAATTTGTTTCTTGTTTTACATCACCAGAAACTGATGGTGCATATCAATGAAGTTTTGTCTCATCCATCCAGGTGACTTCAAATTACACCAGACACTTTCTAAAGGTCAGGAGCTGATATGATTCACTGTTAGAGATACCCACTTTCTGTTTTGATGAACATTGATGCAACCAAAATTTCCTTTTGCTGTTAATGACTCAGGGAAAAAAAAAAAAAAAGACAAGAAAAGAAAACTAAATCAAACAGAAAAAAAACAAAAAACATGGATTTAGTTTTTTCTTCTTTCTTTTCCTCTTAGCATAGAGAAATTTATTTTTAAAAGAGTCAGCTGACCCTGCCCATGACTTTGGAACCTCCTCTGGGATCTCCTCACTCCTCTGGGCCGTATAAATCCCTCATGTCTCTGAATAAGGTTTTTATCTTCTATTTGCCTCCACTTTGATCCACACAACCAGTTTCCAGAGAAGTTAAAGCAAGCCTGGCAGAGAGGGATCATAGCTCCTGAATATAGAAGCAGTCAGTGAATGAAAATATGCATCTCCTCACACATCCCACCCCTCCTCCTCTCCCTCGAGGCTTTGAACTCAAGGAGAAAGGGCATTCTTTAAAAAATAAAGCAGATCTCCCTGCACAGGGTGATTTTATTATAATATTTTGCCAGATGGAGAAAATCCTGACAAAGCAATGCTAAGCTGCTCAGCCCCAGGCATTTTAATACCTTTGGATAAAGAAATCTGGCCTCTACCCCATTGCCTCTGAGAAATAAGAATAAATTATAGCCAGAAAGAAAGCCCATTAATAGTGGACAATTTCCCCATCAGTTACAAAAATGTTAAATAGCTTTAACTGAAGCAAGGCCCCAAGGCAGGCACACTCCAAGCCACTTCATTCTTTCATCCCTTTTCCTTCATTTATTTTTTTTTCCTAAGTTTTTGAAGCAGGTCATTTTGACAACAAACCTGTATGGAAAAAAATACCCAGGCTGGTCCTTCCCACAAGGATGTGTCTCTCCAGGAGCATCAACAGCAATTCTGTGTGGGGAACAGCCCAGTTTGCAGCAGGAGGTTCCATCTTCTGAGGAGCCACTCCTTGCTCTGGCTCCCCAGCACAGGAGAGGGCAGCAATCCCAAATGCACTGAAGCTGATGCTTTTTGGGCTACCTAAAAACAGAAGCCAGACAAAATTAAGAAAATAAAAAGTTGTTATATTTATTGAAGGGCCTTCAGGTACATTTCAGGCAGATGAAGCCCCAGTGGCTACACCCAAAATGGATGACGGTTTCACAGGTTTCACACTTTCGTAAGTTTGCTCCATTTGCATATTGGGGGTTAATCTGCCAATTACAGCTTCCGCTAATGAAGTCATTTACCCCAAGTTTGCTCCCCCCAAACTCACTTTTGTTTCCATCTCTGGGGCCTGAGGCAGTGAGGTGTCCTTGATTGCCAGGCCTGGAGAGGAATTGTGGTGTCTGCCCAGTCTGGGAGAGCAGCAGCTCACATTGTGTGTGGACTTTGGAGTTATGCACTAAAGAATTTAGGTTGTAACATTTGAAGGGAATTCATAGAGATGTACATTCATGTACTTTCCATATTCATGGAAATGGTACAGCAGGGTTACAAATACATGGAAAATATAAAAGCTAAAATCCTAAGGCATCAAAGTCATGGAGAAATTGTTCAAATTCCTCCCCTGGTCCTCAGATGGGGCAAATGTGGTGTTTTCTGTGCCTGTGTTATTGCCAGCTCCACCAGACACAGGGAGCAGCAACAATCCCACAGCTCTGCTCTGTCGAGGGGTTTGGGCCCTCCCCAGTCACTGATAAAGCTGCACTCTTAATCTGATTCCTCCTTGGCCATGGGGCATTGATAGGATTTATCCATAATCTTGGTTGAGAAAGAAAAAAAATTCCTATTATTGGTTTAATTTTGTCTGACGTTAATTGCTGCAGAAATCTTGAAGAGGGATTTCAATAGCAGCCATGCTGATGTAACACATTTCCATCCCAGCTCACCCGGGGGCAGCAACTCCAAATCTGATCAAGGTTTTTAAGATCAGAGATCACAGAGCTGCATCTGAGCTCTGCTGGAGCCGTGGAGACTTTGAAACCACGAGAGCAATCAGATTTCACAAGGCTCGGTGACACCTCCCATGAAATTGGCCCCAGCCCAAACTCCTGAAAGCTCAGCTGTGAAAATGAAGCCATGGCTTATGTGACACAGATTCGTTATCCACGGAGGGACTTTCACATTCACTTCTGCATTTGTTTCAGTTTTTGTTCAGCACGAGAAGAAAACACCAGAGTCACTCAGAGAGAAAATCCCTTCCTGTGCCAACCAGGGGCTCTTGGCAACCTAAAAGTGCACAGCAGTTTTTATTTAAATATCTCACCTGGATCAATAGGGCCCTGACCTCCTGTGCAGCCACTGCCTGACTCTGCAGTGCTCTGAGCCACACAGATCCCTTGGGAGAACAAGCAGCACTCTGCAAAATTCTTGGCTAATTGCTCATGCTCTTAAATAATTATTATTTTTATTTTTATTATTATTATTCATAATGTTACTAGATAGAAAAATTCAAAGCAGCTCCACTGTTTTCAAGTACCTTATCCTGAGTGTAATATAAGAAAGGGACTCCTCAACACAAATAACCAACCTAAAAAGCAAAATAAATAAGAAACTTTTCTATTTGGGTCCTTAGAAAGCAGAAGTGATACAACTTGTGTTTGGTGCAAAAAGCAAGAGGAAACCTCAGAGCAAAGGCAGCTTCTGGAGGGAGAATGACTGAAACAAATGCAAATTCTGATGAGCAACACTTGGAGCAGCAGTAGCTGCACACGGTGACCTCAACACCTCCTCCAGCCCCAGCTTTTAATGGTTTTAATTGGCTCAGTTTCAATGAAAGTGAGGATAAATGGTCCAGGAAAAATGTTTTGGAAGAGCACATTCTGCAGTCACACCTGTAACCCCCCCCAGTCCCCATGGTTTCAATCCCCAGTTTTTCTTTTCATTGCTGATCGCAGGAGCTGGAAGGTTTGGGATGGAGAAGGGTGGAGCCCCAAGGGCAGCGTGGCACTGTCTGAAATTCAGGCTCCAGGAGGAATTCAGGTGTTTCCAAGGTTGTGAGACCTCAGAGCTGGATGTTCCCATGAGGGCAGAGCCTTCTCCACGCTCAGCATTCCCTGGGATTGCAGCAGCCTCCCTGCTCTGGTGCAAGTCAGGGCTGCTGCAGTGAAGCCATCAGCTCATTTTCCTGAGCTGCCATATCCTGCACTCCTGACATTCCATTTCCCTTCATGTCAACAGCTTCTAAATTTAGGCTCCCTAATTCCATCTTAGAGCCAGTGTGAAACAGGAAGCTCCAGGTGAGTCAGAGCACCCAAAATAGCTGCCTAGAAAAGCCAGGCTCAGCTGCTGAGTGAGCCTTGACTCTGTCCAGCCACCTCACACTCAACAGCCTCATGCAGTTCCAGATAAAGAAATGGTTATTTAATGTGTGGATTGATAATTTATGGCCACTTTCCAGGGGGGAAATTTATGGACTGAGGCCTCCAAGCGGGACACGTTTGTGAGGTAAAACACAATGACAAGTGAGCAAGTTGGTAGATGTATGGCCACACAAGAATAAGATTTGCCTGTTTAGGTCATTTTTATTCCACTTATTCCTTGGGTTTGCCCAGACCTGACAGAGGGAAAGCCACATTTTGGAATTAAATTAAGCACCAATTCAGAACTGGAAGTCACTTTTGAAGCTACTTTTCTCATAGAAAACTGTGGAGCGAATATACTATTTTTTTTTCATTCTTTCAGTTTTTAAATTCTTAATTTCCTATGGTTTTTGTCATTCTGCTTCTTCCTTTCTTTGCTTCTGGTTTTGTGTCTATATTTGTATGAAAGTGGATGGAAAAGGAAATCAAGCATAAGGTAAAGGGGGAAAAGGAAGGAAAACAGTGTGTGAGGAATTGGGGAAAATACCCCAGCAGTCTGAACAGTTCAATGAGCTCTAAGAAGCTCTGACTCCAAGGATTTGAAGGAATGTGGTTCCAAGGCCAGGCTGGACAGGGCTTGGAGAACCTGGGATAGTGGAAAGTGTCCCTTTCCATGGAATGAGGGGAATGAGATGGGCTTTAAGGTCCCTCCCAACCCAAACCAGTCTGGGATCTTTGATTCCAATATTCACATCAATCACAAATTGACACCAGCAATTTCTACATTTTATGCTGTAGAAGAAAACGAAGTTTTATGGTGAAAAATACTAATTTTATGCAATTTTAAAACACATTATATGGATGCAACTCCAGAGGCTTCAACCAAGTTCCTCAACATGAACAGTGGTGGGAGAGCAGGACTTGTGCCTCTGGCAGGCAGAATTATGAGCAGCATTGCAGAGCCTTGATATTTAAAGGGATTTTTCATGTATAAACCCAACTCTGTTGTGAGTGTTCACTGGGGACTTTAGCAATGACACCTATGAAAGGAAAATCAATTTTCCCGTATAAAATGAAATTGTGTTGTGCTAATTATTTCAGTTTAAATATTGAGAGCACAGGTGTTTTCCTGAATAAAGACACCTGGTTCAGAGCATGGTGGTGAGAGTGTTTTTAACCATCTTCAGACAAATCACAGGGCAGCTTTTAGGGTAGAGATGGGCACAGGCTGGTCCTGCAGGCCAAGAAACAAAAATATCACTTATGGGAAAGGAATTCCTGGTGCTGGAGCCCTTTGGACAACTTCTTGGGCTAAGGGTGATGGGATTCACAGATGAGGGGAGAGAATGATGCATCTGACTCCATCTCATCAGAAGGCTAATTAATTACTTTATTATACTATATTATTCAATACTATATTACATTACACCTAAATTGAATCTGCCAAGCACTCAATTCTGCTCACACTGCCAGCATCTCATGACTGTCACCCAACAGTCCCAACACACACCAAGGGAACCGGGAGCAACCTGGGATAATGGAAGGTGCTTCTTCCATTTTTTTCTGTCTTTATTTTTTGCACAGAAGTGGATAGAAAAGGAAATCAAACATAAGTTAAAGAGAAAAAAAGGAAAGAAAGCAAAGTGTGGAGAATTTGGAAAAACACCCCAGCTGTTTGAACAGATAGATGAGCTCTAAGAAGCTCTGACTCCAAGGATGTGAGGGAATGTGGCTCCCCTTTACCTTATGTTTGATTTCCTTTTCCATCTGCTTTGGTAAAAAATAGAGACACAAAAATAGAAGCAAAGAGAGGAAGAAGCACAATGACAAAAACCCAAGAAAATTAAAAATATAGACTGAAGGAATGAAAAAATTGTCAAATGTTTACTACACAATTTTCTATGAGAAAAGTAGGCCAAGGAAACAAAACACCATCACTGTGGGTAAACAATCTCCATATTGCATACTACTTTGGCACAAACACAGGCACAGCAAATGATAATAATTGTTTTTCCTTTCTCTGAGGTTCAGAGAATGTGAAACCCGGAAATATTCTTGGGAAGAATTTTGCCTTGCTTTTCTCTGTGAAGAGAAATGTGGCTACAGAGGGCTGCAGGGGGAATCTGCCTTTCTCCCATAAAGCTGGGAGAGAATCACAGAATTCCAGAATGGTTTAGGTTGGAAAGAACCTTAAACCTCACTCATTCCCCCCATTCCATGGGCAGGGACACCTTCCACTATCCCAGGTTCTCCAAGCCCTGCCCAGCCTGGCCTTGGAGCCCCATTCCCTCACATCCTTGGAGTCAGATCTTCTTAGAGCTCATCTAACTGTTCAAACCGCTGGGGTATTTTTCCAAATTCTCCACACTTTGCTTTCTTTCCTTTTTCTCTCTTTAACTTATGTTGGATTTCCATTTCCATCCACTTCTATGCAAAAAATAAAAACAGAAAAATAGGAGCACCTTCCATTATCCCAAGTTGCTCCAAGGCCTGTCCAACCTGGCCTTGAGAATTCCAAGGATGAGGAAGCCACAGTTGCTCTGGGCACCCTGTGCCAGGGCCTCCCCACCTCCA
The DNA here is from genome assembly GCF_028018845.1 of Melospiza georgiana. Taxonomy (NCBI): domain Eukaryota; kingdom Metazoa; phylum Chordata; class Aves; order Passeriformes; family Passerellidae; genus Melospiza; species Melospiza georgiana. The sequence continues at coordinate 4,410,484 of NC_080449.1, read as the reverse complement.
CAGGGAAGAATTTCTTCCTAATATCCAACCAAAATTTCCCCTCTGCCAGCTTATAGCCATTCCCCTGTCCTGTCACCACATGCTCAGTTGGACTCAATGACCTCAGAGGTCTTTTCCAACTTAAATTGACTCTGTCATTCACTGTGGTTCTCTGATTTATTTCAGAGCTGCAGAGATGTTTTCAGGATCTCCCAGTGCTTGGCAGGTTTCTGATTTTCTCCACGAGGGTCAAATGTCTGTGTGAAGATTTAATGATTGAAAGAGCTTAGCTGGATGCTAGTCCAGGTTTGGGAATTCAGGCCTGGAAAGAGCTCGTGCTTGTGCTCTGACGCAGAGGAACACTTCAGTGGAGACCTCACTGCCAGAAGGTGTTCAATAGCAACCAAGAGGCTCTGAAAATACAAAACCACTTCAGTTCTGGAGTGGTTTTAAGCAGGAACAGTCACAGTGCAGGAGTTCAGGTGCTGAAGCAGCTCAGGGTCACGGCATTGTATCAACAGTTGAGTAAGATTCCTTTGTTTAGTGCCAGTATTTTTAATGAGTCACTTGGTCTTCCCCTCCAGCTTTGATCATGGAATCACTGAACTTTTTTAGGTTGGAAAAGACCTTAAAGGTCATCTAATTCCACTGCATTCCATGGAAAAGGACATTTTCCATCATCCCAGGCTGCTCCAAGCCCTGTCCAGCCTGACTTTAGAGGCCCATTCCCTTCATCCTTGGAGTCAGAGCTTCTTAGAGCTCATCTAACTGCTCAAACTGCTGGGGTATTTTTCCAAATTCTCCACACTTTGCTTTCTTTCCTTCTTCTCTCTTTAACTTATGTTAGATTTCCTTTTCTATCCACTTCTATGCTAAAAATAAGAGCACCTTCCATTATCCCAGGTTGCTCCAAGCCCTGTCCAACCTGGCCTTGAGAATTCCAGGGATGGGGCAGCCACAGCTGCTCTGGGCACCCTGTGCTGACCTTTCACTACAAAACACATTAGGGAGTGTTTTAAGGCCCAAATAAATTTAATTTAAAGGGTGTAAAACTCACTAATGTCAATTTAAAAGATGCAAAACTCACTAAGCAAAAAGGACTTCAGTGTGCATTTTGTTTAGGTGTTACGTAAGTTCACTCAAAGGATAACAGGACAAGGGAAAAAATTCTTAAGCTGACTTTTGTTGAAAAAAATTAAAAAAAAATGAAAAGCAAACTACAGTAACTATTCAGAAGAAAACACAACAGACCTGACTCATTCCATAAGTCTCTTATGTTAAATTCCATGAAGATTAGGCAAAGTAACTTCCTTCTTGTAAAAGACAGAGAAAGCAGAAAATAACTTTACTAATTATCTGCCCCATGAGTTATATGCCATGTACAATTCCAAATACTTTTTTTTTTTTTAATTTCCAGTCAGAGATTTGCTTTCATGGAGGAAGGATGTCATTTATGGAAGCAGATTCATTGGGATGTTACAGTCAAGGGTGCACTTCAGCTATGGGAATAAATCACACGGACTCCATTTCCTTCATGGTGGAAAAAGCCCATTCTTTATTCACAGAACTCCTTTTCATACAGTTTTACAGACTTCGTGTGTCACTCCCATTGGTCAGGAGCTTTCTTGCCAATCACTTTATTGGTCAGTAACAAGTTGTTATTCTGTATGGATTGGTCACTCAAAGCTTTGGTGTGTAAGTGCAGGAAAAGTCGTTTGTGAGAGATAATTGCATTTCTTTATCTAACTGTGGAAAAAGAGTTTAGACAGGTGTAAGTTGTTTTTTACCCAGGAACAGATTGTTATGCTAATGAACTGCTCACACCAGGATTGCTTCCGCATGGGAACTTGCACAGTGCTGGCTTGTCTTAGAAGAAATGACAGGCCAGCCAGAGCAGGCCTGATTTTATACGGCTTTTATTTATAATTTTGCTACCTTACTGCAACATGAGCCTTTTAAAATTGAAGTAAAGCTGGTTTAAGCACTGCAGGGGAAAACAAAACCTGCTGGTCTTTAGTCAAAACCAGGAGTACCCAGCAGGTAAATGGGCAAGGCCTGTCCCATGCCCCATCCCATCCCACCAGGAGATCCCCTGCTCTGACACGAGATGTCTCAGCTCTTCTGGACATGCTGCATCAAAAGAAATCGCATTAAAATCTCACCACTGCAACCTCCTGAGGTGCAACAAGCACAGACTAATTAATTATTCAGCAATGTGGAGGGGAGAATCACTCTTCTGGGTTGGTTTGTATTAATCACCTTTCAGTCAGGGTGAGCCATCACTGCTTGGCTTCCCTCACCGTGTCCCCCAAAAATGACTCATGGCCCTCACTTGGGGTGACATCGCTGACTTTGTTCAGTTTTGCAATTTTTCCCTCCTGCTGCCACCTGAGCCATCCAAAAAAAACCACGGGAAAATGCATAAATCCTTTTTATTTGTGGATCTGTAAGCAAACCATCCAGAGAGGAAGCTCGAGGATAAAAGAGAAAACAATGAAAATCAGCCCAGTCACAGAGTGCCCTGCATAACTGGGAGATAACTCAGCTCATCTGGTTTCATACATCTCAAGGGGTTCCTAGAAGCTGTCTATTTTTACCATTCTTTCCAAATCCTATTGAAATGAGGCAAAATGAGTGCGTTGAACAGCAGTCACTGCAACACGTAATCCAGGGGAAAAAATCCACTCCCGCCCCTTAGCAGGAGTCCCAGCTCCTAACAGGAAGAAAATTTTTCCCCTGATGATTTTTCCAAGTTTATAGGCTGCAGTTGGTTTACATTCCAGGGTTATAAAATAGTCTGAGCCTACTCAGAGCAAATAACATGATTTTTCCCTGTTTAACAGGGACCTGTATTACTGAATGCGTAAACTCTTATCATTCCTGATTTATTATTTTTCCCAGGAATATCAGAATCCAGAGGGGGAAAAATAGTTTTGTTTCTCCACTCTTCACTAGCCATTGCCCAATAGAGAATGAAAATGAAGTTTATGTTGAAAACAAAAGGAAGTATCACAGAAAAGAAACTGAACCCAAAAGTTTTGTTTGTTTTTCCCAAAGCTTTCAAGGCTCACCCCACGAGGAAAACCAATGTCTCAGAAAGTGTAAGCCATGGATTTTACCACCAAGACACAATATTTTCTCACTTTTTCTGGAAAGTACCAGTTTCACTGGAGCTTGTATCAACAGGGGTTGCTAAGAGCATCACTGGGATTTCTGATCAAAACCACAGAAAGACCAAGGCATTAACATAAAATATCCAGGGGATCTGGCTCTTCCCAGTGCCAGAAGGGGCTGAGAGCTTTACACCAGGCCCAGCCCTGCTCAAATTCCTGATAACCAATACAGGGATGTGACTGTGTTAAGAAAATCCTGCTGGGGTGTCACTCTCCTTGACTGCAGCCTTGGTGCTTCCTTGCTAATAACAGATTTTTAAAAGTCACAAAAATGCTAAGGAAGGATCTCAGTGCTGGAAACTGAATCTGGGAGCTGCTGCTGGGGATGGTCCAGTAAAACTCCTTTGCTGGAAGGGTTGGTGGTCCAAAAATGCCTGATTTCCCCTAGGGAACCAGAATGCCTTATCTGTGTGGTGGAGGTCTAATAAATGAGTGTCAGTTGTTTGTTTTGGGGATTTGAGAGAAAAGCTCAGAATTTACAGTCCGTAGTTGTTGGAGCCTTCTGGAAATGCCCATCACTCCCCAGAGGAGGTTGTGCCATCCTCCCATCTTGTTCCAAACACACCCTTGGAGCAGCACCTGGAACAGCACTGGGAAGCCAAGTCATGCCTCAGGTTCAGCTTTTCTATTTTTCACATTCTGTGCTGCTTTAGTGGGTGGGTCTGGGTTCACATCAGGGGATGGTGAGCTCTGTGCACAGAGCAGGGAGACAAAACAATTCCTGCTCCAGCTGGGCACCAAGGACAAATGATCCAAATCTCAGCCCAAGAGCACAAACAGCGTGGGCTGGAGAGAGAAAAACAAGCAGGGTGGGACTGCCTGGGCTAAAGCTGGAATGGGACAATGAACTGCAAGGTGCAAATGGAGCAGAACTGATCACAGGGAGAGACCCCGTGCCCGGCCGTGCATTTTGGGGCCATTTTGGTTCATCTTGGGTGCAGCCCTGGCTGGGCTCTGGTGCTGCCCAAGGTGCATCCATGGAGGAGATGCTTTTAATAAATCCCTGCTTTACTTTTTAAGTCTGTCCAGTCTCTGTTCTAGCCAGACTGCACAAGGCATCCCAAGAGTGCTCACTCTCCTTCACTGATTTTCCAGCTCTGCCTCACTGTATTGTTGCCATCAGGCTCTTACTGCTCCCTTAATAACAAGGGAATCCCTGGAAAATATGTGCTCGGCCTTTTCATTGGTATTTCCTCCCACCACAAATAAAAGCAGGAAGTACAAATTGTTGGCCAGCTCTTCGTCTTTCCATTTCCTCGAGTCCTTTTCTCTCCTATGCTGATTTTTCTGTGTTCCAGCGGCACTCTGTGACCTTCCGTCCGGCACCTTGGGGAGGGTCACGTCACTGGGAGGTGTCCTACAAACACAGTCAGACACAAACTCTGCAGTGGAAGGGCACTGGGACACCACTGCCTGCTTCCTCTTCTCGCAAGAAACTCTGTGGGAGTTGGAGAAAGAAGAAAACTGTTTTGCAAGATGCAGAGAATGATCTGTCATCTTGCCAGAGCTCGCAGTGGCATTTGCCTGGGGTTTTCCAAGGAGTCTGAAAGAGTGAACGTACGGCTTGCTTAGAAACCCACTGAAATTTGGACAGCAGATCCTTGAAATGACAGCATTTCTGATCATTCCCATCTCTGCCATGGCTCAGGATGGCTGTGCCCACAGCAGCCTGAGGACAAAGTTTGTGTCAGGTGAACCAAAATGGCCCCAAAATGCACGGCCGGGCACGGGGTCTGTCACTGTGATCAGTTCTGCTCCATTTGCACCTTGCAGTTCATTGTCCCATTCCAGCTTTAACCCAGGCAGTCCCACCCTGCTTGTTTTTCTCTCTCCAGCCCACGGTGTTTGTGCTCTTGAGCTGAGATTTGGGTCATTTGTCCTTGGTGCCCAGCTGGAGCAGGAATTGTTTTGTCTCCCTGCTCTGTGCACAGAGCTCACCATCCCCTGATATGAAGCCAGACCCACACACTAAAGCAGCACAGAATGTGAAAAATAGGAAAGCTGAACCTGAGGCATGACTTGGCTTCCCAGTGCTGTTCCAGGTGCTGCTCCAAGGGTGTGTTTGGAACAACATGGAAGAATGGCACAACCTCCTCTGGAGCATAATGGGCATTTCCAGAAGGCTCCAACTATGGACTGTAAATTCTGAGCTTTCCTCTCAAACCCCCAAAAGAAGCACAGTTTGTCTCAGGTGTGGTCAGTCCCAGTGTGGGATGCTGGTGGGTTGGCAGTGACAAACCCCACACCAGCATGAGGCTGGGACCATCCATGGATGATCCTGGGAGCAATGGAGCCGCTCCAGGGCAGACAGAGAGGCAGGCCTGGCCCACTTGCAGGCAGGTGTGATCCTGGCCCCTGTGAGGGGCACTTTCCCCTCATACCCTCTATCAACCTCCCACCTGCTGCCTGCTTCTGCACTGACAGCATGGGACAGCAAAGGGACAGTAAAGCTGGGATCAAGATCCTTTGCAAGCTCTGGCAAGACAAGGACAACGACTCTGAGGCTCATTTCAAGCCCTGCTGGAGGTGCATCCCAGCTCTCACCACCCTCAAAAAGCACTTGCACAGAATGATCCAAGAAAATATCTGCCCATATCCCATGTGAGGTTTGCTTCCCGATCCACAATAAAACACACCTGAAACACACCAAGCACTACTCCAACTCCCCATCATAAATGGGTGCTCAAAAGCTGGGGAATCATTTTCTCAGAGAAGCTGCAAACACTGTCAGGTGTATTTGTAGAAAACCCAGAAGCTTTCACAAATGAGTTTTCACTATTGCATATGGATGAATTACCCCTATGGGATACGGCCCTGGGACAAAGGGATCCAAGGCAGCTCCCACAGTGCTCCTGATCAGCATCCAAGTGCCATGGAAGCATAATTAATTCAGCATGGAAACACAGACTTAAAACAGTTTGGAAGCATTTCAACTGTACATCACATATTGGGTTATCTACTTCAACCACAGAGGTGCCTTCCAAAGAAAAAGTTTAATTCTGCTACTCTCCTCAGTTCTCTGAAAGTGAAATTTCAGTGCATTCCTCTGTCCAAAATGTTGCTGTTTAATCATGATTTCTGTTTTTCAGGATATTTCAGTTTACTTGAAATTATTTGATCTTAACATGTGGGGCATTAGTGTAGGACTCATTATATTGAGATTGAAGCAACGGTCAAAAAAAATGTAAGCTTATAGTGGAAAATAATTGTCTATCTCATATATTGGGATGTCAAATCCTTTCTAATTATTTTCTAGAAAATATTAAGAAAAATTAATCACAGGTCGTAAGCAATCATAGACTCTCTTCAACTTCCCTTGGAAGTGCTGGATACTAGATTTCACCTTGGAAATTATATACAGGCATTAATTGATGTGCATTGTTCTCATTACTTTCATTTTTAGGATGACAATGGACAAATTCCCCTCCTTTCACTGCTCCTAGATATCAAGCAGAGTTGCCCAGAAGAACAATTTTGTGTTCCACATCCTCTCAGCCTCCCCGAGCTATGCCCTAACATGGAGCTGCCACATTCCCTGTGGAGCCATCCCAACCCAACCCAGCCCCATGCAGGCTGGCAGAGCAGCATTCCCAGCCCATCCTGAGGTGAGACACAAACCCAGCACATTTTCTCAGGGGTAAAATTCATTAAGTCATACAGGCTGATTTCCATGGGCCAGGCCTGGGCAGCCCATGGCCATGGTGAGCCAGGGAAAACCCCATGAAATGTACTTTTCCCTTCCTTCTTTCCCTGAGAATTCTCTTTCCCAGAGAATTTTTTGGGACCTTTGTCACTTCTCCTGCTGTTGTGACTCAAGGAAAGAGCTTTTAACACTCTGCCCCTTTCCCAGCCAGCAGGAGCAGGGTGACAAATAAAGGTGCAAGGTTATGAGACAAATCTTTATTTAACCATAGATCCTGCAGGTTTCTGAATAAATCCAAACCCCCACGCTCTGATTCATGCAGCAACTCATTTTGGTGGGGAATGGGAGGAAATCACTCAAGGCAGAGCAAAGAGCAGTGATTTTATGGATATTTTGTCAAGCATTGAGGCAGTCAGCACCCATCACATTTCAACAGCAAGGCTTTGGTGGCAACTTGCTCAGCATGAAGGAGAGGCCGCTGTGAATCTGAGCAGAATCTGGGATCATCTCAGCCATGGAAAGAGGCCCACACACAAGTCTTGTGCAAGTGGAAGATGTGGTTGAGCACAGGCAATGTAAAACCCTGTGAGAACATCTGATGTTACCAGGTCTGCTGCTAAAAGCAAAAGTGACCTAAGACTGAGTGCTGTAGACAGGAGCCAGCAAGTGCTGTTCGCTCTGATAATTGCTTGATTATCTAGATGTGCTCACTGCCAGACTTCATCCTGGGACAGCACAGGCAGTGATCCCATCTTTGCTGCTTTCTCCTGAAACCATACAAGGAGCTCAATTAAAGAGGGGAGGAGGAGAGTGAGAAGCGCCAGGGCGAAAAACCACAAGCCCAGGAGCTAAACCAATTTGCCTCCTGTTTTCCATGCTCCCCTTTCAGGCCTGGCCTCTTGCTGAGGATCAAAAAAAACAAGTTATATAAGCTGCTGAGGGCACGGTGACGTCCTCAGAGCCAGCTCACATGTGTTCAGACATGCCCGTGAGCTACAGCATCCAGCTCCTGCTCCTTCCACCACAGCCACAGTGCCCTGAAACTGCCTCTCCCCTCCTTAAAGAGCATTAAATATTAAATAGACATCAATTTAACTTTAATCAAAATACAATAACCAGCTGCCCATCGGCCCCTGTTTTACGTGGTTATTTTCATTAACGTCAGTGCAAGACCTCAAGGTCCTGTTACGTTTCCCATCCTAATTTCTTTCCTTCGTGCCTAGCTCTGCACTGTGCACGTTAAGGAGGCCTGCACACGTTTTCTGCTGCTTTTGGTCTTCTTCTGAAGCACACAGATAAGGGGTTCTTTAATCTGGAAGATGACATGTGACCAGGCCCTACCAGACATTGCAAAATCAGTGGGATCATGCTAGGGAGCTGAATGGCTCCAGGACTTGGGCCAATTCAGTAAACAATTAGCCTGCTCTTGGCAGGAAGGGAAGGCTGTTTTTTGGGAGAAAAACTTTTAGAAAAGAAAAGCTGAACGGAGTTAAACAAATTACTCATCACAGGCCTTGGCTGCAGCTTGGAATGGTCTCCCACTGCAGAAAAGGAGAGAGGGAAAAACAAACGGATATTTCAGCTCTGGAGACTTGGTTTTTCTGCTTTGTCTGTCCCCAGTGGCCCTGCTGAGCTTCCAAAAACTGCTCAGCCCTTTCCACGCTTCCTTTGCTGTTGACTTGTGGGCAACCACAGACCTGGAAGTGCTGTGGGGAGGCCTGGGCTTCCCCTGCCCCAGAAAACATCCCTCTCCTACAGCTCCTCTGTGCTCTCAGTGACAAACCATTCCCACACACTTCCTGGGATCCCTCCAGGTCCTCCCTCTCCTCCCTGGGCTCCCAACCATCTGTAGCACGAGGGCTCCCATGGCAGGAACTCCAGGGGCCACCACAGAGCCAGGAGAAGCCTCCTGCCCTCCTGGACCTGCACATTCCCAGGGAAGGCTGAGTGTGTTCCACATCTGCTCAGGATCCACGAGGTGAACATGTACTCTGACCTAGAGGAGGCCAAAAGGAGGGTGAGGTGCCCCTTGCCTTGCCAGCAGCTCTGCCCCACACACACCCCCAAAGGCACAGAAACCTCAGCTGGGCCCTGGCTGTGTCCTGGCCATGTTCCCTGCCAGCAGCTGTACAGGCAGGGCTCCACAAAGCCCTGGCCCTGCTGACTCACAGCAGTTGCTTTAGTCTTCCTTCTGCTTTTTCTGCTCGTGGTCATCGTGGACATCATCTCACAATCAGGAAAATAAAACCATGACGTCGATAGAAATCTGCAGGGCTGCCTACTCTGCTGGCCAGTGTTGCCTCATCCTAATCCCCGTCCCCTCTCAGGGCCACGTGGCCATCTCTCCCCTTGCAGGGAGCAATTGTTACCCCAAAGGCATCCAAACATGTCCCCAGAAAAGTCTCAGAAAAAGCAACTTCTCTGCTATATAAAGTTTTGTGCAATGATAACTCTGGTTTGGGACGGGTCCAGTTATGTGTTGGAGAAGTGTCTTGCCAGTCACTGTCCCAGTTAAGCAAAGCTGGAGGAAGTTAGTTCAGGAAATAGCAGGAATTTGGCTGCATAATCAATGATTGTTTCACTTTGCATAATATCTGAGACATGAGAAACCTGACACTACAAGGCTGCTATTTAAATGATTATTAATAGCATCATCAGCTTTAATTAATCAAAGTCCTTGGATGAAAGAGTTACATGTGGATATAAATATGTACTTTGGACCAGATTTTGGGGCTCTGTAGCCTGGCCTCCTGTTTAAAGCAAGACTGGCACTGGTACAAGATCAGTTTGCTCATGGCATTCTCTGGCCAAGCTTTGACATCTCCCCAGGGAAGGGTTTCAGGCACTTTTCCGAGGGACTGTTCCTGAGCTCTATCACCCTCTGAGTGAAAAGGGTTAGCCCAGCTTCCATCATCCATCTCCTAAAAGGCAGTGGTGGCACCCTGGGTGCATTATCAGGCACTGCCAGGACTGTTTGGCTCCCTTTTGCCAAGAAAAACCAGCCCAGCTCCCTCAACATCTCCCAGGTTGTGCTGGGCAGGACCCTGAGCATCTCTAGGAAGTGGAGAGGCACATGCTGATCCCTGCTCCCTGAGATGGGGCATGTGAGAATGCTCCAAAGCTGCATCAGGGCAGGTTTAGACTCCACATTTCTTCACAGAGAGTGTGGTCAAAGGCTGGAACAGAATTCCTGGAGAGGAATGGCCTGGCTGTGTTTAAGAGGCTTTTGGACAATGCCCTTCAGAATCTGCTTTAACATTGGGTGAGCCCTGCGGGGGTCTGGCAGTTGGACAAGACAATCCTTGTAGGTCTTTTCCAGCTGAGATTATTCTATTCTATTCTATTCTATTCTATTCTATTCTATTCTATTCTATTCTATTCTATTCTATTCTATTCTATTCTATTCTATTCTATTCTATTCTATTCTATTCTATTCTATTCTATTCCATCCCATCCCATCCCATCCCATCCCATCCCATCCCATTTCTCTTCACAGAGAAAAGCAAGGCACAACTTCCCAAGGATATTTTCTGGGATTCACATTCTCTGAACCTGAGAGAAAGAAAAAACAATTCTTATCTCATTCATTGCTCCTGTGTTTTAGAACAAGTGGAATGCATTGAGGAAGATTGATTACCTGAAGGAATTTTCTAAATTGGATTCTGGTGTGAGTGTTTTGATTCACTGACCAATTGAATCCAGGTGTGTGTTGGGACTGTGGGCTGACAGTCACAAAATTCTGTGCAGTTGAGTGCTTGAGCAGGTTCAGTTTAGATGTAATGTAGTATAGTATAGAATAATATAGTATAATAAAGTAATTAATTAGCCTTCTGATATCAACAGAGTCCTCCTTGTCATTGCTCCCCTTTATTGGAGTTACCTTGATTTACTATAATCCCATCCCATCCCAGTCTCCTGATCCAGAAATGGCCCTACGTTCCCAACACAGTCTCACTCTCACCAAGTGGAGAGCCCTAACTTTGCCCCTTGCTTTTCTGGCCTCTCTTCTCCTGAATTTTAACAAGATAAAAAGAAAACACTTGGTTTTTCCATCATTTCGGTGCCATGAGGCCTGTCCCAAATCTTTACCAAAATCTGTAGAACTCCCTCCACTGATTTCACTGGACTGGGAACAAGCAGAATCAATTTTCCCAGCACTGCCACAAACCCAGCAGCACTGCCAGCTGCACGCAGAGCATGAAAAAAATCCTTTCTGGACTCTGGGCCAAAACGAGCAGTGTCACCCCACCACAACTCTGGTGACCCTCTCACTGCATTCCTCTCGAGCACAAGCACTTGGAGGAATAAAAAAAGAGTTTGTTTTCAATGCCTTTTTCCTGTGGCAGGTCGGGGTTTCCCTGGAGCTGTCCCGCCCACGCCATTCCTCGGTGCCTCCCTTGTCAAGGAGCTGCAGAGCACAGAAGGAGCTGCAGAGTTTCTCTGCGTGGGGGTGGCTGAAAAGGCCATCCCCAGTCCCAGAGCAAGAGAGGAAACACTTGGCAGAGGGTGTGTTGAGGCAAGCCGTGGGATTTTCTGCCCCTGTGGTCACATGCGTGGGATTACAGGACTTTAATTTATTTTTTTTCCGTCAGCATCTTTATGTAAATCACGTCCAGGGATAGAAGCAGGTATTTTTCACTGGAAATGTGAATAATAGTGTGAGGATATCAGGCTTTGCACTATTTCTGGAACTTTTCTCTCATGCTTGGGAATTTTTCCATCGTGGCTGAAGAGCTTCTTGAATTAAACAGGGCTGCTCTGCTCGACCAGCAAAGTGAGAAAAGTGAACCTTGTCTTTCAACTTAAACAAAAAATTGAAATTTTCCTTAAATATTTTACAACCTAATCCTCTTATCTGTGTTAATCACGGACTACATCCTCACCAGGGCTCACATGGAGTCCTTGCACGCTGTGCTCATCAGCTTTGCACCCAGAACATTCCCCCCAGGAAATGTGCAATGGGTGGCTGCCAAAAAAGTCTCCTTCCTGTAAAGTCTTTAGAGTGACCACAGGAAGGTTTGTGATGCACAAAAGCTTCTGATTCATGATTGCCCACCTCTCACATGTGCAGGATGGTGGGGAAAGAGAGTAGGTGGGAACTTGTTTGGAGGAGATGTGATGCTACCATGAAGCACCACAAAAAAGCCTCAAATGGCCTCCAAGCTGAGTGACCAGATTTGTTAAGATTTGTTGCAACACAAGATTGTGACTAAGAGATCTTGAAAATCCTGGGCTTCCTTAGGAGCTGCTAGCTGGGGGAAAAGGGAGACAACTCCCCAGAAACAGAAAAACACAGTTTGTTCTCTTAGTCACAGAGTCAGAGAATGGCTTGGATTGGAAGGGGTCTTAAAGATTATCAAGTTCCACTGTCCCAGGCTGCTCCCAGCCCTGTCCAGCCTGGCCTTGGGCACTGCCAGGGATCCAGGGGCAGCCACAGCTGCTCTGGGCACCTGTGCCAGGGCCTGCCCACCCTCACAGGGGAGAATTCCTTCCTAATCTCCAATCTAAACCCACTCTCTGTCAGTTTGAAGCCATTCCCCCTTGTCCTGCCACTCCAGGCCCTTGTCAATTGTCTCTCTCCATCTTGTTGGCTTGTTCAGGCCCTGCAAGGACACCCTGAGGTCCCCCCAAAGCTTCTCCTCTCCAGCTGCACAATCCCAGCTGTCCCAGCCTCTCCTCCCAGCAGAGCTGCTCCATCCCCTGATCCCCCTGGAGCCTCCTCTGGGTCTCTGCAGCAGCTCCAGCTCCTCCCTGTGCTGGGCCAGGGCTGGGGCAGCTCTGCAGGTGGGGTCTCACCTGGGCACAGGGGCACCACACAGCACCAGTGGGTCCCAGCAGACACAAGGACAGCTCTGTGTGGCTCTGAGGACAGAGCTGGCCTCAGGAGTTTGTCCCCAGCTCCTCTGGCTGCTGGAGGAGCCTTGGTGCTCCTGTGGTTTGACTAGAACTTGACATGGAATGGGGGAAGTGTCACGGACATCTTTTATGAAAAATCATTTCCTTAGGATTTTTGCTCCTGAGAAGCTGAAAGGCCTCAGGAACAAAATGTAAACAATGGTTATCTGCTGCTGTGGAATGCAACAGGTGCATCTGGGATTGGTCTCATGTGGTTGTTTCTAATTAATGGCCAATCACAGTGAGAATGATAACAAGCCTTTTTTATCATTCTTTGCTATTCTATTCTTAGCTAGCCTTCTGATGAAATCCTTTCTTCTGTTCTTTTAGTATAGTTTTAATATAACATATATCATAAAATAATAAATCAAGTCTTCTGAAACATGGAGTCAGATCCTCGTCTCTTCCCTCATCCTAAGGCCCCTGTGAACACGGTCACAGGGGAGTATCACAAGTTAAAATAATCCATTGTTTTAAAAACCAGCTGGGTGGAGTTTAACGTGTGTCAGGCCTAAGTCTGACCTCAGACCCAAAGTTTGGTGTTTCTGCATTTAGTTACTCCCCAGGCTCCTCCAAAAAAGTGAGGAAAAGCCAGATGAGAAGTGATGAGAATCAGAGGGTCCAGAAAACCTCCAGTGATCTCCTGGCAACCACAAACAACATTTAGAGTATGAGCTAATAATAGGAACCGTGACAAACACAGATGAAGATCTTTGGAGCAACAGCACAGCAATGTAGACATGACTACACTGGGTCCATCTCACAAACACTGCTGATTGCACCATTCCAGCGTGAAACAGCTAAAAATTCTGCTTCTATTTTTTAGCACATCCTTTTTCTTGATGAACAAATAGATAAATAAAGACTCTGTGGAGGAAGATATTGCAAATAGATAAATAAAGACTCCGAGTAAGAAAATATTGCAACAATTTTTTTTCCACCAGTGCAATCAGAATGTGGACAGCTCTGGACATGTGCTTGTCCATATTCTGTGAAAATTCTGTTTGTATTGATAAAAAATTGTACTTTTCTCATTGGAACTGTCTCACAGTGTGACAGCCACAGGTTTGATCTTGCCACTGCTAACCACAGATGATACCTGAAATTTCCTTTCTCTGGGCCATGTTCAGATGTTTCACTTTGTTTTCTTTCAGTACAGAATGAAAAACTGAAAATCATTCCCTGAATATAATCCCTTGATTTGTATAATATTTTACTTCAGTAGAGTCCTGATGGTTTTTTTTAATTTTCACCAAAACAGAGAAAAAAGGGATTGTTTTGAAACTAGGTCAAACTAAGTTGAAACAGGACAATCAAATATCTTTGAAATGAAAACTGTTGATGTTTGCTCTTGACAGCAACATTCCTCCAAGTTTTCATTTTATTCAAGCTACTTTTCTCTCAAGAGGAAAAATATTTTTATTAGAAAGATTCTACTAACTCTGACATGGCTCAGTGTGAGGTGCCAAGGGCTGGATGAACATTGGGATTGAGGTTTTACACCTCACCCTCTGTGCAAATTAAGTTCTGCTGCTCTCTTCTTCCCAGCCATTATTTTAAACAGCAGAACTTTTGTGTTATGCAATCTGGGAAGATTTTGAAAGTATTTTCATACTAGACCTGCAATCTTAAAGAGCAGAGACTGATCTAAACACTGATATTAAAGTTGAAACTATTATTAGCATTTAAGAAATAGCTGCCATTGAAGAAATTTACTTAACAATAATAACAACAATAGCAATACCAGTAGTAATATTGGGAGTAGCAATATTAATGATAACAATTTCTGATTAAATTAAGTGCTTCACAAAGTTTCAGGTCAATGACCTTGTAAGTCCATTCCAACATCAATGGTTATGTGAAATAAGGAGCCCAGAATCCCAGCCTGCATTTTCCTATTGTAAATTCAAAGCCCAGAGAAGAAGAGCAACTGGCCAGTGCAGAGCACACAATTTAAAGCCTTTTTTCAGGCACATTTTTAAGTTGTTTATCAGTTCTGTATTCTTTTTGTCCTCTCAAAGACATTTCATGAAGTAAGTCACAAAGCAGCCCTGTAATCATCTTTTAGCAGAACACTTCATGTGGTTGTGCCTTCTGCTGCCTGCATTCCCCACATCCTGAGTAATCCTCACTGGGTTTTCCTGGCTTTCCTGCAATTGGACATGCTGCTACAGAGGTACCAGAGACAAACACAATTCTAACCTGAAAGAGGGGGAAATTAGCTTCAATGTGCAGAAGGAATTGTTCCTTGGGAGGTGGGCAGGCCCTGGCACAGGGTGCCCAGAGCAGCTGTGGCTGCCCCTGGATCCCTGGCAGTGCCCAAGGCCAGGGAGCATCTGTTTCTCAGCATTTTCCTCATGTAACACCTTTCACTTCAACCACTGTCCTTTTATTGTGCCATACCAGGGAGGCTGCAAGAGGGAAAAAATATAAAGCTTTTAGAGAATTTTGCTTTTCAGTTAACTCTTTGATAAAGGAAAGGAAAGGAAAGGAAAGGAAAGGAAAGGAAAGGAAAGGAAAGGAAAGGAAAGGAAAGGAAAGGAAAGGAAAGGAAAGGAAAGGAAAGGAAAGGAAAGGAAAGGAAAGGAAAGGAAAGGAAAGGAAAGGAAAGGAAAGGAAAGGAAAGGAAAGGAAAGGAAAGGAAAGGAAAGGAAAGGAAGGAAAGAAAGGAAAGGAAAGGAAAGGAAAGGAAAGGAAAGGAAAGGAAAGGAAAGGAAAAGAAAGAAAGAAAGGAAAGAAAGAAAGGAAAGAAAGAAAGGAAAGAAAGAAAGGAAAGAAAGAAAGGAAAGAAAGA